>NC_138866.1:39064010-40356510 GCF_965194805.1 Balaenoptera borealis | reverse complement strand
AACATTTTCAGATATTTAAAATTCCTAATAAAGATTTGTCCATTTAAATCATATTTTATGTTTAAATTAAGCACCATTTAAAGCATATTCTAGGGGACTTCCTTGGAGGTCCAATGGTTAAGACTTCGCCTTCCAATGCAGGGTGTGCGGGTTCGATCCCTGGTCAGGGAGCTAAGATCCCACATGCCTCATGGCCAAAAGACCAAAATGTAAAACAGAAGCAATATCATAACAAATTCAATAAAGACTTTAAAAATGGTCCACATCAAAAAATATATATAAAGCATATTCTATTGCATTGGATATATTCTTGATTTTCCATAAATTCATGATAAAGTATATATTTCAACAAAAGACCTATGTGTATATACTAGACATCTGATCTATAAAATTATTTTTGCAGACAATTGTGACTGAGCTGGATTCATCAATTTAAAACAGACAAGCAAATAGGAAAAGGAAAACTAGACTGTAAGCAGGATGTAGCAATGAGCTGGTACCTGAGGAGGGTGGAATCAAACACACCTTGCTTAAAATACCAAATCGCTGTGAATGTGGGCAAGTCACTCAATTCTTTAAGCCTTGGTTTTTACTTTTGCAAAAAGCGGTTGACAATATCCGGAGATATTGTCTATAAATTCACTGAACACCTATTATATGTATGGTTCTGTGCTAGGTGTCTGGGATAATGTATTTAAAGCACCTAGCACAGAACCACACATATAATAGGTGTTGAGTGAATGGAACTTCCCCTTTCCCATTTTTCCTGGTTAAATGCCAGGGCAAAGAAATAGGCTGTACAACTCCCTTTAAATTTGTTTTTTAAATAGATGTCATCTACATATTTGGAATATTGTTGAATTTAAATGCTAAATGCTGTCCTTAGTATCAGAAGCAGATCTGCTCATCACACTCAGCAGGGAGAACCTAGCATGTTGGTTTTCCAACAGTGGTAATGAATGGGCTTAGTCTAACACACCATCATTCTTTCCTAGGCTTTTTACTCTGCTTGGGGCTGCTTGTCATCTATGTGAAACTCTCCAAAAGATTCTGCCCCATCCTGCAAGTCAGGATAACCCCAAATGTAACGTTTGATCCTGAAAAGATAACATAACCTCTTGGAGAAAAGGCAAGGTGCATTTCTTTGAGGAGGAAGCAGAGATCCCACTTTATTTACATTTGTATGGCTCTTAGAGCTAATAATAAAGTCCTTTCACCTGCATCATCTCACTTCCTCACAAGAACCCTGTATGGTAAGTCAGCAGATATGGTGATTCCCACCTTCCAGATAAGAAAACTGGGGCTCACATTACTTGCTCAAAGTCACAGGATGGGGGAAGAATCCAGATTTTGTAGGACTTGAAATTAACACAGTTTGGAGAGGAGGATACTCTTTAAGATAAAGGATACCAGATTGTGAGTTAAAAAATGGATATAAGAAAAGAAGTGGGCTTCCCCGGTGGCACAGTGGTTGAGAATCCGCCTGCCAGTGCAGGGGACACGGGTTCAATCCCTGGTCCGGGAAGATCCCACATGCCGCAGAGCAACTAAGCTCGTATGCCACAACTACTGAGCCTGTGCTCTAGAGCCCGTGAGCCACAACTACTGAGCCCATGTGCCGCAACTACTGAAGGCCACGCGCCTAGAGCCCGTGCTCCAGAATGAGAGAAGCCACTGCAATGAGAAGCCCGCGCACCGCAACGAAGAGTAGCCCCCGCTCGCCGCAACTAGAGAAAGTCCGCGTGCAGCAACGAAGACCCAACACAGCCAAAAATAAATAAATAAATAAATAAAATTTAAAAAAAGAAAAAGAAAAGAAGTGACAACAATTACAAAATTTTAAAACCTGGCAAATACAACAAACATCACAAAATTCAAACACTAACAAAATCATTTTATTAATTAACAGTTGTATAAACCTCTAGAATAGTTTTTCCCTACTTTTTTTCCTCTGTTATGTTCTTTGATTACTTCTCTTTTTTTTTAATGATTTTTAAAAAATTTAGTTAGTTAGTTAATTATTTTTGGCTGCATTGGGTCTTTGTTGCTGTGCGCAGGCTTTCTCTAGTTGCAGTGAGTGGGGGCTACTCTTCGTTGCAGTGCGCAGGCTTCTCATTGCGGTGGCTTCTCTTGTTGCGGAGCACGGGCTCTAGGCGCACAGGCTTCAATAGTTGGGGGACGGAGGCTCAGAAGTTGTGGCTCGCGGGCTCTAGAGCACAGGCTCAGTAGTTGTGCATGGGCTTAGTTGCTCCGTGGCATATGGGATCTTCCCGGACCACAGCTCAAACCCGTGTCTCCTGCGTTAGCAGGCGGATTCTTAACCACTGCACCACCAGGGAAGTCCCTGTTTCCTTCTTTATATGACAACAATTTTATAGTACAATCTCAAATAGAAAGATAATTCAGTCTTTCCTGTAGTATGGGTTGATTTAAATGTTTTTTTATTATTTATGGTTTAGAAAGGTTTCTTTCAGCTTCATAGCTCATGATTGGTAATGCCATATACAATTTGGTATTAAATTTGGGAAGGCCTCTATAAATTTTCTGTCATATATGAGCAGTAAAGTTTCATGATATTTCAAGTTTCCTTAACAGTGACCCACCTTAAATAATCTTTGCATTGGTAACACTCATTAACCAGTTTGTGATCAAAGGCCTTAAACATTCATGTTGTGACACATAAAGCAGCACAGTGGGCAGTAGGAATATTCCTGCAAGACATCCTTGCACTGAAGCAGCTAGCAATAACCTAGCAATACACAGAAGTGACAGCAAACCATAACAATTTATACTACTAAATCCAAACTACCCGCATCTCCAACGCAACTTCCCTTTAGCTACTGGATCACAAAGATGACTGTAATTACTCAGGTGCCACCCAGCACTTAGGGGAAATTTGACAAAGAGAAAATAAGAGTGGAAAGAGACTGTGGTCTATTGTAGTTACATCATCTTATTTTGCTAATTTTTTAAAAATGCATGATCATGGGAACAGATTGCTAGAACCCCTCCCAGGGTATTGAAAGGGGCATGTGCAGGTGAGGTATCTTGAAACCCAAGCATCATTTGCTTCAAGGTAATTCTGCCTCTGCACATGCCCAGTGAGAGTCTGACAAAAAGAGGTTTTCTGACTCCAAGTTCAGTACTCTTTTCTATTATCTGGGACAATATTGTATTTTCCAAGAAAGTTTTGACAAGGTTCTACTCAAAAGCTGTCTTTAAAAATGATCCATTGATGGAGGAAGGGAGAGCTTAAGATTTCAAATGGAAAGCTGACCTTGGGTAGAATTGAGGTAGACAGGTTACCCCTTAGAACCTGGTTACCTTTCGTTTGGCGGGCGTCTTCACCTTGCCTTTTTACAGGTGCTACATCCCAAACTGTCAAAAACTCTTCAGGGTTCTTCACTCTCCCTTTATCAAAATCTATTTTTAGTTGTCACCAAAAAATCAGATAAACCAATTCACATCAACACACAAATAGCTGCTAAAAGCTTAATGGATTACTTACAGATGGGGGCCTGGGAGGGTACTTACTAACTGCTAGGAGATAATCTTTTAATTTAATAACCCCAAATCACTAATGGTAGCAATTCAGACATCACTCATAGGCCAGTAGAAAATTAGTTTTGGTTGGAAGAGAGCCAGGAACCCTTCAAGTCATTCCATGGAAGCAGATGACTGATTTTGGGGTCAGATACTGCCAATTATCAAAAATAAAATGAAAATAAACTTGTTGGTTCCCCAGCTTTCCCCTCAAGTTGCACTTCCTTCCTTATCATTCCCTTCACCACCAAACTTCATGAGAGAGTAGCCTACATTCTTTGCCTCCATTTTTAAAATTATACCTCAATCTCCTGCAGTCTGGCTTTTACTTGCACCATTCCATCAAAACTGTTCCCTCAAAGGTCACTCTACTTGGTCCTCAAACAACTCAGCCTGTTGATTTTCAACACTGTTGAGCATCCCTTCCTTCTAAACAGGGCCAGGATTAGGTTGAGGAAAGCAACCTGCCTAAAGTACGAAATTTAAGAAGGCACTCTCTCAGAGTTTTACAAGTTCGGGATTGGCATCTGAGAGCTAGTACCTCCTTAAATTTTGCACCAGAGATGCCTCACTTCCCTCATACTAGTCTCAATCCTGCTTCTGAAACATTAACTGAGCTTCTCACCATACTCAAAGCACAGCCTGTAATTTTTCTGCCTTCATGCCTTTGCTCATGCTAGAGAGGTAACTGAACCTCCATGCTTTGTACCTGCCCTGCACCCTTCCTACCTCCCTCTGGTAGCAGCACTCTTAGAGCACTGCTCCCCAATTCAATGTGTTTCTAGTGGGGCTGCCAAACACAGGACCTCCCTCCCCAACTCACAGTGGGGTATAATCACCAAGTTGGACCAGTTCTTTCCCAAATTTTCTGAATTGGAAGCAAAGGGGCAACTGTCTCTTTACTCTTGGATTGAGAGCAGTAAGGATATGGTGCCAAAGTTATTGGCAACCATACCACCTGTTACAAGAAGGAGCCTCGAGGAGAAGCACTATGGAGGGAGGAGAGACAGAAAAGGCTAACTTAATAAAGTCTTTGTATGCTGTTGACACTGATGCTAGCTCCAGCCTTGTCTTTTCTAGTTTTGTTTACAGAAGCTAATATGTTACCTTCCTACTTTTTCTTTCTTTAAGTTCCTGTCACTTTCTTTTTTTTTTTTTTATTGGGGTATAGTTGCTTTACAATGGTGTGTTAGTTTCTGCTGTACAACAAAGTGAATCAGCTATATGTATACATATATCCCCTCCCTCTTGGACCTCCCTCCCAACCCCCTCCATCCCACCCATCTAGGTCATCACAGAGCACCGAGCTGAGCTCCCTGCACTATACAGCAGGTTCCCACTAGCTATCTGTTTTACACATGGTGGTGTATATATGTCAATCACAATCTCCCAATTCATTCCCCCTTCCACCCACCCTGTTTCCACACATCCGTTCTCTACACCTGTGTCTTTATTCCTGCCTTGCAAATAGGTTCATCCGTACCATTTTCTAGATTCCACATATATGCATTAATATATGATATTTGTTTTTCTCTTTCTGACTAACTTCACTCTGTATGAGAGACTCTAGATCCATCCACATCTCTACAAATGATGCAATTTCGTTCTTTTTGTTCTTCCTTTTCTCTCACCCCATCTCCACAGGTACATAGACTCAAAATTTCATGGCTCAGCTCAAAGGCCATTTTCTTCCCAGAGCCTTCCTTGATCCATAGGATTTGACTAATCTCTTCCTTTTCTGAACTGCTGTGGCATTTCATATGTCTCTCATGGTTATTTAGCTTTATGTCTTATATCTCCTACTATACTATATGTTCTTCAAAGGCAAGATCCATAATCTTTGAATCCTGAGAACTGAGTACAGGATCTTTTGACACAGCAGAAAATCAGTAGATTTTTGTTGAAGGGATGAATTAAACAGATGAATGAACATAACTAAGGGATATATTGAATCTCTATGTTTCACTTCAGGAAATTTCAGTCTGAATAATAAGTTCTAAAAATAATAAAAAGTATTTTCCAAAAGAAAAATAAAAGAAAAAATGGCTCACTGATTTCTAGGGAAAAATGATGAATGTTAAAGGGTGCCAGTGTTTTTTAAAAGATGGGTGAGACCTAAATTTATAGTTATTCATATATGAATAAATAAACTCTTGGATGATACACAAGAAACTGTAAAGTGATTTCAAATTTGGGGGAGCAACTGAGCAGATGGGGCTCACAGATAAGACGGAGACTTTTCACTGTATACTTTAATTTTTCAACCAGGTGATTCATTGTTTATTCAAGGATAATTCAAACTAAATGAATAAAATAAACCCTAAATAAAGTGGTTTTGTTATAGCGATCATTCACCTACAACATGAAAGGAAGAACCTTCTTTCCTAATGTAATATGCATGAAGTGCTAGCACCATGCTCTGGTTTAAAAAGTGCAACAGAGCAAATAATTTATATAGAAATGAAGATGATGTGCTCTGGACAATTCTGTTAGAGGTCTCAATAAATGGAGTAAACAGCCCTGGTGATGATAATGACACCAATGTTGAAGCTAAACACAAAATGTTCACATAAAATTGTTTCACACAAAAAATAAAAGATAACGGAGAACACAAAATTCTCCATCTACCAATTAGTGTTTTTCTTCCCAGTAAAAAAAAGTTCTTAAAACCTATTAAAATTTACACTTTCAGATAGGTGAATTTGGTTGTATGTAAATTATACATCAATAAAGCTGATTTTAAAAACGTAAAACATAAAATGTTAGATTGAAAGGGACCTTAGAGGTTTTGTCTAGTCATCCCCAATCTTTATCCAAGGACTCCTTCTATTTTGCTTTTAATCATGGATCCCCATATCTTGAAAGATTTTGTGACCTAAATGAAATCGTAAAAACCACTGTGATGGATAATGCTAATAAGCAATAAAGTTAAGTAGGTTTATGGACAAAAAAAAGGTCTTAATCATATTCTGCTAGTTTAAAAGTCAGATCTTTTGACACACAATATACCTAGATACTAATTTAAAATTAGCTAAATAACATTCCTATTAGCTAAAGGAAGCGGTGTGGTATTTGATTTATCATATCTTAACTACTAAACTTATAATATCTTAACTTGTATAAATCAGAAATCCCATTCCTCTAGTGAGGAAGTACTTTCCCTGTTAACACCCAGTGGTATCACTAACACTATTATAGATATGCAAACTGGTCAGAAATTCATTCACTCATTCAGTCATCCTATAATCATCCATCCAACCATTCAACATGGATTGGGCATATAGTGTGGTGCAAGGCACTTTAAGGTTTCTACCCACACTAAAAATCTCTCCATCTTTTAACAGTTTAACTAATTATCAGTAAATGACCAATAGGTAGAGATCAGAAAGGAGCACTTAGCCACATTAAATGACTTCAAATTTCTACATCTTAATGAATTACATTCATGGACCCAAAAGGAACTTGCTGAGGTGGTCTCTGAATCAAGAAATCTTAGAGTATCAGTGGACAATGGGAGAGATGCCAGAATCCTAGAATGGGAAGATAATCTCCTTATCTCAGAAAGAGGAAAAAGGGTAGATTTTAGAAACCATAGATTGAGCCATAGTTCTCTAACTGCAGGGAGGACCATAGTGCCTGCCACAAGTCACCATCCTAAGTCAATATTTTTATTCTGCACTTGAATGAAGTTTAAAAAAAAAAAGTCATGTTTTTGAAATGAACAGAATTATAACCAAAAACAATAATTAATATGATGGATGATAAAAACAAAATTCAAGATGATCTTACTGGATCATTGGGGGAAAAGCTATCAAGATAAACTTTAATAGGTCTATCCCAAATTTCCAGGCTTTAACAACCTATAACTACAAAATAAGGTCACAGCTCATACTCCCACTAAATCTAGAAGTTATAATGGACCCTGCTGACTCAATTGAAGGAAACTACTGGAAAGTTCTCCAGATTGTGTTACAGGTGTGCTGTTGTTTTTCTGCTATGACCACCTCCTACTACCACGTGAAACTGCCACTCCACCGGCACAGCTGTTCCCAGTTATGATCCCCCCACTGTAACTTCCTCTCTGGATTCAAGGAAGAGGGTATTGTTCTCCCTTTTGCATCTCCATCTATGTAGGATAGACACACCACTAAAATCCCTGAAGCACAGCTAATGTGAAGCCACAACTTCTGAATAAAATTGTACTTAAGGGCTAGAGAATAACAGAAAGGAAGTATGAAGAAGGAAATACAGTTGCTACTAGAAGTGACTATTATCAGAGCCCATAGACTGGGCCGTTGCTTAGGGTTTTTGTAGGGCTCCTGGCCTGGCCCTACCTGCTGGGACCATCCATTCACTGGGAGTTCATTGACATCTCTACCCCTAAGAATTCAAGCTACACTCTCCCCAAAAAGCCCAGAGAGAGGAACAAGTTTACCCTACCCCACCTCTCAGTCTAATCAGCACAGTTAAAGGTAGCTGATGAGTTTAGTCCTCCATAGCATTCAACTATGCCACCTAGTGAGATGTGGTTTGGGAGGTGTCAGGGTCAGTCAGTACAGTAAATAAAAGAGTAAGCTCCAATATTGGGATCCATGGGTCCCAGGCTAGATAAAACAGTAGCAAAAGGTCTCTAGGAGACACCGAGAGCCAAAGGAGAAAAAAAATCCATAGTTCAGAGGGGAACATAGAGGCACAATGAAAGCACCAGAAGAGGTTCATTAGCTATTTCTCAGGACAGTTTATGTCTAGGGATTGGCCTTCCAAGTCCAAAGTCAGAGAAAGAAACTGAGTATAGGAGAACATCATATCCAAAAGGCTACCTACCCAGGCAGAGCAGTGCAAGACCTCAGGACAAAGCCAATAGAAGGAATCAGGACTCCCTAGCGAAGTGGTTGATTCCAGGGCTGGGGCAGGATGAACCTGGGTAATCTTGTGGTACCAGAAAACAAGGAAGTTTTCAAAAAAGGATGGGGCAAGTCAAAGGATGCAGGAGCCAACCCAAAGGCACCCTACAATGGCCAAATGTGGAACAATTTGAGCAACTAAATAAAATAATGATAGTATTAGATTATAAACCATAAAATAAATATCCATGAGTCCATACCAATATAAATAACTGAGTAAATAAATAAATGGAGAAGAGAGGGCAGCTCTTCCTTATAGAAGAATTCTAATTAACAAATGTAGAGATAATAAGAAATACAAAGTCCTTATTAGGCAAATACTGCAGTATTTATTATTATTATTATTATTATTATTATTATTATTATTTTTGGCTGCATTGGGTCTTCGTTGCTGCGCGCGGGCTTTCTCTAGTTGCGGTGAGGGGGGCTACTCTTCGTTATGGTGCGCGGGCTTCTCATTGCGGTGGCTTCTCTTGTTGTGGAGCATGGGGTCTAGGTACGCGAACTTCAGTAGTTGCAGCACGCGGGCTTCAGTAGTTGTGCCTCGCGGGCTCTAGTGCGCAGGCTCAGTAGTTGTGGCGCATGGGCTTAGTTGCTCCGTGGCATGTGGGATCCTCCTGGACCAGGAATCGAACCGTGTCCCCTGCATTGGCAGGTGGATTCTTAACCACTGCGCCACCAGGGAAGTCCCCAGTGTTTATTATTTATACTGCATATTTATTGCAGACAAGATCCACCTATGGAGGCAAAAATCAGTGGGCAAAACTTTGAGGAGAAACAGGGTATTAGCCTACTCTCAAAATAACCAAGGTAGTTATCAGTTACAAAAGGGAAAATGAGAACTTTTCAGTGAAGAAACCCAACATGACCAACTTAACCAAGTGATCAAAGTTAACGTCACCAATAATGAGACAAATCAACATCATGTACCTCTGTCATGATGCCCTGAGAAGGACATAAGATGACTTGTATATTATCCTTGCCAAAAATGCATAACCCCATCATGAGAAAACACTAGACAAACCCTAATTGAGAGATACTCTACAAACTAAACAGTATTCTTCAAAAGTGCGAAGGTTGGGCTTCCCTGGTGACGGAGTGGTTAAGAATCTGCCTGCCATTGCAGGGGACACAGGTTCGAGCCCTGGTCTGGGAGGATCCCACATGTCGCGGAGCAACTAAGCCCGTGCACCAAAACCACTGAACCTGCACTCTAGGGCCCGTGAGCCACAACTACTGAGCCCACGTGCCACAACTACTGAAGCCTATGCACCTAGAGCCCATGCTCCACAACAAGAGAAACCACCACAATGAGAAGCCCATGCGCCACAGCTAGAGAAAGCCCTTGCGCAGCAACGAAGACCCAACACAGCCAAAAATAAATTAAAAAAAAAAAAAGTGCCAAGGTTATGAAAGACTAAAGAATGCCACAGATTGTCAGAGACCAAATGCAATGTGGGATCCTAGACTGGATACTGAAACAGAAAATTAGGGCATTGGGGGAAAACTGGTAAACTTTCAATAAGGTCCATAAGTTAGATAACAGTAATTTCCTGGTTCTTCCATCATACGATGGAAATAGTTAACATCATATTTAACTGTTAATTAATAGTTATGTAAATAATTAACATTAGGGGAAGCTCAGTGAAGCATATATGCTAGGTCTTTGTACTTTTTTTTCAAATTTTCTATGTCTAAAATTATTACAAAATAAAAAGTAAAAAAATGTCATCACCTTTTCTGGAGTCAGTACATTCTTCATGATAGAGAGGCTCCAGCACATTTGTGTTTCCAGGTAAGGGTGTCAAATAGACATGTGCTTATTTATTTGTTAAATCAAACTGCAAAAGCCAAGAAAAGTGATTTTGCATAATTTTAACTTACCTAAATGAATTTCCTCTCTCCCTCCTCCTCCCTTGATGAAAAAAAAGAAAAAAGAAGAAGTCAAAACAAACAAACGAAAAACCCCAAACTGAAAGAGACATCAAAGAACATCCTGTGTTAGGATTACCAAATTACCTTAGCTGACTCACCATGAGTCACCATGGGCTTACTGTTTTTAATTTGCATCTACTCATTAACGTGGCATTCCCTAATTAACGTTTTAAAAAATCCGTTTCTTACTCTGGAATCTCTGCCACAAAACATAACATATTGTTGCCTTTGAATCTCTGAATTACTTCTAAAACTTGCATGACTGCTATTGTCTTCTGCAAAGATTCTTTTGTTCTCTTCCTTCTACAAAAGGCGGTTAGCAGTTATCCTAAGGAAATCAAAGACCCATGACTATTTTATATGGAGAGTAAAATAGAGCAATAAAGACTATTCTTGATTCTTTTTTCCCCTCATTATGTAGAGTCAGACTTTGAGGGAAGTTCTGGGGACCCTCCCCATCTCCGAGCAAGTTCCAAAGGCTTCCCAAGGGAGCTCACTTCTACACATAGTATGACTAGAGAGAAGGGGTGAATATGTGCAGAGTGAAAGCAACGGCAGACCTTTTGAAGGTGGAATTAGAGAAGAAAACAAGTATCCCTATGGAGTCTAAATTCCTCACACTTTCCTTTATATTGTTGGAGAATTTCCTTGCTCTGTATATTTTTGGTATAGAAATTTCTGAATTTTGAAGACAAATATATTTCATCTCTGGTTATGTGCATCATACTTTGGGTAGATAACCAACCGGATTTCTCCTTTTGATCCAACACCTTATTCTTTTAAGAAATAAATCCAAAGAAGTAAAAAGTAGTAAGGCTTTTGATTTGTAACTTAGGTAGTTTCCTTTGCAGCTAACCAAAGGGCCAAGAGGAAATATTACACTTTAAAGTATCTCAGATTCAAAAGACTGTCTGATGGAACTGCCTCCTCCTCTTTGCAGGACCTCTGGGCAATTATACAGGCTTTGGGTTACAAATCTGTTTATCTACCTACTGTCACTACCACTCCAGTGAACAGACACAGTTCTTTATCAACTAGTGAAGTAATCAACAATGACTAGACTAAATAACTATAAAATCACGATAAAGAGCTATCCATATAAGCCATAAGAACACTTTCCAGTTGTAATAACTTGTGTGATTTCCTATCCATACATCCCTCTTTCACACCTGCGACTCCTGGTACCTCTGGGACGTCACACCTGAAAATTTTATCGGGACTCGTGGCCCTATTGCCTCCACTCCCTTCACCTCCAAGACTTTTACTCTCTCCACCATAGGCTCTAAAGAGCTCTAGTTCAGCACTAATGGAATAGACATCAAGCCAGCCTGTTTTCCATCTCATACCTCAGATTTGGTACCTGGAGTTTGATTGTGCTTCTAAAATTAAGCCCTTGCCTTTCCCTTTCTAGTATCTTAAATGCTTATCTCGATAATTTGCCCAATCTCCCAGTTTCTATACTTTACCTTGATCTTTACCTCCCCATGGCAGCCTTTATTCTCATTCCTCATCCCCACCCACATTATTTGAATACTGTCCCTTGAACCCCAGTCCTGGAGATGGAGCCCTGTTACTGGTCACCAATTCTCTCTGATGCTGAGTACCTATAAGCCATTCTCTGCCTACCTGGACTTTTTCGCACTGCCCACAGCAAAGTATCCTCTTAGCTCCAGCCTTGCCCTGTGAGTATGTCATCCCAACTGTACACCACAGTCTCAGCCCTAGCCCCATAGCCTTCTCTTTCTCCAACTATTTCATGTCTTAAGGAGAACAACATATTCCATATGTATCTTACTTTTGTATTTCTCAAAACTATGTTCAAAGTAAGTGCTTTAGTCATTGCTCTCCTACAAGTCAAGAGCATTTAGCAAATAACAAAACTCTATGACATCAAAATTTGGATAATAGTGCTCCCATTAAGGAATAATTCAAATAATTAAATCTAAAACGTTCAAAACTCAATCTCACACACATAGCCTTCTCCAGTTTTCTTCTGACCAGATGCTATAGAATTATACCCAGTTGACAAATGTCTTCTAGAATAGTGCTACTCAAGGGTGGCCCCTGAAGCTTGCTAGAAGTACGGAATCTCAGTCCCCCAACTCAAAGCTACTGAATTGGAAGCTACTTTAATAAAATCTCCACGTGGATTTGGTGGAGCTGCTAATCACAGTGTCTTTCCTCCCCATCACACCACGGAGGCGCAGGCCTATAAGCCAGGCTGAGCTGATCGCAGGACTACAGCCCCCTGGAAACAGTGATTTGTCCAGGCGGCCAGTCTGGCAAGTAATCAACCCAGAGCAATCAATATTCATGAAATTTTCCAAATTGGAGGCCAAGGGACAGTTTTCTCTCTCCCTTTGGAGCCCAAGCTGTAGAGCAATGACACCTGCATTGTCAGGGGCCATCTTTCTGCCTTGGGGGGAATGCCACATACAATGGAAAAGCAAGAAACTAAGCAGAAAGGAGCAGAAAGGAGAGACAGATAAGGAAACAGAATCAAGAAAGCATTGTTTGAGACCCCAGATCCAGGTATACCCACAGGCAGATGTTCCTCAGATATTCCTCAGTTATGTAAACAGGTTAAAAATCTCTTTTTCACTTAAACTAGTTTGAATTAGGCTTCTTTCACTTGCACCCAGGCTTCTTGACTAAGGCACAGCTCATATATTTGAAGATTGCTATAATATTTTCTGTTATTTTTTATTAGTCTAATCAGCTTATTTTCCTTAATCTTTTTTTCTCCATGGATTTTCTAAGTTGACAACCATTTGGGGGTTTTTGAGGGCTACTATCAGATCTCCAGACTCCTAGCTGTTTTCCTGATAGCTTATTTATTCTACTGTCCCTTGGGAACCCCCCTGAACCTCCTAAGAACCCTTTAGAGAGAAACTCTTTCTTATCAAAACTGACATTTGTGGTTTTTTTCCTCCCTGCTTGGTGATGTCTCTGAATATTTTTCAACTCATATATGAATACTTAGTCAAGAAGACAATAGATTGGCCTATTTACAAGCAGATTCTGAGAACACTTAATGGAAGCTCCACGCATTAATTCTACAAGAAGAGCCACTGGATGCATTGTAATAATGACGATAGATCTAAATGGTTACAGTGCTTTGCTTTTGAAAACACTGAGTGCATCGTGGCCATTTTAAAAGATTGCTTCAGCTCAGATCATTTGGTAAAGCTAAAGCAAAGGAGGAGAAATATTTGCCTTAGAGAACCAATTCTAACTAGTTACAGGGCAAATGTGAACCATCACATTTATCCACTTATCCTTGGAATCTAGAGACAATAAATGTGTATATAGGGAAACAGAAGGAGATAATCTAAAATCATTTTTTTAAAAGTCTTGAAGGGATGTGGCCGTTATAACATGGTGAAGCTCTTTTTTTACTTGTTTTAAAAATAACCACTTCTCTATAACACTGGAGTTAGGCTAATGTTAGAGAAAAGACCCCTTCAGAAACACTTCTAAACCATACCTGTATGGTAAGGTAACAAGAAGGCCTACAGTTCTACTGCGTTCGACATAAAGGATTTCTGTAAACTGGTTAGCATCACTCTATTTCACCGTCATAGAAGCTCCTTTAACCATATCTCACAATTGTGTCTTACTTGTTATAAAAAAATAAAATAAAATAAAACAGTGCTGGTCCACGTCAGGCCAATAATCCATCTACCTCAGTAGTTTTCTTTTTCTTTTTTTCTAACTATATAACCTATTTAGGTGGGGAAAAGGCCAGGAAGTCCTACTCTACATGTTCCCACTTTCTAGGGAAAAAAGAACTTGATAATAACAAAATTTCAACAACACATAAATTTACAAGAAAAAATAACAGCAATTCTATATTTTCATTCATACTCCAATAGGAGAAATTTAAAACCACAACCAACTCAAGACAACACTAATGGTATACTGTGATAAGAAAACTTCCTTCCGAAAAACTGGAAGAATTCCAAATATGTGTGCATATATAAAGTAGGAGCTTTGAAGGACCTTGTTCGGGGTTCTTTCTAAGCTATAATACCTTTTTTCATGTGCTGTCCAATACAGTGGCTATTGAGTACTTAAAATATAATATAACTTTTAAGATGTGCTGTAAGTTTAAAATACACATTGGATTTTGAAGACTTAAGTACTAAAGAAAGAATTAAAATATATCATTAATAATTATTTATATTAAATACACATTGAAATGATATTTTGGATATATTGTGTTAAATGAAAGATATCATTAAAATTAATTTTACCTGTTTCTCATTACTTTTTAGAATGTGGCTCCTAGAAAAATTTTAATTACATACATGGTTCACATCATATTTCTATTGAACAGCACTGTTCTATACTATATTCAGTGATTAGGAGCATAGTCTGGAGTCAGTCTGAAACCCAGTCTGTGTCATTAGGCAAATTACTAACTGTGGGGGAGGGGTGTCTCAATTTCATCATCTGTAAAATGGAGTTAATAATAGCACCAGCCTTATGTAATTGTAAAGATTAAAAGGGTGTTTATATGTAAAATACATAGTCCCTAGCACATACTAAGTCTGTATATATATATATATATATATATATATATATAGACTACATATATATATCCTGGATAATATACTACTTTTTGGTTTTGGACTCCAAATTTTATTATTTCACTTAATTTTAGTGTCTCACTTAGTGGGTATATCAGTCTGTTCAGGCTGCCATAACAAAATACCACAGATTGGGTGCCTTAAACAACAGAACTTTATTTTCTCACAGTTCTGGAGGCTGGAAGTCCAAGATCAAGGTTCCAGCAGGGTTGGTGCCTGGTGAGGTCTCTCTCCTCAGCTCGCAGACAGTGCTTTCTTGATGTGTCCTCACATGGTAGTCTGGTGTCTCTCCCTCTTCTTATAAGAACACCAGTCCTATCCGATTAGGGCCATATCCTTATGACCTCATTTAACCTTAATTATCCCCTTAAAGGCCCTATCTTCAAATGCAGTCACATTGGGGGTTAGGGTTTTAACATATGAATTTGGGGGTGGGGAAACAATTCGTCTATAATAGTGGGTTATGTGTAAATAGTTTCTTAGACACATATAAAACTGAAAGCCAGTGGACTCATAATTTTGGATCCATTCACAGTCCATCAAGAAGAGCAGGTGGCTACTGATCACTGAAAAATTCTCATTTTAAGCAACAGGTCCATCCATGGCATTAAAGGTAGTTAGCAGAAGGGCATGATGATTCCCCCCAACATCAACCTCAAAATACTTCTGCGTGTTTTTAAACCAGCCCAATTTTTATAACTTGGTATGAACTGAATAGCCCTGAATTTAATACAACTCTTAATTCATATCACCTCTTGGAGTATTGAATTTAAAAACTGCCTGTTAAAAAAAGTTGTTTCTTCTTCTTTTAAAATTGCTTTGTCAATACTAAAGTGTGCCCCCAAATTTTTGAATTTTGGAATTTGATAGAAAGACTCTGTTTTTATCTTTTTTTAAAATATATATAAACTTATTTATTTCATTTATTTATTTTTGGCTGCGTTGGGCCTTCATTGCTGCACACGGGCTTTCTCTAGTTGCAGACAGCAGGGGCTACTCTTCATTGCAGTGTGCGGGCTTCTCTTTGCGGTGGCTTCTCTTGTTGCAGAGCACAGGCTCTAGGTGCACAGGCTTAGTAGCTCCGCAGCATGTGGGATCTCCCTGGACCAGGGGCTCGAACCTGTGTCCCCTGCATTGGTAGGCAGAGTCTTAACCACTGCGCCACCAGGGAAGTCCCCTGTTTTTTATCTTAAGCTGTGCCTCTTGTTTGATTAAATTTTCTCTCAGACTGTTTTTCTGCACCCAAGATCTGGGTTGTCAATCTACCTTCACTAAGCAATTCTTTTATTCTCTTGATTATCTCACAGCAGCATTTACAGTCTTTTCTAGTCCTTTATTTGAGATTCATCATTCAAAATTCAAACAGGAGTTTGTTCACTGGTAGGATAATGTTTTCTATTTTATTTCTGATTTTGAGTATGAGGATTTGTTCTTACCTTTCACCTCTATATATTTATGATTGTATTTCTTTCTACTTTTGTTTGTTTGGTTTTTTTGGCTGAGGCAACATATTGGGTCAAAACCTTCAAGAAATAATCCAGATGGACTCCTAAATCCTTTCCCTATGTTGGAAATCATAGCTTGGAACTCATTAGTCATATGCATCATTCCCAAATTTCAACTCTTATATTTCACCCATCTGTCCACATCCTCATTCAAGCTTCTTGCAGTTTATCCACATCAGCACATTGTTCAACTATCTAATGAGACTAAATGCAATGAATGAAAGTCAAGCTTTCTCATGTACCTCCTTTTCTGGATTATTTTGAAATGTTAAATGAATTCAAGCACAAATTCCATTTCTCTATCCAAAGAAACAACAGTAAATTTAGTTGGATAAATATTTGCTAAATACCAACTATAGGGCAAAGCATTAAATAGGGATAAAAGTTAAATATAATATGATTTCTACTTTCCCTTCCAGTCTAGAAGGAGGCAGCCATGGAAACAATTAACCTTGAAATAGTACCAAATAGATTCAAGTGTTGGACTGAATATTTGTGTCTCCCAAAATTCATATGTTGAATCACCCCTATGTGATTGTATTTGGGGTCTTTGGGAGGCAATTAGGTTATCAGGGTGGAGCCCTCACGAATGGGATTAGTGACCTTATAAGAATGGACACGAGAGAGTTGATCTCTCTCTAGGCCAAGTGAGGTTATAGTGAGAAGGTGGCTGTATGTAAGCCAGGAAGCAAGCTCTCATCAGACAGTGGATCTTCCAGTGCCTTGATCTTGGACTTCCCAGTCTTCAGAATTGTGAGAAATAAATGTTTGTTGCTTAAACCACTCAGTCTACAGTATTTTTGTCATATCAGCCTGAACCAAGACACTGAAGTCGGAAAGGAAGAGAAACGGCGTCCAACCGGCTTGACTGAGTAAGCCTCCACAGAATATGAGACATTTGAGCTGAGGCTGGAAGAAGAGCCATCTTTTGATTAATACCATCACCTGAGGACAAAGTCCATATGCAAAATTGAGAAGAACCAAAAGAGTCTGGGAGAAATGGAGAACCCTGTCCATACCGTTCCTAGAAATTACCCTCCCTATGGACTCCCTTTAGAGTGAGATTACAAGATTATGAATTTTCTTATCATTTAAGCCAGTTTGAGCTGGGTTTTCTATTACTTGCACTCTAATTGATATAACCCCTCTAAAGCTCTTGACCTATATTTGTTACTGTCAGCTAGGCATCTCTAAATGGATGTCCCAATAACAACTTGTGTTAGCATGGGTTGCCTGAGAAGCAGGTGTCAAAATGGGACTAGACGTGGAAGAGATGAATTGGGGGCGATACTGGCAAGGGAAAAATGGGGAGGATGTCCATGAGGCTGTGAAAGCTGGCAGACTAGTCTGCCCCTTTGTGAGGGGAGAAGGAAGGAAAGAAGGAAGGGGGGTTGAGTGGAATAGCCTTACTCTGCTATGCAGTTCTGAGACAGGCTGGGACCTGGGACCCTTTGCTGCAATGCTTGCAGCTGGACACACCTCTCCTCCAGCAACAAAATACAAAGAAACTATATGGGACTAAAAATAACTGTGTGCATGCTGCAGTTGGGGCAAATTCTGGACTCAAAAGATACAAAGAGACCAAAAAACCCAGCTGCCACTTTTGAAGAGCCTGGAGCAAAAATGGGGTGTCAGGAGCAAAAACAGAGTACTGAGCATGCCCCCTGCACACAACATCACCTAAGGGATGGGCAAACCACCTAAGCCACCCCTCTGGCCCAACCCCTGGACACACCCCTACCCTCACCCTATATGAGGAACCAGCTCGCACCCACCCCCCACAGGGTGAACAAGCAAGCAAGGGAACCCATTGTTTGTTCTTGGTCCCCCCTGCCACAGCAGGGGCCCCAATAAAGCCTTGCCTGAATTTCTTGTCTGGCCTCTAGTCAATTTCTATTGCTTGGGAAAGGCCAAGGACTCTGGTCGGTAACAGTTCTAAGAAATTTCAGCAAGGCTGATGGAGAGCCCTCAGCCAATATTGCTGATTAAAGAAAGAAATTCTAAATCTACCTGGAGGACCTGTTCAGTATTCCTGCCATACCCAGTCACTGGCCGGGAGCTGCCCATTGGAGGCTTGGCCTGGCCTGATTGATATAACTGGTGTCAGTACACAGCAGCACCTGGGGCCCTTAATCAAACACGCTACCCCTAGTCAGCCGCTTCTGCAAGGTGCATTTTCCTCACCTCTACACACTTCAACCTCAATACAGCCAAACTGAATTCATCTTACCCAGCTGCCAAACCTCCCTTTCCACCTGTGTTCCCTACCGTCCTAGTCATCCAAAGCAGAAGTTATATAGTCATCCTTGATTTCTTCCTCTTCTTCATCCTCACACCCCAAAATACCTCCTATTTTAATGGCTTGACCTCCAAACCATCTTTGACCCACCCCTGATAATTGCTTGTGTAATCCAGGCTTTCATCTCTTGCCTGTGCCATTGAAGTAGCCTAAGCAGAACTCATTTCTGACTCCTTATCCAGCATTCTTTTCACTACATCAAACCACTTTCAACAAGCTTGGAAAGACCATCTAACTCATTTCTTTTTAGCCTTTAATCCACTCTAACATACCTGAGAGATTTTGATATGCCACTCTCCACCCCAAATGAGAATTACTGATAATTTTTAAAAGCCATTGTAGAGGGTTAACGGAATCATCCTCTGTTCAGGACACACCACTGTTATTGGTCTGTGTAAGGTCATCTCTAGTTTTATTTATTTAGACCTTTTATTCCCATTCCTTACTTCCATTCCCCTCTCTGCCAATAGGTAATCATTCTAATGTGTTGATACGTTATAATCACAGGTGGGTGGGAAGTTTTTTTAGTTGAAGATTTAATCAGTTATTATTAATAAAGCATTAAAAACAATTTTTCTCTAGGTGCCACATGAATGATAATATATATTGCAAACTTATAAAATCAATTATTAAAGCAAAACCATTTTTTTGGCCGAACCACACGGCATTGGGGATCTTCCCCGACCAGGGATCGAACCCATGTCCCCTGCCTTGGGAGTGCAGAGTCTTAACCACTGGACCACCAGGAAGTCCAGCAAAACATATTTTAAAAGTATTTCAAAATGAGAACAAATTCTAAGAGGAGAAGAGTGGATTTTAGTTGCCACAAACCTCATGCTCCTTTGCAGAATCCTCTGGCTCTGAAGATGAGTATCAATAACTGGGAAGGGGCAGAATGGCCTCCAGGGATTTAACCATCTCTTATCATCTCATCATCTCCTTATCACAGACTACAGCTGGAATCTTGGGAACTTTCTTTTTTATCATTATATCTTCATATACTTCAGTGGATTCAGGTTCAAATCCACAGATTTGATTCTCATCCAGCCACCTGACTTCAGCCTCCTACTTGGCCCTCCCTTGGGAACCTCCCAGACACTGACAGCTTTTGGTTTGGAACACTTCCCCCAGAGATTTTGGATACAAAATTGTTACTTATCTACCCAGAGTGTGCAAGGAGGTGTCTTTTGGCACCACCTGCCTCTTTAGTATCTTCTAGGTTATCACGATCAACCTCGGGACCTCCAAGTGGAAAGAGCTTAAAATAAAAGCTCCCAAGCATATTGGCTTTTCTATTTCCCTGCGCTGGGTCTTGCACATGTTTTTTTTAAAAAAAAGACATTTAAAAAATTAATATATTTCATTTCTTAGAGCTGTTTTAGGTTTGCAGAAAAAGTGAATAAAAAGTACAGAGTTCCCGTATATTCTATATATTCTCTCTGCCCCCACTACCACCGTCAGTTTCAGTTTCTTCTATTATTAACATCTTACATTGGCGTGGTACAACTGTTACAACTGATGAACCTATAGTGATACGTTATTATTAATTAAAGTCCATATTTTACATGACACTGTGTGGTATATTGAGTTTTAACAAATGCATTATGACATATATCCACCATTACAGTATCATTCAGAATAGTTTCACTGCCCTAAAAATTCTCTGTGCTCTCTACCTATTCATTCCTCCTTGACCCCAAACCTCTGGAAACCACTGATCTTTTTACTGCCTCCATACATTTGGCTTTTTTCAGAATGTCATATACTTGGAGTTACACAGTATGCAGTTTTTCAGACTGGCTTCTTTCACTTGGTAATATGTTTCCTCTATGTCTCTTCACGATTTGATAGCTTATTTCTTTTTATTACTGAATAATATTCTATAGCATGTATATACTATAGTTTGTTTATCCATTTACCTATTGAAGGACATCTTGGATGCTTCCGAGTTTTAATAATTTTGAACAAAGTTGCTCTAAATATCTGTGTGCAGGTTTTTATGTGGGTGTACGTTTTTAACTCACTTGGGTAAATATCTAGCAGTACAATTGCTGGAGTGTATGGTAAGACTATGCTTTACTTTGTGAGAAACCACCAAGCTGTCTTCCAAAGGGACTGTACCATTTTGTATCCTCTAGCCTATCTCACTAAGAGTTAGGTTATAATTACTCTTGGCTGTGGCTGTTGTTTCAGGGGCTAAAATTTCCTCCAGTATCCTTGTTTTTGTCTCCTCTGTTGTCTTTGAGTTTCCCTAAGGACTCCTTAAATAGGGTCTGAGGCTTTCAGTTCTTTTAGTTGTAATCCCCTGTTACACGGGAGCCCTGTTGAGGTGTCGAGGAAGGGAAGTGTTCTACAGTCCTGTAATTAGGCCTCAGTCTTTTAGTGAACTTGAGCTGGGCATTTTTCTTCTTCTAAGTCAAAGGCTAGTGTCGGCTGGAGTTGGGTATTTCCCTTTCCCTGATTGGTTAGGCTTCGGTAAAGTGCCAGTCGGTTAGGTTCTGGTAAAATAGTTTCCCTTTAGGGCAGCCCTTGTTAAGAAGAACAGAGAGCTCTGAGAGTAACCATATTTCAAAATGGTTACTCTAACCCCTACCCCTGCCAGAAGCACTAGGGGATTTTTTTCTCCAGTCTATACTTTGAGAACCTGGTGGGGGCTTCTGGAGGTAAAACTCGTGAAAGTGTAGCCTCCTAAGACTGGGACCCCTCAGAGTTTTTAACTCTCAAGCTAGTCTACATCGAAACCTCAGCAATTGGTCACATAACATTTAAAGTGCTCCTACTGATACTAGCTTCAGGTTCGGGCTTCTGCCCCTGTTAAGCTGTGATTCCCTTTATCCAACCATCTGTCTCTGTGGTTTGGGGGCAGCAGTCTACCCTGTGGCCTCAATTCTCTGATGAATCTAAGAGTTGTTGATTTTCAGTTTGTTCAGCTTTTTTCTTATTGTGAGGATGGGAGTGACAATCTCCAAGCTCTTTATCTGTATGCAGGGCTGGAAACCAGAAGTCCTTTCATATGTGTTTTTATAAAGTATGTGGTGTTTAGTTTATATTTTTATTTTCTTAAGTCTTCCTGTGCTAGACTTCATCCTATTTCTTACTTTTTCATTCAGCATCATATTTATAACAACTTTGCATGTTGCTGGGTGAACATCTAGTTCATCACTTCTTAACCACTTTAGTACGGTATTCCACAGTGTGTATCTACCACACTTTTTTCATCTCTACTCTCCCAGTAAGGGACACCTAATTTGCCCTCAGTTTCCCAGTACACAAACAACTCAAGAATTAACATCTGCAAATATGTTTCCTTATGGACCTGTGGAGGAATTTCCCTGGAATATGTACCTGTTACCGAGTCCAAGCTCGCCCTGCTCGTCACACAACAGGCCAATGAATTGGAGACAAGGTGTTGAGGCAAGGAATACGACTTTATTCGGAAAGCCGGCAGACCGAGAAGATGGCGGACTAGTGTCTCCGAAAAACCATCTAATCAGGGTTTGGATGCCAGTTTCTTTTATAGCACAGAGAAAGGGAGGAGATGAGGAAGTAAAGTGAAAAGGCCATAAGTTTTGCAAATATCTCTTGGAATGGCCAGCCTGGGGGAGGGGATGTGTTAATTTCTTCTTTCTTGCAGCCATCCACAGGTGGACAGGGTCTGGATGCTTCCGTGAACAAAGGCACTTTGGTTTAACATTCAGGCAGAGGAGCAGGGTTCCCCAGGGCAGGCCAGTATGTATAGACAGTATCCTTTTAGTGAACAAAAGCAACGGGAAGCAAAGGTTAAAGTAAAAGAAACAGATCCAACATGTAGTCAGATTTGGCTCTTCCCTGTTACATACCTAGGAAGGACCTGGTGGCTCATAGGGAATAGATGCACTTAATTTGACTGTGGAGCACCAAACTGCTCTCTAAAAAAGGTGCTAAGCAGGGCATGAAGCTTCCTCTATCCTCACTTTGACAGCACTTGACCTCAACTAACTGGCTAATTGTTGCCTTTTCGATGCATGTAAAGTGCTCTCTCCTTGTTATTTTCATGCCCACTTTTCTAATTAACTAATGTTTGAGCTCTTGTCACATGCTTGTTAACATGTTGATTTTTTTTTCCTGTGGATTAGTTATTCATGACCTTTGCCCATTTTTCTGTTGTAGTTTCTGCTCTTGCCTTGTTGGTTTGTAGGAATACCTTATATTAGGTCCTTTTAAGTATTTTCTCCAAATTTATCACATCTGTTTCCTTTTTCCATATTTTCATTCGTTGAATGAA
Source organism: Balaenoptera borealis (assembly GCF_965194805.1). Taxonomy (NCBI): domain Eukaryota; kingdom Metazoa; phylum Chordata; class Mammalia; order Artiodactyla; family Balaenopteridae; genus Balaenoptera; species Balaenoptera borealis. The sequence goes on along the minus strand of NC_138866.1, from coordinate 40,333,468 downwards.
ACAATCTTGATAGAATCAAGGTCATCATTGTTTCTCATTATGATTTTTGCTTCCCCAACCTAGGTCATTAAAGACATTTTTTTAACAATATTTCTATTAACTTTATAGTTTTACCTTTCCCATTCAGGTTATGTACTAAATCAATCTGCAGCCTACCTTATAAACAGAGTTAGATAAAGATGAGGCAAAGTTTCCTGACAAAATGACATGTAAGCTGCAATGTGAAGGAAAAATAGAGGTAGGCCAGTTAAAAATGGGAAGAGCAGTGCTTAATTTGCAAAGGCAAGGAGGTTAGAGATGATTTATGTCAAGTTTGAGTAAATGGAAGAAGTTGAGCATGTCTGGAGTATAAAGTCCAGGAGGAAGAGAAGTGAGAGATGAATCTGAAAAGAAAGGCAATGGAGAAATAATGCAAGATAATGTAATCAAGTGCAACACACTGTCAGCTACATAAAGACCTAGATAAGCCAGATCTAAAACCTCATTCCACAGGAATTCAGAAGGTCCAAAGCCTTCCATCAAATTTCTAATAGGTTTATATTACTGACTGTGAATTACTGCTTAATTCAGTTAAAGGATTATCACTGTCATGAATGAGGACTAGTCCTATCCCTATACAATGTTGACCAGGACATGGAACCAGCCCTTTCTTTTCGTTTACACATAAACACTCACTCACCCACATATGCACACACACTATCACCAACACACCCAGGTAATTTGTGTAAGTAGCAGATTTTACAGAGTGTATGAGAGGGTTATAACATTGCAACATAGAAATTAAAGTGAATACTAGAATTCTGGTTCTCCAAAGTCCTTAGCCTCTTCACCATCAGGACTTTCACCAACTTCATATTTCTATTTATTTTGACTGACAATTATTTTGTTACCTTAGTTTTTGGCATCTCATGTCATTAGAACTTTTCTCAGCTCATCCCCAGTAACACATTAAAGTATTTTTCTTAACAAAGACCATTTTCTCCCTAATAAGAAAAATTCTAGTTCCCGTTGTTAGGATAATAAATGTTCTACTATGCTACATAGGTTTAGAGGTTTGGGTTTTGTCTAAGGGCAACTGGAGCCCACTGGATGGTTTTAAATAGAAGTTCTTCTCCATTTAATGTGTTTGAGTGATAGATCAGATGTGTTTGAGTGACAGATCACCCTGAGTATAGTGTGGAGAATGGATTGGAGGGGAGTGAGATTTGAAGCAGAAAGATCATTTAGGAGACAGTGGTAGTTGTCTAGGTAAGAAATGATGGGAATCTGAATAAGGATAGTGGCAATAAAGTGTAGGTACAGATGGAGATGGAGATGGATACAAGATGGACACAGTCAGTAGGTAGAAACAACTTGGCAATTTGATTGGATATAAAACTTCCCTCAGTTTCTGACTTGGAAACCTCAGGGAACTGTGGTGCCTTTTCTTAAGATAGAAAATATAGGAGGAGGAGCAGGCATGGGGGAAATCCTGAGCCCCATTTTGGTCATGTGGAGTTGAACTGACTGAGGGACCCCTGCAGAGAGATCAAGCACATAAACGGGTATATTGGTGTGGAGCTCAGGAGAAATATCAGGGCAGGGGATACGTATTTAGAGGTTACCATAGATGGGGATAGATGAGATTGCTCAAGGAAACAGTATAGAGGAAGAAGAGAAGAAGGCCCAAGGCAGAGTTCTAAGAATTCCAATATTTAAGAGACAAGTAAAGGAGGAGGGACTTTGAAAGAAGAGAATAAATAACCAGAGAAAAAGAAAATCTGAAAGGTATAGTGTCACACAAGCTGTGTGGAGACAATATTTCAGAACAAAGGGAGGGCCTGAAGCTCACCTTTACAGATGAAGAAACTGAGATTAAGAAAGCTTAAGTAAGCCACTGAAAGATATACACACACAAGTAGGGATTCAGACTCAGAACTCTGTGCTTGTGGGCCTCAGTTTCCTCATCCAAAATATGTTGAGGAAGTAGAATCAAGAGAGAGAGAGATTGGGCTAAATCCTATGAATTCTATAAGTTCCAGCTCTATAGTTGTATAAATGAGGACGGAAGTCTGGAATGGAGTATATGGGTAATCATTGGTGAGCCCTTTAGTTATTTGTTCCTCTACTCCTAATAGCAGGACAGAGCAGACATGCAATAAATGTTTGCTGAATTGAACATGGACATACAATGATTATTGCCAAAGCAAATTCATAGAATCCCATTAAATATCCATTAATACACAAGGCATTAGAGGTGTAGCTGAAACCTATTATTAAGTCATCATTAGTTGACTGACATCCACCCTGCCAAACTATTTTTATTTTTTCTCCAGTGGTTCTTACTTGGCCTGACCCCACAGAAAAAGAAGCCTAGTATCATCAGCATTATTATTATGAAAACATGACAAGTGGTTCATAAATGGGATTATTCAATATCTGCAGTTACAAGGTGGTTCTGTGTGTCTGCATTTTGAGCAATAAAATTATCAGAGATTAGACCTTGCTCCCTCCAGAGTCCCAAAAGAGAGATGCTTGGGTTTAGTTGTATTGAGAAAGATAACCCTACCCTACAAGTGCATACTTTCAAGAGAACTTCCTTCTTGCTGGAATACCCGGGGCAGGAGCCAGACAAATATGCTTGGCCACTTGTTGGTAAACAGCCCACAGTGAGGGGAGGAGGATCTCTTTCTCATCATATCCCGGTTCAATGACTTTCATGTCTCCTTAACTTTATGTTTGGATCAGAGCCCACAAACCAAGGAGACAGACCTAGTCTTATTGGTCCATTCAGTAGTTGAATGTCATCTCAGCCTTCCATGTAGAGGTTTTATTTTTTAAATCAAATGCCCCAATGTAAATCTATGCCTTCAAGACAGTATGTGATTCCACAGAAAAATTAAGCATGGAATTACCATATGACCCAGAAATTCCACTTCTGGGTATACAGCCAAAAGAATTGAAAGTAGGATCTTGAACAGATAATTGAACACCAATGTTCAAAGCAACATTATTCACAATAGCCAAAAGGTAGAAACAATCCAAGTCTCCACCAATGGATAAACAGATAAATAAAATGTGGTATACAGTTACAGTGTAATACTACGCAGCCTCAAAAAGGGATCAAATCCTGATACATGCTACAATATGGATGAACCTTAGAAACATTATCAGTTTAAGATAAACATTATCAGGTTAAGATTATCAGTTTAAGATGGATAATGGTGATGGTTGCACAAAAATGTGAGTATACTTAATGCCACTGAATTGTACACTTAAAATGGTTCAAGTGGTAAATTTTATGTTATGTATATTTTATCACAATTTATTTTAATTGGAAAGAGGCAGAATTTGGAGATAAAAGGTAGTTGCAGTTCCAGTTCTGACATTTACAGGCTGTGTGACCTGGGGAAAGTCATTTAGCCTAAGACTCAGTTTTCTCATCTCTAAAATGGACAATAATCTCTACCTTGCATGGTTGTCCTGAGGTTTAGAGATAATATATGTAAAGCACCTGGCAACATATCTGATATTGCATGAGTGCTCATTAAATGGCATGTTTATGAACCTGAAAAAATATATACATCCCAATTCAGAGGATGATATATGCAAGAAACAAACTGACTTTCCAAAATTTGAAGTTATATACATAAATTATTTAGATTACTCTTAGATTTGCTAAAGAAAAACTGTTTAATATCAAAATAACTTATTCCAAACTTTAGCTTCACCATCATCTCTGATTTCTAATTTGGCCGTTAAGTCTTAGCAGTAAAACGCTGCCTCCCTGTGGGTCTGAATTTCTGAGCTCTGAGAGCCAAAGGATTATTCTGTTTTTCATCTCCCTTTGGGTTTCAGCTTACTAATATTTTCATTAAACATTTAATTACTTTGCCATTAAGCGATTCTCTGTTCCATGCTCAATTCAAAGCTAAACAAGTGGAAAGATTTAATATAACTCTTACAGTAAAATATCTAGGGTTGGAATTAATCCCTAAATTATCTGAAAATAGACATAACTTTAGGGAGACACACTAAGGAGAAAGCAATTCCTTGTGTGCCGTTTTGTTAGGGAACAAAGAAGGTTGGAGGTGCAAAACAGTTCTGTTCGGAGGAGGCCCCCAGTGAATTAAGGTTAAAAGGATTTGCCCTTGCAGGACCCCAGGTCTCTAATTGGGAACTTCAATTCCTGTAATCCAGAAGGATTGAGACCAGACGCTTCTAGATTATTGCCAAAGCCCACAGGTGACTCGTAAGGAAAAAACAATTAGTATCCAAAAAAAAAAAAAATCACCTTCAGATAGATAGAAAAGAGGCATTTAATGAAACCTGATACAAGCCCAGCCCAGGCAAGGTGCTTAGTGAATATTCAGTCATTAGCAAAAAAGAGGAAAGTCTATGTATTTCTCTCTTCAGTTTTAATCTCACTAAATATCTGAGGTTTTTCTTTCAAAGTACATTAATTTGCTACTTGAAAGGGAATACAAGAGTGATTAGACCTATATTTAGGAAAGATGGTTTTCTTTTTAACTCCACAATCTTTAAGAGTAATAAAAAAAAAATCATATAAAGAACTCAGATTTCATACACTTTTGTTCCTCTAACACACAAAACCTGTGTAAAGCATCTAAAATCTTCCAAGCATATGATACGACTTACATGTGGTTTCTGAAAAATAAAACAAACTAGTAAATACAACAAAAAATAAACAGACTCACAGATATAGAGAATAAACTAGTGGTTACCAGTAGGGAGAGAGAAGGGAGTAGGGGCAAGATATGGGTAGGGGATTATGAGGTACAAACTATTGTGTATAAAATAAATAAGCTACAAGGATATATTGTACAACACAGGCAATAAAGCCAATATTTTATAATAACTATAAATGGAGTATAACCTTTAAAAATTGTGAATCACTATGTTGTACACCTGAAACTTACCACCTGAAACTTACATAATATTGGAAATCAACTACACCTCAATTATAAATAAATTAATTAATTAATTAATTAAATCTTATAAGCCCATTAAACTGCAAGAGCAATCCAAGCAAGGGAGATTGGTATGGAAGTAAGGTTCTGGAAATAAGGCTCCAGACTTACACTGGTTCTCAGCCTGGGCTGCACACTGTAATCATCTGAGGAATTTTTTTAAGTACCAATGCCTGGAACCCACCTATGAAGATTGTGGTGTAATGGGTCTGAGGACAGCCTGGGAATTGGGATTTTCAAAAACTCCCCAGGTGATTCTAAAGTGCAACCAAAGACAAGAACTGCTTTTCAAAAACAAATGGACTTGAGGACACAGGGAGGGGGAAGGGTAAGCTGGGACGAAGTGAGAGAGTGGCATGGACATATATACACTACCAAATGTAAAATAGATAGCTAGTGGGAAGCAGCCACGTAGCACAGGGAGATCAGCTCAGTGCTTTGTGACCACCGAGAGGGGTGGGATAGGGAGGGTGGGAGGGAGACGCAACAGGGAGGAAATATGGGGATATATGTATATGTATAGCTGATTCACTTTGTTTTAAGGCAGAAACTAACACACCACTGTAAAGCAACTATACTCCAATAAAGATGTTAAAAAACAAACAAACAAAAATCAGAAGGATGGAAAGCAATCTACTGCCTTCAGAACCAGCTACATGCAGAATTTTCATGGGCCAGTGCAAAATGAAAATGTGAGGCCATTTATTCAAAAATTATTAAGAACGCAAGAAGAACATTAAACCAAGCATGGGGTTCTTCTAAGCTTAGGGCCCTGTGTGACTGCACAGGACACAGACCTGTGAAACAAGCCTTGCTTCCATTCTTTTATTTTACTTTATTTTTTAGGAACAAGTCTCTTTGGAATGGCTAGGAAATATGTCATCTTTCTCAATGTGGTATTCATTTTGTCTCTAAGATCCCACAAATAACTGAACTCTGCACAATATTATTGTCTATTTAAACAACTCGATTTGCCTTGAAAGCTCCCTCACTTTGTCAAGACTAATAAAAGGCTGAACCACAGAATCGATACATAGAGACACTTGGGACTTACACTTCATATCCCATCCACAGTAGGAAAACATCTTACCTATGAAATATGAACTGTGAATGCAGGCTTCTTGGTCTAGAAAGCAAAGCAAAACAAAACCAAACAAACAAACAAAAAAAACCCCTCTGAATCTGGAATTGTTAGTCTCTTTTAAAAGACTAATTCTCACATCCTTCCCCCACACACCTGGCAATTATCACACAACTTTTATTAACCAACACCTACAGTAAAGACTCAAACTTCCAAGCCTCGGTTTACTTATCGTTCTTATATATTATTGTCCTTTTCTATTTATCAATTAGTGGTTTTTAAGTCTTATTATAATTTCTGGGCAAACGTAGTAATCAAAACAGTGTAGAAACTCCCTAATTGCGAATTTAGTCAAACACTCCAGTCTTTTAGATTAAAGGATCACTTCCATTTCTCTCTTTCAAGGCCACACTATCCTTTATACAATGTTAGGAGAGCCCTCTGGTGGCCAAAGTAAAATTCTAACATCAGCAACTTTAAAGAAATGGAGCACAATAGAAAATTTCCCGAAATGAACAATTCCAAAAGAGGCATAGCTTCCATACCTCTCCTCACCCAACTTATCCTCTTATTGCTATTGGAATTACTAGGGGAAGATGTGGGATTATATTAGAGGGAAGCAGCTGTGAAAAACAAGGCCTGATCTGGGGGGGCAGAGGATTCCAGTCAGATTCCTAATTAGTTCTCAAGATGCTCACTCGCCTCACCCTAACCTCCTCCACGCACGCACACGCACACACACACACACACACACACACACACACACACACCCCTCAGCCTCTACCCAACAGTCCTAACCCTCTATGTCCTTCCCATTTTCATTTTTGCAGTTTTCCACTGCTTGAGATCCATTTGGGTTAGTAAGCATCTTCTTTTTAAAATGCAAATATCTCTGGATTCCACTGAGTCTACATAATAAATAGATCAATGGTTCTCAAACTGTGGTCCTCAAACCAGCAGCATGAAGATTACTTGGGGACTTGTTAGAAATGAAAGTTCAGGGGCCCACCCCAGACATACTAAATCAGAAACTGGGGGTGAGGGTCCAGTAGTCTGTGTTTTCACAAGCCAACCAGAGGATTCTGATGTATGCCAAAGTTCAAGAAACACTCGTTTACACTATAGGCTCTTCTTTCTTATTGATTTTTTCTCATGATTTTTATATATTTTTATTTTTTAATAAAAATGGTATAAATTTAAGGTATATAGCATGATATTTTGAAATACATATATAGAGTGAAATGCTTACTACAGTCAAGTTAATTAACATATCCATCTCCTCATATAGTTACCATTTTTGTGTGCATATGGTGAGAGTACCTGAGATTTACTCTGAGCAAATTTCCAGTCCCAATACAGTATTATTGAATATTAACTACATTCATCATGCTGTACATTAGATCTCTAGATTTATTCATCCTACATAGCTGCAATTTTGTACCCTTTAACCAACATCTCCCCATTTCCCCCATCTCCCAGCCCCAGATTCATTCGTATTGTCACAAATGGCAGAATATCCTTCTTTTTTAAGGCTGAATAATATTCTACAGTATTGGCTCTTCTGCTGAAACAAATTTCATTTCTGAGGTGCCCAAACTAAATGTGATTCAAGGAGCTTGCCATAAATCCAGATAGATTCCCAGAACCCATCCTTGGATGTTCTGATTCAGTGGGTCTAGGGTGGGATCCAGAAATGTTTTTAACAAGCAACCCAGGTGATTCTGATGCAGGTGGTGCAAAGACCATATTTCCCAAATCACTGACATAATGGGTGGGATGGGTAATTCTAGAACATGGAGCACATTAGGAGGATGTTAGACTTGAGTGGGGAGCCACAAGGTGGGAAACATTTAGGATAGTATTGGAGTCCTGGATCCTCAGGAGAAGGGCATAGAAAGGGAAGTTGGCACTAGCGAAATATAAATTTTTCTTGTTTAAAATATTTTGCCGAGGGTTGGCTCTGCCTCAGAAAAGCAGAAAAACTCTACTTCCCTCTCATCTCTATACTCATGACTCCTTGCTTCCAAGCCCCAGAAATCAGGCTGGAGTTATTATAAATGTCATTATGGTTTAGTCGAGCTTTTGCTGCCTACCCAGAAAAACTAATCCTCATATATGACCCTTTTAATAGGAATGTGTCCTGATTTACAAAGATGTAAAAGAAATTTTTGGAATACAACCCATTTATAAGTTGGGTTTTGCCTAATTCAGTTAATTTTTCATAATTGTGTACTGAACTTATAGGTATGTCAAATAGTGATTAGGAAAGAGTTTTACAGAGAGTAGGTGCCAAATTAATATTTAATTTGATTTGAACTTTAGAATGTATAATTACTGTTTATCTAGCCCTAAATCTTACTAAGTAGTAGTTTTTTTATTGCTGCCATATCCCACAATATACAATAAAAATCAGCCACATACATTAACATATAACTAAAACATGCATTGTATACCTCTATAAATGTTGCGTACATCCCAATGCACAATGTTTTATATAATCATCTTATATAATATGCATATATTACATGTACTTTTTATAATATAGTGTAATGCATATATATGTTAAATCAGTTTGGGTACAAACACTACCATGAGATGTTATGTGGCAGTACACTCTGTTTTTACCACCTTAGCACTAAAGAGATTAGAAGGATATAAACATTGGGTCCCATTATTCATCCCATTTATTCAAAACAATATTTTGAAAAGAATACCTGACATAATTTTTATAACCTTTTAAACATATCTTACAGGTTTTTCCCAGAATATTCCAAAACTTCAATTCTAAAGGAACCCATGGCCAAATGCTAGATTCTGAACAGCAAATGTGGCTTGTGGTTTCCAAGTGGAACAGGTTAAGGTCACTTCCTCATCTGCCCTGCAAAGACCAATTCAAAGCAACCTCATCTCCAACAAGAGGACAAATCATTTTATTCTAAAACAGCAACCCAAAATTATTAGCCAAAAATACTTCCTCTTTGTGCCCCTTGCGGAATTCTGAATTTTTAAATCTCTTCCCATAAGCCTGCTTCCACCACAGCTCCCAGAGGAGGCAGACAAGGAAGGAGCCTTCCATTAACCAAACTGGGCTTTCCCTGTGCGGGAGGAAGCTGGGTGTGACTCAGTAGGAAGAAAACCTGTATTCCTGATCCACCTGGCCAGGCCAACCCATCCTCCCCTGGGAATGCTCTGGCAACCCCTTTCCTCTTGGACTGCATCCAGCTAACACCCCTCCCCCATTAGAAACGACTGCTGCTTTACGATGATCACACCCCTTAGCATTCCCAGCTTAGGTTCTGTTCTGAGTGTTAAGGGTCCCCAAGTGGATATTTTAACATGAAATCTGCTTTTTTCCCCTTGGTCTTTTGAAACATCCATAAACACCTAATAACTTTTCTTACCAGAAATACTGTAGCCATTGTAAAAACTCAAATGCAATTCAGCGCCTTGGGACCTCCCTCTCCAGCCTCCATTCCACCCTTTCAAATAAGTCCTTCAACAGCTAAGACCATTCCAAAAGTTCATCAAGCCAACCAAAATCACAAAACAAAACAAAAAACCCCAGGGCATTTAGGTAGTAAATACCATATTTCTCAAGAACACTCCCAGGAAAGCCTCGATAACTTTTAGTGAAAGCAAAAGCATTCCCTTGTAAGATGAGAGATGAATAGCACTTCAGAGATGAAGTAGGTCTTTTCATTCTGAAAGTAAATGTACCTAGGAATTAAAAGCTCTAGAAGGCCGAGGAGGATAGAGTCTAAGAATTCAGCCTTTCAGCACAAGCCAAAATATACTAGGAGACTCCCACCCGCCTCTGAGAGCGATGGCTAGCTCTTGCTGCAGCGCTGTAGCACCACCTCGTGTGCAAAAGCTTTTTGTTTTGTTCTGTTTCCTCAAGAATCAACTGGAAGCATATATGCCTCTGTGCTGTGAATCATGGAGTCTTCACTAGTTTTCAGAAGAGACTGAGGTACAGAAAGACCAGAAAGACCATCCCTGACTTCCCTGGCAAGAAGGAGGAAATAGCAGGAATGCACTGTAAACAGGGTCTCCAGCACAGCCCTTAGCATGTTGTATTGGACTATTTTTTTTACTATCCACCTGACACCCTCTTGACTGTGAGCTCCTGAGCGAAGAGGCTGTCGTCCATGTCTGCATTCCCAGGGTATCCCAGCCTTTGGCACATAGCAGAGACTCAAAAAATGTCTGACAAATGAAAGAACTCAGTGGAATTTTTAGATCGGAAAACAAATCAGCCGTCACATCAATACTAAATGTTTTCTACCAATTAGAAACATTAAAAATGTTTTTTACCAATCTGGGTGAATTGTAAAACTTTACCATTAGAATTTGATCAAATATAAGAAATTAAACCAACTTTGAAACACAAAGGTACATTGATGTGACTGGAAATTTCAATGGTGGAAAATTAAGTAATTCCTAATTGGATTATCTGAAGGATAAATTATGATATAAATGAGAAGGTCTTAAATAGATCATCCAAGCCCTAACACTCAAACAAAGACACCAGAATCATCCTACAAATGCTCACAAACCTAAATTACACCTCCTATAGTATATCATTGCACAATTAGAGGTATTTTGGAGAATCTTACAGTGATAAGACAATCTAGCAGTACTCATAACTACCCATCTTCTTTTTAGGAGTCCTATGTAATGCTCTAACATTCAGAAAGTAAATAAATCTGATTTATTAGAGTCACTCAGTGGAACCAAATGTAAAATAGATAGCTAGTGGGAAGCAGCTGCATAGCACAGGGGGATCAGCTCAGTGCTTTGCGACCACCTAGAGGGGTGGGATAGGGAGGGTGGGAGGGAGACGCAAGAGGGAGGGGATATGGGGATATATGTATATATATAGCTGATTCACTTTGTTATAAAGCAGAAACTAACACAACATTGTAAAGCAATTATACTCCAATAAAGATGTTTAAAAAAAAAAAGGAGTCACTCAGTGGAGAGTTTTGCCTGATACAACAAAAAAATTACAGCCAATTCACATACACCCTTCATCTGTGGAGAACCATAACAATGAATTCAGCAAGCCAAAAAACTTTAACAAAATTACACAGGCCTCAGCTTCCAAGAACAGTCTCTCCATCCAAAACTCTTACAAATTCCAAGGCAAAGAGAACAGTGTAACTAATTCTAACTAAAATAAAAACCAGCTGCCTAAAGCACTATAGTAACTGTATATAAAAATTTAAGAACAATATTGTCTATTAAAGCCACATTGCTGTACACCAAAAAAAAAAAAAAAAAAAAGAATGAAATAGTGTCATTTGCAGAGACATGGATGGACCTAGAGATTGTCATACAGAGTGAAGAAAGTCAAAAAGAGAAAAACAAATATCGTGTAATATCGCTTATATGTGGAATCTAGAAAAATGGTATAGATGAACTTATTTGCAAAGCAGAAATAGAGTCACAGATGTAGAGGACAAACTTACAGTTACCAAGGGAGGAAGAGGGGATGGGATGAATTGGAAGAATGGGATTGACATATATACACTACTATGTATAAAATAGATAACTAATAAGAACCTACTGTATAGCACAGGGAACTCTACTCAGTGCCCTGTGGTGACCTAAATGGGAAGGAAATCTTAAAAAGAGTGGATATATGTATACATATAACTGATTCACTTTGCTGCACAGCAGAAACTAACACAACATTGTAAAGCAACTATACTCCAATAAAAATTAATTTTAAAAAAAGAGTAAATGCAGCTGAGAGGTGAAGCGAGGCCTGAGAACCATGAAGATTCTGAGGCATGAAGCAATTAGGAAGTCAATGGTTGAATTTGCCAAAGGAGTTTCAGGGAAGTGGCACTGTGACTAATGTTTCACTGCACTGGATTTGAAAGCAATGTGAAATAGGAAAGGGAAAAAACAGGTATAGTTTATTTTGAGAAGGTTGGCAATAGTGAAAGAGATCAATAGGTAACTAGAGAGACAATTAGCTGTCTGGATCCCAGATACGGGCATCCTGAAGGTAGCTCTTTCCTGTCTATTCCCACAAGCTATCTGCCTCTCCTGAATCGTGGGGCTACTAGGACCTTCAGGCAACTGGGTATGGGTGGGGCCGTAGCCATGCAGGCTCCCAGTGGAGTAATCTGGTGCAGGGCTTTCTTCCCTGTGAACCGTACTCAGGGGTGAGGAACAGAGGCAGTGGATACTGGGAAGATCTTGGCATTCATCAAACCATGGCTCCTGGTATAGTCTATCTTGACCCCGCATGTGAGTATGCTGGTCTTCCTGATCCCCAAAAGCCAGGAGAGAGCCAATGTTAAGGCTAATCTCCCCTGACCGCCAAGGTAGGAAGGCAGACAGCAGAAGGCCTCCTCCAAGTGTCTCAGGAGGGGCTGGTGGCTGGGTCAAAAATCCATTTGCCTTGCAAGTCCTGAAGGATCCCTACCATTTAAGAATATACCAGCAACCATGCTTGAGTCCCAAATGAGCCCAAAAGAAAAATAATACCTTACTTAAGGCAGCCTAGCAGCCAGGAAGAGGTGGAACAGGTAGTATGATTAGAATGCAAGCCCAATGACATGGAACTGCTCCAGAGAAAGCAAATGAACACCTGAATAAATAATAAGGGCACTTAAGATGTCATAATGCAGCACCTCCTCCTCTGAGACCAGACGAAGGGAAGTGAGAGAGAAGGCAGATATCGATGAGTTATATACACGAGGTGAGGAGTTGAAGGAGCATGCCCCTAAATGGTCTCAATTATGCGTGTGCGTGTTGATGCGTTTGCAGAGAGGAGAGGGTGATGGAATAGGACACACAAAGAGCTGCTGGATGAAATCATGCAGTTACGGGGGTCAAACCTCTACAAATGTATCTCCAACCTCCACTGAGTCTTCATGAGTATGATTTTTCGTCAGCAGTACTTAGCAGCAAGGGTATAGATATAGAGAAGGCAGACAGATGTATGGATTGGCATTTTCAGTGAGAAAAAACTAGGGATCTGCAGTGAGAAAGGATTGAGGGTGCTGGGCCCACATCTTCTAGGTTTTTCAAATCTTGGGTCACAATTTATCAGTGGATCATAAAATCAATTTAGTGGGTGATGTCCAGCACTTTAAAAAATTGCAGTTAAATGGAATGGAACAAAAAGTAACAGAGTAGGGCTTCCCTGGTGGCGCAGCGGTTGCGAATCTGCCTGCTAATGCAGGGGACACGGGTTCAAGCCCTGGTCTGGGAAGATCCCACATGCCACGGAGCAACTAGGCCCGTGAGCCACAACTACTGAGCCTGCGCGTCTGGAGCCTGTGCTCCGCAACAAGAGAGGCCGCGATACTGAGGGGCCTGCGCACCGCGATGAAGAGTGGCCCCCACTTGCCGCAACTAGAGAAAGCCCTAGCACAGAAATGAAGACCCAACATAACAATCAATCAATCAATCTTTAAAAAAAAAAAAAAAAAGTAACAGAGTAAATTTCACTTTTAGTAACTTTTGTTTCAGTTAAGTATATCCATATATGTATTGTATACTGAGTTGTGATATAAAAGGTAGTTTTCGTAATGGAATATAGTCAGAAAGTTTGAAAACTGCTGGTCTAGGCTATACAGAAAAAGGAAGTTATATTAATCATCAGAGTTTCTGGAAAATATTTTTGTTTCCTTTCTATCTGGTACATGATATGAAGTTAGGCATGGCCATGTAACTTGTTTTGAACAATGAAAAGTGAGCAGAAGAGATATGAATCTGGCTTCAAGAGTTGGTACACTATTCGCCACCTTTTTTCCCCTGTCACTGCTTTAGGCAGTGTTCCAGATGTTGCTCCTCCATCAGCCCAAGTTTCAGAATAAGGAGACGTGGATCAGAGCATCCAGCCAACTCACAATAGATGTGTAATATAGGTAACAAATAAAGCTTTGTCGTTATAAACCATTAAGATTTGAGGCTTGTTTATTACTGCAGCCTAACTTAGCCTATCTTGTCTGATATAGAAGTCAAGTCTAGAAGGAGATGGTAATCCAAGAGAAAACGGAGGGATCAAGGAACATCTTGCACATAAGTACTCAGTACATCCTGCTAGTCTATCAGAAAATATATTGGCAGGTAATTGGGAGCTAATTATATAATGTAACTACAGTGAAGAAAAGTATAAAGAAGGAATGTAAAATTGTTGATAGAAGCCCTGAAGGGGGATTCAAGCTGCTCCTTGGAAGATGAACTGAATGGACAGAAGAAATTGGGTCCATTTAGTGAGTGGGAAACAGAAAGAGCTAAGGGTAGTAAGAATGGCATCTGGGGCAGAAGGGTGTGGTGGGCCCAGAAATGAGACATCATCTCACCAGAGCAGAAAGTTCATGTTAGAATAGGAGAAAACACAACTGGAAAAGGAGGGTAGGATACAATTTTGAATACGTTTTCAAAATTATACTTGAAATATATGAAATTAAATAAAAATAAGGTATGTAAAGCCCTTAGCACAATGTCTACTCATAATTAAGGATGTGGCTTATATTTGTTGCTGTTATTATTGATGTCAACGTGTGATAAAGAACTGTGGGAGGGCTTCCCTGGTGGCGCAGTGGTTGAGAGTCTGCCTGCTAATGCAGGGAACACGGGTTCGAGCCCTGGTCTGGGAGGATCCCACATGCCGTGGAGCAACTAGGCCCGTGAGCCACAACTACTGAGCCTGTGCGTCTGGAGCCTGTGCTCCGCAACAAGAGAGGCCATGATGGTGAGAGGCCCGCGCACCGCGATGAAGAGTGGCCCCCACTTGCCGCAACTGGAGAAAGCCCTCGCACAGAAACGAAGACCCGACACAGCCAAAAATAAAAAAAAATAAATTAATTAAAAAAAAAATACCTTGGCTAGTTTTAAAAAAAAAAAAAAAAAGAACTGTGGAAGATTTTTAGAAGTGATGTACCATGAAAGCTTTGAACTAATCTGGCAGTTGTGCACAGGATAGACTGAAGAAGGGACAAGTAAATATTACAAAAATAATGAGGAGGCAGTGGTACAGGAGTAACGCAATGATTCAAGAGGAAGGAAAAAAATAAGTTCCACCTAACTACTATTTTTTTTTTCTGTCAGCCACTTCTCCACACAGCCACAAAGTGAACACTCAAAAAGCAAAACTTCCCACGTTAAGAACCTGTAAAAATAGGGTTCAATAATCCTATTAAGGCATTCAGGGATTATTTCAGCAGTCTCTGGGGTGATTCAGATTTTTTTGTGCTTCTGTGAAAAATGAGATGAGGCAGCAGAGGAACCATTTATCCAACCCTTAGCCTGCTCCGCTTAGACCCTGAAACCCCCAGTGCTACCCACACTTGGGGAGTATTCCGATTCCTCAGAAACCCTGTTTTTACAAACTCCACCTAATGCCATGGATCTACGCACACACCAGGTGGTAATGAAGCCTGCAACTTCTGAAGAGAAGATAGACCTAGTCCTTCCCATGGTGACTTTCCCTCCCTCACTTAGTTAGGGTTGTCTCCACTTCTGTGTAGAACACAACCATTCCAAAGTATCTGAGAACTTCAGCTGGTGGCACCAAGGCTGACTGGCCTTCTTTCAAAAGTTTCTTAATTACTCGACCTCCACCAAATAATTATATAGTTACTGTGTTGCAGGTTAGAACAAGTAGCTTATATAAACAGTGCCTTTGGTTTTTTTTTTTTTTTTTTTTTTTGGCTGCGTTGGGTCTTTGTTGCTGCGTGTGGGCTTTCTCTAGTTGTGGCAAATGGGGTCTACTCTTCATTGTGGTGCACCGGCTTCTCATTGCAGTGGCTTCTCTTGTTGCGGAGCACGGGCTCTAGGCACACGGGCTTCAGTAGTTGTGGCGTGTGGCCTCAGTAGTTGCAGCACACAGGCTTCAGTAGTTGTGGTGTGCAGGCTCAGTAGTTATGGCTCACAGGCTCTAGAGCGCAGGCTCAGTAGCTGTGGTGCATGGGCTTAGTTGCTCCATGGCATGTGAGATCTTCCCAGGCCAGGGATCGAACCAGTATCCGTTGCACTGGCAGGCAGATTCCTAACCACTGCACCACCAGGGAAGTCCCATGTATTTTATTTTTTATTTTTATTTTTTTAACATCTTTATTGGAATATAATTGCTTTACAATGTTGTGTTAGTTTCTGCTGTATAACAAAGTGAATCAGCTACACATATACATATATCCCCATATCTCCTCCTTCTTGTGTCTCCCTCCCACCCTCCCTTTGGTTCTTGATGGCACTGTTCAGCAGGGTAATTTTGGGCAGCTTCTAAAGTGTTCTGTGTCTCAGTTCGCTGCTCTGTGCACCAGCAAAACAATTATATTCACTTCACAGGGAGGATGCAAGTCTTAATGTTTGCAAAACACTCTGACATCCTTTAATGAAAAGTGCCATATCTAAGTGACGTATAATTAGAGGCAGGTTTGTCTCCATGATCCTTGAGAGAAGAAAGCCACATGGAAGCAATAATTTGCATGTCTATCATTGTTTCTTGTTCATTGACCAAGTTCTTGACAAATACATGTCACCATCCTAACTTTCGCATTAAGAAAGCAAGTCTTTAACAGCTAAAAATAACACACAAAAAATTACCACATCATCTCCTACTTCTCCAGCCAAGGACACATTCTCCTCTTCCACCAGACCAGCAAATCTGGGATCCACTCCAGCTTACTTCAATGCAGTAGGGAGGGGGGGAATATCAGGATAGAAAGTGGTAAATGACTTGCCCAAGGTCAATACAAATTTGGCCCCAGAAACTTTTATTCCAATTCTATAGCTCTAATTCTTCTCCCTCAAAATAGTCTGAATTGGTGAATCAAGTCACCAAACAGAATTTAAAAGGCAGAAAGGATACCTTTTTTTCTGGTTGGACCATTAGACTTTTCTGAAATAGAAGTCATTTTGTATGTCAACCAGGGTAAGGACTCCTGGAATGTCCTAATTAAGTGAATACGGGCCAACGAGTTCTCTTCCAAAATATTTTAGTTTTGCAAGTAATGTCCCTTCCATATCTGGGAAAGAGCATTTCTAAATACATAGCAGATTTCTCCTATTTTCCTTGGAAGCCTTCCCCAAGCTGTTTCATAATAGGTGGCTTGCTACTAAAGCCATTCTCCTCCCTCAAAGCAAACTCACATAAGTTCAGCTTCTTGACCCCAAAGACCACAGCACATGGACAGGTCTAGTACTAAGGAGTCATCTTGAAAAATTCTACGTTGTTACATTTAAAGGCCCAATTTATGTGCTCTTTCATCAAAACAAGCTTTTGAGAAATAGCTATTTTCTTTAATCTTATTTACTTACTGAAAAAATTGTGAAAGAACTGTGACTCTGCTCTGAAAACACCATGATTTATACAGTGGCTGCTTAGATGCTGATGATTCATTTTCCTCCAAGGTAAAGGTCCATCCCTACACTAGCACATTTACAAGATTCCTGCAAGAAAATTCCTGAGGAGAGAATTAAATTGTAAGAATATTTACCTCATTTCAGTAACTTTTAAAATATTACAGTGCATGAAAATTAAATAAAAGGCACTACACTGATTTCTATATGGTAATGTGCGCAACATCCTATGATTTAGTTTTTAATATAAAAATATATTAGAATTGACCAACCCTATTTTTTCCAATAGGAAATTATAATAACGTACATTTTTTGGTGTTGAGGAAGAAGACGCTAAATGGAAATTTCTAGAGAAGAAAAATTAGGATATTCCTCCCTTGATAATCCATATAATGTGTTTTTACTTTAGCGAAATGGAAATAGCATTAATTATAAATACATTTACAGATTCCATTACTCTATACAATTTTTTGAAAATTCTCATTAAATGGTAAAATGGCCCTGAAAATATACAACTGGCTCTTTATTATTTAATTCAGAGGTTGGCAGCACCAATCACAAAGCAGAGCCAACTACATCATGTCACAAGAAGGGCACCATTAACTTCATGCTCATGGTGAGAGTCATATGTGGAAAACAAATTTGTTAACAAAAACCAGGCTTGGAATGCATGTGGTACCTGGTGTTGCTTTTACAGAAAGGTTTTTATTATAATGATTAATGGTACTTTTTAAGGAGTGAAAACAGAGGGAAAAAGGAACCAAAAAACACCTTTGCTGTTGGGCAAGAATACAAGAATGCTATCCGGTGTGTGGGTGGGGGAACCAAGACCATGCATGATAGATTACATAAGTGTTCAGCGTTCCTTCTGGGACTTCACACACCTCTGCCCTGCCCCACTGAGTAGGTGGATACTACACATTTATACCTGGGTTCAAACTCCAGCTCCATACCTACTAGCTTTGTGACCGTGCTAAGTTACTTTTCCCCTCTCTGTCTGCTTCCTCATTTGGAAAATAGGGCTATTAAGACTTAGATCATAGTTTTGATGTGATGATTAAATAAAGTGATTTACGTAAAGCATTTAGAGTACTGTCCAGGACACAATAAGGGCTTTTATAGATATTCTGTATTATTACCATCAACATTTCATTTTAAAACTTCCAACAAGGGGGAGGAACCAAGATGGAGCAGTAGAAGGACGTGCTCTCACTCCCTCTTGTGAGAACACCAGAATCACAGCTAGCGGCTGCACAATCATCGACAGGAAGACACTGGAACTCACCCGAAAAGATACCCCACATCCAAAGACAAAGGAAAGCCACAATGAGACGGTAGGAGGGGCGCAATCACAGTAAAATCAAATCCCATAATGGCTGGGTGGGTGACTCACAGACTGGAGAACACTTATACCACAGAAGTCCACCCACTGGAGTGAAGGTTCTGAGCCCCATGTCAGGCTTCCCAACCTGGGGGTCCAGCAACGGGAGGAGGAATTCCTAAAGAATCAGACTTTGAAGGCTAGTGGGATGTGATTGCAGGACTTCGACAGGACTGGGGGAAACAGAGACTCCACTCTCGGAGGGCACACACAAAGTAGTGTGTGCATCGGGACCCAGGGGAAGGAGCAGTGACCCCAGGGGAGACTGAACCAGACCTACCTGCTAGTGTTGGAGGGTCTCCTGCAGAGGCGGTCGGTGGCTGTGGCTCACCGTGGGGACAAGGACACTGGCAGCAGAAGTTCTGGGAAGTACTCCTTGGTGTGAGCCCTCCCAGAGTCTGTCATTAGCCCCACCAAAGAGCACAGCTAGGCTCCAGTGTTGGGTTGCCTCCGGCCAAACAACCAACAGGGAGGGAACCCAGCCCCACCCATCAGCACTCAAGCAGATTAAAGTTTTACTGAGCTCTGGCCACCAGAGCAACAGTCAGCTCTACCCACCACCAGTCCCTCCCATCAGGAAACTTACACAAGCCTCTTAGATAGCCTCATCCACCAGAGGGCAGACAGCAGAAGCAAGAACTACAATCCTGCAGCCTGTGGAACAAAAACCACATTCACAGAAAGATAGACAAGATGAAAAGGCAGAGGGCTATGTACCAGATGAAGGAACAAGATAAAACCCCAGAAAAACAACTAAATGTAGTGTAGATAGGCAACCTTCCAGAAAAAGAATTCAGAATAATGATAGTGAAGATGATCCAGGACCTCAGAAAAAGAATGGAGGCAAAGATCAAGAAGATGCAAGAGGGGCTTCCCTGGTGGCACAGTGGTTGGGAGTCTGCCTGCCAATGCGGGGGACACGGGTTCAATCCTTGGTCCGGGAGGATCCCACATGCCGCGGAGCAGCTGGGCCCGTGCACCACAACTACTGAAGCCCCCTGTGGGCCTGGAGCCCATGCTCCGCAACAGGAGAAGCCACCCCAGGGAGAAGCCACCCCAGTGAGAGGCCCGTGCACCGCAACTGGAAAAAGCCCGTGCACAGCAACAAGGACCCAATGCAGCCAAAAATAAAATTAATTAAAAAAAAAAAGAATATGCAAGAAATGTTTAACAAAGACCTAGAAGAATTAAAGAACAAACAAACAGAGATGAACAATACAATAACTGAAATGAAAACTACACTAGAAGGAATCAATAGCAGAATAACTGAGGCAGAAGAATGGATAAGTGACCTGGAAGACAGAATGGTGGAATTCACTGCTGCGGAACAGAATAAAGAAAAAAGAATGAAAAGAAATGAAGACAGCCTAAGAGACCTCTGGGACAACATTAAACGCAACAACATTCGCATTATAGTGGTCCCAGAAGGAGAAGAGAGAGAGAAAGGACCGGAGAAAATATTTGAAGAGATTATACTCGAAAACTTCCCTAACATGGGAAAGGAAATAGCCACCCAAGTCCAGGAAGTGCAGAGAGTCCCATACAGGATAAATCCAAGGAGAAACACGCCGAGACACATAGTAATCAAATTGGCAAAAATTAAAGACAAAGACAAATTATTGAAAGCAGCAAGGGAAAAACGACAAATAACATACAAGGGAACTCCCATAAGGTTAACAGCTGATTTCTCAGCAGAAACTCTACAAGCCAGAAGGGAGTGGCATGATATACTTAAAGTGATGAAAGGGAAGAACCTACAACCAAGATTACTCTACCCAGCAAGGATCTCATTCAGATTTGATGGAGAAATCAAAAGCTTTATAGACAAGCAAAAGCTAAGAAAATTCAGCACCACCAAACCAGCTCTATAACAAATGCTAAAGGAACTTCTCTAAGTGGGAAACACAAGAGAAGAAAAGGACCTACAAAAACAAACCCAAAACAATTAAGAAAATGGTCATAGGAACATACATATCGATAATTACCTTAAATGTGAATGGATTAAATGCTCCAACCAAAAGACACAAGCTCGCTGAATGGATACAAAAACAAGACCCATATATATGTTGTCTACAAGAGACCCACTTCAGACCTAAGGACACATACAGACTGAAAGTGAGGGGATGGAAAAAGATATTCCATGCAAAAGGAAATCAAAAGAAAGCTGGAGTAGCAATACTCATATCAGATAAAATTGACTTTAAAATAAAGAATGTTACAAGAGACAAGGAAGGACACTACATAATGTTCAAGGGATCAATCCAAGAAGAAGATATAATAATTATAAATATATATGCACCCAACATAGGAGCACCTCAATACATAAGGCAAATGCTAACAGCTATTAAAGAGAAAATCGACAATAACACAATAATAGTGGGGGACTTTAACACCTCACTTACACCAATGGACAGATCATCTAAAATGAATATAAATAAGGAAACAGAAGCTTTAAATGACACAATAGACCAGATAGATTTAATTGATATTTATAGGACATTCCATCCAAAAACAGCAGATTACACTTTCTTCTCAAGTGCGCACGGAACATTCTCCAGGATAGATCACATCTTGGGTCACAAATCAAGCCTCAGTAAATTTAAGAAAACTGAAATCATATCAAGCATCTTTTCTGACCACAATGCTATGAGATTAGAAATGAATTACAGGGGGAAAAATGTAAAAAACACAAACACATGGAGGCTAAACAATACATTACTAAATAAGCAAGAGATCACTGAAGAAATCAAAGAAGAAATCAAAAAATACCTAGAGACAAATGACAACAAAAACACGATGATCCAAAACCTATGGAATGCAGCAAAAGCAGTTCTAAGAGGAAAGTTTATAGCTATACAAGCCTACCTCAAGAAACAAGAAAAATCTCAAGTAAACAATCTAACCTTACACCTAAAGGAACTAGAGAAAGAAGAACAAAACCCAAAGTTACCACAAGGAAAGAAATCAAAAAGATCAGAGCAGAAATAAATGAAATAGAAACAAAGAAAACAATAGCAAAGATCAATAAAACTAAAAGCTGGTTCTTTGAGAAGATTAACAAAATTGATAAACCATTAGCCAGACTCATCAAGAAAAAGAGGGAGAGGATTCAAATCAATAAAATTTGAAATGAAAAAGAAGTTACAACAGACACTGCAGAAATACAAAGCATCCTAAGAGACTACTACAAGCAACTCTATGCCAATAAAATGGACAACCTGGAAGAAATGGACAAATTCTTAGAAAGGTATAACCTTCCAAGACTGAACCAGGAAGAAACAGAAAATATGAACAGACCAATCACAAGTAATGAAATTGAAACTGTGATTAAAAATCTTCCAACAAACAAAAGTCCAGGACCAGATGGCTTCACAGATGAATTCTATCAAACATTTAGAGAAGAGCTAACACCCATCCTTCCCAAACTCTTCCAAAAAATTGCAGAGGAAGGAACACTCCCAAACTCATTCTATGAAGCCACCATCACCCTGATACCAAAACCAGACAAAGATACTAGAAAAAAAGAAAATTACAGACCAATATCACTGATGAATATAGATGCAAAAATCCTCAACAAAATACTAGCAAACAGAATCCAACAACACATTGAAAGGATCATACACCATGACCAAGTGGGATTTATCCCAGGGATGCAAGGATTCTTCAATATATGCAAATCAGTCAATGGGATACACCATATTAACAAATTGAAGAATAAAAACCATATGATCATCTCAATAGATGCAGAAAAAGCTTTTGACAAAATTCAACACCATTTATGATAAAAACTCTCCAGGAAGTGGGCATAGAGGGAACCTACGTCAACATAATAAAGGCCACATATGACAAACCCACAGCAAACATCATTCTCAATGGTGAAAAACTGAAACCATTTCCTCTAAGATCAGGAACAAGACAAGGATGTCCACTCTCACCACTATTATTCAACATAGTTTTGGAAGTCCTAGTCACGGCAATCAGAGAAGAAAAAGAAATAAAAGGAATACAGATTGGAAAAGAAGAAGTAAAACTGTCACTGTTTGCAGATGACATGATACTATACATTGAGAATCCTAAAAATGCCACCAGAAAACTACTAGAGCTAATCAATGAATTTGGTAAGGTTGCAGGACACAAAATTAATGCATAGAAATCTCTTGCATTCCTATACACTAATGATGAAAAATATGAAAGAGAAATTATGGAAACACTCCCATTTACCATTGCAACAAAAAGAATAAAATACCTAGGAATAAACCTACCTAGGGAGACAAAAGACCTGTATGCAGAAAACAAGAAGATACTGATGAAAGAAATTAAAGATGATACCAAAAGATGGAGAGATATACCATGTTCTTGGATTCGAAGAATCAATATTGTGAAAATGACTATACTACCCAAAGCAATCTACAGATTCAATGCAATCCTTATCAAATTACCAATGGCATTTTTTACAGAACTAGAACAAAAAATCTCAAAATTTGTATGGAGACACAAAAGACCCTGAATAGCCAAAGCAGTCTTGAGGGAAAAAAATGGAGCAGGAGGAATCAGACTCTCTGACTTCAGACTATACTACAAAGCTACAGTAATCAAGACAATATAGTACCAGCACAAAAACAGAAATATAGATCAATGGAACAAGATAGAAAGCCCAGGGCTTCCCTGGTGGCGCAGTGGTTGAGAATCTGCCTGCCAATGCAGGGGACACGGGTTCGAGCCCTGGTCTGGGAGGATCCCACATGCCGCGGAGCAACTGGGCCCGTGAGCCACAATTACTGAGCCTGCGCGTCTGGAGCCCGTGCTCCGCAACAAGAGAGGCCACGATAGTGAGAGGCCCGCGCACCGCGATGAAGAGTGGCCCCCGCTTGCCACAACTAGAGAAAGCCCTCGCACAGAAACGAAGACCCGACACAGCCATAAATAAATAAATTAATTAATTAATAAAAATTAAAAAAAAAAAAAAAAAAAGATAGAAAGCCCAGAGATAAACCCACGCACCTATGGTCGACTAATCTATGACAAAGGAGGCAAGGATATACAATGGAGAAAAGACAGTCTCTTCAATAAGTGGTGCTGGGAAAACTGGACAGCTACATGTAAAAGAATGAAATTAGAACACTCCCTAACACCATACACAAAAATAAACTCAAAATGGATTCGAGACCTAAATGTAAGACCGGACACTATAAAACTCTTAGAGGAAAACATAGGAAGAACACTCTTTGACATAAATCACAGCAAGATCTTTTTTGATCCACTTCCTAGAGTAATGGAAATAAAAACAGAAATAAACAAATGGGACCTAATGAAACTTAAAAGCTTTTGCACAGCAAAGGAAGCTATAAACAAGACGAAAAGACAACCCTCAGAATGGGAGAAAATATTTGCAAACGAATCAACGGACAAAGGATTAATCTCCAAAATATATAAACAGCTCATGCAGCTCAATATTAAAGAAACAAACAACCCAATCCAAAATTGGGCAGAAGACCGAAATAGACATTTCTCCAAAGAAGACATACAGATTGCCAAGAAGCACATGAAAAGCTGCTCAAAATCACTAATTATTAGAGAAATGCAAATCAAAACTACAATGAGGTATCACCTCACACCAGTTAGAATGGGCATCATCAGAAAATCTACAAACAAATGCTGGAGGGGGTGTGGAGGAAAGGGAACCCTCTTGCACTGTTGGTGGGAATGTAAATTGATACAGTCACTATGGAGAACAGTATGGAGGTTCCTTAAAAAACTAAAAATAGAATTACCAAATGATCCAGCAATCCCACTACTGGGCATATACCCAAAGAAAACCATAATTCAAAAAGACACATGCACCCCAATGTTCATTGCAGCACTATTTACAATAGCCAGGTCATGGAAGCAACCTAAATGCCCATCGACAGACGAATGGATAAAGAAGATGTGGTACATATATACAATGGAATATTACTCAGCCATAAAAAGAAACGAAATTGGGTCATTTGTTGAGACGTGGATGGATCTAGAGACTGTCATACAGAGTGAAGTAAGTCAGAAAGAGAAAAACAAATATTGTATATTAACGCATGTATGTGGAACCTAGAAAAATGGTACAGATGAACTGGTTTGCAGGGCAGAAGTTGAGACACAAATGTAGAGAACAAACGTATGGACACCAAGGGGGGAAAGCCGCAGGGGGGTGGGGATGGTGGTGTGATGAATTGGGCGATTGGGATTGACATGTATACACTGATGTGTATAAAATTGATGACTAATAAGAACCTGCTGTGTAAAAAAATTAAATTAAATTAAAAAATTTAAAAAAAATAGCACTTCCAACAAATCTGTTTTTTAACAGAGTGAATATAGTTACTCGCATGCCAAATTATAATTATTGCTACCATATCTATGCAAATATGACATCACCAAACCTTTCCCACCACTTTAACCACACCCTCAATTCTCTGGGGAGCACTTCCAGGATGCAGACATGTCAGAAACAGATATGAACAGAACACAAGTCATTTGGGATAAGTACATGGCTGAGAGTCACACAAAGTGCTGGGCATGCAGAAAAGGAGCAATTATGTCTTTCTGGGGGAAATCAAGGAACACTGTACACAGGAAATGATGCATGAGCTAATTCTTAAAGGATGAACTGAGGTTCGACAGGGAGACGGGTATGGAGGAAAGAGACTACTGCAGGACATGGAACCAACAGCCTGGTGTAAAAGGAGCAAGGAAGGAGGGAAGGGAAGTGAGGAGAAATGAGCCCAGAGAGTTGGCCCATGCTGTTGGAGAGTTGTATGAGAGATACAAGTGTAATGGGGCATGATGGTTAACTTTATGTGTCAACTTGACCAGGCCATAGGTTGCCCAGACATTTGGTCAAACATTGTTTTGAGTGTGTCTGTAAGGGTATTCCTGGATGAGACTGGCATTTGAATTGGTATTCTGGATAAAGCAGATTCCTCTCCTTAATGTGGGTGGGCCTCACACAATCAGTTGAAGGCCCAAATAACAAAACAAAAAGGCTGACCCTCTCTCCAGTAAGGTGGAATTCCTACTGCCTGGCTGCCTGAGAGATGGAACATCAGATTTTTTCTGCCTTCAGACTTGAACTGAAACATTGGCTCTTCTTGGGTCTCAAGCCACCAGCTTTCAGATTGGAACAACCCCTCCAGCTCCCCTGGGTCTCAGCCCCACGGACTCAGACGGGAACTACACCATCAGCCATCTTGGCTCTCCAGCTTGCCGACTGTAGATCTTGGGACTTCTCAGCCTTCATAATTGCATGAGCCAATTTCTTATAATAAATAAAATAAATGCATAAATAAATCCCATTGATTTTGTTTCTCTGGAGAACCCCGACTAATACATGAGGAAAATTATCCAAGTGTCCCTGTTCACATCTCTCTCCCTTAGCTGCTTTCTGAGGATAAGTCTGTGACTGCACATGATTCCTTGATGTGTTGCCAGGGCTAATAGGTAAAGCTGCAAAATTAAGGAAAAAACAGGGTGGCAGATTGATTTACCACAGCAGTGGCTCAAAGGCAGAGGAACAGGATGAAAGAGAGGTGGACAGAATTTTGAGGAAGAGTTAGCAAAGAGAGATGGGGGGATGTAGCTTAGTTAGTGACTTTAGAGAGAAAGCTGCACAAAAAGAATTTGAGGAAGTTTTGCTATGAGCTATAAATGGCAATTCCCCCTGTGCTCAGGAGGCTCCAGTGAATACCAGCACTGCTTCTTGAAGTCAGATTTGTGTTTCTTTGAGATAAATCACCATGCGGAGGGAGCCCTTAAGGAGGGAGCAAACAGGTCCAATTTTACTTGATTTGTTCAAAATAAGCCCTTCAGAAAAGACAAAACTACAAGTAGGAAAGGAAACAAACTATTCACCAGAACTGTTTTCAGGAAGAGCACTGTATTGACTAGGATGACATAACAGAAACCCAATAAAAAGTGACGTAATTCAAATGAGATTCTTCTCTCTCCCATGACAATAGGTCCCGAGGTTGATATCCAGGGCAAGTAAAGCAGCTCAGTGAAGTCTCAAGGTAGTCCTGCTATTTTCCTGCTCTGCCATCACCCCCAAGATTACAAGATGGCTGCAGTTCTGTGAATCAGTGCATCTGCTGAGGCAGGGAGAAGGGGAAAGGGCAAAAGGATCCTGCCAGCTGAGTCTGTCCCTTTATATCAGGAAAGCACAGTTCTCCCTAAAGCACCATAAAGGCAACATACCTCTCACCGGCTCTAGGAAAAGCCTGGGAAAATTAACACTTTATCTGGGTTCTGTTGGTAAGAAAGATGGATGAATAGATATTGGGTAGGCAAGTGGCAGAACCTGTCACATACAAAATATTTATTTGGAAGAAATCTCTTGATTAGTCAATTCAGATAGAAGCTAAGACGTTGAGGGGACCTGAAAAAGGGTAGAGCTGCCCTGCATGAGAGGAGGAGAGGAGATACTTAAGTGCTCCCAAAGCAGACAAGAAGAGACTGAGAGGAAGAGTGGGGAAGACCCATCAAGATGATATTACACAGGGCACTGCCCATTATGACTCCCCACTTTGAATCTCTCCAAACCTTCATTAAAAGGTTACTACCCCTCTCAGTCTTCCAAAATATCACAAAACATTTGATGTCACTGGCTTTCATATGGATACCAGGAATGTATGAAATTCTGCACCCAATATGTTGTAAGCTGGAATATTAAAAGCCTTCTTGGTCTGGGGAACATGAAGATGGGGAAAATCAGAAAGAAGTAAGCTATCAGAAATTCTAGGAACAGTCCATGGCAGAGCCTTACTCAACCACACATACCAAGCACCAAAAATACCAAACAAATAAACAAGCAAAACCTTACATTAACATTATACCATCTCAGGACTTCCCTGGTGGCACAGTGGTTAAGAATCCGCCTGCCCATGCAGGGAACATGGGTTCGATCCCTCGTCCGGGAAGATCCCACATGCCGTGGAGCAACTAAGCCTGTGCGCCACAACTACTGAGCCTATGCTCTAGAACCAGCGAGCCACAACTACTGAGCCCGTGAGCCACAACTACTGAGCCCGCGTACCGCAACTACTGAAGCCTGCACGCCTAGAGCCCATGCTCCGCAACAAGAGAAGCCACCGCAATGAGAAGCCCGCACACCGCAACGAAGAGTAGTCCCTGCTTGCCGCAACTAGAGAAAGCCTGTGCGCAGCAATGAAGACCCAACACAGCCAAAAATTAATTAATTAATTAATTTTAAAAAATTATACTATCTCTCACCACAACTCGATTCCTAAATTGCAAACCTGCTGCAATGAATCATTTATTTTCTTCAATTCCAAATCAAAATCAGGAGGCATACTGATGACCACTAGCTACATCCTGTGAATGAAGTAATGTGTGGAATTTATTATAATCTCTTACTTGTCTAGCAATGGTCTTCTTTGCTGGATACATAGGGTTACTCCATCAATACTCACTCCAACACAAACTTTCCTGTTGTGTTCTATTGCTATGTGACAAACTACCACGAAGTTAGTGCCTTAAAACATGATACATTTATTACCTCACATTTTCCATGGATCAGAAATCCAGGCTTAGCTTGACTGAATTCTCTGCTCAAATTCTCATGAGGCTGCAATCAAGGCATTGGCTAGGCTGCATTCTCATCTAGAGGCTCGACTGGGCAAGAATCCACTTTCAAGATCTTTGGGTTGTTGGCTGACCTCATTTCCTTGTGATTATGTATGACTCAGAGCCCTGGCTTTTTGCTGGCAGTTAACTGGAGGCCTCCCTCAGGTCCTGGAGGCTACCAATAGTTCTTTGACACATGTACTTTCTCAATATGGCTGTTTATTCATCCAACAAGGAGAGTCTCTGGCTCCAGTCTGCTAAGATGGAGTCATATAATGTAACATAATCATAGGAGCGACATTCCATCATATACATCTATATCTATGTCGATATCTATATCTATCTCCCAACATATATATGTTAAAAGCAGGTGACATTCCATGATATATATAGAAGCAAGTCACAAGTCCTGCCAACACTGAAGGGGGTTACACAAAGGCACGAACACCAGGAGGCAGGAATCACTGGGGGTCACCTTGGCATCTAGGTGCCACACAATCCATATCATATTATACAAATTGCCAACCAAATGAAAACTTTTCTACAGCAAGAGTTCAGATAAAAGGCCTCAGGCATCTCTCCCTCATATACGTACCACACACATCACGTATATCATGGAGCTGAAGAGAACAGCGTATAAAGTTAGACTCCTGGTAACTCCAATATTGATTGCTACATAACTACCTCATAACTTAGTAGCTTAAAACAATAAACGTTTTCTCCTTCTCAGGAGACTATGGGTCAGTACTTGAATGGGCAACAACAGAGACAGCTATCTCTTCTCTGTCTGATGTCTGCTGGGGCTGGAATGTCCAAAGTGGAATCTTCACTCACACATCCGGAGTCTCAGCTAATGATGAGAAATGATATCTCATTTCTGATTTTTAAAGGAACTACTTCTAACGTTTCCCTATTTAGGATGATGTTTGCATTAGGACTAGGTATTTAATAAATATTTTTATCAGGATAAAGAGGCTCCCTTCCTTTCCTGTTTACTAAGTATTTGTGTTTAATGGTAAATGCTTTTCCTGCAACTTTGAGATGATCATATAGATTTTTTTCTTTTAAGGCATAAGCATGGTGAATGTTCCCACTTTTATTAAACCATCCTTGCATATATGGGATAAATCCAACTTGATTATGGTGCATTATCTTTTTTATACAGTTTTTTCAATTTGCTAATATTTTACTTAGGATTATTGCATTTATATTCATTAGAGAAATGGGCCTGCAATTTTTCTTTCTCATAATGTGTTCGGTTTTATTTTGAAGGCTATATGGCCTTGAAAAACAAATTGGGTAGTATTTTCTCTTTTTCTATCATCCCAAATAATCTGCATATTTTTTCTGTTCTTCAAAAATTTCAGAACTTTCTTATAAAACTATCAATGTTTTCTCTGTTGGAAGATCTTAACTATTTTTTCAACTACTATAATAGTATAACACTGTTCAAGGCTTTTATTTCTTCTAGTAAATTTTTCCCCTAGAGTTTTGTCCTTCTTACCTAAATTTGCAAAATTGTTGGCAGTGCTCTCTTATTTTTTAATCTCTCTCTTAGTTATGTTCCCTTTTTCATTCACAGAATTGTGTCTTCTTCCTTCTGTTTTAGATAAATTTTGTCAGTGCCTTGTTTATATTGTTAGTTGTTTTGAAAAATCAATTTTGTGGACTTCCCTGGTGGTCCAGTGGTAAAGAATCCACCTTACAATGCAGGGGACGTGGGTTCGACCCCTGGTCAGGGAACTAAGATCCCACATGCCACGGAGCAACTAAGTCCACATGCCACAACTACTGAGCTCACACATCTCATCTAGAGAGCCTGTATGCCGCAAACTACAGAGCACACGTGCTCTGGAACCCGCACGCCGCAACTACAGAGCCCACACTCCCTGAAGCCTGCACACCACAACTAGAGAAGAGAAAACCCGCATGCCGCAACAAAAGATCCCTCATGTCTCAATGAAGATCCCATGTGCCGCAACTAAGACCCGACACAGCCAAAAATAAATAAATAATAAATAAACCTTTAAAAAAAAAGAAATCAATTTTGGCTTTATTGATCTATATTGAATCTTTGTTGTCTATTTTATTTTTATTGTATTTTCCTTCTATTTGTGTTGGATATATTCGGTTGTTTTTTTACCAATATCTTAAAATAGACATTTGTTTCATTAATTTTCAGACTTTGCTAAGTTTCCTAGAAGGAAAATTTTTCTTGCATACCATGGGTTCTTGTATGTAGTAAGAATTATTCACTTCTAAGTAGTTTTTAAATTTCTACTTAAAAAAAACTGCGAATTATTAAGCAAAGTGTTTTATAGATTTTGAAATATGTAGGGACTGAAATTTTTTGTTTTTGTAATTAACTTCTAACTTAAGTGCATTCTCTCAAGAGATTAAGGTGCATGTGATAGTGTTTGAAATTTATTGAGGCTTTCTAAATGGCCTAGTGCATGAACAATTTTTAAAAATATTACAAATGTGATTGATAAAAATATGAATTCTCTAGTTGTTGGATTAAAAACTATATTAGTGCAGCTGATTAAGTGTATTAATTGCACTGTCCAGTTTTTCTATATCTTTGCTGCTTTTTGTCTGTTTGATCTAGCAACGGTTAAGAGCAATTGCTTGAAATCTCCCACAATAATGACTGGATTTGTGTATCCATTTCTTTCTGTAGACTTGCTTCACATATTTTGAGGCTATTTCATTCAGTGCATACATGCATAAAAATCATTATATGTTCATTATACTATCATCATCCCCATCCCTAAAAATAGTTTTTTCTTAAAGTCCATTTTATCTGATAGTAATATAGCCACAAAAATTTTCTTGTGGCTTTTGCCTAAAGTGTCTTTTTCCATCCTTTTGTTTTGTGTGTCTTTATGTTTTAGACATGTCTCTTATAAAATTACATCTGGATTTTTTTTAACATAGCAAATAGTTCAAATGGCAGTATTCCTTTATTCTTCACCTTTTCTTTTTTTCAACTCTAGTAAGGTATAATTGAAGAAGAAAACTGTATTATATTTTAATGTACACCGTGATTATATATATATATATATATATATATATATATATATATATATATATATATATATAGTGAAAAGATTGAGTTAATTAACACATCCATTACCTCACATATTTACCTGTTTTCTTTTTTTATGGGGAAAACACTTAAGTTCTACTCTCTTAGCAAATTTCAATTATACAATAGAGTATTATCAACTATCATCATCATGTTATACATGAAAGCCTCAGATCTTATTCATCTAATAAATGAAAGTTTGTACCCTTTTACCAGGTTCTCCCTATTTCCCCCAAACCCTGGCCACTGGAAACTACCATTCTACTATCTGTTTCTATGACTGTGACTTTTTTTTTTAGGATCCACATATAAGTGATACCACATAGCATTTGCCTTTCTCTATCTGGCTTATTTCACTTAGCATAATACCCTCAAGGTCCATTAAGTCATCACAAATGGCATGATTCGCTTCTTTTTAATGCTGAATGATATTCCATTGTATATATAGATAACATTTTCTTTATCTATACATCCACTGACAGCCACTTAGGTTGTTTCCATACCTTGGTTTTGTGAATAATACTGTAACGAACATGCAAGTGCATATATCTCTTCAAGACTGCGATTGCATTTTCTTTGGATATATACTCAAAAGTGGGATTGTGGGATCATGCGCTCTCTTTTTAACTTCTTGAAGAACCTCCATACTGTTTTCCACAGTGGCTATACCAGTTTAAATTCCCACCAGTGGTGTACAAAGTATCCTTTTTCTCCACATCCTTGTCAGCATTTGTTATTTCTTGTCTCTTTGACAACAGACATTGTACCAGGTGTAAGGTGATATCTCATTGTGGTTTTGATTTGCATTTCCCTGATGACTAGTGATAATTGAGCACATTTTCATGTACCTGAAGGCCATTTGTATGACTTCTTTGGAAAAATGTCTATTCAATTCCTGTGCCCATTTTTAAATCAGATTGTTTGTTTTATGCTATTGAGTTGTATGAGTTCTTTATATATTTTGGATATTAACACTTTAACAGATATATGATTTATAAATACTTTCTCCCATTCAGAGGCTGCTTTTCATTATGTTGATGCTTCCTTTGCTGTGCAGAAGCTTTTTAGTTTGATGTAGTCCCAGTGGTTTATTTTTTATTTTTGCCTTTTCTTTTGGTGTCAAATCCAAAATATCATTACCAAGACTGATGTCAAGGAGCTTACTGCCTATGTTTTCTTCTAGGAATTTTAAGGTTTCGGGTCTTATGTTTAAGTCTTTAATTCATTTTGAGTTTATTTGCGTGTGTGGTGTAAGATAGGGGTCCAGTTTCATTCTTGTGTCTGTGGCTGTCTAGTTTTTCCAACACCATTTATTGAAGAGACTGTCCTGGTACTTCCCTGGCTGTCCAGTGGTTAAGACTTCACCTTCCAGTGCAGGGGGTGTGGGTTCAATCTCTGGTCAAGGAGCTAGGATCCCACATGCCTTTCAGCCAAAAAACCAAAACATGAGATAGAAGCAATATTGTTACAAATTCAATAAAGACTTTTATAAACAAAAGACTGTCCTTTCCTTTTTTGTATAGTCTTGAGTCCTTTGGTGTAAATTAATTAACCCTATATGCATGGGTTTATTTCTGGGCTCTCTATTCTGTTCCATTGATCTAGGTTTCTGTTTTTGTGCCAGTACCATACTATTTTGATTACTATAGCTTTGTAATACAGTTTGAAATCTATAATATAGGTAGTGTGATGCTTCCAGCTTTTTCTTTCTCAAGATTAATTTGGCTATTCAGGGTCTCCTGTAGTTCCACATGAATTTTAGGATTGTTTGTTTTTCTATTTCTGTGAAAAATGCCATTTGAATTTTGATAGGGATTGCATTGAATCTGTAGGTCACTTTGGATAGTATGGGCATTTCAACATTAATTCTTCCAACGATGAACACAGGATATCTATCCATTTGTGTCTTCTTCAATCTCTTTCACCAATGTCTTACAGTTTTCAGTGTACAGATCTTTCATCCTCTTGGTTAAATACATTCCTAAGTTTTTAGTGTTCTTGATAGTCTCTTTTTCAGATAGTTCATTCTTATAGAAGTGCAACTGTCTTTTGTATATTGATTTTGTATCCTGTAACTTCACTGAATTTGATTATTAGTTCTAACAGTTTTTTTGGTGGAATCTTTAGGGTTTTCTATATATACTATCATGTTAACTGCAGAGACAATTTGACATCTTTCTTTCTAATTTGGTCTTTTATTTCTTTTTCTTGTCTGATTGCTATGTCTAGGACTACCAGTACTCTGTTGAATAAAAGTGGCAAGAGTGAGCATTCTTCTCTTGTGCCTGATCATAAAGGAAATGCTTTCAGCTTTTCACCACTGAGTATGATGTTAGCTGTGGGCTTCGTATATGGCCCTTATTATGTTGAAGGTACATTCCTTCTATATCCACTTTGTTGAGAGTTTTTATCATGAAAGAATTTTGAGTTTTGTCAAATGGATTTTCTGCATCTATTGAGATGATCATATGATTTTTATCCTTCATATTGTTAATGTGGTGTATCACATTTACTGATTTGTGTATGTTGAATTACCTTTGCATCCCAAGAATAAATCCCACTTGATCATAGTATATGATCCTTTTAATATGTTGTTGAATTCGGTTTGCTAATATTTTATTGAGGATTTTGCATCTATGTTCATCAGGGATATTAGCCTGTAATTTTTTTTCTTGTAGTGTCCTTGTCTGGATTTGGTATCAGGGTAATGCTGACCTTGTAAAATGAGTTTGGAAGTGCTCCCTCCTCTTCAATTCTTTGGAAAAGTTTGAGGATTGGTATTAATTCTTTAACTGTTTGGTAAAATTCACTGGTAAAGCCATCTGGTTCTTGATTTTTATTTGTTGGGAGGTTTCTGATTACTGCTTAAATCTCCGTACTAATAGTTGGTCTGTTCAGATTTTCTATTTCTTCATGATTCAGTCTTGGTAGGCTGTATGCTTCTATGAATTTATTTATATCTTCTAGGTTATCTAATTTGTTGGCATATAATCATTCATAGTAATTCCTTATGATTCTCAGTATTTCGGCGCTATCAGTTGTAACATCTCCTCTTTCATATCTGGTTTTTATTTTTTAAGATTTTTTAAAGTTTTTATTTATTTAATTTTATTTATTTTTGGCTGCATTGGGTCTTCAATGCTGTGCACGGGCTTCCTCTAGTTGTGGTGAGCAGGGGCTACTCTTCATTGCAGTGCACAGGCTTCTCATTGTGGTGGCTTCTCTTACTGCAAAGTATGGGCTCTAGGCACGCGGGCTCAGTACTTGTGGCTTGTGGGCTCTAGAGCGCAGACTCGGTAGCTGAGGTGCATGGGCTTAGTTGCTCCACAGCATGTGGGATCTTCCCAGACCAGGGCTCAAACACATGTCCCCTGCATTAGCAGGCAGATTCTTAACCACTGTGCCACCAGGGAAGCCCTCATATCTGGTTTTATTTATTGAGCCTTCTCTCTTTTTTTCTAGGTTAGTCTAGCTAAAGTTTTCTTAATTTTGTTTATCTTTCAAAAAGCAGCTTTTAGTTTCATTGATTTTTCTACTGTTTTTTAGTCTTTATTTCCTTCATTTTCACTGATTTTTGGCCTTTCCTTCCTTCTACTAAACTTGGGCTTAGTTTGTTCTTTACCTAGTTCCCTGAGTCGTAACCTTAGGTAGTTTATATGAGATCTTTCTTTTTTCTTAATGTAGACACTTATCACTATAAACTTCCCATTTGGAACTGCTTTTTCTGCGTTCCATAAATTTTGGTATGTTGTGTTTCCATTTTCCTTTGTCTCAAGATATTTTTTTATTTCCCTTTTGGTTTCTTCTTTGACCTATTGGTTGTTCAGAAGCACATTTAATCTCCACATATTTGTAATTTTTCCGGTTTTCCTCTTGTAATTGATTTCTAGTTTCATACTATAGTGTTCAGAAAAAAACACTTGATAAGGTTTCACTCTTCTTAAATTTATTAGGACTTGTGTTCTGGTTCTTAAATTTATTAGGACTTGTGTTCTGGTCTAACATATGATCTATCCTGGAGAATGTTCCATGTGCGCTTGAGAAGAATGTACATTCTGCAGCTGTTGGATGGCAGGTTCTGTATGTGTCTGCTAGGTTCATCTGATCTAACGTATAGTTTAAGTCCAATTCCTTATTGATTTTTCTGGATGATCTATCCAATGTAGAAATTGGGGTGTAGAGGTCTCCTTCCATTATTGTATTGCTGCCTATTTCTCCCTTCCGATCTGTTAATATTTGCTTTATATATTTACATGCTCCAATACTGAGTACAAAAATATTGACAACTGTTATATCCTCTTGGTGAATTGACACTTTTATAAATAAATAATGACCTTTTCTTTTGTTCCAGTTTTTGGCTTACAGTCTATTTTGTCTGATATAATTATAGCTACCCCAGCTTTCTTTTGGTCTCCCTTCTCATGGCATATCTTTTTATACCTTCATTTTCAAACTATGTGTGTTCTTAAAGCTGAAGTGAGTCTCTTGTAGGTAGCATATAGTCAGGTCTTGTTTTGTTTTTGTTTTTGTTTTATCCATTCAGCCATTCTGTGTCTTTTTTTTTCTCTTTTGGCTGCATTGGGTCTTCGTTGTGGTGCGTGGGCCTCTCATTGCAGTGGCTTCTTCTGTTGTGGAGCATGGGCTATAGGCACGCAGGCTTCACTAGTTGTGGCATGTGGGCTCAGTAGCTGTGGCTCGCAGGCTCTAGAGCGCAGACTCAGTAGTTGTGGCGCACAGGCTTAGTTGTTCTGCGGCATGTGGGATCTTCCTGGCCCAGGGATCAAACCTGTGTCCCCTGCATTAGCAGGCAGATTCTTAACCACTGCGCCATGAGGGAAGTCCCATTCTGTGTCTTTTGATTGGAGAATTCAGTCTATTTACACTGAGAGTAATGATTGATAAGTATGGACTTACTATTGCCATTTTGTTATTCGTTTTCTGGCTGTTTTATAGCTTCTTTGTTCCTTTCTTGCTCTCTCACTTTCTTCCTTTTGTGATTTGATAATTTTCTGTAATGGTATTCTTGGATTCCTTTCACTTTATCTTTTGTGTATCTACTGTAGGTTATTGCTTTGTGGTTACCATGTGGCTTATATAAAACATCTTATAGTTACCACAGTCTATTTTAATCTGATAATGATTAGCTAACTCTGAGCACATACAAAACTCTACATTTTTACACTCCTCCCTCCCATACTTAATGTTTTTGATGTCATAGTTTACATCTTTTTATATTGTGTATCCATTTACAAATTTTAGTTATTTTAAATACTTTTGTCTTTTAACACTTATTCTAGAGTTCTAAGTAATTTACTCACCACCCTTAAAATATTAGCATGTTCTGAATTTACACTTACCTTTGCCAATGAGTTTTATACTTTTATATGTTTTTCTGTTACTAATTAGTGTCCTTTCATTTCACCTTGAAGAACTCCCTTTAACATTCCTTGAAAGTCTAGTCTAATGCTTATGAATTCCTTCAGCTTTTGTTTGTCTGGGAAACTCTTTATCTCTCCTTCAATTCTGAAGGACATCTTAGTCAGACAGAATATTCTTGGTTGGCAGTTGTTTTTCTTTCAGTACTTTGAATATACCATCCCACTCCCTTCTGACCTTCAGAAAACTTTCAGCAAGGTTTCTGCTGAAAAATCCACTGATAGTCTTATGGGGGTTCCTTTGTATGCAACAAGTTGCTTTACTCTCACTGTATTTAAGATTTTCTCTTTGTCTTTAATTTTTGACAATTTAATTGTAATGGGTCTCAGTGCAGGTCTCTTTGGGTTCCTCTTATTTGGAACTCTCTGGGATTCCTGAATCTGTATGTCTGTTTCCTTCCCCAAGTTAGGAAAGTTTTCAGCCATTATTTCTTTAAATAAGTTTTCTGCCCCTTTCTCTTCTTCTCTTCTGAAACCCCTATAATGCATATATTGATCCACATGGTATTGTCCCATAATCCCTAGCCTTACTCTTTACTCTTTGTTTCTTTCTTTTCTTTCTTTCTCTTTTTTCTTCTCTGATTGAGTGAATTTTACTGCCCTGCCTTTGAGTACACTAATTCTTTCTTCTGCTTGATCTGGTCTGCTGTTGAATCTCTCTGTTGAATTTTAAAATTCAGCTATTGTATTCTTCAGCTACATGATTTGTTTGGTAGTATATATATTTTCTAGCTCTTCGTTGAAATTCTCATTTTATTCATGCATTGCTCTCCTGACCTTGGTAAGTATCATTATGACTGTCATTTTAAAATCTCTCTTGGGTAAATCACTTATCTTCATTTCATTAAGACTGATTTTTGGAGATTTATCCTGTTCTTTTGTTTGGAATACATTCTCTTGTTTCTTCATTTTCTTTGACTCTCTACATTGGTTTCTGCACATTAGATAAAACAGCCACTTCCTCTAGTCTTGACAGACTTGTCTTGTATAGGAAACAAACATCATCAATCAGCCCAGGCCAAGCTCTTGATTGCCTCTCAAACTGTTGTGATTGTTTAATCTGCTATCTTTGTTCTTAGTGGCTCCCAGTAGTTGAGAATGTGCCAAGACCCACCAGTGCCCCAAAGGGGAGGATCACAGTCTGTATCTAGATGCAGGCCAATTAGAAAACAGACCCTCAGGCAGCAACTTGTAAAGTACACAAATCCTTTTTGGGGAGAAACTGGGAGATGGGCACTTTTGCCTGCTTCCTCCACACTAAACCCAGTTATATAGCCACAGGCTGGGGTGGGGGATGGGCAGGGTAGAGGTGCTCCTATTCCCATTTCAAACCTGCTTCTTTGCTATAGTCCTGTGGGACTTGTGAATATAAGCCTCAATGGCTATCAGAGCTAGGCAATTTGGACGCCCATCCCTCAGCTGGCAGCCATAAAAGTTAGGGTTACTAGATGTGTGGTCCAAACCATTTGCTCCTCAGGGAGAAGCTAGGAATTGGGGGTTCCCTCCTTATTGTATGGCATTGTGCTGGGGTGAGGTTTATAATGAGAGTATGTCTCAGCCTGTCTTACCCATTTCAACGTGGATATTTTCTCAGTCACTGACGTGTAGTAGTCACTCAACTAGTTTCTGGATTTCTCTCAGAGGGTTGCTCCATGTGTAGCTCTATTTTCAGTATATCAGTGGGAGGAGGGGAATTCAGGAGTCGCCCATGTCACCATCTTAGTCCAAAATCCAACCTATCACCTATCTGGACCTCGTCATCACAGGTCATATCAATGCCTGAGTTTTACAGGTATCAGACTGGTATCCAGACAGACTTTAAGGCTACACACCAAGTTGCATGCTCACAGTGGGAGCCTGCAGGGACTGCACTCTGCATGCAGTGGAGGACAGGGCATTATACTATTCCTTATGTATTCTTCAGGATTTCTATTGCTTCTTAAATCAGTATTGGCAAGTTATAAGTTTCTAGGAAATAGTCTGTTTTATCTACACTTGCAAATTTATTGGCATAAAGTCATTCATAGCTTTCTCTTATCATCTTTTTAATTTCTGCTGAATGTGCACTATATATCTTTTTCATCATTAACATTGCTTATTTATACTTTTCTCTTTTTCCTCATCCTCATTCTTGCTAAGGTTTTGTCTATTTTATTAGTCTCTCCAAAGAACCAACTTCTGGCTTTGTTGATCCTCTCTATTTTATCTTTATTTTTTCTATTCATTAATGTCTGCTCTTATCTTTATTTCTTTCCTTCTATTTTCTTTGGGTTTATTCTGCTGATCTTTTGCTATCTTAAGTTGGCTGCTTAGCTCATTAATGTTCAGCCTCCACCCCTTTATAATGTAAACATTCAAAAATAGACATTTCCTCTGCTTTTTTATATTTCATGAATTTTGATTTAGCATTTTCTTTATAGTAGTTCTAGGCATTTACAAATTTACATTTTGACTATACTCTTATTCATGAATTACTTAGTAAAAACTTTTAAATTTCCAAATATATGAGGGCCATATGGCTTTAATTTTAACTTTTCATTGAAGAATAATATGCATACACAAAGGATATATTATAAATGCACAGTTCAATGAATTTTTACAAACTAAATACAGCCATGTCACCAACACCAAAATCCAGAAACAGAACTTTGCCAGTAACCCAGAAGCCACCGTGTTTCCTTCCACTCACTACCCGCTCTAAGATGAAACACTATCCTGACTTCTAACAGCACAGATCTTTCTGCTTTTCTATTTAATATAAATGAAATCATACAATTTGTAAGCTGTTTTTTCAGACTTCTTTCATTCAACCTTATATTTGTGAGATCATCCATATTGTGGTATGTAACTATAGTTTGTTAATTGTCCTTGCTCTAGAGTACTTCATTGTATGAATGTGCCACAATTTCATTTTATTATGAGTTTCAGTTTTATTGGGGACTCACTGAGGACTATAGCCCAGGAGACAGCCTCTCAGACAGCTCTGAGGAAGCTGCTCCAAAGAGGTAAGGGGGGAGGTC
The DNA here is from genome assembly GCF_965194805.1 of Balaenoptera borealis. Classification (NCBI taxonomy): domain Eukaryota; kingdom Metazoa; phylum Chordata; class Mammalia; order Artiodactyla; family Balaenopteridae; genus Balaenoptera; species Balaenoptera borealis. The sequence continues at coordinate 40,293,550 of NC_138866.1, read as the reverse complement.
AGCATATATGTGATTTTGGAGAAGGGATATGTGCAATCAAACACACTTCTTGGTAGAAGGTTACTGTTAGTCACGAGGCACAGATATCTTAGTAAATGATTTTAGTGCTTTTGTAAATATGGGAAGATGCAAGAAATTGGGTTCATAAAATTTTCTCCTGAAAGTACCTAACTATTTGAAAGCCTGTTCTGCCAGTTTTCCCAGAGCACAGAGTGCCTCATTCCTGATCTCTGCCGTGAGTTCCTTTCAGGGTGTGCTGAAGGTCAGCAACTGACTGCAGTCGCTGATGACTCAATCTTTGTAGAGTTGGATAGTGAGTAACATCTTTTAGCTGGAATCTCCTGGGTGATATATAGAGAAGAATTTCTCTTCTCTCTCTCTTCCCTCTCTCTCTCTCTCTGTCTCTCTCCGTACAGACATATATAATATTTAAAAACAAAACCATATATATATAATATCACAATACATACACACATGGCACTTGTATGGTTTTGGTTTTTACATTTACATATTAGACCACTGGGAACTTTTACTAGTGTGTGCTATGAGACAGGATTCTAAGTTTGCTCATCAAAATTGCTAGCCAGTTGTCCAAACATCATTTATTAAAAAATACATCTTTTCCTGACTGATTTGAAATACCAGCTTTTTCATATATTACATTTCCATATATACTTGGATATATTTTGGGACTTTCTATTTTGTGACCATCAATTAATCTGTTTATTCATGTGTCAATTATAAAGATTTATAATATGTTTTAATACTGGGTAGGACCAACTATATTTTCACCATTGCTCTTTTATTCCCCTAGGGTTTTCCTGGATACTTCATATTAAGTTTGTGATCAAACTGTTTACCTTCAGAAAAAGAAAAACTGTTAATATTTTTATCTATTCTACTGTTGACGGGCATTTGGGTAGTTTCCAGTTTCGGGCTATTATGAATAGTTCTGCTGTGATCATTCTAGTACATATTTTTTGTTGAACATATGTATGCATTTCTGTTAGAGGAAAGGAGTTGATGGGTCATAGCTTAGGTGTATATTCAACTTTAATTGATATGGCCAGTTTTCCAAAATGATTGGACCAACTTATACTCCCACAAACAGAGTTGGTTATTTTTTGCAGTTGTTTTCTAACTTAAGTGCATTATGGTCAGAGAATGTGATTGGTATTTTACCAATTCTTTGAAAATTTTGAGACTTACTAGATATTCAATTTCCCACAACCTTCTATGTGTGCTTGAGAAAAATGTGCATTCTGTAATCATTGAATATATGGTCCCATATTTGATTATTAGACCTAATGTTATCAATTATAAAAGCTCATGTACTTAATCATTTTTCTCAGTTTTATTTATCAATTACTCAAATGGTTGGGTCAAATTACTGCACTATGTATGTATACCAACTCCTATCTGTCTATCTATCTATCTATCTATCTATCTATCTATCTATCTATCTATCTATAAATGAGTTCATACTGCTACCTCTGATTCCAATCCAACATCAAAGGGTTAATGTTCACCTTCACCTTCCCCCTTTCCTTATTTATACCTTCTTCCTCCTACAGTGAGAAAAACCTTGCTCTCATTATCTACATTATATTTATTTGTTCTATTCTAGTACACACAAAATGTAGTTTCAGAATTGCTTACCCATACCCCATGAAAAACAAATTTACTAACTAAATTACAGTATTGTCTACAGTTCTTTACAGTATCCAGTCAAAGTACTGCATTCCAAAGTTTCTTACATTAGCTCTTTTCTTCCCCATCCCTTTCAATATGGTAATATTCAATTATTACCTGTAACTTACCTTATTATCTGTAAATGTATTCTATTTTGGATTCCTGTTGACATCCTGATTGGTTTTGTTTATTTATTTTTGAGAGTATGTAAAACATTACTACTGTTCTAATAGAGCTATTAAAAATGTATACTCAGAGAAGTATCACTGCCTCCACATGCCTACTATTCTATTCCCAGCCCTCCCCCTACTTTTGGCATCTCTTTCCTACCAATCTCTTTAAATTTTGCTTTATCCTTTCTATACTACTTTTGCACAAAGGAACCAATTCACATTTATTTTCTATTATATCTCTTTTTTCTTACATAAATGTCTACCACATTATTTTGTACTTTCTAGATGTTTTATTTTTATAAGCTTCATTTTTCATTGCTTTTACTGTCTCATTTTGGATTAACTAGGGTTTTTTCCCCCCTTTTGCTGTGATGAGAAAAGCATACCATTATTTCTATACCTTTAGAAGTTATTTTTAAAATTTTAACTCACATACTTTGTTAATGTCTAAAGATAATCAGTGTGTCAACTTTTCTCTAAACAATCTCAGGACCTTTATAATCATAAAAATTAATGTTTGTTGGGTGCCTGCTATTTGTTAGGCACTGTTCATAGCACTTTACTTATGGCAAGTCAATTAAGGCCCAAGAGGTTGAGTAATTTGCCCCAGGTTACACAGATAATAAATCCTGAGACTGGGATTTAAACCCAGACAGTCTGGTTCTATATTCCAGGCTTTTGAACACTATGCTCTATTTAAACAGGAACATTTGAATTAAGATCACCCTCCTCCCATCTTACACATTATTCCTATCTATAATTTTATTCAATTTCATTTATTAGCTCACAATTCCTTGTTGCATCTCATACCTTCCTTTGGAGAATATTTTCCTTGATTCTGAAGCACATTCTTTTAGAAGTGCCTTTAGTATATGATGAAGGTAAAACTTATTGGTTTATATTTGTCAGAAATTGTATTTATTTAATGATAGCTGAGGTTGACAGTTATTTTATCTCAGCAGTCTGAATATATGACTCCACTGTCTTCTGGTTTCCATGTCAGTGAGGAGAAGTCTGCTTTAAGTGTGTGTCATACCACCTGTAAGTAAATTGTCTTTTCTTTCTGCTTGCCCTTTATAAACTTCTTTTTATCTTTAGTGTTCTATGATTGTAGCAAGACACATCCAATTGTGAATTACTTTTTGAAAGTCCTGCTTGGGATTCACTGTGTATTCTGAGTCTGAAGATTTATGTCTTTAACAATTCTGGAAAATCATTAGACAGAACCTCTTTGAATAATGTGTCTCTCCCATTCTTTCTATTCTTCCCTTCTGGAACTCCAGTTAGACAGATGTTAGACCTTCTCATTCTACCCTTACTGATTGATATTTTTACCCCCAAATTAGATATTATTATGATTTATTTATTTAGTCAATGTTTGTTTCATTGTCTCAATGAAACAGTATTTCATTTATCTCCTCATATCTTTAAAACTCAATTTTATTTCTTTTCCTCTGATTTACATGTGTGTGAACATGGCCTATTGGTTTGACAATATTTTCTGTTAATTTTTAAGGGCTTTCTAGGGAATTCCCTGGTGGTCCAGTGGTAGAGAATCTGCCTTCCAATGCAGGGGACATGGGTTCAACCCCTGGTCGGGGAACTAAGATCCCACATGCTGAGGGGCAACTAAGCCCATGCGCCACAACAACTGAGCCCGCACACCCCAACTAGAGAGCCTGTGTGCCGCAAACTACAGAGCCCACGCACTCTGGAGCCCATGTGCTACAGTTAGAGAGAGAAAACCCACACACCACAACTAGAGAGAAGCCGGCACGCCATGACGAAAGATCTCGCATGCCGCAACTAAGACCCGATGCAGCCATAAATAAATAAATAAATAAATAAATAAATAAATAAATAAATAAATAAATAAAAATATTTTAAAAACTAAGTAAAAAAAATTTTAAGGGCTTTCTATATACTAGGAAAATTAGCCATTGTTAATCTTTTGAAAATCTATTTTCCTCAACTGATCAATTTTTCTTTTGACTTTGTTTATGGTATCTTTTACAGAGCAGCTATTTTTAACTAACGTATAGTCAGATCTAACAATTTTTTACATTGTGGGTTTTTTATTTGGGATATTGCTTTAAAAGACCATTCTCCATTTCAACTCATTAAAAAAATTCTTCCATGTTTTTGTCTCTTTTGTACTTTTAAATAGTAGATCCATTTAGAATTTATTTTGGTATAAAAAGTGAATTCATATCCAGATTTTTTTCCCCAAATAACTAACCAATTACCTTAAAGCTATTCATCCATTCATTCAACAAGTAAACTATCTTTCATCCTATTTATTTTAAAGCTCTCTTTTTCATATACTACCTATGTATTTGGATTGATTTCTGAGTCCTTGGTTAAATTCATTCACTAGTGCCAATGGTATTAATTAGCATAGTTTTATAATATGTTTTAAGTATCTGTCAGGGCTAGTTTCCCCACTATCACTTATTACCTTGTTTTTTCATAACTTAACTAAATTCACACATTTTAACTAGTAACTTTAGAAACAGCCTATCTAGTTTTTAAAAACCATGAATATTGACACTATATTGCAGTTAATTGTTCAAATGTCTTACTCCCATTATGAGATTACAAACTCCATCATGTCAGAGACTCTATTTTGTTCACCATTGCCAGAATCTAACATAAAGTGCATAGTAAGTACTCAGTAAATATTTGTTGAATGAATTAATGGATGAGTGAGGCCAAAATCACAGTCTCCTGTTTTGCAACTCTCTGATAATCTCACTAACCCAAGGGAAAAAAACTTACAGTTTTTTTAACTCACAGTTAAGTTTCTTTGCTTATTCCTGTTTCCTCATTCCCTCACCATGTTGCTTCTGGGGATATTCCTCAATAACTTTTCTGCACACAAATTTCCATTTCAGAGTCTGTTTCCCAGCCAACCTAACCTAAGACATGGAGGAACAGATGGCTTTCATACTCTTCAGGCAATACCCCGTAAATATTATTTTATCCAACAGATATTTGATAAGTATTAGGCAGCACAGAGTTTTGGGTTATATTCCTTAACAAGTACTTGAATTTCTCTTTTGCTAGTCTACCCGGATGCTTAAGAAAACTGAGGACCCTAGTGAGTTATCAATCCTGGGGAAAAGGCACCCCAACTACCACCTTTGCACATTTTCTGAATGTGTATTCTATAAAATGCATTTTTCTGGATACCACCCATATGCATTATTTCATTTAATAATAGTGATAATTATTTTCTCCATTTTATAGATGGAAAATGAAGATTCTAAGATCTCACTGATTATCACATGGTTAGTCAGTAATCAAAACTGCCTTCATATCCAGTTCTGTGTGATTCCAAAGTCATGCTCTTTGGCTTCTCCATAAGCAGTATCCCACAAATCTCACTGTAGGTGTCTAGCCCTTTTTGTTTTGATATTGTCTTTTTAGTGTGTTGTAGAGGGACCATGGCAAGCTTTTATCCTTTCACTGTCTATGTAGTAATAAACTATCTGAATCTAAAAGTTGTTCATTGTATCTTTATGACCAAATCAGTCAGGCCTTAGCCTTATGTTGTCTTGTATGTACTTCACAGATATCCATATGGAAAACAGCAAAATTTGACCTCTGTCTCACATTGTACATAAAGTCAATTTGAGATGGATTATAAACTTAAATGTGAATGATAAACCAACAGAGCTTCTAATTTCTTAAGACTTCTTCCTTGACATGTATTATTTAGTAGCGTGCTGTTTAATCTCCAAATATTTTGGAAATTTTCAGCTATCTTTCTGTTTTTTATTTCTGGTTTCATTGCATTGTAGTCTGAGGAATATACTAACATACTTTGTATGATTTCTATTATTTTTAAGTTTGTTCAGGTGTTTTTTCTGGTCCAGAATGTGGTCTATTTTGATGAATGTTCCATGTGAACTTGAGAAGAATGTGTATTCTGCTGTTGTTGGATGAAGTACTCTATAAATGTCAATATTAGATCAAGATGATTGGTGGCCCTGTTCAGTTCAGTGATATTCTTACTGATTTTTCTGCCTTCTTGATCTATCAGTTATTGAAAGAAGAGTGTTGAAGTCTCCAACTATAGCAGAGGGGAACCATTCTATAATCCTATGATTAAGTGTCAGTCTTTTAGTGAGCCTATGTTTCTGGGCTGTGACCTTATTTTTTCCCCTTAGGTGAGACAGAAAGACTGGAGGAGATTGGAATTGGGTAATTTTTCTTCCTCCACTTCAGATAAAGCTCTGGTAATCTTTTCTGCCACTAAGTAGGCCTTTGTTAAGGGGACTGCTCTAAGTGTATTTCAAAATGGTTGCTTTTCTCCTGTCCCTAGTAGAAACATGAAGATTTTTCTTGGCTTTTTACTCTAAATAGCTGGTGGAATTCCTGGATATAAAACTCATAAAAGTATGGGGGATTCCTAGGACTGTATCAAATTAAAAAGCTTCTGCACAGTTTTTGAAAATCAAAAATATGAAAAGGCAACATGCAGAATAGAAAAAAATTAAGTTAAATTTTAAAAAGAATTCTAAAATTTGTATGGAATCACCAAAGACTCCAAATAGCCAAAGCAATCTTGAGAAAGAACAAAGCTGGAAGCACCACAATTCCTGGTTTCAAAGTACACTACAAAGATACAGTAATCAAAACAGTATGGTACTGTCATTAAAACAGACACATAGACCAATTGAACAGAATCAAGAGCCCAGAAATAAACTCATGCATATTGTAGGGGAGCAAAATGTGCCACCCCAAAATGTATGTCTTTAGCACGTAGATTACTTCAAGTCAAAAACAATCAAGGCCCAAAAGACTCAGGAAGAACCTCTGACCTTCCCCTTAAATGCCTAAAAGAATTTAGATAGAGGACATGTTCTAGGAAGGGAGATATCACCATAGATGACTATAGTATGAGCTAGGTGTGGTAGATAGGAAGAAACCTAGCAAAGTTTGTTAAAATTTCTCTCTGTGTCCCATTGTCTTTACCTGGCCCAGCAAACATTTGTTTACCAAACATTAGCTTTTCCATCTCCATGTGAATTGCCTTCCTCCCCTTTGAAGTCCCGAACCAATATCCCCAACATCCTCTTTTGACTTTAGCTAAAGATGGTATTTAAGGTGAGGATTTTGGCCATTTTGGCAAGTTACTCAGTCTTCTTGGGTCTCTCCCATGTATACATGTTACCAAAATTTTGTTTGATTTTCTCCTGTTAATCTATCTCATGTCAACTTAATTCTTAGAACAGTCGGAAAAACCTAGAAGGGTAGAGGAAAATTTCTTCCTCCTCAACAGTATACAGTCAAGTAATACTTTAAAAATGGAGCCAAGAATACTCAATGGGTATAGAATAATCTCTTCAATAAATGTTTTTAGGAAAACTGGATATCTACATGCAAAAGAATAAAACTGGACTAAGTTTGCACAACCATGCTGGATTATAGGTAAGAATATGTTTAGCTTTGGAAGAAACTACCAATTGTCTTCCAAAGTGGCTGTACCATTCTGCATTCCAACCAGCAAAGACTGAGAGTTCTTTTTGGTTCATATCCTCACCAGCATTTGGTGTTGTCAGTGTTTTGGATTTTGGCCATGCTAATAGGTGAGTAGTTGTATCTCACTGCTGTCTTATTTTGCAATTCTCTAACAACATATGATATTGAGCATTTTTTCACATGCTTATTTGCCATCTGTATCTCTTCTGTGGTGAGGTATCAATTCAGATCTTTGGTCCATTTTTTAATTGAGTGCTTTGTTTTCTTATTGTTCAGTTTTAAGAGCTTTTTATATATTTTGGGTTTTTTTCTGTTTTAAAAAAATTTTTTTTTATTTATTTATTTTTGGCTGCATTGGGTCTTCATTGCTGCGCACGGGCTTTCTCTAGTTGCAGCAAGTGGGGGCTACTCTTCGTTGTGTTGCACAGGCTTCTCATTGCGGTGTCTTCTCTTGTTGCAGAGCACAGGTTCTAGGTGTGCGGGCTTCAGTAGCTGTGGTGCGTGGGCTCGGTAGTTGTGGCTCACGGGCTCTAGAGTGCAGGCTCAGTAGTTGTGGTGCACAGGCTTAGTTGCTCCGCGGCATGTGGGATCTTTCCAGACCAGGGCTCGAACCCATGTCCCCTGAATTGGCAGATGGATTCTTAACAACTGCACCACGAGGGAAGCCCCAAAGAGCTCTTTATATATTTTGGATAATAGTCCTTTATCACATGTCTTTTGCAAATACTTTCTCCTAGTCTATGGCTTCTCTTCTCTTTCTCTTGATAGTGTCTTTTGCAGAACACATATACTAGTTTTTTTTCAAACTAAAATCATGTAACGTGTATTCCTCATACTATTTTAAAGATCTTGTAATTTTTTAATTGTGGTAAAATATACATAACGTAAAATTTACCATTTTAACCATTTTTAGGTGTACAATTCAGTGACAGTAAGTACATTCACATTGTTGTGCAACTATTATCTCTGTCTCCAGAACTTTTTCATCTTCCCAAACTCTATACCCTCTACACAATAACTCCCCATTAAGTCCCAGCAACCACCATTTTATTTTCTGTCTCTATGAATTTGACTACTTTAGGTACCTCATATAAGTGGAATATATAATATTTGTCATTTTATGAAAGACCTTGCAATTTAACATTACAGTATTATTCACTGATGACATAATATTATATACACATCATTTATTGACTCATTTCCTATTTGTGAACATGTTCACTGTGGTTCTAATTTTTGGCTTTAGTGCATTATCTGCTTTATGTAACATTATACCCTTCCAATAGATTCCTAGAAGTGGAATTGAAGAACTGAAAATGAAGAGTATGAGTATTTTTAAGGAACTTCATACAGTTTTCCAACTTACTTAGCAAAAGAATTATCAATTCACGCATCCAAAAATAATGTAAGATAGTACCTATCTCACCATATTCTCACCAAGTATTATGATCTTCTCAAGTCTCTGCTAATTTGATCAAAAAATAAAGAAAAAGAAAAAGCATCTGTTATTATATAACTATGACACTTGCAAGACAGACCAATTTTTCACTTTTATTAAGTGAATTCCCTTTCGTGGAATATTTGTTCATATCTTTTCTCCATTTACCTAATGTATTCTTAATAATTTTCTTATAAATCTATATAAAGCTCTTTAGCAAAATTAACAATCTTTTGTCTATCATATTTTCTGTAAATACTTTCTCAGCATGTTTGCTGTTAATTTTTTGTTTCTTTTTTAACAGAGCAGTTTCCAGGAATTTTTAAAAATAGGATACACTTAGAAGGAAGAAGAACGGTCATGGTGAACTTTAGAATTCTCTTTCAGGCATGTGACTTTACAGGACATTAATTATTCATCCCTAAAAGAGTGAAATTCTCCAAGACTAAGTTTTCTACAACTAAGCCAATACTTTTGCGTAATATTTAAAAGCAAATTGGCAATTAACCTTGGACAATAGAGCAATGATGTAAGGTGACCTTTGCAATAAACACTGTTTAAAAGTCAGGTGGCTCCAGTCAGCTCCAGCTGGAACTACCCTGTAAAGTAAAATGTGTATTACTCTCTGCTGTTTTCAATGCCAAATACAACTAAGGCCATTACTAATTTGTACCAAGATTTCAGAGCAACTAACAGACCATAACCAAGATATACAATTCTTATATTGTGAACAAAGGCCAAACAGGTTGAGCTGTCACTGATTTCCATATATGGAGCCTTATTTTTCTTTATCTATATTTTAAGAATAAGCATCTTTCCTTGGTAGGTCAGATAACAGAATTAAGAGGAGACAAAAGAAGAGCTCAAACACAGAAAATATAGACATTATTACAACTTTGAGCAAGCCACAGATAACCCTAGGACATTTGTTTATGCACCTGGGCATTTATGAAAACTAGAGGAAAAGAAAAGGTGGATTTGTTGTGACAATAACACTCCACTTTGCTTTGCAAGGGGAGGGAGTCCTACCGTGGTTTCTCTGCCCACACCTGACATGCAAGGGCATTTTGCAAAAGAAAACAGTGAGGATGAAAATCCAGGCCATTCAACGTCTGCATGACTCAAAAGGCAAAACGAGTCTCAGCTTCCTCTTCCACCCAAATTGGAGTGAAGATTACAACTCTGTGGGTTTACAGAGGACAAGATGAATGGTCCTGTCACAGCCATAGTCCCCACAGCTTCTGAGATCTAAGAGTATGAAACAAGTCCTAGCCAGATTTACTGCCGTTCCATAAGCCCAGGGTTTAAAAAGTTACAAAACAGAAAAGATTTCACCTCCATGCCAAACAAGCAATAGGAAAAGATGGACTGATTTTGGTTTTTTGTAACAATACTAAAATATTTGCTTTTATGTCATCGTTTATAAAGCAGTTTTCACATAATCATATTATCTTATCAATTCATTTGAACACTGCCAACCCCCTGGGTGCAGGGCACCTCTGTATCTGCCATATATCTAAAGGTACCTTGAATATAGTACGTACTCAGTAAATGCTTTTTGAATAAATGCATAGGTAGGCAAATCTCCTTCTTCAAAACTGACCACAAGAATAGGCCAGCCATCATGTCTGAAATGTAAAGAAGTAGCAGTGATTTATATCTTGATAATTTACACACACAACGCACACACAAAGTAGCATGATGCATTAGGTGAAAAGTGTTAATTATATTTTATTAAATAAGTCACATCAGTTACCATACCTTTTCTGCACTCAAACCCAACCAATTCTACTTTTTAATGCTGTAGCAAAATCTTCTGAAATAATTATTTTTAAAACCAGGTAAGCATAGGGCATAGTACCTAGCCCATCAGTTATCACTGGGTAGGCTACATGCTAATGGGGAAATGGACAGTATTTGGAAGTCCAGGAGTATGACGCAGTGCTCCACCAAGATTTGCCATAGTGACACAAGGAGAGTCCAGGAGACAGTGTTGGAGGACCTCCTTCAGTCCTCCCATGTCCCAAACCCATAATTCTAGGAGCATAAAATTGAAATTGGGAGTTTACAACAACTTCAGTGGGCAAAATGTGGCTAAGAAATACACACTTGAGAAAATCAAGGAATCCTATGCCAAAATGTGGGTAAAATAGTATGAAGACACAAAAGTGCCTGAATGAAAAATAATAATGTAAAATAATACCTGGTATCCACTTCAAGATAAACAAATGAGAAGGTGTTAGATATTTGGCATTGAGAAACTGAGCCCATCAACAAAACTTTTGTGTTATAATCTATTTTATGCAATACTTCTTCCATGGCCCTTTCATTCCTCCCATTGTACTGTAATATTTATAGGTTTATCTCTCCCACTGGAGTTTTAGCTCCAGCATGTAAAGGGGAATACTGAATATGATTTAAGTATTTTTGAAGGAATAAATAAACTCATTTTACTTCTTATTTGCTACTCTTTCTCCCACGCTTGAACATCACTTCACCTAGGCCCCGCGCCCAAGGCCTTTTCTGGCTGCGTGGGTCCTGAGTCTAGGCCCCACCCCACACCTAGGTCCCACCCCACCCTAAACGACGCCCCTAAGGTCCATACCTGCCGAAACTCCACCCCCCATAGCCAAGGCTTTTTTTTCTTTTCTTTTTTCCTCTTTTAGATTGGGGTTCTGTATTACCTTGTTGTTGATTCATTTATATATTTTTTTCTAATAAATCTTTTATTTTTCTAATTTTATTTTATTCTTAATACTTTGTTATTGTTCTGCTCCTTTTGGCTTGTTCCCTCCCCCCCTTTTTTTCTTTTTTCTGTTGGTTTTCTTTTACCTTGTTGCAGTTGTTTCAATTATATTTTTATTTTTCTAATACATTTTTAATCTTTCTAATTTTATTTTATTATTTATTCTTTGCTATTGTACTGTTCCTTTTTTTTTTTTTTTTGCTGTGCCACGTGGCTTGTGGGATCTTGGTTCCCAGGCTGGAGGTCGGGCCCAAGCTCCTGTGGTGGGAGCTCCAAGTCCAAACCACTGGACTAACAGAGAACCTCAGACCCCAGGGAATATTAATCGGAGTGAGGCCTCCCGGAGGTCCTCATCTCGGCACCAACACCCGGCTCTCCTGAACTGCCTGCAAACTCCAGTGCTGGACGCCTCAGGCCAAACAACCACCAGTAAGACAGGAATATAGCCCCACCCATCAAAAAAAAAAAAAAGAAACAGCAAAAAAATATGTTACAGACGAAGGAGCAAGGTAAAAACCTACAAGACCAAATAAATGAAGATGAAATAGGCAATCTACCTGAAAAAGAATTGACAGTAATGATAGTAAAGGTGATCCAAAATCTCAGAAACAGAATGGAGAAAATACAAGAAACATTTAACAAGGATCTAGAAGAACTAAAGAGCAAACAAACAGTGATGAGCAACACAATAACTTGAATTAAAAATACTCTAGAAGGAATCAACAGTAGAATAACTGAGGCAGAAGAACGGATAAGTGAGCTGGAAGATAAAATGGTGGAAATAACTGCCAGGGAGCAGAATAAAGAAAAAGGAATGAAGAGAATTGAGGACAGTCTCAGAGACCTCTGGGACAACATTAAACACACCAACATTCGAATTATAGGGGTCCCAGAAAAAGAAGAGAAAAAGAAAGGGTCTGAGAAAATATTTGAAGAGATTATAGTCAAAAACTTCCCTAATATAGGAAAGGAAATAGTCAATCGACTCCAGGAGGCACAGAGAGTCCCAGGCAGGATAAACTCAAAGAGAAACATGCTGAGACACATATTAATCAAACTGTCAAAAATTAAATACAAAGAAAAAATATTAAAAGCAGCAAGGGAAAAGTAACAAATAACATACAAGGGAACCCACATAAGGTTAACAGCTGATCTTTCAGCAGAAACTCTGCAAGCCAGAAGGGAGTGGCAGGACATATTTAAAGTGATGAAATGGAAAAACCTACAACCAAGATTACTCTACCCAGCAAGGATCTCATTGAGATTTGACAGAGAAATCAAAAGCTTTACAGACAAGAAAAAGCTAAGAAAATTCAGCACCACAAAACCAGCTCTACAACAAACGCTAAAGGAACTTCTCTAAGTGGGAAACACAAGAGAAGAAAAGGACCTACAAAAACAAACCCAAAACAATTAAGAAAATGGTAATAGGAACATACATATCGATAATTGTATCCATATACAATTTGTATGGAAACACAAAAGACCCCGAATAGCCAAAGCAATCTTAAGAAAGAAAAACAGAGCTGGAGGAATCAGGCTCCCCAACTTCAGACTATACTACAAAGCTACAGTAATCAAGACAGTATGGTACTGGCACAAAAACAGAAATATAGATCAATGGAACAGGATAGAAAGCCCAGAGATAAACCCATGCACATATGGTCACCTTATCTTTGACAAAGGAGGCAAGAATATACAATGGAGAAAAGACAGCCTCTTCAATAGGTGGTCCTGGGAAAATGGACAGCTATATGTAAAAGAATGAAATTAGAACACACCCTAACACCATACACAAAAACAAACTCAAAATGGATTAAAGAACTCTATAAACTCTTAGAAGGAAACATAGGCAGAACACTCTATGACATAAACCACAGCAAGATCCTTTTTGACCCACCTCCTAGAGTAAGGGAAATAAAAACAAAAATAAACAAATGGGACCTAATGAAACTTAAAAGCTTTTTGCACAGCAAAGGAAACCATAAACAAGATGAAAAGACAACCCTCAGAATGAGAGAAAATATTTGCAAATGAAGCAACTGACCAAGGATTAATCTCCAAAATATACAAGCAGCTCATGCAGCTCAATATCAAAAAAACAAACAACCTAATCCAAAAATGGGCACAAGACCTAAATAGACATTTCTCCAAAGACATACAGATGGTCAACAAATACATGACAAGATGCTTAACATCACTAATCATTAGAGAAATGCAAATCAAAACCACAATGAGGTATCACCTCACACCAGTCAGAATGGCCATCAGCAAAAAATCTACAAACAATAAATGCTGGAGAGGGTGTAGAGAAAAGGGAACCCTCCTGCACTGTTGGTGGGAATGTAAATTGATACAGCCACTATGGAGAACAGTATGGAGGTTCCTTAAAAAACTAAAAATAGAACTACCATATGACCCAGCAATCCCACCACTGGGCATATACCCTGAGAAAACCATAATTCAAAAAAGAGAGATGTACCACAATGTTCATTGCAGCACTATTTACAATAGCCAGGATATGGAAGCAACCTAAATGTCCATCGACAAATGAATGGATAAAGAAGATGTGGCACATATATACAATGGAATATTACTTAGCTATAAAAAGGAACAAAATTGACTTATTTGTAGTGAGGTGGATGGACCTAGAATCTGTCATACAGAGTAAAGTCAGAAAGAGAAAAACAAATACTGTATGCTAACGCATGTATATGGAATCTAAAAAAAAAACACGATACTGATGAACCTAGTTGCACAGCAGGAATAAAGACATAGACATAGAGAACAGACTTGAGGGCACGGGGGATAGGGGTAAACTGGGATGAAGTGAGAGAGTAGCATGGACATATATTCACTACCAAATGTAAAATGGATGGCTAGTGGGAAGCTGCTGCGTAGCACAGGGAGATCAGCTCGGTGCTTTGTGGTGACCTAGAAGGATGGGATAGGGAGGGTGGGAGGGAGGCTCAAGAGGGAGGGGATATGGGGATATCTGTATACATATAGCTGATTCACTTTGTTGTACAGCAGACACTAACACACCATTGTAAAGCATTTATACTCCAATAAAGATGTGAAAAAGAAAAGAAACAATGAGGAAAACCTAGAAGTGAATAAATACGTGCAGCAAGGGAAGAATGATGAATTCTCAAGTGTTATCAAAGGACCAGTTAGTACATCAACAACTTCTTTTCTCAGTTAAAAATCTGGTTTTACTCAAAGGGTTTTCTGGGAGGGTAAGCAAAGCTAACCCCATATTGGACACCTGACCACAGGATATGTCTGAGTTTCCCAAAGGCTCTGAAGCAGTTATAGCCCTTTAAGAAACCAAATTATTTACAGAAGCAAGAGTTTACAGACTTTCTTAAAAATAGAATTAAAAATATCATCTCCTCTACCACCACCACTCCCTCCCCACCAGCCTACCTCATTCTGTTCTACGCCTAAAATATACTTGGGATCTGACTCTTCAGAAAATTTTAACAGTTCTCTAGTGCCTTTCTCTAATAGGGTCGACAGGGGTGTTACTGCTTAGAAATTACTAGGCTGCAATTCCAGAGCAATCTCTTTCAATAGAAAGTTGACCTAAGTAGTAACTGGCAAATATGCATCATGAAAAAGAGAAACTGTAATAGCAGGAGAAAACTAAGGCATATTTGGTTCAAAGTCTTAGCTATTGCCAGAATTCCTCCACATTTGCAATAAAAAATTAAAAGCAGGGAAAAGTTAACTGCTTTCCTGTAAAAATGAACCTGCTCATTTGTGAAACAAATAAAACAAAATTTTACTTTGGTTTATGTAAGTTGTTGCTTCTCATAGGTATTATAGCTGTGAAATGTTTGCATATGCTATAGCAGTAATACATTTAAATAGAAAAGTCCAAAAGTGAACTAACTACGTTTATCTATCAAATCAATAGACTTACCCTGTTCTCTCATCTGAGCTCCAGACTTAATATTGAACTGTACTCTTGACATCACTTCTTGTATGTCTCAAAGGCACCTTAAACTCAAACTCAGTGTGCCCCAAACCAAAGTCATTATTTCTTTCACTCCTCAAAACTTGGTCCTCTTCCAGGGATCCCTGAGTGAATTAATCCACCATCCAACCAGTTCTACCAGTCAGAAATCTGTCATGTTTGACACCGCCTTCTCACTCTACCATATTCAGTATATCACAAAGTCCTGTCCATTTTATCTCTTCAGTGTATCTCAAATCATCTACTCCCCTCCATCTCCACCACCACTACCACCCTTAACCCAGTATCTCTCTCATGGACCACAGCACTGGCCCACAAACAGAGTTAAGTACATCCACTCTGATCCCTTCCAATCTGTTCTCCACACTTCAGCCAGAGTCATCATTTCAGAACACAAAACCAATCATGTTACATTCATATTCTGTTTAAAATCCTTAGATGTCTCCCCTTTGCTCTTGGGATCAGGACAAAACTCCTTAGGATAGCCTACAATGCCCTGCATGATCTGGTCCCCACCCAAGTCACCAGCCTCAATTCACACCACACTCATTCTTGCTAGGGAGAGAGCAAAGGTAGTAGACATACCTCCAGGGTGTAATCTCTGCAAATGATGACTTTCCAACAATTTTCTTTTAGATAATTTGTTGACAAGGCAGTCATTATGACTGATAAAATAATGTTGGGGAAAAAAGACCAAAAGACAAACAGAAAAAGTGTGTGCTTGCTCCAGACTTGACACAGCCTGCCTGAAGTACAACCCTCCCCACCCCGCCCACACACACACAGATGTTAGAAAACAACCATACATACCTCTGCTCTTGCTGTTTTTGCTCCAGCCATGTTCCCTCCCGCCTCCGGACTATGGAGAACAGCTAGGATACAAACCACGTTTATCTGACCTCTAAGGCAGTACACTTTCCACCATTTCATCTTGTCCCACAAGAGTTGTTTTTCCATGTAAATTTGAACATGATAATGATGAATTTTAAACATCCCTAAGACTCAGTATTTTTAGGAAAAGCTGAAAATACACTCTATTCTCTATTCCTTTTTTAATGAAAAATTTTAAACACACACAAAAACAGAGACTAGAGAGTGAGCCCCCACACCCAAATCACTCACATTCAAGAATTATTTTGCGATTATACCATCTATTCCTTTTTTTGTTTTTCTTTGCTTAAGTATTTTAAATGAAATTTAAGAAAACATATCATTTTACTCCCACATGTTTCAATATGCATTCCTAGAAAGTATGGACACTTTCTTATGTAACCTTTAGGCCATCATCATATTTAACAAAATTAATAATTCTTTGGTATCATCTAACATCTAGTCTATGATCAAATTTCCATAATTGTTTCAAAAATATCTTTGAATAGTTGGTGTGTTTGAATCACTATCCAAACAAGGTCCACAAATTACATTTAGTTGTTATATCTCTTAATTCTCTCCTTCCCCCACCTCATGCCATTGACTTGTTGAAGAAACCAGGTCAATTGTCCTGTAGAATGTACAAAATTCTGGATTCATCTGTTTGATTCCTTGAGGTAGCATTTTAACTTGCCCATCTCTTCCTCTATTTCCTGTAAACTGGATGTTAGTTCCAAAACCTTGATTAGACTCAGGTTCAACTTTTGGCAAGAATATTTTATAGGTAGTGCTATGTACTTTAAATTGCTTCTTATTGGGAGGTTCACAGTGCTCATTATCCCACTTTTAATAATGCTTATTATCATTTTATTTTTATTTATGAAAATTCATAAATTCAACAAATATTGACCAAATATGCACTATAAGCCAGGTACACCTCCAGGTTCTGGGCATAAAGAAGGAAACACGACAGCAAGGTCCCTGCTTTCATGAAGCTTTCACATATTATCATTTCCATGATTGATCTACAGATTCTTTTTAAGGTTAGTGTTCACTGTTTAATGACTTTTACATGTAAATATATATGCATATAAACACATGATTTATATATTTGCATGTATGCATGTAAGCCCACATATCCATACACACATCCTTCATCTATTCCTCATACTTATTAGATGTTGACTGACTTTTGCAGTATCTACCTATGCCATAACTCAAATCCCCTTCAGTGAGGACTGCCCCTCCCCCATATGGTAGTAAATGGCCTTGTCCCCTTGACCATAGCTGACTGAACTGGGAATAGATACCTGACGCAAGATAGCCAATCATGATCTCTGTCTTGAGACACTGCAAGAGGGAATAGTGGCCTGGGCTCTGACAGCTTTCTTTTCTTTTTTTTTTTTTTTAACATCTTTATTGGAGTATAATTGCTTTACAATGATGTGTTAGTTTCTGCTGTATAACAAAGTGAATCAGCTATACGTATACATATATCCCCATATCTCCTCCCTCTTGCGTCTCCCTCCCACCCTCCCTATCCCACCCCTCTAGGTGGTCACAAAGCACCGAGCTGATCTCCCTGTGCTATGTGGCTGCTTCCCACTAGCTATCTATTTTACATTTGGTAGTGTATATATGTCCATGCCACTCTCTGACAGCTTTCTAACTTCTGGTTATTTCCTTTCCTGAAACTTTATTTAATGATCAACTTCTCCTTGGATTTCATAATCTATCCCTGTTTCTTTCCTTTCCTTTTTGGTCAAGTTATTTCCTATTATTTTCTGTTACTGGCAATCAAAAGAACTGGAAGACATTAACGGTAACACATTGTGTGAGAGAGATCAGACGGTCTTGTCAAATAATTTTTTTCTTTCTTTTCAGGTGAACAAACTTTCTTAATGCTTTTCAACATGAGCCTTTTGGCCAGCCCTGTGTGTAAATGAAGTAAGCTGTAGCCCACTGAGCTGACTGGTGGTTACTACACTCAAACCCTACCAAAAATCTGCTACTCTGGCTTGTGTTTCCCCTCCTGCTTAACTATGAATCCCATCATTGCAGTCATTCTTTTGATGGACTAATAAAGATGGAAGCATTATCTTCAGATGCTAGCTATACAGTACCATGCAAGGGAAGGGTGATCCTAGAAGGATGACCCTAGACTTTTCCTCTTTCCTTTCATTTGACATACCAGAATAATTTATCAACTTAACAAAGTACCATCAAATTTCAATGAAAGGTACATGAAAAGATGCTCAACATCACTAATCATCAGGGAAGTATAAATCAAAACAACAATGAGATATCGCCTCACTACTGGTAGAATGGCTATTATCAAAAGATAACGTGTTGGAGAGGATGTGGAGAAAAGGGAACCGTTGCATACTGTTAATGGAAATGTAAATTGATGCACCCACTATGGAAAACAATATGAATTTTCCTCAATAGATTAAAAATAGAACAACCATATGATCCAGTATTCCACTTCTGGGTATATATCCAATGGAAATGAAGTCAGTATCTCAAAGAGATATCTGTACCCCCATGTTCATTACAGCATCATTCACAACAGCCAAGATATGGAAAACAACCTAAGGATCCACCAACAGATGAACGGATAAAGAAGACTGTAGGGGCTTCCCTGGTGGCGCAGTGGTTAAGAATCCGCCTGCTGGTGCAGGGGACACAGGTTCGAGCCCTGGTCCAGGAGGATCCCACATGCTGCGGAGCGGCTAAGCCCGTGCACCATGACTACTGAGCCTGCGCTCTAGAGCCCACGAGCCACAACTACTGAGCCCACATGCCGCAACTACTGAAGCCCACGCGCCTAGAGCCCATGCTCCGCCACAAGAGAGGCCGCCGTGGTGAGAAGCCCACGCACCGCAACAAAGAGTAGCCTCCACTCGCTGCAACTAGAGAGGGCCGTGCACAGCAACAAAGAACAAAAGCAGTCAAAAATAAATAAATTAATTAAAAAAAAGAAGACTGTGTACACACACACACACACACACACACACACACACACACACACGTACATATACACAATGGAATATTAAGTCATAAAAAATAAGGAAATCCTACCATTTGTGTCAACGTGGGTGAACCTGGAGGACATTATGTTAAGTAAAATAAGAAAGACAAATACTGTATGAATTCACTTATATGTGGAATTTAAAGAAGTCAATCTCATAGAACCAGAGAGTAGAAAGGTTGTTGCCAGGTGCTGGGGGAGTGGGGGAAATGGGGAGATGTTGGTCAAAGAGTACAAATTTCCAGCTATAAGATGAATAAGTTCTAGGAATCTAATGTATGGTATGGTGACTATAGTTAATAATACTGTATTGTATACTTGAAATTTGCTAAGAGAGTAAATCTTAAGTGTTCTCACCACACACACAAAAAGATGGTAACTATGTGAGGTGGTGAATGTGTCACTCAACTTGGTTGGGGTAATAATTTCATGATATATACTATACATCACAGTGTACACCTTAAATATATACAATTTTTATTTGTTAATTATATCTCAATGAAGCTGAAAGAAAGGAGGGAAGGAGGGAAGGGAGGAAGGAAGGAAGGAAGGAGGGAAGAAGGGAAGGAAGGAGAAAGAAGGAAAGAAAGAAAGGAAGGAAGGGAAGGAAAGAAGGAAGGAGGATGCAAGGAAGGAAGGAAGGAAAGAAAGAAAGGAAGGAAGGGAAGGAAAGAAGGAAGGAGGATGGAAGGAAGGAAGGAAGGAAAGAAAGGAAGGGAGGAAGAAAGGAAGGGAGGAAGAAAGGAAGGGAGGGAGTGGGAGGAAGGAAGGAAGAGAGAGTGACAACCTCAAGTGTGGGCAAGAATATGGAGACACTGGATCATTCATACATTGCTGGTGGAAATGTAAAACGGTAGTCACTCTGGAAAACAGCTTGGCAGTGTATTTTAAAAACTAAACATACAACTACCATATAATGCATGAACATTTATCTCAGAGAAATAAACACTTATGCTCAAACAAAAATCTGTACACAAGTTTATAGCAGCTTTATTCATAATAGCCAAAACCCAGAAACACTGTAGATGCCCTTCAAAGGTGAACAATTAAACTCTGATACATACATAGCATGGAATATGACTCAGCAATTTAAAAAGAACAAACTAGGATACACACAACAACCTGGATGACTCTCCACAAAATTATGCCAAGTGAAAAACTGACAATCCGAAAAGTGTACACACTGCATGTTTCCATTTATATAACATTCTTGAAATGAAAAAATTATAGAAATAGAGAACAGATGAGTAGCTGCCAGGAGTTGCCAGAGAGTGGAGTGCTGAAGGGAAGGGAATGTGATTATAAAAGGGCAACATAAGAAATCCTTTTGGTGATGGAAATGTTCTGTACCTTGATAACATCACTGTCAATATCCTGGTACCATAGTCTTGCAAGATGCTACAACTGAAGGAAACTGGGTAGAGGGTATATGGGCTCTCTCAGTATTATTTCTTACAATTGTATGTGAATTTACAATTACCTCAAAATAAAAAGTTTACTAAAAATTGAAAAAAAAATTTTTTTCAATAAAAAGTGAGAGCAAGGCCATGCCTATAATTATTCCTTGATAACTTAAAGGGCAGGAAAAGGAAGGCGTGTTTTGTGATGAAATGGTTGTCTATATCCAGTATAAACTCACACTTCTAATTCACTGTCAGGTCAAACAAAAACTCATTTTCACAGAGTTAAAGTAAGAGTATTCAAGGCCTTAAACAGGAAAACTATCCACTTTCTTTCTGTCTGGTCAGTTACTCTTCCTCTTTCTCAAGAGGTCAAGTCTGTTGTCAGCAATCACCAGAGCCCTAACTTCTCCCACATAAATATTCACAGGTTTATGCATCCAACATAGGAGCACCTCAATACATAAGGCAAATGCTAACAGCCATAAAAGGGGAAATCAACAGTAACACAATCATAGTAGGGGACTTTAAAACCCCACTTTCACCAATGGACAGGTCATCCAAAATGAAAATACATAAGGAAACACAAGCTTTCCTTATTTAAATGACACATTAAACAAGATAGACTTAATTGATATTTATAGGACATTCCACCCAAAAACAACAGAATACACTTTCTTCTCAAGTGCTTATGGAACACTCTCCAGGATACATCATATCTTGGGTCACAAATCAAGCCTTGGTAAATTTAAGAAAATTGAAATCATATCAAGTATCTTTTCCGACCACAACGCTATGAGACGAGATATCAGTTACAGGAAAAAGTCTGTAAAAAATACAAACACATGGAGGCTAAACAATACACTACTTAATAACCAAGAGATCACTGAAGAAAACCAAGAGGAAGTCAAAAAATACCTAGAAACAAATGACAATGAAAACACGATGACCCAAAACCTATGGGATGCAGCAAAAGCAGTGGTAAGAGGGAAGTTTATAGCAATACAATCCTACCTCAAGAAACAAGAAACACCTCAAATAAACAACCTAACCTTACACCTAAAGCAATTAGAGAAAGAAGAACAACAAAACCCCAAAGTTAGCAGAAGGAAAGAAATCATAAAGATCAGATCAGAAATAAATGAAAATGAAATGAAGCAAACAGGAGCAAAGATCAATAAAAATAAAAGCTGGTTCTTTGAGATGATAAACAAAATTGATAGACCATTAGCCAGACTCATCAAGAAAAAAAGGGAAAAGACTCAAATCAACAGAATTAGAAATGAAAAAGGAGAAGTAACAACTGACAGTCCAGAAATACAAAGGATCATGAGAGATTACTACAAGCAACTATATGCCAATAAAACAGACAACCTGGAAGAAATGGACAAATTCTTAGAAAAGCACAACCTTCTGAGACTGAACCAGGAAGAAATAGAAAATATAAACAGACCAATCACAAGCACTGAAATTGAGACTGTGATTAAAAATCTTCCAGCAAACAAAAGCCCAGGACCAGATGGCTTCACAGGCAAATTCTATCAAACATTTAGAGAAGAGCTAATGCATATCCTTCTCAAACTCTTCCAAAATATAGCAGAGGGAGGAACACTCCCAAACTCATTCTACAAGGCCACCATCACCCTGATACCAAAACCAGACAAAGATGTCACAAAGAAAGAAAACTACAGGCCAATATCACTGATGAACATAGATGCAAAAATCCCCAACAAAATACTAGCAAACTGAATCCAACAGCACATTAAAAGGATCATAAACCATGAACAAGTGCGGTTTATCCCAGGAATGCAAGGATTCTTCAATATACGCAAATCAATCAATGTGATACACCATATTAACAAACTGAAGGATAAAAACCATATGATCATCTCAATAGATGCAGAAAAAGCTTTTGACAAAATTCAACACCCATTTATGATAAAAACCCTCCAGAAAGTAGGCATAGAGGGAACTTACCTCAACATAATAAAGGCCATATATGACAAACCCACAGACAACATCATTTTCAATGGTGAAAAACCGAAACCATTTCCACTAAGATCAGGAACAAAACAAGGTTGCCCACTCTCACCACTATTATTCAACATAGTTTTGGAAGTTTTAGCCACAGCAATCAGAGAAGAAAAAGAAATAAAAGGAATCCAAATCAGAAAAGAAGAAGTAAAGCTGTCACTGTTTGCAGATGACATGATACTATACATTGAGAATCCTAAAGATGCTACCAGAAAACTAGTAGAGCTAATCAATGAATTTGGTAAAGTAGCAGCATACAAAATTAATGCACAGAAATCTCTTGCATTCCTATACACTAATGATGAAAAATCTGAAAGAGAAATTAAGGAAACACTCTCATTTACCATTGCAACAAAAAGAATAAAATACCTAGGAATAAACCTAGCTAAGGAGACAAAAGACCTGTATGCAGAAAACTATAAGACACTGATGAAAGAAATTAAAGATGATACCAACAGATGGACAGATATACCATGTTCTTGGATTGGAAGAATCAACATTGTGAAAATGACTATACTACCCAAAGCAATCTACAGATTCAATGCAATCCTTATCAAACTACCAATGGCATTTTTCACAGAACTAGAACAAAAAATTTCACAATTTGTATGGTAACACAAAAGACCCTGAATACCCAAAGTAATCTTGAGAAAGAAAAATGAAGCTGGAGGAATCAGGCTCCCGGACTTCAGACTATACTACAAAGCTACAGTAATCAAGACAGTATGGTACTGACACAAAAACAGAAATATAGATCAATGGAACAGGATAGAAAGCCCAGAGATAAACCCACGCACATATGGTCACCTTATTTTTGATAAAGGAGGCAAGAATATACAATGGAGAAAAGACAGCCTCTTCAATAAGTGGTGCTGGGAAAACTGGACAGCTACATATAAAAGAATGAAATTAGAACACTCCCTAAGACCATACACAAAAATAAACTCAAAATGGATTAAAGGCCTAAATGTAAGGCCAGACACTATAAAACTCTTAGAGGAAAACATAGGCAGAACACTCTATGACATAAATCACAGCAAGATCCTTTTTGACCCACCTCCTAGAGAAATGGAAATAAAAGCAAAAATAAACAAATGGGACCTAATGAAACTTAAAAGCTTTTGCACAGCAAAGGAAACCATAAACAAGATGAAAAGAGAACCCTCAGAATGAGAGAAAATATTTGCAAATGAAGCAACTGACAAAGGATTAATCTCCAAAATTTACAAGCAGCTCATGTAGCTCAATATCAAAAAAACAAACAACCCAATCCAAAAATGGGCACAAGACCTAAACAGCCATTTCTCCAAAGAAGATATACAGATTGCCAACAAACACATGAAAGAATGCTCAACATCACTAATCATTAGAGAAATGCAAATCAAAACTACAATGAGGTATCACCTCACACCAGTCAGAATGGCCATCATCAAAAATATCTACAAACAATAAATGCTGGAGAGGGTGTGGAGAAAAGGGAACCCACTTGCACTGTTGGTGGGAATGTAAATTGATACAGCCACTATGGAGAACAGTATGGAGGTTCCTTAAAAAACTAAAAATAGAACTACCATATGACCCAGCAATCCCACTACTGGGCATATACCCTGAGAAAACCATAATTCAAAAACAGTCATGTAGCACAATGTTCATTGCAGCTCTATTTACAATAGCCAGAACATGGAAACAACCTAAATGTCCATTGACAGATGAATGGGTAAAGAAGATGTGGCACATATATACAATGGAATATTACTCAGCCATAAAAAGAAACAAAATTGAGTTATTTGTAGTGAGGTGGATGGACCTGGAGTCTGTCATACAGAGTGAAGTAAGTCAGAAAGAGAAAAACAAATACCATATGCTAACACATATGTATGGAATCTAAAAAAAAAAATGGTTATGAAGAACCTAGGGGCAGGACAGGAATAAAGATGTAGATGTAGAGAATGGACTTGAGGACACAGGGAGGCAGAAGGGTAAGCTGGGATAAAGTGAGAGAGTGGCATGGACTTATATATACTACCAAATGTAAAATAGATAGCTAGTGGGAAGCATCTGCATAGCACAGATGAGAGTGTCATTTGGGAGATCAGCTCGGTGCTTTGTGACCACCTAGAGGGGTGGGATAGGGAGGGTGGGAGGGAGACACAAGAGGGAGGCAATATGGGGATATATGTATATGTATAGCTGATTCACTTTGTTACAAAGCAGAAACTAACACACCATTGTAAAGCAATTATACACCAATAAAGATGTTTAAAAAAATAAAAATAAAAATAACTAAATAAAAAACAGGAGTTGACCATTTCTGCAAGGCCTAGGGTTCAGAAGAATCTGGTAATTTAACATTCCCAAGTGCATTGATCCAGATGTCCCTAGGCCCAGTCTCAGGTCCTACTACTTCCCAATCAGGGCCTGACCTTCGGGTAGCACACTTGCAGGATTGAAAATTCAGTCTTCTCTAGAGCTATGTTACCCTTATAATTAAGTCCAGGGCCTGATCATCAGCTTCCTCTGCCCTCTAGCTGCAAGAGATAAAAGACTCCCTTTATATGCTGTCAAGGAATCCCTCTGATGATGAATCACCCTCAGATTTTCATTGTCTTTTTTCCCAACGCATCAATAGTCCCCAGCAACAGCCATCCAAGCTACCAGCCTTTATGCTTCCCACATTTCCCAAACCCATTGAATGCTTGCAATACTGTCCTCACTGGTGTTTTCTATTCCATGGTACCCCATCCCAGTTCACCATGAAAGAAAGTTTCAAAAATTGTACCTCTACACCATACCAATGTTATCAGTATTCCACTTACCACCAGTGATGCTATTTGTATCACAAGCTGCGAGACAGGTAATCCAGCTCTGATATCCCATTTTAGATTCTGCTTGTTAGAGGCATCCTGGTATCAACTGTCTAGGTCAGGTTTCCTAGGAAATAGACTCTGACGTGGAGATTTGATTTCAGGAATTTTACTGGGGAGTAGCCTCAGGAACACACCAGAAAGGGAGTGAGGGAATAAGATTGGGCAGAGGAAGAAATTGATTTGTGACGTAGTCACAACTGAGGTCCCAGCCAGTCCTATAGGGAGCTCTGGAATTAAGATGGTCCTTCAGAGTTGTCCCAAATTGAAGCAAGAGGGCCAAGACTTTTTACCTTCTTCTAAAAAGCCAGTCTTAGACACATGCTGTGGACCATCAGCTGCCCACACTCCTGGCAGCTACATGAATGAGTGCTCTTGTCATGAAGAAGGGATCTGGGCAATGCATCACAGCGTCCACCATACCAAATTTCTACAAAAATCAGTGGTATAGGGGAAAAATGGAGGGGGGGGCTATTATTATAGAATAAGAGCTTTAAAAGGCAGAATGACCAAAAGAAATTTGCAGGCTTTGCTTTGACCTCCATCCACACAAACCAACTATATAAAAAGGCATCTTTGAGATAACTGGAGAAATTTTCATGTGGAATAAGTATTAGATAAAATTATATAATTATTATTGATTTTGTTACATGTGATAATGGCATGGTGTTTATGTTAAAAAAAAGTCATTGCCTACTTGAGATGCAGACTGAAACAAAGGTAAAATGACATGATATCTGCAATTTGCAAGAAAACATTTCAGGAAAATAGTGGAGGATATGGGAGATGTAACAAGATTGATAAAATGTTGTTAACTGTTGAAGCTGAGTGATGGGTGATAAACATTCATTCTGTCACTCTCTCTACATTTGCTTAAAGTATCCATAACAGAAATATCTAGGGACATGTAATAGGTAATTGTGATGTGCCACCAACAACTTCTCATAAGCACCAAAATATCTATTGTTGCCCCTTGAGCCCCAATCTCGTTTCCAAGATGTATTCCAAGACAGAAAACTAGGTCCAAATTTAAAATGCTAGATATGAGATGCAGGAAGATTATAACTCTTTAAAACACAAGTGGAACCATCAAAGGTTATGAAAAACAGAACTCCTCTGTATATTGTTCATTAAATGATACCCAGAGCCTAGCACACTACTTGGGCCAGAGTAGGTGATGAACAAATGTTCTTGGAAATTAAAATGCAAGGAATATTCCCTAGCTTCTCCTTCCTGTCACCACCCATCACTCCCTTAGTTTGTTTCTATCTTTTGGACTCTCTGTACTCTGTTAGGAATCTGTGCCCAATGAATAAAGTCATGAGTTCCCACTGTCTTGTTTTTGGCCTTGTGTGAGCATCTGTGCTCGATATGCAACAACTATTCTTAATGCCATTATCAATAATGACCTCCCCCTCTTTAAAAAAAACTCCCCTTCCAAGTGGGTGTTCCACATAAGTAAGATGTTAGAGAAGAGCATAATAGGTAAAACATGTTTCAGAGAAAGTAAGACAGCAGGAAGTTGGGGTGGGGAAAGCTGAGCCCACTGCAAAGTGAAATCAGGGCCGACTCAAAAACCCCTGAGGACCTGTGGGAAAAGTGTCAGACTTCTGGCCAGGAACTGAGATGGACGTCTACAAAATATGTATACCCAAGCAACTAACCACTTTAACTCCCCAGTATCCTTTCTCTAGGCCCTATTAAGAGCTGTCTTGACACAGCTTCCACCCTCCTTTCCCCAGTGAAGTCCAAAATCAGCTGTCAGGGTTGACATCAATGTGCAAAGGGCTAGAGCCCCAGGTAAAACAAAAGATGCCTGCAAAAAGGCAAATGAGAAAGGAGCTCAAGGAAAGTTCATGATGGAAAAATAAGCACCGTCAAAACAAACATCCACAGAAGGGAGAGAGGAGGAAACCAAAGAGAAAAGATCAGCCAGAAAAAATAAGAACAATGAGAAAAGCCAAGGGGTCGGGGGGGAGGGGGGAAGGAGATGGACTAAAATAAAATACAGGCATAATCCTTCAAAGAAAAGTAGAGGAAAAGATAGGGACAGAATTAGCATTTGGGGCAAAGAGCTAAAAGCTTTTACACACTTTGTTTCACTTAATCTTCACATCACTCTGAAAAGTGAATACTGCTCATCTCCATTTTGCAGAGGTGGAAATAGAGGCTTAGAAGCTAAACAAGTTAGTTGTCTAAGGCTGTACAGATGGAAAATGTGGAGCAGAATTTGAACACAGTCCTGCTAATTTCAAAACTTACACTCTCTTGTAGGCTATCCTGGGTTTGAAAATATGGCAAACATGACTTCTAAATTTGGTTGACTGCATTCATTAATACTAATAACCATATGCTCAATTATGCCTTAATTTGGGATCATTTCTTGAAATGGATCCTGAATGCTTTTATTCCATCAAAAATGTTATCCTTCTCACCTCACGCAGACTCCTACTCTTGACTTAGGAATCTCTCCCACATGGATAAACCATCTAACTACATCCAAGCAGCTAAGGTAAAAGGAGACAACACTACCCCACCTGCTCAGGTGACTCTAAAGCTATCAAAAAAATACTCCCCTGGGACCAATCTGAGAAGGCCTAAAATTACAGTGGGAAAGAATCAGGGGCAACTGCCTCCAATATGAAAACATCCTTGAAACTGATGATGAAAGAGTGGGAGCAATGGATGTGTGGATCTGGTGTCTGTTGGGGGCCTGAATGGTATATACCTTATATCCCCATTAGAACATAAACTTCTAGAAAGCATGGACTACATACTGTACCTTTATTTTGTCCGTAACAGCACAGTGCCTTACAATTCACAGGCACTCAAAGATTAGTCAAATAACTGAATGAATACTGGGTGTAATGACCTTGTGAACTGGGGCAGTATCAAGACACCTTTCTCTTTTTGTAAAGTTACCCTTGGGACTTCCCTGGTGGCGTAGTGGTTAAGAATCCACCTGCCAATGCAGGGGACATGGGTTCAAGCCCTGGTCCGGGGAGATTCCCCATGCCTCGGAGCAAATAAGCCCATGCGCCACAACTACTGAGCCTGCATGCTGCAACTACTGAAGCCCACATGCCTAGAGCCCGTGCTCCACAACAAGAGAAGCCACCGCAATGAGAAGCCCCCACTCGATGCAACTAGAGAAAGCCTGAGAGCAGCAACAAAGACCCAACGCAGCCAAAAAATAAATTAATTAATTTCTTTTTAAAAAGTAAAGTTACTCTTAAATATCATCTTTAATTCTAGAAGAAAGGAAATCAGGACAATAGCATGACTAAGTTTTGGAACTAACTAGCTCCTCTTTCAGCAAAAAGGAAAGTAATGAAGGCCTGGGGCACTCAGGAGATATCAGAAAGAAGTGGCTAACCTGACAGCAGTCACAGGATATTGGTTTCCCTTTATCCCATAGGTTTCTTCCCTACTAATTTTTCAGTATGTTCTCATCCCTCGGAGTTCTTATACTCTGTATTCAGTAGTATAAGGCACATAAATAGGATGCAGCATCTGTGCAAAGTCTGGTCTTCCAGTGGGAATTCTTGAGCCTGTGTAAGTTTGGATCGTTCCACAAAGAACCCCTTCTCCAACATGACTTTACAGGCCGCTCAGATTTACTGGCTGAGCTCTGAATACAGTGTTGATTTTCCTGGTTCATAAAGCCAGGCAGAGTTCCTGCTGCCAGACAGGTGTATTTGTTTTTGAATGATAAGGACATTCACTTGCTCTCAGTTTAGGCTAATAATAAACACTTTAGACATCCTTCAAAGTCTGAAGAGGAAAGAATAAAAAACCCTCAGGCAACAACGTCTGTTAATGGACTTAGAGAACATACGGCCTTGCACAAGACCAGGGTGCTCGCTGGCTAACTTTCCGGGCAAGCAAACCCTCTGAATATTGCTTTTGAAAGCCCTCTCCCATCAATAGAGCCCTGAGGTTCATTTTACCTGATGAAAAGGAAGAGAGTCAGGAGAAATAGAAAGACAAAAAAACAATATATTGGCCCCAAAGAGATACCAGAGGGAGTCAGTGCCCGTGAGGAAACCTCTTTCAACCCTATAGCAGTGCAGCCTAATAAACACATCACCTGTGGGAGGGGAGGTTTGATGAGACAAACAGTAGCAAAAGCAGACACAGCAGGGTAACCAGGGAAAAATAAGAGTATGGCAAAGGAATATTCAGGAAGGAAGAAAACAGAACAATTTTGCTTGCCCTTTAAGTAGCCTAAAACCCTAATCTTTCAAAGTGGTTTAGAAAGGGATATAAGTCCAAATTCACAGTGCTGGGTCTCTCTGCCTTGATTATCAAGGAGGAGTGGGTAACTTCCAGGATCAAGTTGTCCAGAAACATGAGGAGGGATAGAAAAAA
The DNA here is from genome assembly GCF_965194805.1 of Balaenoptera borealis. Lineage (NCBI taxonomy): Eukaryota > Metazoa > Chordata > Mammalia > Artiodactyla > Balaenopteridae > Balaenoptera > Balaenoptera borealis. The sequence goes on along the minus strand of NC_138866.1, from coordinate 40,263,462 downwards.
CTGTTGGCATCCTGGGCACTGACTGTAATCACTGTAATCCAGCCCTACCTCAGGTTGACTGAGCCACTAATCTCACTTTTCACCCTTGATTCTCAATCTACCCCACTGTTGTTTTTTCACCACCACCAATCACCTGAAAGGAGCTGGCTTTGGCTGGAATCTGGGCACCGCAAATTGGCTCCCTCACAGCTCTTGACGGGCTCACGGTTCTTCTTGTGGAGGAGAAAGGAACAGCTCTGCCCCGGTCACGCGGCACAGAGCACCCATCAGTCTGGGACTGGCCATCAGCCCTAGCCAATAGTGAGGACTGGGCTTCTTTGCTGACAATACTTCAGGAACTTTGATACCGACTGCAGAGAAAAAAATGGCAGTTCCTTCCTCAAGGTAGGCATGAAAGAGTGGCTGGGACCAACTGATCTTGCTTCGTTTTACTCTTTTCATGCAACTTCATCCTGAGGACGAAGTCTCCACAGATCAAACTAACGTTTCTCTTTCTCCAATTTTTCCACATTGTTTAATCCCCCAAATAAACCTTCTCTGGAATATTTAACTTACACCTTTATTTATTTCCCTTCAATACATTTGCACTTGAATATTAAGATTTGTTTTGTTCTCTTTTGAAAATGCAAAGTTACTCCTAAATTTCCATTTTTAGTTCTAGGTTGCACATACATGAGTATCTATTTTAACAATTTTTCTCTAACTTAAAAATTTTTTATAACTTTAAAAAAAAAAGAAAAGGGTAGCAGAAGAACTTGAAAATGTTTGACATCCTGACTCTCTTCTCTTCCTTAAAGTAAGGATACAGTTAGAAAAAATACTACTTAGAAAATTAAATTAATGTTTTCTGAGCCATGTCTTTCTCTGATGTGAGTTTTGTATACAGAGAGCATGACATGTTTTGCAGGTGATTACTGGGGTAGCATCAGCTTTAAGAATGAAGCTATGCAGACACTCTGTGTTCTGTTCATACTTGCTTCATGGATTCCTCGTTTCACTTTCTTTACAACATTTCTTATTCATTACAACATTATTTACAACAGCCAAGATATGGAAACAACCTAAGTATCCATAGACAGATGAATGGATAAAGAAGATGTGGTGTATCTATACAATGGAATCCTACTCAGTCATAAAGAAGAATGAAATCTTGCCATTTGCAAAAAATATGGATAGATCTCAAGGGTATTACACTAAGTGAAATAAGTCAGACAGAGAAAGACAAATACCATATGATTTCACTTATATATGGAATCTAAAAAACAAAACAAATGAACAAACAAAACAAAACTCACAGATACAAAAGAATAGATTGGTGGTCGGCAGAGGGGTGAGGGTTTGGGTGGGGGGACAAAATGCATGAAGGGCATCAAGAGGTACAAACTTCCAGTTATAAAATAAATGTCATGGGTGGGAATTCCCTGGCGGTCCAGTGGTTAGGACTCCACGCTTTCACTGCCATGGGCCCCGGGTTCAATCCCTGGTCGGGGTACTAAGATCCTGCAAGTTGCTCAGTGCAGCCATAATAAATAAATAAATAAATCATTTTTAAAGATAAATAAAATAAATGTCATGGGAATGTAATATAATGTACAACATGGTGACTATAGTCAATAATACTGTATTGCAAATTTCAAAGGTGCTAAGAAAGTAAATCTTAAAAGTTCTCATCACAAGAAAAAATATTTGGTAACTCTGATGTTGACAGATGGTAACTAGACTTATCATGGTGATCATTTCCCAATGTATACAAATGTCAAATAATTATGTTGTACACCTGAAACTAATATAATGTTGTATGTCAATTGTACTTAAATAAAATTTTCTTTTCCTCAGTTTTTCTACCACAGATATGTGCTGCAATTACACATCCAGACAGAAATGTCTCCCTAAGAAATGTATGCTCAAGTATTTAGGGGTAAAGAGTCTGCAACCTACTTAAATAGCTTAGAGATAGATATGTGTGTATATGTATACACATGTATATATACACATGTATACACATATACATATGCATATATATTCATATACATATGTGTTTGTACAATTTTATATATACGAAAGAAAGACAAGGTAAGATAGGTGAGTAACTTATTGAAACATAATGGAAGGTATGAGGGTATTAGTTATTCCTTCTCTTTTTCTGTATGCTGAGATTTTTCATGATTAAAAACTTAAAAGGATGAATGGAAGGAAAGAAGAGAAGTGGAAAGAAAGAGGAAGGAAGGAAGGAAGGAAGGAAGGAAGGGAGGGAGGGAGGGAAGGGATTCTTCCTGAAGACCCTGAAAGATGTGGGGCTTAGCTGGTTTTCTCATCCTGAGAACTCTAATGGTCAGCAACAGCTCATAACACTATGGTTTAACCAATAATGTCCAATTATTGTAATTTACAATCACTCTGTGATCATCTAACTCCCACTCCCCTGGACTTCTCCATGAACTTTCACAGAGAACATGCTCTTTGAGAGTCCTCTACAGTATTGCTGTAAGGCTCTCTACTGGCCATTATTCTGTGGGTCTGATTTGTAGGTGAAACCTGCCCTAGCTTAAGTACTTCACACCTGCTCTTTTGTGTGGTTCCAGCATATCCTCTCATTGTTGACCACTTGTTTTGAGCTAGTTGAGGTAGCTATTGCTAACTGGATGACCCAGTCAACATATGTGAAAATCTGCTGGGTGAGTCTTCTGGATAAACTCTTGTTTCCCTCATAAAATGGGGCTTTTCACCATTTTGCCGTTAAACTTTTGCCCTCTGCCCTTTAGCTCCTTCTTCCTGTCTGGAAAGCAGACATGAGTTCTGGAACCATGACAGCCATCTGGAGATCCTAAGGTGACCATAATGAGGATGACAGTGGAGCGGGAAGAAGGAAAAATTCTAGGTAGGAACCTAGACTGGCTCACCTAGCATTGGTGAGCCACCTTGCCAGGCTTAGAATTTCTGTTGAGAAAAACAATTAACACCCTATAAAATTGAAACCTTGGAGAATGGTTTTCTATAATTTGCAGCTGAAAACATATCTAATTGACTTGATTGATTTTGCCACCTTGTAGAAGATTTGGTCCTGGCACAACTACAGAGACTCCCAGCCTCATACCACCCAATGATGATGCCCCAATCAGAACTTGGGCTGCCCACAAATTGCCAAGCGAGCGAGTCTTTCATGTGTCATGTTTCCCGCACTCCACTGAGGGACTGGTTTTAGGCTCTGCACTTGACTCGTTCTTTTGTTTTCTTCAAATTTTTATTCTGAAAGTGCAACATGATTTTTTTTCAGACTATTTAGCTAGGTCCAATTCTTTCAGACTAGGCAACCTTGATACCTTTACTCCTAGAGAATTACCTAAATATTGAGCCAAAGAAACTGAATATAGTCTATGAGTGCTGGTAAGCGCAGTCATGAAATTTTTCAAGAAATAAATCTTTCTGTGGTCTATAGAGATGTCTGGAGACTCTGAGAAGAGTCCTGATCTTCCTATTAGGTAGACAGACAGGGAGAAAAGACATGCTTTGGTTTTGTAAACATCCAAAGTTTAAGTAAATAAGGTTTGGCTAGTAATCAAAGACAAAAATCCCTCACCTAAGCATTGCTAACAAACCAAGACAGAACAACCTTCCCTTACCCTTAGTCCTCAGTCCTTGGCTTTGGACTGGGCCCCAAAATGCTTTCTGTTTCAAAACCTCAAACCATACAAAACTCAGTAGGTCTGGGGTTCGAACATATGAATAGAAAAAGCCAAGCTTCCGCCTGACCTTGGCTAACCTTAAATCAATCGTTCTTCCAATGTTGGTCTGCCCAACAGTGAAGCTTGTGGCTTCATCTTGGTTTTACCACAAAACTTTGTGATGAAACCCACTGAGATTTGGACTTCCATTCCTGTCTTGTTTCAAACTCTTTTTGCAAAACCTGATGACTTCTACAGCATATGACTATGTAACTCTGTAATATCTCTTATGTTCCACATACGCTCAGGACCAAATTTTTGCATAGCAACATTTTATGAGACTCCAATGATGAAAAATCAGAGAATAGAACTAAAAATCCATTCAGTGTAAAATCAAGGCCATTCTATGAATATAGCCCAAATCTATATGACACTACTGTTAAACCAACTATAACAGCAACTCAAATAATTTGAAAGTCTCAGTTAAAAAAACTGCTGGGAGTTGCATACTGTGGGGTTGAGGAGCTGGAGGAAGGAAACCCAAGAACTGACAAATGTTGCCCCAGACTAGAAATGCAAGAAACATAGAACCGGCATAGCACCCTGAGAGATCCAAGGGACAAATAATAAGTGGGGATTTTCCCCCAGTGAAGAGTAGCTCCATGTTTTCCAGCCCGCAAATCTAGGTCAAATCAGGACACACATGTAGAGAGAAGCCAACAATCTGAAAGTGCAGTCATAAACAAGGACAGAATACCTCAGTCTCATGATCTGATTGTGCCACTGCAGGTGTAAGAACTAACATCTCCGTTCTGTATTCTCTCTTGGCATTGATGTAGGTACAGACAAGAGTGCCAAATGTCATGTGATCTCATACAATATAGATTCTTTTTTATTGAGGTATAATTGGCATATAACATTATATTAGCTTTGGTTGTACAACATAATGATTCTATATTTGTATACATTGCATAATGATCACCACAGTAAGTCTAGTTAACATCCGTAGTATAGATTCTTGTCAACTAGAAATCTTTGGAGAAATCTAATCAACCACCCATCATTTCCCCATAAAATAGTGAACTGCAACATCCCTGTGTTATCAGGGTCCTGAAATGAACATAACCAGAAATAAAACAGAAAGCTCTATCTGCCTTGAGCCCTTTCCAAATCTGAATCCTATTTTGTAGATTTAGAAATTTAGCCACAAAAACCCATTAACCAACTTTGAAACAAAGAGAATTTTTGCTTTAGCCCAACAGACTCCTTTGTGAATTATGCATGATGTTTTCCAGTGATAGGAAAAAGGAACCAGGGCAGGAGAAATACATGCCACCAGTTTCTGTAAAATCCTGAAAGCAGAAAACTGGTCTCGTGATGTCAAGAATATACTACAGACAATCCTGGGTCAGTGATAACCTGGGGACCAACTCCTAGAACTTTAAAATTTCTGCAAAAAGTTATTTTTAAAAATGACCCAAGGAAAAGGTTACAATGATTGTCCCTTTCCTAGGGCCCCCATCCTGCCACCTCTCCCAAGTAGCTAGTACACAAACAATGCTATGCAATTTTCATGTCCTTCCAAACGACCAATCTGGCAGAAACGTCATGAAACTCTTAATAGAATGAATATATGTATTTACTTCCCCTAAAGAGTCATTTCTACCTTCTTGCCCTCAATGGAAATTACAAGTTGTCCCAAAGCTCCTGTGAGAGCCAATCTACAGAATTGCCCCATAAGTCACAGGTGAAGTTATTTCACAGAGCCCATTAGAGTAAAGCAGTGCAAAGGGATGCTTCTCTACTAAACCCCAAACAGGGGCTATGGCTCCAAAACCAAAATTCTAGGATGAGATTACATATTTGGCATTGAAGCCAACACATGATCACAGCCAACAGGTTCTTAATTTCCTACCCTGCTGCAAGATATAGGTACAGGCTCCTTAAGGTAAAAGCCACCCACCAACTGCCTATGTCACCAACGTATAAAACTCATGAGCTCATAATATAAACAGAGAACTATTTACTATATTCTTGGCACTGGCAAGCTTATAAACAATAGCTCAGTGGAATATTTTTGAATTGAGTTTGTTTCCTGAATATGTTTTTCTTATAAATCTGCACACTTAGCCAAAGATCACATTACTCATTAGACATTACAGCTGTCCTTGTCACCTAAAATCAAAGGGGGGTTACTTGGGCACCTTCCCATAAAGAACTGCAAATAACTCCCCTATTCGTGGGCTGAACTACAGGAAAATGTTTGTGCACGACATCCAGCAGGTGGCACTCACATCCAAGGCTACCGGGAGCTTCCCTGTTGGCCGGGGAAATCTTCGTTCACACAAAAAAACTTGTTCTTACAGCTCAGTAAATAGTAGACAGATGCCTTCTTAGTAAAAGATGGTAAATTTCACTCCTAGTGTCTTCTTAAATGAAGTTTTGACATTGGACATAGCAGCCAGTCGATTTATGTAAATTTTTAATAAAGTAATCCAAGAATAGAGAAATTCCATACTGAAAATATAGCTTCGTAGATGTTATGGGCTGAGTGTTTGTGTCCCCCAATATTTACACGTTGAAATCTAATCCCCCAATGTGACAATATTTGGTGGTGAGGGCTTTGGGGGGGAATTAGATCATGAGAGTAGAGCTCTTATGAATTGGGTTAGGGCCCTTATAAGAAGAGGCCAGAAAGCTAACTCTGCTCTTTGTGCCATGCAAGGGCATAGCAAGAAGACAGCCCTCTTTAAACCAGGAAGGGGCACTCACCAAGAACCCAACCATGTTGGCACCCTGTTCTCCGACTTACAACTTCCAGAACTGTGAGAAATAACTGCTTGTTGTCTAAGCCACCCAGTCTATAATAATTTGGCCTAAGACATCTCTAATGACCCTTTCCTGATTTGCCAATATTCGGAATAGGATTAAGGAGCCGCATATCACTTTGAATATTAAAAATCGAGCCAAAGCCATTTTGAATAAGAGTGAGTTGAGCGGAGAAAAATAAAAGACAAAAAGACATTCCTGGGCTTCCCTGGTGGCGCAGTGGCTAAGAATCCGCCTGCCAATGCAGGGGACACGGGTTTGAGCCCTGGCTCAGGAAGATACCACATGCCACGGAGCAACGAAGCCTGTGCACCACAACTACTGACCCTGCGCTCTAAAGCCCACGAGCCACAATTGCTGAGCCCACGTGCCACAACTACTGAAGCCCACGCACCTAGAGCCCGTGCTTGGCAACAAGAGAAGCCACCACCATGAGAAGCATGCACACTGCAACGAAGAGTAGCCCCCTGCTTGACGCAACTAGAAAAAGCCCGCACGCAGCAATGAAGACCCAACACAGCCAAAAATAAGCAAATTTAAATTAAAAAAAGACATTCCTTACTAAAGATTCTCTTAATATGACAATAGTGGCTTCAGTTTCCAAATCATGTACATAAAGGCCCAGAAATTGTTTTGCAAAAGGGATGAAATGATCATAGACCATGCTTAGAATTTATCTACCCTTGAGTCACATGTACTAATTGTTATTAATCCATATCATCTCTTCCTGAACAAGCGAAATCAATTACTCTATTATCTTAGCAAAGTGAATAAAAGTACAATAAGGTTTCAATGGCTGTATAAGATCAGGTATACTAACTCTAGCTAACACTGCCACTTACTGAGCATTTATTATATGTCATGCACTGAAAAACCTGCAACATACAGTAATTTGATCTTGACAGCAACTCCATGAGGCAGGTAGCACAATTATCTCCACTTTGTAGGAAAGGAAAATGAAGCTTAGAGGCAAGTTACATAACCTATTTTAGCCTCACCTCCTCACTTGTAAAGTGAGAATAAAAGTATAAACTATTTCTTAGGGTTGTGAAAATTAGAGTTGACACAAAGCATTTAGCCTAGTAAGTCCTAAGTATGTAATTACTTTTACTACTACTGCTACAGCTGCTGCTACTCTACTACTACTACTGCTACGACTACTATTACAACTTACTCTTATTATTAAGTTATTTGCTCAGGGTCACACAGACAGAAAATGGCAGAGTCAAAATTTGAATTCAGGTCCGCCTGACTCCAAAATTTGGGTGCTTGGCCTCTAGGAGACAATGCCTCCAAATAACTAACCCAGGGTAGTTCTGAGAATAAAAGAGCACTTCCAGAAAAATAGAAGTTACTCTTATTCATGGAGAGAACATATGAGAACGGTCATCAGAAAACAGCCATCTCTTTAAGTTTCTCCTTCCAGACACAAACACACACATGGGCAGAGCAAATGCCTCTCCTCCCCCCACCCATCTTGTGTGTCAAGAAGACCTTTTATCTTTTTGACCAAAACATGATATCTTTTTTTTTTTTGGCCACACGGCACGTGTGATCTTAGTTTCCTGACCAGGGATCAAACCCGTGCCCCCTGCATTGGAAACACAGTCTTCACCACTGGACCACCAGGGAAATCCCCAAAATATGATATCTTAATGGTCATAAAAATAAAATCCCTTTTCAAGGGAGGTGGGTAAAGAACTAGAATTTAATGAAGAACCATGCCTGGTGCAAGTAAGAACCACCCAGCACTGAGCCAAGGTGACCATACTACAGAACGCAGAGCTAAGTCCTGATCCTGACTTATCCAGTGTCAGCAACATGACTTAGAGTGAGCTACAGCCCAGGCACATTAATCACAGTGAATGGTGGTGCTGAACTATGGCATTAGGGGACAAGTTCTCTGACTAGTAACCTTCATAAGTTTGGCATGATTTTGAATATTTCTTGATAATTTCTAGTCCATCCAGCAATTAGTTTCACTCATTTGACATTTTTCTAACTGCCTTGGAATTCATATGTGAAATTGTTTTGCAGCAGTATATTAATATATTGCACTGAAACCCCATTCCTAATTTATCACGATAAAATGAATTGATTTAAATTATATTATTTTGGGTTTTGGATTCCCAAGACTTCTGTGTATGTCTGTGTTTTAAGCTATCATTTCTTGAACACCTTGACCCCAGTGGTTTATAAACAATCTAGACACACAGTTTTCTGAGTATTCAAGGTATACTTGGTACAAAATAGAATAGGAATCCCTGTTCAAGGCTGATCACAATAAACCCTACTCCCCCCAACCAGTGACTGGCTTATAAATTAGTTTATGACCCAATTCTGGCCAGTGAGACAAAGAAAAATCTTTTGGAGACTTCCCTGGAGGTCCAGGGGTTAAGGCTCTCTGCTCCCATTGCAGGGGGCACGGGTTCAATCCCTGGTTGGGGAAGTAAGATTTTGTATGCCGTGTGGTGCAGCCAAAAAAAACAAAAGAGGGCTTCCCTGGTGGCGCAGTGGTTGAGAATCTGCCTGCCAATGCAGGGGACACGGGTTCGAGCCCTGGTCTGGGAGGATCCCACATGCCGCAGAGCAACTAGGCCCGTGAGCCACAACTACTGAGCTTGCGCGTCTGGAGCCTGTGCCCCGCAATAAGAGAGGCTGCGATAGTGACAGGCCCGCACACCGCGATGAAGAGTGGCCCCCACTTGCCGCAACTAGAGAAAGCCCTCGCACAGAAACGAAGACCCAACACAGCCATAAATAAATAAATTAATTAATTAATTTAAAAAAAAAAACAAAACGAAAGAAAGAAAAGGAAAAGAAAAATCTTTTGGGGAAGGGGGCTTCTAAAAAAAGCTCCCTCCCTCCTGAGAGCTCCAGGAAGAGAAAGTTCCTCTTGTCCCTCTGGATGCAGCTTTGACGAGATGAGATGCCTGGCACTGCTGCAACCACCTTGCAACCAACCTAGGGATGATCATCACACAGAAGTAGGGATGACATCAACACACAGAAGATGATCTGGCCAGAAGGCATGGTGTGAGCAGGCTCCTGGAGACTGTGCCTGGAGCCTGCCCTCCTGTTTTAGCCAGTTTAGGTTGTGGTTTTCTGATATTTGCAGCCATACACACCTTAACTCTGTGCTGCCATACTTAAGCCTTAGAGAAAAGGCCTCTCTGAGAAGGTAACACTCAAGCAACAGGAAGGATTAGGCAGAAGAGGGGCAATCTTAATGGTCAGAGGAAATAGTATCTGTAAAGTCTTTGAAGAGGGAATGACTTGGCTTGTTTGAGGCACTAAAAGCTCATAGGACTGAAGTATGGTTCATAGGCTCATAGGACTGTAGCCTGGCAGAAGAAGTTTCCATCAATCCTTACTGGGTCTCCTCACCAATTATCTCTTCAGATTTGGGATATTTTTGACGAGTGTTTTGACAAGAACACTGTTTCCCCAAAGCTGAGCCAACCAAACTGTTAGATGGTATATTGGAGGTGAAGGAACACTTGGCTATAAATAGTTTCCCGTGGGACAGCCTGGTTTCCCCTGTCCTGTTTGTTCACCCCAGCAGTTCGTGTGCAGCTGGCCAGTGTTTAGTGATGCTGTGGTACCCGAGTGTTGGAACTGAGCTGCAGCTTCCGGCTGCTGAGGAAGAGGTGGCTGACCCAAGTCTCGCTTTCCTCGGCATCTGTACGGGCTACACCTTCAAAAGCCACATCTGTGGGCATGTTGTTGGGGTTCCAATAACAAGGGCAGGTTGGTCTTCTGTTTGTTTGTTTTGTGACTGCTAACATTTATACAGTGCTCATCACTCTACCTGTTCTAACTAATTCAGTATGGTGACTGAAGGGGAGCATCAAATGAGGTAAGATTAGCAAAAAAAAAGATCACACAGGGCCTTCTAGGCCACAGTAAGAAGTTTAGACTTAATTCTAAGTATAATGGGAAGTTGTTGAAGGACTCAAAGCAGAGAAGTGACATGATCCAAAGCTCATTCTGGCTGCTGCTCTTTGGAGAACACACTGGAGAGAGGGAGTAAGCAGTGGGGAGAACGTGTGGGCTATTGCAGGAATCCAGGTAAGAGACGATGATGGCCTGGGCTATGTAGTGGAAATATTAATTGCAACAATTATTCTCAAATTTTAGTTTGTGGGAGAATCACTTGTGGTATTTATTTAAGATGCAAGTAAGCACACCAGTGGATTTCGATGCGGGTGGTCTACAGACCACACCTGTGAGACACCAATATAGAAACGTTCATTAAGACCTTTGACTTTCTAAGCAAGACCATTTTCCAAAAATAACCATCTCCCATTCTTTAATTTCTCCCAATACAGGGACTTCCAGATTTTCCAGGTAAAAAGTCCTTAGGTCCCAAATGCCTTAGAGTCACATGGTTTTTCCTACAGTCTCACCTCAATTTCCCTGAGCATAGCCTATATATTCCCTCTTGTGCTATGCTCAATAAAAGAAGAAATGTTCCTATAACTCACTGTCCCTAATGTTCCGAAACATCGTTCTTTCGTCCATTCAGAAAGCACCTACTAAGCACCCTCTAGGTGCTTGGCACTAAGCTGGGCTCTGGTCACACCAAGATAAATAAAACACACCCTCTCATATGAAAGATATCCATCTTCTTCCTCTATTTATCTTCCCTCATATACTATTCATGCTCTAAAACTTAGACATCATTATGAAGGAGAAAAGAAAGAACACAACAGGAAATTAGATTCAGTAGAAAACAGGAGCAGAACAAGAACAAGACTTTGGGAAAATATAGCCTGATGAGACTCTCCTCAGGTCCTGCATGTAGATGGGGTCTTATTATAAATTTCTTACCTGAACCTTAAACAAAGAACAGTCAGCCTCTAATATCAGGACAACATCTGACTATCTGAGAGCACTCCAGAGACAAGTATTGAAAACTCAGCAGAGAAAACTGTCTAGATTGTTCATAAACCACTGGGGTCAAGGTTTTCTTGTTGAGGGGAAGAAGAAACAAAAAGGAACTATAATGCCATCTTCTGAAGTTGACCAAAACAAGGTCCCCAAATCATTGCCTGCTGATCCCATCTGAGGGGTGGACGATTTGAGAATTCATGAGATATTATTGGGATTTCAGCCCCAGCCCTAGGCCCTTTGATGTTTAATTAATGTGCTGAACTCAAGCTAAATAAGACTAGAAGGGGTTTATTGACAGCATAACTACTATTTCTAGAAACAATGCCAGAAATTCTTTTTTAAGAGATAAACATTGAGATGTTTGGAGTGGACATCAAAGGTGACAATAAACCTTTAAATACTTCTGCCAAGAGCCTTGAAAACAACAATTATTCAGTAAGTAACAGCCTGTTCTCATGAGTAATCTAGAACCTCAAATATTTTTCCTAGCCACCCTGAACTCTTAACAAGATGGCAAACAATAGATTAGACAATTGCAATAAAGGAAATTATTTATTGTGTACAAGTTACACTCTCAATAAATTGACTTTGCCAGCATGTTGGACACAGTAAGGTTTTCAGGCTGCTGGCATACTCCTTGGCAGATCTCTATGAAAATGTGGTTCTGATTTAAAATATAGAAAGAAATTTTTAACTATAAAAATATAGAAATGGAACCCTGGCAGCCTAAAAGCATTATTGTACCTTAAAAGACCTATAGTTTACTAAGGGGTAGGGGAAGAGGGTGATGAAACTGCCTGCCTAATTTAAATTTACAAACTATTTAGAAGATTGGAGCATTCAGTCCAATAGGTATTATGGTTTCTGAGCTGTGAAATGGCCAGTTTCACTGGGTTTGAGGTAGTTCTTTTTTTATGCAATCGTGATGCTAGGTTTATGTAGGCACAACCTTAGGCACTTGGAAGAATCTGGTTTCAAAGGTGTAACAAAAGCTCATACACATGCTTATACTTGTTAACCAAAACAACTACAATTGTTCCAAAAAGATAGCACTGTTTATATTAGATTTGTTTTTCCTGGTTTAATACACCGTTAAACACCAATAAGTTCACCAAATCTAGTCAGATAAAAATCTTTCTCTCATTACCTTATGAATATTTACTCTGGTTAACACCTTCCTGGGGTGCTCTGGCAGCATTTTTGTTTGGGGTTTTTTAATGAAAACCATGTCTAGCAAAGGTCTGGAGTCATATTCTAAAGACAAAGATCCTTTTTTAAATTTTTACAGTAAAAATATTTATCCCCCCCAAACATGAGTGATAATATATATGATATGCAACTCAATGAAACCAATCTGTACTTTCATTATAACATATGTGATGTTACCATGATGCTTTTCTGTGTGATTATGCTTCCCATTTCTCAGGGACAATCTGTCTCGAGGGCAGTCGTTCAGCTACCTGAACAGTTTTCAGTTTCCACTAGCACAGTCTTACCGGGAGAGATAGGGCAGGGAGATAAGGCTATCCCATACAGGGCTGCTTCTAGAGTCTGTAGCCAAATCCCCACTGTTAATGCTACCTTTGACCCAAGAACCATTTTGTGGATTGCTCATGAACAACATTTTTAACCATAATTCTCTGCTCATTGTTAGAAAGGAGAGTTTTCTTTATATTTAACTGGTCAACTCTTTAAAACAAATGTGACCTCAATTCTATGAATTAGCTAGTGGCCATGGGCAGATTCTTTCTGAGACAGCCACTTTAAATCATACTACCAGGAGGGGAGAGGCCTTTCTCGATGGTGGTTTTCTAACTATTGCCAAATTCTCAAGGTAGAAAAACGTTCCTATGAGAGCTAAAGGTACATTCTACCACCCCTTTCCCATGCATCCATCATCAACAAAGACAGTAATGAGTTTAAAATTTCATAAGATGCTTATTGTTTTAAACCTCTTTTTTTTTTGGAGTATAGCTGCTTTACAATGTTGTGTCAGTTTCTGCTGTACAGCAAAGTGAATCAGTTATACATATATACATATCCCCTCCTTTTTGGACTTCCTTCCCATTTAGGTCACCACAGAGCATTGAGTAGAGTTCCCTGTGCTACATAGCAGGTTCTCATTAGTTATCTATTTTATACATAGTAGTGTATATATGTCAACCCCAATCTCCCAATTCATCCCCCCGCCACCTTCCCCCCTTGGTGTCCACACGTTTGTTCTCTAAGTCTGTGCCTCTATTTCTGTTTTGCAAGTAGGTTCACCTGTACCATTTTCCTAGATTCCACATATATGCGTTAATATACAATATTTGTTTTTCTCTTTCTGACTTACTTCTCTCTGTATGACAGTCTCTAGGTCCATCCACATCTCTGCAAATGGCACAATTTCGTTCCCTCTTATGACTGAGTAACATTCCATTGTATGTATGTACCACATCTTCTTTATCCATTCCTCCGTGGATGGACATTTAGGTTGCTTCCATGTCCTGGCTATCGTAAATAGTGCTGCAAGGAACACTGGGGTGCATGTGTCTTTTGGAATTATGTAAGCCTTACTTTTATTGTCATCGCTTGTACATACATGGCCACAATTTCACTTTTTCTGAGATTTCACTCTAGGCAAAATTTGTAATTTAACTGTAACACTTGAGAGCATATTTAAATATTTGGATTCATTTCTGGTGAAAGCAAAGGGGCCAGAATTTTAGCAGAGATCACTGTGTTGACATGTCTGCTTCCTACATGCAAAGCAATTGGCTCAACAGGGCAGCACAAGCACAGAAAAGTTCACTCGATCATCTAATCTCTTCTAGTATTACATTTTTCCTCCTTCAAATCTTTGGCTAATTTGAAGCACAACGTTATGAGGAAAAGAGAGAAATATTTTCCCTTATCCCTCTTAATCCATCTTCATTACCAACTCTAATATCTCCTCCCACTAGTCTTAATTAATTACCCACTTTTGATGAATGAATCAATCTTTCAATAAAGACAGTGTTTACTTCCATTTGTAAAGGCAATTGCATCAAATCTACCTGGAATGGTTATGAGAATGTGTGAAAGAGGAAGACGTAAGGAAAAGAAGGATACAGGTTTTAAGAAAACAACTAGGTAAGTCAAATTGTTGAGAAAATAAATGGTCCCATACGTTACCAAAAAACAGAGACATGAGAAATTCACTGCTGGTCTTGTTTATTGTCTCTAAATAGCTGATCCAACATAAGACCTATTTTGACATGAGCTGAGCCATGAATGCACTCTGTCTGAGGTGGTACTTCATTCATCCTAATAATCCACTGATTTCTATAAAACCCAATAAATGATATTTTTCTTACTAAAAAAATGTACCAATCTGGTAGCCCAAATACATACTGTATACATATAGTCATTTGTGTCATAGTCTCAATAATTTATCAAAAATTTAGAAAATTTAATATTTTTCCCATAATAAGTATTTGTAGATATTATAATTTTTGTTCAGTCTTAAGAGGTTAAATCAATTAAAATACGTCTAAACAGAAAATCTTCCTTGGCCATCAGCTTAACAACTACTCGCAAAAAAATACCACACGAAAGTCTAGAACAGGAAGTGAAGAATACATAAATACCATGTCTAGTTATGGCTGGAACATAAACAAGCATAGGGGAGGTCCTAAACCTGAATTTCAGCCAGGATACCAGGATTGTTGATATCACTTCCAAGAGAACTAAAGAATATTAAGGTGAATTATGTGATCAGGACTTAAGGTTTTATTTCTCAGCTAAGAAATATGGGATGTTAGAACTCTCTTTTCTTAATGGATGAAAGATATAATTTCAGTTTTTAACTAATTAGTGTCCTCAAACAGAGCCAATGCCGGCATTACAAATAATAGTCTGTATGAAATTAGTCTTCACAATATAGACTGGCCTGTGAACCAAGAAGGAGCTGTAGATCAGGTTCTGGACCTCTGCCTCTTACCCACTCTACCCAGGAGGGGATGAAATCACCAAAAGAATTTCCCATAGGAAACCACAAGCCCCAATACCTCTGGTACCACCTGCATGTCCTTCTGCACAGGGGTCGGCCCTCCCCAACTCTGTTTAATTCTTGAGAGCCAATGGGTATACAACTATACCAAACCACTGAATTTCACAATGTAACTTGAGACAAACTGAATCTGAAAGGCTATTTTATGCGTATTTTGCCTCCACTCCTGCAGGTAATACAATCCACAGTGCACCCACTGCCTAGCAGTATTTGACTCTCCTAATCCTCATTACCATACTTCCTTTCGTACACTTCTCAAGGGAGGTATGGCTGAGAGCACCAGCAAAGAAAATAGGTCTTTCTTAATCATTTGTGCTGTTCATAAGAAGTGTACTTAATGAAGGATTAGAATCGATCTTGAGTCTTGTTTGTGAGTTTTGTTCATATCGTCACAAAATTTGGTACTTCTATTTTACTATATTTTATCCATCTATTTCAGGTAGTTATTCAAATTCAAGTCTTCATTATCCCAAAGTCATATGTGATCTACATTTAAAAAGGGGGGGGGGATGGTGTGTGACAAATTATAGCATTTGTTATGGGCATGTTTTTACAGTACATTTGCCGCCATATAATGCTAAAAACTTGAACTTCAAAAAATAAACCTTGTACTTCATTTCATTCCCTGTTTAGCTCAGCTAACTAACGTTGAAATCTTTAAATTTTATAAGAAATTGGCTTATTTTTCCATTGTTTTGCCTTAATCAGAAGGGAAAAGGGACTTCCCTGGTGGCGCAGTGGTTAAGAATCCACCTACCAATGCAGGAGACATGGATTCGAGCCCTGGTCCAGGAAGATCCCACATGCCGCAGAGCAGCTAAGCCCGTGTGCCACAACTACTGAGCCTGCGCTCTGGAACCCGCGAGCAACAACTACTGAGCCCATGTGCCACAACTACTGAAGCCCACACGCCTAGAGCCCGTGCTCCACAACAAGAGAAGCCACCACAATGAGAAGCCTGTGCACCAAAACGAAGTGTAGTCCCTGCTCGCTGCAACTAGAGAAAGCCTGCACGCAGCAACGAAGACCCAACGCAGCCAAAAATAAATAAATAAATTTATTTTTTTTAAAAAAAAGGGAAAAAATACTTTCAACAGTTGAAGGACCAGTTAGCTCTCTGAAATCGACCTATAATTAAAATCATAAAATGTCATGCATCATGAAATATACTGAAAACATCTAGTATGTTATCTTCTAAGCACTCCATGAGGGCTAATTTATTTTATCTATAACTAATTTCCAGTGGAAAGAAAGTTACTATACTTCTCAGCATATTGACAAATAAGTCTTTCAGTTTCATGGAGATTAAGTGATTAAACAGGAACTACTGCCTCACCACTTATATATATATTCTTTAGAGAAATTCTAACACTGAGGGGCCAGGATTTCCACATTTATTTTATTTCACTGTGATACATCAACAGAGTAGAAATAAGACTCCACTCTTTATCCAGCCTTCAAGGTCAGTCATATACTTTTTTATTTGAAATGAACTAAAGCTGATTTAGAGCGGACATGCCTTTTAGAATGCCCTGAGGCCTTTCATTTCTTGAATGATATGTTAAAGCTTGGAATCTACCCAAACCTCCTTGAAGCACCCTCTGCAAAGTTTAATCTAATTTGAACTAACTTATTCCTCAGTATAAAATGCTCTTTCTTATTTCTTTTTATTTTTTGAGTGAGCACATGGACATATTTTTGTGTTTCTAAACATGTGGATGCTGGAACAATTTAGAAGGAAAAACACTACATATTTATTTTGGTCATGTTAAAAGCAGTGGCAGAAAGCATAATTCTGAGAACTCCTGGTCCTGACACTCTGCAAATCATTTCACAACATGCAAATGATTTAGCAGCAATATAGTCATAGTTCCTAACAAATACTTCTCTGATTATAGGATACATTCTTAAAAGTGATGGGCTTCAACTCCCACTTTTTCTCTCCATTTCTATATGTGTACTGCTTACACTCAAATCTCTACTTTGTAAATAAAAGTAATATTAGATAGTATATTTTCCAAAAATAAATACTTGTGTGGGACTACACAATCCTGCAGGCGTAAGACAGAGTATATGTATATAACAGAGCTTTTTGAAAATTTTCTCAACATGCATCTGTGCCCTCTATCTCTACCTCAAGGAATTAGTGAGTGTAATACAACGTTTTTTGACAGAAAGAGTGGTGAACTCATCCTGAGCATGTATGGTGATTAACTACAAATTGATCAACTTCCCCAAACTAAAAACTTAAATATGTACAGTTTTTAGTTGACTAGGATACTTTTGAAGAAAATGAAGATGCTGGAGGAAAATACAGAGTTAAAGAACTGAAGACAAAATGCTTCTCTCAGTAACGACAACGAAATCATTGTGAAGGGATTGCAGTGCATGAGGATCCATCCTTAAAGGCACTACCACATGCATGCTCCACCTACTCTCTAGGTTTTATATTTACCTTTGCTGGGGCTGTTCCTCCCATCAGTAGTTCTGGGTCTCTGACTCTACCACTGAGTCAGTCTAGGGGGAAAAAGTCTCAACATAATCCCAGAGGTTCTCTCTCATATTCTCTCTCTCTCTCATATTCTCTCTCTCATATTCTTCCTCTCTCTCTCCCTCTCTGCCCCCCCTCATTGACCCATGCAAATTTCAGCTATGCACTTAGCTTTCAATAGTACCTGAAGGAGAAAGTCCCTGAAATCACAGAAAGATGTGCGGCATGTCAAAATGAACTATTCATCCCCTGTGATCATTAGAGTGTCACAAGAGAAGAAACGTGCCCAAGAGGGTTCTGCAAAATTCCAACTCTGGGAATTGTGTTCTATATAAAGACTCTGTCATTTCAGCAGCCCATTCATTTACTCAAATGATATTTATCAGGTGCTATTATATCCAGCCCTGTGTTAACATCAGCAAGGCATTAAATCTTCAAAGTACTTTCTTATTCTACACTTATGTTGACATGTTTAGGTGGGGCCTTAAATTCTCTACTCAGCTGAATGCTTTAGTTCCCTTCTAATTTGTCATTTTCAGGCATATTTAAGTGGGTTTTATTTTTCATCAGTGGAACTCTACCATATATGATGGCATCTACACAAGTGTTTGAATCATGAAGAACAATAGAGATGACAAATTCCAAGCATTGTAAATTTAAATAACATCCCAGAATTAAATTCTGAAGTTAAACTTCTAGATTGTAGACTCAGCTTCAAGAAATAAGATTCAGCTTTGGCTACTCCCAAAGGCTAATCAGACCTTAGGTCTCTATTAAAATAACTTGTGATTCTTTCAGTGTTTCAGACAAAAGGAGGAAATGGTCATAATCTGCCTCACTGGAAACTCTAGCATCATGGGAATTTTCCTAGGCAGTTTTGTGAAAGTCTAAGGAGTCTTCAAGCATGTTATAATTATAGCTACTATTCATTGTCTTTTGCGCCAAGCACTTTACGTTGAATACTTCAGCTAATTTAAGCTTCATGGTACCCCTGCGGTGTATCATGGTTCCTATTTTCCCTGATGAGGCTCGGCGAAGTTAGGTAACTTGCCCAAAGTCACACAAGTTGCAAGTGTGTGCAAGTGATGGATCTGTGACAATGCATTATCCTGCTTCCCAGTCAGTAACGTGCTTCTACGTTTAAAAAGAAAAAAGAAAATCATTTCCCTAGTCCCCATGAAGGTTGTAGAGAGAGATGGGGACTGATAATGCTGTCTGAGAAAGATTTCTGAATTCATGAAGTCAGAAAAAAGGAAATTCTGTTAGAGAACAAAGCAGTCACAGCTGTCAGGGTTAAGGAGAAAAACTCGCCTCGAGGGGCCTCGGCTTTACTTCCTCCTACCAACCCAGAGGCTGCGAAGGCACCGGGAGCGGTGATTGACAGGAGAGTACGTCCCAAGGACGGTCGGCCGCGTGGGGGTCGGAACGTCAACTTCTCAGCTCCCCTTGCTCCCACCACCCCCGCCCGCCTCCACGCCACCTCCCGGCCGCTGGCTGGGAGCTTCCACTACCGGTGCGGGCGAGGCCGGAGGCAGATGGATGCTGCTGACTGATGGGGGCGGCCGAGCGCGAGGGCGCGGAGTGAGGCCCGCGCGGCGGCTCGCCCGGCCTCAGGGTTCCAGCAGCTCCCCCTGCGCCCTCCGGAAGCGGGGCGGAAGGTTTACCTCCGCCCAGAGCCTCCACCAGGCCAGCGTGGGCTCAAAGGTGGGGTCCGGGCCCCCGCTGCGGCCCGCGGGGGCGCTCTAGGCCCCGGTGCAGAGGCCGCGCCACCCGCAGGGGTCTGAGGGCTTGAGGCCGCAGGTTTTCCTTCTCAATCGGGTTGACCCTAAAGACATATGAAACGGTGAGGGCGGCAGCGGCCCACGCGGTCTGGAGGCGCAGGGCGCTTGGGACGCGGCGTGGAAGCCGGCCCCGAGGGGCGCCCGGGCCTCTCGCGCCCAGCTCTCTCCCGGTTCTGCACTCCTCCTTCCCTGGCTCAGAAGGCCCGCCGGCCGTGGCCCCGATCCGCTCCCTTCTCCTCCCCCCGCCCCGCGTCGGGCTCCGCTTTCCCTCCATCAACTCCAGGCCGAATTCAATCCGAGAAGGTTCCTTTGAGCTTTTGTGTTTGCTGGGGGAGATGTGGGCGCTGGAGGGATCGCGTTACAACTTTCATTTCCTGAAATGTTTGAGGGAACATCCAGGGTTTTTATCCCCCCATCAGGCCGGGCGATGGGTTCGGGTTTCAGGCCTTGTCATTCAGCTGTCACCAAACAAACGAAGCTCTCAGAGCCCTGGAGAGGGAGAGCTACCTGCTATTCATGACCCCTGGAGCAGGTGATCGCTCATGGGAAAAACAGATAGAATTAATCATAGGGCTGTTCTCTGTTTCCTCTCCTTTTTGGCAGACCTGCCCACAGTGTGAAACCTGTCAGAAAACAAATTAACTCTTTCTTGTTCCCCAGGGGAACTAAAAATACATTTTCAGAAAGCCCACCACACACATTCACACCAAATGACCCGAATGACATTTGGAGGGAACATCTTTATATCTGCTCCACTTTGCAGTTTCTTAGTTTGTGGGGTTCCCATCTTAGTGGGACTTGGAACCTAGGGGACCAGGGGAGAATGGGGCAACTTCAGATCACCTGGTTTTATCTACTGAAAGGAGTCCCAAGTGTGATCTCCAAACTCAGGTAGATTTGGACATCTCCTTTCTGCCTCGGTGTCAATGCAGTTGGGCTTGATCCTAATAAAAGGAAAATCTCTACCCTAACATAAGTCTGTAAGAAATTTCTGTAAATGGGTGTTTCCCCTCCCCCAGATTCTTCCCTAAGTCAACTTTGTTGAGCATCCATATTGGGCTCTGTATTGGAAAATCCGAATGATTTCAAATTTTCCCTCATTCATTTCCTTATTGCCTCAGTTGAACAAAAGCACAAAGGTTAGCATATTGGTGTTCTTTGTTGTGAGGATACTGTTTACCTGCTACTCATTAAATATTATAAATACAAATTTTAAATTACACCTTTATTTTTTACTTTGTTCTACTTTTCTTTTCCCTATATCTCTCTCCTGCCCTAGAAATTTTCCTTTTTAATAGAGGGAAAGAGAAAGTGCATACAGATTTGCTTCTAAGATATATTAATGTTGGAAAATTTAACCAGGACAGGTCAGGAGTCTTAAATCAGAATGATTTTTAAAGAACAGAAATATGGTAAGGGGGCTGCATTGTCATTTTGCCTTTTAGTTTTTCCATAAAAGGGTGGGGTTTTTTTGTTTTGTTTTTTTGTTTTTTTCTTGGTGAGAAATCAGGAGATATACTGTGTGTAAAAATAATCCTCCTGGCCTTCTTTATGAAGATTTTGTCTGTTTATTTTGAAAACAGCCATTGGTTCCAGATTCCCAGAACTGATTTTCTTAGATTAGCTATTTGTACTCAGAGGTAGAGCCCTGAGCAATATTATTCTTCAATTAAAACAAAGAATTTGACTTTAGGAAGAAGCATGTTATGTTTATATAGCATCAGCAACGCATATAAGATATTCACCACACATATCTGAAGACAGACAAGGCTTCAATTGTTTAACCGTTCTTCTCACTTCATAGATACAAAGGCATGCTGACCTATCTAGCTTAATTTTTTTTAAGCTTGTTAGTTACTTTCATATTCATGACATCCTAAATACAGAACTAATGCTTCTTCCTTGTAACTACCTCCTTGACTTTTAGGTAAAATTTCCTTTTGCAAGGTACTGCAGACTATGCCACTTCACCCTCAAAATGTGCATTTCTGTACAAGCTCTGTAAATTGCTGCTCCCCTCCGCCAACCACACCAGTGCCCACCACCACCACACACACAAAAAGCTGCAAAAGTTAAGGGGAACATTACTGCATACTGATGCTTATAGTTTAAATATAATATCTGTTTGAGAGCCAACTAAAGATGTCACAGCTATGTGGGTTTTATTTGGTTTTTTTTGGGGGGGGGGGTTCACAGTCCCATTGCCTTTCCCTGGCATTTAGATCATTTGGATAACTAGCAGCTCAGTTTAGAACTGAAGTGCTGCAAAGCAGCTAAAGCCATGCCTTAAGGGGAGGGGAGGGGGCAAGGAATGTAGTTGAGTTTGTAAAAATACTTAATATAAAGTAAAAAACATCTAGAAAGTTGGTTTTACAGACTTGATGGTTGGAAGCTGCAGATTTTGTATCAGGGATGCAAACCGACCAGCTCTATGAAATGTTAAAAAAACATCTTAAAGTTGTTGTTGTTTCTTTTTAAGAATCTTAAGATAAAAAAATATATAATCTAGGACCGTTTTTTCCTTCAAGATGCCACATGCATATCAGCTCAGGTCCTGAACCACCACCCCACCAATAAATTATGTATCTATTATAAATAAGCCATGGCATTTTAAAAGTTGTAATCAATTTTAAATCCTATTCTAAAATAAATTATATAGCAAATTAAATTAAAATTAAATTAAATTTGCTTTGTGTTAATCCATTAATGCTTCTATTTGGATCTGCCTATGTCAGTCCCATAAAAGATTTATGTTCTAAGTTAGGGAGGATGGAAAGGACAGGGGACCAGATGGAGGGAGCTGGTATACAATTTCCATGCCTCCTTATTATAGTAAGTAAAGGGCCAGAATCTATCTTTCTACTTATCTGTCTTTTTAATGATAACCACTAATGGCACAGAAGAAGGGAGAACAGCCAATATCACCTAATAGTATTTTAATTACAATTGGGTAGCCACTTCAGGTACACTTAAGTGTGTGTTAAATCTGAAGTTAACTCTTTTTCTCTTTCAAAGATAAGACAGGATTGGGATTTTAGTTTTTGTGAGTTTTCCTTTCTGCATTTTCCTGTTCGAGGGGGTGGGGGGAGAAGAATGTGATTTTAAGAACACTTTAACGTTATGGCAAAGGAAAACAATTAGTGGGCACTTTTGCAAAAGAAGGAGGGGGGGAGACTCCCAGGTAGCAAAGCAATACAGGAGAGCAAACCTTAAGGTGTATGTGCTCTTCCTGCTGAGAAGTGGGGTCTCAGCTGTCCATTAACAAGTTAAAAGGATAGAAGCTGAAACTCAGATGGGAGACAGGCATACACGCGCCTCAAGCAATCTCTTTCTCTTTGTTTTTAAATGCTACTGCAGTGTTGTTCCTCGCTGTCTGAAAGGACCACAGCGCCTAAAACAGTGATTGCCATCCTCAGTGGGAGAACAGGTTTCCAATTTCATCAGCTGGAACTAAGCTGTGTGTGTATACTCAGTTTAAAATACTAAAGAAAATGCAGCCTTTCCAGGGCAGCACTTTTTCTGGGCAGAGGACAAGCCAACAACTCGCCCATGATTTTGACTTCTCGGTCCTGGCTGGCTTACCCATGTCTTTAGAGAATCTTCCAGGTGGAGCTATTGCATTCAATCAAACTAGGGAAGAAGCGAAGGCGGGGGTCACTTGAGGGGGCTCACAAGTCCCCACCTAAGGTCACGGAGTATACCTGCGGCCTAAGGAACTGAGCCCTCGGGTACCCTTCGTGCGAATAGCCCCTGGGGGCTAAGTGGGCACAGACACTAGTTCCGCTGGCTTCGGGTGTTTGGAGGAGGTAGTCTGGGAGGGTTTTTAGTCTCCTATTCCTGGGAAAAGCTCAGAAAAAAAGAAGAAATAACGTAGAGAGAGCACGTGGGCCACCAGCCACTCTCCTCACCTTACCCCTGACCCACCTGTTCTGTCAACACCACCTGCCCCACCAAAGAAGGGAAAAGTGTGCGCCGCGACAGCCCTGCCCGAAGCCTCCCTGCTGGGGACCCGGGAGGTGCGTGGGGAAGAGGCCGCTGCTCGCCCCAGGGCCACGGGCTAGGGGGAAACGCCGGACCAGGCCCAGCCAAGGAAGCCGAGCTGCCGCCCGGTCCTGCCCGAGACTCTAGAAACCCGGGCCGCTCTCCTCGGCCACCGTTGAAGTTCTAACGACAAGCCAGGGAAGGGGCGCCCTCTGTGGCTGGCTCCCCTCCGCCGAACGCGCGGGTGATGAGCCCAGGTCCGAGGGCCAAGACCCAGGCCGCAGGAAGCAAAGGAAACGGGCCATACCTGAAGCAGGAAGGGCGGCCGGGCCTAGGCCGCCTCCCGACCAGGCTCTTGG
This sequence comes from Balaenoptera borealis, assembly GCF_965194805.1. NCBI lineage: Eukaryota > Metazoa > Chordata > Mammalia > Artiodactyla > Balaenopteridae > Balaenoptera > Balaenoptera borealis. The sequence continues at coordinate 40,239,430 of NC_138866.1, read as the reverse complement.
GCCTGAGCCGGCTGCCCTCGCGTCTGAGAACCAGGGAGCGCTCCCACCTGCCGCCCGGCCCGGGAGCCGCGAGTGGCCAAGACCGCTTCATCCCGCCGCCACTGGGCCTGGTCCAACCCCGCGGTAGCGCTTCCCGCGTGGCTCACGTGCCTCGCCCGGAACTTAGCTCCTTAAGTCAAAGAGCGAGACGCGACTCCGGGGTGCCCAAGGCCATGGCAGCTGCGTTGTCCCCAGAAGCTCAGGCCGCTGCCTCCTCCACGGTCTGGACCTTCGAGGCTAGCCTGGCAGCCTCTGCTCTCAGGGGCTCCGCAGGCCGGGCCACCAGGCCCCGCGCCTGGAGCTGCGCAGTGATGCGGCTCCCGGGACGCGCGTGATTCTCCGTGAAAAGGTGAAGGGGCTCCACCCGGGTCCGGGGGCGGAGAGCAGCGGCGCCCCGATTCCCCCCCCCCCCCCCCGCCTTGGGAGGGCAGAGTGGCAGGAGCAGGCTCGGGAGTCTGCGGGTGGCAGGAGAAGCTCCTCCAGTTTTCTGTAGCCGGAGACGCGCGGAACGGAAGCCTCTGGCTCCCTAACCTGGAGTTCTGCTTGCAGACTTGACCAAAGACCTCCAGGCGGGGGAGGCGGTAGGAGTGAAGCCCCCTTCAGCCGCAGCCGCCGCTGCAGGCGCGGCGGCGGCGGCGGAGCAGAGGAACAGCCGTTCCGTGCGGGGTCAGTGCCAGGTGCCCGACTAGCCCTCAGGGTGCGGGGAAGAGCGGCGTGACAAGGGTCACTGCTCAGCAAACTCAGAGTTCGCCCACAAGCGCCAATGCCACTGCCTCTTCCTGGAAGCTTCCGCTTCATCTCGGGGTCAAGCCCAACCTGTCATATCTGGAGAATAGTTCAAGACCGGCGGTGCCCGGCCTCAGCGGCCTCTTTCTCCCTGCCCGCAGCTCGTGGTGCTCTGGGGACTCTTGAGTCCCCACCTGCTAAGCCATATTCAGGAACCGTCGGCCAAGCCCCTTGGCCTCCCGAGCATTTAATGAAGCTTCGTTCTCAGCCAAGAGGTCAAGGCAAGCAGGCAGTGGGTACCCGAACAATCCTGTGTTCAGATCTAAAACGTAAAAAATTTAAAAATCGCCCTAGTATATTCTTGTTTTCATTTTACTTGATAAAATTCTGTAAGATTTCATCCTAAAAACTATTTATAAGCCGTTGTTCATTACTTTGGGCTCTCCTTATGAAATCTGTAAAGGAGAAATCGAAAAGTGGCTTTTGATTCAGTTAAACTGTGAAGCCGAGAAGGTAAATTGGAGGTCCCTTAACAGCAGGTCCCTGAAGATTTCCTCGAGGAAAAAAAAAATATGGTTAGTTCCCCCTAATGATTGCTCTAAAATGATTGCCTAGAAAACTCAAAGCAATATTCAGCTTTCTCGCCTCCTCCTGCTTGTCCCTGGTTTAGCCAGACTGAGAGGAGGATGGTGAGGGAGGCACATTGTGCAATTTCTTATTAAACACATCTGGAATTTGCGCACTCTGGATCGAATGCCAGGGATTTTACAAAGAGTTTATGACTGTGACAGAAAATTGTCCTTTTAACGAGTTTACAAGCAGTAATCACAGGGGCTTTTACAGGACCGGCCCCCTCTGCTCCTTGCCAGATTTGCAGACATTTCCAAGATTCACCAACCAAGGGAGCAGGAAGTGGGCCGGGGTGCCCAGGGAGACAGAACTTCCATGAGTCTAAAATTATACTAAACAGAGCTGGAAGAGTGGGGGGTAGTCATCTGGGGTAGGAAGAGAGGGCATGTAAGAAATTAAAGTAATTGGCCCTTCCTATTTTTCAGGGAGATTTCCGCGGTGTCCTTTGAAGCCTGTCAGGGTCATTGAAAGCTATCTTTGTGCAGGGTGTTTGTTTTGGGGAGTGAATGTGAAGAATGCGAGGAGATCCCCTGTGAGAGCCCCTCCTGCAGAGGGTGGCATTTCTCCGTGGCCCAAGACGCGGAGAATAAACACCCTAGTGACTTAAATAAACACCAACTTAATGATCCAAAACACTAACAAGGGAGATTGGGACCCTGAGCTCCCAATCCAAAGGATGGTCTCTGAGCGGCTGTGTGAACATCTGTCCATCACTGAGGGGAAAAATGACTTTATAAGTAAAAGTGACTATAGTTAAGTACAGTGACCCTTTCTCCCTGGAACTCAGTCACAGCCATTTAGCATTAAAAAAAATAAAACAAACTCATAATAAGAAGGCCTTAATCTCCCCACCTGCCCCCTCCACTTCTAGATCAGGACAGGAAAAATAGGAAAGAGTAAGAAAGAAATGAATATATTAATGGTGACACAGATGGTGAAAAATCAAAATTATGAAACTGTCATGTCAGAAAATAGACTTCCTCTGGGAAGTAATATTTTACAAAGCACAAGCAAGCCAATCCTGTTATCCTGAGTAGAATTTTAATAAATAATGCCATTTGTTTCACTAATTTTAAAAGCTAAATACAAAGATACATCATTTTTGCCCCAGGCAAAAATAATTTGGAGCCTACATGATTACTGGGGTTTTTCTGGACACTATCAGGCAGCACCGCAAAGAACTCCTGTCCTGTTGGTCTGCTTTCTATTTGTACAGAGTAATTCACAATGTTGCTATCCTTGTACAAGTTCCCTTTTTTTTTCCCCCAAGCAGATAAATTATTTTACTTTCACAGTCTTGTCATAAATTTGTTAATAATACAAAAGAGCTAACATACGAATGATGTGGAGAAGAGCTAGTGGTAAACAAAACTGCATCTCTAAGTAATAAAAAAATAAATAAATACCCCAAAGCTAAATTCACTCTTTTTCTGTCATATAATTAACTCAGTCACCACTCCTGGTTCAGGGGATGGCCTTCAAAGTACCCTGCAATTCATAACCACCATTAAGTAAGAAAGCAAGAAAACTATTCGTTTAAAAAAAATGGGGTGGGGGCCCAATGACAGCAATACACAACTCACCTTTCAGAAACAAAATCAGTACTCCTGGTGTTCTACTAAGTTTTAATTTAGACTGGTTTAGGTACAATAGAAAAGAAACCTGAAAACACATGCTGTTTTAGTAACAAATACCAGGTTGCTAGATTTGTTACGTATTTTTGCAAGCTAGAAACTAGGAACAGGAGAAACCCTTAACAGGAGTAGGCTACAGATAAGAAAGCTTCAAGGGCATGAGAAGTAATGGCATTCAGGAAAGTGTTTTTTCACACTGGTACATTTTTAAAGTTTGCCATAAAAAAAACCCAAGAAAACAAACAACAACCAAAAACCCCCACTAAATTTGACAAAAGTATTTGTATTACTAATGGTCACTTCTATTTCTAACTGCCTCACATAGACAGCATTAAGACATTTAGGCACTTGTTTTTTCCCCTAATACTGTTCTTTCATTTTAATCTACATAAAATTGTTTAACACTAAATATGAAAATGTAAACTTGATTTTCCCCATCAAAAAAAAGTTATAAGATCGTATTTTTCCTATTCACCTTAAGAATGCAACCAGTTCCTCCCAGGCTGGAGGATCTTTTCACTGTTTTGATCTCCTCTCTCTCTCTCTCATTTTCATTTCCTTTTCCTCTTCTCAAAACATTTTTCCATAAATAAATTAAAATGAAATAATTAAAATCCAGTTGATTTGTAATTCCCATTGATTGAAAAAAAAAAAAAGAAAGGCTACTGAAGCAGGAACACGGGTTGCCCAGAACCAAGACTGGGTGACTGGATGTTTTTGTTTGTTTGGGTTTTTTTTTTTTTTCTTTTCCCTGATCTCCACACTGGGAGGGAAAATAATGCAAAAGTGGAAAGAGTTGGAGAGAAGAGGGCACTAAGCTTGAGATCGCTGTTGGGTTTGAATTTTAAAAAAGATATTTGTGAAAGTCCACCATTCCTTTATGCGCAAAGAACCCCAGAAACAAGCTGCAAAAATGTTCCTGATTTCTATTTACAAGTGTCCCTAGTCGCTGCTTCGAGGCCCCAATCCCTCCCCCTTAGGACCCCAAGTCCACCAGACTGGAGGTGAGGGGGCCCAGCAGAGAGTCCTGGAGCTGATGCTGGTGGGCTTGCAGGCCGTGGGTGGGCTGAGAGGCGGTTAAACCTGGGAGAGAATAGTTTGAGCTCCTGGCGTGGCTCATATTGCCCTGCAGCAGAAGGACCGAGTTCTGGTCTGGACTTTGGGGAGGTGAGAATTCTTCTTCTGAGCTGGACATGAGCGGCTTGCCCCCTTCCAGAGGAGAGAGTTGATTCTGCTTGTTGGAGGAGGAGTTATTGTTTTCAGTGTTCTCCCTAAGAAATAGAGGACAACACCATATGGTTAAAAAAAAAAAAAAGTGTGAGATGGAGGGAGGGGAGCTGGAAGGAGGAAAGGGCCATTGTGCAATCAGTCATTGACCCAAATGGAGAAGCTCTGCCCTCTCACCCATCCCCAAGGGTCCTAGGGGAAATGAAGAGGCAGAAGAGACTTGAGAAATGGGGAGCTACGGACAGAGCTCCTGGGAAGCCAGGTCATTTCCTCTTCCAGATTTTAGAAAGCCAGATCAGCAGGGCTTATTTGAAACACAAAAATTATTTCTAAATTTTTGTTCAAGCAGTTATTTTAAAATACCTATCAACAAGTATCACATTTAGAAGTAACGAAATTTGAAAATCTTCCAACAAATGATTGTTGGTGATGAAGAAAATGATCGGGGGACGAACAGCACCCAATGGTGGTGAATCAAGTCAATTGTCCTGTTCCCATCTGAGGAAACAATTAACCGTCGAGTTTCCCTGCCCCTGCCCGGAGGTTGTGGTCTCAGAGACACAGGACAGGTCATGGGAAGTGGTGTCCAGAGCGGCCCAGTGACCTGAGTAAACACAGGGAGCGCAGCCAGTCTCTCCGATTTCATCAGGGAGTGGGCCCTCGGGCCTGGCTTAAAGGACGGCCTTTTTGAAACTAACGTCTACCTGGAACTGTACTGTCCCTGTCTCCGTGTTACTCGCTCAGCCCGAAGTCCCTCACGGCCCTCTCTCAGACTCCCTGCGGGCATCCACACCAGCGCACCCATTCCCCACAGGGGAACTTCGCGACCCCGCACAGCCGGAGCCTGTGTGATGAACCGGGATCTCAGTCTGGGCGCTCGGTGCTGGTGAACTGCAGGGTCTCTTGTAGCCCTCGGCGCTTCTGCGAGGGCTCGGCCGTCCTCCCCACCGCGGAGCCCGCCTGTCTCCCCAACTCTCTCCCCATCTCTCGCAGTCTCTCTCTCCCAGAGAGCCCATTTCAGCTGAATTTATCCAGACTCTGCTTTTCCGCCCAGAGGGGAACAAGGCGGCGACATCTTCGGCCCCCAGGCTCCGAAGCGAACAAAAGAAACCCAGCCAACTCGGGAGCTTAGGTTTCCCCCAAACTGCCCGGCTCCCCGAAGCGCTCTCCTCCCTACCGCCGCCGCCGCCGCCGCCTCCCACACGCTCTTCCGAATCTCGGTCGGAAACTCTACAGCAAACGAGTGGAGCCGGGCCAGGTGGCCGGGTGTGTTGGCGTGAGGAGGGCGGGGGCAGAGACAGGTTAAAAAAATATTGCCTTCTGAGCTCCGGGGCGAGAGAAGTCTGCGACTGGAGACCCCTTCCTCACCCGGGGAGGGGGGGCGGGGGGCGGCGCGGACAGCGGGACTGACCAGCCGCGGCTCCCGGCCAGGCGCGAGGGAGCCGACGAGGAGCAATCGTTTCTGGGCTCTGGGCGCCAGGGAGTAAATGCAGCGCCAACTCTCCCAAAGCTCTCTTTTCTGTGGATTTCTTTTGAAAGACTCCTCCCTTTGTACAGCTAGTGCGCAATGAAGCGACCTCTCACCCAGAAGACTACCAGGACAGAGCGAGTGAAGGACGGGGCGGGAGTGGAGGCTGAGAAGTTTCAGGCCAGCTCCACCCTCACGGGGAGCAAGAGGAGAGAGATTCGAGACCCTCAGCCCCCAGCGAACCCCTCTCCTCGCGATACCAATCAATACTGCCCTTCTAAGCGGATCTAGAAACTCACTCTCCACCCGCCACTCCTCGCCCCAGCCAGCCAAGGAGGCATGAAAAACAAACCTAGCGCCAACATTTCCCGACACTCACATCCCAGGAAACCCACGCGCGGACGCTCAAATCAGATGAGCAACCCCCCCGCCCCACCCCTAGCGAGCGATCTCAGAGTTCACGAACTTTCGCCGCAGTGCCGCGGAAGCCTGGGCGCCGCCCGGCGGAGGGCTCCGGCCGGCTGGGTGGACACGGTGGCTGGTGCCTGCGGGGGCGGGAAGGGGCGGCGGGGACAGGAAGGCTTCCCGGGGTCGCCCGATCAGCGGGAATCACTCCGCGTACCTTTCCTTGGCCTCGGCGGCCCGGTCTCTTTGCCTCCGGTTCTTAAACCAGTTGCTGACTTGGGTGGTGGTGAGGCCGGTGGCCTCGGCCAGCTCCCGCTTCTCACGCGGCGAGGGGTAGGGGTTATGCGCGTACCACTCCCGCAGCACGCCCCGCGACTTCTCCTTGAAGCAGTAGCTGGTCTCTTCGCCGTCCCAGATGGTGCGCGGCAACGGGAATTTTCGGCGCACCCGATATTTGCCCACCGCGCCCAGGGGCCGGCCGCGCAACTTCTCGGCCTCCACGTAGTGCGCCTTCAGCCACAGTTGTTGCAGCTTGGGGTGGTTGTGAGGCGAGAACTGGTGGCTCTCCAGGATCTTGTAGAGCTCGCGGAAGTTGCCGCGGTGGAAGGCGACCACGGCCTTGGCCTTGAGCACGCTTTCGTTCTTGTGCAGGTGGTCGCAGGCGGGCAGCGACCACAAGAACCTGCCCAGGCGCTCCAGGTTCCCGCCTTGCTGCAAAACCTCGCATACGCACGCCACTTGCTCCTGCGTGAAGCCGAACGATGGCAGCATCGACATGGCTGGGGCCTGCCGGGGCGCACTGCCCTGGCGCACGCGGCAGGGAGCAAAGCCGAAAAAGCAGGAGGAGGCAGCCGCAGGGAGGGGGGCGCGGCTGCTCCTAACCCCCTCCCTAGGCTTTGCGAAGGCTAAAAGCGAGTCGAGGCTTGGGGACGGGCGGCCGAGTTAGTGGAGGAGGAGTAGGACGCGCGCTGGACAAGGAGCGTCCGGCTCACTCCGCAGCTTTTCGGGCCTCGCTGGCTCCGGCCTCCCGCCGGGTGGATGCTGCTTGTTGCCGGGGAACTTGGTTTCTGTTCTCCCCGCAGCTGCCTTAAAGCGCGCAGCGTCCCCGGCGCGCTGATTGGCTGCGGGCGGCGCCTATCCGGGGCTGGCCAGCCCGCGCGCCGCCAGGCCGGGCCGCGAGGCCGCGCCGCCCCGCGCGGGGAGGGCGAGGCTGTGCAGCGAGGGATAGGGAGTGGTGGGAGGAGGGGGACCGCGAGCGGTGGGAAGCGAGGTGGGGAGGGGGGAGGGAGCGGTGCTTACCGGGGACGGGGGTGGTGGGAGTGGGTGAGCGCGTCAGGACCTTGAAAAGTGAGCCCCCTCTGCAGTGTCACCTAAGGGCAGCCGCGCACATCTCTGCACAAATCAATGACTCCAGACCTTCTGATTCGCCTCCTCTCCCTCCATACTCTTGTCTCTGTCCCTTGCAGACTTGCCCTTTCCCGGTGAGCTCATATTTAATTACCTTAATGTTGGAATGAATAAGTAATGGATTGATGAATAGCTTATGGAACGCGATAAATAATACAAGAGCAGACCAGTGCTCCGGGCTGCAACCGCTGGAAGAATGGCTTCTCTCCCGGCTGGCTTCAGCTCCAGGAGCCAAACCTAATTTCCTCCTCTCTTCCCTCCTGCCCCCACCGCCCTCCAAAGGGCACAGATACTCCCAGCTGTATAGCGCTTCCCTCATTCTCAAAAGGCCTCGAGTATTTGGGACCACGCAAAGAGTTGTGTAGAACATAGTTGCTGAGCAGATAGAGATGCCGAGGGTTCATTTGTGATTTGGTATCTTAATGTTCTATGGTTTAAGTGGGCAGGCTTCTGGACTCGGTTTCCCCATTAGCGCGGTTGCATTTTCCAAGGCCACCTCTGCTACCGAGGAATGCCGAGAAGATTTACTTGCTATTAGCAAAAATGCTTTGGGAACCTCGCGCGAAAGGCGCTGGATGGGGTGTAAATTAAATAAAACTGTGTCCGGCTCCAATAGCCCTCCGGTTGTAACATAATCCTTGCCCTGTTCTGAGAGGGACACTGCCCTCAAAGCGAGAACGACAGCGGCTCCAAGAAGATTAAATAAAGAGGTGTGTGTGTGTGTGTGTGTGTGTGTAGATTGCAATGCTGGCCTATTTTACTGCCAGGGAATGAGAGATGTCTTGCAGTTTCAGTCCTATCATCTGTTATTTTGTGTATGTGTGGAGAATGCTTATTAAAACTACACAAACAAATGAAGCTGTAATTATCTTAAGCCTCATTTGCACACCTTGTTCCAAAGCAATTATTTAAAAGATTTTGAAAACAATTAGCGTCTCTAAACAAAGATAATCTATTGTCAGAGCTGAGACTGGCAGGAGATAAGAACAATGCGTAGAGATAAGGGGAGCCAAACGGTGGAAGGAGAGTGACTTTATGACTATACTTATCTCTGATTAGATAAGTTCAAAACAGAATTTTAAGTACACTTCAAAAATGCTTTTGATTTAAATGTCTCCTCTTAGTGAATGCAAGGAGCAAACTCTAGGTTCTTTAAACTTGCTTGTCTTCTTTAAATATGTTTTGATTCCATCAGCAAGAGCCCAGCATCGCAGAACCATTTACATATTGAGACATAAGTGGGAGTGGAAGAAGGAGAAGCACTGTGTGTTTCCCCTTGTATTATTTATATGGTTTTAAAATAATGCACCCAGTCCAATTCACCCTGCAATGTACATCTTAAACTCATGAAGGGTTTCCACTCCCTAGCTGTCTCTCAGGAGGCTCCGAGTAGACATGAAGCTGCTTCTACGCTGAACTCCCAAACAATGCTTTTTGCATCTTTGAAACCCTGCAGTATCCCATGCAATTAGACCTTGGAAATAGATGCTGATATTTCAATATGTTTGGGATTATTTTTAAATGCATTTAATGGGTGCATATTATTTCAAAAGAGCCCCTACCACACTGTGTGCCCAATGACTTACTTTCTAAACTGGAAACCTGGCAAAGCTGAGCCCATGCCCATGTGTCTGGTAATTTTCCCCGGCGGTCTTATTTTAGTGCTCATGATGTTTCAGATGAAGTCTTGAGGAGCTGCAGTGTCCTGCCAGAAGGAACGTCTCTGCTTGGAACAGTCCTTATTGACATGGCAGCTGTGTGAGGACTGGAACGGAGGCTTAAACTCGGCTCTAAAAAATCAGTTAATGCCCTAAAGTCTGGAGCGAGAATTACAATGTGTGTGTGTGTTAGAGGAATGGGGGGGGGGGAATGGGCGGGAGTCTGTAAGTACAACCAAGTCTCTTAAAAGACAAACGGTAAATTGAGTATGGGGTGTACTTTATAATTAACAATTTTGTATAAGGAAATGAGGCACAGCTTGGACAAATAAGGGCAGGTATTGATTTACAGGGAGCAGAGAGATGACAATTAGACACCAATATGACCACCTTTTTTCCGGCTTCCTCCAGACCTCCCTGCCCACTTCTTTTCATCTCTCTTCAAAAGGAATCAAGACGCACTAGACGTTGGCGACAACTGGGAAGACGACCGTGTGGATGCCGCGATTGCGGGCACCGGGGTTGATGTGATGTGGTGCTCGTCCTTGGAGGCCGTGCCCGGGCCCGCCAGCCTTTCTCCTAGCGTTCAATCCAGTAGATCGCGTGACTAGAAAGGAAAAGTGCCTTTCGCTTTGTACCAACCAGCCTACCTGCTATTTCAATCCCTCGGTTAGGGGAACCAATCGTTATAAATGTTAATTATTGGCTCAGATATATAAGGTTTCCCAAAATGGAACCTTTCACTGAAAACCACTAAAAGAGGTAAAATGACATGAATTTACAAACCACATAAACCAAATGATCCATTTTAAATCGCACACAGAAAGGTTTGAGTTGTTCTAGTAACTTAAAACCTTTTGCTGTCAATGCAAATCACAAGAAAACAGAGATGCGGCGGAGATTTAAAGGCAACGAGCAACTCTAGCTGCTGCCCTCGCCGCTTCGCGGCTCCCGAGGGTAACGCGGCTGGAAAGGAGCTCCCAACACCAGGTTTCTGCTCTCCTGTGCCTCCTTCCGTGCAGGTAACGGCCGGGTGCGCACAACTGGTCTATGGAAATGTCAATGCAGAGGCACCAGTTGGTGCTGGGGTTTCTCGGTCAGGTTGACATAAGGCCTTGGTTCAAAAACCTCTGGCTGGGACTCACTTGTTTCCCTTCTGGCTTGGAGCGAGATGCTTTGAGGCTCCCGGCCGGCTTTCTTGGAATTCCTTTGCCATTAAGAGCGACAGCGGGGATTCTACTCTACCTACAGATATTTGGAAGGGAAGGGCTTCGGGAGGTGTCTCTTCAATAAATTAGCGTCGTCGCTCTGGGGCAGTGAGAAGACTCCCCAAATCCTGGCTGAAGTGACAACGTCCATCTTTTTCCTCTACTTGGTCGGAAACTCCAGGTGCCCTCGACCCTCGGGATCCCGGGCTCCGATGGCGGCGCGGCACCCGAGCAGCCGCCCACCTGCCTCCTGGGGGACGCTGCTCCCCACGAGCTCTGAATAGGCCGAGGGCTCAGGCAGGGCGATGTGCGGACCCAAAGGAGAGAAACCCAAAACCAGTCCATTAGTAAATGAGTTTTGTGTTGTCAAGGTTCTTTCCCATCCACTTGCTGTTCTGAAAAATAGATCACGTTTCGTTATCTTTAGTGGGAATCTGCAACGTGACACCGGATCCGCGCGGCCCCCGCCTCTCTCTCCCTCCCTTTCTTCCAGCCTCGCTTGGCCGGGCCAAGGGGAGCCGGCCGGCCTCCTTGGCTTATTTCTGAACAATGAAGATTTGTCTGTTCCCCTAATATATTTATGTATGGAGGTAGGGAGGGAGTTTTCTCCTGGAAGCGGGAAGCATGCGAGCAGAGCCTCCCGCTTCCTTGGTGCGAAAACGCAGCGGCAGCCCAAGACGCCGGGAGACTGCCGCCCCCTGCCCACACCTGGACAAACAGAGCGGGCTGCGAGCCCAGCTTGCTGCTAAAAACCGTACCGCCCCGCGCGGCTCCTGAAAATACAGTCTTCACATTGTTCCGGGGTCGGGGAAGGAAGAGAGAGGAGAGAGAAAGGCTGAGACACACCACCGCGAGGGAACTCAGATTGGACGGGGACAGTGCTGGAGTGTGTGTGTTTGGAGAGGTTATCCTCTCCCTCTGTGTGTGTCCCCAGGTCTGGTCTCTCTCTGTGTCTCTTTCTACCTCATCCTCTCTTTTCAATCTGAAAGAGGAAGCTCATTCATTCTGTGTGTGTGAACCTCTGATTCCTTCATTCTCTCTTTTATTCTCTCTTATCTCCATCTCACCCTCTGTCCCTTTCGTTCCCTCGCTGCCTCATTCTCATTCTTCTCCGCGTTTCTCTCTCTCTCTCTCTCTCACACACCACACCCTCTCCTCTCTACCTGGATCCCTCTATTCTCTTTTTCTTTCCTCCTTCTCTCTCTCTCGTTCCTCTCCCTTCCTCATGACTCTTGGCGCCTGCGCCTGCTACCCCAGGAGCTGTGAGGTCTCACAGAGCGTGCTGTGCTGTATCGGGCACCCAGGCAGCGCAGGGCGAGTAGACTCTGAAGTCCGGGCAGGGGCGTCTGGCTCAGCTGGTGGGGACCCGCCACACTGAGTGGTGGTGTGGTTAAAAAGGTGGGGGCACCCATGGAGGACTGAGGAAGGTGGGCTGGCCACCTGGGGGAAAAAGGGCAGATTTAAGCTGCGCTCTGCGAAGACTCAGGCCCAGAGACTTGCCAACCGCCAGATTTGAGTCAGAAGACACCACTCAACATTAGGTAGATGCCAAGCACCTTTCTGGAAAGTGAAGGAGAGCATTCTAAGAATCTGTTCTTAAGAACCTAAGACACTCTTGCCTCCTTTGCGTTATTAATATTAACTTAGGGCAAGAGTTCTTATCTTCCATTGAATTTCCAATCAACTGTTTTGTCAGCTAATGTACATCCTGTATACTGCATCTGTCTAAGCTAAGAAGAATTTCCTTTGGGGAGGTGAAAGCCTGCAGCTCCTCCTGTTCAGAGGAAAGTGCTAGTGATGGTAATGCAGGGTGACACTAAATAAACAGTTAGGGTGGACTGGAAAGATGGAGTTAATTATCCAGTGAGCTGCGTTTCAGCCCAGACCATCAGGGGCTGATTTGTTTTGGCTCATAGTCCGAGGAAGGAGACAAACCACTCTCTTCTCTACATCTCTTAGGGATCCTGATCGTTCCTGTCTCAAACAAAACAAAAAACAAAAATCGCTACCCAGTTATCACTGTTTCAATTAAAATTTGGTCTATTATTCCTCTGCAGACTCTGCGAAAATGTCCACTCCATTGCCCCATAGCCCTTGAGAGAAGACCCAAAATGACTCAAAAATGGCCTCCTTAAGTCTTTTTTTTAGGGACCCACTGGTAAGGAAAGTGAACATGCAGAACTCCTCCCCATCTCTCTTCACTTAGATTCTTAAAATAAGTTTATAAAAACACGTGTTTATAAAAACTAGATGTTGGCCTGATTTTCACATTGATTTCCCCCCCCCCCCAAATAATCAGGCTTCGTGAAATTTTAGATGGAATTAGATTTATTGTTTGCGTGATTCACTGACTATCTGGTTTCCTCAGGTAAGCCGGAACTTATATATAAATCCTAGTAACTTAAAACTTTTCCCTCCTCACTTTGCTCTTCCCTCCTTCCCTTCACCCACCTCCCCTCTCCGCCACATTCTGATATTAATAATCCCCGGCTGCCCCTCTTTCCGGGTCATTACGGTACTGCTGGTCTCTAATCAATCCTAATGCGATGGCAATTGGAGTCCCTGATGACTGCGGCTCGGGTTTCTTGTAATGGCTCTACCACATTTTCCTGGACCTCCTTCTTTAACCTGAGATGCCAGGGGGACGAGTCCCTTCTCGGCTGCTGATTACTTCAAGATGTGGGGGCTGGTTTGAGCAGAAGGGGAAAGAGACACGCGCACAGCGTGGCTACCACTACAGGCTGGGCGGCTGCGGCGAGCAAGGCGTCTGCCCGCCGGGAGCCGGCACCCCAACGCCTTTTGCTACTCTCTCTTTTCTTTTCTCCCCATTTTCCAGGCCCAAACTCACCCTGGTGGACCGAGATGAAGATTCTTAGAGGTTTTCTGTGTTTGTTTGTTTTGTTTGTTTGTTCCCCTGGTGCGGAGACGCCTCGTGGTCTCTGGGCCTCTCCAGTTCTCCAGGGTTCCCACCCTACAGCGTCCGCCCGGGCTCCCGGGCCAGGCCTGCCCCTCGCTCAGGAGTGAACGCCTCTCCCCAGTCATCAGGGCCGGCTCCTCTTTCCTCATGGCTGTTTTCTCCCAGTGCCATTCTCCCTCTCCAATTTTAGTGTAGTTGTCCCGAAACTGGATTCTTCCTCATCTCTCCCTCTGACCCTTGACCTCTCTTCCCTTCCTTATCCCAACAATGCCTGAAGCTCCCAACCTGTTCCTGACCCAAAGCCGAGGCCAGAAGCTTGGCCCTGTCTTGCCGGGATATGACCCCTTCTCTCCAGATCTCTGAAGGAGATCATCGCTCTGAATCCTTAACCTCTAGGGATAAAGGCCCAACACTTCTTTCTGGTTGGTGCCATTGGGAAAGAGAACCAAGAGTGGGAACTTGCGCCGTACCTCCCTCTCCCTGGCCGAAATCTTCTCGCTCGCCTCCCTACCCCTGTCCAGGCCCGGCAGAAAACCGATCACCACCTTCGCGGCATTTATATTCTTCCATTTCTCAGCCTAAAGCCATTTAGCGTAACCTGAGCCTAGGATAATTGCCACGTTTCTGCAGCGATACTTTTAAAAACAAGATAATGCTTCTGAATTGCGGAAGAAAGTGCTGCGGACAAATTGGGCGCTGAGCTGCCGAGACGGTTCGCTTTGTTAGGGGCAGCCGGTGGTTTGTGACTCAATTAGTGCATTTCTGGGAGCCGCCTGCGCTCTGCAGCCGGGTGAGCTTGAGGCGAACTCCCCCTGTGGCTCCCGGGCGCCGGGAACGGTTAGGAGGGGAAGGGGAGCATTTCAGGCCTCTATGTCGGTGCAAATCCACGCCATGGAAAATGTTTCTGCATTCCCATACGAGAACATTGTTTGGGCGCTAAAGAATCCAGGTTTTCGCGGACAGAAGCTTGACTGCCTCTGTTCCCTAATGGGCCACGCGGCATTTGTCTGAAGCAGCAGTCCTCTGGGCTGTGGAGAACGAAATACGGGGTGGAGGGTGCCCACTCACGCATGCCCCTCCGCGCGTCTCGCCCACCCGTCTGGGCTTGGATTTTGCAACCATTTCCAACATCGTTGCTGTACTTGGCGCAGCCCTGCTGGAAGCCGGCAGGGTAAGGCTTCCAGGCAGCCGGCGGGCCGCGAGGGGCGCTTTTAGGGCTTGGAGCAAGGCTGTAGGAGTTTTCCTTACCTCTACTCCAAGTTCACCCGCCACCCCCACCCATCACCCTGCTTGCAGGCCCGCGTCAACGCCTCGCTGGCGCATTCTGGGGTCCCCGATAAGCTGTTCTGCCAGGTGTGCGCCGGCGCGAGGGAGAGCTCGCCGCGCAGCGTACTCGGGGCCCCGCCCGCCGGCCCGCTGTGCCCAGCCTGCGAGAGCCGGGCGAACCCACGCCCCGCCGCCCGCGCCAGGAACCCCTCCCCGGGGCCGCGTTCGAACTCTCGGGTGCCGCGTCTGCGCCGGGGACGGCTCCGCCCAGTTCTACAGCCAGAGGTTGGGCGCTCGGGCCGAGCCGGCCCAGTGGCCCAGACTTGAGAAGGCTTCGGAGCCCGCCATTCTCTCGGGTTGTTCCCCTGGGTGGTTCTGGGGGCCGAGAGGCGTAGGGGCGTAAGGAAGGAGGGGACAGGGCCGAGGAGGGCGGGGGCGAGAAGGAGGCGAGGGGAGGTCAGCAAAGCTGGGAGGGGGTGCAGGCCGGCGGCGGGCACGGCGGGAGGAGAGAGAGGGCGCTGTCTTCCTGGCAAAGGATGCCTGGCCGGCAGGAACCGAAACAAAACAAAAAAAGAAAGAAAAGAAAAGAAAGGAAAAGAAAATCTGCCCGGCCGAGCCCCGGGGGTGAGGGACGCGCGGCGGGGAGGGGCAAGGGTGGCATAGCGGATTCTCAGCCCACAGCCTGGCAACAGCTTCTCCAGCTGCGGCCCTAGTAGCGCCGCGTTGCCCCAAGCGGAACTCGCAGGAAGGGAGTCTTCTTTGGTCCTAAAGGGCGCCCCACAGTTGCCTTCCTTCAGAGCCATCCCTCCCTCGCTTTCTCCTTTGGAAAACTGGAGGCGTCGGGATAAGGTCTGCGACGCTTCACTGGCGATTGCGGTGCCCCAATGTGCCCAAGGCGAGCAAGGGATAGAGGAGAATCCGGATCTCCTTTGCCCGAGCGGAGCCCACTTTTCGGTTTCCAGAGTCCTGCGGAAGGAAACCGCAACGGCAACCAATCCTTCCCATCGAAGCGCCGCAGCAAGCGGCCTCACCTGATTTGGCTGCGCCTTGCCCAGGAACAAGGAAGAGGTAGAAGACCCTCTTATTTACTGTCATCGATTGGCCCGGGTGCACACTTGGAGACCAAAGGGTCCCGAGGACAATTACTATCAACCGTTCCCCACCCAAACCCACAAATCTAAAAACTGAATTTATATTAATTCGGGAGAAACTCCTCTATCGTTTGCAAAGGATAATGTGTTCTTGTCTCTCCATGCTCATTATGAACAAGTCAAAGCAAAACAAAAGGATCTCATGTTTTGAAAGGTCCCTCTGTATTAATGAACGTAATTAAAGGCCCTCCAGGTTTGCTCATAGATACTAGAACCGATCATCCGCCGGAGAGTCCCAAGTTCCAGTCCCCATGTGAATTTCCTGGGGAGTCGTGACTCTTCCATAGCCCTTCCAGTAGAATCCAGGTGTCCCTGTAGTTCTGCCTTTAGCAAGAGAGCTATTTCCTAGGAGTAACTGGGTGGGCTGCAATCCGCCTGCCTCTCTTCACATTGAGAAACGCTTCTCTTGTGGGAACGTCTGTTTCTATTCATCCGATTTTCTAATTTCTTTGATCAGCCTAAATATTTTCTTGGCAAACGGAAATTGACCATGCCATGAATATAACAACCTGCTTGGAAAGAAGCTATTTTGTTTCGAAGCAGCAAGGGGGAAAAAGGCGGGGGTGGGGGGCTGGGTGGGGGGAGCAGAGAGCTGGCTGGTAGGAATGCCTGTAACAGTTTCCTGAAAGTACGTCTTTTTCAGTCTCTGAAGCAGTTTTGTGAAAGCTGCCTTTCCCCCCAATATAGTTTCTTCCCTTTCTCTCCTCCCCTCAGATAAACACACACCTGGTCTCCTAAAAGTCTTTGATACTCTTTATTAAAAAAAAAAATAGAACTTCAACTGACGCCTCTGGAGAATTTCCCTTTAAAACATAGATGAAAGGCAAGGTTAATACAACGTTCTCTTAATCCCTTTGCCTTGTGAGTCAAAATAAATATTTTCTTCTGCATGTGATTGTACATCCTGCCATTTGGCTGTGGCTATAAGGAAATCGACCGGTAATAAAAGTGTTTTGAGGCTGTGTATTAAATGCAGTTCTCCTGAAATCAAGGGGTGGGGGGAGGGAGGAGCCTTACTTCACAGGCAAGAGTTGGTGGGTTTCTGAAAAAGCTGCAAGAAAAGGACCTTTCACCTCTCATTAGTGATGCCATCAGTGCTCGGGCAGAGTGGGGCTGAGGTCATGTTACATATGGCACACAGTCTGCTCAGCACTTGAAACGTCAGCTTTGAAATTTTAGAGAGGGGAAAGGTCATCTTTAATAAGCTAAAGTCTGGGCCTCCCATTGCCCTCTTCGCAAACTGGGTGGGTGTCCATATGCTTCAAACCTGCATAAGTTTTTTTTTTTAATTTGCAGTTTTAAGCTGAGTTTTTTTCACATCTTCATTTAAGCTGTAATGTTTTCAGCTGTTAATACACCAAAAGGCCTTTCATTTTTATAGCAACTTTGTCATCTTTCCTTTTTTCATGCAAACATAAAACCGTCTGTTCTGAGTGATAGCTTTTTAGAACTCAACTTCCCAGGAGAAATGAAGTGTATCTGTCCATCTGCATACATGGATCCAGACATGTGGGCTCTAGGGTTACCCTTCTGAGTGGGTAATTTAGACTTCACTTTTGTACACTACATAATTTACTGAACCTTCAAAACATAATTTACTGAACCTTCAAAACATAATTTACTGAACCTTCAAAACTTCCATATTATGTAAAAGCTCTAGTTTCTGAAAACTTCCTGGTACTACGAAAATTTTTCATGCCATTTACTGAAATTTCACATTTTATTTTTACCATGTGGGGGAAACTCTCAAATCAGAATATGCTGATTCTTCTATAAGGTTTAAAGTTAAGGCTGACAGATGCTATAATGGTAGATACAACACTGAAAAAAAAGTGCTAATATCTCACTTCCTTGTTCAAAAAATATTAGGAACATTTGTGAATGTTTAATCCTCAAATTTGTTCAAGAAGTGATGTCAATCAAACCCAAGCCACTGAACTATACCCAGATCTCGTCGTTGTCACTGTCAATATGGATATAAACATTTTTCTTTCATGTCACTCTGCAAGTAACTTCTCAATAGTAATTTGTCATTTATTCAGTTCCAGAAAGTTTTTTACCTTCTGGACCTACTATCCAAGAAGAGCAGCCTCAGCACACCATTTCATGTATTCCTCACTTTTTAAAAAAAAATTATTTTATTTTATTTATTTATTTTTGGCTGCATTGGGTCTTCATTGCTGTGCGCGGGCTTTCTCTAGTTGTGGTGAGCAGGGGCTACTGTTCATTGTGGTGTGCGTGCTTCTCATTGCAGTGTCTTCTCTTTGCAGAGCACAGGCTCTAGGCGTGTAGGCTTCAGTAGTTGTGGCACACGGGCTCAGTAGTTGTGGCTCGCAGGCTGTAGAGTGCAGGCTCAGTAGTTGTGGCACATGGGCCCAGTTGCTCCACGGCATGTGGGATCTTCCCAGACCAGGGATCAAACCCGTGTCTCCTGCATTGGCAGGCGGATTCCTAACCACTCTGCCACCAGGGAAGTCCCTCACTTTTCTTTATGTCTGCCAACCCATTTTATCTGTTTATACATCCCAGATTTTGGTGTTTTTTTTTTTTTTTTCCAGCTTTTTTCTTCTACATAAAAGTGACATATTTTGTATTTATAAGATAAGCTTTACTAAGTAAGACAACTAAGTGTGATCAGCTTCAACCAGTAGACTCAATGATCTTTTAAGATTCCTTCTCCTACTTTGCAAATTGAAAACACTGAAACAATCTTCAAATACCCTCTTGAGCCAACTAGGCGTTCCTCATTACTAAGGAATTTAATGATTGTGATATGCAGATATGTGTTGCTTTTGCTTTGTCTCTAGTTAGATTTTCAAAAGTCCTTAATTTTGGATGAGCAAAAATTTAAAAGACCAGTCTGCATGATAACAACTGAAACTATAGGTGGGCAGAATAATTTCACAACCAAGAGTGACATCAAGGAAATAATTTATTTCTTTTTTTTGGTAATTAATTAATTTTTATTTATTTATTTATTTTTGGCTGTGCTGGGTCTTTGTTTCTGTGCGAGGGCTTTCTCCAGTTGCGGCAAGCGGGGGCCACTCTTCATCGCGGCGCGCAGGCCTCTCACTGTCGCGGCCTCTCTTGTTGCGGAGCACAGGATCCAGACGCACAGGCCCAGTAGCTGTGGCTCACGGGCCTAGTTGCTCCGCGGCATGTGGGATCTTCCCAGACCAGGGCTCGAACCCGTGTCCCCTGCATTAGCAGACAGATTCTCAACCACTGCGCCACCAGAGAAGCCCAAATAATTTATTTCTAATCACTTTCCTACATTAGCATTTACTGCTAATAAGCTAGTAGACCTTGTGATACTTTAGCTAACCCAAAGCATTTGAGGCTTTGAGGACCCAAATTGTTTAAGTTCAATCGATCTAGTCATTAGTAAGTCAAGATAAAGATGCACGCTGTAGTCTCAGGAAGTGCATATGTGTTTGGGAGAGAGGTATTGTTGCTTTTTTTGTTTTTGACTAAATTTTA
This sequence comes from Balaenoptera borealis, assembly GCF_965194805.1. Taxonomy (NCBI): domain Eukaryota; kingdom Metazoa; phylum Chordata; class Mammalia; order Artiodactyla; family Balaenopteridae; genus Balaenoptera; species Balaenoptera borealis. The sequence goes on along the minus strand of NC_138866.1, from coordinate 40,220,214 downwards.
AAGCTCCCAAAAATACTCCAGGAAAGTTTAAGGGCAGATTGTGTTACTCCAGTAAGCCTAAAAAACAAGAAGTGAAATATTTATTTCAAGAGGCAGATTCATCATTGACAGGTCAATAACTCATTAAAGGCCCATAAAAGGAATACTAATAATTTACACTTTTTATAGGATCCTTCATTCAGAAACCTTTAACATTTTACAATCTCATTCATCTTCTCAGAACTTTCTCAACTTCTCAGTATTATTCTTATTGCAAAGAGAGAGTATTCCTATCACAAAAATATGGCAGAGAGGTTGTACAATTTGCACACAGAATTATAATTCAGAGGCAGTTTGGGGATAAGAACTATGACTCCCAATAAATAAGCAATAAGGATATATTGTACAGCACAGAGAAATATAGTCATTATTTTGTAATAACTTTAAATGGAGTATAATTTATAAAAATATTGAATCACTATGTTTTACACCTGAAACTAATATAATATTGTAAATCAACTACACTTCAATTTAAAAAAGAGCTTTGAATCCCAGCTCCTTTCCCATTTATCTAAAAAGCAATTTTCCATAAAGAGATCAGATTCAAATGATTCTGATTTAGTGAGTCCTTGTAAAATTTTATCCTCCTTAAGTTAGACTCTATAATTCAGGTTCAAGATTTGTGAGAAATTTCATAAATGTCTTTAAATCACTAAGAAAAAGAAAATGTAACATGAAGTGGCACAGTCCACACAGGTCTGGTAGTTCTTCCATCCTGTCTAGAAATAAGCCATAGTCTTGGTGCAAATGTCATGTGGGAGGAGACATACAGATTACAGAACTGTGAGGTAATTACTACAGCTTAACTGTTCCACAGAGAAGCTATTAAGTGTTCATAAACAGGGTTACAATAGAATACATATTCTATGACAAGATTTGGCCTGTATTTTCAATGCTTACAATTCTTTCTTTGGCTTATTTAGGAGAAGAAATACTAGAAATTCCAGAAAATTAAGGATTTGGCTTGTCTTAAGGGCAGTGTTATCACAAAGTTTAGTGGGCATGCAAATGACCTGAGGCACTTGTAAAAATACCGTGGCCCAACCCCCAGAATTTTTGATTCCCTAGGTTTAAAGTGGGATCCTGGAATCTGCATTTTAACAGGCACCTCAAGTAATTTTAATGCAACTGGTTAGTGGGCTATTCTTTGAGAGTAAACAATCACTCTGCCTGGTGTAGGAACATAAAAAAGGAATGTCCTATCAGCAGGAATAAAATTTAAACCCCAAATTTTGAGCTAACCAGAAATTTATTTTGTATGATTTTCTTTTTTTTTTTTTTTTTGGCTGTGTTGGGTCTTCATTTCTGTGCGAGGGCTTTCTCTAGTTGTGGCAAGCGGGGGCCACTCTTCATCGCGGTGCGCGGGCCTCTCACTATCGCGGCCTCTCTTGTTGCGGAGCACAGGCTCCAGACGTGCAGGCTCAGTAATTGTGGCTCACAGGCCCAGCTGCTCCGCGGCATGAGGGATCTTCCCAGACCAGGGCTCAAACCCGTGTCCACTGCATTGGCAGGCAGATTCTCAACCACTGCGCCACCAGGGAAGCCCCTATTTTGTATGATTTTTAAAAATATATTTATTTATTTATTTGGCTGCGCCGGGTCTTAGTTGCGGCATGTGGAATCTTTAGTTGCGGCATGCAGGACCTTTTAGTTGTGGCATGCAGGCTCTTAGTTTGGCATGGGGGATCTACTTCCCTGACCAGGGATCGAACCCAGGCCCCCTGCATTGGGAGCACGGAGTCTTAACCACTGGACCACCAGGGAAGTCCCTACTTTGTATGATTTTGAAAGAGAATTTTTAGATTAGGTTTTTTACTTGCGGGGGGTGGGATCTTTGGGTTTCTGAAGGATTTTGTAGGAATTAAAATGTTTCTAGCTAATAACTAGATAAAAAATAGGAAATAGTTTGTCCTCTTCCAGTGATTGCTTCTGCTGAATGCATTAGCAGGGAAGTGACATCAGACAAGGAGAATGAGACAAGAAAGAAAAATCTCTGAAGACAATCCAAGCACCAGCCACAAAAATTAAACAAATCTCATTGGCCAAAGAACAGTATTGCCTCCTGAGTACCACCTTAGAAACCAAAAGGTTTTTTAAACATTTCTCAATGTGCATGACCCCTTTAGAATAGTGTAACCCAATTGAGCCCCTCTCCCTGAAGATTTGCAAGAAATGGAGATGTTCTGGAGCATTGCCACAATATGATAAAAGGAATGGAAAATAAAATCTAAGAGGAAGTTAAAAGTGTCTACACTGCAAATAATGGTCATTTGTTGCTTAAAAAGGTATACGAAGGGTTTTTACAATAAAGAACACAATCACATAAATCACAGCTTCTCGCTTATGAGAGGGAGATTAAATACCCAAGATGGTTAATAATCACAGTTTATTATTTTCTCCCTTTAGAGATATGGAAACAGAGTCACCAGACTCTTTGCTGTTGGGAAAGGCCAAGAAGTCACTGGATAAACCTGCCACACTAAGTAGAATCCCTCCAAAAACATTCTTGATGGACAACCCTCACCTCTGCTTAAACACTTGAGTATTGAAGAACTCACTACATCACATCTGTTTTGCATGTTTCAAGACTCAACAAAACAAGAAAGATATGCATGGTGGTAACAAAGTCACATGGAATCCATGATCCATATGAGAGAAACATGGAGAGGATCTTCCAATTACTTGTTGGTCAGGTAGAAAGTTAGAGTAAACTATACTAGCTAAACTGCTTTCTCAAGTTTCCATTTTAGGCATTTCTACTGTTTGCCCACTGCCTAGTAGGCTGCTGGAGTTCACTATAGGAAAAGTAAATATTGTCATTTCAAATAAAGAACTGTTTATTATATAACAGAACAGAGGCTGCCTTCTATTTTTGAGACTCTGCTAAGTTAATTGGGGACAGTAGCCAAAGCAGCTGCCCAGGAGATGGTGTTTTCCAACAGCTACAGTCCTTAAAGCTAAGCTGGGTTCATGTTTGTCTACAAAGTGGCAATCACATTGTTCTTTTCATTGAATGTTCTTTGGCTTCTATTGGGGTTGAGTAAATGGGGGCACCATTTGTACTACTTTACCAGCCCATTTGACTCCTGCAGTGAGGGCAAACCATAAGGCAAGACAGATCAAAGCCAGACCTGATGGCCTGCTACCATTAATGGGATTCAGCTCAGACTCTTCTCAATGAAAGGGCAACTGTTGACTTAATGCCTATTTCCATTAAGTCAGGGGTTCCAAAATTTTGGTAGGTTTGGGACTGGACTCAGGATTTTTAATAACTTCTCCACATCCATTTTGATGGAGATTTGTCTGCTGCCCACATTTTGAAACACTGGTTTAAATATATGATAGAGAAAAGAAATCTGGACTGAGTAGTGATTTAAGAAAAACAAAGTTTTGGTTAATAAAAGAATGTTTTTCAGGAATAATACTTTGCATTTCTATAATGCTTTCTACTTTTCAAAGGGCTTCTTATGTTTCCCCCTTACTTGTAAGATGGATAAGCAGCAGCAATATTAACTCCATTTTATAAATAAACTGAGATAAAGAATGTAGAAGTGACTGGATATGTGGTAGAATGGAGGCTAGGAGCCTGGGCTTTCCCATCTTTGTTTACCCAGTTCATAGTCTCATTTCTATTAGGTTAAAACATATAGTTGTACCTCAAGCTTTTTCATAGCTATAAGATATTTCATGGATTTTTAAAACTTATTTAACTATTCCCTTATTGATGGACATATCTTTTTCCCAACTTTTTTCTTTTATACGTAATGATTCTGTGAATCTTTACACATATATCTTTGAGTACTTGTGTGAATATTTCATTAGGGTATACTGCAAAAGTGAAATTGCTGAGTCAAAGGGTATATATATGAAAATTTTCATGTATATTGCCAAATTGTCCTTCAAAATGTGTACCATTTTACACTCCCCTTGACAGTATTCAATAGGCTAACTTTCCCCAAGTGTCTATCTATACTCTTCAGTCTTTGCCAATCTGATTGCAAAAGTGTGGCTAATTAAAATTTTTTCATTTTATTTTTTTTACTGTTATTTTATTTTATTTTAAATTTATTTATTTATTTTTAATTTGTTTATTTTTGGCTGCGTTGGGTCTTCGTTGCTGCATATGGGCTTTCTGTAGTTGCAGCAAGCGAGGGTTACTCTTCGTTGCAGTGCACAGGCTTCTCATTGCGGTGGCTTCTCTTGCTGCGGAGCACGGCCTCTAGGCACATGGGCTTCAGTGGTTGTGGCTCGCAGGCTCTAGAGCACAGGCTCAGTAGTTGTGGTGCATGGGCTTCGTTGGTCTGCAGCATGTGGGATCTTCCTGGACCAGGGCTCGAACCCGTGTCCCCTGCATTGGCAGACAGATTCTTAACCACTGTGCCACCAGGGGAAGCCCTTCATTTTATAATTATTAAAGTTTAGCATCTTTTAAATTATGTCTGGAAAAGATATAATGAAATAGGAAAGTGTACAAATTACAGCCCAATAACTTTTTACAATTGTATACATCTGATTAACTATCATCCAGATCAAGATATAAAACCTTTCCATCACCTCAGAAAGTTCTCTCTTGCCACTTCACCCGCCCACCCCAGGGGTAACCACTCTTCTGACTTCTATCAAAATCAATTCATTTGACCTGTTCTTGAATTTAATATAAATGAAATCAAACAATTTTATGATATCTTCCTTTGCTCAACATATCTGTGGGATTCATCCATGTTGTTGTGTGGGCTAGTAGTCCATTTTTCAAATTATTGTTTTGTATTCCATTATATGAATACATAGTAGATTAGTAATCCATCCTCCTGTTGATGGACATTTAAGTTGTTTCTAGTTTTTGACTATAATGAATAAAGCTGCTATGAACATTCCTACACATGTCCTTTATTGGGCATATATTCTCATTTCTCTTGGTCGTATACCTGAAGTACAATTGCTGAGTCAGGGACTAGAAGTAAATTTAGCTTTAAAAGATACTGCTTAATTGTGTTCTAAAGTTAAACTCCCACCAGCAATTGTAGGAGAGTTCCAACTGCTCCATATCTTTCCCAATACTTGGTTTTTTTAGTCTTTCAAATTTTAGACTTTCTGGTGGATGTATAATATTATCTTGTGGTTTTAATTTGCATCCCTCTCATGAATAATTATATTGACCATCTTCTCATATACTTATTGGCTATTGGATATTCTCTTTTGTGTGATACTTGTTCAAGCCTTTTGCCCATTCTTTAAATTGTTTGTGCTTTTTTGTCTTATTTGTATGAGTTCTTTATACCTTCTGGATATAACCCCTTTGTCAGATAGATAGATAGATAGATAGATAGATAGATAGATAGATAGATAGGTAGGTAGATAGATAGATAGATAGATAATGAAAATATTATCCTAGTATGTGACCTGCCTCTTCATTCTCATATTAAAGTTCTCATACTGACCAAAAGTTCTTAATTTCAATTAAGTCCAATTATGTTTTTATTCTTTTATGGTTACTGTCTTTTGTAACCTATTTAAGAAATCTTTGTCTATCCAAGGTCATGAAGATGTTATATGTTTTCTTCTAGAAATTTGATATTTTAATTAGACATTTATACTTATGAGCTATCTTTAATTAATTTTTATATGTGGTATAAGGTAGGAGTCAAGTTTGAGGTTTTTTTTTCCCTTATGGATATACAACAGTTCTAGCCTCATATGTTGAAAAAGCCATGCTTTCTTTCACAGAATTGCATTTGTACCTCAGAGGGAAAGTGCTCAATATTTCACCATCAAATATGTAAGCTGTGATGTTTTGGTTTGGGTTTTTTTTGTAGATAGTTTTTGTCATATTAATAAAATTCCATTCTATTTTAATATGCTGAGCATCTTTTTCCTGAGTGGGTCTTCTTTTATTTTATCAAATGCATTTTCTGTATTTATTGAGATAATTATTATTTTTTTCTTTTTTTCTGCCAATGTGAAGAATTATATTGATTATTTTAGAATGTTAAATGAACCTTGCATTCCTGGGATAAACCATACTTGGTCATTATGAATTTTTTTTTTTTACATCTCTATTAAATTTACTAATGTTTTATTTAGAATTTTTTACTCCACATGCAAAAAGGATTTTGGTTTTGGCATCAGACTTATGTTAGCCTCATGAAACAAGTAGTTAAGTGTTCCCCTTTTCTCTAATCTCTGAAAGGGTTTGAGAGAGATTATTATTATTTCTCCTTAAATATTTGGAAAAATTTACCTTGAAAGTCACGTGAGCCTGGATGATCTTTATGGAATTTTATCCATGAATTCCATTTCTTTAACATATGTCAGAGTATTAGTATTTTTATATTTTTATATCAGTTTTGGTAAATTGTATTTTTTCAAAGAATTTGTCTATGTTGTCAAGTTTATTGGCAAAAAGTTGTCATCATGTTCTCTTAATATCAGTAGAATGTGTAGTGACATCATATTTTGAAACTCCTGATATTGGTCATTTGTGTCTTCTCTCTCTTCTATTGATTATTTTTTCCAGGAGATTATAGATTTTATTACTCTATTTAAAGAACAGATTTTCATCTGTGATGATTTCTTTATTGTATATATACTTTTTATTTCACTGTTTGCAGTACATTCTTTATTATTTCCTTCCTTCTGCTCTATTTGTGTTTAAGTTGCTTTTCATTTTCCATATTCATAAAATGAAAGCTTAGCGTATTGATTTTGAACTATTCCTCTTTTCTAATGTATTCATTAGAAGCCATTGATTTTGTTCTAGGCACTGCTTTAGCTGCACCCCACAAATTTTGATATGTTTTATTTTCATTATTCTTCAGTTCAAATATTTTCTAATTTCCTTTGTGATTTCCCCTTTGGCCCACAGGTCATTTAGAAGTATGTTTCTTAATTTTAATACATTCTGGGATTTCCTACTTATATTTCTGTGTTGATTTTTAATGGTCAGATAATATACTCTATGTGAATTCAGTCCTTAGAAATTTGTTGAGTCTTGCTTTATGACCCAGCATATGGTCTATCTTTGGTATGCATTTGAAAAGAATGTGTATTCTGCAGTTGTTGGGTATAGTGTTCTATAAATATCAATTAGGTCAAGTTGCTTAATAGTGTTGTTTAAATATATCCTTATTGACTTTCTGGAGTTTTTGTTTTTAGTTACTGGGAGATGTGTGTTAAAACTTCCAGTATGACTGTGACTTTGTCTATGTCTCCTTTTATTTCACTTAATTTTTGCTTAAATATGTTAAAGCTATGTTATGATGTCTATGCAAATTTAGATTTGTTGGGTCTTCCTATTGAACTGACCCATTTATTATTATGAAATGTTCTTCCTTATCTCTAGTAACACTTCTTTCCTGAAAGAACATTTTGTCTCATAAATATAGTTATACCAGCTTTCTTTTGATTGGTGTTTCCATGCTATATCTTTTTTCCATTATTATACTTTCAAGTTATCTGTGTGTTTATGTTTAAAGTGTGCTTAATGAACATAATATAATTTATTCTTTTCTAAAAACTGTCTGACATCTACTTATTTTTAGTGAGTTTGTTGATATAATTGGGATTAAATTTATCACCTTTCTATTTGTTTTCTATTGGTTTCATCTTGTCTTTATTCCTCCTTCCTGTCTCTTTTTATAGTAATTAATATTGTATTGTATTGTATTTTATCTCCATTTAATTTTTGTTGCTCTCTTAGTATTTTTTTTTTTTTTTGTAATTACAAAATGATATATTTAAAATGTTAAGTCCTCCTATTCAGGAACATAGTATATTTATTCAGGTCATGTTAAGCCTGTAGTGGGTTGAATAGTGTCCTCCCAAACTTCAGGTCTATTCAGAACCCCAAAATGTACCTTATTTGGAAATAGGATTTTTGCAGATATAATTAAGGTAAGTATTGAGATGAGATCATATTGAATTAGAGTGGTCCTAAATCAAATGAGAGTCCTTACAAGAGACAGAAAGGACACACAGATAGAGGATTTTGTGAAGATCTAGAAGACTATGTGAAGATAGAGCTAGAGATCGAAATGATGCATCTTCAGGCCAACGGGTGATAAGAAGTGCCAGCAACGACCAGAAGCTAGGAGAGAGGGATGGGACAGTATCTCCCTCAGAGACTCTGTAAAGGAACCAAACTGGCCAGTTAGTGGCGGTGTACTACAGCAGCTACACGAAACTAATGCAAAGACCTTCAGGTAAATTTTAGAGTTTATTAGCATAAATCTTGCAAAATTCTTGTTAAGTTTATTCTGAGGCATTACATAGCTTTTATTGCTATTATAGATTCTATATGTTTTTACATATAAAGTTTTAAAGTTTATAATATTATCTATTAAAATATTGATTTTATATTTTAAATATTTATGTATATTTTATATTTAAAAATTTTTAATCTTCTATCTGATTACTACTAGGAATCTAGGAAAGCTGTTATCTTTTATCTGATCTCTTTATAGAACTCTCATATTTGTTTGTAACCATTTTTTATTATTCCCATGGATTTTCTAGGCTGACCTCAAATCATCTGCAAATAATGATAAGTGTCTCTTCCTTTCAAATTTGTCTTATGTTGAACCATATGAAATTGCTATTTGACCATTTTGTCCTATAAAAATGACAGTTTCTTATGGTTCAACCTAGTATGTCTCTTCTGTCCTGTATTTATTAGCTTAGCTTGAAACTCCATAATAATGTTGGCTAAATCAGCAATAGAAGCATCCTTGTCTTCTTCCTAATATTAATCAGAGTGCCTTTAATAATTCATTTTTTAAGAAAAATATGATGTTTAGTACTGTGTTTTATTACATTAAGCAAGTGTTCTTCTATTTCTGGTTTCTATAATTCTTAGATATGTCTGTTAAAATTTATTAAATACCTTTTTGCTCTCCATAAACATGTACTTGTGGATTTTCTCCTTTATTAATAGAGAACATTATATATACATATATATATATGGCTTTAAAAAAATGTTCTCAATAATAGTTTTTAAAATGTGCTACCAGATTTATTTATAACCTTTTATTATTATACAAGTAATGCACATTCACTATAGTAAAATTAGAAAATATACAAAAAGCAAAAATAAAAAAATAAAATTTTATATTCCTGCTACCCAGAGATTATCACTATTAACATGAGTAGATTTCTTTGTGGTGACTATCTCAAATCCTTGTGTAAAATCTCCTAGGTCATATAATAGTTTTTAAATACATTGCTGGTTTCATTTCATTGATATTTTGTTTACGATATATTTATCCCCATTGATGAAATTGCTCTGTTGTCGTGGTTCTTTTTGTAGGTCATTTACATGTTTGAAAATCTGATGGAAGCCTTGTACTCTCTCTTCAGAATAATATATATGTATATATATATAATATGTATATCATATACTCCCAAACATCCATACTATTTCAAGAATTTAAGAATCCTCTTAAAGTTCCATCATCAATATCCCAGTGTCTAGAGACTCCAGGTTAAGAACCATGGTCTGGGGCTTCCCTGGTGGCGCAGTGGTTGAGAATCTGCCTGCCAATGCAGGGGACACGGGTTCGAGCCCTGGTCTGGGAAGATCCCACATGCCACGGAGCAACTGGGCCCGTGAGCCACAATTACTGAGCCTGCGCGTCTGGAGCCTGTGCTCCGCAGCAAGAGAGGCCGTGATGGTGAGAGGCCCGCGCACCGCGATGAAGAGTGGTCCCCACTTGCCGCAACTAGAGAAAGCCCTCGCACAGAAACGAAGACTCAACACAGTCATAAATAAATAAATAAATAAATAAAAGAACGTGAATTTCTAAAAAAAAAAAAAGAACCATGGTCTGATTTTCTTTTTCAATGCCTCCCTTGCCAGGTTCTGGTATCAAGATTATGCTAAAATTGGAAGCTCTCATTTCTCAATCTCTCTCTCTCTCTCTTTTTTTAGTTTGCCTTTCTTTTCTTTCCTTTCCTTGCAAATTTGGAAGAACTTGTGTCTGAAGTTGTCTGGGCCTTTGACAACATTTTTTAAATTGTTACTACTCTATTCAGGCTATTTCTTTTAAAATCAATTTTAGTAATTTATGTTTTCCTAGCAAATGTTTATTTTACATAGAATATTAATTTTTATTTATTATATTTATACGTTATTAAATCTATATTAGGACAATTTCCTTTTGGAATCTGGGCCTTTAAATCAATGTGCTTTATAATAAGATTTTTTAAAAGTAATCTCACTGTCTTCTAAATTAGTAGAAGCCTGTTGAACTTAAAAGACTGTTGACTGAATAAACTTGATTATAAGGCAGCAGTTTTAATTTAGGTCAAAATTAATGCTGAAATAAAGCAGTGTTGTTGCTATCTATCTACGTATCTATCTATCTACCTATCATCTATCATGGTAGCGTGCCCCTAAATGCCCGGATAACCTATAGAGCGTTAAACCTTGCTTTTGTTTTACTTGTACTCTTAAGTATGTGTAAAGGCTCACACATTCAGAAGGAAAGGAATGTACTTCTCTTTCACCACTGAAATGAAAAATCTTGTCTTTGAGTAAAGTTACAAATATCTCTCTTGATATTTCTAATGTCTTAAAAAAAACAGCTATTGCTTTTATCATTTCTATTGTTACTCCCTTACTAGTTTTCACTTTCATCTTTATTAACTCTTTCTACTTTCTTTGAGCTTATTTGTTTTTCTTTTTCTGGTTTCTTGAGTTGAAATCTTGACCACCTATTTTCAGTCTTTCTTGCAAAATAATAATATAATTATTGCCATGGATTTTCCTCTGAAATTTTATCCTATAGGTTTCCTATGTAGAATTCTACTTTTTGTTAATATTTAAATAACAGACATGGTCATGCAAATAAAAATTCAACCTCCAATTTAGAAGTGTATAAATTGACAAGAAAAAGTCTCTGCTTTCTACTCTCCAGCTCACAACTGTGAGTCCATGCCTTGGAGTTAACCACTTTGGACCATTTCTGGGTTTGGTCCTCCTTATGGACATATCTAGAACTCTAAATAGTATTCTATGTCTCTATTATTTGGTTTATCAACTGTCGGGTATACTCTTGACTGCCTTCCATGAAAGATATGGCATTTAGCCCACTTAACACTTCTCAGTTCCCTACCCTTTCATGCAATTTTGATTATTTTATAAGTTACTATGTAGCTTACAAAAATATACTTAAACCTCTTTTTTCTTGATCCATCAATGATCTGATTTTCTCCTAGGTAAGATGAGGAAATTAGTGCCCCTACACTTCTCTTAACTTCATTCTGTCTCTGCCTTCCAGTTTCTTTTCATTTTGCTAAAATCATAGAATACATTGTTGCTTTTATTATTTTGAACAAACTTTTATTTGTTAGATCAACTAAGATTTAGCAAAAAGGTTTTATTTTACCTTTGCTTATTCTTCCTCTGTTCTTTTCTTTATGTAAATCTGAGTTTCTGACCTATATCATTTTCCTTCTCTCTGAAGAACTTCCTTTAACATTCTGACAAGGCAGGTCTATTGGCAACAAATTCTCTCAGTTTTTGTTTGTCTGAGAAAGTCTTTATTTCTCCTTCACTTTTGAATGATAATTTCCCAGGATGCAGAATTCTAGGTTAATGTTTCTTTCTCTTCAACACTAAATATTTCACTCTACTCTCGTCTTTTTTTTTTTAATTAATTAATTTATTTATTTTTGGCTGCGTTGGGTCTTAGTTGCTGTGCATGGGCTTTCTCTAGTTGCAGCAAGCGGGAGCTACTCTTCGTTGTGGTGCGCGGGCTTCTCATTGTGGTGGCTTCTCTTGTTGCAGAGCACGAGCTCTAGGCACGTGGGCTTCAGTAGTTGTGGCACGCGGGCTCTAGAGCGCAGGCTCAGTAGTTGTGGCACATGGGCTTAGTTACTCCATGGCATGTGGGATCTTCTTGGACCAGGGATCGAACCCGTGTCCCCTGCATTGGCAGGCAGATTCTTAACCACTGCGCCACCAGGGAAGTCCCTCCACTCTCTGCTTACTTGCACAGTTTTTGAGAAGTCAGATGTTAGTTCTTATCTTTGTTCCTCTATAGGTGAGATATTTTCCCCCCTCTGGCCTCATTCAAAATTTTTTTATCTTTGATTTTTTGCAGTTTGAATATCATATGACTGTGTGCAATTTTGGGGACATTTATCCTGTTTATTGTTCTTTGAGCTTCCTGGATGTGTGGTTTGGTGTCTAATATTAATCTGAGGAAATTGTCTTTCTGACATTCCCAAAAGGAATACCTATGTTATGCCTTCTGTAGTTGTCCCATGGATCTTGAATATTCTGTTCCATTTTTTCAGTCTTTTTTCTCTTTGCTTTTCAGTTTTGGAAGTTTTTATTGACATATCCTCATGCTTCTTCCTCAGCCATGTCCAGCCTACTAACGAGCCCACCAAAGCCTATCAGAAGCTATCACTGTCTTCATTTCTGTTTTTGATCTCTAGATTTCTTTTCAAATCCTTTTTAGAATTTCCATCTTTCTTACCCATCTATTCTTGCATGTTGTCTACTTTATCCATTAGGGGTCTTAGCATATTAATCATAGCTGTTTTAAATACTTGGTCTGATAATTCCAACATCCCTGACATATCTGAATTTGATTCTGATCAAATAGTAGTCTATTTGACTATATCAGTAGTCTGATCTCTCTATATATATCCATCTCTTCAAACTGTGTTGTTTGCCTTGTAACTTTTTGTTGAAAACTGGTCCTGATGTCCTGGATTAAAGAATGTGGTCTGGTTTCCATGTAGGTTTCTCCTCCAGTAAATTGTGATTCTACCTGCCTGTCTGTCTCTCCAATTTTGAGGGCAGCAGTTTGCCTTGTGACCTCAATTCTCTGATGGATCTAAGAAGAGCTGTTGATTTTCAGTTTGTTCAGCTTTTTGTTTGTTGTTAGGATGGAGTGATGATTTTCAAGCACCTTATATTCCTGACCAGAAACCAGAAATCTTTTCAACTTTGTAATTCATTTTGCATAGTTAGTTTTTAACAACACTTACATTTTTTTTGTAACTATAATTGAATTTTCCATACTTCATTTATAAGTTCATTATGAAATTCAAGTCCAAATAATAGCATTTATAGTATTATGATTATGTAACTTTGTCTGTTACAGATCTAGGTGGGATGATCGAATCCATAGAGAAGGAGTTGTAATTTTATATTCCTAAACCTGTGCTACTCTGAGAATTTCCTGTAACAAATTGAAATGGATATTCTTTTCTTACAGTTTATCCATTTCTCAAATGAATGCCTTGTCCTAGCTTACTGCATCTATGGACCACAATTTTCACAGAGTCTGTAATTGTCCCTCCTTTTCTCTTGTTGAAAGAGAAAATGTTTCATAATTATCCCAGTTTTTATTTATACTGTTTTTGGAATGGTTACTTTTATTTTTTTAGTTTTAATTTTATTTTTATTTTATAAATGTATTTATTTTATTTGTTTTATTTTTGGCTGCACTGGGTCTTTGTTGCCGTGTGTGGGCTTTCTCTAGTTGGGGCGAGCAGGGGCTACTCTTCATTGCAGTGCATGGGCTTCTCATCATGGTGGCTTCTCTTGTTGCGGAGCACGGGCTCTAGGCACATGGGCTTCAGTCGTTGTGGCACACGGGCTCAGTAGTTGTGGCTCGTGGGCTCTAGAGCACAGGCTCAGTAGTTGTGGCTCACAGGCTTAATTGCTCTGCAGCATGTGGGATCTCCCCAGACGAAGGCTCGAACCCATGTCCCCTGCGTTAGCAGGCAGATTCTTAACCACTGTGTACCAGGGAAGTCCAGAATGCTTACTTTTAAACAGACTATTTTATTGTCACATTGCACAAATCTATCCCCATTATTTCTTTTTATGGCCTTTGTGGTTTCTTAGATCCTGTGTCATCCTTTGTCATGGGATTCCTCTGCTGTTTCTTAGATCCTGTGTCATCCTTTGTCATGGGATTCCTCTTTGGTGTTGCTAAAGTGTATTTTGGTACTTTTCAACTTTTTTCAGAAGAGATACGTAAGAACCGTTCTAAGTCTTTGCATGTATGAAATGTCTTCATTTCACTTTCACACTTGGTTGATAGTGTGCCTGCATATAGAATTTTATGCTCAAAATATTTTTTCCTAGTTGTTTGAAAGCATTACTTCATTGCTTTCTTGCTTGCTTTTCTATTTTTTTTTTCCTGGATAATACCTTTATTACATTGTCTGATTTTTGACTTGGAATAAGCTATCTTGATGTTCCAATACTGCTTTAACCACCTCTTGGTGTCTCAACTAAGAATACCTGTCTTGGTTTCACCTGGAAATCCACTACAGATATTTACAGCTGCTAGATTGCACTGGGTACGACTGACACTCTTGGTTGCTCAATGAGGCTGTTCCTTCAACATTTTACTTGGACTTCTACCTCTGGCATGTGCTGGTCTATCATCTGTCTCAGGTGTAAGTGGTCCCTGGCCTGCTCCACTCCACCAGTGGCCACTTCTCTGGCTGGAATGTCAAGCATCTCCCACAGCTGGTCTGCTCTGCTCTGCCCCATTGCTTTCTTGCATCCCATGTGTCAATGGAATCCCTGAAATTGTTACTTGTTTGTAGTAACCTCTTTGCCCTAACTGGCGCCCCCCCAAAGCTTTTGGTGTGTTCTCTTTATACCTGTTCTGAAATTTCAGAATGAATCTTTTTTTCTTTTTCAAACTCATCCTGTTCTATACTTAATAAGCCCTTTCTATTTGAATTTTTATATCTTATATCAACTCTGGGGTATGTTCTTCTATTATTTAAAATTTTTTTCTCTGTTCTCTATTCCTGGAACTCCTGTTGGACAGGTATTGATTGGTTCTTTTAGTTGCTCTACTCCTCTTGACATTTTTTCCCTCATGTTTTCTGTCTCTGGTCTTTTTCCTCTATATTCCAGGAGATTTTCTTGATTTTTTTCTTGCATTGCTTAGAGTTATATTTTTATTTTGGTGATTGTATTTTTAATCTCCATGAAATCTTCATTGTTTTCCAACTGCTCTTTTTTCATAGTAGTCTCTTTTGGTTTAAATGAATACATTATCTTCTCTTTTTGGACACTGATGAGAATTCCTTGTAGCTTCTTATGTTTTATGAATTATTTATATTTCCACTGTCTAGGTCAGTTATTTTGATATTTATTTTGGTTGTTCTCCAAATAAACTTGAGGTACAGAATTTCCTACCAACACATGGTCTTTTACTCATTTACTTGTGAATCAAGGACAAGTCCAATTGGTATAGGTGGCTTTGGTGAGGTTTCCTTTGTTCAGCTCCAAAATTAGAGCTAGATTTTGTGTTTGTCAATAGGAATGTGGATGATAGGATTTACTTTAGGGCTCTGGGGGCAGGTAGTCAGGCTGGGCCTCTCTCTAAATACCAATGCAAATTGGGTCCTCTCTGGTGTGCCAACCCCTACTCTGAATTACTATTGCATGAATACACCACATACACTGACTAAATTTCTTCAGAGATGATGTTTCCAGCTTGGCCTGGGGGCAAAATCCATTGCTGCATAGAAGGATGGGGCAGGGCACCAAAGACCAAGGACAGCAGGAGTCCAGGCTCTGGTTCCATCAGTCCTGATGTATGTGCCCATCTTTGGAGTTGGGGATGAGAACATCTGTATTCGTAACACCATGGATTGAGTAGGGAAGTTGTATTCCTCAGAGGAGATTCAAATGCTTTTATCTGAAGATTAAGAGAAAAGCAGTAGCTGTCCACTATAATAGGCAAGTGTGATTAATCCCACTTTATGAGTGCATTTGGTGAAATACTATGAATGAATCATAGAGGTTAGGAATGAGGAGCAGCATGATACAGTAAATCAACGTAATATAAACAACACCATTGCTGATCCTTGTGTTGATCTTTGTGGGAAAAGCTAGAGGGAATGCTTAAGTAGTTCCATCAACTTAACCTTGGCCCAGTTCACATCAGTTGGGAGTGGAGAGGAAGAGGCTCTGCAAATCATTAACATCATAGCAAAGATGCTATAGGCTCCAGTAGAGACCAACTTCCTGTTTCTGATTCACTAAATATCTTTCCCTTAAAATGAGCATAGAGTAATCGTGGGAGAAAAATGCGGCTGTGGAAAAGACTTGTGGAATATTACAAAATGTTTGGGACCGTATTCACTCCATTCGTACTCCTCCTTTCATTTGTAGAGTTCCTATGCATTTCAAAGACTTTTTTCGGTGCTGACAGGGAAGAAAGTTCTGCCAAATTGGAACCTTTTAAATAGATCAAGATTTTCAGCTCATCCCAAACAGAGTTAGATTTGATACAGATAAATCTCAACTACATCACAATGTTGATGGGATCATTCATTTCCTTTCTTTTTAGCAGAGTAACTGCCATTCTCAAACACAGATTAAGCATTTAGCCCTAACAAATGTAGTAATCAAAATAGAGGATGATCAGCTTATCTAGTTTCCCATCTGTGCTTTGGTTGTGATGTTTAATTTTCATTTCCTCCTTTCCATTGACATGGAAGGAGGTCTGATAGCCCTTTACAGGGGATGTTGTTACTTCTTCATTCTCAAATAAGAGCTGGAATTCCATTTGGAAAGAGAAATTACATTGGGTTTAATCAATACCCTCAAAGGACTAAGAGAAAAAAAATTACCTGTTATTTGACTTTAATACGTACTTGATGCCCATGATTTGTGTTCTTATGTTAATTATAAGGTCACTAGCAATTAGATTAGCTATTGTTAACATCTAAAATTGATTTAAATGCAAAAAGCATCAATACTTGAGCTAAATGTTTAAATATCATGACACTAACAAGAGACTCAGTCTTTCCAATTGAATTATTTTTTGCTTTCTGCCTTTTACAACATCGAGCATGTCTAAGAGAGGTGAAAAATACTTACTGTTGTAAAGGACAATGTAAATAACTTGCTATGGTCATAGGAATGAAGGCAATGGCACTGGTGGGAGCATTAAGTGGTAAGGGTAGTTTGTGAAACTAAAGTTATCTTAGCATTAAATTTGGCAAAAGATTATGCTAATTACAAATGGCCGATGGGGGTTCTTATAGTAATAGGTTTTTTTTAATTGGAGTATAGTTGATTTACAATATTGTGTTAGTTTCAGGTGTACAGCAAAGTGATTCAGTTATATATATTTTTTCAGATTATTTTCCATTATAGGTTACTACAAAATATTGAACATAGTTCCGTATGCTATATGGTAAATCCTTGTTGCTTATCTATTTTATGTATAGTAGTTTGTCTCGTTAATTCCATACTCCTAATTTATCCCTCCCTAACTTCCTATCCCCTTGGTAGCCATAAGTTTGTTTTCTATGCCTGTGAGTCTGTTTCTGTTTTGTAAATTCATTTGTATTATTTTTTAGATTCCACATATAAGTGATATCATGTAATATTTGTCTTTCTCTCTCTGACTTATTTCACATAGTATGATATTCTCTAGATCCATCCATGTTGCCACAAGTGGCAATATTTCATTCTTTTTTATGGCTGAGTAATATTCCACTGTATATATACACACCACATCTTTTTAAACCAATTGTCTGTTGATCGGCACTTGGGTTGTTTCTGTGTCTTGGTTACTGTAAACAGTGCTGTTATGAACATTGAGGTGCATGTGTCTTTTTCAATTAGTTTTCTCTGGATGTATGCTCAGGAGTGGGATTGGTGGATCATATGGTGGTTTTATTTTTAGTTTTTAAGAAACCTGCATACTGTTTTCCACAGTGGCTGCACCAATTTACATTCCCACTAACAGTATAGGAGGGTTCCCTTTTCTCTATACCCTCTCCAGAATTTATTTGTAGACTTTTTTTTTTTATTTTTTATTTTATTTTTGGTTAGGTTGGGTTTTTGTTGCTGCGTGTGGGCTTTCTCTAGTTGCGGTGCGCGGGCTTCTCATTGCGGTGGCTTCTCTTGCTGCAGAGCACGGCCTCTAGGCACATGGGCTTCAGTGGTTGTGGCTCGCAGGCTCTAGAGCGCAGGCTCAGTAGCTGTGGCACACGGGCTTAGTTGCTCCACGGCATGTGGGATCTTCCCAGACCAGGGCTTGAACCCACGTCCCCTGCATTGGCAGGCAGATTCTTAACCACTGCACCACCAGGGAAGTCCCTATTTGTAGACTTTTTGATGATAGTAAAATGGCTGATGTTTTCAAGCACTTGCTGGATGCTTGACACTGTTATTTTTCTCATT
The DNA here is from genome assembly GCF_965194805.1 of Balaenoptera borealis. Classification (NCBI taxonomy): domain Eukaryota; kingdom Metazoa; phylum Chordata; class Mammalia; order Artiodactyla; family Balaenopteridae; genus Balaenoptera; species Balaenoptera borealis. The sequence continues at coordinate 40,201,991 of NC_138866.1, read as the reverse complement.
TAATTTTCACAACAATCTTATGACACAGGTACTAAGTGACTCAAGGACAATCTGCCTCCACCAAGTCACAGGTTGGGTTGAATCCCAGATCTGCTGACCACAGATCCAGAACCCATAGCCTGTATGCTATGTTTTAGCAATTGCGATTCTAGATATTCTAAACAAATGGAGTGTTGATGGAGTTTTAAAGGGTGGAAAGTTGAAAAGACATAAATTAAGAAAAATAGTGGAGTTTACAAATTACTTGCTCTTATACCAGTTTAAATCACAGAAACTCTCTTGGTAAATTTGATACTCCTATAACCCTAAATTTGGTTTGTTGAATTGGGTTCTACAATTGTAATAGTCAAATTTACAACATTTTTAACATGTTCAAATCTTTTTTAGACCCTCCGAATTTAGAGTTGAGAGCTATCAGAGTGTATACAATCATAGGTCATAGAAACATTTAGGGATCTGAGTCTGGGAGACTAAACCTAGCTCAGTGTGTGTGGTTGTGTGTGTGTATGTGTGTGTGTGTGTGTGTGTGTGTGCACCCATATGTACACCTGACTGCGTGTTGGTGGTGAGGTTCTGGTTAGACAGAACTTCAGCCAAATAAATCACATTTAAACAGTCTCTGTTTAAAAACAACAAGACCCCTTGGTGCAGATTCTCCTTGTTCTTTTTTGTTTTCAAGTATCGCTTGAGAAGCTGAACATAGTTATGCAAATGTATGTCAAGTAGGCCCCACAGGCCCTAGAGAAAGTGTATAACAGGATCTTTTGTGGCTTGACAAAGGCTGCTCAGACCAAGGAGCCCTTGGTTTTCAGAGTTGGATACTAGAGAGGGAAGGTGGGGGTGAAATGAGGAAATTTGTAGAAATTCCTGAGAACCAACGGTTTCTCTTCTGTGACTCAACATTAGTAGAACATCTTGAAGGACCAAGATATATTGACGGAGGCCAATCAGTGGAAGAGGGCAACAAGAGACCCCAAATGGAATTTACCCTAAGGCAAAGGAAGTCTGATCTGGTAGCCTCAATCAGCAACAGCACACAGAGGGTCTGGGTGGTCTTGGTATGGCATGTGGTGAGGTTGGATTTCCTCCTAACATTTTCACCTTGGCAAAGAGAATGTACTTTAGAAGCAAATGAATGAACATGTGAGGGTAAAGCAACACAACTGGTACCCAAAGTCTGCAATGTTCTGGGCTGAATACCACATTGGAAGGAGTGGTTCATTCTTTCTTGTTTCAACAATTTTAAAACTAGATTAGTGGGCTTCCCTGGTGGTGCAGTGGTTAAGAATCCGCCTGCCAATGCAGGGGACACGAGTTCCAGCCCTGGTTCGGGAAGATCCCGCATGCTGCGGAGCAACTGGGCCAGTGCGCCACAACTAGTGAGCCTGCACTCTAGAGCCCACGAGCCACAACTACTGAAGCCTGCGTGCCTAGAGCCCGTGCTCCACAACAAGAGAAGCCACTGCAGTGAGAAGCCCACGCACTGCAACGAAGAGTAACCTCTGCTCGCAGCAACTAGAGAAAGCCCGCGTGCAGCAACGAAGACTCAACGCAGCCAAAAATAAATAAATAAAGAATATATTAAAAAAAAAAAAAAAACTAGATTAGTTATTTGTACCACAAGCTACTAGAGCTAAAAGCATCAACATTTTAACACACACTCCAATATTCTCAAATCTGATATTCAACTTCAGATATTCAGGTTTTGACTACATTGACAATTATATTTTGAGTAAAAATTTCACGTTAGATGAATATATCCTTTACCTCAAAATATCTTATTTGTCCTATCATTTATTTCTTTTGAACTCAATTTGCTTTGCTGAAGATTATTTCAACTTTGGAATCACTAATTCCCACTATTTTGTCAAAAATGTTTTTCTATTTAGGATCTCAAAAAGTTCTGCCCATCTTTTTCTATCTTTGTTGCCATGGGAAGATCTTTCTGCAGAAGCATGTTTGCAGAAGTGTTTGGGTTATAAGAATCACCCAAATCACTGTAAGGTAGGCAGGACAGGGATCACTCTTCCCATTTTCTGGTTGAGGAAAATGAGATAAATGAAATGAGTTGAAGAAGGCCTCATAGTTGGCCAGCAGCTGGGACTTGAATGGGCTATTCTTGACTTTTAAAGCAAAAGACCCTCTTTACTCACTGTTGTGTGCTGATGATCTTTATGAATAGTTTTCTAGACTGAAAAGTGTTCTTCAAGGAGGAAGCAGATCTAAGTTCAAATCCTGAACCTTTCGCTTCTCATCTCTGGTTGGGCAAAGTACCTAAACTCTTTGAACCCTAGTATCTTAATGTGTAGAATGGGAGGAAATGATATAAATTTTGCAGGGTTGTTAGGATTTAATGAGCTACAGGTTTTAAGTGCCTGGTATTGTAGTATTAGTATAAGAAACACCATGCAGTCTCTTTTGATGTTCTCCAACCTTTGCAAATTAACGTATACTTTACCATTAAATTTTGAGAGTACACCAAGAGTTGTATCATAAAGACCTAAAAATCTCAGGAGAAATAAATGGTCAGCAGCTTTTAGGTCAGCATGGAGTGATACGGAGAGCTCTGATCAGCAGACTGGTTCTGATTACCATCTACCACTAATAAAAGCAAGAGTTTAAATTTCATCCATTCATTGAGCAAATCTTTATTGAACACCTATTATATGCCAGTCATTGTTCTAAGTCCTGGGGAAATAGCAATGAAGGCAAAAATACCTGCCCTTAGAGAGCTTACATTCTAGTGGCACTTATTGTATACGAGGCATTTGTTCCAGTGATCAATTGCTGTGTGATTTAATGCCCAAATTAATTATGTAAAAATAGTATTTGGGTAAAACTTGGCTGGCAATTCTTTTGCTCAGTGTGGTATTGACTGAGGTCACTTGTTTTTTGTTCAGCTGACAGCTGGTTTGGTCTAGAGGGTGCCAAACAGGCTCATTCAGATGCCTGGCACCTGTGAGGATGGCAGGAAAGCTGAGCTCACTGGAACAAACCCCTCTCTCTCTTCATGTAGTTTCATATGGTTTTTCTAGCAGGACAGTCATACTTCTTATATGGCAGATGGCTTCCCACAGAGAGAGTGTTCGTGGAGACCAAGGCAGAAGATGAAAGTCTTCTTCTGACTCAGACTTGGAAGTCAAGCAGTATTACTTCAGTTGCATTTTATTAATGACAACTGAGGGCCTATGGCCAGTGTGGGTTCAAGGGGAGGGGAATTAGATCCCATCCTCCCATAAGAGGAATGTCCAAAAAACCGTGGCCATCTTCAAGCTGCACTTTATGTGTGTTATCTCATTTAGTCCTTACAACAACAACTCTATGAAATAGGTACCCTTAAATTATACTCATTTTACAAACAAGGAAACTGACACAGAGAAGTTAAGTAATGTGCCCAAGATTATGCAGTCAGTCAGTTGCAGAGCCAAGATTAAAAAATGGGAATCTAGATCCAGAGTCCAATATTTTAACCACTGCACTTTACTCCCTCATATGATTTGCACTACCTTGGACAATCTATTTAAAATGACTGGGTCTCAGTTCCTCATGCACAAAATGAGAGGCTAAGAATAGATGAGATTTTCATCTCACACCTGTTATGATGGCCACTACCAAAACCCAAAAAATAGCAAGTATTGGCAAGGATGTGGAGAAACTGGAACACTTGTGCACTGTTGGTAGGAATGTGAAATGGTGCAGCCACTATGAGAAACAGTATAACAGTTCCTCAAAAAATTAAAAATAGAATTACCATATGACCAGCATTCCACTTCTGGGTATATACCCAAAAGAATTAAAAGCAGAGTCTCAGAGAGATATTTGTACACCCATTTTCATAGCAGCATTATTTATAATAACCAAAAAATGGAAGATAAAACCCAAGTGTTCATTGATGTATGAATGGATAAATGTGGTATATACATAAATGGAATATTATTTAGCCTTAAAAAATGAAGTTCTGACACATGTTACAACATGGATGAAACTTGAGGATATTTTTCTAAGTGAAATAAGCTAGTCACAAAAGGACAAATGTTCTATGATTCCATTTATATGAAGTGCCTAGAGTAGTCAAATTCATAAGTCAGAAAATAAAAGGGTGGTTGCCAGGAGCTAAAAGGAGGGAGGAATGGGAAGTTTTTGTTTAATCGGTATAGAGTTTCAGTTTTGCAAGATGAAAATGATTCTGGAGATTGGTTGCACAACAATGTGAATGTACTTTACTGTAAAAATGGTTACAACAGTAAATTTCATATTCTGTGTATTTTGCCGCAATTAAAAATAAAAAAGAATGGATGAATTTCATCAACTTTTTACAATTCTTTGTAACTTTTATCCTATATCTAGTATAATAGTAGTTGCTTCTGCTAGACTTAGAAATAAATTTGTAACAAGTATATTCCAATTAAGGGTTGGTGCCTAGTCTCATAACTTTACAAAAAGAAATGAATTAAGTCATAAGAAAGCAGAGCACATTATATAATTTTTTTCCCAAACATTGAAATAATGAGTCATTAAGAAAGGTGTCTAGTGATGTGTACAGAAAGTGACTAAAATACACAATATAATTAGCAAACCAAACAGTGGAAGGCAAACTCAGACAGGACTCCTTGCCCATCAGAACAGGCCAAAGCAAACAAGTGTATTTTGTATTGTGCTGTGAAGGTCAATAAACTCAGACTTGGCCAGTGCAGGAGCGGGAGAGAGATGCAGAAACCAGGACCTTTGGAATTGAACCTCACCCCAAAATTCAAATTATAGGATAGAACTCAGATGTTAGCTGTGTTTCTGTTGCCTGGAAGGTGACTTGGGGGGAAAAAACAACCAACCAGGTTCAGGGTTTCAGAAAACTATTTCACCAGGCCATTTAAGGGAGAGCAAGTTTGATTTCAAGGTTTAATCAGAAGGTGAATGTAACTGTTTTTTCAGGTGACCAGAGGGCAGATAAGGAAGTATTCCAGAGGCACCACTAAACCCCAGGGCAAGAGAGAGAAAAGGAAATGGTGTTCTTTCCTCACTTAACATTTTTCTTCCTGACTATCCAAGTAAACATGCTCATTGAAAATACAGTATGATGGACAGTTGTTATTTTGATGGCCTAGCAGCTCTCTTCTTTTCTCGGTACATTGCACACTCCTTATCACACTAACCATCTGGCCATAGTGGGTGCTGCTGTCTTTTTTTTTTTTTTAATTCTGCTACAGCATGGGAAATGCAGGCTGCACTGACTTGCCCCAAACTCAAGGAGAACAGATCCTGTTACCTCCTGGTTGATGCTGTCTTCTTCCATAAACCTGCCTTCCTGTGCACTACCCTCCCCTCCCTCCCTATCACCACCCTGGCCGCTCTGATTGGATATGTGATCTAAAATGGGCCAATGAAAATTTTTTGTTGAGATTATTTTAGCTGGATCTGCCACACCACCCAAAGAATGAGGGAACATTCTCTGCCTCTGTAGTGGAAAAACTAGAAAATGTGAATCCAGGAGCTTCTGGCAACAGAGTCCTATGGCTGTGGAGAAGGCAGATCTATCATAGAAGACATTGATCCCAATGTGCAGAGAGGAGGGGGAAGGAGATTTGGAAAGAGTCCCTGGTTCCAGTCAGTCCTAGTAACTGGTTCAGTAAGCCAACAAATATCCCTTTAATTAAGGTAGTTTGATTTCGGTTTCTGTCACTAACAGTCAGAAGAGCTCTGACTTGTATCAAACAAAAAAGTATAAAGAAACAGAATAATATGCATCTATAGTGCTACTCCCCAGGGGCAACAACTGATAACGTTCTGTCATATGTACTTGTGATCTTTTCACTATGCTTTATTTTTATTTTATTTTTTTAGTATTTTATTTATTTATTTATTTATTTATTTATTTATTTATTTATTTATTTATTTATTTTTGGCTGCGTTGGTTCTTCGTTGCTTTGCGCCGGCTTTCTCTAGCTGCGGCGAGCAGGGGCTATTCTTCCTTTCAGTGTGCGGGCTTCCCATTGCGGTGGCTTCTCTTATTGCGGAGCATGGGCTCTAGGCACACGGACTTCAGTAGTTATGGCACGTGGGCTCAGTAGTTGTGGCTCCCGGGGCTTGGTAGTTGTGGCGCACGGGCTTAGTTGCTCCGTGGCATGTGGGATCTTCCTGGACCAGGGCTCGAACACGTGTCCCCTGCATTGGCAGGTGGATTCTTAACAACAGTGCCACCAGGGGAGTCCCGAGCTTTATGTTTGTTTGTTTTTCATTATATCATTCTCCAGTATTATTGAAAATGTTAATTACAAATTACGGTTTTCACTACTGTTCCCGTAATATTGGATGTTTAGGTTATTTCCAAGTTTTTGATGCATAGTGGGCATAAATTTTTGTTTGTATTTCAAATTATTTCATTGGGATAGAAAGAGAATTACAGAATCAAAGAATATGAATAGTGACTTTTTAAGTTTTTTACTTCTGTTTTTTTGGTTGCACTGTGCGGCTAGTGGGATCTCAGTTCCCCAACCAGGGACTGAACCCAGGCCACGGCAGTGAAAGCCAGGAATCCTAACCACTAGGCCACCAGGGAACTCCCCAAAGTTTTTTACTTCTGTTGAAAAAGTGATATATGATAAAAAGAGTTAAATATAAACCTTAACAAGTTAGCCTTCCATCTCTGACCTTCAATCATGCTTCTTCTTCCTCAGATTCTTTCTCTGTCTCTCTCTGTCTCTCTCTCTCGCTATATATATATATATATATATATATATATATATATATATATATATATATAAATGTGAACACTTGGGTTTTATCCTCCATTTTTTTTTGAATTTTATTTTAATTTTTTATACAGCAGGTTCTTATTAGCTTCCTCCATTTTTTGGTTATTATAAATAATGCTGCTATGAAAATGGGTGTATCTTCCACAGCCACTTTTTAAAAAGCCTATCAAATCATGGTGGTAGAAATACTATTGTGTACTTTGACTTTAACAATTTTAACAATGTATTTTTAAATAGCTGCTTGGCATTTAATTGTCCCCCTCCCAATGAAGGACATTTAGGCTTTTTCTAGTCTTTTGCCACTACAAATAAGTCTGTATTGAGTACCCTTATATAAATGAACATCACAACTGTGCAAATATATCAGTAAAACAGACCTCTAGAGGAGAAAGTACTAAGTCAGAGTATGTGCATTTTTATTGTGCTAGGCATTCCCCAAATTTCTCCACAGTGGTTACTACAAACAGGCTCCCACCAGTAATATATGAAAGAGTATGCTTCCCGATACTTTCACCAAGATAACATATTAACAAATTTTTATATCTTTGCCCATGTGATCAACAAAAATTTGTTTCTTTTTGTTCTTGTAATTTGATGAATTGCCCTCTGGAACGGTTGTACTAATTTATACTTCCATCTGTAATATGTCAAACTATCTGCCTTGTTGCATCTTCACCAGCATTAAATACCATTATTACTTTAAACCTTCACTAATTTAAAAGGAGATAATAGTATCCTGTTCCATTTTTCAAGCTGGCATCTTATTTTATTCATTCATGCAACATATATTTTCCAGGCACCTATAGTGTGGCACATTGTTCTGACAACAGTGGTAAGATACCCTCCTTGCCCTCAAGGTGCTTACATTTTTTTGATTACTTGTGAGTCTGAACATTAAAAAATGAGCAGTTTCAAGTTGTATTTTAAACTAGGAATTGTGCATTGCCTCAGATGTTTTAAGGAGATAGGAGATAATGGTAACTTAAAGATGATGTTTATCATTCTGATGGAAGTGGCATCTATAGATCTGTAGTGGGAAAATGGCATTTCCTGACTCATTTATATGACAACTTCCATTCTGTTACCTAGAAGGGAAAGTCCAGAGGTTTCAAGAAAGTAAACTAAATACAGTGGCAGATACCATTAATTGACCCCCAGTGTCTATTGTCCTCTTCTTCCTTTTAGGAATAGAATTATCTGACCTTTTAGTAGGACATATGGCCACTTAGCTAGAGATATATTTCCCTGGGAGCTAGGCATTGGACATGTGACTGGGATTGGGCCAATGATATGTAAGAAGTGACATAAGCAATATCTTGATTGTTTCTTAAGATGGAATCTCCTCCTCTAGACTTCTTTCTTCCTTCAGGCTGGGAAATGACAGGGATTGGAAACCAATGTTGAGGGTCACAGAGACAAACTGCCAGCCTGGGATTTTAGATGACCCGGTGAGGCAGAACTACCTTGTCAACCTAGACTATTCATCTCTGGACTCTTACATGAAAGATATAAACTTCTATCTTATTGAAGTCACTGTAATATGTGGCCTCTGGAACAGCAGATTGGCTCATTTACTAATTGATATATGTACATAATGTGACATGGTATAATAGGTACTACAGAGACCTAAAATATCTGTTCTAATTGGCCTCTGTAAAGCCTGAAATTTCCTCATTAGAGAGTCCACCTTCTGAGTTAAGGTCTCACAAAATAGATTCTGTAGAATACTAGCTTCTCAGTTAATAAGAGATATTGAGATGTTGCTAGAAGAAAAGGGCTAGTGTAAATTAAAATTGGGACATGCAGAGTCTTAGCACGTTTCTTTACTGCAAGCTTTCTCAGATAATTTCACATGCTGGTGTGCATCATGAACATTCAAGAATGTCATAAAATACATATTCAAAAAATACGTTTCAAAAAAAAAAAGCATTTCTAAAACTTAAGTGATCACTTAAGTGGCCAAAATTGAATCCATTTTTGTGGATTTTGTGAGCATTTTAAAGGACTAATGTTCTTTGGAACATATCTTGGGAAAAGCTATTAAGACTTTAGACTCCAAGAATACTTTTTAAGGATTCTCAATGAGAGGCTAAGAAATTTACATATCTCCTGGTCATGAACATTTTCTCTAATAGATTTTGGAAGCTTTTGATCTTGGCAGTAACCCTAAAAAGAGGAGTGAGCTTATATGTAGATTCAGTGATTTGTTGGGGGAGGGGTCTGGCAGAAGGATGATAGTAGACTTAGTACTCTGGGACTACTCTAGGCAGCTTAGGTCACTGAAGTATGACCAATAAATCTGATGATCTCATCTCTCTGTACATTAGTCAGTTATTGCTGCAATAATGTGCATAAAAAAACCCCATAATATCTTAGTGACTTACGTGACAAATATTTTTCTCACCCCCAGATCTGAGGGTCAGCTAGAGTGACTGTGATTTGGGCTGTGAATTGAGTTCAGATCTGATCCACATGTCCTCCATTCTGCAATCAACAGGTGCCCAGGGAATGTTGTTCTCATGGCAAAAGTATAAGAGGGTGGAAGACTCCCTGGTGGCACAGTGGTTAAGAATCCGCCTGCCAATGCAGGGGACACAGGTTTGACCCTTGGTCCGGGAAGATCCCACATGCCGTGGAGACTAAACCAGTGAGCCGCAACTACTGAGCCTGCCCTCTAGGGCCCGTGTGCCGCAACTACTGAGTCCACTTGCTGCAACTATTGAAGCCCACCCGCCTAGAGCCCGTGCTCCGCAACAAGAGATGCCACTGCAATGAGAAGCCTGCGCACCTCAGCGAAGAGTATCCCCAGCTCGCCGCAACTAGAGAAAGCCTGCGTGCAGCAATGAAGACCCAACACAGCCAAAAAGAAAAAAAGAAAAAGAAAAGAAAAAAGTATAAGAAGGTGGAATCTCTAAGGCAGCAAGTCAATCCATACAGGTACATTTAAAGCTTTGGTTGGATATTATATCTGCTCACATTCCATTGGCCAAAGCAGGTCACACAGCCAAGCTCAATATCAGTGAAACAGAGAAATATAATCACCTCAAGAACAAGGTGCTGCAGAGCCAAGTGGCAAAGGTTATGGTTATATATGTATTGAAATCTTTGGTTATCTGCTTAACTGAGTGATTTCACTTATAGAGATTAATCTTAATGAAATAATTATGGATATGCCCAAAGATATACCTACACAGATATTCTTGAAGGCATTTCTCAATAATAAAAAATACTAGGAACAAAGAAAAAAAACTGGAAACACTTGAAATTTAATAGTAGAGAATCAGTTGAATAAATTGCAATCTGTCCAAACAATGGAATCCTATGTAGTAACTTAAAAGTTAACAGTAATAAGTAACAATTATTATGTGTTTTGCTAAGTATATTGCATGCATGCTTTTGTATAATCCTTGCAGAAAGTCTGTAAGGTAGGTACTATAATTATTCCCAGTTTACAGATGAGGACCTTGATGCACAGGAAGATAAAGTAATCTGCCCAGGGCCAATCAAGTAGTAAGTGGCAGTATGTGATGGTTAATTTTAGATGTCAACTTGACTGGGCCATGGGATGCTCAGATATTTGGTTGAACATTAAGATCAAAAAGGCTGACCTTCACCTGAGTAAGAGAGAATTCTTCTTCCCTGATTGCCTTTGAACTGGAATTTTATTTATTTATTTATTTATTTATTTTAAATTACTTGCTTCTGGTCTCAAACTGAAACACTGGCTCTTCCTGGGTCCCAAACCTGCTGGACTTCAGACTAAAACTATACCATCAACTCTTCTGGTTCTCAGGCCTTTGGACTTGGACTGGAACTAAGCCATTGACTTCCCTGGCTCTCCAGCTTGCTGAGACACCCTGACAATCTTGGGACTTGTGAGCCTTCATAATCGAGTGAGCCAACTCCTTATAATAAATCATATATATATATATATATATATATATATATATGTACATGTGTAGAAATATTGTGAGTTCAGTTCCAGACCACTGCAATAAAGCGAATATTGCAATAATGAGTCACACGAAGTTTTTGGTTTTCCAATGTGTATAAAAGTTATGCTTACACTATACTGTAGTCTATTAAGTGTGCAATAGCATTATGTCTAAAAAAAACTGTACACAGTTTAATTAAAAAATACTTTATTGCTAAAAAATGCTAACCATCATTTGGCGATGCAGGGTTGCCACAAACCTTCAGTTTGTAAAAAAAATGCAGTATCTGTGAAGATCAATAAAGCAAAGAGCAATAAAACAAGGTATGCCTGTCTATAGATAGTGGTTAAAAGGGTAAGCTTTGCTCAATGAGAAAAGAACAGTCTCTTCAACAAATGGTGCTGGAAAACCTGGATATCCACATGTAAAAAATGAAGTTGGACCTTTATCTTATGCAACATACAAAAATTAATTCAATGGATTAAAGACCTAAATGTAAGACCCCAAACTTATAGAACTAGAAGAAAATATAAGAGAAAGTCTTCATGACACTGGATATGGCAATGATTTCTTGGATATGATGCTAAAAGCACAGTCCACAAAAGCAAAAATAGACAAATGGGACTACATCAAACTTAAAAACTTTTGTTCATCAAAGGACATAATCAATGGAATGAAAAGACAGCCTTAGAATGGAAGAAAATATTTGCAAATCATATATCTTAAAAGAGGTTAATATCCAGAAAATATAAAGAATTCCTACAACTCAACAACAAAAAAATCAAATAACCAAATTTAAAAAGGGGCAAAGGACTTAAATAGACATTTCTCCAAAGATGATATACAAATGGCTAACAAGCACAGGAGGAGTGAAATTAAAAAATGATAATGCATTTCATGATTAATCATTGTCTATAGAGTTTAAAATCCTTATTATAAATGCTATATCATCCACTGAGAACATCCTTTCTCTCTGCCCTGCCAGAGTGCTCCTACTCATTCTTTGAAATACAATATCACCTTGCCTGTGGGGCCTTGTACAACTCCTAGGGACATGTTGTACATACCTCTTTTGTAGTACTTTAGCATGAATAGGTCCATATCAGTCCACTTAACTTAGTTCTTAGATGCTACAGTCTGGCCTGTTCATCTTTGAATCCCAAGTGATGAGCCGGGCACTTGGCACATGGATGCTGGGGTTTGGCTTAAATTAAGTAAACCGATTCAACAAGGCCAAGCTTTGAGAGCTTTTCTGCTCTGGTGTTTCTAGAGTTTGGAAGTGGTTCTTTATCAGAAGTTTGCTCCTCTGGTACAGGAGCTTGGGCCCAGATCACAGACCTGGTTTTATGTTTATGTACAAGTGCATTGGCATTTTTAAGACTTGGACTTCATCAAATTGGCACTGGGGAGCTCAAATCTCCACTGAATGTTGCCATATTTTAAAATTTACATCAGAGAAAATGAATGGGGAACACTTATGAAATCTATGACCCAGACCCCTGAGAAGTATGCATATGAGGTATGTGATCATCAGGCATAGAAAGTGATATGATCAGATTCAGGGTATTTTATCAAAGATTACACTTAACTGTTTTCTTTACTTTATAAAAATTATCTTGGTTTACAGACACATCTAATAGTTTTCATGGAGAAATCTGACTAAGACAGACTGAAAAGTGGTCTGTCAGTGTGAACTAATGAAAAATTTGGAATAACAGAAAAAAAGAATTAAAAGGCAGTTTTATTTATAGGCCATGTAATAACAGAAAAAAATTTTCTTGTAGGCTCCATGGCGATCTGCTGTGTTAAAAGAGAGGATTACTTTGTATTTAACATTTCAATGGCTACTGTATTTGAGAATGCATTTAAGGGGTTTAAAGTGTTTAATAAATAGTTTTCCACCTTAGATGCTTTACATATGGACCCAATCTGGTTCATGTATTTAATTTACATTGTTAATATGCACCATTTAAAATAACTACTGGCTGATGATCTTCAGTTTCTCTGCACCACCTACATTGCACTGACCAGTTAAAACTTCAATTTGCATTGAGATTTAGGTCAGTAATAGAGAAGCTACTGCATGAATCCTCACTATTTAAAGTGTGGTCCCCAGGCTAGTAGTATCAGCATCACCTGGGAGCTTGTTGGACAAACAGAATCTCAAGCCTCACCCCAAACCTACTGAATCAGAATCTACACTTAATCAAGATCTTCAAGCTATTTATATATGCACATTAAAATTAGAAAACACTAGCTTGCAGCACTCATCTCCAAAGTGGGGTATATTTCCTCCAAAGTGTGTCCAAGAAGATTCCTTGGGAAAGGTAAACAATAATAAGAACTTATTCACCTTTATATACTTGTATAATTTTGATTTTGTGAATTTTAATAATATGTATAATATTGCATAGCAGTACATGAATACAACTTTAAAATAATAAAAGTAAAATAAAATAAAGGCAAATTTTAGCCTAATTTATTCCTTCTTGAAAAAACACAAATTCTGTTTTAATATAGCGTGACTCATGCTGTGAGCTCAGTATTATAACACTACCAGTTTGCTACCTGATTCAAAAATCTGCACTCATCCTTGGGAAGACAGATATGTGTTAAGATATCAGAGTATGACTGTATAATGAGATTAGAAGTAAGGGACTCTTATTAGGTGAGATTGTATGTATTCTTAGAACTAGTGTGTGTTCATTGGAGATATTTTGGAAAGTCTACCTGGGATGATTGGGATAGGATACTTGGTCACTTTTTAAAAATATATATATTTTTTTATTGAAGTATAGTTGATTTACAATGTTGTGCCAGTCTCTTGATCACTTTTAAGATCCCTGATGAGTATTCATGCAGGGACAGAATTTAATCCATCCTGATTCCCATTAAGTGCTAATACAATAAATTTGCCAAGGAATGAATATTGTTTATACTAGGATATTCAATGTCATCCAGATGTTAAAGAACACAGTAAGAATATACTTATTAAATAAATAAAAATGAATACAAACTTGTATTACATTCCCTAATTTTAACCAAATATATATTTTGGGTTTCTCTTTGGCACATCTCCTAAGTAGCTCACACCTTAAAAAGCAAAGAAAACAAAACAAAAAACCCAGAACAACCCTTGTTTTTCTATGGCTAATTTTTATGGTTTCATTATAGCTAATGACTTTTCAACACAGGAATCCTCTTGAAGGTAATTATCCAGGCTCTGGATAAGATGTGTGTGGGGAAACTACACTTAACTGTTTTCAGAGGATCCAACAGCTCAGATTCCACTGTCTGGTCCTTGATACCCAGTAGGGAAGTGGAGCACATTAAGAAAGGAAAGGGTGACATTTGCTTTTCCTCCACTCATCCATCCTTCTCTCCCTAGTCCCCAAACCCCCACACACGCACACATACACACACACAAACACACACTTGTCTGTTGTGCTTAGAAATAGGGAACACCTTGCTCAGTTTTATTAATCTGCAACTTATCATCCATGATGATAGCTTTGTTCTTTTGCATCTTTAAAAGGCTTCCTTAAAATACAAATTCCCAAGGGGTGGAGGGTTGGGCTCTTCATACCTTAAACTATTAACCACCCACACCAGGATTATCACTTAAGGAGCTGGGAAGCTAGGACAATACCTGAGGGAAGGGCAGACCCATTAGGGAGCAAAGTAGATACAGGTGAAGAAGGTGGAAAAGTACAAAAGCAGCCCTGCCTCACCTAGCTCTACACCTCTAGATAGTCCTAGGGGGTCACAAGTTGTTGACTCAATATCAGTTATTTTATCTTACATTTGTAGCCCTTGGCAGGTCACAGTGTACTTTCACTCTGCAATTGATTCCATCGTCTTAACCTGTGGGGTGGCCTGGGAGGGAGTGCATTTTATTAACCCTTTTTCTCTTCTTATAACGACATGGATCTCAAATATAATGATATCCAACACACTCATTTCAATGGAAAAAAAGAGAGGTGAGTTGATATTTCCCAAATCTAAAGGCTAACTAGAATCCAGATTTCCTGATGCCTAAATTCTACATTCCATTAACTATTCCTCATAGACTCTTTAGACATCTGCTCAGTGTAAATACAATAATAGGAATATATCCATAGAGAGAATATTTTTAGAAAGCATATCTGTATATAAGTATAAATACCGCTATTTTGAAACATTGATCTAAAAAAGCTTAGTGAGCACATTTTTGCTGATGACCCCAGTTGTCTGTCAAACTTTGTATCATCTGGAACCCAGCCTCTGTTTGGAAGTAAGTGGAAAAAACCTTGGAGCAGTAAGGAAAATAATCACCATGAAGACCATCTACAAATGCTAGAAGATTCACAGAACCACTCTCAGACCCTACCCCAAAATGCAGTGATTTATTTTTGTTCTCTAAATAGGGATAATACTTTAACCAGCTGAGCCATAAGTTCCCTAATCCAAGCAAGTGAAATGATTTAAAGGGATGGATGACTGTTAGAGTCACTATTCATTCAACAAATAATTTTAAGTGCCTACTGTGCTCTACTACACTAAAGGAGAAACAAAGATGAAAGTGTTGAGGCAAACACGTAATTACAGTGATGTGATAAGTACCACACGAAAGGAAGATATAAATTCCTGTCTGATCACAGAATCAGCCATGTACTATTCTGTTTATGAGGGTGAGACAGAGCTTCCTGGAGCAGACTCACTTCCTAGTGAGTCTGGGAGATCTGGTAGGTAAGAAAGAACCTGGTGCCTGCAGGGAACAGATTCATGTGGCTAGAGATGTGACCAGACAGAGAGGTAAGGCCTGGGTCTTGGAGGCTTTGTATGTTAGGGAGATTAAATGGTATTTCATAAGCAATGGAGAGCCATTGAAGATTTCAAACTAGAATGTGAGGCTGGGATAAGTCTTGAATTCTGAAAATCCTCTCTGAATATAGTTGTAATGTAGCCTGGAATGAGGACCAGACCCTGGATACCAAGCAGGCAGAGGCTGCAATAATTCAGTCAAGAAATGGTAAGTACCTAAACTATAGCAGTAACCCTAGAAATGGAGGGGAAAGAACTAATTCAAGAGACAGTAAAAGAGCAGACATGGATAGATGTAGTGATCTGGTGGAGGAGGTGGGAAGAAAGGGACAGAAGACGCCAGAGTGAATCCCAGATTTTATATTTGGCCAATGGATGAATGAGGAACACAGAGTGGGGAACAGGTTTACAGTGAAGATAATAGTTTAAATCTTCATATATAGAGTCATAGGTGACTAGGACATTCTGAAGATACCCATTAGGGAAGTGCATCTATCAGCCTGGAGCTCAGGGCACAGGTTCAGAGTGGGACAATCATAGTAGGAAGATGGCAGCTTTGGCTAAAAGCAGGAGGCCAAGTAGACAGAAGGTTTAGAGAGCACAAAATTCTGGAGACATTTGTGGACAAACTGTCACACACGCTTCAAGAGTGCCTGACATATTTCCTGTCGAACAGTTTAGGACAACGTGACATAGTTTCTTAATCCCTGCCGTCCCTCTTGCCTCCCACAACATTCTACAAAGAATAGGCTGCTGATATTTTAAAGTGGAAGTCATGTTATATCATTCCTTGCTTCTCAGAATCAAATTCAAATGATTTGGCACAGACCAGTAAAGCTCTACCTGTGATCTGGTCCCTGCCTATCTCTCTGACTGGATCTCCTTTCACATGACCCCTAGAGTGTGTAACACTGTGATCCAGCCGCTGTGCTCCTCCCTCAGGGCCTTTGTACTTGCTGTTCCCTATGGCTGGAATACTCTTTTCTAGGTCTTGCAGGCTGGCTCCCTTGAACCGTTCAAATCTCTCTTCTGAAATGTCACTTCTTCAGAGACCTTCCTTGACCAATCTAATCCCCACCTCTACCCATTCCCCATTTTCAATTCAATCACCCTGTTATTGTCTTTATAGCATTGACCATTATCTGAATGTATTTTGTTTATTTACTATCTACTGTATTGGAAATGGTGAGGTACAAAGATAAATTTCCACATTTATTATTTTTAAGGCAAACTGGAAAGGTGGGATGGAATCATATAGCTAAAGGTCTTGAATTCTCATTGAGGGGTTTTAATTTGCTAGTTTCCAAGGAGCTACAAAAATGTTTGAAGGAACACAACATTTTAATCAACTATACTACGATAAAATTAAATTTAAAAATTTGTCGCTAAAAAAAAGTTTGAAGTAGATCAGTAAACTTGTCAAATGTGTTAAAAATGTTTCATTAAGGGCTTCCCTGGTGGTGCAGTGGTTAAGAATCCGTCTGCCAATGCAGGGGACATGGGTTTGAGCTCTGGTCCGGGAAGATCTCACATGCCGCGGAGCAACTAAGCCCATGTGCCACAACTACTGAGCCTGCGCTCTAGAGCCTGCGAGCCACAACTACTGAGCCTGCATGCCACAACTACGGAAGCCTGCATGCCTAGAGCCCGTGCGGCTCTAGAGAAGAGAAGCCACCAAAGCGAGAAGCCCGCGCACCGCAGGGAAGAGTAGCCCCCACTTGCTGCAACTAGAGAGAGCTCGTGCACAGCAACGAAGACCCAATGCAGCCAAAAATAATAAATAAATAAATTTATTAAAAAAAAGAATTTGAAAAAGAATATATATATGTATAACTGAATCACTTTGCTGTACACCTGAAACTAATACAACATTGTTAATCAACTATACTCCAATATAAAATATTTTTTTAAATGTTTGGTTAAGATATGATAGAATATAATCACTCCATAATATTCTGACCCTATACAGTAGGGTCCACTTACTGAGACACTATTCACTTTAACTGGTTTAACTACATAGAAAATTTGTAAATAAATGAACTGAATGACAAGATTATAAAAAACTCTACACATAATACCTGAAATTAATTTAATGACTTTAGTTTTGTAATAGAGTTGTACAGGTGGTCCCAGTCTATTTTTTTAATCTAGTTTCCTCTTCATTTCAGTGTGGGAGGCATGCAAAATCAGATGTCATGTAATTTTAACATGAGGACCAAACTGTACTAAGGCTGACTCTTCTACACACTCAGTAATGCTGTTCTGTCCATAGTTTTAAGCCAAACCACTGGTGGACCCAGCTGTGGTATAACCAGACTTTGGCTAATGGGAGTGCTTTAAAGATGGGGTGATACTGAGCTCTTTCAGTAAGGCTGGGAATGGAAAGGTCCTTGGACCTTTCAATTTAATTCCATTAAAAATGGTATCAGATTCAGATTTTGGGACACCCAAATGAATGACACATTTCTTTCCTTTAAGGAGGATGAAATCTAATCATTTAGCTCTGAGTATGCAGTACAATTAAGTGAATTGGGTAATTTTGTATAAAGACCAACAGACTATTTTCCCCAAATGACTCCTCTTATATTTGCAAGCCTATGAAATGTTTGTGGATTTTTTTCTTTTCTTTACTCTTCTCTGCTTTCCCAGGGATAAATAACTTTTTCAACATAAGGTATGTATAAATATAAAGTTTATTTAGCATAGTGTTTAGAAAAATAAGTTCACATCATTTCAGAAAACAAATAAAACACTTAATTGTCCAGGCATAAACCCCTATTACAGTACAACATACATACTTTAGATCTCTTTGGTTGGGTAATTAAGCACAGAAATGTTCTGGGACATGCTCTGTGTGCCATCACCGAACAGTGCAGTATAGACTCTGTTACCCCACCCCATGATATACATTCTGTATAGATTTTCTCTTTGTGTAAGGCACAGTAAAACCATATTGAGTATATCACTGGTTGCCTCTAAACATACAGTACATGCAACAAAAGAATAAAAAATTTTTGAGAACCCTGAAAGCCAAAAGAGTCACATGCTATACAATTCTGAGTAATAAAATGTGTGGTGGTAATAAGAAATTAACATAAAATGTATCAGTTAGATACAAAATAACTGTTACTCTATTATCTAAGCTCTAAGAAGACTTTGAAACATCTTCTATAAAATGTAATTCTTTTCCCCACAGTTTTCCTGAATTATTTATATTTTTATGATGAGATGATCTGTCAAAAACATTTTAAAGAATGAAGAACTTCTGGTTATGTACTAATGCACACTTGTCTAACATGTAGTAGGGCAGGCTGCAATATCTACCCAATTATCCAGCTTTTAACATGCAAGACGCAAGGGCATATACAGGGAGATTTAAGGTCAGTGTGCAATTCAACTATGAATTTTATCTATGGCTATAACATCTACCTGCCTTTCGTAACACAAGAAAGGCACTGAAATGTGTATAATTCAGTCTTTTCTTTACTATGAATATGCGTGAGCTATAAAGCAGTACAACACAGGTGCTTTTGCTTGACTGAGGAACAAATGCACCTTCTCTTTAAACAACAGGCTGTCCTTTACTGGATGTAACTAAGAGCTATATATCAATTCTGACTGATAGAGTGCATAGATAGGCTCACACAGCCAGCAGCAGGGGTTGGGGTTTGCAGGGAGTTATTTATCCCTATTCTGATTCCTCTTTTGGGATCATTAGAGGGTCATTTGCAGCATCTTCAAGCATTGGTTTACGTAAGAGGGAAATTCTGACAAGGGTTCTGAGTCTGGCCCTTGGTACTGCAAAAAAACATTTGCAATTCTGTGCAAGGAGATCATGGGGTTTATCTTATTTCATTCCCATATATATGGGCTACATATCAACTGGCCCTTATTTTACTGAAAGAACAGAAAAGAACAAGTTCTTTATAATGTGCATTGATTCTTACCTGGTATATATTGTATAGCTACCTGGAGTAATTGTAGGGGTATAATTACATCATGTTGGAGTATGAATAGGTTTCCTAAGTAAGTCTTAAGTTTTGTGCTATCTTTTCTCTTTCTTAAGGAAGAAAAGAGGAAGAACTGTGAATAAAAGAGAGGCTTGTATTTTTGGAAGACACAAAACTTTTCCTGTTATATATATGTATATATAACATATATAACTTTTTAAACCTTCCCATCTTTCTTATTGGATGGGTATTTTAAAATAATTAACAAACTCTTGATATTTGCAGCAATCAAGTGGAAAACATCATTTTCATGTAAACTGCACTATAGACCCATGTAATTAATCTCAGTAACATGATCAGCACACACCCAAAGAAACAAACAAGCTGTATAAGTAGTGGTGGAGTGGAAGAGAACTCTAAAAAACCTGATGTTGTAAAACAAAACGAAACAAAAAAACACGTAATTTCAGCAGTTTAGGAACTTTCGCTAATTCCATAAAAAAATGGGATCTAAGTTCTTTATCAAAATGATGGGGGAGAAAAAAAATGATGGGGGAGGAATTCTTCAAAGGGCTCTTCACCTATGCCTGCAAGTTCCATTTGCAGTAAGAACAAAAGTTAAATCCTCTATGGCCCTTATTCAACATGCTGGGCTGATGGGCATGTAGACACTTACAATGGACCCTTTGTTCCGATCTTAAAGAAAGCAAGATGTGGTGACATCTTCATGTTCAACAACTTTCTGTCATCTCTGAAGAGATCATTTTCTCACTTTTCTTGCTTTTCAGAGACCAGAGACTTTACTCACTACATAAATGTATTTGTATTATTACATCTTCTGTTCAGAGTCCTGATAAAAACTGTAACCACAGCTCACAACATTATCAAACAAGCTTCTTACAGAAACCCCGAAAGATTTACTTTTAAAGAAGAGGTGATAATATAGTGCAAACAACAGTCATATGTCATAATGTAACAATTGAGTTAAAACATTTAGAACTAAGTTTCAACAGGACATAATTCATCTCAATAGAAGTTACATATTCTTTCTTTCCTTTAAAATGGTTGTTTTCATAGCCTCCAGAATTGGTTTTACATGGTAGTCTATAACTGTTACTTCTCTGTAATGAAAAGTATCAACAATAATTAATTGTTCAACCACTTGCATCATAAACATTAACTCTAATAATATAAGTGAAACTTAAGTTCTTCAGATTTAGAGCAATTCTGTGAAATTAACCCTGTTGGATAGTAGAAAGGAGTCATCAGTGCTTCCATTGACACTTCTGTACCTTAGTAAGAGTAATAAAAAGGCCACAAGGTAAAAAGGCACATAGAATTCTGTAGAAAATATATTTAAATGAATCAGAGAGTTGCTAAATAAAGAACAAGGATGTGAAAAAAAGTACCAAAATTCCAATATTGGGAGTTAGATTTCTTGTTTCAGTGTTATTAATATTGACCTTAATAGACTCCTGATAAAAATCATTACTTTTAAAATCCTACAAAAAGTAAAACTTTGTTGGAAATAACTGTTCGCTTCCTGTTCAAACAATAAAAATAAATTAAACAGTACGAAAACATTTTTCTTTTCAGTTCATAGTGTCTGAAGTATAAGAGAAACATATACAGCATAAATAAAATTCACTGTAATTACCCAAATTCTTGCTTATAGGACTAATATATTTACACTCATACTGAAGTTTGTTTCAGAGTTTTTAGTGGAGTTGCAAACTTTCTCAGCCACAGTGAACTATTAGCAATCACATTTGGAAATGTATAGAGACAAGCCAAGACTTTCACAAAAATGCTGAAAAACAGAAATGCATATATGCAAAAATATACCCTTAGAATAGTGTAGAGTACCTTTTATGCTTCTTAACCTTACCAATGCCCGTGGAGTAAAAGTAAACAAAAAGAATTGTATTGTTTCTAACGCTCTGTAGTGATATTTAATTTTCTACCTTAAGTGTATACATTTTTAATTTAGAAAACTATTTATCAAGTTCCATTTGATCTTAGAATTATGTTAAGTCAACCAAATGATACACTTTGACTTCTTGATATATTTCATCTTGTTCCTCTGTCTCCATCTATTTAAAAGAGAACACATGTGAACAAAAAGGCTGCAGTAATGCAGTTCTACTCCTGCATATTTAACTGTGATCTTCATGCAGATCAATCTAAAGTCTTTTGAATGCATTTACTTGCAAAACTAATGTTTCCCTTCAAATGGGAAAATCCTTTATGTCCTCAGGTCTTCATGAAAAGATTTGCCTGCTGATGCCAGGAAAAAAAAAAAAAAGAAATTAAGTTTACAAGTCTTGCATCTCTTCATCCAATTGGACAGTCTGGAGCTTGGCAAGCTCTTTTTTGTCTGTTTCCAGGTCTTCACAGACAGTCTCAACCATGCCCTCTAAGACATACTTGGATTTGGAGTCCAGCATCATTAAGTTGCTTGTTGCTTTGCTCTCAGAATTTGTTAAGAAATTCTCTTTTATGTTAGCTACTGATTGCATAACCAAATGATGTTCTCTGACAAAATCCTGGTGTACTGTAGGGGAGGGGTGACTCACCTGGGCTTCAGCTGTGGGAACTATTTCCCCAAGGGCAGCCTGGGTCATGGGTACTGATAATAGATCTTGACCAGTAATAAGGGAGCAGTTCTGAAGAGTTGCATAGTTAGTGTTGCTGACAGATGTCACAGTAGATTTGCTTGCCACAGGTGCAGACATTGGCTGGCTATCAACAATGTCAGGGTTTAGCTCAGTGGGGTTTAGTAGGGTAGGGGGAGTCAGGGAAAAATTGTGAGTTGGGGATACATTAACTAAGGAGGAGGACAGTGGGTGGAGGCCACTTCCCGAGATACTTTCAGAAGACAGGTTTGCATTTACTTGTGCATTCTGATTGACAGGCATCAACTGAGAAAACACCAGGCTCCTCTCCACGCCCTCCTGTTTAACAGATCCTATAGTCTGGCCTGAATTAGGAACAGTGTATACCACTGCACTGGGAGCAAGAGAGCTCAAGAAAACCTTTCCTTGTTGGACTGTGGCGGACTCACTTGTAAATGTGCTCCCATCTGAAGTGCTTGAATTTACTGAAATATTACCTAAAAAAAAAAAAATAAAGTACAAATTATCATTAATGGGGCTGATAAGGAAAGAAAAAAGTTACTTTTTTACACACATGATTTTTCTCAGGTTCCGTAGAATCACCTTGAGCACTTAAAACTACAGATTTCAAGGCTCTGCTCCTGAGAATCTATCTGACTCAGTAAGTCCCAGAACAGGTGTATTTTTAACTCCTTGAGTAATTCTGGTGATGAAGCGGGAGCGAGAATTACTGGCTTAGAAATCAAATGGAAAAAAAAAATTTTGTTTCCAAGTTCTAATTTCAGTCAAGTTTCTGGTTCAGTATTACTGAGACTTGATATCTCTCAATTAGTTGATAGTTATTGCTCGCTCTGCCAGTTAGAACTAGAAAACACAAATGCGAAAGAGAATGCCTTTGTTCAGGGCAAGCTCAGTAACTGACATAAAATATAAACGGAAATGCAGAAAATACCACATAAATGAGTTACCCTGGGGCTTACAGTTAACCATATAAACCTGTACAGACAAGTTGCAAAGTTTCACCAAACTAACCATAATGTCAAGTCAACAAAACATTCAATAGTTTTTTTTTTTTTTCCTTTTGTTGTGCTAGTTCTGAATTTTCAGTGTTGTAGTGACAGGAAGAATTAATGATAATAATGAAATGTGCTTTTTAAAATACAGATTAACATAAAGAGCTAGAGCTAATGCTTCTGTAAAAGGTTTGTATCTTTTGAGACTCTCATAATGTTCTACAGAGACCAGAAGTAGAAAAAGAAATATAAGTAGAAAGCTGAGTTGTTCAAATAAGCTAACTCAGACAATGCAGATGAATTAGACCCCCTTCCCCTAACTCACACCGTCAAATAAAACCTTTTTCTTTCTGAGTCTTTTCCTAGGCACAGTGAAATAATGACAATTATCTTGCCAGTAAAGGAAAGGTGGACATGGGGGAGTTTTGTG
Source organism: Balaenoptera borealis (assembly GCF_965194805.1). NCBI lineage: Eukaryota > Metazoa > Chordata > Mammalia > Artiodactyla > Balaenopteridae > Balaenoptera > Balaenoptera borealis. The sequence continues at coordinate 40,178,496 of NC_138866.1, read as the reverse complement.
ACAGAATAATTCAAGTAGGGTGTTTACCCTGATCTTGAATTAGATGTTCAGTAAACTCTTCATTATTTTGAGAAAACAGCCTAATGTTAAAGGTAATTCACCTAAAACATTTCCCTCCTTGAATTAATAGAATAATTGTGATTATGTTGCCACCTGTATCGATAAATGTATGTCACAGGGCTGTTTATATGTCTTCCAAACATTTTTAAGCACCTTAAATGCAAAGGAATGGCTTTAAACAAACAAAAAATGAAAACACTTTATTTGAACTTAAGAAAAACATTTCCACATACGTTTGAGCTCTTCTCTAACATAAATCTTTGTTCCAGGTCAAACAAACTAAAAAGGCTTTAAAATTCTTGTTGACTACTAAACTGTAGCAAAAGACATCTGAAATAGATGGTTACTTTGTTGTGTGTATGCGTTTGTGAAACTGTTTGCCAGTGTATATGTGAATAAAATGATTCATTATTTTTTGATAGGGCTATATATAACATAATAGGTGTGACATTTTCCCAAACTGCTACGGAATATAAATAAAATAATATTTCTAAATGTGTAGATATTATAAAATACATAGATGAAGGGGGAAAAGCAGATGTGATCTAAAACTTGATATTTAAGTATAGCTGCAACTGAATTATAAATTGAACAATAATTTCAAAATCAGTTAAAAAAAACCCAGTTGAGAAATGATATAGGTACAAAGTATAATTTTATAATGATGCTTAAAAAAAAACCCTTATTTACTCAGACTATAAAGTGAGTAAAAGATGCAGAGATTCTGCTTTTCTATATAAGTTTCGACTATAGAAAGATAATCTACCTTGTCTAGCCATTTTTAAGAAGGGCTTGGTATCTGTTTTGAGAAAGGCTGAATCCCCAAATGCTTTACTGAGAACTGCAATACACAGTTACTCTAAGGGAACGTTGTTTCCTGGGCCATCTGGTTAAACTTATGTCTTCAACTCACCCAGACAAGTCTAAGGATTGACAGCTCTGTCATTTGATCTTAGCTACTTTAACTGAAAATGCTGTTCTTATTCATATTAAATGTCCCATTTTAAGAATTAGCTATTAGTTTGTAATAATTTTCTATGGTAGCACTTTTTTAGATTATGTGTGAGAAGTATTCCTGCTTTTCTCCTCCCCCAATGTACATACTATGCTTTTTGCTCAAATTTGTTGTCTTTAAAATGTTACCTACTATTTGGAAATTTCCTAAAGAGAGAAAAAGGGTTAGATCCACATTAAAGTATTGTAAACTAAGCACTTTGGCTTTCCCTGTGGTTTTCCTATTTTTGCCCTGTGTTGGATAGTGACTAAGCTTAATCCTTTCCATAGCCTGGAACAATGAAGAAATAAATAGCATGCTGCAGGACTGTTGTGTGTTACTATACTACCATTTTACCTAAAGAGAAACAAATGAACAGAATGGAATTTACTGCACAACAATTCTTCCATTAATGCCTCAAACAAACTGAAGTAGACCATAGTTGTGGAAACAAGAGTTGTGTATAAATTGAGTTTTTTTTTTTTTTGGATAAAACCATTTTACAGGAAGCTGATCTTTAAGGCAAACAGTTACTTATTTTGTTTTGGTAAAAATTTGGACTTTCAGATTTGCTTCCAGGGAGGCAAATATGCACTAACATCTCCCACTCCTGAATTCAAGCAGCTCTGCAACCTCCACTGCCACTCTAACCATTCCTGTTTCTATAGAGAAACAATGACACAGAGCCATCCAGATTTGCTTAAAGTCATTGAAGAACTGGCATATCGGTCTCAGGTTTCCCAAATTTCAGATCAGTGCTTCCTTTAGCAGATGCCTTAGTAAAGCCACCAACATATAAAATAAGGCTTACAGTTACCTCCATAAATAAACCCACACATTTAGGGGGCAAGTATACATGCACAGCAACAGCCAATCACATACTCCTCTGTTTTCCCTTTAGGTCTGTTAGTCTTACTTATAGGAGGAACATGAATCAAATGCAAATGACCCAGTCTCTTTAGCTCGCTCTTCTAAAACTCCTTTTGGTCAAATAAATAATTCTTAGGTGAAGTCTACACATTCTTACCAACTGCTTGACTTATTTTGTGTTCTAGCAATATTATTAATTTTTAATCTTAAAATGTCAAGCAGTGGGTTATTTTGTAAGCACCGATTGACTTAGCATATTTCTATAATTGTAGAACTGGCAGGACTCGCTGCGAACTGTATTTTTCCATTTAGTTGTTGGAAAAATAAAAGCCCACCCCCATGATGCCAGGGAACCAAGCAAGCTGGATATTACATGGATGTTGTGAAGAAAGAGAAACACATCAAGGCTATTCTGCAGCTGTGGCAGCCAGTGAGGTACCTGAACAGTAACAGCAATCTATAGCTCTCACCAAATGCGTCATTTACAGCAGCTGGCTAAAACATTCACTGGTGCATTACGGTACCAAACCAGACTTTTACCTTGTGAAGCTGCCACTGAAACCGGAGGCAGCTGCAGTGGAGAGAATCCAATGCTCCCATTAAGGAACTGACTGCTCGCTCCGGAATTGGGGATCTGGACGATGCCATACTGGTTAATTTGCACTGGTGTGGTAAAAGTCACTACAGAACCTCCATCCTGGGAAGCCACTGTTTGAATACCTTCTCTTTTCACCTCAGTGCTGGGTATCAGCCCTGGGAATGACACAGGAGCACTGGGGCTGTAGGAGGTGGTGGCTGCTGAGTTAGCTGAAGAACTCTGGAGAACTTTGAATTCCTTCACATCCTGGGAGGTAGACCCCAGTATGTCAGTCATGGATATACCATTGCTCACAATGTTTGATGCCATTTTTGGTGGGTTCAACGACACTGTCTGTGTATTTCCCACACTTAATCCATTAAGGATAACTCCATTGGGTCCCTGAATGAAAGAATTACCATTAAGGAAGACAGGTGAAGTACTGGCAGGTACCAAACTTCCATTCAACAAAACTCCAGAAGAGCTTAACGATATTTTAGCATTTCCAATTTGTTGCATATATACTGGCTCCATGTGACTGGAAAGGCTGAGGTTGGTGACACCATCGGATGAACTGGAGAGTGGATGAGGAGACAAATCTTCATGACCCTTGCTGGATTCATCTTCAGTGCTAGGATTGCCATCCGACTCACTGTACAGAGGAGGAAATCAAGACATTCAGAAAGTCATGGGAATGACAACCTACATAGTGCCAATTGTTTGGAAAACCAGCCTCTAATCCCATTAAAGATAGTGTTTAAGGAAAGCACAGCAGGAAGTCTTCTAGTCTTGTTTTAGCTATGAGGCCTTTCAGCAGATTCTGACCAGGGCATCTGGGAAGAGGAACTCTCATGTCTCAATAACCTGTACTAATAATAAGTTCAGAGAAAGTCCAGAGGTCTAAAAGATATAAATTCAGCTAATAGGATTTACAGGAGAATTGTCTACACGTTTTTATAGCATTGAAGTTATTTATTACTGTTAAATATGCTGCTACCTATACCACAGAAAAAAAACTCATTAAAGGGTTGGTCAGTCATTTCTGTTTAGGAACTCTTTCCCTTCCCCTCAAACCAATTCAGGTTAGTGTGATTTTGGAGGTAAATGAAACTGTCAAAGGAGCAGGAGGTGGGAAGTACTCAGTTTTGTCTGCCAGTTAGTTAACAAGAGATCATTTTCTCACCTGCTCCCAAACTTCTACTCCACCAGACTGACAACTATCTCATTCAACAAAGTGGCTGTCTTGTTGTAGGAAAGGCACTTTCAACCCAAGAACTGTTATGTGCAGTCGCCTTTGAATCCAAAGAAAGCCACAGGGGCCTATTTAACAAACACCATCCAGTGCCCTGGTGAGGTGGAAGGGAAAGGGTGTGGGTCACTCAGTGGCCTTGTACTTATCAGACCCCTTCCCCAGCACCCTCAGTCCTTCTGTTCCAAACAAGACTGTGTTCCTCAGCTCTCCGATTTGGGGGTAAATACCAAATCTGGGGAGGGGTAGTGGTGGGTGTTTCCCATTTGGTCTGAGGCTGGGCCGGGGGAGAAAGGATGGTGGGACAGAGGCAGTTTAGAGCGCGGCGGGACTTGGCCCTGCATAAGATCCGACATCCCTGCAGTGCCCCGAGGTCGGTTCGCTTTCACGCCGAGGGGAGGGGATTACCCCGGCTTTGGACTGCGGGGCCAGGAGCGCAGAAGGCGCTTTGATTTACGAGCTGAGGCTGAGCCGCCGTCGCCGTCTGCGAGGGTGACTCACCGGGGATGCGGGTGGGAGGTAGATCCGGAAAGGGGCCTCAACCAGGCAACTGGGCTGGGAGCGGGTGTGTGTCTTGGGGGGGGGGGGGGCGAAGCAGGCTGTGTGTGGCTGGGGAGACGCGGGGAACGCGCCCGGCCAGGGAGTGGAGGCTCCAGGGCAGCTGGCCTGCGCGCCGCGCCCGCTCCCCACCCCCCTACCCCCTGCCCATCGGATTCCGTCGCCGACAGGATCCGCTGCCTCAAGCAGGCACGGGGACAGGTGGCGTGGAGTTACCAAGGCGCCTCCTCTGGGTCGCGCCCCCGCAAGTCTGCGGAGGGGTGCACGCAGGTCGCAGTACGCGTTTTGTTTTGGTTACCGCGAGGCCGGGTTCGGGCACGGAGCCTCCCTCCTGCCTTGGGCGAGAAACGGGCAGGAGCGGCCCGCGGCGGGCTCTGGAACGCGCCGGGTGATCACCTTCTCCCCGCCGGGCCGGGCTCCCCGGCTCCCAGATTCCCCCCCTCAGCAGAACCTTCGAGCTGCTTTTGGATTCCTTCGAGCTGCTTTTGGATTCCTTCTCTCCTTTCCCCGCAGGGCTGGCGACACCATCCCTTTCGGCGACCTTCTCTTTACTTTGTCCAACAATACACACAGACACACAGACCTGGTGTCTGACTCAGGAGGACGTACAAAAGAGCAGGAAAACCCGGTATTTTCTACCGGTTGGGAAAAAATACCTGGCAGTCAAAAAGTTCAAACCCGCCAGGGTGGCGCTCAAAGAGGTGCGGAGTGGATAGCGCCCCCAGTCCTTCCCTGCTGTCCGCCCGGTGCCAGCCTGCCCCCAGCCCCAATCACCACACCGGGAAGGAGCCCCGCAGGGTTCAGGGGCCGGGGAAGCCGCCCTCTAGCCCCACCACCCCGGCGGCGCTGAAATTCGATCCGAAGGAGTTCAGAATCAGGTTTCAAAACACCGCAGAGCCGAGCCGCACCAACACCCCACAGTTGCCGCGGCCGCGAAGGGAACCACAGCGGGCAGGGTGAATGATTAACTCTGTCATATAAAACCTCGACGTCCCCAGACCCCCTTCTGCGCTTCCAGACCCCACCAACTTTCTTCTCCCTCCGGAGCGGCCACGGCCACCTCCAGCGCCTGCCTGGGGCAGCCGAACCCTGGGGGTCCGGGAGCGCGTGCGCGCGCCGGGCAGGCGTGACCCCGTGGAGGTGCAGACCCCGGCGGGCGCTGGCAACCTCCGTGGGCATCGGGCGGCAGCGAGAACTGCCTTTCCGGCGTCTACACACGATCCTTCGCCCGGCCAGAACCGGGGAGAGAGTGGCAACTTCAAAGCCAGAGGGATGGGGGTGGGAAACCGGGCAGCAGTGACCAGCCGAGGTGGGGGCGGGGACTGAGACCTAGGCGGGCGACCAGAAACTTCTGGGGGGAGGTGGGGGGAGGGTAAGGAGCAAGGTTCCCCCGCCCCTCGCCGCCGCCGCCCCCCCTCCCCCAGCCGGGGAGAGAGGTGGGGGGCGGGGAGAGGTGGGCAGCCGGACCAGGCTGGTGGGGAAGGTAAGCGCCATGTTTGCGAGCACTTGGAGGAAAAGAAAGCTGGGAAGGGGGTTGGGGAGAGGAAGGGGGAGGAGGAGGAAAGTTGGCGCTCACCTTTTGGACTGGGTCTCAGAGGGGTTCCGATCGCGCTGCCGGCGGTTCTTGAACCAGTTGCTGACCTGGGTGAGGGAGAGGCCGGTGATCTTGGCCAGGTGCCGCTTCTCGGCCGGCGAAGGGTAGCGATTCTGCTTGTAGAGCTCCTTGAGCGCGTTGCGCGACTTCTCCTTGAAACAATACACCGTCTCCTCGCCGTCCCAGATGGTGCGGGGCAGGGGGAATTTCCTGCGCAGCCGGTACTTGTCCACGGCGCCCAGCGGCCGGCCGCGGGCTCGCTCGGCCTCGGTGTAGCGCGCCTTGTACCAGAGCTGCTGCAGCAGCGGGTGGTTGGCCGACTCGAAGCTGTGGCTCTCGAGGATGCTGTAGAGCTCAGGGTAGATGCCCTGGTGGAAGGCCACCAGCGCCCGCGCCTTCAGCAGGCTCTCGTTGCCACGTAGCAGGTCGCTCTGGGGCAGGGACCACAGGAACCGGGCCAGGCGGTCCAGGTTGCCCCCCTGCTGCAGCGCCTCGCACACGCAGGCGACATGGTCGGGCGAGAAGGCCAGTGGGGTCTGCGCGGCGGCGGCGGCGGCGGCGGCCGCGGCGTGGTGGTGCCTGCCCAGAAGTTCCGAGTGGAGTTGTACCTGATCCGCCGCCGCTCCGGCCGTCGCCGTCGCCGCCGCAGCCACTGCCCCTTCCTCTCCGCTCACCCTGGCGGTGGTGGCCGCGGCGTCCCCCGGCTCCAGGGGGAAAGGGGCTGGAGCCGGGGGGCTCAGCCCCGCCGCCGCGCCCCCCGCCACTTCTCGGGGCGCCTCCTGCCCTTCCGAGGCGCTTTCCATCCCATTCTCCTGCTTGATGTCCGCCGCACTTGCAATCTGCCCGGTGGGGGAGGAAGAGGACATTTTTTTGTTGTTTATTTTCCTCCCTCCCTCACTCCCTCGCACTCTTTTCCTCTTTCTTTTCCCCTCTCTTACTCCTCCTTCTTCGTGTCCCTCCCCCCTCCCCCCCTCCGGAAAGCCCACTCCCTCCCTCCCGGTTTCGGCTGGATCTGGCCGATCAGGTTTCCCCCCGGCCACGCAGTCACCATTAAGATAGCTGCTAGAGCAAAGTAGTGTAAAAGGATAGCTGCTTTCTGCTGTTCCCCCAACGTGACTCCTCCGGTTGCTGCATACTATATGGCACTGGCGGCCCGGCCGGCCCGGCCGCGCCACCTCATTGGCTATTTCACATTCAGAGGGAGGAGGAGACACCGTTTCTATCCCTGTCGATCACCCGCCTCCCACTCCACCCCTTGCCGTTCCCTCTCCCCCTGACCCCCAGGCACCTATACCTGAAGGGAAACACCGACATTCTTTTCAGGCCCTGCTCCTGGGCGGGAACAAGCCTAATGTGGCCTGAAAACTGGACAACAGACTCTTTCAAAGAGAGTCCCTACGATTCCAGTGGGAACATTAATTATGTGGCCTTAAGGTCCGGATGCGAAACTCTTAACAAAGAGACCACCCTCAGCATCTAGATGACAAAATTTCAGAGGACAATTCAGAAGCTTCCCTGGTATCTCTCTACTGCCCGTCACCCCCCTTTCAGATGTCTTCATTAAGGATTTTTATTCAAAAGGGTCAAGAATAAAATGGCACTAGGGAATGCTCTAAGGGGGAAGCACTCACAGTAAATTAAAATTCCAAAGGCGGGGGGAATGCTTGAAAACGGTATAAATAGCCCACTGAGAACACAAAAACAAGAAGCCTTCAAAAAAATGTGTTTAACCTTAAGTCACTTGGCGGGCTGGCAACCCAACTGAGTTGAACGTGTTACAACTGAACGTACAGAATGTTTTACCATATGTTTATCCTGGGTCGGTAGGGTGGAAGAGATCTAACTTTTGGATTATAATAACAGCATGGAAATGTAAGCCTCTATATGAACATTTTTAATATAAGTGTATGAACAGTTTTTTGGAGATGATATTCCTGGTAGAAACCACCTCTGTGTGCAGGTGTCTTGGAGGAGATCTTTGCGAGATCAGCAGCCATTTCCACAGCATAAACAGATGGGAGACTGCCCTCTGCTTTGAGGTGAAGTGCCCGTGGGGGTGGAGTCTGCTGCTTTCTGCAGCTGTGTCTCTTTCCTTCATGGTTTGCATGAGGTCTTCACTCAAAAAAAGATGAACCCATCTCTGCTTCTCTGATGACTGTGGGTCAGTTGGGTCTACCTGCTGGTACTCTTTCTCAAAAATCCAACGTTTTAATGACATCATCCTAACCTTTACTTCTGGGTGGCTTTGTATTGTTTCTGCTCCCCAATTACCCATAAATGCTTACTTCAGCATATTGTAAAGCAGCTGTCTAGGTCACCTGCTATCGTGATCAGCTTGATGAGCTTTTCCTTTTTTGTGGACAGGCTGCATTTTTATTTCTGGTCAACGACCAAGGTGTCATTTGAGTTTGGACTTAACTTGCTTTTGTACTACCCTAATGAAGCCAGCCAGCACTGACATCTCTGGTAGATTCAAAATTTATAATTATGGAAAAGACCACACATTTCTACCCCATTGGAAATATCTAGTTAGGTATTGGACTTCTGGACGATATCTGAGATTCATAACTTCCTTGACTTTTAAAAAATATGCTCCTTATTTTAGAATAATTTTGACTTACAATACAGTCTTAAAAAGAGTACAGAGTTCCCACCTACTCTTTACCTAATTTCCCATAATGTTAACACCTTATATTATAATGATACTTTGTCCAAACAAATTAACATTGGCGCAATGCTATTAACTAAACTCCAGACCTCTTTTTGGACTCACCAGTTTTTTCGCTAATATCTGTCTTCTGTTTCTCCATCCAATCCAGGATACCATGTTCCATTTAGTTCCTTGAATTTTTAAAGTTTGTTTATCAGAGCAAAGTAGACAGGAGGTAGTGTGGTTCAGTGGAAAGGATGTGGATTTGGAGATCAGCTAGCTAGATGTAGGTTTAATCCTAGCTCTGCCATTTATTAGCTACTTGACTATAAAAAGTGGACAGGATTGTTGTGAGGATTAAATGAGATAAGATGTGCCAAAAAGCACCTGGCACATAATTAATCTTTGTTAAATGTTTCTTATCTTCCTCCTGATAGTGCAAAGTAGGAAACTTTTCAGTTATATATACCTAATGAAAATTCATTTGGCTATATTATAGGGCTTTCCAAGTTCAGGTCATAGGAGTCTTCTTCAGGTTTATTTTCAATCAAATATAGTGCATTGACTTGGAAAACCATGTATTGGGTTTCTGCATGTCTTCTGTATATTTGCCTCCAGAGTACCAAGTTCAACAGATTATATAGAAGCAGCAGTGGCCTTTTATGATATCTGTAGCCTGTGGCTACACTGGTGTTCTGTAGCTCCAGGAGGAGATTCCTATAGGACCAGAAGTGAAATCCAACACCAGGCTCCGGATTCCTTTAGCTGGCTGAGCCTCAGAGCTCATTCTGGCAGCATTTCAAAGTGGACTGGAAACCCTTGACTCAAACATGGTCAGCTACATTCGAACAGAACACCAGACTTGAGGGTGTGTGGAGTCAATCTCACAGTACTTGTTTTGCCAAATGACTTGGAAAATTGATGAATACTTGCTTCTACTTCCTATGTCTGCCATGCTGTGAACATCGAGTCTGCTGTGCTGATATGTAGTCTAAAGCTGTGCTTTGATTTGGGAAGACAGAGTTGAGGTTGGGATTGTGTAAGAGTGAAAACTAAGCTGCTTGTTTCTATATCTTTTCCTTCCTGCCTGAAGGTAATGATGAGCAATATAGAAATATAGAAATCTTTTGCCATTTTAGCGTAGTGAAGAAAATCTTGTTCAGCACAAAATGTTGCACTTCTGGCTTGAATATATTTAATGGTGTTGCCATCAAGAATGGAGATTTCCTTTTTAGAGGCTGACTTTGGCTGTCTGGAAGATAGTGGGAAGGCTATATATCTGTATCTTGGTCAGTTATTTCTACCACAGAAAGTTTATGTAGTGGTAATATTAAGGAAGTTAGGTTCTAAAGTAGTTTCCCAGGTAGAGGAGGTGTTCCATTGTTATTTAGTGACCAACAGTTGATGATATGTAATCAGCATTTCTGAAGGATCATTCATTTGCCAAGTATTTATTGAGTCCTGATTAAGTACATGGTATTGCATTACATACTGAAGGATAGAAAGATGAATATATTGGGGTCTGTGACCCTGAGGAGCTTAAAATCTGGTGGGGGAAGTAAGACATATTTGTAAGTAAATACAATACAGGGTATACGAGTGGTGAGGGTAAAGAGACTAATTTTGAGAGGTGGAAGGCAATGGGGGATGGATTTTTAGCTGGATCTTTAAGGACAAGAATTTTGAGAGTTCAAGGATAGAGTTCATTAGAGGCAGAGGGAACAAAGCATGGAGCCATGAAGGTGTGTGGTTTATTTCTGAATATATTGAGTAATTCAGTGTGTCTGGAGTGTGGGTTTTATGTAGGTGTGTGGTGGGAGATTAGCTTAAAAGGCATGTTGGGTACAAATTATGAGGGACTTCAAATGAAATGCTCATTTTGCTGTGGTGTGGTGGACACAGTGGTCTGTGTATAGTGGCTGTGTTGTACGTAATATCATGGCCATATAGTCGACTGGTCCAGGGATGGGCACTGGCCCCAAACCAAAACAGTCAGAGTCCTTTTCTAGGATTTTTCAAACTTGCATGAATAAAAGAATTAAGACTGGTAGAGGGAGTCTTGGAGGTAATGCTTGGGAGTTCTCAGTGACCAAGCAATCTGCCTGTTGAGGACGCTGATGAGCAGTAGGTGAGAGGGAGGGTGACCTAGTGAGTCACATGGGTGATAGTGGAGGGAAAAGATCCTGGCAGAGACTAAGTGCCAGGTTCTAGTCTTCTTCCAGGTGTAGCAGCATTTTTGCCTCTTTGAGGTGATATTAGTTTCCCCAGGAGCCAGAAATCCCACTTGAACTGGCCTAGGCAAAAAGATGAATTTGTTGGATCATGACACCAAACAATGGGAAGAGCAGAATGCAGCTGGTCAGACGTAAAGACCCATGCATTGTCCCTTTTCACTTGCCTCTGCCTCTCTCATCAAAGTAGTTTTAGTCTTTCAGAGGGGCTTTCCCCAGAAGGTTGGAACCATGGCTTCCATTAGTTCCCAGCTCACATTTTCTAGCTTCAAGAGGCTCTGCTACTTTTTCCTTACTGCCAATTTGATAAATTCTAGGGAAGATCTCTGATTGGTCCCGTAAGGGTTGTATGTCAACCCACACAGGCCTGTGGGGGAGGAGGAGCTATTTTCCATAAGAAGGGAGGAGGGATGCTATCCACAGTCAAGGGACAAAACAATAAAAGCCTTCAACATATGGGGAAGGCCCAACCTGGGTCCACGGCGTTGGGGCTGGAAAGGAAGGGCTGCATTTGAGAAACATGGTCCCAGGGAGGTAGAATCTACTCTTAGGAATGCTAGAGGATGAGCAGATCTGGGAAGAGAAATAATGGGCTCCACTGGTCCACCGTTGGGATGCAGCTATCTTTAGAAATGTGGAAAACTTGATAGTTGGGTGGTTTTTACAAGGGCTGAGTTTCCACTTGAGTCAGAAGTCTGGTGCTGTCAGTGCTTTCCTGCTCAGAGCTTTCTGACCATTCTGTATTAGTGAACTCCACCAGTGGTAATGGTATACTTTTCAGAGTTTCTGTTGTATGCGAGGCCTTGTAGTAGGGCCTTTGTATATGCACGTCATGTAATTTAATCATTACAACACCCTGTGAAATGTATTATATGGAGGAAGGAAACTGAGGTAAAGGAGGATAAGAAATTTGGCTCAAAAACAGGTCTGTTTGTTTTAAAAGAAGGACAGGCTCTTCCTAGTACATTACATGCTTCTTGTATATAACTACTGCTAATAAAACCTATACTACTCTTAATAATGACTAACAGTTACTGAGCTCTTACTCTGCGCTAGTTGTATCCTCAGTCCTCTGTGCTAGTTGTGCTGGTATTATCCTCATCTTATATTTGGGAAAACTGAGGCCCTTGATCATGCAGCTAGTAAGTGAGGAAGCCAGCACTTGAATCCAGCTCTCTTAGTGCCGGGGCCAAATCTATAAGCACTACTTTCTGCTGGCTCTAGCTCCATGAGTAATGCTTATCTGATAGAGTTCCAAGTCAGCTGTTGCTACCGTGCTTCTCTGACAGTAATTTCCAACCTGGAAAAAGGATAGAGTTGGTAGCAATGTTTCCTCCCATAATCTTCAGTGCTTTCTTTGCCTTAATCTCAAGGTTTGGGAGAAAGGAACAGCAATTCACTGCACAAACTGGTTGAGGTCTCCTGTTCAAAGATATGATTAAAAGTGTCCTGGTGGTGACAAACAATAATGCCAACTTAATGAATGGGTTCTCAATGTAGTTTTGGCTAAAAATTTTATTTGCTCACTGATCATGTTCACTCTTTCACCAGAAGTTTCCTGTTCTATTAAAATATAAAGATACTAAAAATTGCCTTTATTCTTAGAGAGCTTCACTGTGAGCTTATAATTGGTTTGGATGTGGTCTCTTTCAATAAATAGCAGCATAATGTCTCCAAGTCAGCACAGCATTTGATATTGCCTATTTTAGTAAATTTGCATTTGTTTAGCTTCTGTTAGTGAACAATATTATGATCCAGCAAATGACATGATTTATTTGTTAGGTGAATCCTTGATGTCTGTATACTAATATAAAGCCCTGTACTGCTGTGGTCTGCCTTGGTCTGTTGGTTCTCATATGTGGTATCCAGCTGTTTGTCAGGTTCTCCCTCCATAACCCATGGAAATCCCAACTGTATTGCCACACTATGGGTTACCTGTTGGGTTCACTGTTTAAAAAAAAGTGAGAGTTGGAATGTTCCTCTTTATGTTTTCATTGAAAAGAAAAAAACTGCTGTGAAAAATTAAAATTACTATGAGTGTATACAGCTGGTATTCATTTTATGGGTTAATTTGAAAAGCTTTATATGCCCACTTCTAATGGAGTTTGGCTCACATTACAATATAGTGCTCAGCATAAAAAAATTTTCACATTACACTACTCTTTGATGTTCATTCATTCATTCTTCATTTATTCTACTTATTCAACAAGTATAAACAAATCCTCCTTCAGGAGATGGATAAGATGTGTCCCTTATAGTGGGAGGAATTTATTATCAAATAGAGCTGTTTACAGACTTCACTTTGCAGCCTGGATAAATTTAGTGAAGGTGACTTAACAATTTCCAAAGAGATTCAGGCTCTCAGAGTGTAGAATTGCTGAAATAAAGCATAGATTCCTGTGTGATCACCCCAGTATTTGGGGAAACCAATATTGTCTTGATTGGGAGGGTGGTAAGAGATATTAGAGCCAGCCGAAACTGTTAAGCATGCCTGACCATCTTGAGGTAAGTGGTTCTCTACAGATGCCAGATATTATTTATAGAACTATTTTGACATTTAGTGAGAATCTGTAATATTTAGGGTCGGTGCAGAGACTTTCATTCTAAATAACTGTTCCAAACTTCATATCTGCGAATGCATATTATTTTCTGTGATTGCACGACTGTGCAAGTGTAATGGAGAAGTATAAAACACAGGCTATCAAGTTGTTCAAAAGAAAATACTGGTGTGAATTATTGAATATGTACACCAGGCATAAATCTTTGATACAATGGAAATGTTTCCAGACAAAACAAGATGGAATCTCTGTTCCTAATTGTGACACAGTTCCTTGAAAAATACAGCCAGGTGCATAGAGATGAGGCTTTACGTACAATTTGCCTTTTTAAGAGCCCTCCCCTAAATCTAAGGCTTTGCGCTGGCCTGCGGAAGCTGACATCGAGCCCTAGCTGCAGGACCGGAAAACTTGCTGCCGGAACCTTTGTGCTGAAATGCCTCGCCCCCGGGCCGGTGCTCATTCGCAAAGGACCGTCCCAGCCAAGTGCCTGTTGGTAGGAATCCGTTTGGCCTCGGGTCTGAGGGGGCTTGGAGGTGGCTGTGGCTGTGGCTGCGACTGAAGCAGGGGTCCAGGAGAGTCCACAGGAAAGAAGGCGCCATGGACGATCAGGGCTGTCCCCGGTGTAAGACCACCAAATACCGGAACCCTTCGTTGAAGCTGATGGTGAATGTGTGCGGACACACTCTGTGAGTCGGGGGAGAGTGGGATTTATGGGGGGAAGACGCACAGGGTGGGAGCTCTCGAAAGAGCCGGGAGATGTTTGACCTCGGCTCAGGGGAGAAAAGGGCGTCGTTAGTTTCGACCCTGAGGAGGAAAATGGGAAAAGGGAACGTTGTTTCTGTAAACAGACTAGCCGCTAGCCCTGAGCCGCTCTGGCCTGGTTTGGACTGCAGGTTCGCTGATGTGGTAACCAGCAGTTTGTCAGGTTTCACCCTTCTTAGGTGATGAAAACCTCGACTGTATTTACAGGCTGTGTTGTCAACAGGGTTCCAGACGTCTCGCTGGTTAAAAGCGTGGGGATCGGAGTGTTTAATTTCACGCAAAATGTTTTTATTAAAAAGAGCGAAAGTGCTATGAAAATAAAATTACTGTGTTTATATACTGCTGCTATTTATTGCGTTAGTTAATTTGAAACCCCGTCGGTATGCCCACTGTCCTGATGGAGTTTGGTTAGATTCTCATCTCTAAAAGAGAAAATTTAGATTTTAGGCAGTTAATTTTGGAGATACCAGTAATGGCTGGCATTTATTGAGTGCACATTACATGCCAGGCACTGTTCTAAGCTCTTTACCATGAGTTATCTTATTTCATTCTCACAACAGTCCCATGAAGTACGTACTAGTACCATTCCCATTTTACAAGGAAGGAAACAGAGACTGCTCCACGTATCTTATTTAGTGGGCCCTGCTAGAATTGGAACACAGAATGTCTGACTCTAGAACGCCAATTTTGGGGGAATAGGGGAGGAAGGGAGGTTGAATATTTTGAAGAGTAGGTGTAGGAACTGGTCAGAGTGTTTCTTGCCACATTTTTATGGTCAAATGTGGTTCAGTAGAGGTGGTTTCTATAAAGCACTTTGGGATGTAAGGTGAACATATATTCCTGTAGTTTCTTTGAGGTTTCTTAGAGATAAAAAATGATGGATAATCTACAATGTGGTAGACAAGACCTTTGGGTAAGCATAAATTGCATGGTTAATTGTAGTTATAATGATTATAGTGGGGTTTAGTAACTTACTGGATTGGTCCCTTTTTCGAATTAATCTTTATTTTCCTTTGCTTCATCCAGCAAAGGAAATACAGTAGAGCTGTGATTGAATGGGTTAAGATTAGAAGTAAGGTGAAAATAATCAAGTAGATTGAAAAAGGGATACGAGACAAACGCTGTGTAAAGACTATTAGGTTTTTAGAGAGATTTTGCTCAGTTTCTCTTCATTTTCTGGTATCAGATTTGTTACAGTTGGTGCTCAAGGAAAGGGAATTTGCTTTTTTGGAAGGATACTAACTAAATGTAATTTACTGGAAGAAATTTCTACCTAGTAGTAATTAGCCAATCAGGGAAGATTATGTGATTTTAGTAAGATAAATTGCATTTTTATTAGACAATTATAAAATATTTATTTTTAATTAGAAATTGCTTTTGTCGTATCCATAGTCTTTTCTGTTTTTTCATAAGAGTTAACAATTATCTAAGTCATTCTCGTGTTGCATTGATTTTGGTTTATTTGCTAACCTGTTAGATAAAAACCATGTTTTACAGCCCTTTTTTGACTTGAAATATGAACAAACTGAATAAAAGATTATGTGGTATTGGCTAAGAGAACAAACTTCTGATTTTGAATTCTTTGTACTCTTATAGGCTCTGTGGCTTTGGGCAAATTCCTAACTCCTCTTGCCTCATTGTTCTTACCTGTACAATAGAGATAATAGCACCATATATATTACAGTGTTTGAGGATTAAACAATATATGTAAACATCATATTTGGAGGTGCTTAACAGAGTTTCTTTCACATAGTATTTGTTCGGTATACGTTGGCTATCATATTTGTGCATGGTATGGATGCTAAGCAGAAATAAAATTTAAACAGGATCTGTTTGGCCTGCTATGAAAGACTTGCTCAACAATGGTTATCTTTAAATAAATTTAAGAGACTGTAAAATGTGAAAGTATAGTTTTAATTATAATGACCCTTTTGTGATGATTTTCTTAATATGAACTCGTTATCATGTTCTCTCATGGAAATGGGATGATATATATCCTTACTTTTTTCATAATGTATATCTTGGGTATCTTTTCTAAATTGGTATGTACATGTCTTCCTCTTTAACAGTTGGTTGATAGTCCACTGTTCAGTTATACTATAACTGATTTAACCAAAAGTTTTTTGATGAATCTTTAGATTTCCAGGTTTTCACTGGAGCTTCTCTCTCTCTCTCTCTCTCTCTGAGCACTTATGCAAGTGTATTGTAAGATAAACAGGCAAACCGGGGGTAACTGTAAATGCCTAGTAGTAGAATTGTATGTGACTTTTAAATTTTGATGAACATTGCTCAGTTGTTATCAAAAAAGATTGTACTGATTGTGCTCCCAACAACTATTTATGGTAATTTCTGTTGCCAAACATCTTTGCTGATATTGGGCATTATTATTTTTTTAATCTTGCTCTTCTGATAGATAATGAAACATTATGGATTTTGATGTGAAATACTTTTGATTTGATAGTACGTTGAATTTGTACAGAATGTATTTCATGGGATTGAACTTGGGCATTTTTATAATACAGTTGTTAGTCTGAAAGGAGGAGGTATTATTATTTAGCATTGCTGTTTGCATTAGTTATCTATTGCTGTGTAATGAATTACCCCAAAACTTAGTACCTTAAAACAATAAATATTTATTATCTTACATAGTTTCTGAGGGTCAGGCGTATGAGAGTGGTTCAGCTGAGTGATTCTGGCTCAGTGTCTTTCATGAGGTTCGCTCAAGCTGTTGTCTGGGACTGGAGTATCTGTTTCCAAGGTCACTCATGTGGCTCTTGGTAGCTTCAGTTCCTCCCTGTGGACCCTCCATAGGACTGCTCATGACATGGCTTTTCCCAGAATTAGTGATGAGAGAGAACCAGAAGCTGCAGAGCCTCTCATCATCTAATCAGAAAAGTTACGTTATCATTGCTTCTGCTGTATTTTATTTGTTAGCACTGAACAATCCTGTTACAAGGTGGGAGGGTATTTATACACAAGAGTGTGAATACCGTGAGACAAGGATTACAGGGTCACATGATTTTACTCACTTTATTTTGTGTGTCCTCAAGTAACAAAGGCATTTTAGGAAGCAAGTGATAAAGTGAGTAGGAATAGTGCTTCACGAAAGATAAGAAGTGTGGGATTATGGAAAGATTATTTAGGAATACTATTTATGAGAGAAAATACAGGAGCAGAAAGGAGAAAAGAGGTGAAACATTATGAAAATACTTTTCTCCCTTAACTGCTAGCAATTGAGGAAGTGTGTTCCCTTATGTATCAAATCTATCCAGCAAACACCCAAATGAATTGATTGCATGCACATCCAAAGAAGATTGGATTCTATTTTTGCTTTTTTTTTTCAATTCAATGATGAACTTTGTCTTAATTACAGAAAAGGATCATTGTTTTTCTTTGTTTATCAGGGCCACCTATGTTAAGAAATGGGCCTTTCATAGTATTCTTTCATAGAATTCTGAAGGCATATTGAATTAGATGGAGCCAATTAAATCTAATTCTCATTTAACTGAAGTCTTTTTTTTTTTTTTTTAAGGAAGCTGGGAAAACTTAATTTTTTCTTTGGAATACAGAAACTTTATTTTTTCTTTTTCTATTACCCAACATAGTTGGATAATATTTTTCAGATTGACACAAATTTAAAACTAAAGTCTTTAATAATTTAAGTTTTATCCCAACCATCCTTGGCAACACTTGTCTCTGGAAACTTTACCTATATTTGATTTTATTAAATCTCCTTTTTTCATTTTAAACACACATAAGACACAAAGTAGAATAAACAAAACACATCCTGATATATGTAAAAATCAATATTTTGCCATACTTAAGGTTTGTCTTTCTCTCTTTTTTATCTTCTTTTCTCTGTCCCTCTGTCTCTCTCTCTCTCATTTACTGATGTTTCTTAGTAGTTTGTTCTAAAGAGTTACCAGTCTGAATTTTGCTGATTGCATCTCTGTGGTATTAATATGTTCCTTTGTATTTTCTATAAATTACTAGTAATTTTAGAAGTTTATCAGATTAAAGTTCAATTTATTTATTGTTGGAAAGAATAATTCATAAGTGGTATTAATTCATTTGTTTAACTAATATGCTGAGCTTATACAACACCTTTTTGCGAACTAGGAAACAATGGACAGAAAAATTAGAAAAAGGCACTCATTCTGGGTAGAAGAATTAGAAAAAGGGGACTTTCCAGATATATTGTTGTTAATTTCTAATTTAATATTGTTGAAGTAAGAGAACGCACTTCGCTAAATTTCAGTCTTTTAAAATTTTCTGAAAACTTATTTATGGTCCAGCATATGGTCTGTCTTGGTGAGCAATCAGTGTAAATTTGAAAAGAATGTGTGTTCTGTAGCTGTTGGGTATAGCGTATGTCAATTAGGTCAACTTGGTTGATAGTGTTACTCAGATCTTCTGCATCCATACTAATTTATTTATTTATTTATTTTTAAAAATTAATTTATTTATTTTAATTTATTTTTGGCTGTGTTGGGTCTTCGTTTCTGTGTGAGGGCTTTCTCTAGTTGCGGCAAGCGGGGGCCACTCTTCATTGCGGTGCGCGGGCCTCTCACTATTGCGGCCTCTCTTGTTGTGGAGCATGGGCTCCAGACGCGCAGGCTCAGTGGTTGTGGCTCACGGGCCTAGTCGCTCTGCGGCATGTGGGATCTTCCCGGACCAGGGATCGAACCCGTGTCCCCTGCATTGGCAGGCAGATTCTCAACCACTGTGCCACCAGGGAAGCCCCATACTAATTTATTTTTTCTACTCATTTTATCAATTACTCTGACTGGATTGTGGATTTGTCAGTTTCTCCTTTTCTGTCATGCTTCATGTATTTTGAAACTCTCTTATTAGGTACATAGATATTCAGAATTGCTATGCCTTCTTGATGAATTTATCCTTTTGTCATTATGAAATGTTCCTTTTGGTCTTTTGTAATATGTCCTGAAGTTTTTGTCTGATATTATTACGTCAGTTCTCTTATGCTTCCTGTTTGATAATATACCTTTCTCTGTCGTTTTGCTTTCAACCAATGTGTGTCTTATATCTTGTAGACAGTACATAGTTGGTTTTGCTCTTTTATATGGTCCAACATTGCTGCCTTTTAATTGGTGTGTTAGTCCCTTTATATTTAATGTAATTTTTGCTATCATTGGGTTTAAGTCTATTTGTTTTCCATTTGTCCTTTTCTTGCCTTATTTTGGATTAATTGGATATTTTAAAGTATTGGCCTATTAGCTCTTTATTGTTATTTTATTTTTTAAATTTTCTTTTAGTGATTTCTCTAAGTATAACAATGTGCATCTTTATCAAAGTCTGATAAGAGTCAATATCTGACACTTCTCATTTTTCACTTCCTCACAAATTCCTTACGTTTCAATACCTCGCAAATGTGAATAATATAATACCATTTACTTACCCCTCTCATCCTGTATGCTGATGATGTCTTATCTTTAACTTCTGTATATGATTTAATATTGTTATTTTTGCTTTAAACAGTCAGTTGTCTTTAAGGAAATGTAGAGAATAAAAAATAGTCTTTTTTTTTTTAAAAATTATTTATTTGTTTATTTATTTATTTTTGGCTGTGTTGGGTCCTCGCTTCTGTCTGAGGGCCTTCTCCAGTTGCGGCGAGCGGGGGCCACTCTTCATCGCGGTGCGCGGGCCTCTCACCGTCGCGGTCTCTCTTGTTGCGGAGCACAAGCTCCAGACGCGCAGGCTCAATAGTTGTGGCTCATGGGCCCAGTTGCTCCGCGACATGTGGGATCTTCCCAGACCAGGGCTCGAACCCGCGTCCCATGCGTTGGCAGGCAGATTCTCAACCACTGCACCACCAGGGAAGCCCAAAAATAGTCTTTTTAATAAACAACTTTATTGAGATAGAATTCACAAACCATAAAATTCACTCATTTAGAGGGTAGAATCAGTGGCTTTTGGTATATTCTCAGAGACATGCATCTATCACCACAATTAATTTTAGAATGTTTTTGTTACTCCACAAAGAAACCCCTTACTACTTAGCCCTGTCCTCCAGTCCTATTGTCTCCCAGCCCTAGGTAACCACTAATTGACTTTCTGTCCATATAGATTGCCTATTCTGGACATTTCATATAAATGGAATCATATAATATATGGTCCTCTGTGACTGGCTTTTACTTAGTATAAGTTTCATCCATGTTGTAGCATGTATCAGAGCTTCTTTCTTTTTGTTATTGGATACTATCCCATTGTATGGATATACCAGCTTTTATTTGTCTGTTCATTAGTTGATGGACATTTGGGTTGTTTCCACTTTTTGGCTATAATGAATAATACTGCCATGAACATTCATGTACAAGTTTTGTGTGACAAATGATTTTGTTTCAGGTGTGTACTTAGGAGTATAACTGTTGGATCATATGATAACTCTATATTTATCCATTTGAGGAATTGTAAGACTTTTCCAAAGTGACTGCAGAATTTTACATTCCCATCAGCAGTGGATAAGGGTTCCAGTTTCTCTACATCTTTTGCCAACACTTGTTATTATTTATCTTTTTGATTATAGCCATCCTAGTGTGCTGTAGTCTTTTTTTAAAAATTATTATTATTTTTCAATTTTTGGCTGTGTTGGGTCTTTGTTGCGGTGCGTGGGCTTCTCATTGTGGTGGCTTCTCTTGCTGCAGAGCACAGGCTCCAGGTGCACAGGCTTCAGTAGTTGTGGCTCGTGGGCTCAGTAGTTGTGGCACACGGGCTTAGTTGCTCCGCGGCATGTGGGATCTTCTCGGACCAGGGATCGAACCCGTGTCCCCTGCATTGACAGGTGGGTTCTTAACCATTGCGTCACCAGGGAAGCCCCATGTAGTCTTCTGTATTCACCTACTTATTTACCATCTTTAGTATCTTTCTTCCTTCTTTTGGATCGGGTTTTATAGTTGTATTGATTTTTTTTTCTGCCTGAAGAGCATTCTTTAGTATTTCTTGTAGTACAGGTCTGTTGGTTAAGAATTCTCCCAGATTTTGTTTATGTGAGTGTTTTTATTTCACCGTACTGTTTGAAGGATATTTCTGCTGAATATGAAATTATGGGTTGTCATTTCACCACTTGAAATATATCATTCCATTGTTTTCTTTTTTTTTTTCAGCCACACCGCACAGCTTGAGGGATCTCAGTTCTGACCAGGGATTGAACCTGGGCCATGGCAGTGAAAGCCCAGAATCCTAACCACTAGACCACCAAGGAACTCCCCATTCCGTTGTTTTCTGATCTCCATTGTTTGTGATGAGAAGTTAGCTGTTTCTTATATCCTTGGACCCCTTTATCATAAAAATCTTTTGGGGCTGCTTTCAAGATTTTATCTTTGGTTTCTAGCAGTTTGACTATAAGTCTAGGTGTGCTTTTCTTTGTATTCATCCTAGTTGAGGTTTGCTGAGCTTGGAACTGTTAAGTCAGTGTTTTTCATCCTATTTGGAAAATTTCAGTGATTCTTTCTGCACTATTTTCACTCTCTTCTTATTTTGGAACTCCAAGTACATGTGTGTTAGACTCTTTGGTATTGTTCTATAAGTTGCTGGGGTACTTTTCATTTTTCTTTGATCTTTTTTTCCTGTCTGTTCTTCAGATTAGATATTTTTTACTGGTCTGTATTCAAGTTCACTGACTCCCATCTGCCATGTCCAATCTTCTGTTAAGCCCATGTGGTAGATTTTTCATTTGTTATTGTACTTTTGTTCTAGGGTTTTCATCTTGTTCTTTTCTATAGTTTTCATTTCTCTTACTAGATTTCCTATCTGCACACTAATTAAGACCATATTTTCCTTTACTTCTTCGAATGTAATTCTTTGGACATATTTTGTGTTAAATCTTTAAAAACATTTAAAATAGCTGATTTGAAAGTTTCACTCTGTTAGATCCAACATCTTGGCTGTCTCAGGGTTGGTTTCACTTATTTTTAAAATTTTTATTTATTTATTCGGCTGTGCTGGGTCTTAGTTGCAGCATGAGGGATCTTTAGTTGTGGCATGCAGGATCTTTAGTTGCGGCATTCAGGCTCTTAGTTGCAGCATGTGGGATCTAGTTCCCCAACCAGGGATCAAACCTAGGCCCCCTGCATTGGGTGTGAGGAGTCTCAACCACTAGACCACCAGGGAAGTCCCAGGGTTGGTTTCTATTGACTACTCTTTTTTTTTTTTCCTATGGGTCACATTTTTCTTTCTTTTATTTTTTTACATTTAGTACTTTTTTCAGTTGTATACTGGATCATGTAGATGGTACTAGAAATTGCAAATTTTATCTTTCTGTGTAGAGTATTGTTTTTTAAAATTCTTGTAGATACTTCAGTTACTGGCTGATTACCTTGAACTTTGTAGGCTTGGTTTTAATCTTTGCTAGGATGGATCTGCAGAGAGCCCATTGTGTTTCCTTACTTTACTGCAACTCAACCTCCAAACTTTCAATTCCTGGAAAAACTTGTTGGGGCTTGATTTTAGGCTTTGTTTGGGTGAGTCTAGAATAAGTCTTACTATATGATGTGGTTCTCACTCTTAGTTGAGGCCTTTTTGGTATCTCAGTTGGATGTTTGAGGTGTTAATAAGGTGTTAATGTGGTTTCTCTACTTTGGTTGGTGGGAACCCCAAAGTATACCCAGCACTCCTTAACTATACTCTCTTCCTCTCTCAGCCATTATCTTTTAAGCCTTGATTGGTTTTGCCCTGCATATGTGCAGTCTGTTCCGTGGCCAAGGACTTACGGGGGTTCTTACACAGACTTCTGGACCCTCTGCCTTGCAGATTTCAACCATATCAACTGCACTGAAGTCTGATCTCTGCCTATACAGCTTAGCAGAACCACTGTGCCCTTCTTAAATTCTTGCTTGCTGGGCCATGGTCATGGAAATTTTTCCCAGGTAGAAAGAAGAGGCAATTGGAGGGGTCACCTTGTTAGTTTACCATTTCTAAGGGATTATAGTCTATGTGTTGCCCATTGTCTAATACCTGTAAATGATTGTCTCATACATTTTGTTTGTTTTATGGTAGCTCATGGTGAGAATGCTAGTCTGACATCAGTTACTCCATCATATTTGTTAGGAAAAGCTGGCCTTACTATTGTTGAGGCATTTACTTCCTGTAGCCTCAGTTCTGTGTGTACATGTTTATTTTCTTTACCTCAAAATTGGTAATTGCTATGCCCCTTTAATATTTCTTTCCTTTTGTAGTTTCTGATTTTTTTTTTTACTACCTCAGCTTCTTCCCTAAAACTCTCCTAAATATTCTTTTCTTCTCTCTCTCCCTCCCCCTCTCCCTCTCCCTCCCCCTCTCCCTCTCCCTCTCCCTCCTCTCCCTCTCCCTCTCCCCCCCCCCTTCTTTGTTTGCTTTAGTGGAGTGTTTTGAAGTTGATTAGAATATAATGCTGTGGAACAGCTATGGAGAATTAATATCTCATATCTTGTGGATTGTAGTTACAATGAATATCTCAAGACCATTCTCCTGAAGGAAGTGGTTTTTGCTTTCACTACATGTATAAGTGTTCATGTCCCATGTATTTTAATAATACAAATCCATTGGGTAATAGAACACTGACTCACGAGTTAGAAAATCTGTGTTCTAGTTCTGCTACAGACTGGCAAGTTTTAGGCCAGCTGTTTAACTTTGATTTGTTAATTTGTTTAGAACAGATCATTTTTAGCCCCCTTCAGTCTCTTAAAATTTGGGTAATTTAGTTAACAGTTAATTAGAAAATCATTGTAGTCATTAGCTTTAGTCTTTTTTTTTGACCTTATACCATTAGTAAAACTGCTTCTTAAAATATTAAAAATTTTAGTTATTTTTATTAGCAGTGATTTTCCTTTTCCAGTGTGGGAGAGAGTGCTGGTCAGTTTATTTACAGAATATGAATATATCACTATGGATTGGTTATTTTATGGCTATAATATGTATTTTTTTGGTTTGACTAAAAATGACTATTAGTGCATTTGAGTCTTGAAGATGCAGTGTTTGCATTTCAGTTCCTTCTCTTATTGAGTGTAACTTACTGTCTTAGTTCTTTAAAACCGTGGTTACTAAATATTTAGCAATTAATATTATCTGTAATGTTTCTCTTTGTATGTGAAAATATAGCCCTAACCCCATATGGCTCTTCTTCTCTAATTCTTTTCTTTTATACTGGGAATCTTTTTTTAAGATTCATTTTATCTGCTGATTAGCTTACTACATATATGTATATATGTATATATATACACACACATGCATATACACATACATTTTCTGTCTTGGAGGAAACCTTTTGTGAGGTTTTGCCTGCAGGTGAACTTTCATTTCATGGATGGACACCCTTTTTCTTTTTTTTTTGGCTGCGTCGGGTCTTTGTTGTGGCATGCAGGATCTTTGTTGCGGCAAGCATGATCTTTTTGTTGCAGCACGCAGGCTTCTCTCTAGTTATGGTATGCAGGTTTTCTCTCTCTAGTTGTGGTGCGTGGGCTCCAGAGCACGTGGACTCTGTAGTTGTGGTGCACAGGGCTCCAGGGTGTGTGGGCTCTGTAGTCGTGATGTGCGGGCTTAGTTGCCCTGCGGCATGTGGGATCTTAGCTCCCTGACCAGGGATCGAACCCGTGTCCCCTGCATTGGAAGGCAGATTCTTTACCACTGGACCAACAGGGAGGTCCCTCATGGATGGACACCCTTTAGGAGCTCTTTCCCTTGTATCTATATCCAACTCTCCTTTGAAGTTATATTGTCAAATTTGTATTATAAGATTCAAGCAGGTAATAAATATGAAGCTGTTTATTAGATGTTCAAACTTAATTGTTAAAACACAAATTATTTTATTCTGCAAGAACTTGAAACATTAGCACATTAGTTTCTGTAGGGATACAAGGATAAACAGACAGAATTAATATATTTACTCATTGCCTTTTTTTCTGCTGTGGGCATAAAATATTATGTCTAACGTATGTGTAATGATAGTTTGCCTGAGTTTGAATCCTAGGTTTTCCACTTATTCTTAGCTGTGTGATTTAGGTAAAACTATTTTCTTTAAGCCTTTGTTTTCTCATCTGTATAGTAGGTTTACCAGTAGCGTATACCTGACAGCATTGCTGTGAGGATTAGATGAGGCACAGTTCAAGTAAGTTTAAGAATTTAGGTAAATTTAAGAGTATTTACTTTGTAGTCAGCTGTAAAGAGTTGCTTTCAGTATTCTAAATGCAGAAAAATAACAATTTTTAGGTTAAGTTTCAGGAATCTTTTTGGCAATTTACTTCTTGTTTACTTAGCAATTAGTCCCTGAGATAGTAAATAGAATGAGAATAACTGAATGAAAATTTAACCTAGATATCTTAACGGTTTTCTTCACGTTTCAAATGTATTAAGCTTATTTTCAAAGATTAAAAAGTAAGACTCAACTGTAGTTTATTAGTTGTTGGTTTACTAATAAATATAAGTTTGCATTCTTTCTCATATACTCAATACATTTTCCAGGCCACTGATTCCTAAACTTGCCTCATCCTAAGAATCACCTTGGGTGCCTATTTAAAATACAAATTTCTGGGCCTTCCTAGGTGGAAGGAACTTGTATTTTATACTGGCTATCTAAGAGAGTCTTGTGCTCAAGCAATTTTGGAGAACACTGTGCTGAGTATACAACAGTGAGTGTGGGAGTCATGGTTACTGCCCCCATTAATTTTATAGTATTTTAGGTCTTCTTTTGAGTCATTAAATGGAAATTAGTTTTTCTCAGTTCTTTATAAGGAGGAAAAGGGAAGTTTAGAGTTATAAAAATATTCTTTGTAATTAAGATGTGAAAGTGGATTTTATGCTATTTGTTAAACTATTTAAAATAATTTTTTTATTGGAGTATAGTTGCTTTACAGTGTTGTATTAGTTTCTGCTGTACAGCAAAGTGAATTAGCTGTATGTATACATATATCCCTTCTTTTTTGGATTTCCTTCCCATTTAGGTCTCCGTAGAGCATTGAGTAGAGTTCCCTGTGCTGTACAGTAGGTTCTCATTAGTTATCTATTTTGTACATAGTATCAGTAGTGTATATATGTCAATCCCAATCTCCCACCCCCCCAATTCATCCCACCTGCCCCCCTTCCCCCTTGGTATCCATATGTTTGTTCTCTACGTCTGTGTCTCTATTTCTGCTTTGTAAATAAGATCATCTATACCAGTTTTTTCAGATTCCACATATATGCATTAATGTACAATATTTGTTTTTCTCTTTCAGACTTACTTCACTCTATATGACATTCTCTAGGTCCATCCACATCTCTACAAATGACCCAGTTTCATTCCTTTTTATGGCTGAGTAATATTCCATTGTATATATGTACCATATCTTCTTTATCCATTCCTCTTTTGATGGACATTTAGGTTGTTTCCATGTCCTGGCTATTGTAAATAGTGCTGTAATGAACGTTGGGGTGCATGTGTCTTTGAATTATGGTTTTCTCTGGGTATATCTGCCCAGTAGTGGGATTGCTGGGTCACATGGTAGTTTTCACAGAACTAGAACAAAAAATTTTACAATTTGTATGGAAACACAAAAGACCCCGAATAGACATAGCAATCTTGAGAAAGAAAAATGGAGCCGGAGGGACCAGGCTCCCTGACTTCAGACTATACTACAAAGCTACAGTAATCAAGGCAGTATGGTACTGGCACAAAAACAGAAATATAGATCAACGGAACAGGATAGAAAGCTCAGAGATAAACCCACAGACCTATGGTCACCTAATCTATGACAAAGGAGGCCACAATATACAATGGAGCAAAGACAGCCTCTTCAATAAGTGGTGCTGGGAAAACTGGACAGCTATATGTAAAAGAATGAAATTAGAACACTCCCTAACACCATGCACAAAAATAAACTCAAAATAGATTAAAGACCTAAATGTAAGACTGGACACTACAAAACTCTTAGAGGAAAACATAGGAAGAACACTCTTTGACATAAATCACAGCACAGTCTTTTTTGACCCACCTCCTAGAGTAATGGAAATAAAAACAAAAATAAACAAATGGGACTTAATGAAACTTAAAAGCTTTTGCACAGCAAAGGAAACCATAAACAAGACTAAAGACAACCCTCAGGATGGGAGAAAATATTTGCAAATGAAGCAACTGACAAAGGATTAATCTCCAAAATATACAAACTGCTCATACAGCTCAATATCAAAAAAACAAACAACCCAATCCAAAAATGGGCAGAAGACCTAAATAGACATTTCTCCAAAGAGGAGATACAGATGGCCAACAAACATATGAAAAGCTGCTCAATATCACTAATAATTAGAGAAATGCAAATCAAAACTACAATGAGATATCACCTCACACCAGTCAGAATGGCCATCATCACAAAATCTACAAACAATAGATGCTGCAGAGAGTGTGGAGAAAAGGGAACCCTCTTGCATTGTTGATAGGAGTGTAAATTGATACAGCCAGTATGGATAACAGTATGCAGTTTCCTTAAAAAACTAATAATAGAACTACCATGTTAAACTATTTAAAAAAAAAAATGCTACTGAAGTAACGGAAACCTGAAATCCTGAACCCTTATTGTAACCATTCTGCTGATGTAGGAAAAGGGCCTTTGGGGAAGCAAACAATTTTGGTGGGTATATCCTAAACTTGGGAATTTTTGCAATATTAGCATCAAGAGATTAAAACGTTTAGGTGGCTCCAAATGCATAAATGTTTTTGTGGAACAGTCACTGAAGAGGAAATATCTAAATATTAGCTCCTTTAGGAAAGTGAAATGTGATGTCTGTTTTGGCTTTCAGGCTGGGGATGGAAGGAAGCCTTTACAAAAGTACATGCTACAAAGTGCTATTTGTTTCGTCAAAAGGATTGATAGGAAGTTGGCAGGCTCGATTAATGTAAATTTGGAAGGAGCTTCGCAGTCATCTTTTTAGTTCTATTCTCCACCTGTCCTCCCTTTTTTAACAGATGGGGAAGCTAAATCCTAAGAAAGGTTATATGGTTGCATCGCTCACCTGGCCAGCTCCATTTTCTTTTTTCTGTGTAAATTCCAGTTATGAATTGTTCAATTAAATTTTGATCACATTTGCCAAGTACAGTTCTTATTAACGTAATGCAACCGGATTGTAACTCAAACCCATTTTATGTGAAAAATGAAAATACTACAGTATTATCAAAAATCAATTTGATATGTTTGGAACAATTTTCCTTTTGTATTTTAGTTTCCAGGATGCTAGCTTGAGATTAAAAAATACTTTAAACATTCAATAATGATTTTTCTGCCAGTTTTTTATTTTACTTTATCTTTTTCTTCGATAATATATAAACAATGTCATTGTATTTGGTTTTTGAGATATAATATGCAAATTAGGAAACCTAAATGTATTATTTATGCCAGGATATGATTTGGAGGATAACTCTTTTTTTTATCAGAAGTAAATTTTATTTCCTTTTTTTCTGTTATCATTTAGTTTTTTTTGGAGAACAGAACATCTCAATATTTCTGAAAAATCCATAATTTAGACTTTGTTTTGTGTTATATGCAAGTGTCTAGAAAGACTGTATCAACCACCTCATAAGGATAATTTATTTTATAGTATTTTTACTTTATATATTTCACTTTTGACATTGTATATAAAAATATATATATTATACATATGTATAAATAAATATATTTATTCCCTACAAAAAGGCAAGAAAATGTAAAATTTAATGGACTTCATTAGAAATGTTTTGGAGTATTAGGTTTCTTCTCATTTACTAAGTTAGAATATGTAAAAGTCAGATTTCTGAGATGAAGAAAAATGATTGTATACCTCACTCGGTTTTTTTTTAGAACACAAATATGATAGTGGCTGTATCATTGAAAATTAATGAGGGCTCCATCAATATGGTGCAGTGCCTCTGCATCACTGATTTATATATATTTAATGAGCCTGCTATTCTAATTTCAGGTAACTGAAGCAAACTGCTTCTAGCAGTAACTGATTTACTTACAAACAATTCATTCCTTTAAAATATAAAAGTCTTGAAATCTACCAATGTTACGTATAATTTCTTCATAAATAATTATACAATGTTTATTTTCTGGCTATAACTAACCTATCTACTGTTTCAGATAATGTTACCAAAACACATTCTTTTATTTGATCTTATTTCTTGCTACTGATCTGTGGAGTTGGAGTAGAAAATATGGGGGGAAAACCTTTAAAAAGTAATAGGACAGGGACTTCCCTGGTGGTGCAGTGGTTAAGAATCCGCCTGCCAATGTGAGGGACATGGGTTCCATCCCTGGTCTGGGAAGATCCCGCATGCCGTGGAGCAACTAAGCCCGTGCACCACAACTACTGAGCCTGCGCTCTAGAGCCCACGAGCCACAACTCCTGAAGCCCCTGCGCTTAGAGCCCGTGCTCCACAACAAGAGAAGCCACTGCAATGAGAAGCCCGTGCACCGCAACAAAGAGTAGCCCCTGCTCGCCACAACTGGAGAAAGCCCGCACACAGCAGTGAAGACCCAGCGCAGCCAAAAATTAAAAAAAAAAAAAAAAAGTAATAGGACAGGAATAAAGACACAGACGTAGAGAACAGACTTGAGGACACGGGGTTGGGGAGGGGAAGCTGGGACGAAGTGAAAGAGTAGCGTTGACATATATACACTACCAAATGTAGAATAGATAGCTAGTGAGAAGCAGCTGCATAGCACAGGGAGATCAGCTCGGTGCTTTGTGACCATCTAGTGGGGGTAGGATAGGGAGGGTGGGAGGAAGGTGCAAGAGAGAGGGGATATGGGGATATATGTATACATATAGCTGATTCAGTTTGTTATACAGCAGAAACTAACACAACATTGTAAAGCAATTATACTCCAATAAAGATGTAAAAAACAAAAGTAATAAGATTGTAGAAGCATGACATGGCAGATGTTATTTTTGAGATCTATTAGAGCGTATATGAGAACCATTTTAGGGTGTATTTCTATATTCTTTGGCATTAGGATTATAAATTTTAATATTTACATTTTTAGTTTTATTTTAAAATACTTTTATTTTAAGGTATCTATTTTGTTAGTTTTGTTGAAAAGATAATATAAAAAACAGTTTCGACAAAAATTTGTATATAATAATTTTATAGAGCGTTTATTTTAATTTTTACCTTCTCGTTGTGTGTGTCCACATACACAAATAAGCAGTTCTATAGAAATCACTTTATAATGTGCAGTTTTTATGGAACAGTAATTTGCTGAGCTACATTTTAATTTCTAAAAATGCTAATATTGCCAAATGAATATGCAATTGACACCTTAACATTTAATAAAACACAATGTTAGCAGATACAAATTTCTTACTCATTTGCTCTATGCTCAGTCAATTGATAGCAAAGAGAGTGAGTTTCTTTAGAGAGCTGAGATTGATAAGCAGACTTTTAAAGATAAATATTCTTACTCTTAAGTAGTTTAAATATATTTCTAAGGTATAAAATGTGATATGTTGTAATCGGTGTTTCTTTCTGCATTATTCAGATCATGGATGTCTTATTTCTCATAATTGTATCTGGCAGATTTCGTTAATATTTAATTCCTTTTGGAGATTAATTGCAAAAAGCAATCTATGTAATGTGCTACAACTAAATGCAAAAACATACAATTTATAGAAGGAATGGTGTCAATAATAATAAATTTCCATGGCTAGTTTAAGTTCAGTGCTTGTAATTCCCCCTTGGGAAATATAGTTTTGTCTCCTCTATGAATTTTGGGTTTATATTATTTAGAATTAGAATAGAAACTAACATTTATATGTTATAATATTTATATATTTATATATCATATGTAGAAGATAGAATGTAAGAAATTAGAGATGGAAACATATGGCCAGAGTGGATTGATTAATAAAATACCTCACAGAGGACAATTATACACATATGTGAATATGAAGGGTTTATTTCCTACCAAAAGATAGAACCAGAAATTAAACCTGTGCTTTTTGATTATAGTCTCTTTATTAACACTGTGTTCCCAATTGCTGTATTCATTTATGGGTTTTTGGTTTCTAGATTATGCTTACAGAGAGACCTTTTGATGCAGTGGTTAAAAGTATCAACCTTGAAATCAAAGAAACTTGAGTTAAATCCTCATGCTACCACTTAATAGTTGTGTGACCTTCAGCAAAGCCTTTTCTGACTCCTACATTCCTAACTCTATAAAATGGTGATAAAAATAATACTACCTACTTTACAAGTTTGTTGTGAAGATTCAATACAATTTGTACAAAGTGCTTGGCGTGTTATGCTTAGCATAACAGCAGCTAATATTTATTGGGCACTTACTATTATTACTACTATTAGGAGTGGTGGTGTCAATCTTTATTATGTAGTGTTTCTTTGTGGAAAACTATAAAATATTTGCAATAACAGAATTTTAAGTGTGATAAGGGTACTTGTTAACTATTAGGTGTAATCACAGCTAGCAACTTCTATGCATATGCATTTCTTACTTTAAAAATTAAACACAAATGGATTGTGCTGTATGAATTTCTCTGCAACTTCATTCATTCATCAGTATATCTTGGATAGTTTCTTATGTTTGAGCATATAGATGTACGTCATTCCTTTTTTTTTTTTTAACATCTTTCTTGGAGTATAATTGCTTTACAATGGTGTGTTAGTTTCTGCTTTATAACAAAGTGAATCAACTATACATATACATAATGTCATTCCTTTTTATGGTTGCAGAATATTCCATGTTTTGAAGTACATTAATTTATTTAACATGTCATATATTAATGGAAGTTTTGGTTGTTTCCAGATGTTTAAAATTATAATTTTTCAGTACATATCCTTATCTTTGTGAGTATATCTGTAGGATAAACTTCTAACAGCAGAGTGTGCATTTAAAATTTTGGTGAATATTACCAATTTTTTTTCTTTCGGTTTTGCAGTTTTCAACTTTATCAAGACAGAATTGACATTCACTAAACTGCACATGAATTGTATAATTTAATCAGTTTGGGCATGTTTAGGCACCCATGAAGCCATCACTACAATTAAGATAAGAAATATTTCTATCACTCCCAAAATTTTCTTACACCATTTGTAATCCATTTTTTTCTCTACTCCCATCCTAAGGCAACAACTGATTTGCTTTTTCTTATCATAGACTAGTTTGCTTTTGCTATAATTTTACCCAAAATCATATAGTCTGTATTCTTTTTTTTTTTTTGCCTCACTTCTTTTCACTCAATTATTTTGAGATTCATCCATGATGTTGTGTATATCAATGATTCATTCCTTTTAATTATGTAAGTTATATAATTACATATACAAATTAGTATAGCTATACTAATTTGTTTTTCCATTCACCAGTTAATGGACACTTGGCTTGTTTCCAGTTGTTAGTATTACAAAAGAGCTTCTATGAACTTTCATGTAAAGTCTTTGTGTAAACATATGTTTTTGTTTCTCTTGGATAAATACCTAGGAGTGGCATGGCTGGGTTGTGTGGTAGGTATATATTTAACTTAAGTTTTATAGGTTTAGATTTTACATTTAGATCTGTGATCCATTTCGAGTTACTTTTTGTGTATGATGTGAGGTAAGAGTGGTTTTTCCCCCCTAGAAGGCTATGTAGTTGATCTGGCACCGTTTGTTGAAATGCTTTTATTTCTTCATTGGGTTGCCTTAGCATTTTTGTTAAAAATCAATTGACTAAATAAATATGTGTCTATTTCTGAACCCTCTGTTTTCTTCCATTGATTTATATGTATCTTTGCCGTTAAAACCAAACTGTTTTAATTACTATAGGTTTGTGGTCCTCCACCTTTTTTTTTTTTTAATTGCTTTTGTTATTCTAGGTCCTTTGCATTTTTATATAACTCTCAGAATCATTGTCAACTTTTGTAAAAATTCCTGCTGGAATATTGATTGGGATTGCTTTAAATTTGGAGAGAATTGCCATCTTGACCATATTGAGTATTCCAATCAATGAACATGATATATCTTTTTTTTTTTTTTTGATTTTATTTATTTATTTATTTATGGCTGTGTTGGGTCTTCGTTTCTGTGCAAGGGCTTTCTCTAGTTGAGGCAAGTGGGGGCCACTCTTCATCGCGGCGCACAGGCCTCTCACTATCGCGGCCTCTCTTGTTGTGGAGCACAGGCTCCAGACGCGCAGGCTCAGTAGTTGTGGCTCACGGGCCTAGTCGCTCCGCGGCATGTGGGATCTTCCCAGACCAGGGCTCGAACCCGTGTCCCCTGCATTGGCAGGCAGATTCTCAACCACTGCGCCACCAGGGAAGCCCGATATATCTTTTTATTATTTAAATCTTTAATTATGCTCAGCAGTGTTTTGTAGTTTTCAGTGTAAGGTCTTGGACAACTTTTGTTATATTTATTTCTAGCTAATTTATGTTTTTTGGTTCTACTATATATGTATTTTAAAATTGTTTTCACTTTCCAATTGTTTGCTACTAGTATGTAAGAATACAGTTGATTTTTGTATATTAACTTCATATCCTTCAATCTTGCTAAATTCAGTTATTCTACTAGTAGGTTTGTAGATTCCCTGGGATTTTCTATGTAAACAATCATATCTTTATTTTTTTTAAAAAATTTTAATTTATTTATTTTTGGTCACACAGCTTGTGGGATCTTAGTTCCTTGACCGGGGATTGAACCTGCACCCTGGGCAGTGAAAGAGCAGGGCCCTAACCATTGGACCACCAGGGAATTCCCAATCATATCATTTTTAAATAGGGCTGTTTTAATTCTTTCATTCCAATCTTTATTTATTCACTTACTTAACCTTAATGCAATGCTGGAACCTCTACAGTAATGCTGAATAGAAGTGGGGAAAATGGGGATTCTTGCCTTGTTTTTGGTCTTGGGAGGATGAAATTCAGTCTTTCATCATTAAATATGATGCCTTCTGCCAGTTTGAGGAAGTTCCTTACTATTCCTAGTTCTGAGAGTTTTTTCCTTTCCTTTTTACATCATAAATTGGTTTTGAATACTGTCAACACTTTTCCTTAATCTATTGATATAACCATATGGTTTTTCTCCTTTATTCCGGTAATATGGTGAATTACATTGATTGAGCTTTGAATGTTAAATCAACATGTGTTTCTGGCCTTAATCTTAACATGTCATGATTTATTATTATTTTCGTATACTGTTAGATTTGGTTTGCCAACACTTTGTTAAGGATCTTTGCTTGGATATCCTGTAATTTTTTTTTTTTTAAATGACTGTGTTAGGTTTTAGTATTAGAATTACTCTGACCTCACAAAACCACTTGTGCTGTGTATTAGCTACCTATTTCTTTGTAATAAATTATTTCAAAATTTAGTAACTAAAAAGCACAAACATTATCTCCTGGTTTCTGTGAGAAGGGAATTCATTAGTGGCTTAACTGGGAGCTTCTGGCTCAAGGTCTCTCACAGGGCTGCAATCAAGGTATAGGCTGGTGTTGCAGTCATCTCCAAACTCTACAGGGGAAGGATCAGCTTCCAAACTTACTTACATGAGCTATAGTTATCTGAAGGCTTGACTGGGGCTGGAGTATCTACTTCTAAGCTCACTCTTGTGACTTTTGTGAGGAGTCCTCAGTTCTTTACTGTTTGTTGGCTAGAGGCCTCAGTTAATTGCTACACGGACCTTTCCTAAGAGTTTCTTTCTTTCTTTTTTTTTTTTAACATTTATTTATTTATTTGGCTGTGCCTGGCCTTAGTTGTGGTACACGGGCTCTTCATTGCCTGCAGAATCTTCATTATGGCATTCGGGATCTTTTTTTAGTTGCGGCATGTGGGATCTTTAGTTGCGGCATGCGGGATCCAGTTCCCTGACCGCGGATCAAACCCGGGCCCCCTGTATTGTGGGCGTGGAGTCTTTGCCCCTGGACCACCAGGGAAGTCCCTTCTAAGAGTTACTTTAGTGTCATCACAACACGTAACTTTTTTTCCCGAGAGTGAATAATTCAGGAGAGAGGGGCAGGTGCCACAATATCTTATGAACTAGCTTTGGACATCTGGCACTTCCATTTCTGCCACATTCTATTTGTTAGAGTCTTAAGTGCAAGCTACATTCAGCAGGAGGGGGAATTAAGCTTCACCTTTTGATGAGAGAAATGTCAAAGAATTTTTGGACATATATAAAACCACATCACCCATATATCTCTATGTTTATCACTGTTATAGCCCAGATCCAAGAGTGTTCCGAACCAGTGATCCTTGCCTCCTGGTATTCATGCCCTTGTGTAATTTCTTCCCATATTGTATCAGAGTTGCTTGTGTGACCAACAGAGTATGGCAGAAGTGATGGTTTGTCACTTCCCAGGCTAGCTCATAAAAAGACTGTGGCTTTCTCATGGACCACTTACTCTGGGGAAAGACAGTTTCTGTGTTGTAAGCAGCCATATGGAAAGGCCCATGTGGTGAGAAACTGAGGCTTCCTGACAACTGCCATGTGAGTGAGCCATCTTGAAAGTGGATTCTCCCTAGTCATGTCTTCAGATGACTGGCTAACATCTTGGTAAATAAGCTACTACTGAATTCCTGGCACTCAGAAACTATATGAGATAATAAATGTTTTTTGTTTTAAGCTGCTAAGTGTGAGAGTATTTTGTTATGCAGTAACAGATAACTAACACAATTACTTCACCTTTTTAGTGCTTAATATTTATTTGTATAGATGTTTCTCCTGTTGATGAAAATTTAAAAATATGAAATTTTGATGACTCTTTTTAAATTTTTTTTTTTTTTAATAAAGCACACTAGTTAGTACCCTGCAATAGTGTATAAAAGTGCCTGTTTCCCCATACACTTTTGCAACACTGAGGCATTCGTAAAGGCTATATTGGTTTTAATCCATTGTGATCACAGTTATACCTATTGCATACCTATTGCATTGCATTTCATGTTTGTATTTAGTAGCAAGTTTCCAATATGATTTTAAGAATACTGATATAAGGCATTTTTTAAATTGATGTTTATGTTTTAAGCAAATACACATGTTGAAGTCATGGTCTAAAATCATTTAACTTTCTGAGTAATAAAAGTCTGAACGAACATTTACAAATACAATTGTATGAAATAGCTATTGTTTGTAAGCACTTGATCCACCTCTTATTTCTGTAAAAGACTCATATTACAATTAGTGTGAGATCTATTCTTTGGACAGCTGGAAAGCAGGATGAGGAAAGATCATTCTCTTGTCTGGTAGAAAGTATATTGTGCCCTCTAGTACCAGACTTGGGCTTTTTTCAAAGGATAATGGATTCCATACAGGTGAGTCAGCCTTTTGTGTTGCTACCAGGTGCATTGTTGATTTTCATGATGGCAGTCTAGGTACTCTCGTTCTATAGCAGCTTTAGCAAATTCTCCAAAGAGCACAAAGAAAACCAGAGATTTTTGCATTTTGAGTGCAGGGAAATGAATTTCCTCAACTCTTTTGGCCTTTGTACTTTTTCTTGCTAGATGCTTTTGAACTGTGACTCCTTTGAAAATTATATGTAAGGTATGTAGTTTCCCTTTTTCTTTTTCTTTTTTTTGGCATGGATTGTGTGTCATGATTATTTAATTTAGAACATGACAGCAAAGTATATTGACTTACAGTTCTTTTTCTTGCCTATAAACTGGGTTACGGTAGGGCAGGAAGGATTCCCATTTACAGAGGTTATCCATGTCCCAGATTCTAGGAATAATGAAGTTCACATAGTCATCTGGAGTTAACAGTCATTTGATATTCACTTGGCCCTTAAATTACAATACTAAAATACATTTTGGGTCTTAACTAAGGTAATATTCAGAGTAATCTTAATGTAAGAACTCTTTGAACAGATTTCTGAGTGAAAACTATAATCTACCTGAGAGCCCTTAATAATTGAAGGAAAAGTAAGTACTTGCTCCTTGAAAGTTTGGGATTTTTTTCCAGATTTGCAAGTTATTTATTTTTCAATTGTTAGCACTAAGGTAGGAGCTTAAACTATCATAGCTCTGAAAAGTTTATTTTATGTCAGTGTTTAGTAAGCAGTTGCAATGAAACTTTGTTTATTTAGTTTATATTTCCTTTTTGGAGTACATTTCTTTTTCAGGTTATATTTTCCTTTTAAAGTCTTGTTGCTTCTTTCATTCAACAAATATTGAGTACTACTGTGTGCCATGCGTATTCATAGTTACAGAATGATAATATCTTTTGCCCTGGTTATTAGATTTCTTTGGTTATCAAATGTAACTCTAATTAAAGGTTTTATGGATTGATTTTCCTTTCTTGTTTTGTACATAGTAGTTTAGCTTAAATGTGTTATTTAACCTTTTTTTGTGGGTTCACAATTTTTAATATGTATAAATTAATATCCTGGCTAGTTGTTAGATCAAACTATCTAGATCTGTGTGTTGATAAATTCTAACTCTGGTACTTTATATGTTACAGCATTTTGTTGTTCTTTTTTTTTCAAATCAGATACTCATTTTCTTTTCTTTTCCTATTTCTAATTCTATTTTTCTTCATTTTCCCCTCCTCTTCCTGTTATATAAATCATCTGCTCTCTAATCACATAGCAAATTACTATTTCAGTTTGAGTCAGTGACTTGAAGTTTGTAGCATTATCAACTGGGAGACCATAATCTCTTTGTTAGAAATCTCATGCTTAATTCTTAGGAGGAAAAACCTTAAAGAGTTCTTTGATGTAATTACTATGCTTTCTGGGCAAGTCTCATCTTCATGAGAAAATTTTTAGTTCTTTATTTCAATGCCTTATAATGGATCGTAGTTGATTTTAAATAGATTATCAAGAGAGAGCAAATGTTGGAAAGAATTTTAAGACATTCTGTGGTAAAATAGTTCTACGCTATGGTATTCTTTAAGTGGTTTTTCTATACGTTTTATGTATGCTTCACCAAGAAATAAATTGAGACTACCACAATTGGCTAGAAATTTTTATTGAGCTGTGGTATTGTACATAAGAAAAATTAAAAAAAGAGTACAAAACATGTTTCTTCTAGCCCAGTTTTTTTTTTTTTTTTTTTTTTTTTTAATTTTTTGGCTGTGCCGCACAGCATGTGGGATCTTAGTTTCCCGACCAGGGATCGAACCCATGCCCCTTGCATTGGAAACTCAGAGTCTTAACCGCTGGACTGCCAGGGAAGTCCTTCTTCTAGCCCAGTTTGCAGTTCAGTTTATCACTTACTGTACAGAGATAGCTTATTCTCATATATAGACTTATTAAAGCCAAAAAAACCTCATCTAGTACAGTTTCTTGATTTTAATGGATGAGAGAATAGATTTTTCTTTTAAAGCTGTTGAGTGATGAAACTTTGCAAATTCAGATTGGCCTCTTCCTCAGTTAAAGTAAGTTAGTGAACAAGGAAGCCAATAGACTGAAGTAGCTCTAATGCTTTGGTGGCCTACTAAGCAAACCAAAACCTGACCTTATAAATGCCTCAAGGTGAAGAAATTGAAACCTAAGGACAACCCATCACAAATACCAGCTAGGCTTTAAACTATAGCCAGTCAATAATTTCCTTGTTTTGCTTCCTTACTTTCTCTATATAAGTCTCTCCTGAGCTCCTGTTGGTGGAGTGCTCTTAGCCAATACCAGTTTGGTGCTGCTAGTTTGGTGCTGCTCTGTTTGAATCGATTTTCTCACAATTAAACACTTAAAATTTAAAAAAAAGTAAGTTAATGACGTTAAAAAAAGATCTAATGAGTTGATTTAATCAGTTCTCATTGGTGCTAATGAAAATTTCTTACTAGGTTTCAAATGGGAACAAGTATTTTTATTATTCATCTTTAAATTGATTTATGATGAAATGGCCATTGCTGCATTGCTGGTTAGTACTTTAGTTTTTAGTGACTGCAATAGCTACAGCCTGTATCATTTTATTTTTAAATTTTTTTTAAACATCTTTATTGGAGTATAATTGCTTTACAATGGTGTGTTAGTTTCTGCTTTATAACAAAGTGAATCAGCTATACATATACATATATCTCCATATCTCCTCCCTCTTGCATCTCCCTCCCACTCTCCCTATCCCACCCCTCTCGGTGGTCACAAAGCACCGAGCTGATCTCCCTGTGCTATGTAGCTGCTTCCCACTAGCTATCTATTTTACATTTGGTAGTGTATATATGTCAGTGCTACTCTCTCACTTCATCCCAGCTTACCCCTTCCCCCGCCCGTGTCCTCAAGTCCATTCCCTACATCTACATCTTTATTCCTGTCCTGCCCTTAGGTTCATCAGAACCATTTTTTTTTTAGCTTCCATATATATATATGTTAGCATACAGTATTTGTTTTTCTCTTTCTGACTTACTTCACTCTGTATGACAGACTCCAGGTCCATCCACCTCACTACAAATAACTCAATTTCACTTCTTTTTATGGCTGAGTAATATTCCATTGTATGTATGTGCCACATCTTCTTTATCCATTCATCTGTTGGCCTGTATCATTTTAAATGACTAATTGAAGAGGAATGACTTATTATTTTCTAGCATGTGCATATATGTTAATTTCTTAGAATCATAAACCCTTTGTGTTGGAAGAGATCTTAGAGAGCATCTAGCCCATGTTCTTATTTTATAGATGAATAAACTAGGGTACAAAGTGGTTGAGTGATTTGTCTAATCTTCCTTGACTATTAAGCATTTTGTATGCTTGCCTCCACTGTGATTTAGTAAGGTTACAGACCTTAATGTCTGATTTCAGCTTTCACTTGGTTAAATTCAGTTTATGAATGTGTTGTATCATCTACTCTCCTACTTAAAGTTATCAAGCAATGAAAACTCAGAATTTATGGTGAGTAGTGATTGAGCAGAATCATTTTTCTAAGCCTATCATTATCTGTAATTTAGAATTACAATGACCAGGAAGCAGTGTTAGTATAAGAATAGTTTAATACATCCATATTAATCTGCCTGGCAGAATATAACATTTTAACATACCTTTTAGATCCCCAGTGATGGAAAAAAATGATTAAATTGCTTATTGTCAAAACAAAGAACTGCTTTGGATATGGTCATTTAATAAGCTGTTTTGCTTCATGTAAAATAGTTTTGCTTAAGCTCTGGAGATACAGTCACATGGATTTACCTTTCAGTGACAATTGTTTACCGTCTGGGTTTACATTTAATGCAGGTGCTGGTGACAGTTTGAGATTCTTGACTCATTGCCCAGAATGGGAAATGATTGGTTTTGCTAGCTATACACAGTACTGTCTTTTATTTTGTTATATACATTTTCAATTTTTTTGCCAGAAATGTGTCTATTTTATTTTAATATTTATTTATTTATTTGGCTTGCTGGGTCTTCGTTGCGGAATGTGGGATCTTTTTAGTTGCGGCATGCGGGATTGGGAGCGAGGAGTCTTAACCACTGGACCACCAGGGAAGTCCCCACAGTACCGTCTTTTAATGTTCACTTGTTAATGCCATTAAACCTGACAATTATTCTCTCTTTATAGTGTTATGAAAGAGTTGTTAATGTTATGATATATCTGTTAAAATACTGTCTGTATGTAAACTACTGTATATATGTAAAATGAAAAGTTTATGTGTACCTGGTATTTATTGCAGTAAAGTTCAAAAATAGAAAACAAACATCAGGTTTATACATTTATACACATAAATCGTACAATACTGTTGAAGCTGTCTTTCTTGAGGATCTGCTCATGTTCAGTACATTCTTCCTTTTTCCTTGTTTACGACTATATATTTATGTCTGCAGTAACAGTGACTGTGGGACTTCCCGGGTGGCGTAGTGGTTAAGAATCCGCCTGCCAATGCAGGGGACATAGGTTCAAGCCCTGGTCCGGGAAGATCCCACATGCCGCGGAGCAACTAAGCCCGTGAGCCACAAATACTGAGCCCGCATGCCACAACTACTGAAGCCTGCACGCCTAGTGCCCATGCTCCACAACAAGAGAAGCCACCGCAATGAGAAACCCGCGCACCGAAACGAAGAGTAGCCCCAGCTCACCGCAGCTAGAGAGAAAGCCGGGGTGCAGCAACGAAGACCCAACACAGCCAAAAATAAATAAATTAACAAGAAACAAACAAAAAAATTCCCCAAAAACAGTGACTTAGATTGCTAAGGCATCCTCTCTTGTCTGTTTATCAGATAGTGAACCTAATTGTCTTATGACTTTGTACTGTTTACTACCTGTCAAATAGTCTAATAAATAGATAAAGCTTATCACAAACAGTTACAAGTTAATGGGCTGTTTGATTTTAGAATCCATACTCTTAGCCTCTTGTTTTATATTGAATTAAGGAGTGTGAAGACATTCACTAAGACATTAGAGTTGAACTGAAGAAAGTAAGGAAGATTTGAGATAGATTTAAGAGATAAATTGAAAGTATTTGGTGATTCTGTTGGCTATGAGGGTAAGAAGGCATTGTCTAAGATAATTCTCACTTTTGGGATTTTGATGATTAGGTGAAGAATGGAATTTTGAAGAGTCAGTGAACTTCTTTCTGGAAAAGATAGGGAACATGTCAGTAAATCATCAGGCAAATAAATTACCCAGTGGTAATATCTGAAATGGTGGGTCTTGGGGTCTGGGCCAATTATGAAAGGTAGTGTAACTAGGGGTAAACTGTAATTAGAAGAAAAAGGAAGTATCAAAGGGGTGGGAGGTCTGGATGAGATTCAGCGGGGCAGTGTAGGTAATGAGATTGAGAGCTAGTAGTTCAGAAAGTTGTGGCCAGAGTTTGGAATATAATTAAACAGGCT
Organism: Balaenoptera borealis; assembly: GCF_965194805.1. Classification (NCBI taxonomy): domain Eukaryota; kingdom Metazoa; phylum Chordata; class Mammalia; order Artiodactyla; family Balaenopteridae; genus Balaenoptera; species Balaenoptera borealis. The sequence continues at coordinate 40,136,710 of NC_138866.1, read as the reverse complement.
GCTATTATGTCCAGTGCTGGAGAAGTAAGAGAGCTAAACAATAGACAAAAAATGTTTAAAAGACTAAAAAAATAGAGAATTCTTAAAATTAAGATGATCATTGGAAAACTGAAGCATAACCAGAGTAGTTCATTGCTGATGGCTTCTATTTACAGTTAAATCGAGTACTGAATATAAAAATCTTATCCTCTATTCAACCTATGATATACTGTGTTGTGGTAAAAAAATTTGAACTTTATTTGTACTATGTGATTTTAACAGAGGTTCAATCTAACTTTAAAGTGTAGAATTCTTTTCTGTCTCTATACAATTTAAAACCTATAGTTTTAGAAAAAAATATTTAAAATCTTGACATACAAAAGTAGAAATATAACCTGAAAATGATTATTTTTTAAGGAACCTCTTTTTTCACCAATATTTGTTTTTGGTGATATCTTAAGATGATGATTTAGTTAATATAAAAGGATTGCATCTGTTAAATAGTACAAAGTACCCCCTCCCCCATTTTTTGGGTACCCGTCTTGTTTTTCAAAATCTTTTCGAGAAACTTTCAGATATAGGACAAATAATAAATCACTGGATACTTAGTACCATTCATTATATGAGTACTATTTAGATTTCATTTTGGGGAGGTTTATTAATACAGTTTAATAATTTAATTATTAAAACCAAAATGTATTGGGTATATACTTGTTAGAACTCCAAAGATGTTATAGTTGAAATTTGAAACAATAAAAACTGAGAGAATAAATGTTCTTTAAGAAATAGGAAATGTTTTCAGATAGTATGGAGACAGTGTGGTGTGGGGACTTAGGAGTTCAATAATAAAAATGAATGTTTGTAGATAAATCAAGTTTGAGAGTTTCTGTTTTAATAAGTTGTTAAGGTTTAGGTTCAGAGATCTGTTTCTCTTACAGTAAACATTTTTAATATAGGAACAGATCAGGGAAATGGTTTCCATGTGCTTCTTGAGGTGTTAACAATGCACTTTTGGATTGGAAATGCAATGTAAACCTAAACTACATTTTGGAAGGTTAGTGGAGGAACATTTCAATGGTAATATGTACAAGAAACCCTTGTGCTTTGTGGATTTGTGACTTATGGTCTTGTGAGTTTCTGGTACATGCAAATTACTCCCTCACAAACCTGGAATCTAGCACACCTTGCTCTGTCTGGCCAGCTTACTGCAGCCTTAGTCGGTTCAGTATTTCTTTTTACCACATTTCTTCCCTCTGGGTTCTTTCCTGGATACCTTTACTTTTGGGAGAATTGAGCCCAGTTTTGAGACCTATTCTAAGGGACTTAAGATATATAAAACAGAGGATGGTTGGGGGAAGCAAAAAAAAAAAAAAAAATCCAAGTGGTAATTATCTGTCAGACCCTTCTGGGTTTTCTAATGATCTTGGAGACAAGAACAATTTAGTTTTTGAATTATAGTTAACTTTATTTCTGCTTGAGGTTGAGTATATAGTATTATTATATTATCCATTTATGAACAGCTCCAGAATATATGCGCTTAAAAATAGTAGAATGGTTGTCCTTAATGATATCTGTAATTTTGAAGAGTTGCATGTTTAATAACTTTCTTCTTGATTGACTTTTAAAAGTCTTGGTTGACTTTTTTTTTTTTTTTTTAACATCTTTATTGAAGTATAATTGCCTTACAATGGTGTGTTAGCTTCTGCTTTATAACAAAGTGAATCAGTTATACCTATACAATATGTTCCCATTTCTCTTGGTTGACCTTTAGCATTTTTTTTTTTGTCTTTGTAAGTGATAAGGCACACCGAAACACAAGGAGAAATTCTAATGGATTTTTGAGAGTTATATCTCTGAAAAGGATTTCTCTAACCTTTCTTGGAGGATAATGACAAAATCTTTCAGATGGAGGTAGGGCAAGAGGAGGATTAGAATAACCTAGGAAGGTTTTAAAAAGTACTGTTACTCCTACAGAAATGCTTATGGTGTCCTAGGCATAGTACTGAATGCTCTTTATTCATTATCTCATTTAATCTTTATAATTACTAATTGGTAGGTGCTATTAACATCCTCTTTTTGTGGATGTGAGAATTGAGACTTACAAACTTTAAGTAACTTACCTAAGGTAGAAAAACTAGTAAATGGCTTAGCCTGGATTGAACTAGGTCTAATTGATGACAAACCTCTGCTTGTAAATCACCATGCTATAATTCACTTCTTACAAACCCTTTTTGCATTTCTCCTCTATTATCAGAGAGGGAGTGATGACAAGGCCATGTACATTTTCAAAGAGTTATCCTAGTTTCTGAGGTAATAATGTTGAGTTTACATTTTTAAATCCTTTTTTTTTCATACAAAAAGTATGTATAGAACACAAATAGCTTAATAAATAATAATAATAAACAAACACGCTTGTGTTGAATACTTACTACCTAGATTAAGAAGCAGGATATTACCAATAACTTTGAAGCCTCTATCCTTTTTCTAGCATATTTCCTCTTTCTCTCATAGACATGACTGCTACTCTGAATTTTTGTGTTAATCATTCATATTTTTCCTTTTCTTTATAGATTTGCCACATATTGCTGCTCTAATTTAGTTTTGAATTTTATGTAAGTGTATATATTATGTATATGTTCTTTTTCTAAATATTTTTTGTGTTAAAAAATAACATTAAATTTACCATGTTAACCTTTTAAAGTGTATAGCTCAGTAGTGTTAAGTATATGTACAATGTTGTATAAGAGAGCTCTAGAACTTTTTCAGCTTACCGCACTGAAACGCTATACCCATTAACATTCATCCCCACTCCGCCTGCCCCCCAGTCCTTGACAATCACCTTTCTATTTTCTGTTTCTCTGATTTTTGAGAAACAGAACTTAGTTACTTCATGGAAGTGGATTGATACAGTATTTGTCCATTCGTGACTAGCTTATTACACTTAGCATAATGTCTTCAAGGTTCACCCATTTTGTTGCACAGTTTTCTTTTTTTTTAAAGGCTGAATTCCACTGTATGTGTATAACACTTTTTGTTTATCCATTCAACCACTGATGGACATTTAGGTTGTCTCCATATTTTGCCTATTGTGAATAATGCTGGAACAAACATGGGAATACAGATATCTCTTTGAGATTCTGATGTCAGTTCTTTTGGATATATACCCAGAAGTGGGATTGCTGGATCATATGGTAATTTTTAATTTTGGGGGGGGGGGAACTGCCATGCTGTTTTTCATCTTTGCCGTACCATTTTACATCCCCACCAGCAGTGTACGGGGGTTCCAATTTATATATCTGTTCTTTTTCAACTTTGTTCATTTAACATTGTGGTTTTTAATAAATTTATTTATTTATTTATTTTTTGGCTGCGTTGGGTCTTCGTTGCTACACGCGGGCTTTCTTTAGTTGCGGTGAGCGGGGGCTGCTCTTCATTGCGGTGCACGGGCTTCTCATTGCGGTGGCTTCTCTTGTTATAGAGCATGGGCTCTAGGTGTGTGGGCTTCAGTAGTTGTGGCATGTAGGCTCAGTAGTTGTGGCTTGCGGGCTCTAGAGTGCAGGCTCAGTAGTTGTGGCGCATGGGCTTAGTTGCTCCGTGGCATGTGGGATCTTCCCAGACCAGGGCTCGAACCTGTGTCCCCTGCACTGGCAGGTGGATTCGTAACCACTGTGCCACCAGGGAAGTCCCTAACATTGTGTTTTTGAGTTAGAGTTTTGAGATTCATCCATGTTGATGCATATAGTTGTAATTTGTTTATTTCTACTGCTGTATAGTATTCCACTGCATGATTTTATAGTATTTTATTTATCCATTCTCCCGTTAATGGACATACGTGTTGTTTCCAAATTTTGTTTTGCTGTAAGAAATATTTCCATAACATTCTTGTACATGTCTCCTGATTCACATGGTTTAGGTTTTCTCCAGGATATATACCTAGAATAGAATTATTAGGTAATAAGACATGTGCATGTTTAATTTTACTAAGAAATGCCCAATTGTTCTCCAAAGAGGATGTCTCGTCTACACTCCTATAGGCAGTGTGAAAATCTAGTTTTCTATATCTTTGCCAACATTTGATATTGTCAAATTTTAAAATTTCTAAAAATTTTTAGATATGAAATGGTATTTTACTTTGATTATACAATGTATTTCCCCGATTGTTCATCTTTTCATGCTTCTTGGTAGTTTCTGGTTCCTCCTCTGTTAATATGTGTTTAAGGTGAGAATCTGACCACTTTTTGCTCCATTTTTACTGCTGTCACCTTGGTTTGAGTACCTTCATCTCTTGTTTGGATTATGATACTAGCCCATGCCCTAGTTTACCTGCTTTTGTTCATGCCCCTCTTGTCTATTTCCACACAGCAGCCAGGGTGATACTTTCAAATAAATAATTTATGTTACTTCTCTGCTCTAAACCCTGCAGTAGCTTCCCATTTCACACACAGTAAAATCCAGGGTCCTTATACATAGTGTCTCTTCTGTCTTATATGATCTTTTTCCAGCCTCTTTGATAGGCTCCATGAGGCCGGCCGTCTTTGTTTTGCTCACTGAGGCATCCCCAGTGTATCCAACAGTGCCTGTCACATAGTAGGCACATATTTATTGAATGAATTTGGATTTGGCAACAAAATAAATGCCGTTTTTATGGTATGTAGATTTTCCTTAAGAGTATTTTTGTTTTCTGAATAAACAGGAATTTTCTGTAAAACACAAGAAAAATGGAGAGCAGTTTTATACTTGCTTTCATTTATGCTGAATGGTTTTATTTTCCTTGTTGAACACTTGTTTAGATGAATTAACACATTTTTAAGGGGTCTAATATTACTTTTGATTATATGTTTTATAACATATCTAATTATCTAATTACTTAATGATAATTAGATAATTTAAGATCAAAACTAGATATCTAGATCAGAAAATCAGATTGCATTATTGGTTTCATCACAGAGATAACCTCATTTCATGTTAATAACAAATGAGACAATCTAAAATTAAAAAGTCAGCTTGAGAGTTCTTGGTTGTATTCGAGTGCAGAATGTGGAGTGCTAGGCTGCTAGGTTGAAATGAAGAGTAATTCCAAGGCTCTGAGGTGGCTGAATAAGCAAATGAAGAGAAGAAGGCAAAGTTCAAGAGGTATTGTTTTTAATGAGATTAAATTGTGGTAGACAGTAGAGGAACTTTGAGAGTTGGAGCTGTTACGTTTGATGTAGTGAGTGGAACTTTATTGTACCAAGGTGTTACATTCATTCAACTGGTATTTGTCCTGAAACACAGGGCTTGGGATACGGTAATGAGCATAACAAATGTGATCCCTGTTCTTGTTGAATAATCTAGTAGGAGAGACAGATATTAAACACAATTAACAAATGTAAAATTATTGATTTTGATAAGTGGGCTATAAAGAACAGGATGTGTGTCAGTTGGAGTTTAGTCAGGGAAAAAAAAAAACACCCTAGATATTTTAAGCCATTAGGAAATTAATATGGACAATTTACAGACTTACAAACCCGTTAAAAGGACTGGAGCAGTAAGGGAAGGGCAAATGCTGCATTTCAGGAAGTCAGGAAAGAGCAGGAATTGTAGCAAAACTGCTGCTAATCTGTTGTCTGTATCATTGAAGTGGGTGATTCATAGGAGAACACCTGAAATCTAGTTCCAAGAGTCACAGTTAAAGCCATTGTACTAGATGTGATTGTCTATGGAGGGAGAAGAGTGCTCAGGATATAACTCTGGGTACTTCAACTTTTAGATGTCTTACAGATGTGGTAATGAGGCATCTCTAAAGAAGAGACATTATCTGATGGATAAGATCTTTTAAAAGATGGAGAGGTCAATTTCTAATAAAAATTTTGGTTATATTATGGCACAAATGACATTTAGCATGTCCCTCTTGGATAAGAGGGACAATTTTTCAGTAAGAGTCTTTGTGAACAAATGACATTTGGTATGAGACTTGAATGCTGAGAAGAGTCAGCCATAGGAAAATTGGGGAGAAGAGAGTTTCCGGCCCTGAAACTTGAATGATTTTGCATGTTGGAAGGACCGAAAGAAGACAGGGGTAAATTGGTAGAGCATGAAGCTGGAGAACTAGGTTGGGGTCAGACCATGTAGGGTCTTCAAGGCTTTGTTAACACATTTTTATTTTACGCTCTTTAACATGAGACACTATTGGGTCATGAACAAGGGAGTGAAATGAGCTAATTTCTAATTTAAAGAGATTATTCTATAGAGAATAAATTTGGGGGAAGGTGGTGGGTGTGCGTTGGGGGCAATAGTGGAAGCAAGGAGAGCAGCTGGCAAGCTGTAGCAGTTCTTCAGACAATAAGTGACAGTGGCTTGTAGCAGTGGAGATGGCAAAAAGTGGATGTCATTTAGCATGTATTTTTGGTGTGGAGTCAATTGGTCTTGATATCAGTTAAATCAGGGGTCCCCAACCCCTGGGCCATGGACTAGTACCAGTCCGAGGCCTGTTAGGAACCGGGCCGCACAGCAGGAGGTGAGCGGCTGGGGAGCCAGCGAAGCTGCATCTGCTGCTCCGCATCGCTCGCATTACCGCCTGAACTATCCCGCCTGCCCCCCACCCCCCATCCGTGGAAACATTGTCTTCCACTAAACTGGTCCCTGGTGCCAAAAAGGTTGGGGACTGCTGAGTTAAATGTTACTGCTTCATGCTTGTTCTGCCCAGACACCTTCAGTGGTTTGTTTTGATTTGTTATAAGATCCTGAGTCACTATTCAGCCCAGTTATTTATAGAAGTATATTCTAGTGGAAAGATTAGGATGAGGAACAAAGTAGACTTAATAAGTGTAACATCCATACAAATGGTTAGATGGTTGTGCCTAGTCTGCTGAACTTAATGGTCTGGGTTCTGGACAAGACCAGAGAAGTCTGAGAATTCATTCTATTGGCAACAGCCCAAGGAATACTGGGCAAGCCTCAAGATCTTTGCTGGGCCTAACCTGGTGATATTGCGTTTGTTTTGATTCTTTATATAAGATCCTGAGTCACTATTCAGCCCAGTTAATGCTTCATGCTTGTTCTACCCAGACACCTTCAGTGATTCAGTTTTGGCTGCAAACCTGTGAGAGATTATTGACCACAGTGTGAATTGACAGTTGAAATCTGGGGACCCAAAGTGATACTACATTCCTCTTATTAGAATGAGGGTGTATGAGAATCAGATTTATTATTATCACCTAATAATAAATAGCGTTTTGGCTCAGATTTAGCTCACAGTGGGTCTGTAGTCTCACCTGGTAGTCATTTCCTTGGTTCCCAAATGTATAATTGGAATGGACATACACGGTGTTTGGCAGAACTCTCAGATTGGTTCTGTGACCAATGGGGTAAAGGCTATCATAGTGGGGAAGATCAAGCACCAACCTCTAAAACTGTACCTTCCCCCATCCTGGGAGGGACAGCAGTTCATCTAGTCTGGGGTTAACATACATTCTGAGTACAGGTGTGCTTTTCCTGCTCACAGGGCTGTGGCCAGCACTACTGTCTGAAGACTTAACACAGTGTTTATTTTACCAATATGGTATCTTGAGCAACATTTTCTCTTACCAAGAGTCCCACTCTATAGGAAAAGATATGTGACTGTGAGCCTAAGTTCATGAATTCACTGGTCCTGACACTAACTGCTCCACTCTTACTCCTCTGGATTGGTAGAGCAGTTTTAATGAGCTCATAAATGCAACTAAGGTGCTGGATTGGAGGTGATACTCTAAAAGGGTGGACACCAATCCTCCAGGATGCTTTCTGTACCCTAAATATTCATATGGATATGACCATTATTTTGGGCATCCCTAACAGGTAAAATACATCAATCCTAGAACCAAGAGATGGAAGTGGGAGTGGGTTCACTTAATGTTACACCCAGTCATTACTTGGGGAATTTGTGCTTTCCATCCATGTAACTTTAGGCTCTGTGGACTTAGAGATCCTTGTTTCTGGAGCTGAAAATGCCCAACGGGGGACACGGTAAGAACTCCATTAAACTTTAGGCCATGCCTGCTGTCTGGTAACTTTGGGGTCCTTGTGCCAAAAGAAGAAAGGAAAAAAGGAGTCATCATCTTGGCAAGAGTAATTGACTCTGATCACCATCCCAATGAGATCAGGGAAGAATATGGCACTTAAGGGATCCACTAGGACATCTCTTGATGCTCCCAAGCCTACTGTAGTAAATATATAAGTACAGTAGCCACAACCTAAAAAGAGAATGGTAAGCAGGCAAGCTGCCTAGACCAGCAGAAGTGCTAGCAGAGGGTGAGGGGAAACTAGAGCAGGATGATGAGGACCAGTTATGGCCAGGAAATCAATGGCAGTATTGGGGCTGTAGTTTGTCCCTTTCTCTTGAAGGTTTCCCATGGAAACTAAATAAGTAGAATCCTTAAGAAGCTGTTCCCATCTAGGGTGAACTTAACTCTAAGAAGCAAGTGAATTTGCATGGTGTAATTTGCTTGTTCACATAATCCACTCATTTTTCTATAGCACTGTCTTACTGATTTGTAGAACCTTTTTATATAGTCTGAATATTTCTTTTATGTATGATGAAAAAGTAATTTCCTAGTCTGTAGTGAGTCTGTAAGCAGTATTGTGTCCCCCAGCCCCCCATAAAAGTTTTTAATTTTGATAAAATGAAATTTATCAATCTTCTTTACATGGTTTAAAGTGTTTTAGTCACCTTTAAGAAATCCCTGCCCTGATGTCATAATTATATTTCTTCTACAATCTCTTCAATTTAAAGTTTTTTTCTTTTATGTTTAGATCATTTATTCATATGGAATTTCTTTTTGTTGATAGTGTGAGAAATAAGGATCTAGTTTTCTTTCCCCTTCATCTAGAAAGCCAGTGGTGTCCTAACCATTTATTGAGTAGTCATTCCTTTCCATGTTAATTTGCTACTTCTTTCCTTTGTAAGATTCCCATGGATGGATGTATTATTATTATTTTTGTTATCCTCTATGCTTCTTTTTTTGGGAGAGGGAGGGTGTGCTGTGTGGCTTGTGGGATCTTATTTCCCTGACCAGGGATTGCACCCGGTCCCTCGGCAGTGAAAGCTTGGAGTCCTAACCACTGGACCGCTAGGGAATTCCCCTCTATGCTTCTTTAACTGAAGTATATTTGGTCCTTGAAGTGTGCTTGGTATGTTGGTGGTACATAAATATATAGGTATCTTTTTGGAATGTCAATTTCACCTAGAGAATATGAAAAAATTTTTGAGTAATTGAATAACTGGGAAGTATTTGAAGACATCTTTCAATGACAATAAATAGGATTGTATTGTGGAGTCAAATTGAGTTTTTATGAATTTTTAAGATAAAACATCATAATTTGAAGAAATGTTGACCTTATGGGGAGACCATTTGAGACTATGTCCCCAGTCTTCCAGGTGGTACATTTTTCTCTGCCATTTAAGAGTACTTTGATGGGAAAGGGTGAGAAGGACTGCTTTACATCCTTACATGAATTTTTTTTCCCCGAAGTGTTCTGTTTATTGTTCCATGTATAAATTGTGAGTATTTACACCATTGTTCTTGCTGTGATTTCTGCCTGGAATGTCATCCTTCTTTTGTACTTCAAAGCCATCAAATTCTTCAGGGCCCAACACTGTTCAACCTGTTTTCTGAGTCTTTCTCCAGCTGATCCTTGATACTGCCTCCTTTGAACTCTGGTCCTTATTAATTCTCCTTTGCATTAAGTACTAGTTGTAATAACTAATGTTTATTGAGAGCATACTATATGCCTGGTATATTTCTAAACATTTTAACTGAATTAGCTGATACAAATCTCATCAACTCTGTGAGGCAGATCTCTACCTCCCTACACCTCAACCCCTGGAAGATACTATTTCTTTTTCACAAGGAAGTTGAAGCACAGTGAGGGTTAATAATTTGTCTAGGGTTGCAGGCCTAACAAATGACTGAAGAGAAGGAGGCAAAATGGCTCCAGAATCTGTGCCCTTAATGGTGCTCTATTCCCTCTCAGCTGCTCAAGGAGTGAATCTACTACTGTTTTGACACTTAGCAGACACAACCTTGTCCCTTGGTTTTATGGACCCTTCGTCTTGCCATAGGGTAGCATAAACCTTATAATTCACTGCCAAATGGATCTAAACCTTCTCATACTAAGTAGTTACATGATGGTTTGGATACTCTAGCATCACAGATAATGCTGTGAGATTTCCTGGATCTGAAGCTGTTGGGTTTGGCCAGATCTGGAACATTCAATTGGTAGAAAGATGCCCAGAAATGCCCAGAAATTAGGCGACATAGATTTCTAGCCTGCACTTAAACTATGACTTTTGACAGGTCATTTTGTTTTACTGCCTGTGGAAAGGGGAAAATAATATCTAACTCAGCCTTTATCTTTTAATCATGTCTTTGTATAGATTTTTAAGCTTTTTAGAAGAACAGACAGTTGTATGCATTCAAAGTAGTATCATACTCATAATTTGTTAAAATAGCATTATGTTGGTGCAAATTCAAAAGAATATATTATCAGCATAGTAAGATTGAGAAACAAAGTTCTTAGCAAAATGTCTTTTTTCTTCTAAAGGACCCTCTCTTCCTCTGCATACCTGTGTATATTTTTGTGCATACATGTATGTGCTTGTATGTATATATGTTTAAATATATGTGCTTCTAAAAGTATTGTACCAATTTTTTCAAATGCTGAAAATGATATATTTTTTCTGGGCAAAATTACTATATTATATAAACTTTTGAAGAGATCCTGGGGGTCTGTGTCTTCTTATACTTTGTATTGCTAATCCCATCTGTCATAGAGCCTTCTATATCACATCCCTAAATATAATATCATAGGGTATAATATTCTTTTTTTTTTCTTTGGTCATGCCACGCAGCTTGTAGGATCTTAGCTCCCCAACCAGGAATTGAACCTGGGCCCTTGGCAGTGAAAGCGCAGAGTCCTAACCACTGGACCACTGGGGAATTCCTGTGGTTATAATATTCTTGATTGAATTAAAACATTCAGGGAAAGTCTGTACCATATACAAAGTTTGTAATTATAGGTGATATGGAAAATTTAAACTGATAAACATCAGTTATATTGAGAGAAAATATATTCTTATTTGGAAAAAAAATTAACAACTTGTGTAACACCCCAAGGTATCTGGAATTATCAAAGTGGGAAGAAACCTTAGATATAAATTAGAATTTGACTTCCTCATAGTTCCTCATATTGTAAGAGACAAAGCTGGGATGGCAACCTAGGTCTTATGATTACCTATGTGAGGTTTAATTATATCATCATAAATCTTTAGTAAATCACTTCAGTAAGTAATTTTTATGTGGTCAGTGGTAGCTTTATCTTTTTAAAGAAGTGTATTCTGTAGACAGAGAATGGATGTATGGATACGGGGGAGGGGGGAAGGGGGATGGGATGAACTGGGAGATTGGGATTGATATATATACACTACTATGTATAAAATAGATGACTAATGAGAACCTACTGTATAGCACAGGGAACTCTACTCAGTGCTCTGTGGTGACCTAAATGGGAAGGAAATCCAAAAAAGAGGGGATATATGTATATATATAGCTGATTCACTTTGCTGTACAGCAGAAGCTAACACAACATTGTATAGCAACTATACTCCAATAAAAATTAATTAAAAAAGAAGTGTATTCTAGAGTTAAAGAGTTGTCTTTGGTAAGAAAACTACCTTTTATGTGGTAAATGCAGGATTTATCGTTTAAGGAAATGCATTCTAGAATAAAAACTTCCATGGCATGATCTTAGGACATGTAGGTAGTTTTTCACAGTGGTTTCACATATGTCCTCTCATTTGAGTAACATTTCTGGAAGAGAGTTAATTTAGGGATTACTATTGCTTTTATGGGTAAGGCAGTTGAACACTTAGGTTTTAAAACAATCTGGGGAACAAGTCTCAAGCTTGTCTATTATTTTATTGATTTTCCTTAGTGTTTATTGGATATTTAAAATGACGAATTGAAAATGTTAATAAACATTGAGCAAACATTGATATACTTCGCTTTTAAAAACAAAAAATGACAACGTTATTATTTTCTATAGACTTAATTTTTTCAGAGCAGGTTTAGATTTACAACAAATTGAGAGGAAGGTACAGAGATTTCTCATTTACCCATTATCAACATTGTTCACCAGAATTGTCCTTTTTTTTGTTTTTTTCTTAATACCAAGGATGAACCTATATTGACACATCATTATCACCCAAAGTCCATAGTTTACTTTATTTTTTAAAATTATTATTATTTTTTTTATAAAGTAGGGCAGGGGATAGAGTGAGACACTGGGGATTATTATTATTATTTTCTTTAATAAATTTATTTATTTATTATTTTTAGCTGTGTTGGGTCTTCGTTTCTGTGCGAGGGCTTTCGCTAGTTGCCGCGAGCGGGGGCCACTTTTCATTGCAGTGCGCGGGCCTCTCACTATCGCGGCCTCTCTTGTTGCGGAGCACAGGCTTCAGACGCGCAGGCTCAGTAGTTGTGGCTCACGGGCCCAGTTGCTCCGCGGCATGTGGGATCTTCCCAGACCAGGGCTCGAACCCGTGTCCCCTGCATTGGCAGGCAGATTCTCAACCACTGTGCCACTAGGGGAGCCCCCATAGTTTACTTTAGGATTCACTCTTGGTGTTGTACATTCTATGGGTTTGGACAAAAGTATAATGACATATCCATCATTATAATATCATAGAGTATTTTCACTGCTCTAAAATTCCTCTGTGCTCTGCCTATTTCTCCCTCCATCCACCACAACCCCTGATCTTTTTATTGTCTCCGTAATCCCTTCTCGGCCTTTTGGCTAAGATCAGGTATATTGTCTCCGTAATTTTGCCTTTTCTAAGATGTCATATAGTTGGAATCTTATACTTTGTAGGCTTTTCAGATTGTTTTCTTTCACTTAGTAATATGCATTTAAGCTTCTTTCGTGTCTTTTCATGGCTTCATAGTTCATTTGTTTTTAGTGCTGAATAATATTCTGTTGTCTGGATATACCACAGTTTATGTATCCATTTACCTATTGAAGGACATCTTGGTTGTGCCCAAGTTTTGGCAATTATGAACAAAGATTCTATAAACATCTGTGCGGGTATTTGTGTGGATGTAGTTTTCAACTTCTTTGGTTAAATACCAAGGAGCATAATTGCTGGATTGTATGGTAAGAGCATGCTGTGTTTCATAAAGAACCATCAAACTGTCTTCCTAAGTGACTGTACCATTTTGCATTCCCCCCAGCAATGTATGAGAGTTCCTGTTGCTCCACATCTTTGTCAGCATTTGGTGTTGTCAGTATATTGCATTTTAGCCATTTTAATAGGAGTGTAGTGTATACCTCATTGTTTTAACTTGCATTTCCCTGATGCCATGTTATGTGGAACATCTTTTCACGTGCTTATTTACTTTCTGTATACAGGCATACCTTGGAGATATTGTGGATTCAGTGCCAGACCACTGCAATAAAGTGAATATTGCAATAAAATGTGTCAATAATTTTTTAGTTTCCCAGTGTGCATATAAAAGTTACGTTTACACTGCACTGTAGTCTATTAAGTGTGCAATAGCATTATGTCTAAAAAAAAGTACATACCTTAATTGAAAAATACTCTATTACTAGAAAATGTTAACTATCATCTGACAATGCAGTTGCCACAAACCTTCAGTTAGTAAAAACCACAGTATCTGCAAAGTGAAATAAAGCAGAGCTCAATAAAATGAGGTGTACTTGTGTCTTCTTTGGTGAATTGTCTGTTAAGGTCTTTGGCCCATTTTTTAAGAGGTTTTTTCCCCCGTATATTTTAGATAACAGTCCTTTATCAGGTGTTTTTTTTCTCTTGACGTCATCTTTAGCAGAGCTGAAATTTTTAATTAAAAAAAAAAATCCAGCTTATCAGTGATATCTTTCATGGATCATGCCTTTGGTGTTGTATCTATAAAGTCATTGCCATACCCAAAGTCATACAGGTTTTTTTTGTTTTAATTTATTTATTTTATTTATTTTTGGCTTCGTTGGGTCTTCGTTGCTGCACGTGGGTTTTCTCTAGTTGCGGCGAGCGGAGGCTACTCTTCATGCAGTGCACAGGCATTGCGGTGGCTTCTCTTGTTGCGGAGCATGGGGCTCTAGGCATGTGGGCTTCAGTAGTGTGGCCCACGGGCTTAGTTGCTCCGCGGCATATGGGGTCTTCCCGGACCAAGGCTCGAACCTGTGTCCCCTGCATTGGCAGGCAGATTCTTAACCACTGCACCACCAAGGAAGCCCCGAGTCATACAGTTTTTATCCTACGTTATACTCAAGGAGTTTTATAGTTTTGCATTTTACATTTAGGCCTGTGAGTTAAGTTTGGAGTTAATTTTTTAAGGGTATAAGGTTCATTTGTAGATTCATTTTTTTCCATGTGGATGTCCAGTTTGTTGAAGAGACTGTTTTTGCTTCATGTGTTGCCTTTGCTCTTTTGTCAAAGATCAGCTGAGTATATTTATGTGGGTCTATTTCTAGGCTATTTTGTTCCATTGGTATATTCATCTATTCTTTTACCAATACCACACTGGCTTGATTATTGTAGTTTTGTAGTAAATCTTGAAGTCAGGTAGCATCAGTTTTCCAACTTTGTTCTTCTCCTTCAACATTATGGTACCTATTCTGGTCTTTTGCCTTTTTATATAAACTTTAGAATCAGTTCGTTGATGTCCATACAGTAACTTCCTGGCAATTTGATTGGAATTGCATTGAAGCTATAGATCAAGATGGTAAAAACTGACAACTCAAAATATTGAGTCTTCCTTTCCGAGAACTCTTTCTGTCCATGAATATGGAATATCTCTCCATTTATTTAATTCTTTTTTTATTTTGTTCATAGGAGTTTTATAGTTTTTCTCATATTGTCCATATTTTGTACAATATCTTGTACATATTTTGTTAGATTTATACTTAAACGTTCAAATTTTTGGGCGCTAACATAAATGGTATTGTGTTTTTAATTTCAAATTGCAGTTGTTAATTGTTGGTACATAGGAAAGCAGTAGACTTTTTGTATATTGTATCCTGCAACTTTGCTATAATCACTTATTAGTTCTAGAAGTTTTTTGGTTGATTCTTTTGGATGTTTAACATAGACAATCATGTCATCTGTAAACAAAGAGAGCTCTGTGTCTTCCTTTCCAATCTGTATATCTTTTATTTCCTTTTCTTGTCTTACTGCATTAGCAAAGACTTCCAGTATCATGTTGAAAAGGAGTAGTGACAGTAGGAGACAGTGAGAGTAGGAGACAGTCTTGCTTTGTATCTGATTTTAGTTGGAAAACTTCCAGTTTCTCACCATTAAGTATGATGTTAGCTGTAGGTTTTTTTGTACCTAGTCTTTGTCAAGATTTTTAATTGACTTGTTAGCTCTGGAAAAAGAAGAAACAAGTTGATTAAACATCTTGACAGAGGAATATAAGCAGTTAAATATTCTTGATGGAAGAAAATAAAATCTAAAAATAAGTTGTTCAGAGAGAAAAGAGGCAGGCACCATTCTGGTTTTTAAAAACAAAAGAAAAACCATAAAAATATCTTTGGGAATGGGTAATAACTGAGGATTTGGGCTTTTTCAGCAAATTTTCCTATGTTCTGCAGAATATAAGATTTTGTTTGAAAAAGTCCCTAGCACTCTTGGAGGCAAAAGATTGCCCACATACTGCTCTTTTGGTTGCTCTGCTGCTAGATGAAGTGAACTAGCAATAAGGAACTTTTTCTTCTGTTCTTTTTTTATATCACTAGTTTTCATGTATATAATCTGTAAATACATATATTGTAAGTATGTAGAAAAAGATCTGGCCACGTAAACATGGAACTTAACAGTTGTATGTTACATGTGGGAAGTGAGATGTAGAGCAGAATGAAGTAGAACTTTGAGTTTTTTCTCTATATACTTCTATATTTGAGCTTTTAAAAAAGAATTATTCTTTTAGCAATTAAAATCAGAAAGGGAAAAGTATGGGCAAATAAATTATTTAAAAAAAACCTTAATACTGTTGAAATCCTTATGATTTAAGGTAGATTTTTAAAAAGTGGAGATGTAGAAGTGACGGTGGTAACAAATTATATGTCTGAGATTACAATATGACTTTTAGAAATATTAAAGTGTTCTATCTTACCTTGTTAACTGAATTATTGACTGAGTCTACTCTCCAAGGCCTTGAAATATAGAATATTCTATGTAATGGCTCGATGGTTTTTATTTCAGATGGCTCCTTGCCTATAAATGTCTTTAGTCAGTGTAGTTCTAAAGTATGCTCATTTTCAACTTCTCTAGTTGGATTTAATTTCCTCCAACCACAGAGATTAGGCAAAATGTACCACTCCCAGTCTTCCCAATCCCAAGTGAATTTTCTGGGGTTTTATTGATCTTGAATAATGACAACTATGATCTCTGTTCTCCCTCTTAGGGATTTTTTGCCTCTATTTTTTGATGGATTTTTTTTTCCCCTCTACTTTAAGATAGAAATATGCAAAGGTCAATGTTAGTATTTTACTTATAACTAACCTTAAATATTCTTATTTATCTGTATCATACTTCTCATTTAGCTTATTCCATAAGTCAACTACATATTTGGAAGAAATCAACTTTTCCCTTATTTATTAGAATTTTTCCTTTTTATTTATTATTTTTTTTTGTGATGTGATGTGTTTAGAATAATAATAGGCCAAATTCCTGCCCTCCATTCTAGTGGAGGTTACAGAAAATCAACACATAAAGAAATAAATAATTTCAAATAGTGCTAAGAAAGGAGTGGTTAGGGTTGGTATGGCCCTAACATATAGAGTTGGGCAATATTACAACTGGAGGACTACATACCAAAATGTTTAAATGTTTGAAAGTATGAATCAAGCTACGTCTTTAGTGCAGCCTTAGTTCCAACGCTGCATCCTGAGTTCCCAGGAACCTGAATCTTTAACACCCACAGGCTAAAGCAGCTACTTTCTTCTGGTCAGCCTTTCCACTTGCTAGTCTGATTACTAGCATGGATCTGCTCGGGCAGGGCGGGGCAGGGATGATTGGGTGGTGCCTGGACCCATCTAATACAGTATATGATCTGATCCTGTCAATTCGCAGGAATCTCAATTCGCAGGAATCTCGTTAACCTTGCCAGCTCCTTTCTTTTCCAACTCAAGACTTCCAGGAAGTTCTAAGTTCTTCCCCAAATTGTACTACCCAAGAAGGGAGGAAATAAGGGATGGAGGTATTTGGGAAACTCGGCTTGCCTGGGCAATCACTTTGGTGAATTTAGGACAGCCAGGTTTAACTGATTAAAGATTTTATAAGTAGCCACTCTTTCTAGGATTTCTCAGGGCAGAAGCTGTGGTGATTTTCTCCTTTCTCCACATATACTAGGTCACTCTCAGTTCTTTATCCTCTGGCCTGGGGGCCTCCTTCAGCTAGCACCTCTCCCTTTTGAGTAACTGCCGCTTACTCAATTGCTAACTGACCTTTAAAAAACTTCCTTACAAGGCTGAAAGGGGAAAAAAAGTTTTTGTTTTAGTGATTATGATATGCAGGGTTCTCTAAAGTGCAGGCCCCTGCCAGGTCTAAGGGTAATACTGGATTGAGAGTGGAGTTGACCCTAGACTGCTCTTTTACGTGCCTCTTTGACTTCCCCCTGTCCTGCTATCTGAGTCCTCCCAGATCCCAAATCAATTTTTAAAGACTTGTATATTGGTTTAATTTGTAAAACTAAACTGGTAACCCACCCTTGGGATACCTATGTCTGAAGTAGGCTCCAAATGAAAATGAACTTTTTTCCCAAAGGTTTTTAATAAGAGTTTAAGTAGCAATGATTAATTTTCCTGGCCCCCCGCAGCGCCCCCCCTCAAACAAAGAAACACCAAAACAAAGGCAAACTATATACAGAGTTGTTGCCTATTTGAATATTAGCTTAAAAGTTATGTTATATTTTTCTCCTTACAGGTGTGAAAGTTGCGTGGATTTACTCTTTGTGAGAGGAGCTGGAAACTGTCCTGAGTGTGGCACTCCACTTAGAAAGAGCAACTTTAGGGTACAACTCTTTGAAGATCCTACTGTTGACAAGGAAGTTGAGATTCGGAAAAAAGTGCTAAAGATGTAAGTGTTAATGTTTGAATGATTCAGTTCACAAAGAGGACTTTAACAATTATTTCTATAATTGATATAATTATTTACTTGTAGAAATGTGGACAGTTTGGTAAGTGAATAAGTATAAATTCATCTATGTAATTGTTCAACGTTAAAAAATTTATTAAGGTCTTAGAGAACTCAGTAATATTAATTATCTAATCTTTTTTTTAATTTGTCTGCATCAGGTCTTAGTTGAGTCATGTGGGATCTTTTGTTGCGCCCCGCAGGCTCTTCGTTGTGGCATGCGGGCTTCTCTCTAGTTGTGGTGTCTGGGTTTTCTCTTCTCTAGTTGTGGCATGCAGGCTCCTGAGCGCGTGGGCTCTGTAGTTTGTGGAACACGGGCTCTCTCTAGATGAGGCGTGCAAGCTCAGTAGTTGTGGTGTGCGGGCTTAGTTGTCCCACCGCATGTGGGATCTTAGTTCCTCGACCAGGGATCGAACTGGTGTCCCCTGCATTGGAAGGCGGATTCTTTACCACTGGACCACCAGGGAAGTCCCTAATTATCTAATCTTTGTTAGAGAAGTGTAAATCTTTTTTATTAAAAAATTAAAAAAAAAAATTTTTGGCTGCTCCATGCGGCTTGCAGGATCTCAGTTCCCTACCAGGGATTGAACCCAGACCACAGCAGTGAAAGCCCAGAATCCTAACTACTAGGCCATCGGGGAACTCTCAGAGAAGAGTAAATCCTCCAATTGATGGCTTCACAATTTATTTGCTTTATTTATTCTTTAATTTAATTAGTAAATATATACTGAGTACCTACTCTGTTTGAACAGTGTTATACATATTAGGCCCTCGAAAGGCTTACAGTACAGTAGCTTGGATAGCATAGACATAGACAGTAAAATAGGCAAACAAAACAAATATGTGATTATACATTGAGAAAAATGCTATGAAGTTAGGGACTGAATGTCATTGCGAGTCAGTGATGTAAGGTAAGGCCTGAGGAGGTAACATTTAAGTTGAGATTGAAAGCTATTAGAGAAAAATCAGCATTAGCTACAGTTTATTTTGATAGATCTCTCTGTGTGTATGTGGGTACATAAATATTTCTAATATTCTTTTTCACTTATGATTTAGTTTTTTACTCTTTGTTAATAGTTTTGGATTTCATTTTATCTGTACTTTTGTTATAAGCCACTTTATTGTTTTTTATTTATTTATTTTTTTGTTCTTTTTTTTAAAAACATCTTTATTGGAGTATAATTGCTTTACAATGGTATGTTAGTTTTATTGTTTTTTAGGTTTAAAGAATTAATATCTATCTATCTAGGTGGTCTACATTTCAACCTTGGTCACCAATGTTTTAGCAGCATCGTTTTAGGTACTTTACTAGATAAAGTGTTACTTTATCAATACCCCAAGCTACTCTTTTATTTTTTGGATTACTTATGGGAGATAGTCTCTTTTAGATTCTTATCTTTTTCATTAAGCCCTCTCGTTTTCTAATTCTTCACAGGCACACTTACAATATTTATAGATTTTCTTGATCTAGCATCCTTTAGACTGTAACTGTCATGAAAAACAGGCAGGTGTCTTTTTATTTATTTATTTTTTATTTTTATTTTTTGGAGAAACATTTTATTTATTTATTTTATTTTTAAAAATTTATTTATTTATTTATTTATTTTTGGCTATGTTGGGTCTTTGTTGCTGCACTCAGGCTTTCTCTAGTTGCGGCAAGTGGGGATTACTCATCTTTGTGGTGCACGGGCTTCTCATTGCAGTGGCTTCCCTTGTTGCAGAGCATGGGCTCGTGGGCTTAGTAGTTGTGGTGCACGGGCTCAGTTGCTCCGTGGCATGTGGGATCTTCCTGGAGCAGGGATTGAACCCGTGTCCCCTGAATTGGCAGGTGGATTCTTAACCACTGTGCCACCAGGGAAGTCCCAGGAAGGTGTCTTTTTAATTAATTTTAGCTTTCTGGAAATTAGTGACTCTATTTATTAGAAGTAAACAATATCATAATTCCAATGATAGACCTTGTTTAAGCTCATTTCCCATTTCTTCAGTGTCCTAATTTCTTTATTTTTCCCTTAAGTCTTAGGATTTTACATGTTGTACCATTCTCTCCTGATTCTACTCCTTCTGTGTAGTCATAAGAATTTAAGAACAACATTCTTGCTGTAGTTACAAACCTAGTGTCAAGAAAACTGTTTTATGCCATAAGCAGTCCTTTTTTATGTATCATGTATGAATTAGTAAGAACAACCAAATCAGTTAGTTAATATTGAAAGCAAATGATATGGAATATGTTCATTTTTTTCTTCTCTTAAAGATACAATAAAAGGGAAGAAGACTTTCCTAGTCTACGAGAATATAATGATTTCCTGGAAGAAGTGGAAGAAATTGGTATGTTTTTAATGCTTGTACTTTTGGTGTGCTAACCTGTGTGCTTTTATCTTTTAGATGCCTAGGAGAACATCTCGTATAAAAGTCTCTAACAGGTTTTGTTGTGGTAGCTGATGTTTACCTAATTACTTTGCATTGCACTTAAAGGACATACTTAAGTAATAAACATTTTGTCTTAGGAAAAATATGACAAATAGAGGTACTACTACTTTATAGCTGGGAAGGAAGGCTGTATGTGTATATATCATCTATATGTTGATGATGTATTAGAGTAAACAAGAAAAAAATATTCAGTTTTTTAAGAAATAGGATTTCCATGAACTGTATCCATGGTGACTAAAGCCATATGTTGTTTATCATCATTTATGCTTCTGTGCATGCAGTAATTTGAAAATACTTTGAAGCAGTTGACCGTTGAAGTGGCATTCTATTATTCAGTGTTATTCTAGAATCTGAAGTTAGAGTAATCTTAGTGCTTATTCTTTCTATTGTGATTAGTCAAAAAGAAGCTTTCATCAAAAGAAAGTATTGTTTCTGTTTTTTTTAATGAGATTTCACAGATGTTAAAAAGTCTGAATTTGTTATACATCAATTAAAATAATTAATGTTGTTTTTTAAAAACTTGCCATAATATTACTCACCAGAGGTTTGGAAATAATACAAAAATTATAGACTATGAAAATTAGAACAAGACTAAGAGAATTAAACAGTTATCTTTTTATTCTTCTCTCAAACCTGATAGCCAAGCTATACTCACATTATTTCGTATTTAAAATATGATTATAATAAAATTTATCATTCTTTAAAATATTTATATATGGTAAATATTTAGAAAATTCAAATTCCTGAGGAATGGAGTATTCTAGTTCCTTTAATTTCTTCATTAACTAAGAAAAACCCAGAAAACCTTTTGTTTCACCTGTTATTGAAACTTTTCTAAAATATCTAAGTTCATTTATTATATCATAGCAAGTAGCATGTACAGACATAATTTAGGCTTTTTCTGGGATCTTTTAGTGCCTTGGAGCCATTGCTTTTTTATTCTAATTGTATTCATTGTACTTTGTATGTAGTCTTAGCAACCATGAATGGCTATGAACTTTAGCTGAAAAGATGGTAGAATTGGGAGTGCTGAGACAAAGTAGAAAAGTTAGGATATAGACTGAGAAGATAAACTGAAAACAAATCTGCAAGAATGGGCAAGTGTGCAGGTATGTAGAAATCTGACTATACTTAGATATTTGGTTTAGGACAGGCAGTTGGACACCAAGCAGGAAGACACTCAGCTTACATTTATTCTGAAGGCCGTGTTGTTATTCAAAAGTCTGGTCAGGCAATAAAGGGAAAGGAGATTATAGATGTCACAGAGCAAGTTGAATACATGGTCACAAGTCCAAGCAGGCAGGTAGGATAATTAAAAGAAACTGATGGACCAAGAAGGTGGGGAAGATGGGATCTTGATTCTGGAACAAGGTTTCAGTTGAGCCATGATTTTAAGAAATACATGTTTTTTGCTATGAAGTTTGAAGATATGAACAACCTGAGGGCCCATAGGTAAAACCATGTCCAGAAGTGGGAGCTAGGATTGACAGGTAAGAGCAAGTCCAGATATTAGGGCTTACAATATGCCATTTTTTCTTTACCAGATAAGGAAGCTGGCTCAGAGCATTTAATCTGAAAGTGATTCTGCTATTATGTATTGATATATTCATGAAGGACTATCTTTAGTTGCATTATGTTGACACTCTCTTAACAAAACTACTCTTAATTGACTCATTGGAGTAACTGATATTTCCCAGTCCTTCTGTAACATGTACTGACTGATGATCGAAGCGTAATGAATGCATGATGAATCTTGTCCATTAGAAGATTTCTATACCTCTGTACTTCTCTCACCAGTTCAGTTATATATCGAGTTGGTTGTACTGGTAACCAAACCTTCTTATGCCAGTTGTACTTGTTATTGTAATTAAGTAATTTAATTAAATAGTTTATAAGATTGGGAAAAATTACAAACCTCTACAAGGATTCTAGTTCTCAGGTCCTTGGTCCATTTTAAAAAGATGGAAACTGAGCAGTATAAATGACAGGTATGGTTTATACATGAAGGAAGCACAATTCCCATTAAAAACTGTACCTTGACTATGTGTTATTACATTAGAGAATGACTATACACTTACTGCTTATGCTTTAAGTTAAAGTGTTGAAGGAGAGTGTATGTATGTTTCCCTTCTTTAACAGCCTTTTCTAAGTAATCAACTACTGATCCTGATCATGGTGGACAAAGAGCAGTTCTGCTGCATTTGAAAATATTGATGAAGTTTGGGACCTCACTTCATGGACTTATAGTTTATTTTCTGAACTTTAGCTCAATTCAGCAAATAGTAATTGTTCTATGTGAACTATTTACTTGCTGAGGATATATGATCTTTGTGTTCAGTAAGTTCATACTCTAAGGGGGGAGATAATTATGTAATTATAATTTAATGTGAAAGCAGTGTAGGCATTTATTTATAAAGTGTTTCAGGAATATAGATAGCAAAACAGTTAATTTAGCATTAGGAAATAGAGGTAAAGTTTGAACACATTTGAGTTCGATCTTAAAAGATGAATAGTAGTTTACCAGGTAGAAAGAGGATGGAAGAACATTTGTAGCAAAAGACAAAGTCACAGAGATAATAAAGGTGTTGAGCATGTTGGGTAATGTAGCAGGTAATCTGTTATAGGTAGGTAGACATGGGGAATGACTAGAAATGAGGTTTGAAAAACAGATTGGACCTGGGTTAATGAGGGCTTTGTAAGCTAGACTGTAAGGGTAAGATTTTATTCTATGGCCAGTAGACAGCCAGCCGAATACTGTGGTAGTGATGTGGAATATTGACAGGAGATACTCGAGGCTGGGAAACCATTTGTTAGGGGCTGTAGCAGCAATTTGGGTGAGAAATAATGAGTGCTTAGAGTAGGTAGTAACTGAGGGAGGTAGATAAAAGGGATGTTTTAGAACTAGACTATTCGAGTGACTAATTTCGTGTAGGAAGTGAGGTTAGAAAGAGCAGGCAAGGATGAATTGCAGTATTCTGACCTTGAGCAGTTGCTGGTGTTAATCTAGAAAATAAAAGTGGGAGAACTGGCATTATTTTCCATTGTTTTGTTTTGTTGGGTAGAGAGTATGGAAATGAGGGAAAGACCAGTTTTAGCCCTCTTAAATTTTGTTAGGGTGTGACTGCACCACTTAGTTATGTGTCATTGTTCTGATTGTTATGGTATAAATAAAACTTTCTCTTTTTTTATAAACTTCCTTTTAAAATCTTGTTTCAGTACCTGTTTACTTTGTGTCTTGTTCATGCTTTTAAAGGTGATTAGTTGGATGTTTGTGGTATCTGTATTGGCTATCTCTGTGTTAATCAAAAGTATAATTTTCACAACTCTTGAGACAGGCATTTTAATCCCTGTTTTGCATATGGAGAGGGGGCACAGAGAGTTTAAGTATTGTGCTGAAGATCACATTGCTAGTAAATAATGGAGCCAGATTTTGAACATGGATTTTCCTCTCTCAGAGCCCATGAAAGTGCTTAGTAGTCTCAGAGAATAGTTAGTAGTCTGAGTCTGGAACGTGGGATGCAGATTGGTAGAATAGTGGGAGATGAGAGAAAAAAGTAGGTTGGAGCTATATTCTGAAGGATCTTAAAGAAGTTTGGAAGGAAGGAAGGAAGGTAGGAGGGTGATACTGAAGATGGTTAGAGTGAAAGGAATCGAGTTGGTAGGGTGGCTAAGGACTCAGTGTTTGAGGATTTATAAATTGGGGATTGGTCATTTTGTTATATAAATTTCATTATGAATCCTTTGAATATCATGAATATAAAAATTTTAAAGTATTAGAATTTTGAATAATGGCATAAACAATTACAATAGAAGGGGGCACACAGGAAAATAAACTTTCTTATAGCATTAATAATAGGCTCTTTTCTGTGGTTATGACAATCTAAACATAAAAATTCTTGTTCCTTTTGGCCTCAGGGATTATCTCAAAGGTTTGTCCTTAGTTTCATAATAAACATTCTTTTGGTTCAGGGTATGCTTATTTTAAAAGGGTGAGAAAGTCCTAAGGGCTTTAATTATAAATTCTGGATGTCAAAAAGACTTCAAAATTGTACTCAAATAACATTAACTCTTTCAGAAAATACAATAGGTTTTTTGTTGGCTTTTAATACTTGACTATAGGCAGGTCAACCTCTGAGCTAAACCAGTAACCAGATAGATAAAGGGCCAAATGATTGTTACGGAAAATTGTTCCTTTTTCTTCAAGGCTGTTATACCAACCTGATTCGTTGTGGCATGAATGAGACTTGCTTCTGAAAATTTTTCAAAATTGTAATCCACTTTTATGTTTTTTTTCTTTTTTTTAAAGGAAGAGATTTGTATTACTTATGATTACGATTTGTATCTATTATATTGCTATTACCTTTGCTTTTTCAGTTAAAAAATGAAATAAACAAATTAGTTACTTTAGTTTCATTAGAATTCATCATAAAGTTTTTAATAAGCATAAAAGAAAGAAATTGTCTATAAACAGACAGTTTTCACTTAGAATTTAACTTTACTGTTTCTAGCTTCTATTTAATGGGAAGTTTAAATTAGTACATTGTCTAGCTTGCTGATAAATTGTAATATTTTTTTCTTAAACTGCTGTAAACATTCTAGTAGCGTTCAACATAGGATGTCAACTTTATTACCTTTACTTGTCAGTAGATTCATACCATAAGAAACAAAGATTATTTTTTCCTGTAGTTTCGCATCTGCTTACTTTGCCATTCTGTATAATTCAGTTCTGTAATTATAAAGCTCATTTAAATTAAATCTATATTTATAAAGATAATTATAAATATTAGCATTGATTTATTTTTTATTTTAGTTTCTTATTGAGTTATGATTAACATGCAATATTGTCTTAGTTTCAGGTGTACAACATAGTGATTCGATAATTTTATGCATTATGAAATGATCACCGCAATAAGACCGGTTCTCATCCATCACTATAGAAAGTAGTTACAGTATTATTGACTATATTCCCTATGTACATTACATCCCTGTGACTTATGACTTACTTTAAGCAGGCAGTTTGTACCTCTTAATCAGCTTTACCTATTTCATCCATTCCCTCACCCCCAGCATTGGTTTATTTATTTTTTTCCTCTTATAATAATTCAATAAGCATTTCTTGAGCTCTTACCAGATAAGTTCCTGTTGTTTTTTAAATAGACTTTATTTTTTAGAGCAGTTTTAGATTCACAGCAAAATTAAATGGAACGTACAGAGAGTTCCTGTATACCCCTTGTGCCACACATGCACAGACCTTCCTCACTATCAACATACCCCCACTAGAGTGGTAAATTTGTTACAGTCAATGAACCTACATTGACATATCGTTATCTCCTAAGTCCATAGTTTACATTAGGGTTTACTCTTGGTGTTGTACATTTTATGGGTTTGGATAACTGTATAATGGCATGTATCCACCATTATAGTATTGTACAGAATAGTTTTGCTACCCAGAAATTCCTCTGTGTTCTGCCTGTTTGTCCCTTCTTTCCCCGAATCCCTGGCAACCACTGATCATTTTACTGTCTCCGTATTTTTGCCTTTTCCAGAGTGTCATATAGTTGGAATTGTACAGTATGTAGCCTTATCAAATTGTTTTCTTTCTCATAGTAATATGCATTTAAGGTTCCTCCATGTCTTTTCATGGTTTTATAGCTTATTATTATTACTGTTATTATTTGGTGCTGAATAATATCCCATTGTCTGGATATACTATAGTTTATCTTTTCAAACTACTGAAGGACATCTTGATTGCTTCCATGTTTTGGCAATTATGAATAAAACTGCTGTAAACATTCATATGCAGGCTTTTGTGTGGACATGGTTTTTAACTCCTTTTGATAAATACCAGGGAGGGCAGTTGCTGGATTGTATGATAAGAGTATCTTTCGTTTTGTAAGAAACTGTCAGACTGTTTTCCAAAGTGCGGTGCCATTTTGCATTCCCACTGCAGTGTATGAGTGTTCCTGTTGCTCCACATCCTTGCCAGCATTTGGTGTCATCATGTGTTGGTTTTTGCCCATTCTAATGGGTGTATAGTGAAAGTTTTTTATTTAAATGCTGGGAGTGATAAAGCTGAATCAGTCCTAGAATCTGCCCTCAAGGACCACTCTATTAGGTCAAATAGGTAGGTACATTGAAAATAATTATACAGGGTAGAAAGTGGATAAATACCACCAGAATGATATTAGGTAATCTGTTGTGAGCATTCAAGGGTGGA
Source organism: Balaenoptera borealis (assembly GCF_965194805.1). Taxonomy (NCBI): domain Eukaryota; kingdom Metazoa; phylum Chordata; class Mammalia; order Artiodactyla; family Balaenopteridae; genus Balaenoptera; species Balaenoptera borealis. The sequence continues at coordinate 40,109,921 of NC_138866.1, read as the reverse complement.
GAGATGTAGGGGATTTCTAACTGCAAAGTGAGTTATAGCATTCAGGGGTGGAGGATGGAGAGGATTTGCACCTGCAAAGTGAGTTATGAGGAAGAGCTGCTGATTAAGCTGGATATAGAAGGGTGGCCAGATACAGATATTCACAGTTGTTCTGGGTTGAGGCTGGTACTAAGATGGGCCCTGTGGGAGCAGTTTGCTCACAGATATGGAAATAGGAAAGTGTGGCCTGTACAGATGCAGAGAAATAGCTGAACTGGGCTACCAGTGGTTTTCAGGCATAGAGAGAAGCAATAAAACTAGCATTGTAGACAAAAGTTCACACTTTGGAACACAACTTTGTGAATCAACTATACTCCAATAAAAATTTTAGAAAAAGGTTCAGGCTTTGGAATCAGCCTAGGTTAAAATCCTGGTTCCAACATTTACTATACCTTGGATGTAGTTATTTAATATCTTTAAACCTTATCTGTAAAGTGTAAATGACAGTAGTACCTCACATATCTCATAAGATTATCAGGAGGATTAAGTGATATAATTAGGTCAAGTGATAGATGTAGTGCCTATCATACGTGTTTTATAGATCTTTGAGATGTTTCATAGATACACATGTGTGTGCCCATGTACACGCGCTATAGAGTATAATGTTCAAGCAGAGGTTTTTTGTTTTTTTTTTTAACTGGGGTATAGTTGTTTTACATCAAGCAGAGTTTTGAGAAGGAGATCACTTCAAGAAAACAAGTGAAGGAAAACTACTTTGGTTGGATTGCTCAATCTCTCTTTCCCTTGGTTCTTGAAGAGGCTCTGAGGAATCTGCAAAACTCTCAAAGCAGAGAGGGAAAAGTAATGTAAGAGTTAAGACTGGATTTTTTTCAAGGCATTGTGAATGGAGAAGTGATGATACAGAGGTTATAGAAAATATGATGAAGTGCAAAGTAAAGAATGCTGTGTATGTGTATATCATGTAAAGTAGAAAGAGATTTTTATATGAGCTGTGAATAATTTTTCCACATTTATAAGAGAAGGAAGTTATTTCTAGTTAGGGGAACTGGGGAGAACTTCATGGAAAAGATAGTATTTGGGTAAACATTTGAAGATTGGGTATATTTTCAAAAATAAGAAAGGGGGATCAGGTATTCTGGGCAATGGTATGATCAAAGGAACTGGAGCAGGAAATGTGGGGAACATTTGGGAAATGCATACGTGTCTAATTTCAAGATAGGTCTTTATTGAGGGGAGATGAAAGTAGTTATAGCCAAATTAGGAAGGTCTCTGAATTCTAAAAGTGTTTGATTTTTTTTTTTTTCCTAGTAAAATGGGGAAGGCACACGGGATGAGAGAGGACTATAGGATGGTGGAGGTGGAAGGTGATTTGAAGTGTGCTTCAGAAATATTAGTCTGGCAGCATTGTATACTATGGATGGGGTTAGGGAATAGGGAAAGATGCAAAGATTCTGGAGACAGGAAGTTAAGTCAGAGATTAAATTATCCAGGGAGAAATAAGATCCTGGCTTGGAGTACTGGCAGGGTACATTGAAAATAAGGGCAGTTTTAAAGAGATTTTGGTGGTAGAATCTGTAGTATTTTGCAGCTGGTGCTTATGGAGTGCAAAGGCCAGTGGGTCACATGAATGAGATGTTAAATCCTGGTGTTTTAGCATGATAGTCATATCATTAACAGATAAAGAATTTACAAGGAGGAGTAAATTTGGAGATGTTTATGTGCTAGGTTTTCTAAATTGTACTTTGAGATGGTATCAGCTTTTCCTGGCATTTCTTTGCTTGAAACTGTGGGAAGTTATGAGATTACCCAAGGAACGTAGAGGGAGGAAAGAGGGCAAAAGTCAGAATCATGCAGTGTACCTAGAGAGCAAGATGAGGCAGAGATGGAAACAAGAATGGGTAGTTGGAGTAGTAGGAAGAAGATCAGGAGAATATATTAACAAATTAGTCACAGGAAGGACGTGCTGAGGAAAAAAAGTGATCAGAATTGTTAAGTGGGCATAGATGTTGAGGGTGGTAGACGCTGTGAAAGATTTTTGGATTTAGTGGCTCAGTGGATGGCTGTTAAATACAGGGAGTAAATTGTGAGTGGTTGGCAAGGATAGTGGAATCAGAATGGCTCACAGTTGCCTTTCTGAGGGCTGTTGCTAGTTCGGAGCTTCTTTCTCTGACTTTTTGTGTTGGGGCCAAAGTGTGATTTATAGGGAATGCCCTATGTTGCATCCTAGACAGATTCCCTGGTTTACCACCATTATTATTTTCTTTTCTACTTTGCGATAAAAAATCTGGAGCAATAGCTAGAGGGCTGTTGTTTCTTATTTTCTCTCATTTCTCCCAGGGTTTTAAAATTGCATGTAATAGAATTGAGAATTGCTTCTTTTTTTTCTACATATTTAAATAAGCCTGGATTTTCAACAATGATTATGATAAATTGATGTTCTGAAATAAGTTGGTCCTTTGAAGAGATGAAAATTAAATTATGGATCAGATTGGTCTTTTGAGTATGTTTAATGGCCTTACTCAACAAAACAGATAACCTTCTGTTGGGCTTCCAATATTACTTTTCAACTCTTATAGACCTAATGCAAAAATCTAGGAACTATTTGAGATGGTTATTTGTTAAATGAAGGAGTGAGATAGGGAAGGATTCTGTAGAAACATGAAGTAAAGCAGTTATTTAGGGTAGATCAAACCTGTTTATAGGTCAAGCTGGAGGAAGCAGTGGTAAGTAATTGGAGAAGGGATAGAAGGGCTAATAATGGATGCACAAAGATTATGAGGAATCCAAGGGAAGTCTGGATTGAATTATGGAACAGGAGAGACAACGGTGATGATCCTTCTTTAGACGGGCTGATACAAACACTGAAAGGGGTAGGGCAGTGGGGCAGTACTTCAAAATATGAATATATATATATTAAAAGAGTTTTTTTTGGTTCAGAGTATTATAATAACCTTTTTATTTACATATGTAAACTTAGAAGGGAGTAAGGCATTTATAATTAAAATTATTTTGAGTTGGAATTATAAAAAGATCGTTCTAAGTCACTGAAAGTTTATCACCTATCTGAACATATCTCAGTGGCTTCTCTTACTAAATTATTTCAGTCTTAAGTTTTGGTGCCAGATTTTCCTTTACCTTCCCTGTTAAGTTTCGACTCATGTATTTCATACTTTTCCAGATCTAGACTATATGGTAAATGATTCAAGCTTGTGTCTAGCCATGTTGAGGATCAGAATAAAACCTGTTCTAGTTTGATAATATTTTTTTACTCCTTTGGATAATTTTTCTGTTTCTGGCGCATAGATTCTTTTCAGTATTGATTCTGACCAGTATAGTAGATTCCAGACTTACTCTTTTTATTTAAAAAATTAAGCAATCTTTTTTATACTTTTAGAGTTAAAATGGGCACTATAAAAATCAAATCCAATGTGATTATGGCAAGCACGTATCTTAGGTTTTTTGAGGTGATTCAGATCTTTAGATAGCCTGTGTGATAGTCTGACAGTCTTTTCTTATATTTGGTTCAGAAAACATAGTTGCTGAACTAGAGCTAGTTTCTTAAGCTGTAAAGAATGTCAACCTGATGAATTAAGAAATCACTGTGATGAATATTTGGTTTTTATTATCTTCTCAAGATTTATGTTAAAACTGTATTTCATGTCAGTGTTTCTTTTCTGATGCAGTTTTCAACTTGACCAACAATGTGGATTTGGACAACACCAAAAAGAAAATGGAGATATACCAAAAGGAAAACAAAGATGTCATTCAGAAAAATAAGTTAAAGCTGGTTGGTTGCTAAGTATTTTCTTCTTCTTAGAGATGAATGCTTCCACATGATCCTTTAAAAAGCTATCTTTCTCTAAAACTAGTTATATTTACAAAGAATTTAGCTGAAATTAAGGCCAGAAATACTAATATATGTATATAGGCATATAGGCATATAGGTACGAGGCACACATTACTATAGCAAAGACAGTTTTGGTGGCATTGTTAAAATATATCCTATAAAGGAAAAATAATTATAGACATGCAAAGATTTAATTAACTTTTAATTAACAATTTAGGTTTAATTAACAATTTAGCTATCATTTCTTCAGTACAACTTGGCTTTCTAGTTTTGGGGGAAAGCAGAGGTAATTGTTTTTGAGGCACCGTATCAGGAATTTGTAATCATTGGTAAAAATGATATAGATATATTTGGATTACATAGCTTGTATTTTCATCTTGTACTTAGAAGGACTTCCTTTTTATAGTCTTTAAGTGTTTCATTTAGACACTTCTTTCCTGCAATAAAACTCTCAAGGAATTGGCATTCTATTCCGTTCATATCCAGCCTGGCTTCCTTAGAAAGGTGTCTCATTTCTGAAAGCATCAGTGTGCCATAAAAATTACTCTTTGCCCAGTAGCCTTCTCTGGGTACATCAGAAGATACATGCAGAATAGGTATGCCCAGGTAACTTGTTGCATTAGCTCTGTTTAAATTAATAAGTTTGTTCTTTTCAAGTGAGTGCTTTTTTCACTTATCGTTTTAAACTAGCAAATAATATTGAGCGTTGAAAGAATAATCTAATTTTAGGCTGGTTATATTATTTTAAAGTAGGAATTTCTAATTATCTGAAAACTTTATAATGATAGGTTATTGAATACAGTTGACCCTTGAACAACACAAGTTTGAACTGCGTGGGTCCACTTAACACCTGGATTATTTTCAATAGTAAATGCTACAGTACCACACGATGCGAGGTTGGTTGAATCCTTGGATGCAGAACTGCAGATACAGAGGGAACCACTGATAAGGAGGGCAGACTATAAATTATACACAGATTTTCAATTGTGCGAAGGGTCAGCGCCCCTAACCCCCTGTGTTGTACAAGGATCAACTTGTATTTTATGTAATACATGTTACAGTGACTGCATTTATTCTTCATATTAACATTTAGCACCTGGATCTATTATAACAAAGGGTTTTGGTCAGTAATTCATTATCATTTATTAATTGGTCATTCTGTGCTGAGCATTTTATCTATTAGTGATACTTACTATCACTATTTGGTATTGGCATAAATACAGACATAGGACCATTTTTTAAGATGGTGCAAATTAACATATATCAGTAACTGTGGTATCATTGGGTAGAGACAGTTCTCAAGTGGCCCAAGGAGTGTGGACTATATGACTGATGTCTTTTTGCAAACCTGAGGTAGCAACTTGTCTTTAATGTCTTTGTGAAAGTTGAAGTCTTACTGTTCCAAAAATATCAGAATTGTGTCAAAAAGGAAAAAAAAAGCAATCTCTTGCATGATTAGGCACATGAAATGACCCATTTCTGACATAGAGAAACTATTACTGAGGTGTCTGCTAACGAGATCTTATTTGTCTCATGGAGCTGGCACCTAGCATCAATTGTGAGCATGGAGAAACTGAATAAAGATGATTTAATCTTGAAATAGAGTCTTAGTGAAGATTAGCTTAATTTTTATCTTCCGTTTTCTGGATTCTCATGAGCAGCAGAGATTGCTGCATAGAATGTCTATCAATTTAGCAAAAAAAAACTTTAGTTCAATAAGCATTTGTTGAACGTCTGCTAAACACATAGTATACAAAGATGAATAAGAACCCTGGTTCTGTAGGGACCAAGTAATTTCAGTAAAATGACATAGGCACATGGAGAGTTCTGTGTGCTTGCTGTTATGGGAATACAGAAGAGGGATACCTAATCTATTCTAGGAAGATTGGGAAAGGCATTCCAGGTGAGATAATGCCTGAATGGAGCTTTGAAGGACAAGTAGAAGTTACCAAGTTGTAGAAGACGGGAAGGGGGCGGGTTGGGAAGCTGCACAAAGACATTCCAGGCAGAAAGAAATCATGAGCAAAGGCAAAATGGCATGGATAATCACAGAGAGCTCTGAGAATTTTAAGTAGTTCTATATTGCCAAGTTCAATAGAGAGTTGAAACGGAAGTAGAAAGAGCCTAGGTAACATAAGGCCTTATGTATTGTGAAAAGTAATTTGGACTTATAATGACCAGTTGTTTGTATGTTTTAGCAGGTGAACCTTTTCTTCAAATGAAGCCTTACTCTGAATACGTTTGTTGAATCAACAGTGGGAGGACGAAAAGGCTTGAATTCCCATCTGCTCAGTCTCTTCTGTAGTGTACCTTAGACATCTTATTAGGGAATTCCCAGGATTCCTTAGAGTAATGTTATAGAAACCTAGCTGTTAATGATTGTCATTGAAGGGTATTAAACAAAGTGATAATAAAGTATTGTCCTTATTAGAATAGATTTATTGCTTTTGTGGAGGTTGAATTTGAGAGGATCAAACCTGGAGTTTAGGAGGCCAATGGGAGGTTATTGCAGTCTTGTAGGCGGGTTCAGAGGTGACTTAAACAAGGAATTAAGAGGTAGGGATGAATTAGAGAAATGTTTTGAGTTTGAAATAGCAAGTCCTAATGATGGATTAGAAGTGGGAGGTAAAGGTAAGGGAGGTTGATTGGGTAAGGTGGTGCCATTAGGGAGAAAACAGAGACCTTCTAGTCTTTCAGCCTGCTTCCCTTCTCCCAGTCCAGTACCTTCTTTGTGCCCCCAATGTTTGATTTTTAATGATAGCTATTTTCCCAGTTATTCAATCAGCTAGCTGGCCAACCAATATTTATTGAGGCTTTCTATTTTCAAAATACTTAAATACAGTGAGAAAATTGAGGCTACCAGTTTCTCATTGACAAAGCCAATAGACTCTTTGTTGGTCTGAATGTCATTTGGTCTGTAGGCAGGGCAGTATTTGATGCAGGCTTCTCCCTTGATGTGAAACTCTTCCTTGACTTCTGTGGGGCCACTCCATTCTCTTCATCCTGCTGCTCTCACCTTCCTCTTTCATCCTTTTAAGAGGCTTCTCTTTCCTTTCTGTTTCTTAAACACTTGGATTCCTCTCCGTGCTTCTCTTTAAGAGTTAATCCTTTACACTGATTACTCTCAAGTGTTTCTGCGGCCCATTGTTTTCCTCCTGAGCTCCAAGAATTATATGTGATACATCCATATATCTGTAATTGGTTAATCGACATTTTTTTCTGGATGCATTAAAGGCATTTGTGATTCAGCATTCCAGAACTGATTTTTTTTTTCCTTCCAGTTTTATTGAGCTGTACATAATTGACATATGGCACTATGTAAGTTTAAGGTATACAGCATAATGATTTGACTTATATATCTCATGAAATGATTATCACAATAAGTTTAGTAAACATCCATCATCTCATATAGATACAAAATAAAAGAAAAAAATTTTTTCCTTATGGTGAGAACTCTTAGGATTTACTCTCTTAAGAACTTTCATAATAGCAGTGTCTATTATATTTATCGTGTTGTACATTGCATCCCTAGCTAATCTTATAACTGGAAGTTGGTACCTTTTGACTACCTTTATCCAGTTTCTCCTCCCCCTAGCCCCTGCTTCTGGTAATCACAAATCTGATCTCTTTTTCAGTGATTTGTTTGTTCGTTTTTGTAGTATAATTGACCTACAACATTGTTTTAGTTCCTGGTGCACAACATAGTGATTCGATATTTCTATACATTTCAAAATGATCACCATGATAAGTCAAGTTACCATGTTGATTGTATGGTTACCATCATGATACAAAGATACTGCATTCCTGTTGACTGTATTCTCCCACACTGTATATTTCATACCTGTGACTTATTTATTTTGTAACTGGAACTTTGTACCTCTTGATCTTCCTCACCTATTTCTCTCATTCCTCATCCCCCCTCCCCTCTGGCAACCACCTGTTTGTTCTCTGTATCTGTGACTCTGTTTCTGTTTTGTTGTTTTTGTTCACTGGTTTTGTTTTTTAGATTCCAAATGTAAGTGAAATCATACAGTATTTGTCTTTCTCTGTCTGACTTATTTAACTTAGCATACTACCATCTAGGTTAATCCAAATGGCAAGATTTCATTCTTTTTTTATGGCTGAGTAATATTTGATTGTGTGTATATATATATATATTTCACATCTTTTTTTAATCCATGCTTCTATTATTGATGGGTACTTAAGGTGCTTCCATTATCTTGGCTATTGTAAATAATGCATAAATGAACATTGGGGTGCATATATCTTTTCAAATTAGTGTTTTTATTTTCTTTGGATAAGTACCCAGATTTGCTGGATTGTATGGTAGTTCTGTTTCTAATTTTTTGAGGAACCTTATTGTTTTCCATAGTGTCTGCACCAATTTACATTCGCACCAAGAGTGCGCTAGGGTCCCCTTTTCTCCACATCCTTGACAGCATTTATTTGTTGTCTTTTTGATTGTAGCCATTCTGACAGGTGTGAGGTGATATCTCATTGTGGTTTTGATTTGCATTTCCCTGATGATTAGTGATGTTGAGCATCTTTTCCTGAGCCTTTTGGCCATCTGTATGTCTTCTCTGGAAAAAAGTCTATTCAGGTTCTTTGCCCACTTTTTAATCAGGTTGTTTGTTTTTTTTTTTTTTAAAGATTTATTTATTTATTATTGTTTTCTTGGGCTGCGTTGTGTCTTTGTTGCTGCGTGGGCTTTCTCTAGTTGCGGCGAGGGGGGGCTACTTCCTTACGGTGCGCGGGCTTCTCATAGCGGTGGCTTCTCTTGTTGCGGAGCACGGGATCTAGGCACGTGGGCTTCAGTAGCTGCAGCACGTGGGCTCAGTAGTAGTGGCTCGCAGACCCTAGAGCACAGCTCAGTAGTTGTGGTGTACGGGCTTAGTTGCTCTGTGGCATGTGGGATCCTCCTGGACCAGGGATTGAACCTGTGTCCCCTGCATTGGCAGGCGGATTCTTAACCACTGCGACACTGGGGAAGTCCCAGGTTGTTTGTATTTTGATGTTGAGCTCTATGAATTCTTTGTATATTTTGGATATTAACCCCTTATCAGATTTATCGTTTGCTAAGACTGATGTTAAAGAGCATACTACCAGTGTTTTCTTCTAAGAGTTTTATGGTTTCGGGTCTTACATTTAAGTCTTCAATCCCTTTGGAGTTTATTTTTGTATATGGTGTGAGAAAGTAGTCCAGTTTAATTCTTTTGCATGTAGCTGTCCAGTTTTTGCAAAACCATTTATCGAAGAGGCTGTCTTTTCCTCATTATATATTCTTGCCTCCTTTGTCATAGATTAATTTCCCATATAGTGTGGGTTTATTTCTGAGCTCTCTATTCTGTTCCATTGATCTTTGTTTTTGTACCAGTACCATATTTTTTTGAAGACTGTGGCTTGGTATTATAGTTTGAAATCAGGGAGTGTGATACCTCCAGCTTTGTTCTTCTTTCTCATGATTGTTTTGGCTACTTGGGGTCTTTTGTGTTGCCATACACAAAAAGAATTATTTGTTCTAGTTCTGTGAAAAATGCCATTGGTATTTTGATAGGGATTGCATTCAATCTGTAGATTGCCTTGGGGTAGTATGGCCATTTTAACAATATTAATTCTTCCAACCCATGAGCACAGTATATCTTTCCATTTGTTTGTCTTGTCTTCAGTTTCTTTTGTCAGTGTCTTATAGTGTTCTCTGTACAGGTCTTTTACCTCCTTAGTTAGATGAATTCCTAGGTATTTTATTCGTTTTGATACAGATGTAAATGAGATTAATTTATCTTTCTGATAGTTTGTTGTTAGTGTATAGAAATGCAACAGATTTCTATATATTAATTTTGTATCCTGCAAGTTTACTGAATTCATTGATGAGTTCTAATAGGTTTTTTGGTGGCATCTTTAGGATTTTCTATATACAGTATCATGCCATCCGTAAACAGTGGCAGCTTTTCTTCTTCCTTTCCAATCTGAATTCCTTTTATTTCTTTTTTTGTCTGATTGCTGTGGCTAGGACTTCCGGTACTATGTTAAATAAAAGTGGCAAGAGTGGGCATCCTTGTCTTGTTCCTGATCTCAGAGGAAATGCTTTCAGCTTTTCACTGTTGAGTATGATATTAGTCGTGGGCTTGTCATATTTGGCCTTTGTTATGTTGAATTATGTTCTCTGTGCCCACTTGTTTAGAGTTTTTATCATAAACCGATGTTGAATTTTATCAAAAGACCTTTTTGCATCTATTGAGATGACCATATGCTTTTTATTTTCCAATTTGTAAATGTGGTGTATCACATTGATTGATTTGTGGATGTTTAACCATCCTTGCACCCCTGGGATAAATTCCACATGATTATGTTATATAATCCTTTTAATGTATTGTTGAATTTGGTTTGCTGATATTTTGTTGAGGATTTTTGCATCTATGTTCATCATAATTGAACTTTTTAATCTTCACTCTCCCACCTATTTCTCCTATTACATTCTTTATCTAAGTGTTCTAGCCATATCTGGTCAGTCTTCATATATTGTTGATAGTCTTTCCTTATGACCTTTCAAACCTGGTTCCTCCTCTAATTATATTATTGTTACCTTACTTAGGGTCCTCATTATTTCTTACTGGAGTTATTGAAGTATTCTTCTAACTAGTCTTCCTGTCTTCAGTCTTGAACCCCATTGATATGTATTCTTCACTGCTTCTAGTCATCTTTCTAAACTCTAATGTCTTCCCAGTTGTCTTAGTATGGCATAAATGCATCCCTTAGTATGATATGGTCGACTTTCCATGATCTGCCATCTGCTTGCCTCTCCAGCTTTATCTAGAGCTTTCCCCAACTCCCATATTTCATGACTTGGCCATACCAAGCATTCCAGCTTTATTCATGTCTTTGCGCCTTTGTTTTCTCTGCCTAAATGGCTCTTCCACTCTCCAGTGGGGGTAAATACCTACTGTTTGAAGTCTGCTCAACCTCCATATATTAGTTACCTAGGGCTGTTAAAACAAATTACCAAAAACTGGGTGATTTATAACAACAGGAATTTGTTCTCTTACGAGAACAGGCTTCTGTAGGCTACAAGTCTGAAATCAAGGTGTCATCAGGGTCATGGTCTCTCTGAAAGCTCTAGGGAAGAATCTTTCTTTGCCTTTTTTAGCACCTTTGGCACCACTCTGATTTCTGCCTCTGTCTTCACATGGCCTTCTCCCCATGTGTCTGTGTCAAAATTTCCAGTATGACCTATCTTAACTTGATTACATCTGCAAAGACCCTATTTCCAAATAAGGTCACACTTATAGGTACCAGGGGTTAAAACTTCAACATATATTTTGGGGGCACACATTCAACCCATAACACTCTATACGAAATCTTTTCTAACTCTACCTGTCCTCCATCATTGCAAGGAGAATTTACCACTCTATCAATTCTGTCCCAACTGTACTCTGTGTATATACCTCTCTGTCACTTGTCATACTTATTACGTATATGTCACTGTTTTATCATGAGACTCATCCTTTTCTGCTTATGGACCTATAGTCCAGTAATTCACTTTTCTAGCCCTCATATCTCACCCCCTAACTTTTTACATTTATTCCTAGTAATCCTTCTAAATCAAGTTTGAATTCTCTTCTCCACTGGGTACCTGAGTTAGAATAGTAACCTCAGTAATAGAGGTTTGTGAAATTACAGGGAGAGATGCTAATAGGACTTAGCAACTGATTTAATTTAAGAGGAATGGGGTTGGGGGAGAGGGAGTAAACAGAGATGACTTTGAGGTTTCAACTTGAGTTGCCTGAGATGTAGGTGTGCGCTTAGCAGAAATCAGGAATACAGGAGGGTGATCAGCTTTGGGAAACCAAATGCTAAACTTAATTTTGGATATACTGAGTTTGAATTATAAGTGAAACATTTTTTTATTTGGGAATCTTGTTTCTTTGGGGAGTTTAATTTGTGAAGTGAAAAAAATCTAATAGAGTGTTTTAATTATTATTTTACATAAAAATGTACTTTTCTTTGAGGTCTCTGTTAATTCATATATCATTTTAGTGATCCCCAAATGTATTATACTCTCTCCCTCTATTCTGTATTTGTCTTGAGGTGCCATAAATTCTCAATGTTTTATTGAATTAAGAAAAAAAAGAAGGTATTACATTTTCAATAGCAACAATCAAGGATTTAAAGTAAAGCCATTCAGATTTTACTATATTTCTCATTCAGAAGACTTAAAGAACAAAGGCTAGGTATAATATTGCTTTTAAGTATGAGTTAGAGTTGGAATAAATTTCAGAACCTGGAAGTATTTAATATTTCTGAGGAACTTCATAAAAGGGAAATGAGTAGGCCTGTAGTTCATTCTCTCTACATATTAGCTCTGGATTTTGAATTTTTCAGTCTACAAAGAGGACCCTTGAAATTTATATGCTTGTGTTAGAAAATAACTTCAGTTTTTCATAACTTACCTTAAATGAATGCTATTTGGAACTCAAGCATCAGAAAGACTTATTTTAACTTGGGAAAAAGAAGCTAACTACTATGTTAACTTTTCATTGTCTTATATATTCTGAAAATTGTTTCTATTAAATAAGCCAGTCTTTTATATGGAGTGTTTCAATCAATAGTTCTATATGGAGATTATCTATTTGTTGTTGGGTTTTTTGTTTTATTTTGTTTTTCTTGTTAAATCTCCTCAAATAAAGACATTATTAAGCAGTTTCTACAATACTGCAGCTGGGCTCAGTGTACTTTGTTTAGGTGTTCATTTAGTGCTAGATGTCATTCTCTTTAATGTAACATGTCCACATGAAATAAAATGAATTCTAGTTCTTTTAAAGTGGAATTGCTGCACTATTAAACAATTAGTGACTAGTGCATTTTATGATTCCAAGAAAGGAGGTACAGAGTATGGTATAGGGTTGATTTTGGTTACTAAATTTATTCCATGCCATATATCAATGTTTCTGTTTTAGACTCGGGAACAGGAGGAATTGGAAGAAGCTTTAGAGGTAGAACGACAGGAAAATGAACAAAGAAGACTATTTATACAAAAAGAAGAACAACTGCAGCAGATTCTAAAAAGGAAGAATAAGCAGGCTTTTTTAGATGAACTGGTACGTATTAATGTTAATTGTGATAAAAAATCATTTGTCTTCAGGGTTTATCTTTCCTATTTATTATGCTGGGTAATGGTATTTAAATAGCATTTCTATAGTTTGTGCTGGTTTATTCACCTTCTGTTCCTTTATTTTAAAAAAATGTTTGTCAATATCCATTTTATTTTCAGATAAGAGAGTAATATTATAACTAACATAAGCCAGTTTACTATTAATAGGTTGTTGATGTGTTTCTGAGCTTACTGACTAAAACATATTGTTTTCAGAGCATTTTTCTCCTGATTAATACTGGTTTTCTAATAACTAGCTCATTTTCAAGTGTTTTGGCTTCATGCTGAAGTTTTAGTGACTCTGGTTACTCTGTGAGAACTATATTTCCTATTTTTGCATGAAAAAATACATTTGAAAGAAATGGTAATGTCTTGCAAGTTATTGGTGTTTTCTAGTTATTAGCTCCCCAAGTAGTCAACATTGTTAGATAATAGCAGTAATTATAACCAAGGTTTATGAAGTGTTTCATATATTGGAGAATATTATTTGATGCTTATAAACCATTGTGATATTGATGAAATCACAATTAGAAAATCATCCTTTCCAGTAAAGTCTTTTTACATTCTTCCTTTCCCCTTTCTGGCCCCGTAATTAATTTCCATGTGGTGTTAACACACTTAACTCCTCAGTCTACTAGTTGCTATGCTGTTTGTTATTCTGTGATCAGGTAAAAGTGTATGTGTATATTTTTCTACTGTGCTTTTGCCCTAAAAGCATTTAAGCCATATAACCAGGAATAAAAAGAGAAAGCAAGATAATTTAAATTAGAAGTAGGTGAGAAAGTAAACAAAAAGTAAGGGTAAAGGCCTTAGTGAGGCTCAGACAGAAAATGCTTATCATAAACCCTATCTACTTTGTATGGGTGGAATGTAAATTTGGTTCTAAAAATGAGGACAGGGAGTTCCCTGGTGGTCTAGTGGTTAGGATTCGGCGCTTTCAGTGCCATGGCCTGGGTTCAGTCCCTGGTTGGGAAATGAGATACTGCAGGCTGCACCGTGTGCCGTTGCACCAAGAAAGGAAAAAAAATGAGGACAGCAGTGTATAAAATAGAATATGTTTTTTTTTCCTTAGTAACTTCCATTAATTTTTCTCTTTAATATTTATTTATTTTTATATTTGGTTGCACCAGGTCTTAGTTGCAGCAGGTGGGCTCCTTAGTTGTGTCCCCAGGGCTCCTTAGTTGTGGCATGAGAACTCTTAGTTGTGGCATGCATGTGGGATCTAGTTCCATGACCTGGGCCCCCTGCATTGGGAGCATGGAGTCTTATCCCCTGTGCCACCAGGGAAATCCCTAACTTCCATTAATTTTTGTTGAAACTATTAAGTGACAGTTGTGGCTTTAACAGTTGAAATGATGAATGTCATGTTTTACGTTTTTTTTGTAGACATGTAGCTTGTGAGAAATTAAAAACTTTAAAGAATGAATTAGTAAAGATTCATGTTACAATTATTTTTTGGAAAGGTTTCTCTCATCATTTTATGCAGTTTTCTTTGGTAATGCTTTCCACTATACAGTTAATTGAGTTAATTCCAAATACAGAACTTAGATATAAGACGAAAATACACTTTAACTTTTAAAAAATGTTCCATTTAGTATAAAGCGTTTTTAGTTTTGATTTTGAGATTAGCTGGTTTTGCATAGCAATTATTTTTGCATATTCTTTTTGTCTTTAGTCTTTTAGCATGAAGTTTTGCTGCCTCATTGAGGTGTTCTTGGCAATTGAGCTACAACTGCCAATGTTGTACATTGTGTATAATCTGGAGTTAATATTGGCTTTTGTTAAGAACTGCTCCCCCTTCCTGTTTTCTTCACCTGCAAGTCATTACTGTGCATACTTTCTTTACTGTTTAGATCATGTAACATGGTGGTTAAATAATCCTTAACAATTTACTGTATTCATTAGAACAATTAATTACAACAGATTGGTTTAAATACCAATTCAATTTGAATTTCTCATTTTCATATTTAAATTTATTTTTAAAGATTGTTACTTTAATTTTTTAATATTTATTAAAAAATTTTTGTTTAATGCTAACATATATTTCATCCTTATTGACTAACTGAAAGAATTCATTAACTTTCTTTTTATCCTCCTGAATCCTTATTAAGTAAAAGAATACATTGTATTTTTTTCTATGTATGTTCATGTGTTAGATTTTATTAAGAAAGATTGAATTGGCATCTGTAAATATATCTAGAAGCTTAAATCTTAGAATGATTCTCTGGATCTAATTTAGGCAACTAGTATAAGCACAACTTATTAGAATTTTTTTTCTGCTGTTTCTGGTCCTGTGCTACAAGTTACTTTTTAACCTTTTATAAAAGCATTGGCATTACACTATACTGTATGATGTGACAGGATTTTAATGTTATGGTCTTAATGTTTATGGCTTAGCATTTACTATAATGTTGCCTAAAATGTCCATTTATTTAATCCTAACTGTAAATTCAGGGTTTTTTTTTTTTAAAGTTTGGAAAAAGATTTTTATACAGGTCCTGACTTATTAAATCTTTTTATATTCTTTTTTGAAAATTCTCTTCAACTATGTCTTAAATTTTGTTAAGGGCTAATATTGTCAAACGCAGTAGCTGATTTTTATTAGAATATTGTTTGCCAGATGGCTTGCTTTACGTCAGTTAAAATAATCTTTAAAAAATGGTCATTATAAAGCTTTTAATGAGTATTACAGGTAGTCTTAATTAAAATTTCTTTAAATATTGAGCAGTGTACCTTCAGGCAATCAGCGTAGCTTAGGGAACCTTTCAGGGTAAAAATGGAAAGCTAAGAAGAATGAAATAACTTGAAAGGCTGAATCTGCATTTTTTGTGTTTCTGAGATCATGTATGTTTCCCATAGTTTATTTTACTCTGTAGATTTTTTTGTTGTTGTTAGAACTCCTGCTTATTTCTAGTTTAACTTTTTTTTTAAAATTTATTTTTGGCTTCATTGGGTCTTTGTTGCTGTGCGTGGGCTTTCTAGTTGCAGAGAGCGAGGGCCGCTCCTTGCTGCGGTGCGCGGGCTTCTCACTGTGGTGGCCTCTCTTGTTGCGGACCACAACTTCAGTAGTTGTGGCACGCGGGCCCAGCAGCTGCGTCTGGCGGGCTCCAGAGCACAGGCTTAGCAGTTGTGGTGCACGGGCCCAGCTGCTCCGTGGCATGTGGGATCCTCCCGACCAGGGCCTGTACCTGCGTCCCCTGCACTGGCAGGCAGACTCTTAACCACTGCGCCACCAAGGGAGTCCCTCTAATTTAACATTTACAAAGATTTTCAGGCTCCAAAGTTTTGATTGCTGAAGTGGAGTACAGCAGATTTAAAGTAAATTGTATTGCCTTAGTATCAAAATTAGTTTTAGCTTTCTAGAATGTTTATTTTTATTAAATTTCAACTGTTTTATCAAGACATTTTAATATTCTGGTTCTTTTATGTGAAGGTGAAACCAGGATTAAAACAGGCAAAGTATTGATTAGCAACTTTTTTGAAGTGCACACATTGTCTTACTTTTACATGAGAACTTTTACTTTTTAGGGTAAGTAGCAGGTATGGAATTTGAATTCACTTAGAGTATTAATTAGAAAGCAATGATTTAGCATTTTAGCCAAGGAAATTTATTTTTCTTCTGTTAGTTTTTAACATATGAAAAGGTAGTTAGAGATTTTAAAAGATATTTTGGGCCACCGCCCATTTAAAATGTTCTTTAATTTTATATTTTATTATAAAATTCCTAATGGAAATAGGAATAGCTGCAGGAATTCACAGCAATACTATTAATGCATTACTAATGCTTTGTTGTAGAATATGAAAGGTAGTCAAGTATATTCTTATAGTGTATTTTATTCATCCTCCTTCATTATTGCTAAAGCCATGTCTTAAGAATTTTGACCCTTGATAAAGTTCTATTTTATAAATAAAATTTGTGTTTTTCCATTTACTTTTAAAATTTGTAATCTTTGTAACATTTGCTCTTGCATAGCACTTCTGTTACAAAGTTTTGAGATACAAATTTATTCTAGGACTATGCTGTGGAAATAAATGTCTTGTTATTTGAATTTCTTCTGTACTATAACTTTTAAACAAGTCCTTTAAATATATTAATTAGCCATATTTGTGCCCCCAAATATTAAGTTGTTGGTTTTGGAAAGAAAATTAGATTCTGCTATATCTTTACTTTTATGCTATGAAATGTGTAACAATATAGTTTTTTCAGGATTAAATTCTGGGTAGTTACTATTTTAAAACTCTGTAGGCCATTTGAAGACTGTTTTCGTAGTTCACCTTGGTATAGGAGATTGAAATGTGTTTGTACCTTCATTTTTGTTTACAGATATAGAAAGTAGTATGTGTCTTTGCATATGTTTGTGTGTGATCTCCTTCCTTCCTGGTTTCCTTTTGCATGTGTTTCTGTGTTCTTATTTAACTGACAGCTCAGAAAGGAAAATGTCTGGATACATTTAGTTTAGATCTTAGCTCTGCATCACTTTAAACATGTGAGAAGACTTCATGTTAAACAGAGTAAATGACAGTGTATGTATAAGAATTAATAACTTGTTTGTGTTATTAATATGTGTGTGTACAGATTTGTGTAAATAGTGGCCCTGATTTAGTATCAATATAAGATATTAAAAGTGTTTACTGTTATTTTGTTAATTAAAAAATTTATAAAGATAAATTATTTATAAAAATAAGTCAATAAAGGAGAAAATGTTGATAAATGTCTTTTGATTGTACTTAACAATCATTCCATTGTGCAAAACAGAACAAGGATCATTTCCAAACGGCCTCAGGTGAAATCTAATGGGAAACAATTTCAGACTGGTCTGAATTCACTGGTAAAAAAGAAATGTGTCTTAGATAAACATCTGATCTAAGTTATAGTACTTTGTACTACTCTTTTTGTGATTAGCTTCTAATTTTTTTATTTTAATAAATATGGTTGGTTTTGCTAGATGAAATAAGACCCTATTATATTGTCTTTAATGTGGATTTTATAAAAATCCTTTTTTTGTAGGTTATTTTGATTTATGAGTCTAAAGCAGCCTTTTCTTATTATGGAATGTTGAAGTTTTTTGTAAAGTGTTCTCCATAAAGTGAATACCTAGGTTGACATCAAATGTTTATGGAAAGGCATAATTTAAAATAAAAAACTCATTGCTTTTATTTTTAACTTTCACATTGCACTTTAACTTTTCTTGCAGGAGAGTTCTGATCTCCCCGTTGCTCTACTCTTGGCTCAGCATAAAGATAGATCTACCCAACTGGAAATGCAGCTAGAGAAACCTAAACCTATAAAACCAGTGACATTTTCCACAGGCATCAAAATGGTAAGCTGTATTTTAATCACTTGTTTGGAAGATATATTTCAAGGGTTATAGTTTATAATTTTATATTGATTTTTACAGATAAACTGGGAGGTTCAGATATTTAAGAACAGTGTCTGATCTAGGCTACATGTCTAGAAATATAAATATGTGCATTGTAAGAGGAAAGTGAAAAATAATAAATAAATAATTTACAAAGTATGCAACACAGTTTTGTTCTATATGATATTGAGTTTGTATGTGTTTTATTATTCTACATCAGTTTTTAAGCTTGTGGTGTAGAAAAACATTTCTTAAAAGAAAATGCAAACTTCCAGTTTCTGGTATGGCATGTAAGAAACTTGGAAGTTGCCACTCCATCCTGACAACAAGTAAAAACCTGAACACACTGAGAAATCAACAACTTTTTTAGTAAAGAGAGGTCACAAAGCAAACCACTGCCCTTAAAATTGGAGAGACCAGCAGAGACTACAGTGAATCACAGTTCACAAGAGCAGCAACTTTGTTGGAAGCCAGTGCTGGTGTAGGGAAACCGGAATTGGTTGACAAATTGCTGGAGGCTCAGTGTGGGCAACTCTGAGAGTTAAAAACTCCAGGGGAAACCAGTTATCAGAGCCCCACACTTTTGTGAGTCTTACCTGTTGTGTCTCTACCAGATTCTCTCAGTGAATATCAGAAAAATCCCCTTATGCTTTTTTTTTTAAATTTTTATTTATTAATTTATTTATTTATGGATGTGTTGGGTCTTCGTTTCTGTGCGAGGGCTTTCTCTAGTTGTGGCAAGCGGGGGCCACTCTTCATCGCGGTGCGTGGGCCTCTCACTGTCGCGGCCTCTCTTGTTGCGGAGCACAGGCTCCAGACGCGCAGGCTCAGTAATTGTGGCTCGCGGGCCCAGTTGCTCTGCGGCATGTGGGATCTTCCCAGACCAGGGCTCGAACCCGTGTCCCCTGCATTGGCAGGCAGATTCTCAACCACTGTGCCACCAGGGAAGCCCACGCCCCTTATGCTTTTGATAGAGGAAGGGGAAAAGGAACCATTTTGAAATATGCCAGAGCATTCTGTTCCTCCTAACAAGGCTTGCCCTTAGGATAAACTATTTCACCAGAGCCTAACCTGCTGGAGTTTTATCAGAGGCTCACTGATGTGGGTGAAAGGAAATATCCAACTATAGCTGCTCAAGTCTTCCATGTTGGAGAAGGGAAATACACAACTTCAGCTCACTCTAGCCATCCTGCTCCACCTGAGGGGAGGGAGATGGATTGAGAAGTGTGTGTGTGAAGTTCACAGTCCAGAAGCACAGGCTTTCTAAAAGACTGAGATCTTATCATAAGACTATAAATTGTTCAGCCATCCCCCACACCTTACCACCATATTACTAAAGACCTGTTTACAGCAGTTCATTTTAAAAAGTGTATCATGCCTGGCTGTCAAAAAAAAAAATTATAAGATATACTAAAAGGCAGAAAACACAATTGGAAGAGATAGAGCAAGCACGAGAATCAGGATTAGATATGGCAGGGGTGTTGGAATTATCATACTTGGAATTTAAAACAACTGTGATTAATATGCTAAGAGTGCTAATGGATAAAGTAGACAACATGCAAGAACAGATGGGCAATGTAAGTGGAGAGATGGAAGTTCCAAGAAAGAACCAAAAAGAAATGCTAAAAAAAAAAAACCACTGTAACAGAAGTGAAGAGTGCTTTTGATGGCCTTATTAGTAGATTGGACATGCATGAGGAAAGAGTCTTGAGCAAGAGGATGTATCAGTAGCATTCTTGGAAACTGAAAACCAAAGAGAAAAAGCCCGGAATAAAAAAACCAGACCAGAAGAACAGAATATCCAAGGACTGTGGGGTGACTACAAAAGGTATAGCATAAGCATAATGGCAATACCAGAGGAGAAGAAAGAAAGGAACAGAAGAAGTATTTGAAACAATAACAACTGAGAATTTCCCAAAATCAACATCAGACACCAAACCAAAGGTCCAGGGAGCTCAGAGAACACCAAGTAGGATAAATGCCAAAAAAATCCTTACACCTAGGCATATTATTTTCAAATTACAGAAAATTGAAGATAAAAAAATCCTGAGGAAGCCAGAGGGGGAAAAATCCCTCACTTATAGAGGAGCAAAGATAAGAATTATTATCTGGCTTCTCCCTAGAAACCATGCAAGCGAGAAGAGAGTGGAGTGAAATATTTAAGGTGTTGAGAGAAAAAACCCACCAACCTAGAATAATGTACTGTGCAAAATTATCCTTTAAAAGTAAAGGAGAAATAAAAATTATCAGACAAAAACTGAGGGCATTTTTTGCCAGTAGACAATTTTTGCAAGAAATGTTAAAAGAAGTGCTTTAGAGACAAAGAAAATGATACAGGTCAGAAACTCAGATATCTAAGGAAAAGCATTGGAGAAGAAATGAATGAAGATAAAATAAAAACTTTTATTTTTCTTGTTCTCAATTGATCTAAGAGATAACAGTTTAAAATAATAGTGACACTGTATTTGACTGTGTTTGCTTATGTGTATGTATGTATACTTCACACACATATCCTTATATAAGTGAAATGAATGATAGTGATGATACAAGGGATGGGAAGAAGCAATTAGAATTATTTTGTTATTATAAGGTACTCACTACCCATGTTTCTACTACTCGGCTGTTATTTTTGAGGTTTAAAATTGCCTACTTTGTCATATGTGTGCTAGCTATTAGATTATAAACATCTTGAGGGCAGAAGTTGCGTATTGTAACTTTGTTTTGTATGATTGTGGGTATGTGGGTACCTGAATAATAGAAAATATTCATGATTTATTTTAAACTTACAAATGTAGGAAGTATGAACACATCTTTAAATAATGCAAAAGAAAACACTATTCATTAAGGAATTATCAGTGCTTTTGAACTAAGAGGCAGTATGGTGTAGAGGAAAGAAAATGGGCTTGGAAAGACCCAGATACAATGGGACTAAACCCCAGCTTCACCACTCACTAGATGTGTATCCGTGTTTTTTCATTGGTAAAGTTGCGATGATTTAGCTTTACATGATTATTCGGAGGATTAAAATATGTATATAAAATGCTAAACCAAGTGCAAATGTAATTTTATAAGTAATGCTTTTTGTTGTTATTATAGTTAAATATCTAAGTGAATTACATTATAATCTCTTTATGTTGTATAGTTAGGTAATACATATTCCAGAATGTCATGTAAATGGAATCATACAGTGTGTAGCCTTTTAAGTCTAGCTTTTTTAAGTTAGCAACATGCATTTGAGATCATCCATGTTGCTGCATGTATCAATAGTTGCTCCTTTTGTTAAGTAATAATACCATTGTACGGATATACCAGTTTCTTTATCCATTCATCAGTTGAAGGACATGTGAGTTGTTTCCTTTTTTTTTTTTTTTATGTTATGAATAAGGCTGCTATAAACATTTGCTTACAATTGTGTGTGTACGTACGTTTTCCTTTCTCTTGGGTAAATACTATTAAGAATGAGATTGGTGATTTATATACGGTAGGGGTATGTTTAGCTTCGTAAAAAATTTTCAAACTGTTTTTCAAAGTACCTGTACCAGTTTGCATTCCTACCGACATTGATGAGTATTCCAGTTGGTCTGCATCCTCAGTATTAAGAATTTTAGTATTTTAGGCATTCTAAACAGATGTGTAGTGGTTATCTCATTATGGTTTTAATTTACATTTCCCTGATGACTAATGATGTTGAGCATCTTTTTGTGTGCTTATTTGCCATCAGTATTTCATTTGACTTTAGTATTTAACTTAATATATTAGATATCTTTCCAGATAGTGTTGTGACTTGTTATTTATTTATTTTCTTTCTTTCTTCTTCCTTTCCTCTCTTTTTTATAACCTTTTGTTTGGCGAAATGTATTGCATATACACAAAGGTGCACAGAACCAAACCATATAGCTTAGTGAATTATCACAAAGTGAACATCTGTGTAACCATCACACAGATAAAGGAAAAAAGTATTCTCAGTGCTCTAGAAGTCCTCATCATGACTTCTCACATCTGGCTAGCACCCCATTCCTTTTCCCAGAAACAGTCACTCTTCTGTCTTTTATGGCATTCCCTTTCTTGCTCTTTTAAGTAGCTTTAACATCTAAGCATGTATGCCTTAACCTGATTAATGTTTTGCTTGTCCAACTTATATTTGTGAGATTCATCTATGTTTTTCTATACAGCTGTAGGTTTTTTTCATTTTCATTGCTGGATAATGTTCCATTAGAGGAATATACTACTATTTATCCATTCTGCTGTTGATAGATGTTTGGATTTTTTTGAGTTTTGGTATTATACATTATACTAACATTTTAATATATGTTTCCTGGTCACATGCACAGACACTTTTTCTTGAGTGTTTACCTAAGAGTAGAGTTACTAGGTCATAGCGATTATGTATGTTCATTTTAGGAGATACTGCCAAAACATTTTTCAAATTGGTTTTTACCAATTGTACTTCTACCAACACTTGTGCTTTTCTGTCTTTTCCACTTTAACCATTCTGATGGGTATTTAGTACTGTTTTGTGATTTTAATCTGCACCTTATTTCACTGATCACTAATGAGATTGAGCATTGGCTATCCTATTTTGTGAAATACCTGTTCAAGACTCTTGCTCATATGTAGAAGTTCTTTATATGTTGTGGATCTAAGCCTTTTATTAGTCATATGTATAGTAAATAACTTTTGTCACTTTATGTCTTGTTTTTTTCACTCTCTTAAGGGTGTCTTTTGAACTCTTTATTGTTTAACTTTCTTTTATCCACCTGGAATTTTTTGTTTTCTTTTTTTGTGTGTGGTGGGAGGGAGGTGATCCAATTACTTTAATGCATGTTGAGATTCATATAACTTAAGTGTGTGATGGAATACTTATTGTTTGTTATTTTAGCAAAATTCAGCATTTGGTTCAAGGGCAAGGTGAAAATTTAGACACAGTTTTTATGTGGAATTACTGAATTTATTCCATATTCCTGAATGTGGAGACTGACACATAATGTAGATGAAAATCTAAATGTTTATGAAGTTAAGAGTCTCTATACTGTTTGGAAAAATCATCCCTAAAATGCAGGATGAAAAGTAACATTTATTGAACACCTATATCCCAGGGTTTGATTACATTGAACAGATGTTGGCAAGGATGCCAACACTGCTTAAGACTTTGTGACCTGTGATAGTTTCTTTTAATAAAAGGTGTCGTTTTTTGTTTTTATATCTCCATGAAATAGATGGTATTCCTATTTTTGCAGATCTGAAAACTGAGTCTCAGAGAGGATAGATTTCATATAAAAGATGGCACCAAAACTCACTCTCTTTCTATTATACCTTATTTAATTAATGAGAATACTCAAAAACAAAACATAAATTCTATGTTACGTGTCTTTCTAATCTGAGGGTAGCTAGGATTTCAACTATTGCTTCTAATAGTGGACTGATTGTATAGAAGGTAATCCAAGGGACAGGAGCCACCGCAATGACCTTTTCTTTTCCTGATCTGCTGTACTTAAAGAAAAGTCAGACACAACAAATGAAGTTAGATATGCTGAACTTGGAGAGCGTCCAAGGGAGGCATATAAATTTAATTAAGCTTTTTGGAAATAGATCCTTTGACGTGTGACTGAGAAGACAGGATTTATTTATTTAGTAAACCTAGAGAAATATGAAGGGTTAAAAATTGGCGTAAAATAATTAGTATGAAATGAGGATTTAATTATTATGTATTGAGATATGTAGAGTTGAGACAGTGAATATATTTTGGTTAGGAATATTCACAGATTGGCTGAATATTTTGAATTATATTTCCTAGGAATTAAACTCTCAGTGAGTGGGGAAGTGCTAGGGGTACAGTACATATTAGAAGAATTATTTATATATAATTTGTGACTTGACTATCTAAGAGAGTTCCACTTAATCACTGTTTTATGTATGAATAGGTGAAACTTTATTTTGTATATATTTTGTCTTCTCTGGGGTAATAGCGTTTTGCACTCCTAAAGTAGGGATTGCAGCTTGGTTTCTCAGTCATTTGTTAGTTATTTTAATCTAATTGGTTCAGATTCCAACAATATAATTTTAGGACTTCTGTTTCTTTTTATCTTATAAATAACTCTAATTAAATTTTCCCCTAAAGAATAGATGTCGTTACCATTATTACATCATTCCTAGTTGAGCCAGTGAACAGACCTCAAAGTAGCAGTTTTTCGTCCCCATTTGTTACTAGCTTGTATCATTAAATATCCATACATCGTATCTACAGATTTAAGTACTAAGTCTTAGTCTTTTGGAAGTACAGAAAGACACCTTGATCATGTTGTAAAATTAGAAACCAGAATCTAAGGCTGGGAATCTGGTGCTTCTTCAGTTGTGATGGTGTTCTATACTTCACTACGCTTTGGCATGCAAACTGGAAACAAACTGAGTCACAAAGATAAGCTAAGAATTGTTTTTAAGTATAGCTTTTGGTCCTTTGTTGTTGATTGCTGGAGAGCAGTAAAGGGGAGCCTGTCATTCGTTGCCAAAGGCAAAAGCTGTTTGAGTATTTTACCCTTGATGTTTAAAAAAATTTTTTTATATTATCTATGGGTAAGCCAGAAGGGAGCTCATCTGTGACATAAATTGGCTTTTCTGATTGCAACAAATAAGATTTAGCTGTTTTCATCAAACATTGCTTATTATTCTGAACTCATTTGAAGATTAAACTCTTTGTTAACATTTGTTTATAGAAAATTGATATCCAATTGTATCTGAAATAAGAAAGTAAAAACTGTACTGAACAATTAAATCTATTCTTAATATATAATGTTGCGCTTTGGTAGCAAATCAAATTGTAGAAACCAAAGAAGTAATGTGGGGGAGGACCTTCAAGATGGCAGAGGAGTGAGACGTGGAGATCACCTTCCTCCCCACAAATTCATCAGAAATACATCTACATGTGGAACAACTCCTACAGAACACCTGCTGAACGCTGGCAGAAGACCTCAGACCTCCCAAAAGGCAAGAAACTACCTATGTACCTGGGTAGGGCAAAAGACAAAAGAAAAAACAGAGACAAAAGAATAGGGATAGGACCTGTACCTCTGGGAGGGAGCTGTGAAGGAGGAGAAGTTTCCACACACTAGGAAGCCCCTTCACTGGCAGAGATTGGGGGGTGAGTGGGGGGGGAAGCTTCGGAGCCGCAGAGGAGAGTGCAGCAACAAGGGTGCGGAGGGCAAAGCGGAGAGATTCCCACACAGAGGATCGATGCTGACCAGCACTCACCAGCCTGAGGGGCTTGTCTGCTCATCCGCCAGGGCAGGTGGGGTCTGGGAGCTGAGGCTCGGGCTTCGGAGGTCAGATCCCAGGGAGAGGACTGGGGTTGGCTATGTGAACACAGCTGGAAGGGGGCTAGTGCACCACAGCTAGCTGGGAGGGAGTCTGGGGAAAAAGTGAGAAGGAGTCTGGAAAAAGTCTGGAACTGCCTAAGAGACAAGCGACCATTGTTTCAGGTTGTGCGAGGAGAGGGGATTCAGAGCACTGCCTAAACGAGCTCCAGAGATGAGCTCGAGCTGCCGCTATCATCGTGGACACCAAGACTGGCATGAAACGCTAAGGCTGCTGCTGCAGCCACCAAGAAGCCTGTGTGCAAGCATGGGTCACCGTCCACACCTCCCCTCCCGGGAGCCTGTGCACCCCACCACTGCCAGGGTCCTGTGATCCAGGGACAACTTCCCCGGGAGAACACACAGCACTCCTCAGGCTGGTGCAACGTCACGTTGGCCTCTGCCGTTGCAGGTTCGCCCGGCATTCCATACCCCTTCCTCCCACCCAGCCTGAGTGAACCAGAGCCCCCTAAAGAGCTGCTACTTTAACCCCATCCTGTCTGGGCGGGAACAGATGCCCTCAGGTGACCTACATGCAGAGGTGGGACCAAATCCAAAGCTGAACCCCAGGAGCTGTGCGAACAAAGAAGAGAAAGGGAAATCTCTCCCAGCAGCCTCAGGAGCAGCGGATTAAGTCTCCACAATCAACCTGATGTAACCTGCATCTGAAGAATACCTGAATAGACAACGAATCATCCCAAAATTGAGGCGGTGGACTTTGGGAGCAACTGTAGACTTGGGGTTTGCTTTCTGCATCTAATTTGTTTCTGGTTTTATGTTTATCTTAGTTTAGTATTTAGAGCTTATTATCATTGTTAGATTTGTTTATTGATTTGGTGGCTCTGCCTTTTTTTAAATATGTGTGTGTGTGTGTATATATATATATATATATATATATATATATATATATATACATATTTTTTTCCTTTTTCTCTTTTTTATGTGTATGTGTATGCTTCTTTGTGTGATTTTGTCTGTATAGCTTTGCTTTTACCATTTATCCTAGGGTTCTGTCTGTCCTTTTTTTTTTTTTTTTTTTAGTATTTAGTGCTTGTTATCATTGGTGGATTTGTTTCTTGGTTTGGTTGCTCTCTTCTTTCTTTCTCTTTTCTTATTTTTTATTTTTAATAATTAAAAATTTTTTTTAAATAACTTTATTTTAATTTAATTTTCTTTCTTTCCTTTTTGTTTTTTTCCTCCCTTTTCTTCTGAGCTGTGTGGCTGACAGGGTCTTAGTGCTCTGGCCAGGTGTCAGGCCTGAGCCTCTAAAGTGGGAGAGCTGAGTTCAGGATATTGGTCCACCAGACACCTCCTGGCCCCACCTAATATCAAACAGTGAAAGCTCTACCAGAGATCTCCATCTCAACGCTAAGACCCAGCTCCACTCAGTGACCAGCAAGCTATAGTGCTGGACACCCTATGCCAAACAACTAGCAAGACAGGAACACAACCCCACCCATTAGCAGAGAGGGTGCCTAAAATCATAATAAGTTCACAGACACCCCAAAACACACCACTGGACGTGGTCCTGCCCACCAGAAAGACAAGATCCAGCCTCATCCACCAGAACACAGGCACCAGTCCTCTCCACCAGGAAGCCTAAACAACCCACTGAATGAACCTTACCAATAGGGAACAGACACCAAAAACAACGGGAACTACGAACCTGCTGCCTGCAAAAAGGAGACCCCAAACTCAGTAAGTTAAGCAAAATGAGAAGACAGAGAAATACACAGTAGATGAAGGAGCAAGGTAAAAACCCACCAGACCAAACAAATGAAGAGGAAATAGGCAGTCTACCTGAAAAAGAATTCAGAGTAATGATAGTAAAGATGATCCAAAAATCTTGGAAATAGAATGGAGAAAATACAAGAAACGTTTAGCAAGGACCTAAAGAACTAAAGAGCAAACAAACAATGATGAACAGCACAATAAATGAAATTAAAAATTCTCTAGAAGGAATCAATAACAGAATAACGGAGGCAGATAAACAGATAAGTGACCTGGAAGATAAAATAGTGGAAAAAACTACTGCAGAGCAGAAAAAAGAATAAAGAATGAAAAGAATTGAGGACAATCTCAGAGACCTCTGGGACAACATTAAATGCACCAACATTCAAATTATAGGGCTCCCAGAAGAAGAAGAGAAAAAAAAAGGGACTGAGAAAATATTTGAAGAGATTATAGTTGAAAACTTCCCTAACATGGGTAAGGAAGTAGTCAATCAAGTCCAGGAAGCACAGAGAGTCCCATACAGGATAAATCCAAGGAGAGACACGCCAAGACACATATTAATCAAACTATCAAAAATTAAATACAAAGAAAAAATATTAGAAGCAGCAAGGGAAAAGCAACAATTAACATACAAGGGAATCCCCATAAGGTTAACAGCTGATCTTTCAGCAGAACCTCTGCAAACCAGAAGGGAGTGACAGGACATATTTAAAGTGATGAAAGGGAAAAACCTACAACCAAGATTACTGTACCCAGCAAGGATGTCATTCAGATTCAACGGAAAAATTAAAACCTTTACAGACAAGCAAAAGCTAAGAAAATTCAGCACCACCAAACCAGCTTTACAACAATGCTAAAGGAACTTCTCTAGGCAGGAAACACAGAGAAGGAAAACACTTACAATAACAAACCCAAAACGATTAAGAAAATGATCATAGTAACATACATATCGATAATTACCTTAAATGCAAATGGATTAAATGTTCCAACCAAAAGACATAGACTGGCTGAATGGATACAAAAACAAGACCCATATATAGGTTGTCTACAAGAGATCCACTTCAGACCTAGGGACACATACAGACTGAAAGTGAGGGGATGGAAAAAGAGATTCCATGCAAATGGAAATCAAAAGAAACCTGGAGTAGCAATTCTCATATCAGACAAAATAGACTTTAAAATAAAGACTATTAAAAGAGACAAAGAAGGACACTACATAATGATCAAGGGATCAATCCAAGAAGAAGATATAACAATTGTAAATATTTATGCACCCAACATAGGAGCACCTCAATAGATAAGGTAAATGCTAACTGCCATAAAAGGGGAAATTGACAGTAACACAGTCATAGTAGGTGACTTTAACACCCCACTTTCACCAATGGACAGATCATCCAAAATGAAAATAAATAAGGAAACACAAGCTTTAAATGATACATTAGACAAGATGAACTTAATTGATATTTATAGGACATTCCATCCAAAAACAGCAGATTACATTTTCTTCTCAAGTGCTTATGGAACATTCTCCAGGATAGATGATACCTTGGGTCACAAATGAAGCCTTGGTAAATTTAAGAAAATTGAAATCATATTAAGTATCTCTTCTGACCACAACACTATGAGACTAGATATCAATTACAGGAAAAAATCTGTAAAAAATACAAACACGTGGAGACTAAACAATACACTACTAAATAACCAAGAGATCACTGAAGAAATCAAAGAGGAAATAAAAAAATACCTATAAACAAATGGAAATGAAAACACGATGACCCAAAACCTATGGGATGCAGCAAAAGCAGTTCTAAGAGGGAAGGTTATAGCAATACAATCCTACCTCAAGAAACAAGAAACATCTCAAATAAACAACCTAACGTTACACCTAAAGCAATTAGAGAAAGAACAAAAAACCCCCAAAGTTAGCAGAAGAAAAGAAATCATAAAGATAGATCAGAAATAAATGAAAAAGAAATGAAGGAAACAATAGCAAAGATCAATCAATAAAATAAAAGGTGGTTCTTTGAGAAGATAAACAAAATTAATAAACCATTAGCCAGATTCATTAAGAAAAAAAGGGAGAAGACTCAATAGCATTAGAAATGAAAAAGGAGAAGTAACAACTGACACTGCAGAAATGCAAAGGATCATGAGAGGTTACTACAAGCAACTCTATGCCAATAAAGTGGACAACCTGGAAGAAATGCACATATTCTTAGAAAAGCACAAACTGCCGAGACTGAACCAGGAAGAAATAGAAAATATAAACAGACCAATCATAAGCACTGAAATTGAAACTGTGATTAAACAGCTTCCAACAAACAAAAGCCCAAGACCAGACGGCTTCAGGAGAATTCTGTCGAACATTCAGAGAGAGCTAACACCTATCCTTCTCAAACTCTTCCAAAATATAGCACAGGGAGGAACCAAACTCATTCTACAAGGCCACCATCACCCTGATACTAAAACCAGACAAAGATGTCACAAGAAAAGAAAACTACAGGCCAGTATCACTGATGAACATGGATGCAAAAATCCTCAACAAAATACTAGCAAACAGAATCCAACAGCACATTAAAAGGATCATACACCATGATCAAGTGGGGTTTATCCCAGGAATGCAAGGATTCTTCAGTATACACAAATCAATCAATGTGATACACCATATTAACAAATTGAAGGATAAAAACCATATGATCATCTCAATAGATGCAGAAAAAGCTTTCAACAAAATTCACCACCCATTTATGATAAAAACTCTCTAGAAAGTAGGCATAGAGGGAACTTACCTCAAGATAATAAAGGCCATATATGACAAACCCACAGCCAACATCGTTCTCAGTGGTGAAAAACTGAAACCATTTCCTCTAAGATCAGGAACAAGACAAGGTTATCCACTCTCACCACTATTATTCAACATAGTTTTGGAAGTCCTGGCCACAGCAATCAGAGAAGAAAAAGAAATAAAAGGAATCCAAATCAGAAAAGAAGTAAAGCTGTCACTGTTTGCAGATGACATGATACTATATGTAGAGAGTCCTAAAGATGCTACCAGAAAACTACTAGAGCTAATCAATGAATTTGGTAAAGTAACAGGATACAAAATTAATGCACAGAGATCTCTTGCATTCCTATACACTAATGATGAAAAATCTGAAAGAGAAATTAAGGAAGCAGTCCCATTTACTATTGCACCCAAAAGAATAAAAGACCAAGAATAAACGTACCTAAGGAGACAAAAGACCTGTATGCAGAAAACTATAAGACACTGATGAAAGAAATTAAAGGTGATACAAACAGATGGTGAGATATACCATATCTTGGATTGGAAGAATCAACATTGTGAAAATGACTATACTATCCAAAGCAATCTACAGATTCAATGCAATCCCTATCAAACTACCAGTGGCATTTTTCACAGAACTAGATCAAAATATTTCACAATTTGTATGGAAACACAAAAGACCCCAAATAGCCAAAGCAATGTTGAGAAAGGAAAATGGAGCTGGAGGAATCAGTTTCCCTGACTTCAGACTATACTACAAAGCTACAGTAATCAAGACAGTATGGTACTGGCACAAAAACAGAAATATAGATCAGTGGAACAGGATAGAAAGCCCAGAGATAAATCCATGCACATATGGTCACCTTATTTTTGATAAAGGAGGCAAGAATATACAGTGGAGAAAAGACAGCCTCTTCAATAAGTGGTGCTGGGAAAACTGGACAGCTACATGTAAAAGAATGAAATTAGAACACTTCCTAACACCATACACAAAAAATAAATTCAAAATGGATTAAGGACCTAGATGTAAGGCCAGACATCTTAAAACTCTTAGAGGAATACATAGGCAGTACACTCTATGACATAAATCACAGGCCAATCCTTTTTGACCCACCTCCTAGAGAAATGGAAATTAAAAAAATAAACAAATGGGACCTAATTAAACTTAAAATCTTTTGTGCAGCAAAGGAAACCATAAATATGAAAGGAAACCATAAAGATGAAAACACAATCCTCAGAATGGGAGAAAATATTTGCAAACTAAGCAATTGACAAAGGATTAATCTCCAAATATACAAGCAGCGCATACAGCTCAATATCAAAAAAACAAAGAACCCAATCAAAAAATGGGCAGAACACCTAAATAGACATTTCTCCAGAGAAGATATACAGATTGCCAACAAACGCATGAAAGGATGCTCAACATCACTAATCATTAGAGAAATGCAAATCAAAACTACAATGAGGTATCACCTCATACCGTTCAGAATGGTCATCATCAAAAATTCTACAAACAATAAAAGCTGGAGAGGGTGTGGAGAAAAGGGAACCCTTTTGCACTCTTGTTGGGAATGTAAATTGATACAGCCAGAGAACAGTATGGAGGTTCATTAAAAAACTAAAAATAGAGCTATCATATGACCCAACAATCCCACTACTGGGCATATACCCTGAGAAAACCATAATTCAAAAACAGTCATGTACCACAGTGTTCATTGCAGCTTTATTTACAATAGCCAGGACATGGAATTAACCTAAGTGTCCATCGAGAGATGAATGGGTAAAGAAGATGTGGTACATATATACAATGGAATATTACTCAGCCATAAAAGGAAACGAAATTGAGTCATTTGTAGTGAGGTGGATGGATCTAGAGACTGTCATACAGAGTGAAGTAAGTCAGAAAGAGAAAAACAAATATCATATGCTAACACATATGTATGGAATCTAAAAAAAAAATGTGGCTCTGAGGAACCTAGGGGCAGGACAGGAATAAAGACTCAGACGGAGATAATGGAGTTGAGGACACGGGGAGGGGGAAGGGTAAGCTGGGACAAAGTGAGAGGGTGGCATGGACATATATACACTAACAAGTGTAGAACAGATAGCTAGTGGGAAGCAGCTGCGAAGTACAGGGAGATCAGCTCGGTGCTTTGTGTCCACCTAGAGGGGTGGGATAGGGAGGGTGGGAGGGAGACGCAAGAGGGAGGAGATATGCGGGGATATGTATACATATAGCTGATTCACTTTTTTATACAGCAGAAACTAACACAACATTGTAAAGCAATTATACTCCAATAAAGATGTTAAAAAAAAAAAAGAAGTAATGTGAAAATGCAAGTAGTAGTAGAGGGTTTTTTTTTAAGTATTTTTTAAAAATTAACTTTTTTTGCTGTGAGTGTCTTCATTGCTGTGTCTGGGCTGTCTATAGTTGCGTTGAGCGGGGGCTCCTCTTTGTTGCGGTGCGCAGGCTTCTCATTGCGGTGGCCTCTGTTATTGTGGAGCTCGGGCTCTAGGTGCATGGGCTTCAGTAGTTGTGGCACTCGGGCTCAGTAGTTGTGGCTTGTGGGTTATAGAGTGCAGGCTCAGTAGTTGTGGTGCACGGGCTTGGGTGCTCCGCGGCATGTAGGATCTTTCCGGACCAGGGCTCGAACCCGTGTCCCCTACATTGGCAGGCAGATTCTTAACCACTGCACCACCAGGGAAGTCCCAAGTAGTGGTAGAGTTAATGTTTTTGTCTATAAATGTGTTTTGAAATATAAGTTAAATTAACATTAAAAACTGTCTTATCAGTTCTTATTATGCATTTATGAAACTCATAGGTAAATGATTATGTCTTATAATTAACTAGGTATCCGGTGATTACTTTCTTTTAGCATTTAAATTCTCCAGGTATTTTGTGTTATGTCAATAAAATTGTGAGATATTCTAATTTTTACCATAGACATCTCTGAAGAGTTATACGTAAGTAAATAAATAGAAGTTTGTTTAATACAGTCATATTTTAATGGAAATGGAGCATCTTATAACTTAAGATACTCCTATGGTGAGTACTTTAATGTGACCTAAATAAATATTTTTATAAAATGAATAGCCACTCATGTTTAAAATTATAAATTTCAATTTTATTATTTTAGAATTATTTTAAAAGGGTTGTTCTTATATTATTATAAGGGGTTGAAATGTGGCTCCTCTACTACATACATATTAGGTGTATGGCCTTAGGCAAATCTTATAACCTCTTTAAGCCTTAGTATACTCTGTTCTTAAGAACTGAGTTTTAATGTCCGTTTCTGATAATTTCATTATCCGTCATTTCTCTGTCTGCTTCTATTGACAATATTTTTTCCCTCCTGGTGTGGGTCATATATTTCTGCCTTGTTTTTGAATACCTGGTAATTTATGATATTTCATTAAATATTTTCAGACTTTGGGGTTGTAGTTAAGTTACCTATAATGTGTTAGATCCTTGCATGGATTTCTTTTAAGCATTTTTAGGGTCTACCAGAGCTGCCTTTAATGTTAGGCTAATTCAGCTCTACTTTCAAGGTGATACCATTTTGAGGACTCTATCTGTGATGGCCCTTGTATTGAGAGGCCTCTTTACCTTGTTTATTGAGAATATAAACTATTCTGGTCCTGTGTGAGTTTTGGGAATTTTTTGACCTATTGCTTTCCAGGTTATTTCCTTGGGCTTGAGTAATTCACTCCCACGTCCAGATGAACACAGGCAAAAGTTAAGGACGTCACTCTGCAGATCTCTAGAGCAGAGGTGGACAAATTTACAGCTCACAGACCAAGTCCCACCTACCACCTGCTACTGTAACTAAAGTTTTATTGGAACATAGCCATACTCATTCATTTATGTATTGTCTTTGTCTGCTTTCGTGTTTTAATGGCAGAGTTAAGTAGCCTGTGTATAGCCTGAAATGCCTGAAACATTTTTCTGCCCTTTACAGAAAGTGTTTGCGACCCCTGCTTTAGAGTTTTCTCTTTGTGCAGCATTTTCTTTTCTGGTAATCTAACCTGTAAATTATAGCCACCTTGACAGCCCTGAAGTCTGATCTCAGTCTCCTTGACTCCCAGGCTTTGTTTGAGTTCCCCTTGCACATATCATGGCCTGGAAATGACCTCCATGTAGTACACCAGAGAAATATAGGTATCGCTTCATTTCCTTTTCTTCCCTTGGGGATCAGAGTCCTGTACTGACTGATACTCAGTTTCTAATTTCTGAAAACCATTGATTCTTATGTTTTTTTCGTTTTTTTAGTTGCTTGAGGTGGGAATGGTCCATCCAGAGTCCTTGTTATGGTAAAATGGTCATATGCAGAAGTAGCAGCATAATATTTTGAGATTCATTCCTATTGTTTTGCGTATCAGGAATTAGCTTTTATTGCTATATAGTATTCTGTTTGTTTGAATATACCAGTTTAGTGATTCTGTTGTTGACAACTACCTGAGCTGTTTGTAGTTTTTGACTGTTAATTAAGCTGCTATGAACTTTCTTGTATAAATTATTTTGTGAACACATTTTCTTTTTTCAATTTAATTTAATTTCATATTGGAGTATAGTTTATTTACAATGCTGTGTTAGTTTCAGGTGTACAGCAAAGTAATTCAGTTATACATATACATACATGCATTCTTTTTCAGATTCTTTTCCCATATAGGTTATTACAGAGCATTGAGTAGAGTTCCCTGTGCTATACAGTAGGTCCTTGTTGATTATCTATTTTATATATAGTAGTGTGTATATGTTAATCCCAACCTCCTAATTTATCACCCCCCTCTCCACCTTTCCCCTTGGGTAACCATAAGTTTGTTTTTGAAGTCTGTGAGTCTGTTTCTGTTTTGCAAATAAGTTCGTTTGTATCGTTTATTTTTAGATTCCACATATAAGTGATATCATATGATATTTGTCTTTCTCTGTCTGGCTTACTTCACTTAGGATGATAATCTCTAGGTCCATCCATGTTGCTGCAAATGGCATTATTTTATTCTTTTTTATGGCTGAGTAATATTCCATTGTATATATGTACCAAACCTTCTTTTTCCATTCCTCTATTGATGGGCATTTAGAGTGCTTCCATGTCTTGGTTATTGTAAATAGTACTGCAGTGAACACTGGTGTGCAGGTATCTTTTAGAATTATAGTTTTCTCTGGATATATGCCCAGAAGTGGGATTGCTGGATCATGTGGTAGTTCTAGTTTTAGTTTTTTAAGGATGCTCCATATTGTTCTCTGTGATGGTTGTACCAATTTACATTCCCACCAACAGTGTAGGAGGGTTTCTTTTTCTCCACACCCTCTCCAGCATTTATTTTATTTATTTTTTAAAAATTTATTTATTTATTTTTATTTTTGGCTGCATTGGGTCTTCATTGCTGCGTGCAGGCTTTCTCTAATTGCGGCAAGCAGGGCCTACTCTTTGATGCGGTGTGTGGGCTTCTCATTGCCGTGGCTTCTCTTGTTGCGGAGCATGGGCTCTAGCTGCATGGGCTTCAGTAGTTGTGGCACGTGGGCTCAGTAGTTGTGGCTCGTGGGCGTAGTTGCTTTCGGCATGTGGGATCTTCCCGGACCAGGGATCGAACCTGTGTCCCCTGCATTGGCAGGCAGATTCTTAACCACTGCACCACCAGGGAAGTCCCTGCAGCATTTATTGTTTGTAGACTTTTTGATGATGGCCATTCTGAGTGGTGTGAGGTGATATCTCATTGTAGTTTTGATTTGCATTTCTCTAGTAATTAGTGATGTTGAGCATCTTTTCATGTGCTCTTTGGCCATCTGTATGTCTTCTTTGGAGAAATGTCTATTTAGATCTTTTGCCCATTTTTTGATTGGGTTGTTCGTTCTTTTGACATAGAGCTGCATGAGCTGTTTGTATATTTTGGAGATTAATTCCTTGTTGGTTGCTTCATTAGCAATTTTTTTCTCCCATTCTGTGGATTGCCTTTTCGTTTTGTTTATGGTTTCCTTTGCTGTGCAAAAGCTTTCAAGTTTAGTTCAGTTCCATTTGTTTATTTTTGTTTTTATTTTCATTACTCTAGGAGGTGGGTACTGTGATTTATGTCAAAGAATGTTCTGCCTATGTTTTCTGCTAGGAGTTTTATAGTATCTGGTCTTACATTTAAGTCTTTAATCCATTTTGAGTTTATTTTTGTGTATGGTGTTAGAGAATGTTCTGATTTCATTCTTTTATATGTAGCTGTTCAGTTTTCCCAGCACCACTTATCGAAGAGACTGTCTTTTCTCCATTGTGTATTCTTGCCTCCTTTGTTGTAGAGTAATTGACCATAGTTTCATGGGTTTATTTCTGGGCTTTTTATCCTCTTCCATTGATCTATATGAACACATGTTTTAAATTCTTAGTTCAATATATGAGTGAAATTGCTTGTTTATAGTGTAGGTATTTATTAATTTAGAAGAAAATACCAATCATTTTTTTCTATAGGGGTTGTACACTTTTATACTCCCATCAGTAATATGAGACTTTTGATTGCTCCACTTTTTGTCATCATTTAATACTGTCAACATTTTAAAGTTTAGGTATTTTTGTAGGTGTTTAATGGTATTTCATTGTGATTTTAGTTTGTATTTCCTTGAGAACTAATATGTTGCATACAAGTCTTCTGTCAGATAATCTGTTTTACAAATAATTTCTCCCAGTCTTTAGCTCACTTTTTCATTTCCTTTTATTTTTATCTTTTTGGCTATGCGGGTTGCGGGATCTTAGTTCCCTGACCAGGGATTGAACCTGGGCCCTTGGCAGTGAAAGCATTGAGTCCTAACCACTGGACCCCCAGGGAATGCCCTACTTTTTCATTTTCTTAATGCTATGTTTCGATGAGCCAACGTTTTAAATTTTGATGAAATCTCATTTATGGATTTATTTTTTTCTTTTAAGGTTATTCCCCTTCTGTTTCCTGTATGCATAAATAATCTTTAAATTCCCTAAGGTCACAAAAATATTCTCCTATTTAAAAGCTATTTATAGTTTTTGCTTTTACAGATAGTTCCTGATCCACCTTGGATTAATTTTTATGTATGATGTAAATTACATGTAGAGGTCCATTTTTTTGCATATGGACATCCAGTTGTTCTAATTCTATTTGTTGAAAAGACTTTTTGTCAGGTAGTGTATGTCTTCCAGTTTTTTCCTTTTTCAAGATTGCCTCCTGCATATTCTTCAAAATTTTAGAATTTGTTAATTTTTACAAAAAGGCTTCATGAGATAATATGGGTTCTGTTGGATCTATAGATGAATTTCTGGAGAATTGAGATCTTTCTTACCAATGTTGAGTCTTCTAATCCATGAACATGGTATACTTCTTTTATTCAGGGCCTCTTTAACTTACCTCAGCAATGTTTTGTGCTTTTTAGTGGTTGGTCTTGAATGTATTATCAAATTTGTTCCTAAGCATTTTATGTTTTTGGATACTTTTTAAAGGAAATAGTTATTTAAATTTCATTTTACTGTTGCTTACTCCTACTATATACTTTGTATAGTGGTCTTGTATCTTGTGCACTGGCTCATTTTACTTTGTATTTTTCATAGTTGCTTTTACATTTTTTTTTTTTAGATGATCATGTCATCTGCCTGTAGAGACAGTTTTACTTCTTCGTTTCTTTTTTTTTCTTTTTCTTGCCATATTTCCCTACCTAAAGGGAAAATCATTTAGCCTTTCAACATTGTGTATCATATTAGCTGTAGAATTTTCATGGATGTCTTCAATTAGACTGAGGAAAGTTCCTCTTATTTGTAGTGTACTGAAATTTTAAAAAATTCATGAGTGGCTGTTGAATTTTGTTAGATGCTTTTTTACTGCATCTGTTGAATAATGGTTTTTCTTCATTACTTTGTTAATGTGGTACATGATTCTACATGGTCATGATATATGTGTATTTAATTTGCTAATATTTTTTATTAAGAATTTTTTATGTCTGTATTTATGAGGAATATTGGTTCACAGTTTTCTTTGCCTTTAGATGTCTTTGTCTGTGGTATCAGGGTAATACTGTTAACATTTTTACCAGTAATGCCTGGAATGGTTTTGTCAGAGTATTTGGTCTCATTTGGAAGTGGGATCTCCTACCCTGTATTTGAAAGAGTTTGTAAGAAATTGGTGTTATTTCTTCCCAAAATGTTTACAGAGTTTCACTAGTGAAACCATCTGGTACTCTAATTTTGTTTGCATGTAGGTTTTTGGTCAACTAAATTTCAAAAAGAGATATAAGCTATTAGATGTTCATTTTTTTTAAGTTATATTTTTCAAGAAATTTGAGCATTTCATCCACGTTATCATATTTGTTGACATAAAGTTGTTTGTAATATTCCCTCAAAACTCTTTTAATGCCTGTAAGTGTTAGAGTAATATTTCTTTAAAAATTCCCAATATTCTCTTTTCTCTTGATCACTCTAGCTAGAGGTTGTTAATTTATTCAATGAGTCAGTTTTTTTCTTAAACAGGATTATTGAAGTATAATTTCATATAATAAAATTCACCTGTATTAAGTGTATAATTTAATGATTTTTAATGGTATTAAAGGTATGTGCAACCATAATACAGTTTTAGAATACAGTAAGTCCCCTACATATGAATGAGTTCCGTTCTGAGAGCATGTTCGTAAGTCTAATTTGTTCATAAGTCCAACAGAGCTAGCCTTGGTACCCAGCCAACACAATCGGCTACATAGTACTGTACTGTAATAGGTTTATAATACTTTTCAGACAAATAATACATAAAAAACAAATACACACAAAAAAGAAAGAAAACATTTTTAATCTTATAGTACATTACCTTGAAAAGTACAGTTGTAGAGTACAACAGCTGGCATACAGGGGCTGGCATCAAGTGAACAGGCAAGAAGAGTTACTGACTGGAGGAAGAAGAGGAGGTGGGAGATGGTAGAGCTGAAGGCTTGTCAGCAATAGGAGATGGAGGGCAGGCTGCAGTTTCACTCATGCCTGACGTTGGTGGAATGCATGTTCGCATCTTTGAAAGTTTGCAACTTGAAGGTTCATATGTAGGGGACTTACTGTATTTCATCACCCCAGAAATATTCCTGTGACAGTTTTCAGTTAGTTCCCACTCCCACTCTCAGACCCTAGCAACCACTTCTCTGCTTTCTGTCCCTGTAAAGTTGCCTCTTTTTTTTTTTTTTTTTGCTCATTTCCTATACGTGGAATTGTTCAATATGTAGTCTTCTGAGTCTAGCTTCCTTTTTTTAAAAAAAGATTAATTAATTAATTTTTAATTTTGGCTGCCTTGGGTCTTTGTTGCCGCGCGCAGGCTCTTGTCTAGTTGTGGCGAGCGGGGGCTACTCTTCATTACAGTTCTTGGGCTTCTCATTGGGTGGCTTCTCTTGTTGCAGAGCACGGGCTCTAGGCGTGCAGGCTTCAGTAGTTGTGGCACTCGGGCTCAGTAGTTGTGGTTCACGGACTCTAGAGCGCAGGCTCAGTAGTTGTGGCGCACGGGCTTAGTTGCTCCGCGGCATGTGGGATCTTCCCGGACCAGGGCTTGAACCCGTGTCCCCTGCACTGGCAGGCAAATTCTTAACCACTGTGCCACCAGGGAAGTCCCGAGTCTAGCTTCCTTAACATAATGTTTTTAATGCTTCATCAGTGCCATAGCATGACTTTGTCTGGCTTTAGTGTCAGGGGAATATTGACCTCATAGAATGAGTTGGAAAATATTTCCTTCTTTTTTGTTTTCTGGAAGAGTTTGTAAAGAATTGGTATTATTTCTTCTTTAAAAGTTTGATAGATTTCACCAGTGAAACCATCTGGCTTTGGCTTTTCTTAAATGGGAATATTTCCAAGTACCTTTAAACTTCTTTACTTGGTGTAGGTCTATTTAGACCTTTTCATTTTCTTTTGTGTTTCCTTCCTCTCTCTTCCTCTCTCACGGCGTCCCTTCCTTTAGTAATTTGAGACTTCCTTGGAATTGATCAATTTCATCTAAGTTGACTTTCTGTAGGGTTAGGTGAGATGTCCCTTCTTTCATTTCCTATTTTGATAGTTTGTGTCTTCTCTTTTTTACTCTTGATCAGTCAAGCTAACAGTGTGGCAGTTTTGTTGATCTTTTCAAAATCATCCTTGGCTTTATTGATTTCTTTTTCTGTTGTTTTCTGATTTCTGTTTTATTGATTTTCATTCTAATATTTATTATATCCTTTCTTCTTATTTTGGGTTTACTTTGTTCTTTTTTTCCCAATTTTTTAAGATAGAAACTTAAATTATTTGTTTGAGATCTTTCTTTCTAGAATGGATATTTAAAGCTATAATTTTTTCTCTGCACTGCTTTAGCTGCACCAATAATTTTTGTTTTCATTTTTATACGGTTGAAAATATTTTCTCATTTCCCTTGTTATTTCTTCTTTGACCATGGGTTATTTAGAA
This sequence comes from Balaenoptera borealis, assembly GCF_965194805.1. Classification (NCBI taxonomy): domain Eukaryota; kingdom Metazoa; phylum Chordata; class Mammalia; order Artiodactyla; family Balaenopteridae; genus Balaenoptera; species Balaenoptera borealis. The sequence continues at coordinate 40,069,301 of NC_138866.1, read as the reverse complement.
ATCTGTTGTTTAATTTTCAAATATTTGTGGATTTCCCAAATTTTCTTCTCTTGTTGATTTCCAATTTAAGTCTTTTGTGGTCAGAAAAATACGTTATATGAGTCCAGTCCTATTAAACTTATTGATACTTATTTTATGACACAATATATTCTCTGTTGGGGAAAATATTTGAAACTAATGTGTATTTTACTGTTGTTGGGTAGAGTGTTAGACATTACATCATTTTGATTGATTAATAATGTTGTTTAAATATTCTGTATCGTCACTGGTTTTTTGTCTAGTTTGTCAGTTATTAAGAGTGGAGTATTGAAATCTGTAACTATTTTCAAATTGTCTAGTTCTGTCTTCAGTTATGTAACCATTTTTGTCTTTAGGACTGTTTTGTGGCTCTCTCATGGTTATTGTTTGCATAGTTTATCTTGTTGCACACTTTTGTTTTCAGTCTGTGTCTTTGATTCTAACATGTGTCTTTTGTAGACAGTGTATAGTTGGATTTTGTTTTTCCAGTCCGACAATCTTTGCCCTTTGATTGGTGTGTTTACCCATTTACAGTTAATGTAATTACAGATATGATTTGGCCATTTTGATATTTGTATTCTATATGTCACATGGTCCCTTTCTTTCCTTTTTTCTTGCTTTGTTTTGTGTTAGACATTTAAAATTTTTTTTACTATGCATATTTTTTGAGTTACTTTTTAATGTTACAGTATGCATCTTAGCTTATTACAAACTACTTCATGTTAATACTAATTCAATACCAGTAATCTTTGATCCAGATTAACTCCATTTCTTTTTCCTCTTTTGTGCTATTAATGTCATATATATTATAGTATATGTTAAAAGCCAAATCATACAGTTTTACCATTCTTTGCAGTTATTATTATTATTTTTAAATTATTTTTTATTTTTATTTTTATTTTATTTATTTATGGCTGTGTTGAGTCTTCATTTCTGTACGAGGGCTTTCTCCAGTTGCGGCAAGTGGGGGCCACTCCTCATCGCGGTGTGCGGGCCTCTCACCATCGCGGCCTCTCTTGTTGCGGAGCACGGGCTCCAGACGTGCAGGCTCAGTAATTGTGGCTCACAGGCCTAGTTGCTCTGCGGCATGTGGGATCTTCCCAGACCAGGGCTCGAACCCATGTCCCCTGCATTGGCAGGCAGATTCTCAACCACTGCGCCACCAGGGAAGCCCTCTTTGCAGTTATTTTAAAAACCAGTTAAGAGAAGAAAAGAGGAAGAAACATTTTCATTGCATCTTTTATATTTACCCATGTAATTACCTTTTTAGTGTTCTTTATTTCTTTGTGAGAATTTGAGTTACTGCCTGCTGTTATTTCCTTTTAGCCTGAAAGACTTTAGTACTATTATTATTTTTTGTGATTCATGTCTGCTCGCAACTGATTACTCAGTCTTTGTTTATCTTGGAATGTCTTTATTTTGCCTTTGGTTTGTTGCATAGTTTAGTTGGACAAATAATTCTTGGTTGATAGTATTTTTCTTTCGGCATTTTTAATATGTCATCCCACCACATTCTGACTTCTGTGGTTTCTGATGAGAAGTCAGTTGTTAATCTTATTGGGATTCCCTGATATGTGAATAGTCATTTTTCTTTTACTACTTTCAAGATTTCTTTGTCTTTGTCTTTCTGCAGTTTTAGAGCCCAATAGGGCTTCAGCTTCCCTGATTTTGTCACCTTTTTTGGGATTTAGTATAAAGGGGTAAGTTTTAAAGGAAAATTACATAGGTTTTCACAGTGTTTTAAAAATACTTATAACCTAAACTTATTTCTTTATTTGTTTGCCTTTTTCCTCACATTTTCATAGCCGTGTAATTCAATAATACCTGTTTGAGGAGGGGCTACTTAAGCATCTTTGCTAGTGAGAAATGGTAATAGTGTTTTAGTTTTTTGTTTTACTTCATGTTGTGCTTTCAGATTTTTCTCCTGCCTCATCAGATTTTATGTACATACACACATATATACCTATTTTCTATATATTTGTTAGATAAAAACACATGTATAAAAATAAGGCTTATAGTAATAAAAGGTATTAACTTTTCTTAAGAAACATATGATCTTAATATATTTTCCCTTTGGTGAATATTGAGTGATAATCTTGAAGACTAGGTGAAAGATACCATAGTATATTTAGTATTTGCATTGAGATGTGTATTAACTTATTTAGGAGTTTATGTCCATAAATATTTAGCTTTGGACTGTGTCATTGTCAACTGACATCTGGGACTAAAGTCCCCAATGCGCTAATTTTGCTGCCTTATTCTTTTAGAAGTGTTACTAGGAGCAGGCAACAGAAAGAAAAAAGGTGAGTGGAACCAAGACGAAAAAAAAGGACTAAAACAGATGGCAGGGAAATAAAAATAATAAAAAGTTTCTTAAGCTTTGTTTGTTTTGGATGGTTTTCTTGTTAAGCACATGGAAATACTTTGCAAGTTTGAGAATTACTGACTTCCTACATTGCTGTTTTTGAGAAACAGCAAATCACTCATGTAAACACCATTTTGGATTATTTTGCTGGAACTTTATTTAGGGCTTACTTTTTCATTAGATAAATAACAGTGCCTTCTTTCAAATTGTATTTTGGCAATACATTTGGAGGATCATACATTTAAATTGAACAGTGCTAATTCAAATAAATGACAAACATTCATTCAAAACTTCCTGAGTATTATAGTCTTGTTGATTATATTCTGCTATAAAAATGAATGTTATTTAGTGTAAATGGGCTTTTTAGAATACATCTAAAATCAGTATATTGAGTTGTTTGAAATGCCTGTGGTGCTAGATTTCTTTTCTTTTTTTTTTTTTGTGGTGCTAGATTTCTGTATCTGTAATCATATTAATAAGATCTTTTAGTTGAAGAGTATTTTATACCATTGAATGTACTTACATGTAAATATGCTGTATCAGTATTATTAATCCTACCTCTCCACCCTTTTTTACTGATATGTCCTGTAAGCCCGGAAGGACAGTGGAAATCAGAGTGAGAGTATAAGCCTTCAGATCCTTAAGATCATTTCTTTTTCCATTATACCAGAGTGTCTCTTGAGTTAAACATGTGAAGTAGGAGAGAGACAGGTAAAGATGGAAATGAAAGAAGGAAAAAGTATTTGATACAGGAAATAACGTTAGACCTTGAACCAACCATAGTATCATTGGTAGGAACTCCTACATTGCCCTTGTGTATACAAAGAGGATTATTGATAATGATATGGCTCTGTAAAATAGTCTTTTTATTTCTGTAGTAATGATTTTAGTTTTAGAAATTAGATCTATAAATGTAATCACCCATTTCTGGTACAAGACCTCTTATCCTTGAAATGGTAAATAATTTTGCATAGTTTTTCATAGCTGTCACTAGTTCTAGCAAAGTTCCACTGTGTTTTATCAAAGATTATCAAGCTATTTTCCTTGTGTTCTATATAGTAGCAACTTGTGGTTTTCCAATAGTAGCATTTGGGTTGAGAATGAGAAGTAATGAAAGGTAATTGTAGCCTCCTGACGTTCTGTTTAATGGCATAAGCAAGAGACTTTTATAGGCAGAATAGCAGTGTGGTTAGGGATAGATAAGGGCTTTAATATCAGACTGAGTGGGTTCAAATTCTGGCTCTGTGAGTTAATGCTTATGGGACATGGGTAAATAACCTTATTCATTTGGAATAATATAAGCCTTATTGATTGGAATATATTTTGTAATGTGATATTTGTGAGAATAAAATGAAATTAAATGAAAGTAGGCTCAAAGCAGTTTCTTTGAATGATTTTCTTAGATACTGTAAATTACAAAGCAAACTGTTTTCCAGATTTAACTTATTAGTTCCTTCATAGGTAACATAGTAGATAATTTTTTCAAAAAGTAGAGAAGCTGAAAACAAAGAAGTAAAAGGAAGAGAGTGATTTAAGTGACTAACTCTAAACATAAGTGTTAGAACTGGATGTAGAATTTCCTAAAATTTTAAGCAGTCTAAACACAAAGGAAGAAGAATTTGTTCTAAGTTATAAATAAGTTAATAGGAAATAATGATATAGTTCGTTAAAAGGTATTAATGACTTCTTAAGTCATTGAAGAATGACTTAAAGTATAATTTCATTTTGCAGATAATAGAAGCTCTAAAAGTAACTCCATTCTTTATTGGTTTCACATTTATGGGAGTTTCTATTGAGAAGATGTTGTGTGGTAAATATATGGAAAAATAAACGTTAGTCTGGCCATCACTTGGAATTATTAGAAACAGAAACCAAGAATGTAGAGTAAGTCAAAGCCTTAGATGAACTCATAGTTAAGAAATTAGCTGGTGCTTTATTGATTAAAATACTGTAGTTAAAAAAAAAAAAAAAAAGAAAAAAAAATACTGTAGTTAAGGAAGCTTCCTAAATATATATGAATTTGTATGTGTATTACCATGGTGATTGATGTCAGTGCATTGTTCTCAAGCAAGAGCATATCTCTCTTCAGTAAGAATCATGTTTCCAGGACTTCTCTGGCGGTCCAGTGGTTAAGACGCCGTGCTTCCACTGCAGGGGGCGTGGGTTCGATCCCTGGGGGGAACTAAGATCTGGAATGCCACGCGGTGCGACCAAAAAAAAAAGAAAATAATAATAATGTTTCCTAGAAAGTCTTGTGGGATAAAGAAAGAAGAGAAGAAAAGTTGTAGTTAAACTTCGGTAAGACAGATATCGTGATTTGTACACATAAATAGAGATATAAAATTTTGTTGTGTCATACAGGTTTCATCTCTTCTTCATTCAGTTAGGTGTATACTTTTATACATTTATTTGGGTACTGAGACATATCTGTATAGACTACTTTGGTGCTTTGGTTTTGGTTTTTTGAAGAAGAGATTCAAAATCCAGTGGCCAGTAAGACTTGAGATGATGTTTAATATCTTGCATACTTCTGAGATTCTTTGAATTTCATTATTTATGGTCGCTCAGATTTTACCCAGGGCTTCTGTACCCTAACCAGTTCTCATTGTGGAATTCCTGATGTTACTCTAATTGTCATTTTGATAAATATTAATGCTTTTTGAGAATCTGTTTTTTATATAGGTAAAGATGAAAAATTTGCCCGAAATATCAGTGAATATTTCTTAGCCCATATATTTAAAAGGCAACTACTGCTTTGTATTTTGTTCCAGAAAAAAATGTTTTACAAATGTTCTTTTTAAAAACAATCATAATGTAATAAAAACCAGATGTCCAGTATGCAAAATCATGCAATGCAATTTCTTTTCTTCTAACACCTTAGTGATAGCAGGAAGTTTTGGTTGTGGTGAGGTGCAGGTTGGTGACTTAAGATCAGGGAGCACATTAAGAGTCAGTAGGTTTGAGTGGAATGTTTCCAATTAGGAACTTAGTGTTACAGCATTGTGGGGACATAAAATGCCTGGGAAAGACACTAGGTCTGCTGGATAGGAATGCAAAAGGCAAAATGGGAGAAGCTAAAATTTCAGAAATTTGAAGTTTTTGCCTAAGGCCAGGGTTGCACCCAGGAAAGAGAAAGTAAACTTTTCTTTGTTTTCTCTCCTGTATTGCTTTCAGGGTTCTACACTCAATTTAAGATAATTAATGTTTTATATATTGTTAGCCTAGGATTGTACCCTCTTTCAAAACTTTGTTTCTGCAGGAAGATGTTTTGAGCTCTTACAGGCAGACTTTTGAAAGGTTACCAGTTCCTATATTGATAATTGCCTGTGGTGATTTTATCTGGTGGTAGTGACTAAGAGATGGTCTGCGGAGGTGGTGCAGAATATTCCTCTTCTTTCTCCTCCTGAGGAAGGTGATAATGTAGTAGCATTTTGTAGACAGTACACTCTGCTGTGTCCTTTAAATATATTTTATTTGATTCATTAATATAATTTTACAGGTGAAACTAAGGCTTGTTAAAAAAAGATACTCAAGGTAGAGCTGGGATTTGACTTTTTGGACACCAAAGACTGTGTTTCAAACACTGTGTTATTCTGTGAGGACATAACATGGGGAATTTAAGAGTCAGAAGTTATAGGCAGATAGAGTATTTGCTTGCATTCTTGCTGGAAAGAAGAGAGACATAGATGGGAAAGCTGTTATAGTGTGAAGAACCAAAATAAATGGAGTCTGGTATTGTTCTTACAGCTGCTTTAAGTTATTTGGAGGTTAACCTGGGTTAAACTGCTTGACATTGCAACTATGGGTTCTTTGGATGTTATTTTTAATTATAGTTATGACTTCATCAAGAGTGGTTTTGGAAATTATGGAAATCTTGAAGCGCGTGCATTTCAAAATGAATTAGAGGGCTTAGGTATTTAAAAAATACCACCAGTGTTGACATAGTGTTAGAACATAGTGTAAGATCAAGTCTTGAGACATTTTTAACATATTTGATTCATGTTTTATAGTTATTCTCATCAATTTTTGTTTCCTCAAGTAGTATAAATATTATGAATAAAACTGGTTAGTGATTTTCTAGCATGCTAATTGTATCTATTTAAAGATGTAATGCTTGCAAAATCACTTAAAATTTAATACAAGTTTTTTCCTGAAAGACTACATAAAGAAAAAATGTCTTCTTTTTAGTGATGAATTTAAAAAATGTCCAAACTCATGAACTTCTACTTGTATTCGCTAGACAAAGGGAGAGAGTATTAGAGAGACAAATTGTTTGAAACATCTTTTCTTAGGTCTGGAGCAATATAAATGTGTTGCTTAAAATGTTTAATTTTAATGAAAGAAATTTCTTATTTAACTCTTGTTATTTTGTCATTACAGAATGTATTTGGTATCATCTGTGAACATGTCTGTTTTGTTCACTGTGTATCCCTGATTGCTAAAAATGTAACATTAGATTTTTTTCACCATTAAAAAAATCAATTCATTCATCAATCTTTAAAAAAATTATGATTTTATCTTTTAAATTAAAAAAATTTATTCTGGTAAGATACACATACATAAGATTTACCATATTAACTGTTTCTAAGTGTACAGTTCAGTAGTATTAAATATATTCATATTGTTGTGCTACCAACACTACAATCAATCTCCATTATTTTTTTCATCTTGTAAAACTGAAATTCTGTGTCCATTAAACAATACACCCTGCCCCCCGCCCCCATAAGTCTACAGGCATTTTCCCCAATTGTTTGTACACTTAATAGTAATAAAATAAATTAGAAGAATTTAGAGCAAGGAAATATTCACCTGAATCAACATATTTTAGTTTCCTTTATTTTGAGCAGTTAGCTGATAAGCTAGTTTGAACCTGACTTTCAAGATAGAATACTTTTGAGGTTATAGTAGTTTCTTTGTTTTCAACAGGCAAGTCTTGATGATAGATCAATTAGCAAATCCTGAAGAATTAATGTAAATGGTGTGGTAATTCCTGTTATAAGAGATACTTCTTAGAACTCATGAAATTCCTCTTTCCCCCAGGGTATCAATCTGCTCTTGAAGTGAGGAAGTATACTAGTTGCAGTCATGTGTATCATAGCTCAGTTCAAAATTCTTTAGAAATGGAAACTGTTTTTAAAATGCTATGGGAAAGCTAATTAAAATTGAACTTTGAAATTAAAAAGAAAACACAAAACAGTGTATAAGTAAAGGTTAATATTTTCTCTGAAATGTTTTTAAAAGACTCATAGGAGTGCTGTAGGAAGATTTTTTTAAACCTATTTTCTTAAAGTATAGCTCCTTGAAGACAGGTGTTTATTATTTTGCAGCATTGACCTTGCTAAAAACAGCAAGGTAGGCAATTATCCTTAGGTCTGAGTATTCAAAGTATTATTATTTTTGAATAAATATTAAGAGACTAACTTTAACAACTTTTAGTACGTATGTTTTGTGTGCTAGCTTTTTCCTAATGTAAAATGAATCTCAATATGCCATATGATTGGTGACAAATAAGAAACTCCTTATGCAATTAAGGGAAGATCTATTTATTTAAGAGCTCTCAAAGGTTGTAAAAGATTATACTTGGCTGTATGTGAAGGATAAATGTTGTGCAATAATGCCCCTTAGTTCCCCTTTTATAATAAATCTCAGCTGTGTGTTCAGCGCAAGGGCTCAGTGCCAAAAAGAACAGGTTCAACTTGTCTGTGAGGATTTGCACCACAGTAAAGTGCACAACTGCTTTTGTAGAGGTCATTGTGGAGGTCACAGGCATGTACAGTTGAATGAAAGCAACTTTAAAAACATGTAGAACAGATAGTGTTACTTAAGACTCAAGGATCAATGTTAACTTGAAACATTAAAAGGATGGAAAATCACAAAAAGAACCCTCACATACATTTTTCACTTTATCTATATATGTTTATATGTTTTCAAATGGATTTAAAACACTTTCTTTGGCACCTTGTCCCAGCGTATTTTAAAAGAACTGCAGAATCACTTTTATAATAATTGCCCAGACTTGGAAACATTAACTATTTTAATGTTTGCTAAATTCTGAGCAGTGCTTTGAACAGAGTTCATAAGATAAAGGTAGGATATTATGGTGGTAGAACAGAGTATTCAGGGGTGTGTGTGTGTGTGTGTGTGTGTGTGTGTGTGTTGGGAGCTGGGAAAGGGGAGTGTGGGTAAGTTCTAATGAAAAGGCAGATTTGGTCTAAAGGAGAATGCCTCCATGAGTCATATTCTCCTGAACTTAGGATCGAAAAGATTCAAAATTAACAACAAAGAAAGACTCTTCTCCCCATTATCTCACAAATACTTTCATATTTTTTGTGGTAAGTAGAAATAACTCAGAAATAACAAGAGGAGAGACTATAAGACCCATGAGTCCAACCTGTAGAAGTTTTGGATTTAGAATAAAGAACACCAGAAAATAATGTAACTAAGTAATTAAGTAGATGCAGAGCTTACTTAGAGTTGTGTTTTACCTAGAGTTGTGTTTGGTCATAGAGCGACTATTTCTTTTGCTTTTTTTAAAAAAAAAGTGATCAAAATGGCAGGCAGCCATTGGTTTCAGTATAGAGATTAATTAGTAATCTTTAGAATATGCTTCAGCAAATGCAGCTGACTGTCAGTAGCACCTGTCTCAGCAACTGGTAGAATGTTAGTGCTTTTATTCAGCCTGTAATTTCCAGAAGGGCTTTAAAGCTGTGTTCATTAAAGTCTCCCATACTAATTGCTTTCTTTGTCTTCTAGGGCACTGTTTTACTAAATGTACCTCTCATTTATTTATTTATGTGTATATTTATGTATTTATTTATGAAGGTTATAAAATAAAGTTAGTTTTTTTAATTTTAAGAAAAGAAAACAAATTATGTGATAGTCTGTGTACTCCTGTATTTGTGGAACCATTTTTATGCTTGGTGAACACATAATGTTCTCAGATGAAAAATTTACCAAGATTATGATTTTTTCTGCATTGCTTTTGTAATTCATATCATAAACATAAAACATGTCTGTCAATTATGAAAAATGATCTGTTAAAGTGTAGTAAAATGTGATTTAAAGATTTGGTTATTAAGTCAACTTTCTAGGAAGGTAGCTTACCTCTACATTGCTAGGAATTCTTTCTAGCTGAAGTAGTCTTTCTGGTTCATATTTCAAAATATATTCAATTTTCACAGATTCATAGACAAGCCACAACTTTGTATATTTTTTTGAGGAAGATAATATTTTTGCTTGTTATAAAAAGAAGACTGAACTTCTAAGAAGAATGAAACACATATCTCAGTACAGGTGAAATCTGCATCAATCTAAATGTGCTATGGCAAAGTTGAATGTGAATATTTTCTAAAAAGAAATTGAGTTGTATGTTTTAATGAACTAGGGTAACTGTCATTTAAAAAGCACTTATATACTAACATTTTTAAAACAAATGAGCATTTCCTAATTTACGTTTAATAAATATAAATATATATTGCTGAATGCTTCAAAGTAGAATCAGTTCTGGTGGTGTATCCTTTCTATCATCCGTTCACTAGTGCCTAACATCCACTAAATGTTCAGATAAATCAATTTTAATACCATAGTCCTGTAATAAGAAAGTGCTTGGTGAATTCTGGCAGTATAGGGCTTAAAACCTGGGTAGGTTACTTGGCCTTGGAGAACATGAGTTTCTTTTCCTGTAACATAAACAAAATAATACTTACCTCAACTGTATGGATAGGGACTAGCATAGTACATGGCATACAGTAGATGTTCAGTAAATATTTCCGTGTCCTTTGTGTGGAATCCCACTGTTAAGTAATAACATTCTATATCTGCATGACTTTAGTAAAAGACAATTTATGCGAAATTGTAAGGGAATCAGAGAATCCTAAATATTCTATCCTATTCTACATTTACAGTCTAGATCTAATTACATGGTGGTTTTGTAAAGGTGGTAGTGGTGATATGTGTTTGGGGAAGGCAGATTGGGATGGTTAAGGTATTCCTAGTATTTGTTGTTTCCTTTTAGGACAGAAGAAGGATAAAGTCAGTATAGTTTGGCTTAGCTGTTTATTTTCTACAGTGGGAATAGCACAATAACTACTCATTCTGTAGTTAAATGACCTCAAATAGAACCATATTTGTTATGTAGTTTTTTGGGGGGATGGCTTGGATTAGAGGATTGGAGTGAGTGGGATACTGTGGATCATTATAAAACATTTGCTCATTCATGAAACAAACATTCCTAAATATGTACCAAGCACTGTACTAGGCACAGAGGGTTTATATCTAAATAAAATATGATTTCTTGAATTATTCAGTCTCTATTATGGTGTAAAGAAGCTTTCTGCTACCTTTTCACTGAAGAATATTTCTGCTTCAAAATACTACTAATATTATGTGATATTTTTTGTTTTGCTTATATCATAATAGTAATATTTGTAGAAAATTATATAAAGCAATTTTCATATTTTATCATATTCAAAAATTTAGACTTATGTGTAAGTTGTTGTTATTGATGGTTAACTAAAAGTTCACTTAAAGTACCAAGGTAAGAATTCTTTTTTGGAAACTATTTTTGCAATTACTAAAAGTAAATGAGCTAAAATGCTATATGCCTGAAAAGTTTGTAAAATTGCTGGTAAATGCTGTTTTTCTTAAAATTAGTGCAGACTCTTTTAACGAGGTAGATTTTGTTTCACCAAATAGTCTCCTTGATGTTTTTCTTTTCTGATCTTTTTATAGAAACAGTTATGATTTGCTGGACGCTCTGTCCTCTTGGCCACAAATGGTAGTTCAGTAGCAAGACAAGCATCAGAGAAAGAATGTAAAAATAATACTTTTCAACACTGCCTCATTTATCAGTCCTCAAGGAAAAATAAAACCTAGGACAACAAAACCAAACAAGATAAACAGAATCTTTTTCTTGGATCCTACTTTTTCTTTAAGCTAATGCCATATCTCCCTATTTTTATTTTATCTTAGAATTCGATGAAAATAATAATCAAGTTTATTCAGTGTTTCTACTTCTCAACTCCCATTCTTTCTTCTATCATTTGTATTCTGGCTCCTATTTTCACTACCGCACTGAAGCTGTTCTTGGTAATAAAATTCTTTTCACTAGAAATACTCTTCCTTTCCCTCCATTTCAGCCTCATCAGCCTTCATAGCCCATCTCAAATGTCATTTTTGTCTATGAATTCAATTGAATGAACATTCAAATACCTGTCATGTTCAGCAGAGTCATATCATATGTACATTTAACTTATTTGAATTCACCTAAAGTTGAAAACACCGAACGAGGGAGAAAACTAGCAAAGAATTCCTCTCTTCCCCCAGTAAAAAATGTTTTTGAAACAACAAAGTTGCTAAAAGCAAGACAAGTACTTTATCTGGTTTTCCACAGAACAAACAGTAATCTATTCTAATGCTGGAGGAAAAACTAGCTGAGTTGGATTTATATAAAGAGATTATAATATGCGCAGAACAATGTACAGTATACTTTATGGGCTATTTAAAGGATTTTTGAGGGGTTATTTTGACCAGTTTTTGCCTTACTCTGACTTTAGAACCAAGTTTAACTCCTGTGCAAGGTGTGACTTCATTGTTATAGCTGTGTTGAACTTAAATCAGTCACATCACTTAGGATCCTTCTCGATAACATTTGGATGTCTCTTGGATGTGTTAGGTATAGAACTATTTAAGGCAGCGAAGACTAACTTAGTTCCTTTTCTGTCTTTATTTTTGTATCATGGAGGAGAGAAGTTTGTATACATAATTATAGTCAAAACACGTTACATCAGAGGGAGAAAATGTTATTCCTTTTATATTTAATGTTCACCTATAGTTTGGAACCCTGGGCTTTCTGAAAACTAATTGCACGTGTCCACAAATATATTGTTGCATTTAGTTTCTACATAAGCCATAGTAGTTCTACATCAATACAAAGGAATTCATAGAAATGCTTTTTTTAAAAAAACGTTCAGGGAATTCCGTGGTAGTCCAATGGTTAGGACTTGGCGCTTTCACTGCCGGGGCCCGGGTTCAATCCCTGGTTGGAGAACTAAGATCCTGCAAGCCACACAGCATGGCCAAAAAAATAAATTAATTAATTAACTTTAAAAATGTGCAGGATTTGGTTGTTATTATATTCGACGTACTTTAACGATATTAATCTTTTTCTAAAGATATTATTTCCTAATTTTTCCCCTACATTTAACATTTCTGTATATGTTACATTTTATTTTTGAAATTCTTTCTCAAGGAATAGTTTAGATTGGTGTGACAATATGAGTTCTAAAATAGAGTTGATGCATTATTAAAGAACATTTTTCTGTGTGGTAATTTGAACACTAATGATGTGTATGGTGGGGAGGAGATTACACATGAATTTAGTTAACAAAGACTTAAAGTAATTCCCCTGTAGTGAACAGATTTTGATGATGTTTTCTCAGGGCCAATTTGATGTAGAAACAGTTTCAGAGACTTGGCTTGGCCAAGTGAGGATATAACTTTTTTAGGACTATTTGATTTCTAATGAACAAGAAGTTTAAGCCCAACTAGATAAAGAAATTCTTCTTTGATGTTTCAAAGCATCTTACATATTCAAATGGAACTGATCGTCAGTAAAGAGCCAGAAAAATATGGTGCTGTTCCTAGTGTATTCAAGATGAATCCTCGTTCATATTCTGGAAAAATCTGGTTTTTTTTTTGAGAAGGAAAAATTTGGGGAAAAATAGGTAATCTAGCTATTAGGCATCGTATTTCAAAAAACAGGAATGCTCATAAAGGCTGATTTGTGGGAATAAGTCAATGTTAGAATGCTTAAAAACACCAACCCATAATCATTTTTTTTAAAAAGTTATATTCTGCTCATTCCAAAACATGGATTCAGAAAGGGAATGGAGTCTGATGATTCTAGTAGAGACTTGGGTATCTGGGAATTAGTGATTGTTTTTTCCACTGGCCGTTTCTTTAGTATATATAGAATCAAGCTGTTTTACATTAAATTTGGGGAAAATTATTTTTATTTTCATCATACATTATCAGATAGTGGTTTATTTCCACTGCGGTCATGAAATCGTAGCAGATGGGACCTGGACGAACATCTAGTCCAACCCTCCAGTTTGCCCCCACCCCCTCATTGTTGTTGATGAATATGAAGCTTAGAGAAATAAAATCACCTCAGTTCATTTTAGTTTAGAGGCAGTGTTAGCATAAGTATATAGTTACTTCTTACCATGCAGGGTCTTGTCCCTCATTTGTCTTACGCTGTTTACTGTAAATTTTGAAAGAAATTAGAGAAAGCCATTTCTATGGGGGAAAATGAATTGTACTTACCATGAAATTATGTGCTACCGGAAAGTTGTTACCATGCAGCTGTTGCTGTGATGACAGGCTGATATCACCCTAGAGTGACCAGAACAGCATAGTATAAAAATTGCTCTGCTTGCTCCTAAAATAAATTGAAAACAACTGAATTACCAAAAGAAATTACCTAGAATCAGTAGCTTGACGGCAGTGCCATGTGTATTTTTTAAGTATTCTCTATTCCATTAAAAAACTGTGTGAGTATGCACACAAATACAATTTTAAAAATATGTCCACATATACATACAGATGCATACATGTGTACAAATAGAAAACACATGTACATATGTGCACACACATATTTAAATTATTAGGACATTTACCGACATAGAAACAGTATTTCAAAAATCATTAATTGATTTTCTGAAAGGTCTCCTGTAGATGTTTTCCCTGGAAATAATCAGTAGAATTGTACTGGTTTAATGCTCTGAGACCAGTGAAATATTCTGGTTTCTAATTCCCTTTAGCAATGTGATACATTCTATAGGATTCGATAATTTTAACATGTGAGAGGATCCAGTTTTTTAAGAACAGTCACCACTATCATTGTTTTGTTGTTTGTTTGTTTTTATTTTGCATTTAGATGATTCAACAAAATAAAAGTAAAAGGAACAATCTCATTGAAAAGTGATCTACTAGAATATAAGCTTGTTGGTGGCAGGGGCTTGTATCTGTTTTGTTCACTGCTGTACTTTTTAGTTTTTGGCTACAGTTAGTGTTCAGTATTTGTCTTTTGAATGGGTGTTGATTACAGCAGAATAACCACAATGTTTTGTTGTCTGAAATTTTGTTGAAATGAGTTCTTAAGTGGCTAGAAAGCACATTTCCAGGCTAGGGAAAAAAAGCATCTACTGACTTTCTCTAATGAATAAGAAACAGTATTAAAGTGTGGAGAATCTGGAGATGTATTCCTTACGTACTCTCGTAGTACATGTGATTACAAAATTCCAATTGTTTACATGTAGTAAGAGCATTGTGAAATGTATAGAATTTGGAAACCTGACTCTCCATCTTACTGTTTTTCTAATGTTCATACTACTACACCAGATGACTGTTCACATGCCCCTTTGTATTATTCATTCATTCTACAAAATACCGAGCAGCTCTTCGGTGCCAGGTACTGCGCTGTGAGGCATGGCAGTGAACAACCGGGCCTTGCAGTCTAATGGGGGAGACAGATGTTAAACAGATATTTATACACAGAGTTTATTAGCAAATATAAAAATTAAGAGAGTTCTGAATCTTAAAATTTTGTTAAAGGATTTTCAGAATCATTTAACCCATCACTCTGAATTGCTAATACTTTATGAATTACAGCCTGTTCTGTGGTACTTAACAAAATCATATACTGATTGATATGGAAGGGTATTTTCATTATTGCTTATTTCAACAACCTATAAATGATTACTAATTAACTTTTCTGTTGCTGTTATTTTAATTAGAAAATAATATATTTTCTTTATTAATGTTATTTTAAATGGCTTGCTGCATTCTGAGTTTGTGCGTGTGTGTGTGTGTGTGTGTGTGTGTGTGTGTGTGTGTGTGTGTGTTGACGTAGTGACCAGAAGATTTTTAAAGTAACAGTTGTTTTCAGAGTTAACTTTATCTCTTATTAAATGGCTTCCAGAAACCTAGATCATATAATTTTTAATTTGGAATTAAATCCTGCATTTTAGAGTTAGCACAAAAGATAGTTTGTGCTTTTTCTTTACTTGAGGGACATGAATAACGATAATATTTGTGGTGTACTATAGATTATCTAACGGATAAATCTCAGTAAATTGTAAACTTTTTTATGGTAGACTTGAAGCTTGCTGAGTAAGACAAGTTAAAGATATATTTCAAATTATTACTTAAAATTACAGCCGTGTATAATTACCTTTGTCAGCATTTGCATTGTTCTTCAAATGTTTTTATGTTTTTCTATATGGAAATGAGCTGAATTTTGGAAACTCTTTCCACAAATGCTTATATTTTTGACTAGCAAATTATTGAAATATAACTTAGGGCCCTAAGGTATATCTTAGAAGAGAAACAGGGGCTCCATTTTGTTACATTCTAGGGGAGTAAAACATTAATTATACTATTGAATGTAGAGTTTGCCTGCAATTTTCCCCCTGAGTGTAGATATTATCTAAGGTTGCATGATTTGCTGTGGCTCTTCTTGCTACATTTTTACCCTCAACGCCTCATTTATTTATTATTTATATGGCAAGGACAACAGAAATTGAAAGGGCGTCAGTTTTGCGTTACGGCTTTGAAAGTCAGCAAAATGTAGTTGAATTACTTAATGTGGGTGTTATTCAGGACTCATTACTAGGATCTCACTCTTTATACATTTGTCTCCCCCAAATTTTATATTTTCTCGTGACTTTGCCCATCATTTTGTTGATGATAATAGCAAAGTTTCTCTTGGGTTTATTTTGTATTTTTAGCTGCTTTTACTGAATATTTCTACTTGGATATTTCATATATAGTCAGCAACATTGATTTGATTTGAACCACCATCTTAAACTCTTTATTTTGTAAACAGCTTTATTGAGATATAGTTTACTTACTATAAAAAATTACTCATTTTAAATGTATGATTTGGTGATTTTTGTACTTCTTTGTAGTCACTTTGCATTCACACTTCTAGCCCCTAGTGATTATTAATGTACTTTCTGTCTGTAGTTTTACCTTTTCTGGACATTACTTATAAATGGAATCAAACAATATGTAGTCTTTTGCCTAGCTTCTTTTTTTTAGCATAAAATTTTTGAAGTTCATATGTTGTAGCATGTATCAGTATTTTATTCCTTTTTGTTGCTAAATAGTATTCAGCATATGAATATTAAATGAATGAATTCATATTCATATTGTATGAATATACTTCATTTTGCTTATCCATTCACCAGTTGATGGACATTTAGATTGTTTCCACTATTTGGCTACCATGAGTAATGCTGCTGTTCTTATAAAAGTCTTTGGTCATGTGTTTTCATTTCTTTTGGGTAGATACCTTTGAGTGGAATTACTAAGTCATATAGTAAATTTATTTGTAAATTTAAGAAAAACTGCCAAACTAATTTCAAAGTGGTCACACCTTTGTACACTCTCACCAGCAACGTTTAAGGGTTGTAATTTCTCTCTACATCCTCAGTGACACTTTGATTATGGCCGTTGTAGTGGGTGTGAAGTAGTATTTCATTGTAGTTTTAATTTGCATTTTTCTAAAGGTTAATGGTGTTGAACATCATTTCATGTGCTTATTAGTCCTATGTGTATCTTCTTTGGTGAAATGTCTATTAAAATCTTTGCCCATTTTTAAATTGGGGTTTTTGTTTTTTTTAAAGAATTATTCAGCTATAAGAGTCCTTTGTGTATGTTCTGGATACAGATTCTCTATAAGGCATGTAATTTGCAAGTATTTTCTCCCAGTCTGTGTTTTATCTTTTTTAAAAAAATCTTCTCTCCTCAAACCTTCTCTTTCCCAATTACCCTGTTTCTGTTAGTCTTCAGCTCTGTCTGGTTTTCACATTTTAGTATTCAACTCAGCTATTCCAGATTGCTACCAAGTCTTGCAGTCTTAATTATAATCTTTTTTTTTTCTCTTCCTCTCAGTCACTACTCAAATCTTCAAACCTAATTACTAAAATAGCTACAAAGCTGACCTACTTGATTCTAGGCTCTTTTTTCTTTAGCACTATTGTATTTTCTCGGCTATAAATGCTTAGCTATTTTCTTTTCAGACTAACAAAGATTCCATGATACATCTTTAAACTATTTATAATGAAAAATTTCAAAAAGAGCAAAGTAGAAAAATCATACAATGAATATTCGTATGCCTAATGTCTAGATTCAGTAATCTTTAATTTGCTTCATATATATGTATCTTTTTCTGCACCATTTTGAAGTAAATTGCAGTTACTGTGAAATTTTACCTTTAAATTCTTTAACCTGCATCTCCCTCTGACCTGCCCTGATGTAGGACATTCTTATATGTAACCATAATGCCATAGTCACACAAAACAAAATTAATAAAAATTCTCTAATGTAATCTTATACCCAGTCCATATTCAGATTTCATCAGTTGTCCCCCAAATGTCTCATGACTGTTTTTTCCCTTCCTAAATTGTTACTGAGCTAATGACTCTTGTTATATTTATTAAACCTCTTAATTCTTTTAAAATCTAGAACAGCTCATATCTCATGCTACATTTCTTGCTTTTCTTTCTCATGCCACTGACTTATTGAAGAGACCAAGCCAGTTGTCATATAGTATGGTTTTTGATTTTTCCCCTATGGTGTTATTCAGTATGGTCCCTAGTATATTTTTTTTTTTTTTTTTTTTAATTATTATTTATTATTTATTTATCTATTCATGGCTGTGTTGGGTCTTCGTTTATGTGCGAGGGCTTTCTCCAGTTGTGGCAAGCGGGGGCCACCCCTCATCACGGTGCACGGGCCTCTCACTGTCACGGCCTCTCCCGTTGCGGAGCACAGGCTCCAGACGCGCAGGCTCAGCAGTTGTGGCCCACGGGCCCAGCCGCTCCGCGGCATGTGGGATCCTCCCAGACCAGGGCTCGAACCCGCGTCCCCTGCATCGGCAGGCAGACTCCCAACCACTGCGCCACCAGGGAAGCCCCCTAGTATATTTTTATTATCTTTTTTATGGTTATAAAAATTATACCCATTTTGGCCGATTAGAAAATACTGCATAAAGATAAAAATATAAATCATAATCTCATCACCTAGAGATTACTACAGTTAATATTTTGGTGTTTTTATTATAGCTTTTTTCTTATGCAGATTTAAAAAATAGTTTAGATCATCCTTATTATGCACTTACTAGTTTATTAATTTCTCTTTGAACATAATTTTAAATGGCATACATGCTGTTACAGTCGAACTCATGTTTACTTAATTTTCCCAGTATTGCTGAACATTTATGTTCCTTTTGGTTTTTCACAATTATAAACTGTGATGGTCAGTCTTTTGAATAAAGATTTGATTAGTATATTTCTGTTTTGTTCTTATAAATTCTTTCAAGTGGAATTATTGGGTTAAGCTATATGAATACTTTAAAGGTTTACTAAATTGTTTTTCATAAAGAAAGCAATTCCATTATTTGCTCTCCTATCAGCAGCGTATGAGAACATCTTTCTCCACACTCTCTTGTCATATTGGGTGTTATTCTTTCACTTTATCCTTTATTTGGTAATTTGATGGAGATTTGTTTTGACATTGTTTTGAAGGGTCTGATTTTTTACCATATGAGTTCAAATTAGTCTTGGAATATTTTCTGGCTGTAATGTAAGCTGTACCATACTGATTCAGTGTCTTTCGGCCCCCACTTCCCCATATATCCATTCTCTGCTCCTGTTTATTTCATATAGTCTCAAGACACACATACTGCTCTAGTAACATTGCTGTCTTCTTTATTGCCTTGCTTTTGTAGACTTTGTCTGCCCTCTGAGGTCTTGCACAAGTTGCACTGTTTCAGTTTTCCACCTTTCATTGATTTTTCCTCTCTTTTGATTTTTCTATAGCCCTCTTCAGTCTATACTATATCATTTGGTGCCAAGTCAAATTTAGTTCAGGTGTTGAATATCACTATTGCATCATACAGTGTGACTTCTTTAATCTGAATCCTCCTTTTCCTGATAATTTAGAATAATATCACACTTACTGTTTTGTGTAGAAATATCACTTTCATTTTCATTTTGCATCCAGAAACTTTTAAACACTGTTTTGCCTCCAGTCACGTAAAAACCCCTAACATTTTCCTCATAGGACTTCTTGTTGAGATAGCTGGTCTCTTGGTGATTTTTTTTTTTAATCTTAATTATGTCAGTGATTTGTACTGTAAATTCTTCCTCAGGTTTAGATTTGAGAAACTTGGCATCTATCTCACACCAGTTTTGGGGGGAAAAGATTGAATGTTAGAAGACTAGGTTGTGTATCATTTATGAACTTTGTTTTCTCATTCTCATGATAAATAGAATTACCACTGAGTAATGTTTATTTCTCTCTAAATGCTATAAAAAAATTTGTCTTTTTGAACCTATGGCATTTTGACCATATCTAAATTATTAGAATTTGTATAGAAATCTAGGACTTATTAATATCAGACTTTTAAATTGAGCAACTGTGATTATATTGTCTAAAAATAGGATATTGATAGGCAGTGTGGTATGGTAGAGCCCACACTAGACAGGAATTAGGAGATATGACTCTAACTATGTCACCTTAGGAGAAATTTATATTTTAGGGGTCTTAGTTTCTTTATCCATAAAATAAGGAAGTTAGGGGAAAAGAACACAGGCTTTAGAATCTGACACCCTGGCTTTTAATCCTCAACCTGGCATTACCTACAGTGTGACCTTGCTAAGTCACATATCTAAGCCCCTGTTCCTCATTTGTAAAGTAGGGATGATAGTATTTATCTCATAAAACTATTGTTAATACTAAAGAAATAATACATTAAAAGCTTTTAGACCAGTGCCTGGCACTGAGTAAATAATGTTAGCTATTATTATTATATGATCTTTTATGTACCCACAAACTTGCAGACAAGACTTTGGATTATATGACATCATAACTTTTAACTTGGGCATCATTGTTGCTATTTAGGGAATGATTACTTTTAATGTGCTCATTCCCACGTTAATGACTTAAGAGAGCCTGTCTGTTTTTTGAATATTATCTTCCTTGGAAAATATTCCAGCTCTTGGAATTATCCATTTTGTATCATCTTTCCTGGGTCTTGCTTTCTAATTTGTAATATGAAAATGGAGTAATCAAAGTAATCTGCATTACTGTGTTATGGGATAACTATAATATAATAGGTGTCCTTTTAAAATTCTTACAGTTTACTTTTTCTTCTTTTTTTTTTAACCTAAAAATGTGACAGCAATACTGGACTTTTTGTATAATGTGGCAGGAGAATATAGTACTTAGTAACTTATGAAGAAGACACTTTGAAACAAGGATGTCAAAATGCCACTCAAAATGTCCCGCTTAGGCAGGCCCCTTCTTAACCTGTGTAATACTCTGTACTCAGATTCACTGTTCAGAAATTGGATTACTGAGAGGTAGTACAAGATTTAGCTTGACAGTTTCAAGTTTATTAAGAAAGACTCTGAAACATATGGAGGTTAAGGGTTAAAATAA
Organism: Balaenoptera borealis; assembly: GCF_965194805.1. NCBI lineage: Eukaryota > Metazoa > Chordata > Mammalia > Artiodactyla > Balaenopteridae > Balaenoptera > Balaenoptera borealis. The sequence goes on along the minus strand of NC_138866.1, from coordinate 40,048,408 downwards.
TGTTAATGGAGTTTTCCATAAATCTCACTTTTATCTCGTTTTTGATGTGTATTATTTCAGCCAGGTAAATGAGAAAATCAGAGTATCTAAAACCATTTTTATTTTTTTAATTTTAATTTTTTTTAAAGACACATTTTTCATTTTCACCAAGAATTTTTATTATTTTTTTAAAATTTTATTTTATTTTTGGCTGCGTTGGGTCTTCATTGCTGCACACGGGCTTTCTCTAGTTGCGGCAAGTGGGGGCTACTCTTTGTTGAGGTGTGCGGGCTTCTAATTGCGGAGGCTTCTCTTGTTGCGGAGCATGGGCTCTAGGCAGGTGGGATTCACCTAGTTGTGGCGCGTGGGCTCAGTAGTTGTGGCTCACAGGCTCTAGAGCACAGGTTCAGTAGTTGTGGCGCACGGGCTTAGTTGTTCTGCAGCATGTGGGAATCTTCCCGGACCAGGGCTCGAACCCGTGTCCCCTGCACTGGCAGGCAGATTCCTAACCACTGTGCCATCAGGGAAGTGCTAAAACCCGTTTAAAAAAATTGTGGTAAAATATGTATTACATAAACTTTACCATTTTAACTATTTTGAAGTATGTTCATGGTGTACATCCATCACCACCATCCATCTCCAGGATTTTTTTTATCTTCTCCAGTTAAAACTCTGTACTCATTTAAATAGTAATGCCTCATCCCCTGCCTCCCCACACCCTCTGGCAATCATCATTCTGCTTTCTGTCTCTATGAATTTGACTACTCTAAGAACTTCATATAATTGGAATCATACAATATTTATCCTTTTGTGACTGGCTTATTTCATTCACTTAGCATAATGTCTTCAAGGTTCATCCATGTTTTAGCATGTATCAGATTTCTTTCCTTTTTTAAGACTGAATAATAGTCCATTGTGTGAATACCCTATTCACTATCCATCGATGGACACAGGGTTACTTTTACCTTTTGGCTATTGTGAGTAATGCTGCTATGAGTAGGGGTGTACAAATATCCGTTCAAATTCCTCCTTTCACTACTTTTGGGTGTATACCCAGAAGAGGAGTTGTTGGCTTATATGGTAATTTTATATTTAATCTTTTTTTAAAAAATTAATTAATTAATTAATTTATTTATGACTGTGTTGGGTCTTCATTTCTGTGCAAGGGCTTTCTCTAGTTGTGGCAAGTGGGGACCACTCTTCATCGCGGTGTGCGGGCCTCTCACCATTGCGGCCTCTCTTGTTGCGGAGCACAGGCTCCAGACGCGCAGGCTCAGTAATTGTGGCTCACGGGCCCAGTTGCTCCATGGCATGTGGGATCTTCCCAGACCAGGGCTCGAACCCGTGTCCCCTGCATTGGCAGGCAGATTCTCAACCACTGCGCCACCAGGGAAGCCCTATATTTAATCTTGTAATCTTTTGAGGAATTGCTGTCTGTTTTCCATAGTAGCTGCACCATTTTACATTCCCATCAGCAATGCACATGAGTTCCAGTTTCTCCACATCCTTGCCAACACTTGTTATTTTATGTGGTTTTTTGTTTTTGTTTTTGTTTTGGATAATAGCCATCCTAAATAGCTGTGGGTGTTAAGTGCTACAGTTGGGCCCTCTGTATTTGTGGGTTCCACATCCATGGCTTCAACCAGCCATGAAATTCAGTCTGGGTTTGGTTGAATTCATGGATGCAGAACCCAGGCATGAGGAATCTGGGGATAGGGAGGTCTGACTGTGCTAGTATGCCATTTTATATAAAGGACTTCTGCATCCATGGATTTTGGTATCCCTGGGGCAACTTGGAACCAGACCCCTCAGGGATGCTGAGGGGCAATTTTATATCCTCATGGTTTTCATTTGCATTTCCCTAATGACTAGTGATGTTAAACATCTTTTTTGGTGCTTATTGGCCATTTGTACATCTCTGGAGAAATGTCTGTTCAAGTCCTTTGCCTGAGTTTGGTGAAGGAGTTTTGAGGTCACAGTGTCAGAGAAGCTATTAATATGATGGTAAACAAGCTAGGATAATGCTACATGGTATTAAACTTGTTGAAGAGAAAAACCATGAGTCATATGCAAACATCCACAGTGGTCGTTCCTCACTGCCTCAGTTGCACTGTATCACCTTTATAAATTTATTTATTTATTTATTTATTTTTAGCTGTGTTGGGTCTTCGTTTCTGTGCAAGGGCTTTCTCTAGTTGCGGGGAGCGGGGGCCACTCTTCATTGCGGTACATGGGCCTCTCACTATCGCGGCCTCTCTTGTTGCAGAGCACAGGCTCCAGACGCGCAGGCTCAGTAGTTTTGGCTCACGGGCCCAGTCGCTCTGTGACATGTGGGATCTTCCCAGACCAGGGCTCGAACCCCTGTCCCCCGCACCGGTAGGCAGACTCTCAACCACTGTGCCACCAGGGAAGCCCACTGTATCACTTTTAATTTACGGTTTTTACCTTTTTCTTTCTTTAAATAAAAGAGAACAAATGTTTTATGTATCCAACTTAGTAATTTAAGTAATGGAAACTAAGGGAGGTAATGAGAAATAAATTTTAAACTAGAAAACATTGGAATTAATAACTGTAAGAACTAGTTTTTATTAAAAAGTTAGGACATAGAGAAGCTGATGAGAACTATACCAAGAAAAATAACAGAATTCGAGTTAGAATCAGAAAACATGGACTATATAAAAAAATACGGATTTTAAAAAATTAGAATTATGTGCTCAGATTACAATAAATATGTAAATCTCAGTGTAATGGTGCTATGTGGCTGAGTGGCATTTTATTTTGTATATTTTTCATCAAGTATGGTCTTTTTATTTTATTTATCCAGTAGTTCTTTTCAGAAAAATACGTGGATATTCCATTCAACTTAATTTTTAGCATAAAATTTCCTCATTTTGTGTGTGTGTGTGTGTAAGTAGACATCAGATACACATATTTGTTAAGTAAGTTTAATTCCATTGTAAAGACTTAAGAGAATAGACATTTATGTGGCAAAACTTTGCAGAGAATAATTTCATTAGTGTCCTTCCTTAACTAAAGCTTTCAACAAAACACAGGTTACCAAAACTGTCAAAGTTGTATAATAAAAATAGGAAAATGTGAGAATAGACTATGCTTATATGTTTGCTGAATTCTACCATTGACATTTAACAGCTGTACTCTTTAAGGCTAAATTTTAATTTAATGATGGATTTAGTTTTCTTCCTTTAAATCATGTGTCACTGACTATGTGTTAATTATATAAAATGGGTTTCAGTAATGTAATGAATAATGGGTAATATTTTTAATGTGAGGAATTTAGCTCATCTTTAAAATGACTGCAAATAAGTATTAAAATGAAAGTAATATTAAAAAGTATTATTTTCCTTCATTTTTCTAACAGGGTCAACATATTTCATTACCACCCATTCAAAAGCTTGAAGAAGCTCTATATGAATACCAACCACTGCAAATAGAGACTTGTGGACCACAAGTTCCTGAGCTTCAGATGCTAGGAAGACTTGGGTAAGTGTTCAGAAGAACTTCTCATTGGGGAGCTGATGTTTAGGGCTTGGTTGTTACCATTTTTAACTGATACTTTAGCATTCTTAGATTTTGAGTTTACAGAACTTTACTCTTTTGTAAGAAATGAATGGTGCTTAATACTAAGTTAATATGTTATTTTTCCTACGGTCCTATTAGGTCTTTTGAGATTGAGACTGGATTGTATTAGTTCCCTTTTAAGGATGTCATTGGCAGCCAGCCATACTGAAGTAGCTGTTCATTTTTGGTTCACTGTGTATTTTTTTTAGAAATAGGGGCTTAATTTAGTCAGCAGTAAGCCAGTGAAAATAGAGTTGAACTCCTTGCCATGAAAAAGAGTAGAAAAAGAGTAGATTTACTCAATGTCTGTTGTGTACAGTGAAATTATATTTATGAGAAATGAGCCACAAAATACATTTTGTCAAAGGGTATGATGTAGAGCTGGCCCAGTGGCTCAAAAGCTGTAATATATGCATCCAGTTTGGAAATGAACTTGGGATTGTGGCTTTTGTGAGTGATGGAGATGATCACATTCTGTCTTAGGGGAACAAATGGGTATTTGTGTACTTATGGAAAGTGTAGATATAAACTTTGTTGGACGGAGGAAATCATATCCTGATCTGGTGTCTCAATCTAAACTACTAAATGAAAAGATAATCGAGAAACAGTTGTTTCTTAACAAAAGAAAATAGCACAATGAGTATAATGTGGATCAGGAAACTTACACAAGCCTATTAGATAGCGTCATCCACCAGAGGGCAGACAGCAGAAGCAAGAAGAACTACAATCCTGCAGCCTGTGGAACAAAAACCACATTCACAGAAAGATACACAAGATGAAAAGGCAGAAGGCTATGTACCAGATGAAGGAACAAGATAAAACCTCAGAAAAACAACTAAATGAAGTGGAGATAGGCAACCTTCCAGAAAAAGAATTCAGAATAATGATACTGAAGATGATCCAGGACCTCGGAATAAGAATGGAGGCAAAGATTGAGAAGATGCAAGAAATGTTTAACAAAGACCTAGAAGAATTAAAGAACAAACAGAGATGAACAATACAATAACTGAAATGAAAACTACACTAGAAGGAATCAATAGCAGAATAACGGAGGCAGAAGAACGGATAAGTGACCTGGAAGACAGAATGGTGGAATTCACTGCTGTGGAACAGAATAAAGAAAAAAGAATGAAAAGAAATGAAGACAGCCTAAGAGACCTCTGGGACAACATTAAACGCAACAACATTCGCATTATAGGGGTCCCAGAAGGAGAAGAGAGAGAGAAAGGACCAGAGAAAATATTTGAAGAGATTATAGTCGAAAACTTCCCTAACATGGGAAAGGAAATAGCCACCCAAGTCCAGGAAGTGCAGCGAGTCCCATACAGGATAAATCCAAGGAGAAACACGCCGAGACACATAGTAATCAAATTGGCAAAAATTAAAGACAAAGACAAATTATTGAAAGCAGCAAGGGAAAAACAACAAATAACATACAAGGGAACTCCCATAAGGTTAACAGCTGATTTCTCAGCAGAAACTCTACAAGCCAGAAGGGAGTGGCATGATATACTTAAAGTGATGAACGGGAAGAACCTACAACCAAGATTACTCTACCCGGCAAGGATCTCATTCAGCTTCGATGGAGAAATCAAAAGCTTTATAGACAAGCAAAAGCTAAGAGAATTCAGCACCACCAAACCAGCTCTACAACAAATGCTAAAGAAACTTCTCTAAGTGGGAAACACAAGAGAAGAATAGGACCTACAAAAACAATCCCAAAACAATTAAGAAAATGATAACAGGAACATACATATCAATAATTACCTTAAACATGAATGGATTAAATGTTCAAACCAAAAAACACAGGCTTGCTGAATGGATACAAAAACAAGACCCATCTATATGCTGTCTACAAGAGACCCACTTCGGACCTAGGGACACATACAGGCTGAAAGTGAGGGGATGGAAAAAGAGATTCCGTGCAAATGAAAATCAAAAGAAAGCTGGAGTAGCAGTACTCATATCAGATAAAATAGATTTTAAAATAAAGAATGTTACAAGAGACAAGGAAGGACACTACATAATGATCAAGGGATCAATCCAAGAAGAAGATATAACAATTATAAATATATATGCACCAAACATAGGAGCACCTCAATACATAAGGCAACTACTAACAGCTATAAAAGAGGAAATCGACAGTAACACAATAATAGTGGGGGACTTTAACACCTCACTTACACCAATGGACAGATCATCCAAAATGAAAATAAATAAGGAAACAGAAGCTTTAAATGACACAATAGACCAGATAGATTTAATTGATATTTATAGGACATTCCATCCAAAACCAGCAGATTACACTTTCTTCTCAAGTGGGCACAGAACATTCTCCAGGATAGATCACATCTTGGGTCACAAATCAAGCCTCAGTAAATTTAAGAAAATTGAAATCATATCAAGCATCTTTTCTGACCACAATGCTATGAGATTAGAAATGAATTACAGGGAAAAAAATGTAAAAAACACAAACACATGGAGGCTAAACAATACATTACTAAATAACCAAGAGATCACTGAAGAAATCAAAGAGGAAATCAAAAAAACCTAGAGACAAATGACAATAAAGACATGACGATCCAAAACCTATGGGATGCAGCAAAAGTAGTTCTAAGAGGGAAGTTTTTTTTTTAATTAATTAATTAATTAATTTATGGCTGTGTTGGGTCTTCGTGTCTGTACGAGGGCTTTCTCTAGTTGCGGCAAGTGGGGGCTACTCTTCATCGCGGTGCACGGGCCTCTCATTATTGCAGCCTCTCTTGTTGCGGAGCACAGGCTCCAGACGCGCAGGCTCAGTAATTGTGGCTCACGGGCCCAGTTGCTCCATGGCATGTGGGATCTTCCCAGACCAGGGCTCGAACCCATGTCCCCTGCATTGGCAGGCAGATTCTCAACCACTGCGCCACCAGGGAAGCCCCCTAAGAGGGAAGTTTATAGCTATACAAGCCTACCTCAAGAAACAAGAAAAATCTCAAATAAACAATCTACCCTTACACCTAAAGGAACTAGAGAAAGAAGAACAAACAAAACCCAAAGTTAGCAGAAGGAAAGAAATCATAAAGATCAGAGCAGAAATAAATGAAGAATAGCAATGATCAATAAAAGTAAAAGCTGGTTCTTTGAGAAGATAAACAAAATTGATAAACCATTAGCCAGACTCATCAAGAAAAAAAGGGAGTGGACTCAAATCAATAGAATTAGAAATGAAAAAGGAGAAGTTACAACAGACACCGCAGAAATACAAAGCATCCTAAGAGAGTACTACAAGCAACTCTATGCCAACAAAATGGACAACCTGGAAGAAATGGACAAATTCTTAGAAAGGAATAACCTTCCAAGACTGAACCAGGAAGAAACAGAAAATATGAACAGACCAATCACAAGTAATGAAATTGAAACTGATGAAAAATCTTCCAACAAACAAAAGTCCAGGACCAGATGGCTTCACAGGTGAATTCTATCAAACATTTAGAGAAGAGCTGACACCCATCCTTCTCAAACTCTTCCAAAATATTTCAGAGGAAGGAATACTCCCAAACTCATTCTACAAAGCCACCGTCACCCTGATACCAAAACCAGACCAAGATACCACAAAAAAAGAAAATTACAGACCAATATCACTGATGAATATAGATGCAAAAATCCCCAACAAAATACTAGCAAACAGAGTCCAACAACACTTTAAAAGGATCATACACCATGATCAAGTGGGACTTATCCTAGGGATGCAAAGATTCTTCAATATACGCAAATCAATCAATGTGATACACCATATTAAGAAATTGAAGAATAAAAACCATATGATCATCTCAATAGATGCAGAAAAAGCTTTTGACAAAATTCAACACCCATTTATGATAAAAACTCTCCATAAAGTGGGCATAGAGGGAACCTACCGCAACTTAATAGAGGCCATATACAACAAACCCACAGCAAACATCATTCTCAATGGTGAAAAACTGAAAGTATTTCCTCTAAGATCAGGAACAACACAAGGATGTCCACTCTCACCACTATTATTCAACATAGTTTTGGAAGTCCTAGCCTCGGCAATCAGTGAGGAAAAAGAAATAAAAGGAATACAAATTGGAAAAGAAGAAGTAAAACTGTCACTGTTTGCAGATGACATGATACTATACATAGTGAATCCTAAAAATGCCACCAGAAAACTACTAGAGCTAATCAATGAATTTGGTAAAGTTGCAGGATACAAAATTAATGCACAGAAATCTCTTGCATTCCTGTACACTAATGATGAAAAATCTGAAAGAGAAATTAAGGAAACACTCCCATTTACCCTTGCAACAAAAAGAATAGAACACCTAGGAATAAACCTACCTAGGGAAACCAAAGACCTGTATGCAGAAAAGTATAAGACACTGATGAAAGAAATTAAAGATGATACCAACAGATGGAGAGATATACCATGTTCTTGGATTGGAAGAATCAATATTGTGAAAATGACTATACTACGGAATGCAATCTACAGATTCAATGCAATTCCTATCAAATTACCCATGGCATTTTTTACAGAACTAGAACCAAAAATCTTATCATTTGTTTGGAGCCACAAAAGACCCTGAATAGCCAAAGCAGTCTTGAGGGAAAAAAATGGAGCTGGAGGAATGAGACTCCGTGATTTCAGACTATACTACAAAGCTACAGTAATCAAGGCAATATGGTACTGGCACAAAAACAGAAACATAGATCAATGGAACAAGACAGAAAGCCCAGAGATAAACCCACGCACCTATGGTCGACTAATCTATGACAAAGGAGGCAAGGATATACAATGGAGAAAAGACAGTCTCTTCAATAAGTGGTGCTGGGAAAACTGGACAGCTACATGTAAAAGAATGAAATTAGAACACTCCCTAACACCATACACAAAAATAAACTCAAAATGGATTCGAGACCTAAATGTAAGAGCAGACACTATAAGACTCTTAGAGGAAAACATAGGAAGAACACTCTTTGACATAAATCACAGCAAGATCTTTTTTGATCCACCGCCTAGAGTAATGGAAATAAAAACAAAAATAAACAAAAGGGACCTAATGAAACTTCAAAGCTTTTGCACAGCAAAGGAAACCATAAACAAGATGAAAAGACAACCCTCAGAATGGGAGAAAATATTTGCAAACGAATCAACAGAGAAAGGATTAATCTCCAAAATATATAAACAGCTCATGAAGCTCAATATTAAAGAAACAAACAACCCAATCCAAAAATGGGCAGAAGACCTAAATAGACATTTCTCCAAAGAAGACGTACAGATGGCCAAGAAGCACATGAAAAGCTGCTCAACATCACTAATTGTTAGAGAAATGCAAATCAAAACTACAATGAGGTATCACCTCACACCAGTTAGAATGGGCTTCATCAGAAAGTCTACAAACAACAAATGCTGGAGAGGGTGTGAAGAAAAGGAAACCTTCTTGCACTGTTGGTGGGAATGTAAATTGATACAGCCACTATGGAGAACAGTATGGAGGTTCCTTAAAAAACTAAAAATAGAATTACCTTATGATCCATCAATCCCACTACTGGGCATATACCCAGAGAAAACCATAATTCAAAAAGACACATGCACCCCAATGTTCATTGCAACACTGTTTACAATAGCCAGGTCATGGAAGCAACCTAAATGCCCATCGACAGACGAATGGATAAAGAAGATGTGGTACATATATACAATGGAATATTACTCAGCCATAAAAAGGAACGAAATTGAGTCATTTGTTGAGACGTGGATGGATCTAGAGACTGTCATACAGAGTGAAGTAAGTCAGAAATAGAAAAACAAATATCGTATATTAACGCATGTATGTGGAACCTAGAAAAATGGTACAGATGAACCAGTTTGTAGGGCAGAAGTTGAGACACAGATGTAGAGAACAAACGTATGAACAATAAGGGGGGAAAGCCACGGTGTGGTGGGAATGGTAGTGGGCAATTGGGGTTGACATGTGTGTAAAATTGATGACTAAGAAGAACCTGCTGTATAAAAAAATAAATAAAATTCAATTAAAAAATTAAAAAAAAAAGACTAAAAAAAAAAAGTACAATGTGAAAAGAAAGTAATGGATACGGTGAAACCAAGTAATAAGAAAGTAATTTAAAAAGAGGCCCCAACAGCAAAAATAAGGTAGATGAAACAGATAATAAAAGCTACAGGCATCTTCAAAACCGAAACTGCAATCTTGAACATAAAGTGTAGTATTTTACATATGAATATGGAGGCTCCAAGGTCAAATTACTGTTAAAATGATAGATAATTCACTTATCTGCTCTTTGGTAGATCTTAAGATTTTCTTTAGTTTTGTATTCTCTTAAAAGTTCTGCAGCCTCCAAGCATGAAGCCATGGGGAAGTGAAACAAAACCTAAAACCCCTTTTGAGTTTTAGATAACAAATTTATCAAATAATTGGCCTAGATGTTAAAATTGAAGCTTGAAAAGACAGACAATGTCGGGTTTTATGTAAAAAGTTATAAGTGATATAGACATTGATTTCTTATTTCTTACTGGGTTAGCAAGGGCCAGAATTCGGTATCTTTAAAATAAATTTTCTTAAAATCTTTACTTTTAATATTAGTGAAGACAGAGTGTTTAAAGTACTCCTCTGTTACAGTTGCTTTTTCTAATAATATTTTCATTAAAATTACGTTTGATGGCTTCCCTGGTGGCACAGTGGTTAAGAATCCACCTGCCAATGCAGTGGACACGGGTTCAAGCCCTGGTCCGGGAAGATCCCACGGAGCAACTAAGCCTGTGCACCGCAACTACTGAGCTTGTGCTCTAGAGCCTGCGAGCCACAACTACTGAAGCCCATGCACCCAGAGCCTGTGCTCCCCAGCAAGAGAAGCCACCGCAGTGAGAAGCCCATGCACTGCAATGAAGAGTAGCCCCCACTTGCCACAACTAGAGAAAGCCCACGCACAGCAACGAAGACCCAACACAGCCAAAAATAAAGAAATAAAATAAATAAATTTGTTTAAAAAGTTACATTTGAAAGGCTATGGAAATGGCCACGAATAATCAGAACACAAAAATAAACTGTACAACAGTTACTACAAAGGATAGGAAGAGGGAAAAACTTGGCTGTTGTACTGTTCCTACACTATGCATGAAGAGGTATAATAGCATTTGGAGATATTTAGTATAAATCCTAGAGCAACAACTAAAATTGTAAAACAAAGAGGGACAGACAGTAAGCAAGTAGCAGAGTAAATAATGAGATCATTAAAAATATTCCATTAATGAAAAGGAGGGCAGGAAAAGAGAGGCAAAAAATAAAGAAATGGTATAATTAGGAAAGAAATAACATTGTGGTAGATTTAATCTTAACTGTATCAGTAATTACATTGTTCTAAACAAGCACTATCCAATAAAGCTTTCTGAAATGGGAATATTCTTTGTCTGTGCTGTTCAGTATAGTAGCCACCAGTTGCATGCTTCTACTGAGCACTTGAATATGCCTAGTGTAACTGAAGAATTGTGTATTAAATTTTATTCAGTTTAATTTAAATAACCACATATAGTTAGTGGCTACCATGTTTGATAGAACAGGTCTAAATACTCCAAATAATAGGCAGAAATTGCCAGACTGGATTACAAAAGCAAGATTTTACTGTATGTTTTCTACAATAACGTGACATTATATATGAAGATATAGTTTCTCTGAGCTTTAAAAGTTTCTCTGAAATCTTGGGAGTGTAATTTGTTTTTATTTTGTAAATAACTCAACCAGTATCTCTTCACAGATTTCTTCTGCCCCATTTTCTCTATGTTTTCATTCTGAGACTCTGATTTCACATAGGTAAGACCTTCTGATGTTGTTTTACAGTTCTTGGATGCTCTATTTTGTGTTTTTCAATCTTTTCTTGAGTTTTGTGTTTCAAAAGTTTGGATAATTCTTCTTGTCCTTTCCTTACAGTTCACTTATTCTTCTTCTGTGTCCCTTTTGCTGATAAGCTCATCAAAGGAATTCTTTATGATATTGCAGTTGCCATTTCTAGCATTTCCATTTCACTCCTTTTTGTAATTTCCATCTTTTTGTTGAAATTCCCTGTCTATTTGTACATATTATCCACTTTTTCCCCTAGATCCTTCAGCTTAGTAATCATGTTATTTTCAGGTGCCTCTGTGATTGTTCTAACATCTCTGGGTCTGATTCTATCGACTATTTTATACCTTAATAGTGGATTTGTTTTTCCTGCTTTCTTGTGTTTATTGTAATTTTGTTTGAATATTGTACAACAGAACAGTAGAAACTGAGGTAAATAATATTTATGACCAGAAATATTTATGTCCCTTTTTCTGTTAGGCCATTAGTGTAGGGAGTTGAGTATCAAGTCTGTAGTTTGATCTCAGTTTGGTTGTTGTTGCTCAAGTTACCATCTGTGTATCACAGGCTTCATATTCTTCCAGCCATGATCTGTTGCCACTTTGTACCTAGTATGAGGCCTGGAGTGCTGGAGGGTTTTTCTTAGTCTTCTTGCTCCACCCTCAGCTTTCAGCAGAGTCTGCAAGCTTGAGCCAGAAAGGGGTTCTCTCTCTCAGTGTCCCTCCTCAGCAATAGACTCCTCTTGCTTTTTACTTGGAATAAGTCTTGTGGTAGGAGCAAGGGGGTTTCTTAGTTCTCCTGTTCTGATTTTTGTTTTAGGAGGTCTGTGTGCCAGAGCCTCAGAGTGGTGCTTTCTCAGTGTACCTTTCTCTTCCCCAGAGGCAAACAACTTCTGTCTCCTACTTAAGGATGCAGTTGAGTTTGCTATCCTCTCCCAACCCCACAGGTGAGCTCTGTCTTGTGGTGGTGGGGATGGGAGGTGTTGGGTATAAGACAGTTTCCTGCCCTTCTTTCAACCTCTGCTTCGCATCATTATGTTAGTTTAGGTAACAGTGGGTTTCCTGCCTTGCCTCAGTGATTGAAGGCTTTATTCTGTGTCAGTACAGGGTTGGGGAGGGTGGCAGTAGGTTTTTTACTCCTCCTCTAGTGGCACCCAACCTTTGCCCTACCCCAGAAGCTGAGTCCTGGCTGTTTTTTTAATAGTTCATTTCCTCGTGCATGTTTGGTTTTTGCTGATTTTTATTTGGTCTACTCAATGGAATATCCTCTTCATCTTCCTCTTTTAATCTGCTGTGGTGGTGCTGCTGCTGTATATTTGTATGTTAATATTTAGCTAACCCTGTTAGAAGTCTCTGTAAAATAGAGTAGCTTGATTGACTGTTTTTCTTTTTTTCTTGTTTTGAGTAAAATTTTAAAATTGAATAAGCTTTGGCAACACTTTTGATTGTTTGGAGCCCTTTTTGTTTTACTTCTATCTTTACTGTTGTGGTTTGAATTTTAAAATGTAGGGTAGGGCTTCCCTGGTGGCACAGTGGTTAAGAATCCGCCTGCCAGTGCAGGAGACACGGGTTTGAGCCCTGGTCTGGGAAGATCTCACATGCCGTGGAACAGCTAAGCCTGTGTGCCACAGCTACTGAGCCTGTGCTCTAGAGCCCGCAAGCCACAACTACTGAGCCTGCATTCCACAGCTACTGAGCCCGCGAGCCACAACTACTGAAGCCCGTGCGCCTAGAGCCTGTGATCCGCAACAAGAGAAGCCACTGCAATGAGAAGCCTGTGCACCGCAACGAAGAGTAGCCCCCGCTCGCCGCAACTAGAGAAGGCCCACGCACAGCAACGAAGACCCAACACAGCCAAAAATAAATAAATAAGTAAATAAGTAAGTAAGTAAGTAAATTTATTAAAAAAAAATGTAGGGTAAGCGCAATTTAGATAAGGTATAACTATAGTGTTTGTACTTTTCCCAAGTTTTTCATATCTAAAATCTTATTTGAACCTAAATAAAGGATACTGGATCATGGTTTTATTTTGTTTTGTTTTAGTGGTTGGGGGGCTTTCATTAATTATTGACTATTTAAAGTATAGTTAGTTCAGAATTCTAGAAGTATACTTTTGTCTCTCACAACAAAGACTGTACAATATATTCTGTATCCACAACAGTTAAGAAGACAAATTGTTCTGATTACAAGTTTGTATGTATTTCAAGCAATGGACCTTGATTATAAGTTTCTTTTAGCTTCTGTGGCTAAGTAGTGGAAGAATTTCTAGATCATCAATAGTGATGTCAGAATTGCTAAAGAAACATTGACTTTTTCTTGATGTAGAAGTATCTACCAAAATAGAATGTGTCTCATACCTTCCTTCTCATCAGCCTTGTATCTTAAGAAAGGGATTGAATTATTTTTTGTTTTAATAATATTTTATTTATTTGTTTATTTTGTTGCCCGGGTCTTAGTTGCGACAGGTGGGCTCCCCAGCTGTGGCATGTGAACTCCTAGTTGCGGCGTGCATGTGGGATCCAGTTCCCTGACCAGGGATCGAACCTGGGCCCCCTGCATTGGGAGTGCAGAGTCTTAACCACTGTGCCATAAGGGAAGTCCCGTAAGGGATTGAATTCTACACAGACAATTTCATTTTGGGAGCCAGGATGAATTAGCTCAGGTGGTCTCTTTGGTGACATGTTATGACTTCATACTTAAACATTTGCCAGAATAAATCCTAAATTGATTTCTTACTTTACTAGTTCATTTTCTTTTCTGGAATTATTATTTGAAGCTATATTGCTTTTTTCCTTTTTAGAATTACTTTAGATTTAAAAATGTATTTTTACATAATCTAGTTTTCAGAAACATTTAGAAAGAAACTGAAGAAGTTACTCTGTGAAGTGACTTTTCAAAGAATAATTTGGTATCTACAAAGGTGCTACTCTTAAGGTAGAGGAATATAAACTTTAGTTGACTTAAGGTATAGTAGTTACACATCTGTTCTAAGGGTTGTCCATATTTTTGTTAGAAGATTACATCTAATAAGCCCCAGTTAATCTTTTTACAACGGGCTCTCCCCCTTCCCATAAAACTCTAGCTTCTACTCCTCTCTCTTTTCTTTTTCTGTTAAGACAAAATTTCCATTTTATGTTATTTTATCCTACAGAGGAAACAAGTTCAGTTTCTCTAGAGGCAAATAGAGAATAAATTACCTTATTTCCATTTTCTTATATTTGCTTTGAAAACTGTATGACATGAAGAAGTTAAGAATACTACATTTTGTAGCTTCACTTTAGTTGGTGCAAAACTATGAATGCAGGCACTTTCAAAATAATTTTAATTATATATTTTTGGGAGTATGTGGCATAAGGTCTTAGGAGGCATTGTGTCTCCAAAGAACTACTTTTTTGTCCTCATGTATAACTTAGATAAAGGACAAAATCGGAAGTACATTGCCATGAAATTTTAGGTGATTTTTACTGGAATCTTTTCTAAAGTTAGTTAAACTTTAGAAGTAGATGAAGAATAAATGAGAATTTCTCATTCAGGAGGGTATTATGAATATATAATTATAGTTCAAATTGCACTGGCGGTACTCTTCTGGTTTGCTCAAGGCAATATGTAAACATGTTTTATTAATTCTGTGCCAGTGGGAGCAAGCATTGAGAAAACTTAACTGCTAATTGAAATTCCCCAGGCTGCAGCTTTAGTGGTTAGTTTAGTAAAGTCTCATTGATTGGCATTGTGAGAGTGTCTTTTTAATAACCAACTGGCTTTCTAGTTAATATTTTACTACTTCCCACCCAAAGAAGGGTATTTCCCTTAACTAATATAAATTATAAGGATTATCAATTTTATTCATCAATTTCAAATTATTTAGTCAAATATCACTACTGTTTTAAAAATATGTGATTTATTTAATATGAACTTTTCATTCATGAACCTATTCCAGAAATAAGGAAAAACTGTTATAAGCTATAATCTTTAAGTAAGATGTATATTTTTCACTTTTACTTATTTGTGAATTTAAATGAAACCATTTGCTACCAGATTTGTGTAGAATAAAATTTTAATCTTCATTTCTGTAGAACATTTTTGTATGTTTCTTTGTGGTAGAGTGTTGTAGCCAAGTGCACACATTCATTTCTGTCTCTCCTGTTAACATAACTGATGTAAGTCCTGTGCTATCAACTATGAGAGCTTTAAAAAATAGACTTAAACTGTGATAATTTACTATCTAGAGTCCTTCCTAACCAGTTGATAAGATTATTTAGCTATTATTATGAAATCACTTGTGAAAAAAATTGTGGTTGTAATAATAGTAGAACCTGATGATAATTAGAAGGAAGTTTCTTATTTGATCTTCATCAGCACTTATCAATTTTGTTTTCTTGTGTGGCTGTAGATTACACTGATAAAAATCAAATTGCTGAACAGAAGTAACTGACCTGTTACAAATCCATTACTGTTATTGGCAAAACAATTAAAATGTTCATTCTTGAGGGAATAGGATAGGATATAGTTCCCCTAAAATAGAAGATCCACCTTCACAGTAACCCTGGAGATTCTTTCCCTCCCTCCCTTCCTTCCTTCCATTAGTTTTAGGTGTACAGCAAAGTGATTCAGTTATATATAAGTATTTTTTCAGATTATTTTCTGTTATAGGTTATTATAAGATATCAAATATAATTCCCTGTGCTGTAGAGTAAATCCTTGTTGCTTATCCATTTTATGTATAGTAGTTTGTACCTGTTAATCCCATATTCCTAATTTATCCTTCCCCCCCCTTTCCCCTTTGGTAACCATAATATGTTTTCTATGTCTGTGAGTCTGTTTCTGTTTTGTCTATAGATTCATTTGTATTATTTTTTAGATTCCACATATAAGTAATATCATGTAATATTTGTCTTTGTCTGACTTATTTCACCTTAGCATGATATTCTCTAGGTCCATCCATGTTGCTACAAATGGCAATATTTCATTCTTTTTTATGGCTGAGTAATATTCCATTGTGTGTGCAGATAGATGCTTAGGAGTGGGATTGCTGGATCATATGGTAGCTCTATTTTTAGTTTTTTAAGGAAACTCCATATTATTTTCCATGGTGGCTGCACCAACTTACATTCCAACCAACAGTGTAGGAGGGTTCCCTTTTCTCCACACCCTCTCCAGCATTTATTATTTGTAGACTTTTCTGATGATAGTCATTCTGGCCTGTGTGAGGTGATACCTCATTGTGATTTTGATTTGCATTTCTCTAATAATTAGCAATGTTGAGCATCTTTTCATGTGACTGTTGGCCATCTGTATGTCTTTGGAGAAGTGTCTCTTTAGGTCTTCTGTCTGTTTTTTGATTAGGTTGTTTGTTTTTTTGATAATGAGTTGTGTGAGCTGTTTGTATATTTTGGATATTAACCCCTTGTTAGTTGCATCATTTGCAAATATGTTCTCCCATTCTGTAGGTTGTCTTTTGTTTATGGTTTCCTTTACTGTGCAAACGCTTTTAAGTTTGATTACATCCCATTTGTTTATTTTTGCTTATTTCTTTTGCTTTGGGAGACTGATCTAAGAAAATACTGCTATGATTTGTGTCAATAATGTTTTGTCTACGTTCTCTTCTAGGATTTTTATGGTGTCATGTCTTACATTTAGGTCTTTAAACCATTTTGAGTTAATTTTTGTATATAGTTTGAGGGAGTGTTATAATCTCATTGATTTACATTTAGCTGTCTAGGTTTCCCAACACCACTTGCTTAAGAGACTGTCTTTTCTCCATTGTATATTCTTGCCATTTTTGTTGCAGATTAATTGGCCATAGGTGTGTGGGTTTATTTCTGGGCCCTCTATTCTGTTCCATTGATCTATATGTCTATTTTTGTGCCAATACCATGCTGTTTTGATTACTGTAGCTTTGTAGTATTTTCTGAAGTCTGGAAGGTTTATGCCAACCCTGGAGATACTTTTCGTGATCATTCTTTTGCTCTTAAAAATTGATAAATTGGAACTTTATATGTCAAGAATTTGAGATGAGGTATGAAACATATTCTAAAAAATTTTTTGTTGTAACACTCTCTTAGTCTCCCTCCTTAAGTCTTCCTCATTGTTGCCAGAGAAAACTTTCTAATATATCAATCTGGGCATGTCTGTCTATTATTAATATTCTTCAGTGGCTCATCATTATCTGCATAATCTGTCCCCTATCTACCTTTGTAGCCATATGTCCTGGTCCTCTCATACTTGGTGTTTCTTAAGAACCTCATGGTGTCTCACAGATTTTTGTGCCATTGCATGTGCTGTTCCATTTCCTTAGGAGGCACCTTTACAATTGTGGCACAGTCCCCTCAGTAATTTCTTTCCCTCTTTTCCTCCCTATGCATGAATTGTCTGTTTATGCCCCTTATTCCCTTTTCTATTGGAGTAGCATTTTTCCTTATTTATATGTTAGCCATATAGTAAGACCATTAACGTTTGATATCTTATATTTTTCTTTTTTGACTTTTTATGGTCATGATTGACTTTGTGCCTATTTTTGTTTTAATTGAAATGTAGTTGATTTACATTATATTAGTTTCAGGTTACAGTATAGTGATTCAGTATATTTATAGACTATCTTCCCTTTAAAGTTATTACAAAATAATGGCTATGTTTCCCTTTGCTGTACAGTATATCCTTGTTCCTTTTCTATTTTATACATAGTAGCTTGCACCTCTTAATCCCATACCCCTATCTTGCCCCTCCCTCTTCCCTCTCCCTATTCGTAACCACTAGTTTGTTTTCTATATCTGTGAGTCTGTTTCTGTTTTGTTATGTACATTCATTTGTTTTATTTTTTAGATTCCACATATAAATAATAACAGAGTTTTTGTCTTTCTCTGTCTGACTTATTTCACTAAGCATAATACTCTCTAGGTTCATCCACATTGTTGCAAATGGCAGGATTTCATTCTTTTTTATGGTTGAGTAACATTCCAGTGTGTGTGTGTGTGTGTGTGTGTATGTGTGTGTGTGTGTGTGTGTGTGTGTGTGTATAAACACACCACATCTTTATCCATTCATCTGTTGATGGACACTTGGGTTGCTTTATGTGAAGTAGATTTAGTCTTTGAGCAGTAAAATATATTAATGATGTCCTGCTAATTTTCCATTGCTCTTCTACTTAAGAAGTCCTAAACCAACACAAAACCTTATATATATTTATTTATATTCTAATTTTTAGAGAACTTTGATATTTACATGTAATCACTTAATCCATCTGGAATTTATTTATTTGTAAGGAGCTATAAAAGAGTCTTTACTCTGTTTTTTTCAACTAGTAAATCAATTGGCCCAGAATAATTTATTCAGTAGTCCTTCTTTTTTCCGTTGATGTTTTAGATGAACATACTAGGGCTTTTGGTCCACTGACCTTTCTTTTCCAATAATCTATGTTTCCGTTTTTTAACCATATCACATTATTATGCATTTAAATTCATGATATGTTTTAGTATTAAGTTGTGTATTTATTTTCTATTGCTGTGTATCAAATTACCACAGATTTAAGTGGCTTAAAACAACATCCATTTTATCTCATTTATTATCAGTGTCTGTGGATTATGAGTCTGGGCATGGGTTACTTGGATCGTATATTCAGATTGCATGTGGCTGTGATCAAAGTGTCAGCAGGTGCTGTAGGTCCATGTAAGCGAGGTCTGGGGGGCTGTCTTTCAAGCTCATTCATATCATTGGTAGAATTAGGTTTCTTGCCAGTGTAGAACTCACAGTGGCTTCCATCTTTTTCAGTGCTAACAGGAGAAAATCTCTTTGAATCTCTTCCTTTTTTAAGGGGTCCTACTTGTTTAAGTTTGGCCCACTTAGATAATTTCCCTTTTTATTAACTTATAATCAACCAATTCGAGATCTTAATTACATCTGCAAAATCCCTCTTGTGATATAATCTAAGGATTGAAATCCATCATATCCATGAGGACAAAATCATGCAGGGCTGCACACAAGGGGGTGGGAATCTTGGGGACCATCCCAGAATTCTGCCTACCAGAGTGGGGCAAGTCTTCCTTTGCTACTTATCTTTTTCAAAGTGTTATTAGCATTTTTATACATATGTTCTTCCAAGTAAACTTTGTTGGCCAAAGCAACAAAGCACCCTACAGTTCTTTCAAGTTTTCTGTACATTTGAAAATTTTCATTATAGAATATTATGAAACAAGTAATCAAACAAAGCAAACCAAAACACCTTAACAACTAAGACACGGCCATCCCTATTACCCCCTAGATACAACCAAACACCCCTTTTTTGGGTATTTTATTTGGAATTGCTTTAAACTTATCAACTGATACGGAAAGAGTGGACTTTTAAAATTTATTAAGTTTTCATATATCTGACACATTTCTTGGAAATTAATTTTTGTTACATCATACTTATGATGCTGTTATTATAAAATTGTTTTCATTATGCTTTCTTACTGGTTCTTGGTTAAATATATTTTCATTTTGTATATAGCTGTTTTACTGATAATTTTGTTTTTTAAGGTGACTATCTGGGGTTTTATCTGGAAGCCAGTCACCTGAAAAAACAATTTTTTTCTTTTAAATGCTCTGTCTCTGATTTCAGTTTCATATTTTATTGCATTTGGCTAGAACTTCTTAACTTGGTGTTATACAGTTTTGATAATTGCAGTTTCTTGTGTCTCATTTTGTTTTTTGTTTTTTTTGGTGAATCCTTCAAGTGATTTTTCTTATCATGTTGAAGTATTTTTTTAAAATCATGTTGTAGAATTTCTGTTTTTTGGTCAAAGTCTTTACCTATTGACTTATTATACATGGATTGTCTAAGAATGGAGAAAAGGTGTTTGTTTTGTTTTATGTTTGTTTTGTTTTTAATCCTGTACACTTAAGTTTATACATTAGTTTTGGAAAAATTCTCAGGGGCACCAGAAAATCAAAGAATATGGAGAAGTACAAAACTCACAAAAAATGCAATATGTATGTGTATATAATATATGATATATACTTTGTCGTAATTACGAAAGTATTACTAAATTAACTTTTTTTATAGCTATGACAGCAAAATGTCTTTAGTATCTGTTTTTGTTGGCATTTGAATTAGAAAGAAATCAACTCACATCTATCATGAATCTTTTGCTTAATCTTCTAGTCTGGCGCTAGTCTGGTAAGTTTTAAATCTTTTTTTACAGTCATGGAAAAAAATATGTTTCTGCTTGAAGCAGTTGTCAAACAAGCTTCTTTCATCGACCGTCAGACACAGGGCAGCTGAATGAGGCTGTTTAGTCTAGAGTAAATGCTCACGAGATTACAGGGTCACTGAGGAAATGTAATTATGCAGTTGATTCCAGAATAGTCGTTTGTAGTAAGGACTTTAAAAGTATTCAATCATAGTATTAATTAAAAAATATGTATAATCCAAAATTAATCTCAGAAAATCAGCACTAAATAAACTAAATTATTTAGTTTAGTAATAAAATTATAACTATAAATTATGACAATGAAATATAGTTTTAATTCAGATTTCTGCAGGACCCTAAAATAGGAAGTTCCGTTTATTATTGGAATTTGCTCAGTTCCTCCCAAATCGCTGTAAAATTCAATTGACTCTGTGTATCTATATGTAATTGTCTCTGTTGGGAAACGAAACCTCACAGTATTTAGCTCATGTTAATTGAGAAAATAATTGATTACTTAGCAGTTTTTTTTTCTACTTTTGTTATTCATTTGATTATCACTCATTCGATTATGAAGCACCTCCTGTGTGTCAGTTACTCTTCTAGGTACTAAAAAAACAACAGTGAGCAAAACAGAGAAAGCACCTACTGTCATGAAGCTTACATTATATTGGGATGAAATGAACAATATAAATATACTGATGAATTTATTAGATGGCTGTATCAAAATACTTTATCCTGTGGTATTTGTCTTCCAAAGACAAATACCTTAGGATAAAGGGATATGTAGTGATTGGTGTAGAGTGCTGTTTTTACATAGGTCGGGGTGGAATCTTTTGTAGGATGATATTTGAACAGACATGAATTAAACAAAGAAGCTAATCATGTGATATAATGGGGATAGGCAGAGGAACTCTAAGTGCAGTGGCCCTGGGATGGGCATGTGTATGAGGATGAGAAAGGAGTCCAGTGCCTGGAGTAGCGTGAATTGGGGCATAGCCGGAGATGAGGTCAGAGTGGTAGCAGGTTTTTATATAAGAAGGCAGGCTGGGCCCAGTTAGACCATGTAGGGTTTATTTTTTAGGTGATGGTCAAGACTTGGGATTTTACTGTGAAGAACACGAGAAGTCATAGAATTTTGAACAAAGGTGTGTCATATGACTTACATTTAGAAAGGTCTGTTATAGGAGAATGGATGGTGGAGAGAAAACAAGAAAACTTACAACTGTCTTAGTTAAGATGGTAGTGGCTTATACTAAGATGGTAACAGTGTAGTTGCTGAGAAAGTGGTCAAATTATGAATATAATTTTGATAGCATAAAATAGAGAATTTTTGATGGATTGGATGTCGTGTGCAGGGTTACGAAAAAGTTGCTCCCAGGGTTATATCTGAGGTACAAAATTGCCATTTAAATGTGATAAGGGAGACTAGGGGGAAGGGTTCTCTGGGGCAAGACAGTTGTGTGAGTTGCTTTAAGTTCAGTTATTTATCAAATATTAAAAAAAATATGTTTCTAAAGAGGCTGCAAGAACTGGGAAAAATCCTTAGCAGCTCTACTCTTTTATGGGAGAGTGAACTGTCATGAGTTCATTACAGTAGAGACCAAAGAAGAAAGCGCTTCTGTACTCATAGTCACATCTCTGGGTAGTGCAAAGCTAAGACTAGATTTTTAGTCTCTTAGGATACTTTTTCTCTGCTGTACCTTATGGCCAAGGCCATTCCATTTACAGAGCTTTCAAAATCTGAATGAGCTTTATTTTTATTATGCTTTTAGATTGTTTTAATTTCAGATAGTATATTTAAAGGCAATGAGTTTATGTAGCAACTTTGCTTATTTTACTCTCAAAAAAATGAAAACAAAATTATTCTGCTCTAAGAAATAGAGACACAGACGTAGAGAATGGACATATGGATACCGTGGGAGGGGGAAGAGGGGGTGGAATGAATTGGGAGATTGGGATTGACATATATACACTACTATGTATAAAATAGACAACTAATGAGAACCTACTTTATAGCACAGGGAACTCTACTCAGTGCTCTTTGGTGACCTAAATGGGAAGGAAATCCAAAAAAGAGGAGATATATGTATACATACAGCTGATTCACTTTGCTGTACAGCAGAAACTAACACAACATTTTAAAACAACTATACTCCAATAAAAATTAATTAAAAAAAAGATAGGTCATTGATAAATCCTATAGAAATAAGCCCATTTCACTATTTCAGGGGGCAGTTGGTTGAATAGCTTTTGTTTACCTAATTTTGAGTTCATGTGTACATTTTAAAATTCGTATATTTTTAAAATCCTGTAACTTAAAAAATTATTCTGCTCTAAGTATGAGCCAAGTTTTCAGCCTCCATTTTTTTCCCCCATGAGGAAAATAGGACTGAGTTGGGCATTGTGACTCACAAGCTTTTGGGTTGGAGCTTAGGTAGCTTTTGGGTTGGTGCCCTGATAGCAGAGGTGTAGCAGGGTGGGGTGGAAGGAATGGTCCGTCCCAGCCAGATGCAGGCAACAAGGGTTGCATTATCTGTAGAGAATTAAAAAAAATAATAAAATAAAACCAATTAAAAGTCAGTCTGTTTTATTGTTTGTTTTTTTTTAATCAGCATGTACTAGCAGTTCTAAACAATGTTGGTTTTCAAATACTCCTTCCTGAAAACATCTTCTTTTGGTCCAAGTTCTAAACAATTGCTGTTATTACTTTTGATTTCATAGTATATAAGTAAGCTTCCAATGAGCACATCTTTATTCTTTGTTCCTGAATAATATTGTGTTGTATACAGAAGTGTAATCAGAGAACTCCCAGTTTTATAGTCAGCCCCAGAACATCACCACGCCCCGCCACCGCCAACGAACCCACCTACATTTAGCCTCACTCAAGAGTAAGTTTGTCAGATTTTAAATCCTTCTGACTCCTTTCTGGCAAAATTTCTCTTTCCAGTTCCCCCGTGGTATTAAATATTTCTGAGTTTAAGTGGTAGATTTGAAGTGAACTGATAGTCTAGTGATTGTAGAGATGAAGAAATAGAACTTAAGTTCTTGGAGTATTTATTTTTGTTTAAAGCTTTTCGACTATGTGACGCCTGAAAGTTGCTAGAAAAAATCCTAAAGAAACAAAGACATGAACATTATTGCAATTTCTGGAATTTATTGTGAAATAGCTATTTTATGAGACTATCAAACTTATTATCATTAAGATATTTTCTAGGTATTTGGATACCTGTTGCTTAAAGAAAGAAACTCGAAATTAAAATTAACAAAAAATATTCTTCAATTTATTATGAGCAAAGATAAATTGAAAAATCTGGCTTTTATTCCCTATTGAACATGAATATACAAGGAAGATCAACTTTAATGAATTCACTGACAAATTTGCATAAGTAAAACTCAAAACAGAAACTATGATGTGACAATCTTTTATGTACTTACAAATATTTTCCTGTTTTCAAAAATTAAATTAGTATAATTAATGGGTATTTTTGTCTGTTACTTTTTCCTCTTTTGTTGTATGAATTTTATTTTTATTTAAAAATTTTTAGTGGCATAATGTGTACAAAATCCAATAGAAGAAAAAATTTGTGTCTTTTCTGCATTGTTATTATTTTTCATTTCATGATTATTACAGAAAGTAATTTTGTTGTATAAAGGAGCAGGTGTGATGAAAAATGATCTGCTCTGGCTGTACAATATGCTAGGTGTACAGTTGCCTGATAAGAGTTGGCCCTGAGGATGGGATCCTGTGTCATGTTTCTGTAATACCAAGTCTTGTCAATTTAGTCATAAAAATAAATTCTCCATCATATTTGGTCATACTGATTTCAGAAGGATGTGCAGACTTAGATTTGAAAAAATTAAGAGCAATAGAAATAAGCACGGGTCAGGAATTAGATCCTGCTTTGGTTAAAAGAATTGTGATTGTTGGGTCTGGAAAACAACTGGCTATGCTTTGGGAAAGCAGAATGAACATGGTTGGTTAATCTTTTTTTTTTTTTTTTTTGCCTTAAATAATAAGTGAACTTTATTGGCCAATAAGGAAAGGGAAGGACTAGCTTCAAGTGAGACTTGATGCAGGGCTCCAGTGATCTGACCAGGATTCAGTTTCTTTCACCATTTCTCACTCTTCTTCTTTGGTGCTTACTCCAATTTCTAATAGTCTCTCCCCTCTGGTTCCAAGATAGTACCAGTAACTTTTTTGACTACATATGTCCTACTTATGTTCAGAAGGGATAGTTAATCATTTTTTAGTTTATGAAAAATATTTGAAGGGAGTAATGTTTCTGAAAGGAAAATTATCAATAAGATGGTAAAATGTGGATCAGAGGACCAGTTTTGACTCTGCCCAGCTTCTACGTCTTAATTTTTGTTGTCCTATTTATCTGTATATTTCTAAATCATACAGTTATACTGCAGTTTATTGATTTCCAGTTTTAGACCTGCCTCTTGACATCCTGATTGAGAGATAAAGATTTAGCCCTCTAAAACTCCTTCCCTATTCTTATTTCACTTCTCCTATTATTTCCCAATACAGTTATATCACAGTTTTAAAATTAAATCAGTGTTCACTATTTCCATGGTAAATACGTAAATATTATTTTCAGTTGAGCCATGTATTGTACAATGATTATGTTTCTTTAGATTTCTTATTATGATTGCTTTGTCCTTTTTGGGGGGGTCTTCAAAAATTTTATTTTTTCATTTAAATCAGCATCTTGCCTATCCCATCAAGCCCCCAAATTATCTTACCCTTTCTGGGGCTAATGAATATGAAAACAAAATAGAATCCCACCATTCATCACCTTCTACTTTCTTTTAACCTCCTTACCCAGTGTAGATGGCACTTTATATTTTTGTTACTAGCTTAGTCTCTCCTGTCCTCTCGTTTACCTTGTGTTATAAGCATGCAGTGTGTCTGCTTTGATAGTTTATGATGAGTAACATCAGGACTTGAGGGACTGCCACTTTCTAAATCTTTTAAAAATATTCTTCCAAGGAGTGATTAACTGTTTTTAGATTTAGAGAAAATTCATTCAACCTTTAGGTCTCTTGCTTTGAGTTTTACCTCAAAATTAATTTAGAAAGAATTGAAAGTAAGGGAAGCAGAAGCAATAATGTTTACTTCATTCTACTGTTTTCACCTCTTCATCCCAGAGAAGAGGAAGAAAGATTCAATAGCTTGAACTTGCTAGTGAGACAGTAGTCGTTCCAGTTGTAAGACATTTGGACAGTTCTGGTTTCCCAGCAAAAGAGTCAGCAGCAGGAGGGTATTTCTTGGAACTCTGTGGTAACTTTTCCATGAAGCTGCCGTTCTTTCTGAGTTAGTTGTTTCCGTTATCCTCTCATTTGCTTGAAGTTAATGTGTGTAACCTCATGGTGGCTCTACTACTTCATCTGTTTGTTGAGCTTGCCTACTGGTCTTGGTGGGTTTTATTTACTTGTTACAGATAATTTATCCAGTACCATCTTAACTCTCAAAGTTTAAAAATGATATATTGAAAGGCTATATTATTAGTGTTTTCAGATTGTGGATTTTGTCCAATATTTTACAAAATGGAGTAAAACAAAATAAACTAGACAAGGGCATTGTACATTGTAAGTGTAAGTATTGTTTTGTGAAACAAAAAGAAATGTAAGTATTGTTCAGTTATATGTGCATATGTATACACATTTGTAGTGGGTTTTCATGTAAAGAATATTTACTAATTATGGTAAGAAAAGTTTGAGAAATGTTGCTTTAAACACAAAGCACATAGTAGTAGAAGTCACTACTCAAATAATTTCTAAAATCTAGGAAACAGTACTTTTGAGGCTAAGGGAAATTATGTATGGGCATAGGTGGGCATGGCCTCTGATTTTCTTCTAGCATAATGCTCTGTGGAATTTCATTTGTTTCTAACCCTTTTTTTATCAGGAAAAATAGTCATCCTCTTTTATCATCCAGGTCTAATGGACCCTTTTTAGTCTTTTTGTAATTTTAAGTTATTTTATGAATAATTTTGCAGATGTAAGAATAAATGAATAGTGGAAAAAAACTTTATTAGAAAATTTAGTAGAGGTTTAGACATAGCACAATCAAATTTTTATTCCATATGTTCTTGGTTTAGAAGATATACCCAAAATTGACGACATACTTTGAGTGCAACTAACCACTGATCAATGGTCGTGCATGAACATGGAATGTATCCATCTTGTAAATACCGAGTCCAGATTTCAAATACATCTTTAGTAGGTTCTACCTTATCACTGCTTCTGGTTCTGCTTGCATTTGTATCATCAAAATGCAAATGCATCAGTAATAAGTTCAAGCTTATTATCTTATTTTTTTGCATTTGCGTTGTCAAAATTAAATACTTTTGAAAACTTTGATGCCTTGTAATTTGATTGAAGAGAGGACCACTATCTCTTTTACCCTATAATTATAAAAGGTTCTCATTTTTAGATTTATAAACACCAGTTAGAATGACCAATCCAATTAATTAATCATTTCTACATCATCTCCTTTCTTCACAATACCTTTGTATATGTACCTGCCTATAGTATTTATTTACTTAAAAACTGTAGCAAGTTGTGTAAAAGTGATGGTACACAAACATCATAAAAAGTAAAAAAAAAATTAACACACATTCTTTTAGCAAAATGGATAGTCGAAGTTCTTGTCCCATATTATTGTGGAATGAAATCCATTCTCTTTAATGACTGACTGGATGAGAAGATAATATTTCCTTTTAGTCCTTAAAAATATACACTTGAGTGACTATAATTGGAAATCAGGTATCTGTTTTGGGTTGATGAAAATGTCCTAAAATTGGATTGTTCTGATGGTTGCTTTGTAAATTTACTAAAAATCGTTAAATTGTATACTTAAGAATATACCAGTAACTCTCTGATTTTTTGAGTTTGAGAAAATTCATCTAAGATATTGTCATATCCTCTTAAGAGATGATACAAAAAAAGATGTAGTAATTTGGGCACTGCAGTAAGAAAGCTGAAGGTTGATATAGTAGTTGTTATTTATTTAACTATTGCATCATTCTTCAGGTGATTCCATCATTCTTTTGTTTCTTATTTAGCTTTTTTTTTAGCATTATGGGGAATAATTGAAATAATTTCTAGGATGATAAAACAGTAGTATGTTTCAAGCTATAGTAAAAATAAGGTCACTAAGATTCCATTATCTTACATTAAAAAAAGGGTCTAATGGATCTGTATGGTATTTTATTATGGCAATTTAGAATTTATTTATTCTATTTTTAAGCAGCATTACTGAGGTATAATTGACATGCACTAAACAGTATGCATTTAAAATGCATGGTTTGACGAGCTTTGACATATGTATATAGTTATGAAATCCTTTCCATAATCAAGATAATGAACATATCCTTCATATCCAAAAGTTTGCTAGTGTCACTTTGTAGTTTCACCTTCACACTTGTCATCCCCCAACCAAGAAACCACTCATATGCTTTATGTAACTGTAGATCATTTTGCATTTTTCAGAGTTTTATATAAATTGAATCGAACAAGATGTATTCTTTTTTTGTCTGGCTTCTTTCACACAGAATAATTGTTTTGAGATTCATCTTTGTTGTAGTGTGTATCAATGGTTCATTCCTTTTTATTGCTGAGTACTTTTCCATTGTATGTATATCCCACAATTTCCTTTCCATTTATTTTCTTGTTGGATATTTGGGTTGTTTCCAGTTTTTTTTTTTTCTGGTTTTGGGCTAATAAAACAAAGCTGATATGAAGATTCATGCACAACCTTTTATTCTTGGGTAAATACCTAGGAGTGGAATGATTGCATCATATGTAGATGTATGCATAAGTTTTGAGGAAACGGACAAATTGTCTTCCAAAAAGGTTGTACCATTTTACATTTCTACCACCAGTGTGTAAGTGTTCGAGTTGCCTTTCATCCTCACCAGTACTTAGTATCATCAGTCTTTAAAATTTTAGTCATTCTAATAGATGTGTAGTAGGATATCATTGTTTTAATTTTCATTTCCCTAATGATTAGTGATGCTGAGAATCTTTTTTTTTTTTTAATAAATTTATTTATTTATTTTTGTCTGTGACAGGTCTTTGTTGCTGCACACGGGCTTTCTCTAGTTGCAGCGAGCGGGGGCTACTCTTCATTGCAGTGCACGGGTTTCTCACTGCGGTGGCTTCTCTCGTTGCGGAGCACGGGCTCTAGGCATGCGGGCTTCAGTAGTTGTGGCACGCGGGCTCAGTAGTTGTTGCTCGCGAGCTCTAGAGCACAGGCTCAGTAGTTGTGGCACTTGGGCTTAGTTGCTCCGCAGCATGTGGGATCTTCCCGGACCAGGGATTGAACCCGTGTCCCCTGCATGGGCAGGCGGATTCTTAACCACTGCGCCACCAGGGAAGTCCCGAGAATCTTTTCATGTGTTTACTTGCCATCCGCATATCTTCTTTGTGAAGTGTCTGTTGAAATCTTTTGCCCATTTCTTTATTAGGTCTGTTTTCTTATTGGGTTTTGAGAGCTTTTTGTATATTTTGATATCCAATTTTTATATATTCTGTTTATCAGATATGTAGTTTGCAAATATATTCTCAGTCTGTGGTTTGTCTTTCCATCTCTTAACAGTGTCTTTAGGAGAGTAGATGTTTTAATTTTGATAAGTCCAATATATAATTTTTTTCTTTTATGTATCATGCTTTTAAAAAATTAATTTAAAAAATTGAACTATAGTTGATTTACATTATTGTGTTAGTTTCAGGTGTACAGCAAGGTGATTCACTTTATATATATATAAATATTTTCAGATTCTTTTTCATTATAGGTTATTACAAGATATTAAATATAGTTCCTTGTGCTGTACAGTAAATCCTTGTTGTTTATCTATTTTGTATATAGTGGTGTGTATATGTTAATCCCATACCTCTAATTTGTCCCTCCCTCTCCCCTTTTTCCTTTGGTAACCATAGGTTTGCTCTCTATGTCTGTGAGTCTGTTTCTGTTTTGTAAATAAGTTCATTTGTATTATTTTTTAGATTCTTTGTGTAAGTGATATCATAGAATATTTGTCTTTCTCTGTCTGACTTACTTCACTTAGTATGATAATCTCTAGGTCAATCCATGTTGCTGCAAATGGCAATATTTCATTTTTATTTTAGTAGTTGGGTAATATTCAATTGCATATATATACCACATCTTCTTTATCCATCCCTCTGTTGATGGCCATTTAGGTTGCTTCCATGTCTTGGCTATTGTGAATAGTGCTGCTATGAACATTGGGGTGCATGTATCTTTTCCAATTAGAGTTTTTGTCTTTTTATGGATCATGTTTTTGGTGTTATATCTAGGAAATTTTTGCCTAATTCAAGGTCAAAATAATTTATTCTGTGTTTTCTTCTAGAAATTTTATATTTTGGGGGTTAGCATCACTTAGGCCTGTGATTTATAGTTCATTTCTGTATATGGTAAGAGGTATGATTTGAAGTAGTTTTTTTTTTTTTTTTGGCATATGCATATTGAGTTGTTTCCACACTATATGTTGAAAGGCTATTATTTCTCCAGTAAATTGCCTTTTCACCTTTGTCAAAAATTAGTTGTCCATATATGTGTGGATCTCTTTCTCACCTCTTTTCTCTTTCAATAATTTGTTTGTTGATCTTGATACCAAAACTATATTGTCTTGATTACTGTAGCTTTATAAAAAAAGTCTGAATATCAGCCCTCAGATTTATTCTTTTTTTTTAGAAAGCTGTTTGGCTGTTCTAGGTTCTTTGCATTTCCATGTAAGCTTTAGGATCAATTTGTCCATTTCTGTAAAAACGCCTGCTGGAATTAAAAAAAAAATTTTAATTTTAGAACATCTTTGGATTTACAGAAAAATTGCAAAGATAGTATAGAGAGTTTATATATACCCCCACGTGATTTCTCCTAATATTACCTACCACCTAACATTAGTATATTTGTTATAATTAATGAACTGATATTGATATGTTTTAATTAACTAAAGTCCATACTTCATTCCAGTTTCCTTAGTTTTTATCTAATGTCCCGACTATGTTCTGGGATCTCATCCAGGGTACCACATTACATTAAGTAGGCATGTCTCCTTAGGCTCCTCTTGGCTGTGACAATTTCCCAGACTTTCCTTGATTTTGATGACCTTGACAGTTTTGAGTGGTGGTCATATATTTTGTAGAATGTCCTTCTATTGTAATTTGTCCAGTGTTTTTCTCATGATCAGACTGGGGTTTTATATTGTTTTGAGGAAGACCGCAGAGATAAAGTACCATTTTCATCACTTCATATCAAGGGTACATGCTATCAACATGTCTTATCACTGTTGATGTTAACCTTGATCACCTGGCTAAGGTATTGTTTGTCAGATTTCTCCACTGTAAAGTACTCTTATTCCCCCTATCTTTATTACACTCTTTGGAAGAAAGTCACTATGCACAGACTACACTTAAGGAGTGGGGATTTATGCTCACTTCCCTTGAGGATGTAGTGTCTACATAAATTATTTGGAATTCTTCTGCACTGGAGATTTTTCTCTTCTCCCCCATCTATTTATTTATTCAATCATTTTTTTCCCTATTACTAATGATTCATGAGTATTTATTTTACACTTTGGGTTATAATCCAGTTTTGGCCATTTGAGATGTTTTTAGTTGGCTCTGGTGCCTATTTGCCTTTCTCCCATCATTGCATCTTTTTTAAAGTACGTCTTTACTTTCAGCACTGCAAGATGCTCCAGGCTCATGGTATATGTATTTCTTGACCCAGTTCTAGAAGCAGCCATTTCTCTAAGAAGCCCTGGTTTCTTTTATTGGAGAATAGTATTAGAAACCAATATCTGTGCTGTAAGTGTCCTTGTGCTATGTGAATATCATTACTCATAAGATCTGCCGAAATTTTGATTGGGATTGTACTAAATCAATAGATGATTTTGGAGTGAATTGTCTCTGTCTTAAAAATAGTCTTTTGATTCAAGAACAAGGTTTATTTTTCCCTTTATTTTGGTCTTTAGTTTCTCTCAATAATGTACAGTTTTGGTGTACAGGTCTTGCATATATTTTGTCAGATTTATTCCTAAGTATTTTATAGTTTGTTATTGTAAATGGTATTTAAAAATTTTTTCAATTTATGATTGCTTATTTTTGGAATAAGGACATATTTGTATATAGATTTTGTAGCCTGCAACCTTGCAAAACTCGTTTATTAGTTCTAGTAGTTTTTTTGTAGTCCATTGGATTTTTTTAAATGTAAATAATCATGTCTTCTGCAAATGCTGTTTTATTAGGAACTAAACATTTAGGGTTGTTTTTATAGCCTGTTAATTTATTGACCTCTTTATCATTATGAAGTGATCCTCTTTATTCCTGATAATATTCTTTGCTATGAAATCTAATTAGTTTGATACTAAAATAGTCATTCCAGCTTCCTTTTGACTAGTGTCAACATGGTATGTTACTTATGTTAACATGTAATGGGCTTTAATTATTATTTTTAAATGAATAAATATTTTCCAATTTCTTAGTTTTTATTTTTAATATAGAAAATACAGGTAAATATAACCCATCTAAACGAAATCTCTTTGGGAGTCTTCAGTAATTTTTAAGAGTGTAAAGAGGTCTTAAGGCCAAAAAGTTTGAGAATTGCTGATCTGTTACATATTTTTTTCATTAGATATGTAGCTTCTGTACAACAGTAACCATCTGTTTATCATCCATTTATTCATCAGATGCTCATTAAGCCAAATTTATTTTTAGGAATTAAAAGTATATAAGCCATCATTTTGGGCATCGTATGTAAATAAATAGGATACAAAGCAATATAAGATATATACTGCCATAGTGTCACTGTGCCTGGCTTAAGCAACATAGATTTTAGTGTTAAACAGACCTGGATTCAAATCCAAGCTCTGTTCCTTAGCTATGAGAACTTGACCTCTCTCAACCTTACTTTTCTTATTTGTAAAAGGATGATGGTAATAGAATCTATCTCTCAGGATTGTTTTGATTATATAACTTAGTTCATAGTATTGATATTTAAGCTTTTAATACTTAGGAAACATTCAATAAATATTAACTGTTATTGTTGTTTAGTAGTAAAGAAGGTTTTATGTACCAAGGGAGAGGGAGAGGTCACATCTAGATTTAGGGGCAAAGGAAGAATTAATGGAGGTGGACACTTGTTGAATGAGTCTCATTTTGATTGGCCAGCACTGGGGGCTAGTTAACATAGACAAAAGGAATGCCATGTAGTAGTTGAAATTACATACTGCCCCCACCTGATGAAAAATCAGTGTGATTAATGAATATCACCAAGATGATAAATTACCAGTAGGAATAATGTCACCTATTCCTCTCTTAATTTATCAAACATAAAATGCAGTAAAACCAAAGTATTTAAGCTTTATTATCAAATTAACCTTTTAGTGTAAGAAGAGAACATACTCTGGAGCTAGACTGCCTGGGTTTGAATACTGGGCTTTTCATTGACTAATTTTAATTCCCTGGACACTTTACTAATCTCTGTGTGTCTTGATTTCCTCATTTTCAAGATGTGCCTATCTCATAGAGTTGTGAGGATTAAGTGAGTTAATAAATGATAAACCCTTGGAATAATATCTGACACATGATAAGTGCTATATAAACATTAGCTATCTGAGTGACAAATGCTACCATTGGAGTTAACATTTGTTACTGGGAATATTGCTGATATGTAGTGAACTCTGTAAATATTGAACTTAAACTCATTTTAAAGTTTAAGTTCAGCCTTAACTTTGTCAATTGATTTTGTTTGTTTTTTCATTATGATGATCAAATTGCATTTTTGGCCAAAGTACTTTAATATAAAAATAATGTCAAATTATGTAGTCTGGGTCATTTAATTGTCTTGCATGTTCTATATGAATTTAATTTTTTTCAAAATTAAGTTTTTAAGTACTGTTTCTCTTTCTATAATCTCTATTTTTTATTAAGTATAATGATTTTTAAAGGCCTATTAAGAATAGTCATACCCTGTAGTTTGTTTTCTGTCCAAATTTATATAAAAATATGTAACATATACATCATACCATTGAGAATCACTCACTAGTCAATGTTGCATAACAGAAGTAATAATCAAGGAGTGCTTGTTAAAGGCTTAAACAGATAAGGAAGAAGTGAGGTGAGTACACTAGTAGTGATTTGTCATTTATCTTTTATTTTTTTTTTTTTGGCCATACTGCGTGGCTTGCGGGATCTTAGTTCCCCAACCAGGGATTGAAGCCGGGCCCTTGGCAGTGAGAGCACAGAGTTTTAACCACTGGACCTCCAGGGAATTAATTCCCTTGTCATTTATCTTTTGCTTGTAGTTGTTCTAAAGAAGACTTAATGGCTATTGTTATGTGGTTTTAGAAGCAATTTTGAGTTTTGTAAATAACAATTTTAGTAATAAGACATAGAACAAAAATTAATCACCTAAAGATTTATATTCACACTGGGGATAATATGTATGAACTGAGAGTCTGTAAAAACACCAGCAAAAGCCTCTCTTTTATTTATTTATTTTTTATAAATTTATTTATTTATTTTTTATAAATTTATTTATTTATTTTTTATAAATTTATTTATTTGTTTATTTATTTTTGGCTGCATTGGGTCTTTGTTGCTGCGCGAGGTCTTTCTTTAGTTGTGGCGAGCGGGGGCTACTCTTCGTTGCAGTACGCGGGCTTCTCATTGCAGTGGCTTCTCTTGTTGCAGAGCACGGGCTCTAGGCGGGCGTGCTTCAGTAGCTGTGGTACACGGGCTTCAGTAGTTGTAATGCACGGGCCTAGTTGCTCTGTGGCATGTGAAATCTTCCTGGTCCAGGGCTTGAACCCGTGTCGCCTGCATTGGTAGGTGGATTCTGAACCACTGCGCCACCAGAGAAGCCCTCTCTTGTAATTGTATGTTGACTGGCCCTTTAATTGAGGGTACTGTAAAGTGTACAATCACTCATTAATTCTTAATTTCCTTGGCAAGAACTCAGGATCACATGCTAGAATTCAGGTAACTATTTTGAGGTGTGCCCTGAAAGAGTCATATTCTCTTAAAAACCACTTTCAAGTAGAGGTAACTTTATTTTCTTTGGGTATGTAGAAATTGTATTTCCATTTGAAGAGACTAAAGTTAAAAAAAAAAGAAGGAAAAGTAATCTGGAGATTGAGTTGTTAGGAAATTATTAGATATGTGTAGCTTGGTGACTCTCTTAACCTTTCAAATGTAAAACAAGTTGGCTCTTAGGTTAAAGAACCCTGCTAATTTAAAGTTATAATGTTCTATGATTGTAACCTAGGTCTGTTTTCTTTTTCTGTCCCCTTATTGACTAAGATATAATTCATGCTTTTAATTTCTCTAAATCCCTCTACCATGAATTTTCCAACTAAATTAAGCATCATGCTTAAGAAACATTAGATTTTATAAAAGCTACTAGAAATTGTCATTCACTCCTATTTTTAGAAATAGAGATTATAAACATCTAAATATGAAAAAAAAACATACAATATAATGCATTAAGACAAGTAAGATTTTTCTCCCCCATTTGTCACATGCAGCTGTCTTAAGGGCTTCTATTAAAATAGATAAATTCTTTGAGTTTTCCCCATTATAAAGATGATACGTTCAGTATAGGAAAACTTTGAAAACACAGTAAATAGAAGAAAAAAATTACCTGTTTCTACTATGTAGTTATTTTTTTTTTCAATATTCAAAATCACAGTAAGCCGTAAATGGTCTCTATTCTCAGGAAATAATTACCGATATTCCCTATGCTTTTTCCTTAGTACTTTATTCCTAAATGTCAACCACCTTTCTCCTGCTTTGGAAGAATCTAGTGTCACCACTCTTCGAACAAACGACCAGCAAGTGAAGACTAGTTGGTTCTGCTGGTACAGAATCAAAATATATCTAAGCTTTGCTTCTAATAATATTCAATTATTTTAACATTATAAGAATGCCCAAAAAAAAAAAAAAAAAAAGAATGCCCATAGTAGTCATTATTCTGGTTTGAAAGTATTGTTGCCATGTTTTTTTGTTTCTCTGTATAACTGGTTTTAAATGTAAAGACATAAATCCTAAAGAGTGGGAGTGGAAAAACGGGGATGGTTTTCATTTGCTACAATTTCCTGTGAGACATGGCTCTAAACAAGGCCTATATTTACACAAGACAGTGTAGTTTTACATACAGTGATGTATTCAGCACATTTTGAAATTCTTTAAACAGTCGTCTGTATTTAAGAATTTCATAGTAAATGTGTTTAATAATGCTAGGTGAAATTCGAAATAATTTAAAAAAAATTTTACAGTAGAAACACCAGTTAAATCAACCTTTTCGTAATAAATGTCAGAAAAAAATTATTTTTGCTGCCATTGCAAAATCAATTGTGTAACTGTTCTTTTAAAACTGACTATTACATTACTAAATTCTGAATGCTATACTCCTGTAACTTGTCAGAAGCAGGTTTTGGTTAATAGGTATTTTCAGTGATGTAATGGGAACTTTTGGCAGTGAGTCAGAATATAATGGACTGTGATTAATGTTTTAATAAGTACTTTTCTGTTGCTCATGATGTGGAGGAAAAATGGTTTCCTGCTAGAATTGATAGGAGAATAGCAGGTGTACATACAGTGTTTTTAAAAGAGTTGAAATATTTTTCTTAGAATGACATTTATGTTTATATATGGCTAAAATTCATTATCATATGAGATGCATATGTTACCACAGAAACCTGCAGTTGTTTTGGAAAAATAAAATTAGGGGATGATTACCGACCGATTGCCTAATTAAATCTTTTAATTTTTAGCCTTTGTTTTCTTATGAAACTATAACTTGAAGTCTTTGTAGTTTGATATTTGTTCTTACTATAAGTTAAGGTATCTGCTTAAATCATAGGACATGTGAGTTCTATGCTCCATGTTTCTAAAACATTCACATTGTTCAAAAATTTTTAAAAATTAAAAATAAACTTATCCAAAAAGTTTTTTTTTCTTAAGGTCATGAAGTACAGATTGATAGTTAAATGGAATAGCGATCATGTGAGAATTCTCCATTGCAAAGGCCACAAGTTCAGCCTATGAACTCAATAAAGTTCAGAAGTTTGGAAAGTTAAACCCAGGAGATTTTGTGTCAGCATTGGAATCTGAGTAAGTGAAGACAAACCAGAAGAAATACTGGTGTGCCAGACTTGAGGGATTGGTTTACAGTTTTCTGGT
Organism: Balaenoptera borealis; assembly: GCF_965194805.1. Classification (NCBI taxonomy): domain Eukaryota; kingdom Metazoa; phylum Chordata; class Mammalia; order Artiodactyla; family Balaenopteridae; genus Balaenoptera; species Balaenoptera borealis. The sequence continues at coordinate 40,011,622 of NC_138866.1, read as the reverse complement.
TCTTTCATTTTTCTCAATTTAATTTTGGCCACTTACGTGCAATAAGTATGCGTTATTTGTTGTAGGTAAAGAGTCCTAGGGCTCAATAGATATATCCCATTTGGGAATAGTATATTACTGCTGCAGGTACCCTCTGCCCTATGTTTGTCTTTGAAATATATGTAAAATTGAGCATTTGTCCAAATGGGTACTTTCCTGGGAGAAAGTTCATAATTTTCATCAGAGTCTCAAAGGGATCTTGATCCCAATAAAGAATCTAGAGTAATGGTTCTTAAATTTTGGCACACATCAGAATCACTTGGAGGGTTTATTAAAACACAGATTGTTGGGCCCTACCTCCAGGGTTTCTGGTTCAGTAGGACTGGAGTACAACCCTAGAATTTTCATTTCTAATAAATTCCTAAGTGATGCTGATGCTGTTGATTGGGGATCACACTTTGAGAACTCTGGTTTAGCCTTGGTAAATAGCCTTCTAGACCTCTTCCTATTTTCATGTATAATACATATTTTACAAAAACACTTATGTTGTATTATTTTGTTACTTCTTTTAACTTTATTTTGACTGTCTTTTCATATTTATCTATAGTATCATTCAATGTTTCCCATATCATAATTTATTTAACCAATTCTCTAATAAGCATTTAGGTCATTTTTCATTTGTTGTTTTTATAAATAGATTGTTGCTAAATTTTGGTGCTATCTTCCAATTATTTCATTAGCAAAATCCCTGGATTGAAGGATAGACGTGATTCTAAGGCTCATTTGAGGCTAAATGACTTTTGATATCTGGCACTTGAACACTATAAATATAACAATCACCACTTTAAAAGAGACAAAAGAAATTTTAAAAGTAAAACAGAAAGCTTATTTAAGGAAACAGTGTTTACTTTTCATTGATTCAATAGTTTGTATCTTTTTAATGATGAAAACTTGTTTGACCAATAGATTTTTCTAAATTAAAACACATATTTCAATCTTTGTAACATTTCTAGAGAGTAATAATAGCTTTAAAAAAATTAGGGGAGATATTTGCCATGTTATTTTATTGGTATGTCACATACACATAGTTTACAATTTGCACAAAAATTTATATTACTAAGTTTGTGCCAGTATTAAAGAGCTATTCAAATTCAGTGCCTTTAAAAAAAAATTGTACTGCTTGCCTTGGATGTAGCAAAACTGTGGTATAGATTAATGTGGGGAAGTATTTTTATCTAGACGTATAGTAAGAAAAATTAAATTGAGACATTGTTTTTGATTTGAGAAAATAATGAAGTATTGCCTTTTAAAATTAAGAAATAGGAATATGTATTTAGTTTCTCTGCTGTATTTTAAAACATCCTGATAAACACCCACCCCGGTGCCTTCCTGATTCTCAAGATAAAATAATAAACCCATACAGAGAAAAATAATCTGAAAGAGAGTTCCACAACTATGATCACTTTTATAGGTGTCCAGCATTGGGAATCTTGGGTAAAGCAAGCCAGGGAAAGGGTGAGGGAAAGAGTTGACAACTTGGACACAAATTGAAGCAGGAAGTAAATCAAATATGTTCTGTCCTGTTACATTGCCTGTTTCTAGAACATGTATCTCTAACATGAATTTGTTCACATTTGACTGGTAAATAGGGGAATGATATCTCTATAATGTGAAAGTCATTTGGTTGGCACATGATTTTTCCCAGCAGGTAAATGTGTTACATAACTGGGTAATAGCAGCTGAACTCAGATATACAGATACATCAACACAGCTTAATGCAGTAAGCCACAGGAGAATGAATAGAGTACCATACAGGATGTCCATTCTCACCATGTTCTTCCTTTTGGCTTAGTTTTGCCTTGAACTCTCTCGGAAGTGCTGTTTTTGGAATTCTTCCTAATTTTTGTGCATTCTGACCTTGTTTTCATAACTTGGCAACCTTACTCCTTCTTTACAACTCCTTCCCATCAAATTACATTTACTTTTTTCTTCCTTTATCATAAAATTTATATTTACTGTGTAATTTATTTATTTGCAATGTAACAACCTTTTAAAATAAACTATGCTAATACTTTTGGGAGGATTGTTAATGTTTTTGTTAGTGCTCTGATTATGAAGTTTGTATAGGTTTTGTGTGGATTGCCTCAATCCTATTTTATGCATAATTTTTTTTTCTGGTAACCGAAGATAATTATTATCCTGGCAAACAATCAGAAATATAACACACATTAGCAGGGGGGAAAAAACCCCAAATCAATAGAAACATACAAGACTTGGTGGGCAAGGATGCTAAAATAGCTTTTACAAATATCTTGTTCCTGGAAGTGTAGAAAATAAGGATCTTGATAAAGGTAATCATGTACTTCAATCTGAATGGTCAACATTTTAAGATGTCAGTTCTCCCCTATTTTTCTATATGAACACACTAACCCATTAAAAATCCTAGCAGTCTCTTTTTGTAGAAATTGACAAACTGTTTCTAGAAATTGACAAACTGTTTCTAAAATTACATAATGCCAAGAAGCTAGAATAGACAAAACATCTTTTTTGAAAACAACAAATTTGAAAATCTTTTTTCCTTTTTCCCCCTCTTTCTTTCTGTATTTACCTATAATTTTTAAGTATGCATTTTGGCAGAACGTGAGGTCTTTCAAGAATGCTTATCACAAACAAGCCAGCATAGAGATATAGGCCTCTGGTTCATTGAGTCACAGTAGGCTCAGTTAGAAACAATTTAGCACTAGGAATTGCTCAGTGTAAGAGGAGATCTTTTGATGGAAATTCAGTCTTGATTGTGGTCACAGTACTGTGCATTTGGCCATACTCTCTGGTTAGAAACTCCTAGCATTTAAAAGGTCTTATCCAGTTGTGAGTTGAACTCATTACCTCAGGAATCACCCTTATTTTATCTACAAAGAGTTGTCCACTTACACATTCAAAAGGAGAACCATGCCTTCTGACCTGATGTGGGGCTTTTTGAGATACAGTTCCTTTATCCTTTGTTTATCTGGCTCTGGGAAAGACCCTCAGGCTGGGACACTCACTTAGGCCTAGACATAAAGTACAGACACATGCACTGTCTGTGATGCTTTACCCATTTGGTAAATTTTAACATGCTGCCACCAAAGACTTAAAGCCATTAAAAAACCCACAACACTTTATCGAGGTATAATTTTATATACCATAGAGTTGACCCATTTTCAGTGTATGATTCAGTGAATTTTGCTAAATTCACCAAGTTGTGCAGTCATCACCATATTGATTCCTGCTTCATGTGTCTATGACCAGTGCAGTCTTACAGGGCCCTGTGCCCTGCATCTTGATATTCTTAATTATTTTATATTTGAATTTGTGTTTGGTAAGTAAAGTCTGATGGCACAGCAGGGCATACTTAGGGGCTTGGAGCCACATAGACCTGTCTCTCTGCAACAAGTTTTCAGTCATGTATTCCTTGCCCCTGCTCAGTTACTGCTGTCACCACCAACCCCAGCAGGGTTGTGGACCCAGGGAAGGTCAGGATTGGATATATGTGCCCTTGCATGCCCGTGAAGGTCTATACTCACCCAGCGAGTATCCTCATGACTAAGGAAGCACAGTGTTAAATAGCAAATAAAAAGTATCATGACAGATCTAGAAGAAAGGGGAAAAAAATCCTGCTTTTTGAACCTTTTTATTTTGTACCGAGCCTGACCACAATCCAGCTTTAGAACATTTCCGTCACCTCCAAAAGATCTGTCATTCCAGTTTACATTTAATTCCCATTTTCCTTCCCCAGACCTGGGCAACAGTTTTTATCTCCTTTTTGTCTCTGTAGATTTGCCTATCTAGACGTTTCATATAAGTGTAATCATACAGTATGTGGTCTTTTGTGTCTGGCTTCTTCCATGTTTTTGAGGTTCGTATTGTAGCATATATCGGTATTGTAGCATATTTTCATTTCTTTTTGTTTCTGAATAATATTCCATTGTATGGATATACTATATTTTATCTAACTATTATCTATCTTATCCATACATTAGTTGATGATTTTTAGATTGTTTTCGCATTTTGGGCATTGTGAATAATGCTGCTCTGAAACAAACATTCACATGTAAGTCCTTGTGTGGATATATGTTTTCATTTCTTTGGGCTGTATGTCTAGGAATAGGTATAGGAACTGATTTACAAAGAGGCTATACCATTTAACATTTTCAGTAGCATGAGGGTTCCCATTTTTTTTCATCCTTGGCATCATTTATTAATATCTGTCTTGTATTTATTTATTTATTTATTTTTATTGGAGTATAGTTGATTTATAATGTTGTGTTAGTTTATGCTGTCCAGCAAAGTGAATCAGTTATACATAAACATATATGCACTCTTTTTTAGATTCTTTCCCCATATAGGTCATTACAGAATACTGAGTAGAGTTTCCTGAGCTATACAGTAGTAATATCTGTCTCAAAAAAGTTTTTTTTAATATGTGTGGAGGGTAGGGGTAGGAGTTAGGAGGAAGTGGGTGGGCTTCTGTTTAGCTTTTGAAAAGATTCAAAACATTTCCAATCCCCAAAATAGAATAAATTTTTGAGAAACTATTGCCCTTTTACCCAGGTGTGTGCATGGTCCAGAGATAGTATTACCTGTCATTTTGATTGTAACCTTTCTAGTGGGTGAAAACGGTATCCCATTGTGAATTTAATTTGCATTTCCCTAATAAATAATGATGTTGAGCATCTTTTTATATCCTTATTAACCATTGAAATACCTTCTTTGTTGAAATATTCACATATTTTGCCTATTTAAAAAATTGGTCATTTATCTTATTAAGTTATGAGTTCCTTATATATTCTGGATACCAGTTCTTTTTTATTTTTATTTTTTTTAAATTTTTGGCCATGCTGCACGGCTTGCTGGATCTTAGTTCCGCGACCAGGGATCAAACCTGCACCCTTTGCAGTGAAAGCGATGAGTCCTAACCACTAGACCACCAGGGAATTCCCGACCAGTTCTTTTTTAGATATTTAACTAGTCAATATTTTCGACTGTAGTATGGTTTATATTTTCATTTTCTTTTGTAGCATAAACATATTGAATTTTGATAAAGTTGAGTTTACCAGTTTTTTTCTTTTGGTTTCATATCTAAGACACCTTTGCCTAACTGAAAGCCATGAAGATTTCCTCCTATGTTCCTCTAAAAGTTTTATAGTTTTACCTTTTACATTTAGACCTCGGATCTATGTTGGGTTAATTTTTGTGTATGGTGTGTGATATGTGTACAGGTTCATCTTTTTGTACATTGTCCCAGTATCATTTGTTGAAAAGAAGATCCTTTCCCTGTTGAATTCCATTAAAACCACATGTTTTGCCTGTCATCCTCAGTAATTCTTACTATAAGCAAAGCTGTGTGATTACTGAGTCCTGAACTTTTCCTTGACCTGAGAATATATCTTTTCCTGAAGTACATTTTTAGCTTTTGAGCCTATCTGGAGTAGTAATAGTGAGTGTAGAGGTGTGTGTTAAGTTTGAGGTATGTTTAATTTTAAATGTGAACACTATAAGGAAACATTTCACATCTTTCCTGTCCATTTATAATTAAATCTTGAAATAAATGTTTATTATGTTTAGGATCCAAGAGGGTCCCTGATTCATAAGCCAGGAAACATTTTGACAGGAACGTCTTTCAACCCCAAACAAACACCTAACCTTCTAACACCAGAAGGTCTAAATTTTGTTTCAGTCTTCAAACCCAAAATGTTTTCATTCAGAGGTCAGAAAAATATAGCATGCCTTGGTAAAGCAAAACTGGCTCCCTTAATTACTTTCCCAGGTCAAAAATTAGAGGTAATTGAGGCAGTGTTTAGTTTTGGCTGTGTTACAAACAGTGTCATCAGTTAATTCCAGGTTATTTGCTAAAGAAGACGTCCTCCTTCAAAATTCTTATTACTAAAGATTTATCTTCCCTCTTTATCTTTTTGAGTCTGTTTTTCCCTCTAAATTGTAAGTTCTTCTAAGTCTGAGAATACCTGTTACTCATTTTTGTTTCTCTACCTCACTGCGTTGGACCCTACCTTATCTCACAGTGCCTTGAGGGCACGGATGTTTCTGAAATGAGTTTTTAAACTGAGGGGAATTTAAAAGGTATAGTCGAGAAGTCATGACAGTGCCAAGTGCCAAGATTCTTCTTCCTTCTGAGGTGTATTAAGTGTAATTGTGCTGGGTGCTAAAATTATGAACACCAGTCATCTATGGTTCCTCTCTCAGGAGCTGACCTCCAGAGAGGGAGATTGTCAGGTAAGCAAGCATACCATTATATGGGAGAGGGTCAAAAAAGTCTTCAGAGAGATGGTAGAATTTAAAGGATAAATTGAAGTCTGCTAGTAGCATGCAAGACCATTCTGTTAGAGAAGGAGAGAGAGTTGAAAGAGCATGGTGTCTTTGATAGAAATACAAGTAGTTCAGTCTGACTAGAGCACAGTTTGTAACAGAGATTGACAAGAGACTAGTTGGGATCCAGATCACGAAGAGTCTTATTTGCCATATTAAGTATTTTGAATGATACACGGTTCCCCCTTTTTATTTCTATGTGTCTTACAGCAAGGTTGAAAAACCACTGTTTTCTCTGTAGCTGGGCTCTAGACCATTTAATTTTAGTAATAGGGAGTTGTTGCAGAACTTCTAACAGGCAACATATTCAGATTTATATTTTAGAAAAACACTTCTGAAGGCAGCAGTGTAGAGGATGTATTGATTTTGAGTAGATTAAAATAAAAAAATAGTCCAAAATAGAGGTCTGAACAGCAAGGATGGAGTTAAGAGAATGAATTCAAGAGATTTAAGGGATAGAATTGGTAGGACTTGGCAACTGATTTCATGTGGAGAATAAGGAATAGTCTAGGAAAATGACAAGGTTTTTGGCTCAAGTGTCTAGATGACTCTTTGGTTACCTTCATAGAGAGAGGGCCTCCTTCAGAGCTTTGCATGGCCTATGGAATATGATACTCAGACACAAGTCTGAATGATCAAGGCAGCTGCTTCAGGCTTTCTTTCTCATTGCTCACTCTTTTTGCTTTCTGTGTCGAGGGAGGCCCTGAGAGAGAAGTCAATGGGGGACAGAGACTGCATTTATTGTGCTGCCGGAGAGTATGTGCAGCTGCCACTTCCTTCTGATTCACCACCACCACTTGCCACAGCTGCTGGGTGGGACCAAAGTAGGTAGATTGTGAAAACTTCTGTCATAACAAAGCCCATTGCAGCATTGGGTGTACCTTAAAATTTTGTATTCATGGTATTTCTCCAACTTTTGCCTTAGTGTTCTTTATTTTAAAAATCTGTCTGTTTTTAATTTTTTAAGGAACTTCCATACTGTTCTCCATAGTGGCTGTATCAATTTACATTCCTACCAACAGTGCAGGAGGGTTCCCTTTTCTCCACACCCTCTCCAGCATGTATTGTTTGTACATTTTTTGATGATGGCCACTCTGACCTGTGTGAGGTGATACCTCATTGTGGTTTTATTTGCATTTCTCTAATGATTAGTGCTGTTGAGCATCTTTTCATGTGTTTGTTGGCCATCTGTATGTCTTCTTTGATGTGAAAAATAAATAAATAAATAAAAATAAAAACAATAATAAAAAATCTGTCTGTAGAGATATATATCTATGTATCTATCTGTCTTGGACTTAAATTGTTCATTTACTACACTGAAACAGTTAATATTCATGATTTAGTGTGGGTGAATACTATTGCCTACTTTAAAGTCCCAATATATATAAAAATATATTTATATACAAATATACAGCTATTACATATATATAATTAAAAATATATTAGAGCTGTGGAGTTGCTGTAAGAGTCTGAGAAGAATTGCTTAGTTGTCATGGGAAAAGATTTTAAACACTCCCAAAGTCAGTTTTTTAAAGTAATGGTGAATTAATTAATGTACTACTCCCTGAGATACACAGTCAGCTATTTAAGTTTTTTATTCAGTGATTTTGGGAATTAAGCATGCTATTTGTCCATAGCATAGTGTGTACTTAAATATTTGCCTTTTCTAGCATGTTCAAACTTCTTAGTTTTACTAATTTTTCTTTAGTCCAAACTTCATATTATAAGGATATTAGTTTTCATCCATTCTATATTTAATTATCAAGCTTTTTTTCCCCTTGTAGTATGTGTCTTTATTTTTGCTTTGTATAAGTCCCTTGGCCTTCCTGTCTGGAAAGGTAAAGTCTTTTTTATTTTTTTAATCTTATTTTTGGCTTTTTTTCTGTATCTTGTCCATTATTCTGCAGCCAGTGATCAATCTGAGGAGGGCAAGGGCTCTTTCAAAGACTGCCTTTGGGTTTATCATTCTACTTGGTTATGCTTATTGGTAATCTAGGATACAAATGTATCATTTTTATAACATATATAGTCAGTGGCACAAAATATTTTAATAAGGTTGACATTCCCCACCTGCCCTCTACCTTTCTGCTTCTGTTTTTTAATTTGTGGAGAACAGTACTATCTTCACTGAGTGCCTAGGCCCAGTCCCCATCATGTTTATATATGGAATAATCTCTTTCAATCATTTGATGTATTTCTACCTGTATAAGCTTACTTTAGTGTTTAAAAATCACAGCTTCACTTTTTAAAAACAAGTGGAACCTCTCAGTATTATCATTATGTTAATATTACTTTCCTGATGATCAGTAGATTAATTTCCATTCACTTTTTATTTTATTTTTATTTTCCATAGCTTATTTGTTAGAGAATACCAAATAGCGAAAAATGATAGGGAGTCTTTTTTTTTTTTTTTAATGGACTCCACTGCATATTTCATTTCTGCATCCTGCTTTGTAGCTTTATAAAAGACAGATACTTTCAAATTGGCATGATATTGGTTCCAGTTGCACATGGGAAATATGAGGTTTTCTTACCAAAAGTGTGTAGGTACTTTCTTTTATTATGAATACTTTGCCACCCAATGACATCAGGAATTTATTATTACTTAACTTTGAGGAAATGATTCCTCTCCAACAAGTTTTATTAAAGTCTTACCATTTTTCTTTTTTTTTTACATTAAGTGCAGTCTAAAATTAAACTGGCAAATTAGTTTCCTATTCATTAATATTTCTTAAAATATGTGGGGTTTTTTTTGTTAAAAAAAGCACCTTTTAAGAGTATAATATTTAGTTCATCTTTTTCCTTGTAAAACTACACCAACCTTAAATTATGCCATAGGTGTTCATCATAAATTGGCTTGCATCCCAGAACTGTAATTCCATTTAACTGTAATTCCACTTAAAAATGAAATGTAATTCCATTTCATTTTTAAGAAGCTACCAAGTTTAGAAAAATTGGAGGTTTTTTCCCTCCCCTTAGAGGTATGGTTAAGTAATGATTAATATGGTTCAAGGAAATATCACAGGTGGAGTGTGCAAGTATTTCAGCTATTTACTTTCATTCGTTAAATGTCAGATAAACTTTAGTTTACCCTTTAGATCATTACTTTTAAGGATTTAACTGTTATATGTATATATAACACCCATATTTAATGTCACTTACTTAAAAATCTTAGTCTGCACTATTGACATTAATTCCTAAGGTAGTTAAGCATACTATACAGCTGTTGTTTACCTATTTCCTATCCTGTGCTCTAGCATTTATCATTTTTAAAGCCATGTGTCTGAATAGCTAAATATTAGTGACTTTGTACCGTAATTTCATAACTGTGTTATAATATATTTTCAGAAAATGATAAATATAATAGTGATCTTAAATCTTTGGAGACATATAAATCACTTTGTAAATGCTAATAAAATGCAGCATAGTATAAAAGTTGTGAGAAGGGTTTTTGGAGTTATATTGCCTGGGTTTATATCTGTGTCCTTGCTTGGTTTATAACCCTAGGCAAGCTACTTAATCATTGAGTGTCTTTGTTTCCTTCCTTATAAAATAGAGATAATAAGATAGGTAGCTCCTGTCTTATGCTTGAGTACAAAATGAGATAATATATGTTAGGCCCTAGAATACTGACTGGTAGAAGATGAACGTACAATATGGAAAGTCTAGTTCCTTAGAATCTATTTGTAGTATACTGTTTTTAGGTCTATTGAGTTTGCCTAGCTTTTCTTTCTTTCCTTTTTATCCTCCCCCCAAGTTGATCAATTAGGGGTATCAACTCAATGATAAATGGTTGTACTGCCATTCTTCCTTATAGTTTTGGCATTTAGTTAGTGTAAGTGTTTGTTTTCTAATTGTTGAAATAAAGATTTAGTTAATCTTTGAGGAAAACTACTATGGTTTTCTAATGTTTTGAAACAAAGTAGCAGGTAAGAAGTTTTGTCCCAATGATTTCATTTTTTTTCTCTTAAAACCTTGGGAAAATCACAGGTAAGAATTTAAGGAAGAAAAAAGAGGGAGGGGGGCATGATTGACTATTCCCCACTTACTTATTTAATGACAGTTTTGGTTCTCAAAGGAGAAAATGATATGCTCTTCCTTTGCTATTTAAATAAAGAGCATAATTGCATCTAAAACATGGATCTCAACTATTCAATAGCTGTTAACAGCCTGAAGCCCTCTCCATCAATTTGTTGCTTTCCCTTGCTTATCTCCTTGCTCTAGTTCTGTGCTCTGGTATTCGTTTAAGAGACTCTATCCCACCCAGTGGCACCTTGGATATGGAACTTACATTTTCTTGAAGATTTAAGGGCTACAAAAGGAGGGATTATATTCCATCTACCTGTAACTGTAATCTTGTGTCACTCTGTTGTGTTCAACTTCTTCTTTCTTGCCTTTTCTTTCCTCTTTATGTAACAGAAAGAAATTTCTTCCATTACCTCATGGAGGGCAATTTCTCCCACATTTACAAGCTCTTAGGAGGGGTCAGGGGTTTCACCTTCTTCGCTAGTTTATCAAGGGTTTTCTTCCAAACAATTAAATAGTACAAATAAATACAGATGGTGCTTTCCCCAAAAGGAATTCTGGTTAAAGTAGAGTTTTCTCTACTTTAGTATATTTGTATTTGTTTATTAGTTATTTATTTTTTCTTTTTTGTATTTTAGATGGTAAGAAAATTAAGACACAAATTTAAAGGAGGCAGTAAAGTTGCCATGCTTAGTAGGTTCTAAACCTTACTCTATCACATATTAGTCGTATAACATTTCACAAGTGGCTTAACCTCTCTAAGTCTTAGTTTCCTCACATTTAAAATGAAAAATACAATCCCTATTTTGTAGGGCTGTTGTGTGGAACAAATGAGATAAAGTGTTAAGGGGCTTAAAACAATACTGGGCACATAATAAGGCCTTAGTAAATGGTGATTTCTCTTATTCTATCAGCACCTCCAAGTGCTGCTGCCACACCCACTGCAATTAAATAGTCATCTTGTATAAAGAGAAAAGTGTCTGGTAAATGCTTTAATCATCTACTCATTGATACCAGCAAAAAATATATGTGCCAATCTTAGATTATGATATGAGAACGTATAGTACTCATTTGGAAAAACCAAGTTGTATACTCTTTTTGGCTTGTCACTTGGATGTTTATTAAAGTTTTACAGTTCATCATGTATATTGCAGAAAATTTAATTGAGTATTAAAGGAACCTCAGAAATCATGCAGGTAAAATGTTGGCTTTCTTTTTCCTTCCTTCTATCTTCTTCTTCTTCTTCTTCTTCCTTTTTAATCTAGTAACAATTATTTTCCTGAAGAGGAAGGATTATTTGTGTTATGTAGATAGTGGCCACTTTCTAGGCAGTTACTTTTAAAAAATATTGTAATTGATATGGCAGTACTTTATGTAAAGTACAAGAATGTACATATAGATTTTGCATTGACGAAAAGTTGGCATTCCAATTCTTATTGATATTCACTTTCCATTAGTTGAAGGAGATGGAAGATATTCTATATTAACTTTCAGATGCATTGCTGTTATCCCTTTTAATCATGAAGTAGTATCTTCTTTTATTTTCCAGTATTTTTAATTCATTTAACAAATATTGTGAGTGCATTATGGGTACATGATGTATTTGACGTGAAAAATTCTAAGATATGTTAGACATGGCTTCTGCTCTCAGAGTTTATAGACTACTCATATAAATAAGTAACTATTAGACAAAGTAGAAAATGAGGAGAACTATGAGAAAGTAGATACAGAGTAATGTTGGGGTTCAGAGGAAGTAATGAAGAAGGGGAATTAATTTTGAGCATATGCAGTCCTAATTCCCAACATGGACTGTGTACGGAAAATGTCCCTGTTTGCCAGACACTAGATTAAGTATTTTTTTTCATAAATTTTAAAATAAATTTATTTATTTATTTTTGGCAGCATTGGGTCTTCGTTGCTGCATGTGGGCTCTCTCTAGTTGTGGCGAGTGGGGGCTACTCTTTGTTGTGGTGCATGGGCTTCTCATTGCGGTGGCTTCTCTTGTTGCGGAGCACAGGCTCTAGGCGCACAGGCTTCAGTAGTTGTGGCTTGTGGGCTCTAGAGCGCAGGCTCAGTAGTTGTGGCGCACGGGCTTAGTTGCTCTGCGGCATGTGGGATCTTCCTGGACCAGGGCTCGAACCTGCGTCCCCTGCATTGGCAGGCGGATTCTTAACCACTGTGCTACCAGGGAAGCCCTAGATTAAGTATTTTTATTGTATTAATTCATTTTGTTACTGAAAGCTTGACCTCTCTGTGCACTGGTGCCGAATCAAATTTTGGAGACAGACTTTTGGGTGAAGTAGAAAATAATAGCTTTACTGCTTTGCCAGGCAAAGGGAGACACACTGGGCTTCTGCCTTGAAAAACTGTCTCTCAGCCCCAGAGGATTTGATGAAGGCTTTTATAATTGGTTCAAGGGTGGGGTCTCTGACAAGATTAGGGTGTGAACAGGGCTTGGACTCCCTTAATCTTGTCTCAGGTGGTTAGTCTCCTAATGTTGAGGAGCTTCTCTGGTCCCTTTAATCTTACCTCAGGTGGTTTCTTGGCTGCTCCTTCCTTGATTAGCAACTGTTTGAATCCACCCTTTGGAACTCAGGGAAGGTAATGGAGGCTGGAGTCTTGCCTACAAGAAACCGGGGACAAAAGGGCCTCCTTGCTCAGGCACCCCACAGGGCCCCACTCGATTTCAATTTCACAACAACCCTATGATGCGTAGGTAAATTATCACCATTTTTATAGATGAGACAGGGCTTAAAGAGGCTAAATAACTTTCCAAATGATATTTGGAAACAGTACTTAAACCTAGAACTGTCTGAATCCAAACTGTATATTCTTTCTACTCTCTAAAAGAGATCCAGGTAAGCTTAGAAGTTTTTCAGGAACTGCAGCTGGGGATAGGTAGGATTTTGTCTTGTAAAAGTGAACAACAACTTTCCTATTATGGAACATGAGCAGACGAAGAGTTAGGGCAAAGCAGTAGAGCATATATGGCTAATAGTATTGAAGCTTGGGTGCAGAATCAGTTGTAGAAAAGGGAATAGTGGGAATGGCATTATCTTGTTCTTTTTTATGGCTGAGTAACATTCCATTGTATATACAGTATGTGCCACATCTTCTTTATCCATTCCTCTGTTGATGGACATTTAGGTTGCTTCCATGTCTTGGCTATTGTAAGTAGTGCTGCAGTGAACATACTGAGTGAAGTAAGTCAGACACAGAAAGACAAATATCATTATCATATGATATCACTTATATGTGGAATCTAAAAGGTACAAATGAACTTATTTACAAAACAGAAGTAGAGACACAGATGTAGAAAACAAACGTATGGTTATCAGGGGATAAGGGAGGGAGGCATAAATTGGGAATGACATATACATACTACTATATATAAAATAGATAACTAATAAGAACCTACTGTGTAGTACAGGGAACTCTACTCAATACTCTGTAATGGCCTATATGGGAAAAAGAATCTAAAGGAAAAAAAGAGTGGAGATATATATATATATATATATATATATATATATATATATAACTGATTCACTTTGCTGTACATCTGAAACTAACACAACATTGTAAATCAACTCTACTCCACTTAAAAAAAAAAAGGGAATAGTGGAAGGTAAGGTAGAAAAAGGTTGGAATTAGATTGTATCAGGTTGAGGAATTTGAACTTTCTTCAGTTGTCATTGGAATATTCACACTCTTATGAATTCCTTTCATTTTTGATTAGCACTGTTTTATAATTTGGAGGTAAGGCATCTTTGTATTTATTTCATACTGCTTAGTAGAACATTTAGCGAGTACAGTGAAGGAGGGAATGAATCATAGAATTGTATAGAAAAAAAAAACGTTAGATATCATCTCCAGCAACATCCTTATTTTTAGAGACAAAGAAATGGAGGCCCCAAAGGATTATGATGTATTGAAGTCATATAATGTAATGAATTAAACTTGTATCTAAAGGTAGGAACAAAAAGATATGAAGAATAATTTAAAATTCTTTGATAAGGATAAAAAAGAATTTTAAAAACAAGTGAGAAAGGTCAAGAAAATGGTATTATTTCCACAAAAAAAGTTAATTAAATTAAAGTGGGCATGCTGTAATCTGCTTTACTTGCTAATCTGGAAAGTTAATTTACATACAGTTTGATAGCAGTTTTCATTTTTTGATTATTTTCAGGAAGGAATCTAGGAAGACTATGTAAATTTGTTTAATTCAGTCTTATATTATCACCACCTCTTTTTTTGAAAAAAAAAATTTTATTTATTTATTTATTTATTTGGCTGTGCCCGGTCTTAGTTGCCGCACACAGGATCTTTTCGTTGTGGCATGCGGGATCTTTAGTTGTGGCATGTGGGATCTAGTTCCCTGACCAGGGATTGAACCTGGGCCCCCTTGGGAGCACAGAGTCTTAACTGCTAGACCACCAGGGAAGTAAGTCCCCATCACCACCTCTCTGATAATTCACGAGTTCCTTCTCTGTACATGTGCTGTAGCATGGAGGAGGAGAAGCAGAACATAAAACAAAAGAAACAACCAAAAAAAAAAAAAGAATGCTATTTTTATGTTGTTTGCAACTCTGTTTATTTTGATTACTGTTTAAATTTATGTTTTTTTTTTTTAATCCAACAGATGTAGTAGGTGGTCAGAAATAGATATCAAAACAGCAAAGGATGAAAAGAGAAAATGTCAAATAATGAAGAAATGCCAGGGATAAGAGTACAAAGCAGCATAGGAGGAGAAATGAGAAAGCAATATATTCTATATTCATAGATTTTTGGCCCTTATAGCTGCTGCTTTTTTCAAACTGTGTAGGATGCAGTATTAGATTTCAAAGTCACTTTAAAGGAGGAAGTCTACCATCAAGCTTTCTTAGTTATTTATCTGAATTCATTGACTAGATAGACGTATGATGAGATATCTAAAAGGATGCCCATTAAATTCAGTTCTTCTCTGTTCTTTCTTATGAGGCTTTTCAACGTTATAAAATCTTAAAAAGGGTTAAAATTAGAATAGATGGTCTGAGAAGCTCAATTTTTCAAAAATTTTTTACTGTAAGCTTCAGGCTTGTAATTTATTGTTTCTATTGAAAAATTTAAACTCTGTGTATTAAGAACACAATATAACCTTCTGCCACCTAGTGTTAATATTTGAATTACTTCTTTAAAAGTTTCCCGGAAATGCCTTTGTTAAGTACTGATAATTTTATAGCATTCTAGTTAGCTTCATATTATATACAAACTTTGTTTAATCTCTAGTTTTTTATAGTATGTAGTTCTTGGTGTGATTATTTTATGTAATGTTTAGATAATAAACAATAGTGAATTTAACAAATTAGAAATTTCTTCAGTTGTACAGCTGCTTTATGTCTCATCTGAAAATATTTCTCTAAGTTCTCTTTGCCCTGTAATTTAGGAAATTTAGGAAATTGTACTGATGAATGGGCAAGGTGATACAACTGACTAGGTAGGGAGTGGTTGTTCAAATCCTCTTTCCAGATGCCCCTAAAAAGTTTTTAAGCTGATAAAAACACTTTCAGGGGAACAGACTCATAAATGGAGTGGTTTCTGTAATTGAAATGATTATCATTAAGTCGTCTTTTTTTTTTTTTCTTTCTTTCTTTTTCCCATCTTTATTGGAGTATAATTGCTTTACAATGTGTTAGTTTCTGCTGTACAACAAAGTGAATCAGCTATATGTAGACATATATCCCCATAGCCCCTCCCTCTTGAGCCTCCCTCCCACCCTCCCTATCGCATCCCTCTAGGTCTTCACAAAACATCCAACTGATCTCCCTGTGCTATGCAGCAGCTTCCCACTAGCCATCCATTTTACATTTGGTAGTGTATATATGTCAGTGCCACTCTCTAACTTCATCCCGGCTTCCCTTACCCCGCTGTGTCCTCAAGTCCATTCTCTACGTCTGCATCTTTATTCCTGCCCTGTCACTAGGTTCATCAGTACTGCTTTTTAAGATTCCATATATATGTGTTAGCATACGGTATTTATTTTTCTTTTTCTGACTTACTTCACTCTGTAATGACAGCCTCTGGGTCCATCCATCTCACTGCAAATAACTCAATTTCATTCCTTTTTATGGCTGAATAATATTCCATTGTATATATGTGCCACATCTTTTTTATCCATTCAAACGTTGATAGACATTTAGGTTGCTTCCATGTCCTGGCTATTGTAAGTAGTCCTGCAGTGAACATTGTGGTGTGTGTATCTTTTTGAGTTATGGTTTTCTCAGGGTATATACCCAGTAGTGGGATTGCTGGGTCATAGGATAATTCTATTTTTCACTCTTTAAAGAACCTCCATACTGTTCTCCATAGTGGTTGTATCAATTTACATTCCCACCAACAGTGCAAGAGGGTTCCCTTTTCTCCGCACCCTCTCCCAAATTTGTTGTTTGTACATTTTTTGCTGATCGCCATTCTGACCAATGTGAGGTGATACCTCATTGTGGTTTTGATTTGTATTTCTCTAATGATTACTGATGTTGAGCATTTTTTCATGTATTTGTTGGCTATCTGTATGTCTTCTTTGGAGAAATGTCTAGGTCTTCTGCCCATTTTATTTTTTTAATAAATTTTATTTATTTATTTATTTATTTTTATTTTTGGCTGCATTGGGTCTTCGTTGCTGTGTGCGGGCTTTCTCTAGTTGTGGCGAGCGGGGTCTACTCTTCGTTGTGGTGCGCAGCTTCTCATTGCGGTGGCTTCTGTTTGTTTTGGAGCATGGGCTCTAGACACGCGGGCTTCAGTAGTTGTGGCACTCAGGCTCTGTAGCTGTGGCTTGCGGGCTCTAGAGCGCAGGCTTAGTAGTTGCAGCACACGAGCTTAGTTGCTCTGTGGCATGTGGGATCCTCCTGGACCAGGGCTTGAACCCATGTCCCCTGTATTGGCAGGCAGCTTCTTAACGACTGCACTACCAGGGAAGTCCCTTCTGCCCATTTTTGGACTGGGTTGTTTGGTTTTTTGATATTGAGCTGAATGAGCTGTTTGTATATTTTGGAGATTAATCTTTGTCAGTTGCTTCGTTTGCAAATATTTTCTCCCATTCTGAGGGTTGTCTTTCTGTCTTGTTTATGGTTTCCTTTGCTGTGCAAAAGCTTTTAAGTTTCATTAGGTCCCATGTGTTTATTTTTGTTTCTATTTCCATTACTCTAAGGGGTGGGTCAAAAAGGATCTTGCTGTGATTTATGTCATAGAGTGTTCTGCCTAAGTTTTCCTCTAAGAGTTTTATAGTGTCTGGCCTTCCATTTAGGTCTTTAATCCATTTTGAGTTTATTTTTGTGTATGGTGTTAGGGAGTGGTTTTTTTTTTTTTTTGGCTTTTAATCTTTGTTTTCCAGTTTTTGTTTTTTTTTTTAATTGGGGTATAGTTGTTTTACAACTTTGTGTTAGTTTCTACTGTACAGCAAAGTGAAGTAGAGTTCCCTGTGCTATACAGCAGGTTCTTTTTTTTAAAATTTAATTTAATTTATTTTTTATACAGCAGGTTCTTATTAGTTATCTATTTTATACGTATTAAGTGTATACATGTCAATCCCAATCTCCCAATTCATCCCACCCCCCGCTTTCCCCCGTTGGTGTCCATACATCGTTCTCTACATCTGTGTCTCTCTTTCTGCTTTGCAAACCGGTTCATCTGTACCATTTTTCTAGATTCCAGATACATGCGTTAATAGATGATATTTGTTTTTCTCTTTCTGACTTACTTCACTCTGTATGACAGTCTCTAGGTCCATCCACGTCTCTACAAATGACACAGTTTCGTTCCTTTTAATGGCTGAGTAGTATTCCACTGTATATATGTACCACATCTTCTTTATCCATTCATCTGTCGATGGACATTCAGGTTGCTTCCATGACCTGGCTGTTGTAAATAGTGCTGCAATGAACATTGGGATTGCATGTGTCTTTTTGAATTATGGTTTTCTCTGGGTATATGCCCAGTAGTGGGATTGCTGAGTCATATGGTAATTCTATTTTTCATTTTTTAAAGAACCTCCATATTGTTCTCCATAGTGCTGTATCAGTTTACATTCCCGCCAACAATTCAAGAGGGTTCCCTTTCTCCACACCCTCTCCAGCATTTGTTGTTTGTAGATTTTCTGATGATGCCCATTCTAACTGGTGTGAGGTGATACCTCATTGTAGTTCTGATTTGCATTTCTCTAATAATTAGTGATGTTGAGCAGCTTTTCATGTGTTTTTTGGCCATCTGTATGTCTTCTTTGGAGAAATGTCTATTTAGGTTTTCTGCCCATTTTTTGATTAGGTTGTTTGTTTTTTTAATATTGAGCTGCATGAGCTGCTTGTATATTTTGGAGATTAATCCTCTGTCCGTTGATTCATTTGTAATTATTTTCTCCCATTCTGAGGGTTGTCTTTTCGTCTTGTTTATGGTTTCCTTTCCTGTGCAAAAGCTTTTAAGTTTCATTAGGTCCCATTTGTTTATTTTTGTTTTTATTTCCATTACTCTAGGAGGTGGGTCAAAAAAGATCTTACTGTGATTTATGTCGAAGAGTGTTCTTCCTGTGTTTTCCTCTAAGAGTTTTATAGTGTCTGGTCTTACATTTAGGTCTTTAATCCATTTTGAGTTTATTTTTGTGTATGGTGTTAGGGAGTGTTCTAATTTCATTCTTTTACATGTAGCTGTCCAGTTTTCCCAGCACCACTTATTGAAGAGATTGTCTTTTCTCCATTGTATATCCTTACCTCCTTTGTCGTAGATTAGTTGACCATAGGTGCATGGGTTTATCTCTGGGCTTTCTATCCTGTTCCATTGACCTCTATTTCTGTTTTTGTGCCAGTACCATATTGTCTTGATTACTGTAGCTTTGTAGTATAGTCTTAATCAAGGGAGCTTGATTCCTCCATCCCCATTTTTCTTTCTCAAGATTGCTTTGGCTATTTGGGGTCTTTTGTGTTTCTATACAAATTGTAAAATTTCTTGTTGTAGTTCTGTGAAAATTGCCATTGGTAATTTGATAGGGATTGCATTGAACCTGTAGATTGCTTTGGGTAGTATAGTCATTTTCACAATATTGATTCTTCTAATCCAGGAGCATGGTATAGCTCTCCATCTGTTTATGTCATCTTTGATTTCTTTCATCAGTGTTTCATAATTTTCTGAGTACAGGTCTTTTGCCTCCTTAGGTAGGTTTATTCCTAGGTATTTTATTCTTTTCGTTGCTATGGTAAATGGGATTGTTTCCTTAATTTCTCTTTCTGAACTTTTGTTGTTAGTGTATAGGAATGCAACAGATTTCTGTGCATTAATTTTGTATCCTGCAACCTTACCAAATTCATTGATTAGTTCTAGTCATGTTCCGGTGGCATCTTTAGGATTTTCTATGTATAGTGGCATATCATCAGCAAACAGTGACAGTTTTACTTCTTCTTTTCCAATCTGTATTCCTTTTTTTTCTTTTTCTTCTCTGATTGCTGTAGTTAGGACTTCCAATACTATGTTGAATAATAGTGGCAAGAGTGGACATCCTTGTCTTGTTCCTGATCTTAGAAGAAATGCTTTCAGTGTTTCATCATTGAGAATGAGGTTTGCTGTGGGTTTGTTGTAGATGGCTTTTTTTATGTTGAGGTATGTTCCCTCTGTGCACACTTTCTGGAGAGTTTTTTTCATAAATGGGTGTTGAATTTTGTCAAAAGCTTTTTCTGCATATATTTAGATGATCATATGGTTTTTATTCTTTAATTTGTTAATACAGTGTATCACATTGATTGTTTCACATATATTGAAGAATCCTTGCATCCCTGGGATAAATCCCACTTGATCCGGGTGTATGATCTTTTTAACGTGTTGTTGGATTCTGTTTGCTAGTATTTTGTTGAGGATTTTTGCATCTATGTTCATCAGTGACATTGGTATGTAATTTTCTTTTTTTGTGATATCTTTGTTTGGTTTTGTTATCAGGGTGATCGTGGCCTCATAGAACGAGTTTGGGAGTGTTCCTCCCTCCACAATTTTTTGGAAGAGTTTAAGAAGAACAGGTGTTAACTCTTCTCTAAATGTTTGATAGAGTTCGCCTGTGAAGCCATCTGGTCCTGGACTTTTGTTTGTTGGAAGATTTTTCATTAGTTTCAATTTCATTTCCTGTGATTGGTCTGTTTATATTTTCTAAGTCTTCCTGGTTCAATCTTGGAAAGTTGTACCTTTCCAAGAATTTGTCCATTTCTTCCAGGTTGTGCATTTTATTGGTATATAGTTGCTTGTTGTAGTCTCTTATGATCCTTTGTGTTTCTGTGGTTTCAGTTGTAATCTCCATTTTTATTTCTAATTTTATTGATTTGAATCCTCTCCCTTTTTTTCTTGATGAGTCTGGCTAAAGGTTTATCAGTTTTGTTTATCTTCTCAAAGCACCAATTTAGTTTTACTGATCTTTGCAATTGTTTTCTTCGTTTCTATTTTATTTATTTCTGCTTTGGTCTTTATGATTTCTTTCCTTTGGGCTTTCTTTGTTCTTCTTTTTCTAGTTGCATTAGTTGTAAGGTTAGATTGTTTATTTGAGATTTTTCTTATTTCTTGAGGTGAGCTTGAATTGTTATAAACTTCCCTCTTAGAACTGCTTTTCTTGTGTCCTACAGGTTTTGTATCGTCGTGTTTTCGTTGTCATTTGTTTCTAGATATATGTTAATTTCTACTTTGATTTCTTCAGTGATCTCTTGGTTATTTAGTAGTGCACTTTTATGCTCCATGTATTTGTGTTTTTTACAGTTTTTTTCCTGTAATTGATTTCTAATCTCATAGCGTTGTGGCTGGAAAAGATGCTTGATATGATTTCAGTTTTCTGAAATTTTCCAAGGCTTGATTTGTGACCCAAGATGTGATCTCCTCTGGAGAACATTCCGTGTGCACTTGAGAAGAAGGGGTATTCTTCTGCTTTCAGGTGTAATGTCCTAAAAATATCAGTTAAGTCTATCTGGTCTATTGTGTCATTTAAAGCTTGTGTTTCTTTATTTATCTTCTGTCTGGATGATCTGTCTATTGGTGTAAGTGGGGTGTTAAAGTCCCCACTATTTTTGTGTTACTGTCGATTTCTCCTTTTATGGCTGTTAGCATTTGCCTTATGTGTTGAGGTGCTCCTATGTCGTGTGCAGAAATATTTATGATTGTTATGTTTTTTTCTTAGATAGATCCATTGATCATTATGTAGTGTCCTTCCTTATCTCTTGTAACAGTCTTTATAGTCTATTTATCTGATGTGAGTATTGCTACTCCAGCTTTCTTGTGATTTCCATTTGCATGGAATATCTTTTTCCATCCCCTCACTTTCAGTCTGTATGTGTCCCTAGGTCTGAAGTGGGTTTCTTGTATACAATGTATATAAGGGTCTTGTTTTAGTATCCATTCAGCCAGTTTCTGTCTTTTGGTTGGAGCATTTAATCCATTTACATTCAAGGTGATTATCAATATGTATGTTCCTATTACCATTGTCTTAATTGATTTGAGTTTGTTTTTGTGGGTCTTTTCCTTCTGTTGTGTTTCCCGCTTAGAGAAGTTCCTTTAGCATTTGTTGTAGAGCTGGTTTGGTGGTGCTGAATTCTCTTAGCTTTTGCTTGTCTGTAAAGCTTTTGATTTCTCCGCTGAATCTGAATGAGATCCTTGCAGGGTAGAGTAATCTTGGTTGTAGGTGTTTCCCTTTCATCACTTTAAATATATCCTGCCACTCCCTTCTGGCCTGTAGAGTTTCTGCTGAGAAATCAGTTGATAACCTTATGAGGATTCCCTTGTATGTTATTTTTTGCTTTCCCCTTGCAGCTTTTAATATTTTTTCTTTGAATTTAATGGTTGTTAGTTTGATTAATATGTGTCTTGGTGTGTTTCTCCTAGGGTTTATTTTGTATGGGACTCTCTGTGTTTCCTGGGCTTGCGTGGCTATTTCCTTTCCCATGTTAGTGAAGTTTTCAAGTATAATCTCTTCAAATATTTTCTCATTTGACTTCTCATTCTTATTTTGTCATTTGACTTTCCATGAAGTTATGTTAATTAAATTAGAACCATGTAAATCATCACATGTGATTCTTCTAATGCATGTTGAATATGTTATTCACCTTTCAAGTTTAGCTCCTATAGATCTGTGAGCCACTGTATAAATTGCTACTGGAAAAAATAACTGAATTAACTGAGTAAATATGCCTTCACTAATACTATTATATAATTTCAGAGTGCTTTGCAATTTCAAAGCACATCATCTCATTTGATTCTTGACCATGGTCCTGGGAGATAAGCAGGGCAAGTTTTATTGTTTACTCTATTATTTTGTTTTATGTTATTATCACATCCATTTTACAGGTGGGGAAACTGCAGCAAAGTCACTTGCTTCAGGCTATATGTCTGATGGGCAGCAGAATTAGGATGTCACCTTCTGTCTGATCTCTCAACTGTTTGTTTTTCCTATTTTCTCTTTAGGATCAATTACATGTCCAGCCATTGGGCAGTGGGGGGTGGGGATGGGAGGAAGGAGTTGTTTTTCATTTACTTTATCTTTTTATTCCTAAGTATTTCTACCAAGATAAAAAATTATCCAAAGCAGATAAATGTGTTACATTCTACCTTCCAAGTTGCTGGTTGCTAGGGCACCTATGCCTAATTTAGTAGCTTTTAAAATTTCCAAATATATGCTGGGTGGGAAAGGGAAGAAAGACTGTTACATCCTTTATTTATTTATTTTTTTGGTGGCACCACACAGCATGTGAGATCTTAGTTCCCCAACCAGGGATCGAACCTGCACTCACTGCATTGGACGCGTAGAGTCTCAACCACTGGACCACCAGGGAAGCTCCTAACTGTTACATCTTGTAGAACAAAGGTAAATCCATGTGGAGCTGTGTCTTTTCAAACAGTGAATTTTCCAGGGTTAGTTATAAACTAAGCATGATTTAATCATGTACTGCTGTAGCTGCAGTATCATAGAATTGAAAAGTGTTATCCATACAGGTTATGCACATAGAATAAGCTCTTGCTGATCTCTAGCTAGGACTGCAGTGTTCTGCAAAGGTGTTAAAATGCTTACTTAGGTTTTTCCTGGCATTTCTGTGATTAGCTCATGATTCAGTACATCTGGTGGTTTGGACCTAGAAATTTGAGTGAAGCAAAATTTATTATGGAAGGAGGCAGAATATTTTCTGTATTCTAGTACTGAGAAGGTAGATAGTTAGCTGCTTCTTATCCTGAAGAAAATGACAAATGGTCAGCCAGGTGGGTGTCCTTGCTCATCAAAGACTTTAATTTATATAGTCCTATAGTGTAGAAGTGATTTGTATATAAAAGAAGGATTTACTGTGACAAAGATTTCTCAGAAATAAGAATTTTAGAAATTTTTAAGAATTTATTTTATGTTACTAATTATACTGTATGAAAAATCTTATTGCCATATAGATTATGAAAAGCTCCTTATGCTTCTGATGTATAAAAGTAACATTGAAGGCTATTTTCTTAGAGCATATTACAAAAGGATTTTATTTTTATGTTTAAGCTTTGACATACTTTAAAAATAAGTTGCTTAAAATGGTTTAGAGACCTGAATATAAGACTTGACACCATAAAACTCCTAGAAGAGAACATAGGCAAAACATTTTTGGACATAAATTGTAGCAATATTTTCTTAGATCAGTCTCCCAAAGCAAAGAAATAAAAGCAAAAATAAACAGGGACTTCCCTGGTGGTGCGGTGTTTAAGAATCTGCCTGCCAATGCAGGGGACACGGGTTTGAGCCCTGGTCCGGGAAGATCCCACATGCCGCGGAGCAACTAAACCCGTGCACCACAACTGCTGAGTATGCATGCCACAAGTACTGAGTCTCCACTCCAGAGCCCGCGATCCACAGCTACTGAGCCAGCGTGCCAAAACTACTGAAGCCCACGTGCCTAGAGCCTGTGCTCTGCAACAAGGAAAGCCACCACAATGAGAAGCCCGCTCACCGCAACGAAGAGTAGCCCCTGCTTGCCGCAACTAGAGAAAGCCCGCGTGCAGCAACAAAGACACAATGCAACCAAAAATTAAATAAATAAATAATTTATTTTTTAAAAAAGCAGAAATAACCAAATGGGACCTAATCAAACTTAAAAGATTTTGCACAGCAAAGGAAACTGTCAACAAAACGAAAAGACAACTTATGGAATGGTAGAAAAAATTTGCAAACGGTGCAACCTACAAGGGGTTGATTTCCAAAATATACAAACAGCTCATACAACTCAATATCAGAAAAAAAAAAACCAAACAACCCAATCAAAAAATGGGCAGAAGACCTAAATAGACATGTCTCCAAAGAAGACATACCGATGGCCTATAGGCACATGAAAAGATGCTCAATGTGGCTAATCATTAGAGAAGAGCAAATCAAAAATACAATGAGGTAGCATCTCACACAGGTCAGAATGGCTATCATCAAAAAGTCTACAAATAGTAAATGCTGGAGAGGTTGTGGAGAAAAGGGAACCCTCCTACACTGTTGGGAATGTAAGTTGGTGCAGCCACTGTGGAAAGTAATATGGGGGTTCCTTAAAAAACTAAAAATAGAGCTACCATACGATCCAGCAATCCCACTCCTAGGCATATATCCAGAAAACATGAAAACACTAATTTGAAAAAGATACATATACCCCAGTGTTCATAGCAGCATTATTTTCATTAGCCAAGACTTGGAAACAACCCAAAT
This sequence comes from Balaenoptera borealis, assembly GCF_965194805.1. NCBI lineage: Eukaryota > Metazoa > Chordata > Mammalia > Artiodactyla > Balaenopteridae > Balaenoptera > Balaenoptera borealis. The sequence goes on along the minus strand of NC_138866.1, from coordinate 39,986,559 downwards.
GCCCATCAACAGACGACTGGTTTAAGAAGATGTGTACACACACACACACACACACACACAAGAATATTACTCAGCCATAAAAAAAGAATGAAAATGCCATTTTCAGCAACATGGATGGACCTAGAGAATGTCATACTAAGTGAAGTAAGCCAGACAGGGAAAGGCAGATATTATATGGTATCACTTATACGTGGAATTAAAAAAAAATACAGACGAATCTATAGACAAAACAGAAACAGAGTCACAGACATAGAAAACCATACTTATGGTTACCAAAGGGGAAAGGGAGGGGTGAAGGGATAAATTAGTAGTATGGGATTAACAGATACAAACTACATAAAATAGATAAGCAATAAGGATTTACTGTATAACACAGGAAACAGTATTCAATATCTTATAATAACCTATAATGGAAAATAATCTGAAAAAAATATATAACTGACTCATTTTAGTGAAATTAACAGAATATTGTAAATCAACTGTACTTCAATAAAAAAATAAGTTGCTTAGAAAAAGATAATGAATTTAATGAAGAGTTATCTTCTAATCATGCTTGATTCCACTTGAAATTAATTAGTAAAAGGATTCCTGTTTATCAGAAAGGGTATGTTTTAAAATGTTTATTTGTAAAATGGATAGAAATATAAAATGTAGAATGTATTAGAAAACATGTTTAGTCATTAAGATGTCATAAATCGTTCATGTAAGAAGTATTCAGCTTCACTTTTTTTGTCACTTAGTATATAAAGCTTTCCTTTCTATTTCTTATTTATGACATTATTTAATAAGTATGCCATGTTGGGATTGTTTTCATTGTGTTCATCTTAAAACTATTTGTTTTGGTGAGTCCTTTATTTTTTTCCTTTTTTTTCTTGTCCATTTGTTTCATAGCTAAAGCAAGTCTTAACTATTTTATATTAGAGTAGAAATGGAAAATATGAGCTGATACAAGGATTTTCAGATCAAAAACTTACTTTACAACCTCTTTAAGATATGACAAATGCAGAAATAGAATTATGTTAAAGTGGAATAAAGTTCAGAAACAGCATATAAGAGGTAGTCATTATGTTTGTTTTGGAAGGAGAGTGAAAGTAGATCTGGGAAAACTTTTGCAAGAACTGATACCTAAGTAGGGTGTAAAGAATGACTAGATATTTGCCAAACTATTAGGAGGAGAAAGACATTCTAGTAGAAAGAAAAGCATACTTGAAGGCTCAGAAGCCTGACCCAGAAGATTGTATTTCAGGAATTACAAGTTCTTAGTTATTGTTATAATAGAAGATATTGGGGGTGGGGTAGGACAGGGAGGAGAGACATTAGGAAATGAGATTGGAGAAGTAATCAAGCCAGATTAAGGGTCTTCTATGTCCTGCTGAAGAGTTGGAATTTTATTATATAGCTGATGGGAAACTAATTAAAGGATGTTAAGCAGAGAAGTGACATGATGAAATACTCTTACAGAAGGATTACTGTTACAGTACTGTGTAGATGTCAGGGATCTGGGTGGTGTAGGTAGCGCAGCTGAAAGCAAGGGAGTAGTTTATTGATCATGAATATTTATGGGAAGTTTAACTTCAAACATATTTAGGTAATATCATGAGGTATAAGAAAATGAGGTTGTCTATCTTTTTTTCTACTTTAAAAGTAAATTAAAAAATTTTAAACCTCACTATTTTAGAGTTTTCATAAAACGCCACAATTTATAAGTTGACTGGTTATCTACAAGTAGTCTGACTTACTGTAAGAGAATTTGTATAAACAGATATTACAGGTATTTTTCTTTATATACTTTGGGGCTACTTTTCAGATGTATGCAAATTTATTAAATCTTCTTAGAGGATTGCATCTCTTATTAGTGTGTAGATTCCCTCTCTATTCCTATTAATAATGGCTTGTTTATTTATTTATTTGGCTGTGCTGGGTCTTACTTGCGGCACATGGGATCTAGTTCCCCGACCAGGGATTGAACCCAGGCCCCCTGTATTAGGAGTGCAGAGTCTTAACCGCTGGACCACCAGGGAAGTCTATAAATAATGGGTGTGTTTTATTTATTTATTAATTTATTATTTTTAATAAATGTATTTGTTTTTGGCTGCGCTGGGTCTTTGTTGGTGCGTGTGGGCTTTCTCTAGTTGCGGCAAGCAGGGGCTACTCTTCGTTGTGGTGTGCAGGATTCTCATTGCGGTGGCTTCTCTTGTTGTAGAGCATGGGCTCTAGGTGCACGGGCTTCAGTAGTTGTGGCACGTGGGCTTCAGTAGTTGTGGCTTGTGGGCTCTAGAGCGCAGGCTCCGTAGTTGTGGCATGCGGACTCAGCAGTTGTGGTGCACGGGTTTAGTTGCTCCGCGGCATGTGGGATCTTCCTGGCCCAGGGCTTGAACCCATGTCCCCTGCATTGGCAGGCAGATTCTTAACCACTGCATCACCAGGGAAGCCCCAATGGTTGTGTTTTAAATTTATAAATACATTATTAGCAGTGCATTAAACCAGCTTTCTTTCTTGTCAGTAGTTGCATTTTATGTGAGATATTTAAAAGTTCCTTTATTTTCATGTTTCCTGTGTGGTTTTAATTTATATCACTTGTAAATAGAATATTTATTACCTTTGTTGAGCTTTGGAAGAAATTTACACAATTACTTATGTGTAAATTACTATACAATTTATTACTATACATGTAAACCTAACTATTCTTAAGCTTTTACTCTTTACTTACAGATTTTATTTTACTTATGAATACAGTAATTTTTATGTAAAATAAGAATCATTTTCTCTTAATGTTCAGTTAGCTCAGAAGTTTAATTAAAATTCTAACTACAAATTTAAAACTCTGATTTTTTAAAGCACATCAGACTCCTAGAAAGCTGATTTACACATCTAACAAAATCTTCCTAGAAGTCTAACAACTGTAAATGGAATAAATCTGACAAAAATTAAGTAAATCAAGTGTTTTTAAGTGGTTCGAACATTTAAAAAAGAAAATTAATATATACAACACAGCTCATTAGTTACAGAACCTATGTATATATCCATATAATCACAGTTTATACAAAAGTATCACTACTGTAGTTTCAGTTTACAGTTGACTCTTGAACAATGCAGGGGTTAGGGGTGCCGACCCTCCAGGAGTCGAAAATCCTTGTGTAACTTTACAGTCAACCCTCTGTATCAAAGTTTTCTAATCTGTGGATTCAAGAAACTGCAGATGGTTTAGTACTGTAACATACACTTATGGAAAAAAAATCCATGTATAAACGGACCTGTGCATTTCAAACCCATGTTGTTCAAAGGTCAGGTGTACTTCTTGTAAGGTTATACTCACTCGCTTTCCAAGGTAAACAGAATTACAATCTTAGTCTATCTGGAACTGAGTTAATAGCTTGGGGTTCTTGACTGGATATCTGGGAAGGGGACATGAGACTTGGGAATACTTTTCCTGTTGGATATCTTTGTTAGCTCTTTCAATTCCATTCTTTTCCCTTCTCTACTCTGCTCTATACCCTGGAAAACTGACTTGTATGGACCGTATCAGTGGCTCCTGCATCTTTTGGTTTCTGGGTTGTAGTGGGGGTGGTCAGTGGCCAGCCTCAGCAGGAAATTAGAGAGTGGGAGGGGAATGAGACAAAGGTATTTATTTCCATACTGGGTTGCCATATGCTGGCTCTGTCCTTCAACAAAAAGTCACCACTCTTTTCAAGACAATCCTTTCTTAAACCATTCTCTCTTTTTTGGGTTCTTAGAGCCACACTTGTTTCTCTTGCCTAGAGTGGCAATGCCTCTGCTGGTATTCTGGGTTATTGAGCTATCCCCTATATTTCTCTACTTCTTCACTTCTGGAAATAGTCCTTTTGTAGATAAACCATCCTCAGGTTATCCTAAGAAGAGTATGCCATCTGTTTTTAGTTGGAATCCTGTTATATGATCCAAAACCTAAGCAAGTGTAGTCATATCTTTCTTGCTACATTAATAGGGCTTTCTGAACGCATGCCTTTCACATGGGACTTAACTAATTGTAACATCCCCCTCTTCTTGGTCCTGCCATTCATTGTCTTTCTCTGAGATGATGAATCTCTTAAGCTTTACCTAAAGGTTTTATTTCATGTCAGTGGAAGTGATACTTTTAAAAAATGTGTAATTTCCAGTCTATTTCATATAAATAAAATCAAACAATATGTGGCATGTGGCCTTTTGTGTTTGGTTTCTTTCACTTAGCATAATATTTTCAGGGTTCATCACATTGTAGTATATATAGTTTCTTTTTATGGCCAATAATATTCCATTGTATGGATATTGCACAATTCGTATGTATATTCATTTATTGATGGACATTGGGCTGTTCCTGCCTTTTGGATATTGTGAATTGTGTTAAGCATGCCTGTACATGTACTTATTTTGGTACTTTTCAGTTCTTTTGGGTACATACTGAGAACTGGAATTGTGGGGTCTTATAATTCTATATTTAACTTTTTGAGGAACTACCAAACTGTTTTCCACAGCAGCTGAACCATTTTTCATTCTCACCAGCAGTGTACAAGGGTTCTAATCGCTAATTATCTGAGCATCTTTTGTGTTGGCAGCCATTTGTATATTTTTTTTGGAGAAATGTCTATTCAAATCCTTGGCCCATTTTTTAGTTGGGTTTTTTGCCTTTTTGTTATTGAGTTGTAAGAGTTCTTTATATTCTGGATACTAGGCTTTTATCAGATAGATGATTTGCAGATATTTCTCCCATTCTCTATGTTATCTTTACACTTTTTTGATAATGTCCTTTGATGCACAAAGTTTTAAAATTTTGATGAAGTCCAATTTATCTACTGTTTTTTTTTTTTGTTGCGCATGCTTTTGGTGTCATGTATTGATACAAGAATCCATTGCCAAGTCCAAGATTGTGAAGATTTACCCTTATCTTTTCTTCTAAAAGTTTTATGGTTTTAGTGCATATATTTAGTGCATAATTTTTAGTTTATTGATACATTTTGAGTTAATTTTTATATATGGTGTGAGTCAAACTTCATTCTTTTCCATGTGGATATCCAGTTATCTCAGCACCATTTGTTGAAGAGACTATTCTTTCCCTATTGAATGGTGGTGTCACTGTTGTTGTGAATTAGTCAGTCATAGATGTATGGCTTTATTTCTGAACTCTTAATTCTGTTGCATTGAGTTATATCTCCATCCTTATGCTAGTACCACACTATTTTGATTACTGTGGCTTTTATAGTAAGTTTTCAAATTGGGAACTGTCAGTGTTCCAACTTTGTTCTTCTTTTTCAAGGTTGTCTTGGCTGATTGAGGCCTCTTTGCAATTCCATATGAATTTGAGGATCACTTTTTCCATTTCTACAAAAAATGCTGTTGTAATTTTTTAAATGAGTTGAATCTGTAGATTGCTTTGGGTAGTATCGTTGTCTTAACAATATTAAATCTTTTAATCCATTAACATGGAATATTTTTCTATTTACAGTATTTAGGTCTTTAATTTCTCTCAGCAATGTTTGTAGTTTTCAAAATACAAGTCTTTCACCTCCTTGGTCAAATTTATTTTCAGGTATTTAATGCTTTTTGATGCTATTGTAAATGGAATTATTTTCTTAATTTCTTTCTTGGAACATTTTTTGCTAGTGTATAGAAGCACAGTTGATTTTTGTGTGTTGATCTTGTATCCTGCAGCTTTGCTGAATTTATTTGTTACCTCCAGTGACCTTTTTGTGACTTCTTTGAAATTTTCTAAATATAGGATCATGTATTCTGTGAATAGAGTTAGTTTTACCTGTTTTCCAATTTTGATGCCTTTTATTTCGTTTCCTTGCCCAATTGCTTTTGTTAGAACTTCCAGTACAGTGTTCAACAGCAATGGCGAAGGCAGGCAGCCTTGTCTTTGTTCTTGATATTAGCAGAAGAGCTTTCAGTCTTTCACCATTGAGTATGATGTCAGCTGTTGTTTTTTCATAAATGCCCTTAATCATGTTAAGGAAGATTCCCTTCTATTTCTAGTTCTCTGAGTGGTTTTTTTTTTTTAACAGTTTTAATATTTATTTATTTATTTAGGCTGCACTGGGTCTTATTTGCAGCACGCAGTATCTTTTATTTTTTTAGTTGTGGCATGCAGGCTTCTTAGTTGCAGCATGTGAACTCTTAGTTGTGGCATGCATGTGGGATCTAGTTACCCGACCAGAGATCGAACCTGGGTCCCCTGCATTGGGAGCACAGAGTCTTACCCACTGGACCACCAGGAAGTCCCATCTCTGAGTGTTTGTATTATGAAAAGGTGTTGGAGTTTCTCAAATGCTTTTTCTGTGTCAATTGAGACAGTCATTTTTTTTTTTTTCTTTGTATTACATCATATTGATTTTCTTATGATGAACCACCCTTGTATTCCTGGGATAATTCCCACTTGGTCATGGTATATAATTCTTTCAATATGCTGTTGAATTTGTTTTGCTGATATTTTGTTGGAGGTTTTTACATCTATATTGATAAGAGATATTGCTCAGTAATTTCCTTGTGATATCATTGTTTGGCTTTGATATTGGTAATATTGGCCTTATAGAATAAGTTAGAAAGTGTTTCTCCCTCTTCTATTTTTTGGAAGATTTTGGAAAGGATTGATTTTAATTCTTCTTTATATATTTGGTGGAATTCACCAATGATGCCATCTGGTTCTGGACTTTTACTTGTTGGGAGTTTTTGATTACTGGTACAATTCTTACTTGTTATAGGTCTGTTGAGATTTTCTATTTTTTATTGAATCAGTTTTGATAATTTGTGTTTCCAGGAATTGTCCGTATATCTAGGTTATCTAATTTGTTGGCATACAGTTGTTCATAGTTATTTTTTAGTTATTTGCATCTTTTGTCTTTTTTCTTGATTGGTCTAGCTAAAGGTTTGTCAATTTTGCTAATCTTTTCAAAGTACTAACTTTGGCTTTCACTAACTCTGTTGTTTTTTTGTTCTTTGGTTCATTTATGTTCATGCTAATCATTATTATTTCCTTCCTTTTACTAGCTTTGGATTTAGTTTATTCTTCTTTTTCTAATTTCTTAAGGCATAACATTAGGTTATTGATTTGAGTTTTTTTTTTAATATAAGCATTAACTGCTATAAATCTCCCTCTAAGCACTGCCTTCTTTGTATCTCATGAATTTTGTGTGTTCTATTTCACTCATCACTAAGTGTTTTCTAATTTCCCTTTTCATATCTTCTTTGACCCATTGCTTCTTTAAGTGTATGTTGTTTAATTTCCACATATTCATGAATTTTCCACTTTCCTTCTTCAGTTGATTTCTAGCTTCATTCCATTGTGGTTAGAGAGGTTTCTTTGTATGATTTCAGTCTTTTAAGATTTATGGAGACTTGTTTTGTGACCTAACATATGCTCTATCCTATCATTTTAAAAAATGTGTTTTCTTTCCCTAGCTTTTCCTTCCAGGTTTTAGTTGGTCTATTGTATTTCTCAACTGTAATCTTTTCCCCCAGATAAAGATGAGTGCCCCGTGTCAGTCCTTCAGTCAGTCCAGTCAGGCCCCTAGACAGAATAGAACAAACACAATAATTTGTTTATAATAGCTACCCTTCTTCCTCTGAAAACCGGGACCACGGCCCCACACAGGGAAGGTAGGCTGCTGAGCTGGGGAAGGTGTGGGGCAAGGGCAAGTAAAAATGCCACAAAGCTTTCCTACCATTTTAAAGTTGCCGTTTTCCTGATTCAGCTGTCTCTTGGTTGCTGTAAACCTTTAGCTATTTTCCAGAGTTCTGACAAAGTTGGTTCTGACAGTTTTACTTGTTTTCAGTGTTTCTGTGGAGGGATGGGAGCTCGGAGCTGCCTCCATCATTTTCTAATATGGCCCCTCATTTACTTTTATAACTTGTTTATGTCTCCTTGACCACCATTATGTAATAATAGTTTTGTTCATGTTTCTCTTATCCTCACCTGGTAGGCAGAGGTGACAGTATCTGTTACCTGAAGCAAATTTGACTTCCCTGATTCTTGAGTTGCTCTTTATAAACTGAAGATACTCTGCTTTCCTCCCCTCTTTTCTCCCTCCCTAGGTTATTATGAAGAGCAAAGAAGAAAATGAACATGAAAGTATTTTTGTAAAATTAATCTAATTATATAATCTGTTGTGGAACCTTATCAATGCTTATTTTCTTTTTGTAATTGAAATATGAGTCATCAAGAACCATTAAGTAGAAGTAAGTTAAACTGGGAGTTCTGTGAATCTGTTCTCTGTTCCACATATTTTGTCAGCAGATTATACTTACAGCAGAACATGCATATTTTTTGGATCACTGCAGACTAAAATGCCCTTGAGCAAAGAAAGAAAAGGAAGCAAACTAGGGAAAAACTTACATTATTAAACTTTTTTCAATCTTTTGTAATCAAATTTGAGTTTAATGAACATTGCCAGTTACTTAGAATATTAAAGCATAGACTGATTAAAAATCTGTACTCTGTGTCTTAGAGATCATTCTTAATCTTCTGTTTTCTTTATATTTATATACATTTCCATTTTTCTGACACAAGATTCAAAGACACTCTGTCAACCATTTGAAAGTATTATCCTCTTAAAGGAAAACACAGTAAGAGTGAGGAGATGGGCTATAGACATATTTGTATAAAATCAACTTTGCTCTCTGATTATAGTATATTACTTCTTTTTGTTATTTAAAAGATTCCTTGTATACAGATGAAAGGTATGATGTACTTTATGGGAAAAAATATATCCTTACATTTCTTTTAAGTTCTACTTAATGTACTGTCTGTTATCATTAGGCAATGTTAAAACATCCTTATCATATAATTACTGCAGTACTTTAATGTTTGACACTTTATGGTCTTGATTGTTTTATAAAATGTTATTTTATGTAGAAATACAGAATTATTTCATAGATATTCTTTACCATAGTCAACCTCTGAATATTTATAATGTATGTTAGGTGATTTGCCATCCTTTTGCAGGACTTCCCTCAGCTATGCTATATAGTTAGTTAAATATTTGAGTTTCATATATATTCACTTGTAACACATTGACAGACATTTCAGAGTACTCCATTACATGGGAAACATTGATTTGAGCATGCTATGCTATTTTAAAAATATTAAATGTGAGAGCTTTAGTTTCCTGTTTAGGTAATATCTAAAATGTTTGCCCAAATTAGCCAACATGTGACCATTTTTTTAAGTTTGCAGGATATATTAATTTATACCAGCATAAAAGCTGATTTCCTCCTGATTCCTTAGGAATTGCAAAATCCCCTAAGAATTACAGAACTACAAATTGTCTAAATTCTGGTAAGACAGGAACTTCAGTTTTGGTTTCTAGAACTAATAATTTTCTATGAGAAATTACCTCTGGTTTTCTGGCTTGTACTGAGAACCATTTTATTGTCCTAACTATTCATAGCAAAATAAGTAATGAGAACTCAAGAAGTTTTCATGCAAACATAGCTATTAAGGAGTGTTAAGTCTTTGTTCACTGTGAGGAAATAAATGTTTAGAAAATTCTTACTGTAAGTATGATTATAACAGTTTCCCAAAGCCAATAAAATAAATATTTGGTCACCTAATGGAAAATTCAGTCATTGCAATTAAGCAGCTAATGTGAAGATAAGAATCAGAGTTTCAAAGCTACTAAGTACCACTTAATAGCATCCTGTAGGCTCAAGTGCTTTTCACTCATCAAGTCTCAGCAGTGTACTTTCTTTTTCAAGGTAACCTTCTTTAGGAGTAAGGATATTTCCTAAACTATAGCCTCCTACTATGTTTAGAAATGTTTTCTGAGATGTAGGCAGCATTTCCATTTTTTAAAAAAAATCCATTTTCTGAGTCTATAATGTATCATGAAAAACTTATTATTATGTAAGAGAAGAGTCAGATACTTTGACTTATGTTTAGAGATGTTTCCCAGGAAAAAGATAGAGGATCTTTTTTTTTTTTTTTACTTGACATATAATTGACTTGTAATATTATATTTGTTTCAAGTGTACAACATAGCGATTTGATATATTTATAGATTATACTGCATATAGTTATTATAAAATATTGGTTATATTCCCTGTGCTGTACATTACATCCTTGTAACTTATTTATTTTATACCTAGTACTTTGTACCTCTTAATTTCCTTCACCTATCTTGCCCCTCCCCTACCCCCCTTTGGTAACCACTGACTTGTTCTCTGTATCTGTGAGTCTGCTTCTGTTTTGTTATATTCATTCATTTGTTTTATTTTTTAGATTCCACATATGGGTGAAAACATAGTATTTGTCTTTCTCTTTCTGACTTATCTCACTAAGCATAATACCCTCCAGGTCCCTCCATGTTGTAAATGTCAAAATTTCATTCTTTTTTATGGCTAATATTCCATTGTGTGTGTGTATACACACACACCACATTTTCTTTATCCGTTCATCTGTTGATGGACATTAGGTTGCTTCTGTATCTTAGTTACTGTAAATAATGTTGCTATGAATATTGGGCTGCATATATCTTTTCAAATTAGTGTTTTCGTTTCTTCAGATATATACCCAGGATCAAAATTGCTGAATCATATGGTGGTTCTATTTTTAATTTTTTGAGGAACCTCCATAATGTTTTCCACAGTGGCTGTACCAATTAGAGGATCTTTATTTAGAATTCTAACAATATGTATATTTTTCATTTTTGTTTAGAATAAATTTGGACACAAAATGGATTTTTTATAAGAAACACTTTACAACATGGGCCTGAATAAATCTTTGGTCATAACCACAGGACAAGAAGGGCAGAGGTCATTGGGGTACTTTCTAAAATTTCTTTATAAGCACATACTTTATTCTTTATGAATCAAGATCACATAAGTATTTTTAGCGTTTTAATTATATTGTTTCAGTATATGACATTTACATACAAAGAGAATCTGATTTTGGTAATTCACCATGACTTCCCAATTATAAAATTTGGTGGGTTATCTTGTAGTCCTTATCTTGTTTTACCTCTCTGCTAAACTACTCTCATATTCCTCAAACTGTGTCTTTGCTTTATCACACTACTTCCTTTTACTTTTCTTTCTCTCTGACTTCTTCTAAATCCTTTTTGTCCATCTCTTCTTCCTCTGCTAAAGTTGTTGCTGTATAAGGTCTTTCCTTGACCTTTAGTCTCATTCACTGTTAAGTACCTACTATGTACTAGGCTCTATCCTAGGCACTTTTTTGTGTATTGTTCCTGATAATTTATAACAACTCTGAACAGCCACGTTAACTTTCCTGAGTTCACTACTAAGCGGGTAGAGAAGATATAACACCAAATGTTTGACTCTAAAGTATATATGATAATAGTTTTCAAACCTTTAAAAGAAACTGAATAGTTAAAAAAATTCTTACTAGGACCCCAAAATATAAAACAGATGAGAACAGAACTACTCTGTTAGGTTGGGGGTGACAGGTCCAGTGTGGGCATCCTCCCCATTCTGCCCTCACTGTGCCATTAAATGCACTTACTCAGAACCCAAGGTCTCTGGGAAAACCAGTTAAAAAGGTACAGTGATTGGTACTAATTCTTAAGCCCGTATTTATTTTGTTTTAAACTTAGATTTCCAACTGGATCCTGAACATTTCTATCTTTATACCTGCATGTCTGACATGTACTTCAGTTCCTTATGTCCCAAAATTGAGCTTATCTTCTTTGTGAAACCTGTTCTAGCTATTGTGGATTCTGTTGTGGTGAAACTTAGCCCAGCCAATCTTCTGTGCCAGAGACTTGGGAGTTGTTAAAGAGTTCTTCTTGCTTCTGTCTCACATATAATTAAACCAGTTAAGGTCCTAAGGGTCATAGCCCCTAGAGGCGCTCATAATCATTTACTTTGCTTCCTTTTTCACTCTTTCTGTCTTCAATCTTTTTCATATAAAGATTTCTAAAATTCAGGTCAGAATGCATTACTCACCTACTAACATTTTTTATGTGTCCTGATTATCTAATTAAAAAAAAGTTCAAAGCATACAAGGCCCTTCAAATTTGACACTTAGAATACACTATGTTCTCTCAGGCATCTAGCCATTGTATATTCTTTTCTTTTACATCCCCCCTGCCTCTCTGTCTACCTGGCAAATGATTGTTGTCCCTTATGTATCAAGTTATCAAGTTATGTATGTTTTCTGCAGACACTCTCCTGACTTCTCCAGGCTTCCAGTTCTCTTATATTTAAAAAATCATCTTTCTTCACACTAGACTTTGATCTCCTTGGGAACAGAGACTGTCTTCTATCAACTAGCACAATACTGGTACATAGTTAAGTGTTCAAGATATGTTCATTGAATAAATAGATTCTTTCCAAGAAGATAAAAGTTCTTAAGCTATCTGGCTGTCCCCTGGTGTATCTGTCCCTGTCCACCCCCCTGCCCCTGCCAATTCATCTGTTCACAAAGTATTTTTTGAATTGATATTATGTACCCAAGCTTTAGGCACTAGGATACAGAGATAAGCAAGAATGTCATTAGTGTTAAGTCCACCTAGGTTTCTAACCAGAAACCTGGGCATCATCCTAGTCCAGTTGTTCCTAAGTGTGTTGCCCAGATTAGCATCATCTGGGAATTTGGAGGTGGGGTGGGACCCAGCAATCTTTTTTTTTTTTTATAAGGCGTCCATTTTCTTAATACAGTTATCAAATATAGGATATCCCAAAATTTTAAGCTTTAATAACTTTAGTGGAATAAATGCTACAAGCATATAAAAAGCATCATTGTCATTTTAATTTCTTTTACCTTAACTTTGTGATTTTTTTAATGTAAATTTATTTATTTTATTTATTTATTTTTGGCTGCATTGGGTCTTCATTGCTGTGCGTGGGCTTTCTCTAGTTGTGGTGAGCGGGGGCCACTCTTTATTGCGGTGCACGTGCTTCTCATTGAAGTGGCTTCTCTTTGTTGCGGAGCATGGGCTCTAGGCGCGCGGGCTTAGTAGTTGTGGCTTGTGGGCTCTAGAGCGCAGGCTCAGTAGTTGTGGCACGTGGGCTTAGTTGCTCTGCGGCATGTGGGATCTTCCCGGACCAGGGCTTGAACCTGTGTCCCCTGCATTGGCTGGCGGATTCTTAACCACTACGCCACTAGGGAAGCCCTGTGATTCTTTTTTTTTAATTGAAGTGTAATTGACCTACAACATTATGTTAGTTCCTGGTGTACAACATAGTGATTTGATATTTCTATACATTACAAAATGATCACCACGATAAGTCTTGTTACCATCTATGACCATGCAAAGATATTACATTATTATTGACTATATTCTCTACGTTGAACATTTCTTACCCGTGACTTGTTTATTTTTTAACTGGAAATGTGTACTTCTTAATCTCCCTCACCTATTTCCTCATCCCCTCACCCCTCTCCCCTCTGGCAACCACCTGTTTGTTCTCTGTATATAGAACTCTGTTGTCTGTTTCTGTTCTGTTTTGTTAGTTCATTTGTTTTGTTTTTTTAGGTTCTACATATAAGTGAAATCGTATGGTACTTGTCTTTCTCTGCCTGACTTATTTCACTTAGCATATTACCATCTAGGCCCATTCATGTTGTCGCAAATGGCAAGATTTCTTTCTTTTTTTTATGATTCCACACACACCCCCCCCCCACATCTTTTTAATCCATTAATCTATTGACAGGCACTTAGGTTGCTTCCATTATCTTGGCTCCTGTAAATATGCAATTGCATATTGTTCCTATGCAGTGAACATAGGGGTGTATATATCTTTTCAAATTAGTGTTTTTATTTTCTTTGGATAAATACCCAGGAGTGGAATTGCTGGATTGTATGATAGTTCTAGTTTTAATTTTTTGAGGAACCTCCATACTGTTTTCCATAGTGGCTGTACCAATTTACATTCCCACCAACAGTGCAAGAGGGTTCCCTTTTCTCCACATTCTCGCCAACACTTGATATTTGTTGTCTTTTTGATAATAACCTTTCTGAGTGGTGTGAGGTGATATCTCATTGTGGTTTTGATTTGCATTTCCTTGATCATTAGTGATGCTGAAGTACTTTTTGTGTGGCTGTTAGCCATCTGTATGTCTTCCTTGGAAAAATGTCTATTCAAGTCCTCTGCCCATTTTTAATGGGGATGTTTGTTTTTTTGATGTTGAGTTATATGACTTATTTGTATATTTTAGATATTAACCCCTTATTGGATTTATTGTTTACAAATATCTTCTCCCATTCAGTAGACAGCCTTTTCTTTTTGTTGGTAGTTTCCTTCTCTGTGCAAAAAGTTTTTAGTTTGATGTAGTCCCATTTGTTTATTTTTGCTTTTATTTCCCTTGCCCGAGGAGACATACCCAAAAAAAATATGTTTTCTTCTAGGAGTTTTATGGTTTCAGATCTTACATTTGAGACTTTAATCCATTTTGAGTTTATTTTTGAATATGGTGTGAGAAAGTAGTCCAGTTTGATTCTTTTGCATGTAGCTGTCTAGTTTCCCCAATACCATTTATTGAAGAGGCTGTCTTTTCCCCATTGTATATTCTTGCCTCCTTTGTCATAGATTAATTACCCATATAAGTGTGGGTTCATTTGTGGACTTTCTATTCTGTTCCATTTACCTATGTATCTGTTTTTGTACCAGTACCATACTTTTTTTTTTTTTTTTTTTTTGATGACAGTAGCTTTGTAGTATAGTTCGAAATCAGGGAATGTGATACGTCCAGCTTTGTTCTTCTTTCTCAAGATTGTTTTGGCTATTTGGGGTGTTTTGTGTTTTCAGTTTTGTTTATCTTTTCAGAGAACCAGCTCGTAGTTTCATTGATCTTTTCTGTTGCTTTCTTAGTCTCTTTTATTTATCTCCACTCTGATATTCATTATTTCTTTCCTTCTACTAACTTTGGATTTTGTTTGTTCTTTTTCTAGTGTCTTTAGTTGTAAGGTTAGATTGTTTGAGATTTTTCTTGTTTCCTGAGGTAGGCTTATATTGCTATAAATTTTCTTCTTAGAACTGCTTTTGCTGCATCCCATAGATTTTGGATTGTTGTGTTTCCATTTTCTTTTGTCTTCTGGTATTTAAAATTTTTCTCTTTGATTTCTTCAGTGACACACTGGTTGTTTAGCATATTGTTTAGCCTCCACATCTTTCTTTTTGCAGTCTTTTTCTTGTAGTTGATTTCTAGTCTCATACTGTTGTGGTTGGGAAAGATGCATTATATAATTTAAGTCTTCTTAAATGTAGTGAGACTTGTTTTATGGCCATCATGTGATCTATCCTGGAGAATATTTCATGTGCACTTGAAAAGAACGTGTATTCTGCTTTTGAATGGAATGTTACATAAATATAAAGTCCTTCTTGTATAATGTGTCATTTAAGGTCATTTAAATATAAAGTCCTTCTTGTATAATGTGTCATGTTACATAAATATAAAGTCCTTCTTGTATAATGTGTCATTTAAGGCCAATTTTCTGTCTGGATGATCTGTCCATTGATGTTAATGGGGTGTTGAAGTCCTCTACTATTATTGTGTTACCATCAATTTCTCCCTTTATGTTTGTTAATATTTGCTTTATGTATTTAGGTGTTCCTATTTTGGGTGTATATATATTTACAACTGTTATATATTCTGGTTGGATCTATCCCTTTATCACTATGTAATGTCATTCTTTGTCTCTTGTTATAGTCTTTGTACTAAAGTCTATTTTGTCTCATGTAAGTATTGTTACACACATACACGCACACACATACATGTATATGAATGATTATTTTAAGTTGATGATCTTTTAAGTTCCAACACATCCTAACAACCCTGTATTTTTACTCCCCTGCCTTTAATATTTTTGACATCATATTTTACATCTGTTTGTTTTGTATATCCCTTAGCTACTTATTGTGGATATAGGTGATTTTACTACCTTATCATTTAACCTTCCTACTAGCTTTATACATGGTTGATCTACTACCTTTACTGTTTTTTTGCTTTTATTGATGAGTTTTTTTTGGTAATTTTCAGAGGTTTTCTCTTATTCTTTCAATTGAAAAAAATTCCTCTGCTTTCTCATTTTGCTTAACTTTCTCTGTCTCTGAAATTAGGTGAAACAGTTACCTGTTGTATTGTTGAAGGGGTGTCCTTGTATGGAAGCATCCCTATATAGTCTGTATGTACCCAGTGACTTTGGTAGGAGAGCTGGATCTGACGTGAGCACAAGTTATGTCTTTCCCTAGGGTAGGAGGTGGGGCTGGAAATGGAGGGGCTAGAGTGGAGCCAAGTGTGAGTTGGGGCTTCCCCTCTGCTCAGTAGCCAACACCACCCCCTATTGGGGGGCAGGGTCAGTTCCCATATTGCTGGAGCAGAAGCTTTAAGGATTGGGTCTGAGCTGGCTCCATTTCCTCTAAGTGTGTGCTCTCCCCATCCCAGCACTGGCACCCTTGCCCCACAGGCTGAGCGGTACTGGAACAAGAGGGTCCAGTACAGGAGCTCAGTGTGGGTCTGGATGCGGGCTGTGGTGGTCCTGGCCACAGTCAGAGCGTGTGACCGCTTGTGATGTGCTGCCTCAATAAGCATCAGTTATGACTGCCCTTGCCCCATTCAGTTGCTGTCCTGGGTCCAAGCTGCCTTTGTGTCCCGCACAACTGAGCACTCCCCTTGGTTGCTACAGCCCTTGCCCTAGTGTGGAGCTACATTGCAGAGTAGGTAGGGCGGTGTGGATGCTCAGTGTGGGTATAGGCACTTAGCATGCATCTGGGTGCAGCTGTGGCAGTCCCTGCTGGAGGCAGAGCCCAAGACCACTTTTGATTCACTTCCTTTTTATAAGCCCAGTAATGGCCTAACCCCCACCCTGTTCAGATGCCTCCCTGGCCCCAGGCTGGCACAGTCCTTCACAACTGAGCACTACCCTTGGCTGAGGCAGCCCTTGCCCTAATGTGGAGTTGTGTTGTGAAGCAAGCAGCGCCTGAGCGGGCACTTGGCTCAGGTTGGGACTCATGCCAGGCTGGCTGTGGGAAATGGACCAGAGTCCAGTGCAGTTTCAATTTGCTTTCTCTTTCTTGTTTCAAGAGTAAGCACGTATTCACGCTTTTCCTGCAAAGAATCTATGTTTCTTACAGCCCTCCTGTTGGTCCCACTATATTTCTACCCAGCTAAGTGGACTCGTCTTTCCAGTGTTGGACCCTAGGGCTGAGGCACTCAATATATGGCTCAACCCTCTGTGTCTCCCTGTAAGGGCACAGGTCCCAACCTGATTGCTTCTCTTCCCTTCCTTCCTGATTCTGTGTACATCTTTCTTACAGCTTTGGTTGTACAAGAGCCTTTCTGCCAGTCTTCAGTTAGTTTTCAGTGTGAATTGCTGCACATGGAGATCTCTTCATGAGGGGTGGTGAGTTCCATGTCCTCCTACTCCAACATCTTGATCTCAGTGTGCTCCTTTTGTAATTTTTATATTTCTCATTGTGGTTTTTTCCCCTTAGAAGAATCCCTTTTAACATTTCTTATAAAGCTAGTAGTTTACAAGCTGAGCTCTTTTGCTTTTTTGGTGTCTGTAAAACTCTATTTTTCCTTAAAATCTGAATATAGCCTTGCCAATTAGAGTATTGCTGATTGTAGACTTTTTCCCTTTTATCACTTAGAATGTATTTTGCCACTCCCTCTGGACTGCAAAGTTTTTGCTGAAACGTCAGCTGGTAGCCTTATGGTAGGTCCCTTGTATGTAAATAGTTCCTTTTCTGCTGCTGCTTTAATATTCTCTCTTGATCTTTATCTTTTGCCATTTTAATTACAGTGTGTCTTGGACCTCTTTGGTTTAAACTTGTTTGGAACTCTCTGTGCTTCCTGGACTTGGATGTCTGTTTCCTTTCCCAGGGTTGGAAAGTTTCAGCTATTATTTCTACAATAAATTCTCTGCTCCTTCCTCTTCTCCTTCTTGGGCTCCTATATATAGTATGCTTAGTATGCTTGATGTAGTCCTAGTTTTCTCTTAAAGTGTCCTCGTTATTTATTCTTTTTTCTGTTCTGCATGTGTGATTTCTACTACTCATTCTTCCAGTTCACTGATCCATTCCTCTTTATTATTTAATCTGCTGTTGATTCCTTCTAGTGTGTTTTTTATTTTAGTTACTATATTCTTCAGCTCTGTTTGATCCTTCTTTATATTTTCTAGTTCTTTGTTAGACTTCTCACTGTTTTCATCCATTTTTCTCCTCAGTTTATTGAGCACCTTTATGATCGTTACCCGGAACTCTTTATTGGGTAGATCGCTTTCCTCCACTCTGCATACATAGTTCTTCTGAGGTTTTATCTTGTTCCTTCTTTTGGAACATATTCTTCTGTTGTCCCATTTTGTCTAATTCTCTGTTTTTATTTCTGTGTATTAGGTAGGTTGGTTATGTTTCCCGATCTTGGAGAAGTGGTCTTTTGTAGGTGATGTCCTGTGTCAGCAGCACACTACTCTCTGGTTACCAGAGCTATATGCTCTAGGGCTTCCCCCATATGTAGGGTGTGCAGGTTCTTCTGTTGAGGAGGGGTTGACTACTGTGGGTGCACTTCTGCCCTCTGCCTGGTTGGCTGCCAGGCCCTGCCTTGTGTGGAGGCTGCCAGTTGCTGGTGAGTGTGGCCGTGTCCTCACACAGCTGGCTGTGGTGCCTTGGGGGTACTAGGGCTTTGCTAGCCAGGTCCTCAGGTGCCTGTCTGCAGGGCCCTGGGAGGTCCTGCAGCCGGTGCCCACCTGCTGGTGGGCAGGGCTGTGTCTTGGCATGGTTGGTGAGCTTTATTTGTTAATGAGCAGTGAGATAAGATAATTTCTAATGTTCCCTTCCAGTTTTAGGATTCTGTGTTACTTCCCTTACTGTACTGTCTATGCTTTCTTTACCCACTATTCCTCTCATGTATTTTACAAAACATTTAAAATTCATTTTCAGTAACCACATGTAGGGTTTATTTTAAGTGTATCTTTAAAGGATGGGGTTGTATTCCCTTGGTATTTATTTTATATCATTTCAAATAAAATTATCCTATCTTTAGTTCCATAAAACATTAGTTTTTACAAATGGAGGCCCAATTAGTAACAAAAAAATCATGAATAATCTTAGTTTGTATTTTGCTTTTTTTTTTTTTTTTGGCAGTGCTGCATGACATGTGGGATCTTAGTTCCCTGACCAGGGATCGAACCCATGCTCCCTGCAGTGGAAGCGTGGAGTCCTAACCACTGGACCTTCAGGGAAATCCCTGTATTTTGCTTCTTTTTTACTTTTGCTGACTCATTGAGGCAGGTCCACCTCAAAGCATGATCCTAGAGATAAGCATATTATCTGGCTTGTTTTATGAACTTTGGAACAACAAGTAAAAATAATTTTTCTCCCAAAAGGTAGAATTCAAGAAAACAATAGGGTTTTTTCCTTTCTTTAATCTTTTAAAGTAATGAAATAAGAAATCTAGGTGTTTAAGAAGAAGTTTTACAGTGTATTAAAGCAGGTTCTGTAAAATTAAACTTTAAAAACTTATTTTCAAAATAAGTCATATGTAACTGATTAAAATGTGTTTTTATTTAAAATATACCAGCATGTGCAAAGGCATAACGCATTGCTAAAAAATGTAGTCTGGAAACAAATCAGAATACTGAAAATAAGGCTATAATTTTTTAAATAAGAGGAAAATATTTTCTTTACACATGAAGTTTTTGGTCCAAATGGTATTTAACCCACTGACTGATTAGTCTATTAAGGCATTCTATTCCAGAAAAACTTCATTTTTGGTAAAAATTGATTGCATTAGCACATTACTTATGATAATGGGCATAGATTTTTTTTTCCCAAAGTGATGCTGTGGTTTTGCTTTTGGAAGAGAGTACAAGTTTTCTGTGGGCTTAAGTATTAAAAATGCTTCTTAAAAACTTGAAATTGTTATGCATTAAACCAGAACTCTTGGAGCTTTTTCAGATTTTACTGCTTATAGTCACTGCTCCCTTGAGTAGATATTTTATGAACCTGTTTTTACTTGCTGGAAAATAGAATTTTCCATAATTAAGGAAAAACATCAGTTATTTTATCCACTTGACTTTGTCTCTGCTTGTTATTGTTTGCTTTAGAGATTTATCTAAGTTATCGACATGATTCAGATTCCAGTGTATGAAATAGAGCTTTTGAGAAGGTGCTTTGAGTGGAAAAATAAATATCTTACAAGATATCTAGCTTTGGGTGTGTCTACTTCTGTTTGAATTTCTGGTTTTTCTTTGCATTTATAGCTATACTCCATTATAGTATATATCTTTGAGTATAAAATTGGTTAACACATTGAAAGTTCAGCTTATGAGACAGAGCATGATAAAATCTCAAAACAATTTTCAAATACACCTATTTACAAAAATACGAATATTTTTATGTTAAATAATGTCATTTTACACTCTACATATTTCTACATTATGCCCATCTCTGTCATTATTGTAGACATCTTCTAATTTCCAGGAAATCTTCCTGTCTTCCTCAGTGACTGATGTACACAGCCTGTCTTCCATTCAGTCCTCTGCCATCTTCCTCCATAGCTCATAATTTGTGGTGATAACTCTTTTCATGTCCTGTATATTTTTGACATCTATTTTCATGGCCATTCTTTAGATCCTTAACTTAACAAGCGTTGATTTAGTTTAAAAAATTCTATACCCTCTACTTACAAATTAGGATTTTTTTTTTTTAAGCAATGGCTGTTTAGTGAGTAGATATTTATCTTGCTATCAAGAAACTTATCTAACAGGGAATATATAACATTTATAAAAAGCCATGATACTTACCAGAGACGTAAAGTGCATGCAAAGTCAGAGGAGGAAGAAGTAATTCTGCCTGGGCAATCCAGAGGAAGTGGCATCCAAAAATGTTGTTAAATATTTTAAACATAGAGAAGTACAGAGAATAATCTAATAAAGAAATATAATTCTGCCACCCGGAATTAACAAATGTTATTTTTCAGAGGTCTAAAGGTAACATCTTTCTTCCTTTTGAACAAAACAAAGGCTTTAGAATGTTTTAACCTTAGACTTCCCCTTCTTTTGATACCATTTTGTGGTGGTGGTGGTAATGTTTTTGGCTCATCTTTGCTCCTTGTATCCTGTTCTTCCCATTGGGATTTAATTTCCACCTTGCTGCAGTATCTCCTTTAGTGCTTCTTTCACATTTTCCATCTTTTTAAGCCCTGCTAAATCCTTTGTGTTTTCCACACGTGTCTTCCAATTTACTCATTTTCTCTCTGTCTGTGGATAATCAACTGCTTAACCTGTCCATTGATGTTTTTGTTCCAAATATTGCTGTTGGATTTTTTTTAAAGAAAATGTCTGTTTTTTTTGTATTTTTCTTGCCTTATGGCATCTATTTCTTTCTTCATCTCTTTTGACATGAAATGTACTTCTTTTAATGTTTCTTTCAGATTCTCTTATCTATGGGTCTGAGTGTTAGTCCTTCCATTGGTTGTTTGTGTCTTCTGACTCTTTATAAGTGAAGTTCATTTCTTCTTCTTCCTCTTTTTATTTTTTTAAATATGAACCCTTTTTAGTGGGAGTTGCTTTCCCATGAGCCTTGGATTGTGAAGGCATGCTGATGTAGAGATTCATGTTTGCTTCTGCCAAGGTCCTATTGGCTTCACTGAATCTGGAACAATTGCTATTCTTAATTTCCTGGCGGGGGAGTAGTCTTGGGTATTATGATTTCTTATGTATGATTTATTTTCTACCAATGCCCCTAGACTTTCTTGTGACTGTCCCAGGCCAGTGAACAAAATTTTCCTACAAGTTGTTTTACAAATGGGATGGACAGCATTTTGTAGCTCCAGGTTATATGCAGGGAGCCAAGCCTAGTTCCAGCTTCCTACCTCTGACAGGGCTGCAGCCTGTCTTCTGTCCCTATATGGGTGTCGAATCACTGGTCACCACTTCCCTGAACTTCAGCCTCTGCTCATGCTCTGACTATGCGTTCGTCTATTATTTCTGGCACCTGAGAGTTTTCTTGCTTTTATAGTAATCTTTTGTTTATTTATTTATTTTTATATTTATTTTTGGCTGTGTTGGGTCTTCGTTTCTGTGCGAGGGCCTTCTCCAGCTGCGGTAAGCGGGGGCCACTCTTCATCACGGTGCGCGGGCCTCTTCACTATCGTGGCCTCTCTTGTTGCGGAGCACAGGCTCCAGACGCACAGGCTCAGCAGTTGTGGCTCACGGGCCTAGTTGCTCCGCGGCATGTGGCATCTTCCCAGACCAGGGCTCGAACCCGCGTCCCCTGCATTAGCAGGCAGATCCCCAACCACTGCACCACCAGGGAAGCCCAAGTTTTCTTGCTTTTAAACTTAGTTATTTATTTTATTTTATTTTATTTTTTTCTTATAGTATATATAACATTTCTGTGTTGCATAGGAAGCTTCTCAAGTTTCTGTTCAGAATTGAGGGGTTGACATTTGAACCATGGCTTTGGAAGACAGGCAATGATGAGGTCATTCCAAGATAATGAAACAGCCTAAACAAAGGTATGGAGTGAGTAGTGATGAGGCTTTCATAGGGAATAACTGAAAACCTCATGGTTGACTTTGACTTAAGTTCAGGGTATGTGGAGATAATTAATGGACTTAAGTTCAGGGTATGTGGAGATAATTAATGGGAAATATGTTTGGAAAGGTAGATTGGAATCAAGTGCAATAGTCCTTGAATGGTAGTCTAAGGAATTTTGACTTCATTCTACACACAGCAGGGAGCCTATGAACGTCTGTTTGTGTGAGAGCGATGCAGAGCTTTGCCCTAGGAACAGTAATTTGGTAACCATGAATAGGTTGGAATGGAGAGACCATACTGGAAATAGGGAGCTCAGTTAAGATACTATTAGCAGTAGTCCAGAAAGAGGTAATAAGGAGCTGAAATAAGGTAATAATATTGGCAATGAAGATGATGTGAGAGGTAAATAGATGTTTGTAGAGAGATACTGTGATGTAGATTTCTCATTGGTATGCAGGGGAAAGAGGATTCCAAAATGACCTTAAGAGTACATTGAAACTATTAAGAGAAATAAGAGACACAGAGGGGTAGGTTTGTAAAGGAAGATGAGTTCAGTTATGAAAATATTAAATTTATAGTGCAAGTGAGACAGTCAAGTGCAAAGGGCCACCCAAACAGAAAGAAGGGCAAAAGGGCAAAGGATAGCATTATAGGGTTTAGTAGAACAGAGGTAGTGAATGAAGGTGGTGGTGAATGAATCCATTTCAGAGATGGAGTCAAGAATTGGAGAAGAGGAAGTAAGCCGAAAAGAAAACTAGTAAATTAGGAAGCAGGTGGAAGAAGGGAAATTTAGGGAATCATGTATCAAAGCAGTTAGGAGTATGGTCCAAATTATAGGCATTTTTATGGAAGCCATAGGCTAAGAGCATTTCACAGCTGGAGGCTGTCTCCAGATGTAGAGAGAGTGGAAGATGTTGAGGAGGACAAGGACAGAGAAAGGGTCAGTTCATAGGAGTGGGAGTTAAAACACAGGATATGAAGAATAAGAGGAAGAAACGGTGGTGAGAGTGGAAATAATGTAGCAATTTAACTTTTGAAATAAAATATTCTAGGGTGTGCATAGAATTTATGAAGTATAGATCTGCACATATATGTTTGTGAATATATAAATGTATTATATATGCTGTATATGTATGTATGTAAATTTTTCCCACTTTTAACATGTAGGTATTGGCGTCCTTGGGTTACTCTGTTACCCTGTGATAAAATATTAACAAGCAGTACTCTAATTTGTCTAATTCAAAAAAAACAAAAACGAAAGCTTCACTCGGATCTTCATAATTGGGGTATAATGAAAGGGGGAAGAGAGAGGGCAACATTATTGTTGGAGTAGATATGGGAGTAGATGAAGGTCACAGAGTTGGAAAGGAGAAGTACATGCTACTTAGTAAAAGGTAAAGGACTTTGGAAATTTGGGCTATGAAAAGCCTATTCCTTGTGAAAGCATACTTTGTATTAATAGTGTCAAAGAGAATATGTACAGGGAGATCAGCTTGGTGCTTTGTGACCACCTAGAGGGGTGGGATAGGGAGGGTGGGAGGAAGACACAAGAGGGAGGAGATATGGGGATATATGTATATGTATAGCTGATTCACTTTGTTTTAAAGCAGAAACTAACACACCATTGTAAAGCAATTATACTCTGATAAAGATGTTTAAAAAAGAGAGAGAAAGAACATGTAGTTTGTACAGGGACACTATACCTTATCAAATGTCTCTTCTGTGCCATACGCTTTACTTGTATATTTTAAATTTAATCTTCTAAAAAATAGTATGAGGTATTATTATCTCCCTTTTACGGAAAAAAAAGCTGAAGTTTGAAAAATAAAAGAACTTTCTAAATCATAATGTTAGTAGTTGTCCAAGGAGGGATTCAAACCCAAATGTATCTGTTTCTAAAATCTTTGTCCTTTCTACTAAATCATTATGTCTTTATATATTTATGTGGTACAGGGACAAAGGGGGAAATGGTACAGGGGAGAAGACTGGGGTGGTTTATATTTAATTTAGAGTCTGTAGTCATTAGGAGACCATACCAATGCGGAGAGTTTTCCTTCTTCAAACTTAGCAGGGTGCTTACCCAACTACCATTGGATGGGGAGAGGAATTGAATTTGGTTTCTCCATCTAGGCTGTTAGCCTTAATACTAGCCCCAGAGAGCTCAGTATGTTTCATGCTAATAAAGAAATAGAAATTTGCAGCATTATCGTGGGAAAAGATTCCAGTTTATCAGGGCTTTGGCTGAGGCTTCATTGACCACTTAACTGATTTCATCCATCACTTTGTTTTTGCTGCTTTAGTAGATCAGCTTTTTAACCACTGATCATTAGGCCTGCTGTTTAGATGTGTAATCTTCAAAGGGTTCTTTGCTGATAAATCTGATTTTACTAACTTTTCTCATCTTAAATTAGTTATTGACTTTGCATGGAAACCAGGAGGGAGTCTACTAAAACAGTAGAAAGAACAATATGAATGTAACATGTTTTAGTGTTAAATATTCTTTAAGATGAATCATTATAATTAACATGAATTATTACAAATGGAATCAAAGTAGCTATAAGTAGTAATATTTGGTGAAATCAACGTCAACTAGGAATGGTTCAGTGTTTCCATTAAGATTGTTGACTGGATTAATGGCAGCTGTGGTTGTGACTATCTTTTGTGCACTACTCTTTTTTTTTTTTTTAAACCTGACTTGAGAACCTGCACGAGGAACTACTTTATTTTATTTATTTATTTATGGCTGTGTTGGGTCTTCTTTTCCGTGCGTGGGCTTTCTCTAGTTGCGGCAAGTGGGGGCCACTCTTCATCGCGGTGCGCGGGCCTCTCACTGTCGCGGCCTCTCTTGTTGCGCAGCGCAGGCTCCAGACGTGCAGGCTCAGCAGTTGTGGCTCACGGGCCCAGTTGCTCCGCGGCATGTGGGATCCTCCCAGACCAGGGCTCGAACCCGTGTCCCCTGCATTGGCAGGCGGATTCTCGACCACTGCGCCACCAGGGAAGCCCTGCACTACTCTTTTTAATGAAATATTTCATACATAGAAAATATATAGTATATATACTTTATAAAGAGTAATAATAAAACAGTTGCTAAATTGTTTCCATTCTTATTGCTTCTCCCTCCTCTACTCCTTCAAGTCCTGTATTTTGAATTCTACGTATTAACTTATGAGATGGAGCATAACCAATGCTGTTGAAACTACCTGTGTGCATTTCTCTTACCCCTGCTGTGGTTCCACCTAACATCAGAGATTCACTCACCCTGAATATGGTGATTATCATTTCCTTGCTTTTCTTTACAGTTTGGTCATATATATATACATATTCTGTATTTAGTTTTGCATGTTTAGAACTTTATATAAATGGACCATGCTCTGCATATTTTCTGTAACTTGTTTGTAGTTTTTGTTTTCTCAGCATTGTTTGTGAGATTCCCCAGTGTTGATACATGCATGCATGTAGCTGTAGCTCCTTTGTTTTTACTGCTGTATAATATTATACTGTATAAGTAATAATAATTTGTCCATTCTCCTGTCAATGGACACTTGGGTTGTTTCTTTTGTTCTTTTGCTGTAAGAAACACTACTGCTATAAGTATTGGGTTGGCCAAAAAGTTCGTTCAGGTTTTTCCATAACATGTTACGGAAAACTCGAACGAACTTTTTGGCCCACCCAATACTAGGAATAGGCCCCTTGGAGCCCCTTGATGGAGAAATCTAATAGGTTTTCTGTCCCTGTCTGCTATTATTATCTCCCTAAAATTACAAGAAGGGGAGAGGCACAAGTAGCAGGTTCTAACTCTTTTCCAAGTGGCTTATACCTCCCTTGCATCTACCTCCTGTGCAAGTCGAGGGGAAGAGAGTATATGAGATATTGGCAGGGGACGGCAGCATTTACCATACCTGAATACACCCTTCACTTTAAAGTATCTTAACTTCCGTGTTAGGATTGTCCTGAGAAACAGAACCATTAGGAGAAATAGAGGAAGGGAGGGAGGAAGGGAGGGAAGGAAGGGAGAGATGGAGGAAAGGAGGGAAGGGAGGAAGGGAAGGAAGGAAAGGGAGGGAGGGAGGGAGGAAGGGAAGGAAGGAAGGAAAGGGAGGGAGGGAGGGAGGAAGGCAAGGAAGGGAGGGGAGGGAGGGAGGGAAGGGGGGAGCGAGGGAGGAAGGAAGGGAAGGGGGAAGGGAGGGAGGGAGGAAGGAAGGAAGGAAGGGAAGGGGGAGGAAGGAAGGAAGGAAGGAAGGAAATTATAAGGTATTGGCTCACGCAGTTATGGAGGCTGAAAAGTCCCATGATCTGCTGTCTACAAGCTGGAGAGCTGGGAAAACCGGTGCTGCATTTCAAAGGCCTGAAACAGAACCAATGGTGTAGATGCTAGTCCAAGTCTAGATGCCAGTCTGGAGCACCAAGGACAAGAGAAGATCAGTGTTCCAGCTTAAAGAGTCAGGCAGAGTGAATTAAAGTTTCCTCCACCTTTTTGTTAATCTCAGGTCTCAACAGATTAGATAATACCCACCCACACTGGGGAAGGCCATCTGCTTTACTTAGTTCGTCAATTCAAATGCTAATCTCTTCCAGAAACACCCTCACAGACACTCAGACACACACACAGAGTAATGATAAACCAGATATCTGGGTGTCCTGTGGCTTATTCAACATAATTTTATGTTGATGCATAAAATTAACCACCACAGCTTCTTTTGTCATACAATTATACATTGTAGTTCTCTAGGTCTCTGCCTCAGTCCTTTCTCTCTTCTCATTCTGTCTCCCCTCCCTAAATATTAAGCATCTACTCTTATGGTTTCAAATGCCATCTAAATACTGATAACTCCCAAATTATGTTCATTCCATAATTTTATTCTTAGCACTTGGTGCATATATCCAGCTACCATTCTGCATCTCAACTCATGTATTTCTTATATAAGCGCTTCAGACTCAAGTCCAAAATTAAACTCATGATCTTTCCCTTTTCTCTTGTCCCACCCCAATTTGCTTCTCCTCCTCCAGTTTTCCATTATCTCTGTGAGGGCATCTTTTCTGTTATACCTGACTAGGTAGCTGGAAGTTGAGCTTGACAATACTTTCTCCTTCCCTTCCCCTTCCCCCATATTCAGTTGGTCCTTAACTATCTCTTGAACTAGTACTTTATTTCCACTGCCACCACCCTAATCCAGGAACCATTGTCTCAAGCCTGGAATAGAGAAACATTCTCATACGGAGTGTCTCTATAATCAACTTCTGCTTCTCTAATCCACTGTGAAGCCAAACTAGCCTATTTAAATTACCAGGTTCCTGACAAATTTTTAGTGGCTTCCAATTTCCCTTTGAATAAAATTTGCAGTTCTTAACATTCCTATAAGGCCTTCTTTTGGATACTTTCTGCCTGCATCACTAGCCTCATCCTGAGCCGGAGTGACCTTTTTCCTGTATTCTCAGTATGCGCTGTGGCTCCTTACTGCTTTACCTAAGTTCTTCCCTTTGCTAGACCATTGCTCTACTCCTCTTGCCTTGCTAACTCTTCCTCATCCTTTGGATCTAAGCTTAACTGTCATTTCCTTAGGAAGGCCTTTTCTAAACTTGTTCATGTTGGTTTCCCTTTTTATCCACACCCATAGAGCCCTGACTTTCTCTTTCATGATATTTATTAACATCCTTTTTTTTTTTTTTTTCCCCTACTGAATTACAAGTTCCATGAAAGCATGGAGTCTTTGCTGTCTGTTTTATTCTGAGAGTTGCTTCAATACCTGGCAAATAGTAGATACTGAGTAATTTTTTTTTTTTTGAAAAATGAATGAGCTGCATACATATGAATTTTTGCATTTTACCTGTCCCACACTTGGGGAAAAATTACTCATTCTTCCTTTATGAAGATGTGATGAAACTTCCGGCATACATCTGTTACTAGCATGGAATTCATAGTAAAACATTACATTAGACAAACCAGAAAGGGCTATGTCGTCTATGTGTTCAGTAATTAACACTCAAATCAAGAAAGTATTCCTTTCACTATGTAGTTACATTAACTTTCAGTAATAGCTATCTTGACCTAAAATTCCTGGTGTGTTCTTTGATAGTAATAAATTGTACAGTTTGCTTCAGTTATAATTCAGAAAGACTTATCTGAGCAATCTGTAATTATCTCTTACTTTGGCGCAGTGTGGCTTTTAATTTCCAAATCTGAGCTTTGTTGTTCAGATGGTCTAAATGTCTGGAATAATTGGTCACTTGATTCCCAATTATGTTAGTGTAAATCTGAAATCAGCTTTAATAAGTAGTTTATTCAAGTTGCTGGCTAGATAATAAAGTGAAGAGTAGCATCATGACTGTTTGTGGAATTTGTTATATTTTTGGTTGGAGTTCATGAAGCCATGTATTTTTATGACCAAACTGCCCTAAGAATTATGGACAGTAATTCTGACTTGTAGCGCTTTCCTCATTTATGTTAGAATATATGGTTATCAATTTCTCTATGTAGACAGTTTATCTGTTATTCTGACATTGTGATTGGATTAGGACACCTGAGCACTAACCTCAGTTTTTAGAATGTTTCTGCATTTTAGTGATAATTGTCTGAGCACATCATTGCTCTGATTGTTTTTAAATCTTGAGATAGACTTCAGGTTGTTAAGGTAAATCTTTTATAGCTTTGGCTGAATTTCTTACAAGAGCTTTTGGTCTTGACAGCTGAGATCTGTTAGCTGATCTCTCTTAATGGTACTTAGATTTGAATTTTGCAGGCTGGGAGGCAGAACTACTTGGAACTGGTCTTTTCAACGCATGATGGCTTTAAATGCAGACTTTAAAAAATGGGCCACCTTGTAAAAAGAAAGTCTTAGTCTCTAGAGTTCATTCCCTTTCTTAGTTTGAACCAGTCCAAGTTTATAACTCAGTGGAGTTAAAAAGTTGGACTTTTTATTATTTTTAAACTCTCCGTAGGGCCTGGTAATTTGAGGTGGAGGAAACTAATATGAACCTCACATTTTCATTTCAGTCTAAATTCTGAGATTCTTTGATTCTCTGGAGCCAAAAACATTTCAAGGGTTTTCATGAGGAGGTTATGACTGGAGGGGAAGAGTGCTGCCTCTTGGTTCTGAGTGACAACCCCTGCCCTCTGCCCCTAGCTGAGAACTCAAAGAATTGTTACATAGCACTAAAATGAGCTGAGTCCAAAACTTCAGCCATATGGTCAATATAGGGCTTTTAAAGGAAGGGAAA
This sequence comes from Balaenoptera borealis, assembly GCF_965194805.1. Lineage (NCBI taxonomy): Eukaryota > Metazoa > Chordata > Mammalia > Artiodactyla > Balaenopteridae > Balaenoptera > Balaenoptera borealis. The sequence goes on along the minus strand of NC_138866.1, from coordinate 39,956,893 downwards.
TAGTAAAAGAGTAATTTCAGAGGAACTCTCTTATGTTAAAGAACTGAGAAAATGAAGTCTTTCTGAAGCTAAGTGTAAATTATACCACCTTCTTTGGGAGCAAAAGCTGCTAAATGTAACAGAAGAAAATGACAGTGTAGGAAATCAAAGTTCAGGAACAGGCTTTCAAGTGTGGTTTTCTTATACTTAATCCTTTACTCCCCTCTCAGGATCCATTCCCTCCTTTTCCTCCTCCTTCTCCAAAGTCTGTTTGAAAGAGATTTTGATGGGTAATGGCAAAGGAAGGCACCTTTAGACGTAGTATAAATTAGGGCATAAGATGCCCTTTGTACAGGAATTATCTTAGACATGCTTTTGAAAACATACTTTTTTTTTTAGCCTTATTTAAGAAAATAATCAAAGGTATGATTTTTAAATCTTTGAGTTTAGTCTGCTTTCAGTAAAAATAAGGAAAAGGTACCAAAATAAGCAAACCTCTTTTTTTTCTTTCCTGGTTTCTGCTTATAAGATTTACAGGTATTTAAAATAAACCCATGAAAAACAGAAATACTGTCCTGGGATTGGCTAAATAGTCAGAGCAATTACTTCCAGGCTCCAAAATCCAACTGAGCTTGACTTTTGGAAATAAATTTGGCTAAGACTTCTTCCTTATTCTGTTGTATAAAGGTGTACATGAAATGATACTGACCTCTGCCAGAAACCCCAGGAATCCTATTCAGTGATGTACTTGTAATGGTCATGAAAGAATTAAATCAACACAGATGTGGATTAATGTGAAAAAGTAGGCAAAACACTAAATTCTCATTGTGTGGTTTCAGTGTTGCAGATCCTTCAAAATACTTTGGTATACCACAATAATTAAAGGGTTTAAGAATGTTAAGATACTTAGAAAATAAAAGCCCACAGTTGAATAACAAGAATGACCTGCTTTATTTTTTAAAATTGAAATTAATGTAGATTGCCATGGTGAAAATAGGTTGAAATATTTAATAATAACTGTTTTGTGCAGCCCTAGAGATCAAAAACAGTAATGTAAATAAGCAGGTCTTTAAAGAATCATACTCACAAATATGTTTAATGTGAATGATTGCTAGAAGGGAAGTGCATTTTTTTCAATGCTATGCAAAGAAATTTTAATGGACTTGATGTTTGCAGTGAGAATCTACAAATTAGCATTAATAACTCAAATTTTAAAATATTTGCTCATTGCTCTAGATTATGACTGTATTCACGAAATACTGTTTTCAAACACTAATTAATCATTTTAAGTAAACTTTTAAAAACACATTTATGACATCAATAAGTATGACTGTTTATTACATTTTACCTATAAAAAGTTGAACTGTTTTATATACTCTTTATGGAAACAGTGCACAGTCATAAATTAAAAGATGCAACTGTTTTGGACATTTTACTGGTGGTCCTGTGTTTTCCTGCCAGCAGTGCAGCTGTTTCAGGTTTCTCAGGATAACATATAAAAAGCTGTATGTACACTGCAAGTTTATGCTTGAATTGCCAAGCCAGAGATGGTATGACTCAACTTTCCCAGAAGCAAGTTATACCAAAATGTGATGAATTAAAACAGCTAGTTGCACAGTGGTTTGTATTCAGTTATGAAAACCAGTTCTCATTTATGATAGTTGGCTTTGTAAGGTTGACACATTCTACTGTGGTACTTGAATTTTGCCATGAGTAAAGAGCCATTGGAGCGAAGACTGTGCTTTTGAGGGTCTGAGGAAAGAGAAAAGGGTGATACAACACTATATGGGGTGTGGATAAAACTTAGCTGGAAACTTGTGTCAGGAATGGAACATTTTCATTTTCAAGATACCTGTAAAAATATGACTCACTTATTTGTGTGATAGTTACTGAATTGTCAATGAAGAGAAATTGATTTTATGCTGTTCTAGGTTAATTTTTAGACTTTCTGAGGTGATTTAACACTTACCTCATTTCTCATGCATCATAGTCTTAACAGTGGACATTTTATTTTATCCTGGGAGGTAATCAGCAGATACCTTTGTGGCCATGTATTAGGTTTGGTGAATCCCTATTTAAATCCTGTGACACCCAAGGTTTTATTAAGAGTTTGACAACAACTGTTTAATAACAGTAGTCTCCAAAGTGAGATGCATCCCACCAGGATATGTAAGATGGGATGTAGGGAGAAAATATTAGAACTTTTATTTAAACATTTTAGTTTCATCCTTTAAATGTTTCAAATTATATATTATATATATTTTATAATATACTTACTATATTAATATATATGTATATACTATATAATAGTATATAATACATAAATACTTTATGTAATTTATGAACAAGTATACAAGTTTTGGAGCTGCATGCTCAAATATTTTTACTGCTATAAATATACTATCAAAAAAGTTTGGAGATTGTTGCTCAATAAATATTAATTTCCTTTCTCCTTTCACCCTTGGCAGAGAAGCAAAGAATTAACACCTTGATTTGTGGCAGTGTGAATAAATTATAGCCAATTGCAGGAGCTTATGCTGTGTCTTATACTTTGACCACTTTTTCTATTTGGCCTCTTGTATTGCCATATATTTTTTAATCACACAAGCTTATTAAACATGGATACAAATGAAAAACAGACTTGTTATTATGTTAGAAATAATAAGTTGCTCATGCATCAAGACTTTGACACACAGGAAGTCTGAATGAATGAATAGAAAAGTTTCCAAGTTATTAAAATGTTCTGGTACCTGATTTATTCATTTGCTATACCTGTAATTCTTAGGTAGATGAAGCTCCTTTGCTTCCTGAGGCCTGAAGAAACAATGTGGTTTCTTAAACTAGGCATTAAAGCAAAGCTGGAAATACTTGTTTTCTGACAGTGCTGGTGGTCATGCTAAGAAGTTGTCCCTCTTTGGCTAGGATTATCCCATTTTTTAGGGCTGTTTGTGTACCTTTATCAAGGTAGAAAGTTTTAATTGCTAAGTAACATGTGTGTAATTGAAGAATAATAGTGTCTGTTACAGTCTTTTGAGATTGACTCAAAAGACTCTTCTGTATTTACTAATTGGGACATTCTTTTGAACCCAGGCTCAGTTTTCGAGATTGCTTGGATGTAATTTTCTAAGGTTTCCTTTCGTGTAAGGAGGGAGACAATATATTTTTGTAATACTGAAGTAATTTTGAAGTAACTATTATGTTCTCTCCCCTTTATCACTTGTTTACATATTTTCTTCAGAACATATTTATGTAAAATGTTAGTAATGCAATAGTATTATGATGTGCATTTATTTATTAAGAGTATGCCAGGAAGGAGAGCGGCAGTTAGGTAGCCGAACAAGAGCCAGCAAAATAAATTAGTTCTGAAAATTGGGAATAGGGAACATTTTAAAAGCAAGTATTGTTTTTGAAACCTCCTTCAGAGCTGTTTTTAGATCTTAATGTAATTCACTTTATAATTTAGAGTTGGTATGTTTCCTTTTAAAAGGAAATAATGCATTTATAAAGTCTGAACATTTCAGCCTTAGAATTCTTCTTTAACATTTGAATCAGTTTTACTATTGCTTTTTAAAGTGTTACCAATTTATATGTGCTTTCTATATCAATGGTACACTTTTTGTTTTGTTTTAGGTATTTAAACCATGTCAGAGCTGCCTCTCCACAGGACCTTGCTGGAGGCTATACTTCTTCTCTGGCTTGTCACAGAGCACTACAGGATGCATTCAGTGGGCTTTTCTGGCAGCCCAGTTAACCTTTATTTCTCCTCTATAAGATTTGGACCCTGGAGCCGAACCAGGGAGCTAGCAAAAGTAAAGCAGACTTGTAAAATTATAGCCATGTGCAGCTGTTCAGCAACAGTACTACCACTAGCAGATGTGTTAAAGTATTTATAGAGAGCAAATTTCAGAACTAAGCTGAGTAATATAGTGGATACGTATTTGTGAAAAAGATTTATTTTTTACTTATATTTTTCTGAGAGGGATTGAAGCTGTAAGCCTCATCTGATGGAAGCTATGAATAATTCACCTGTGTATGTTTGAGGTTGACAGACTTGTAAAATCTTTTAAAAAATAAAGCTAGACTTTATACCATTTTGTGGTTTTTCTCTTATTACAGTGTTTCACTTGAACACACATTAAAAATGCCATTTGAATACGACATTTAGTGTTAATATCCAAGTCTGTTATTTCTTCTCATAAAATGTCCCATTTTCCCCCCAATGTCTTCTTAATACTAGTCCAGACAAGTGGATATATTTCCTTCTACCAACAGGTTGTGGCAAGTAAAACTTGACCTGTGATAATGTCACTCTCTCAACATTAAGGACTCAGTGCCTGTTTTGAGCAGTGGAAAGTGAGACGAACCTTGATCAATGTGTTATAGGTCCCAGCTGTGAGCCTCGCTTAGGCTAAACCAGAGCAGAGTACTAACCTGCTTGAATGACAAATTCAAAGAAGTAAGTTAATAAAATTTAATACTTAAAAGGCACCTTTCACCTCAGTGTGAGCTCATTTTATGATGAAACCTTGGAGACTGGAATGAATATATTTTAAATGAAATTTCCCTATGAGTAAATTGCACACTCTGGTACAGTTTCTGTTGAAACTTCAAAGGCTTTTAGTATACCCAGAATGTTGCTTAAAGAGTTTGGATGTGGATAGGATATATATTTGTAGCATCTCAACCTTGTATGAGTCTGTTACCTAGATAACTGGGTATGGCACATCGTTTCTCAAGGAAATTAAAGGATTTTCTATTAAATCTCCATTACAACAGTTGTTAGAGTGGAAAGTTATGTGAAACAAGATTTGTGGGTTATATTAGGGTGGAATATCCATATCTAACAGCTCCATCTTATTTGACTAAGTAGGTATTAATTTCAGGAGTACATCTTCATCTTTATAACACTTCTATCTTTGATAATTGAGAAAACCAAGGCATTGAATAATTGAGTAGGCCAAGATCATATACACAAGTTAGTAAAAAGCCAAAATTAGAACACAAGTTTTTTATCCAAGTCTAATTCTATCTATAACTCTACTAGGCTGCATCCTATTTCTCATATCTATTAGTTTTCCCCAATAGAGGACTAGCATTTTAAGTACAATACATAAATCTGTTCAAAGAACAGTGAGAACATTGGACTTGTGGTTAGGGATTTTCTGTACTCAGCTGCCAAAGTAAGGTATCCAGTCTTTAAAAAAGAAGCACTATTATTTATTCTCAGTACCTTGTATGATGTATTTAAATGGAAGGAACTAATTATTAACAAAACATTTCAAAGGCTTTCAAAACTTTTTTTTGAGCCTACCTTATTATTGTGGAAATTGCCTGCACCTGATTTGGCAAATCAGTTAAATTCCACCACCTAGATACCTTTGTAATTATTTTGCCCTTACTATGGCCATACTTTGTTCAATAGGCTGAATTTAGAAGTTAACTGACCCTATTAGATCAAAGGGAACGGTGAAAGATAACCTAATGGCAACAATTCACTAAATAACAAATATTCTACATTGATGAAATTATCCCCAGTCCTCCCAGTGATTTCCTCTCTCAGAGACAAAAGGCTGTACCAGTCTTTTCATCTACATGAATTTAATAAGTCTTAATATTTTATAACACTAGCACAGAAACAACTACCGAGCATTAACCTATATGCCAAGCACTGTGCTTCATGCTTTATGAATTGTCTAATCCTTGTAACAGTGCTAATATTATTTCCCCATTTTAACAGGTGGAGATGCTAAGGCATAGAGAGGTTCAGCAACCTACCAAAGGTCAATACATCTTAAAAGGAGAAGAGTTTGGATTTGAACCCAAGTGGTTAAACTGCAGAGTCCATGTTCTAGAGATAACTGTCAAACTGTCAAACTTACAAACAACAGCTGTGTAAAACCAAATCTGAGTAGTCAAACTTCTTAAGACTTCCAGGAAATTTTACAGATCAAGTATCTAGTTCTTATATGGTATATAAGTGACATCAACTAAATAACGGTGTTGATATCCTTGAGAGAAGTCCTGAGGAATTCATTATGTAGAACATGATTTGACTACTAACTGCACTCCCTTTTAAGCAGATATTAATGGACTGAATACATTTACATGGTAATTAGGATGCATTATTATTTAGTATTCCTTAATTTCTTTCAATATATATTTAAGCTTCTCTTAGAAGTTACCTTTAGGCTGTCAGCAGGTGGTTTGGATAATCATTTCAAAATCTAATTAAGGTGGCAGAAAACTTGTCAAAAAGTTAACAAAATTAAAAAATTCTATCTAATGAGTGTTCTAGCTGTCATTTTCTAGTGGATTAACCAAGAGTTCACTTACTAGGTATCACATCAAAAAGTTTAGGGTGAGCCAAATTTACATAATGAAATAATCACATGTTCACTTATCCACTCTGAGGGAAAAAGGAGGAGAGGTTAAAGTGTGTTAATAGAAGCATTTAAGGAATTCTGTTTTCTTTACAATTATATACTGCATATTTTTTCTAATTAAGGGGTGACTAAATGGATCTTACCACTTTACATATGAATAAGAACATCATTTGCACCCACACTTAATATTTATAGCCTAGCACATGGATGTATTAATACAGTACTAGGAAAAAAGTTCTTATGCCTACTTGCAAATTAATTATCTTCAGCTAGATCGGGAGAAGGCAAACTGTAGACCCCTGGCCAAATCCAGGGGCTTCCTTTTTTTGTATGCTCCATGAGTTAAGGTTGGTGTCTGTATATTTTTCAGGTTGGAAAAAGCCAAAGGAATAATATACTTTTTAACATGTGAAAAGCATATGAAATTAAAATTTCAGTGTTCATAAATAGTTTTGTTTTGTTTTTTTTTGGAATACAGTGTTTATGTATTGTCTATGGCTGCTTTTGGACTAACACGGCAGAGTTGAGAAGCAGCAGAGACCTTATAGCTTAGAAAGCCTAAAATATTGAATGGCCCTTTCAGAAAGTTTGCTGACCCTTGACCTACATACACTTGGAGGGGAGGGAGAGGAAGAAAATTAGAAGTCCCAAACTAGCAATCCCTGGCTGAATTAGCCCTCAAGGTTTTGCACAGGATAGGTTGGGTTGAACTCCAAAACCATTTTAAGTGTCTTTTGATAAGGAATAAAGGCTCCAATTCATTACTTCCCTGTACTTCTTACCATTTATTGCCTTCATCTATTTATATTACCGAGCTTCTGAAGGCATTTGAGTTTATAATTAATGACTTAGATTAGGGGTCCTCAAACTTTTTCTGTAGGACCAGATAGTAAATATTTTAGGCTCTGTGGGCCAAGAGACTAAACAGAGGCCATTATGTAGATACAAGAGATACAATAAATTGGCACAATTTTTTAAATTAACAGACTTCAAAATATAATTGAGTACATTTTTTGTAGGGCTTTTTGGGGAATTACAGTTCCTTTGATTGGGGTTCTAAGTGTTCCTATCATCAAAATGAATTTTAATTGATCACATACATGTTGATGGTTATATGTAATGACATTTTACACATTTCATCTTTAAAAAAGTCTTTTCAGACAGATACTGCCAAATTCTAGAACATGTGATTTTAACTGAACATATACATCACTTGGAAGGCATTTGTAAAACTCTATGAGATTCTTAATCCCTTGGTATTTGCCTTTTAGCATGTCATTACAATAACACATTAATCACTTCCAATTGAAGATCAGATGGAAGTTCAATTGTAGTTAAATGGGTTTTGAAATATGGAAATTTCCTTTGCATTTGCACCAAGGTTCCAAGAATGCTGAACTCAGAAAATATATCCACTGCTAATTTATGAGAGAATGAAAATCTTGTTTCTTGTTTTAATTTTTGATTGCATGAGACATGTACAGTTGTAGTCATTTCAGACTACTGCAGTATGTTTCACGTAAAAGTTATGTTTGCCTTGTAATTGTAGGTTGATATCTTTGAGAAATATTATCAAGTCTTTAGCAAAAACTAATTTCCAAAGACACTCAGTATTTTAGAAGTGTTTAAGGTTGGTTCTTCTTCAGAAAAATTTCAGTCTTGGCCATGAACCCAAAAAATTGCAGTCATACCTTACAATTGCTAAGCAAATAAAACTTAGGTTAAGCTGAAGAAATTCAGCTTCAATTTCTGACAAAATTCAAGGACTCTGAGGATGGTTAAAGTCCATGAAAGCAAATGAAGTTTATCATTGACATTACTGGTTCACTAACACATGATAGATTCAAATATTTGCTGCAACGTACTTGCTGGTGAATAATATAGTGAATAACTATAGGTTTTAAACACCGTGCATTTTCATAAGCTTTGTAAATTTTTCCAACTAGAGCTTTTTCTACCTCACAATTTTCTTTTTAACCATCATCAGTTATAACACATCAGATTCTACTTCAGGTTTTACAGAATTAGTTTTCTCAGTTTCTTTGAAAGTATTCACCAGTAGTTGTTCCGTGCAGAGTATTCATAGAGGCTAATTCTTCAGTAACTTCAAAGTCAGAATTGACGCCTCAAATAAACAAGAACTGTGCAGTATTAGTAATGTCTATTAACTCATCAAGAGTAAAGAACTACTTGGACTCATTACCTTTTTGACTATTGATGGTGCTCACAATGTTCTCAACTCTGAGCAACTGTCCTTGCCAAAAGGCCAACAGTCCTAGACAAGTCTGCTTTCTCCAAACACATTTCTTAGACTGCTGCTTTCAAACACAATTAACTCACCGACAGTAAATGGTTTTCCTTGCTTGGCTGACAAAAGAGTCACTTGGAGACTTACTTTGGTTGTAGCCTCACTTACATTTTTTATTTTGTGAAGAAATTCTGCCAAGAATTTCCAGTTTAAATACCTAATTTTTCTGACAGTTGCTTGCCTGTGAGTTGGAAATACTGTGATGAGTACTTCTTTGAGAAATGTCAAAGTATATTGTACTTTAGCTCAGGTATGGATGCTTTGTCATCTAATTCAATGTCAAAAAAATTCACACTCTACTGTGCCATAAAAACACAACATGAATGGCTACTTTTCTTATTTTGGAATGAGGGATACGTACTGGTAATAGTAAAATAAAATGTTATAGCTTGGCAATACACATGGCACTCAAAATGTTGTTGAGTTATAACTGTGTCACTGTGATTTGTAGTGTGCTGAGCAGCAGTATGAAGTGATGAGAATCATATCCCACCTGTGTTGCAACTACTCAACTCTGCTGTTATACCATGAGGGCAGCCATAGCCAGTATGTAAACAAATGAGTATGGTGTGTTCTAATAAAACTTTATTTATGGACACTGAAATTCAAATTTCATATAATTTTCATGTCACAAAATATTATTCTTTTGATTCTTTTTCAACCATTTAAAAATGTAAGAACCATTCTCAGGTCACTTGCCATACAACAACAGGTGGTGGACCAGATTTGGCCTGCTGGACATAGTCTGCCTATCTCTGATCTAAATAATCTCATTTGTTAGTACTTTTATAGTAATAGTGTAGGAGTACTTATATAAAACTTAGCTACACTCTTCAACTAAGGATAACTGTAAAATGATTAGTTCTTTCCTAGTTAGCACGCAATTATCCTACCTTCAAAAACTATTTTCCCAAGAGAAAGACAATATTTAAACATATTTATCTAATAAAATATTAGATATATTTGATGATAAAATTATAACAGATAAAAATGTATTTAGTAGACTTATTTAAATTTTAATTTGATAATCCCCAATTTATAAGACAGCTAGGGCAAAATATAAGGGTTCAATACTAAAGTAACTGAATGCTAAAATATTAGAAATCATACAAATGATATTTCACTACATAAAGGTCTAGTGGGGAGCTGGAGAAAATATTTCCAATTAAGTGATTGAAGCAATTTGTGTTTTTTCCTCCTAAAAGTCTTTATCTGTCCTCTGGCGTTTAATAGGTGGATCTTCATGATTGTCTGTAATAAATCCAGAAAACCTGTATTAGGTAAGACACTTAACATTTGAAAATACTTCTAAAAAGCAAATAATACAGGCATTTTAAAGATTTTTAATCTAATTAACTTACACATGGAATAGTAACATTCCTGCAGATTTATTATTTTAATGAAGTAGACTTCTACTAGACTGAACAGTACACCATACTAAAATTTGTAAAATTGTGAGAAAGTAGTCACAATTGAATGGCAAGGGGTCTTGAACTGAAATATCTATCTAGAATTAGTTTAACCTATTTCCAAGTTTAAAAAATAATATAAAATATATATGTAGCCCCAGAAAGTTATATGAAAAGTATTACAGCTTACATTTAATTTCCCAGAGATTGCTCACCTCCATTTAGGGTCTGGTTCTTGTAAAGTATAGCAGCAGGAATCCGAAAAGTGATGCATAACATTTCCTTGTTAGGGGCCACATTTCTTACTAGGTGAACTGAACTGCATGCCTCCAAGGAGATGCCTAACACAGTTCCAGCTCGTTGCTGAAGATCCTTAGCAGGATTAGCATCTTTGGAAAAGCTGTAACAGTGCACGATGGGAAAAAGCTCACTGCCGCATGGCTGTCCATCTAAGAGTGATTTGAAAGCACTGAGAAACTCAATAGCCTTTGCTGGCAAGTTCATGACAATGTGCACAGAGTGTTTTCTTTCTTTTGACAGTGGTCCCAGCTGCTGCATTAATTCTTCTCTGACTGGTCCTTGGAGGAAGTCTTTCCCATCCAAGTTAAAGACTTTCACCTTCTGGTCCACTTTATTTAATTTACAATTGTGTAGTAACCATTTATGGGATTCAGGATTGAGATCATTAGCAAATACAGTGCAGTTTTTCTTTGCTACTGGAATGGCAAAGGGCCCAACCCCAGCAAAAACATCAAATAGGACATCCCCAGGTTTGAGAAGTTCTGTGATACGGCTGTGTTCTGTGGAGAGACGAGGATTCCAATAGACTTTTGAAAAATCAAATTCATAAGTGTAGTTGTTTTCTCGAACCTGAAAAAGGTATTATGCTTTTGGTTAAACTGCTTAGTCTTAAGTTCTAGTCACTGATATTGGATGGATGCACTCACAGACATACACACATTTAAATTTAGTATTATTAAGAGCAAAAAAAACAGTGCATTTAAAGGCATTTTAATTAGAATTCTGGTGTTTACGCTATACTTGAGGCCACTTAATATCTTGCATTAGACGTTTTCATGAGAAAAGTTATCTCTTCAAAGCCGAATGGCTCTCCGTCTCATCCTAAAGGGCTATAAAGTGGTTCTCCAATCACACTAGGAATTTTTCAGATAGGCCAATTGACTGGCTTAATTATACTCTCTCCTGTCACCTGATAGAAAAAAACCTATACTTTGAAACAACACACTACACATATCTTCATGGTGGGTAGCTAAGTTGCAGACAGCACTTCCACACGGCAAACAAGCTTCCCTCCTTAGTTTTCAGTTTGTCAGGGGGAGTCATGATAGATGTGCCATGTGTCATTGAATTTGGAGGTATTTTTGCTATGTTTTCAGACAGTTACTTGGACTTTGCAGGTTTCATGTCTATAAATAGAGCCAGTGTATAGAACAAATTATTCCCCTATTTTCTCCTTTCCCAAATCTGAGTTTTCATGGATAAACTAAATACATACAGTGAAGCTAAGTCTTAAACAAAATTAAGACTTTGCAGCATTTCTTTGGGGACTATCATAAACATGATAGAAAATAGGAAACAAAACTAAAATTACAGTTGTAGAATGTGACCTCACCCATCATCTTAAGCCCCTTATTTTAATAGATGAAGAATCAAAGGCCAGAAAATTCCTAAGTTCTATAAATCTGATAGATATCTTCTGTATTCTCTCTTCATGGACCTTAATTCCAAATTTGTACATATTTTTTTCTTCCTGACCACATCAGACGCTCTGGCCATATTATTAAGGTTCCAGTGTTGGAAATGTTTCTTTATGATTCTGCCAACTAAAAGTCTTTCTAGGTATATAACCTGGAACACTTAAATATGTCTTGGGATGCTTTTTCCGAAATCTCCTTTCTACTCCCCTTTTAAGCTCTTTAGTGTGAATCACAATTCTAGCTTAAAAAATTAGATTCTAAGTATCCCTCTGGTTTTATCATGCTGTCTTTGATATCTCGCTCCCTTAGTTAAGCATTACTTTCAGCAGATTCACTTTAGGAATCTTTTTACCTCACAATATACACACATACTACTTAAATGTTGCATGAACTAAAGTTAAACTTAAATGTGATTCTGTTTGGAGCAAAGAAATTATACTGAGTTTTTACATTTATTTGACAGTATAAATATTAGGTATAAAGTATGTCCTTAAGAACAAGCTTTAGTTGACTTAGGAAATCAATCACAAGGCATTTATAAAATTACAGAAGTTTCTCAGAACTTTTAGATGTTCTTTCTGAGAAGAATGATACTGTCTGTTACCCTAAGGGTCAGTACCAAGAAAAGAACATGCACAATATTCAATCAGGGTATGCCTAAAGTTTAGTAGGTCTTCGTGTCGGCTGAGATAAGCACTGTTATTACCAAAGGATTCATATTCAAATCTTGCTTGCCATAACATTGTCATACATTATACACAAGTAGTAGGCAGTGGAGGTTTGGTATACAGGGAAAGACCATGCATGGACTCGAGTCGGAAGCCTTGCTCCAAACACTCTGCTCAGTCATTCCTAGTTATTTCATCTGCATAAAGAGAATATGAATAACAACAACCATTATCTTGTGGGTCTCTTAGGATTATATTTAAAGCATTTAGCTCAGGACCTAAAAGTAAGTGTGCAGTAAATGGTATTTTAATATTCTGACACTATTAAATTCTGGAGAAATATTGGCCCAGAATCTTAAAATTATTTTGCATAAGTTCTCTCCTGAGTTTTATAAAGTCCTGTTTAAAAGATATGACTAACATTTTAAGAGTGGCTTTTGTTATTAAAATTATGGAGAGAGTTTAACCTATTTCTTAGCTTGGGTACAAAATTTCACATAATGTTAACATGTAATTATCTAAGGGGCTTAAAAAAAGTTTATTATATCCAACACTCCAGAGGATTTTGGGGGTGGAAGATGAGAAAGTGGTTTATACCAGGAATCTGTTCCTATATATTTTAAATTATTTTTTCTTTGAAATAGATTTGTTTTGTTTTTCTTATAAAAGAAATATGTGCTCAGTAGAAAAGTATAAAGATGATAATAAAGGTCACCAGTAACTATACCAAATAAAAATATGCTCACTATTAATGTTCTGGTGTATATGCATATTTACATACTTAAAATTATCATAGTTAAAATGGAACTATGTTATATATACTGTTCTACAACTTATTTTTTGTCACTTAACGTGTCAGTGGACAATTTAAGTATGGAGCTAAATATAAATAATCTTTAATGATGGAGTATTCCATTGTATTGTTATACCAAAATGTAATCAATTCTCTACTGATGACATTTAGGTTGTTTCCATTTCTTCGTTTGTTTTATTTTTTATTATAAAAATGATGCAGGGACTTCCCTGGCAGTCCAGTGGTTAAGACTCCGTGCTTCCACTGCAGGGGGTGGGGGTTTGATCCCTGGTCGGGGAACTAAGATCCCACATGCCACGTGGCGCAACCAAAAAAGGAAGAAAAAAAAAATGATGCAGAACCTAGTACGTATATCATTACAGTTTTGTCCAATTATATCCTTGAGATAACTTCCTATAAATGGAATGCTAGGTCAAAGGATGTATCTATTCAAAATTGCAATATATTACCATATACTCTTACTGACTGTATCAAATTTGCACTCCCATCAATAGTATATGTAAATGCTCACATTCTCACATATTCATCAATACTGGGTATTATATATTCTTAATCTTTGTTATCTATTCTGATTTCAAACATTAATCTAGATATATACTATATTAGGAGACAATAAAATACTCCATACCTTGGTCATCATATTCTCCTCTCCAGATAGCACTTCCATTTGGAAATTTCGGTAGGTATTATCAATGTTATTAATTTTATTTACCGCTGAGGTGATTCCTGGATTTTTGTCAATCATAACTTGGCCTAAAAGCAGAGAATTCATAATAAATATTGCCTTTTGGTTGCAAAATAAAAGCTAAAACTGCAAATATGAAATTGATGTGAACTATATTTTCTTTTGGTTTATAGACAAAACCTGCATCTAGTGTGTGTAAAGAGGCATGCAATTCTAAAAATTCAACAGATTACTAAAGTTAATGTTTGACAGCCCCCAATGCAAACACACACAAAAAATGTGTGGGTACATTTATAAAAAAAAATTTTTGAGGACTTTTGTTCTACCTAACATTTTTCCATGTCTTTTACTTAGTCTTCTCAAATGTATCAATACAGCAGTAAGCAAACAGGTAGACCATAGGGAACTGGTTTAAAATAGAAAGAAGAGATGTAAGGACTTTGGGAACAAATGGTCCCAGAAAACACCAGCCTGTCCTCATTGGCCTCAAACCAAATGTACGCTTGATTGTGTATTTGAAACAGATACTTCCACTTTGGAAACACATACCAGCAAAATAATGTTTTCAAATAAAAGAAACATAGATTCTTTAGAGTTTTATCTAAATAAAATGTTCATTTACTTAAATTGTTCTTTATGTCAAATATTTGCCAGAGCAGAAAAAGCTACAAGGATAAAGTACACCGGCAATGGTATACTGATGCCCTATAATCAAAGTCTACATTTTTGTCGGCACTTAAAAAATTTATAAGAATCTATACACTGATTGGTTCAAGATGGTGGAGTAGAAGGACGTGCTCTCCTTCTTGCGAGAACACCGGAATCACAACTAACTGCTGAACAATCATCGATAGAAAAACACTAGAACTCACCAAAAATGATACCTCACATCCAAAGACAAAGGAGAAGCCACAATGAGATGGTAAGAGGGGAGCAAACACAGTAAAATCAAATCCCATAACTTCTGGGTGGGTGACTCAGACTGGAGAACACTTATACCACAGAAGTCCACCCACTGGAGTGAAGGTTCTGAGCCCCACCGCAGGCTTCCGAACCTGGGGGTCTGGCAACGGGAGGAGGTATTCCTAGAGAATCAGACTTTGAAGGCTAGCGGGATTTCATTGCAGGACTTCGACAGGACTGGGGGAAACAGAGACTCCACTCTTGGAGGGCACACACAAAGTAGTGTGTGCATCGGGACCCAGGGGAAGGAGCAGTGACCCCATAGGAGACTGAACCAGACCTACCTGCTAGTGTTGGTCAGTCTCCTGCAGAGGCGGGGTGGCTCTATCTCACCATGAGGACAAGGACACTGGCAGCGGAAGTTCTCGGAAGTACTCCTTGGCGTGAGCCCTCCCAAAGTCTGCCATTAGCCCCACCAAAGAGCCCGGGTAGGCTCCAGTGTTGGGTCACCTCAGGCCAAACAACCAACAGGGAGGGAACCCAGCCCCACCCATCAGCAGTCAAGTGGATTAAAGTTTTACTGAGCTCTGCCCACCAGAGCAACAGTCAGCTCTACCCACCACCAGTCCCTCCCATCAGGAAACTTGCACAAGCCTCTTAGATAGCCTCATCCACCAGAGGACAGACAGCAGAAGCAAGAAGAACTACAATCCTGCAGCCTATGAAACAAAAACCACATTCACAGAAATACAGACAAGATGAAAAGGCAGAGGGCTATATACCAGATGAAGGAAAAAGATAAAACCCCAGAAAAACAACCAAATGAAGTGGAGATAGGCAACCTTCCAGAAAAAGAATTCAGAATAATGATACTGAAGATGATCCAGGACCTCAGAAAAAGAATGGAGGCAAAGATCGAGAAGATGCAAGACATGTTTAACAAAGACCTAGAAGAATTAAAGAACAAACAAACAGAGATGAACAATACAATAACTGAAATGAAAACTACACTAGAAGGAATCAATAGCAGAATAAATGAGGCAGAAGAATGGATAAGTGACCTGGAAGACAGAATGGTGGAATTCACTGCTGCAGAACAGAATAAAGAAAAAAGAATGAAAAGAAATGAAGACAGCCTAAGAGACCTCTGGGACAACATTAAACGCAACAACATTCGCATTATAGGGGTCCCAGAAGGAGGAGAGAGAGAGAAAGGACCAGAGAAAATATTTGAAGAGATTATAGTCGAAAACTTCCCTAACATGGGAAAGGAAATAGCCACCCAAGTCCAGGAAGTGCAGAGTCCCATACACGATAAACCCAAGGAGAAACACACCGAGACACATAGTAATCAAACTGGCAAAAATTAAAGACAAAGACAAATTATTGAAAGCAGCAAGGGAAAAATGACAAATAACATACAAGGGAACTCCCATAAGGTTAACAGCTGATTTCTCAGCAGAAACTCTACAAGCCAGAAGGGAGTGGCATGATATATTTAAAGTGACAAAAGGGAAGAACCTACAACCAAGATTACTCTACCTGGCAAGGATCTCATTCAGATTCAATGGAGAAATCAAAATCTTTACAGACAAGTAAAAGCTAAGAGAATTCAGCACCACCAAATCAGCTCTACAACAAATGCTAAAGGAACTTCTCTAAGTGGGAAACACAAGAGAAGAAAAGGACCTACAAAAACAAACCCAAAACAATTTAAGAAAATGGTCATAGGAACATACATATTGATAATTACCTTAAACGTGAGTGGATTAAATGCTCCAAACAAAAGACACAGGCTTGCTGAATGGATACAAAAACAAGACCCATATATATGCTATCTACAAGAGACCCACTTCAGACCTAGGGACACATACAGACTGAAAGTGAGGGGATGGAAAAAGATATTCCATGCAAATGGAAATCAAAAGAAAGCTGGAGTAGCAATACTCATATCAGATAAAATAGACTTTAAAATAAAGAATGTTATAAGAGACAAGGAAGGACACTACATAATGATCAAGGGATCAATCCAAGAAGAAGATATAACAATTATAAATATATATGCACCCAACATAGGAGCACCTCAATACATAAGGCAACTGCTAACAGCTATAAAAGAGAAAATCAACAGTAACACAATAATAGTGGGAGACTTTAACACCTCACTTACACCAATGGACAGATCTTCCAAACAGAAAATTAATAAGGAAACACAAGCTTTAAATGACACAATAGACCGCATAGATTTACTTGATATTTATAAGACATTCCATCCAAAAACAGCACATTACACTTTCTTCTCAAGTGCGCACGGAACATTCTCCAGGATAGATCACATCTTGGGTCACAAATCAAGCCTCAGTAAATTTAAGAAAATTGAAATCATATCAAGTATCTTTTCTGACCACAACGCTATGAGATTAGAAATGAATTACAGGGAAAAAAATGTAAAAAACAGAAACACATGGAGGCTAAACAATACATTACTAAAGAACCATGAGATCACTGAAGAAATCAAAGAGGAAATTAAAAAATAACTAGAGACAAATGACAATGAAAACACGACGATCCAAAACCTATGGGATGCAGCAAAAGCAGTTCTAAGAGGCAAGTTTATAGCTATACAAGCCTACCTCAAGAAACAAGAAAAATCTTAAATAAACAATCTAATCTTACACCTAAAGGAAGTAGAGAAAGAAGAACAAATAAAACCCAAAGTTAGCAGAAGGGAAGAAATCATAAAGATCAGAGCAGAAATAAATGAAATCGAAACAAAGAAAACAAAAGCAAAGATCAATAAAACTAAAAGCTGGTTCTTTGAGAAGATAAACAAAATTGATAAACCATTAGCCAAACTCATCAAGAAACAGAGGGAGAGGACTCAAATCAATAAAATTAGAAATGAAGAAGGAGAAGTTACAACAGACACTGCAGAAATACAAAGCATCCTAAGAGACTAATACAAGCAACTCTATGCTAATAAAATGGACAACCTGGAAGAAATGGACAAATTCTTAGAAAGGTATAACCTTCCAAGACTGAACCAGGAAGAAACAGAAAATATGAACAGACCAATCACAAGTAATGAAATTGAAACTGTGATTAAAAATCTTCCAACAAACAAAAGTCCAGGACCAGATGGCTTCTCAGGTGAATTCTATCAAACATTTAGAGAAGAGCTAACACCCATCCTTCTCAAACTCTTCCAAAAATTGCAGAGGAAGGAACACTCCCAAACTCATTCTATGAGGCCACCATCAGCCTGATACCAAAACCAGACAAAGACACTACAAAAAAAGAAAATTACAGACCAATATCACTGATGAATATAGATGCAAAAATCCTCAATAAAATGCTAGCAAACAGAATCCAACAACACATTAAAAGGATCATACACCATGATCAAGTGGGATTTATCCCAGGGCTGCAAAGATTCTTCAATATATGTAAATCAATCAATGTGATATACCATATTAACAAGTTGAAGAATAAAAACCATATGATCATCTCAATAGATGCAGAAAAAGCTTTTGACAAAATTCAACACCCATTTATGATAAAAACTCTTCAGAAAGTGGGCATAGAGGGAACCTACCTCAACATAATAAAGGCCATATATGACAAACCCACAGCAAACATCATTCTCAACGGTGAAAAACTGAAAGCATTTCCTCTAAGATCAGGAACAAGACAAGGATGTCCACTCTCACCACTATTATTCAACATAGTTTTGGAAGTCCTAGCCACGGCAATCAGAGAAGAAAAAGAAATAAAAGGAATACAAATTGGAAAAGAAGAAGTAAAACTGTCACTGTTTGCAGATGACATGATATTATACATAGAGAATCCTAAAGATGCCACCAGAAAACTACTAGAGCTAATCAATGAATTTGGTAAAGTTGCAGGATACAAAATTAATGCACAGAAATCTCTTGCATTCCTATATACTAATGATTAAAAATCTGAAAGAAAAATTATGGAAACACTCCCATTTACCATTGCAACAAAAAGAATAAAATACCTAGGAATAAACCTACCTAGGGAGACAAAAGACCTTTATGCAGAAAATTATACGACACTGATGAAAGAAATTAAAGATGATACCAACAGATGGAGAGATATACCATGTTCTTGGATTGGAAGAATCAATATTGTGAAAATGACTGTACTACGCAAAGCAATCTACAGGTACAATGCAATCCCTATTCAAATTACCCATGGCATTTTTTACAGAACTAGACAAAAAATCTTAACATTTGTATGGAGACACAAAAGACCCCAAATAGCCAAAGCAGTCTTTAGGGAAAAAAGAGAAGCTGGAGGAATCAGACTCCCTGACTTCAGACTATACTACAAAGCTACAGTAATCAAGACAATATGGTACTGGCACAAAAACAGAAATATAGATCAATGGAACAAGATAGAAAGCCCAGAGATAAACCCATGCACCTATGGTCAGCTAATCTATGACAAAGGAGGCAAGGATATACAATGGAGAAAAGACAGTCTCTTCAATAAGTGGTTCTGGGAAAACTGGACAGCTACATGTAAAAGATTGAAATTAGAACACTCCCTAACATCATACACAAAAATAAACTCAAAATGGATTTGAGACCTAAATGTAAGACCGGACACTATAAGACTCTTAGAGGAAAACATAGGAAGAACACTCTTTGACATAAATCACAGCAAGATCTTTTTTGATCCACCGCCTAGAGTAATGGAAATAAAAACAAAAATAAACAAATGGGACCTAATGAAACTTCAAAGCTTTTGCACAGCAAAGGAAACCATAAACAAGACGAAAAGACAACCCTCAGAATGGGAGAAAATATTTGCAAACGAATCAAAGGACAAAGGATTAATCTCCAAAATATATAAACAGCTCATGCAGCTCAATATTAAAAAAAGAAACGAACCAATCCAAAAATGGGCAGAAGACCTAAATAGACATTTCTCCAAAGAAGACATACAGATGGCCAAGAAGCACATGAAAAGCTGCTCAACATCACTAATTATTAGAGATCTGCAAATCAAAACTACAATGAGGTATCACCTCACACCAGTTAGAATGGGCATCATCAGAAAATTTACAAACAACAAATGCTGGAGAGGGTGTGGAGAAAAGGGAACCCTCTTGCACTGTTGGTGGGAATGTAAATTGATACAGCCACTATGGAGAACAGTATGGAGGTTCCTTAAAAAACTAAAAATAGAATTACCTTATGATCCAGCAATCCCACTACTGGGCATATATCCAGAGAAAACCATAATTCAAAAAGACACATGCACCCCAATGTTCATTGCAGCACTATTTACAATAGCCAGGTCATGGAAGCAACCTATATGCCCATCGACAGACAAATGAATAAATAAGATGTGGTACATATATACAATGGAATATTACTCAGCCATAAAAAGGAACGAAATTGGGTCATTTGTAGCGACGTGGATGGACCTAGAGACTGTCATACAGAGTGAAGTAAGTCAGAAAGAGAGAAACAAATATCGTATATTAATGCATATATGTGGAACCTAGAAAAATGGTACAGATGAACTGGTTTGCAGGGCAGAAAGTGAGACACAGATGTAGAGAACAAACATATGGACACCAAGGGGGGAAAGCGGCGGGGGTGGTGGTGGTGGTGTGATGAATTGGGAGATTGGGATTGACGTGTATACACTGATGTGTATAAAATGGATGACTAATAGAACCTGCTGTATAAAAAAATAAATAAAATTAAAAAGAAAAAAAGAATCTATGCACTATCTTATTGTATAAGGAAAGATAACTTGATCTGTAAGTTAGTATAAAGTACTCCATAATACAAATATGCTTAAATACAACCAGAATTTGTCCAATTTCTCTCTGATAATTAAGTACCTGATTTTGAATATGATAATGTCAATAAACTCTTGTCATTCGTTGTTCTTATCTTGTTCTGCTTCAGGTATCAGAACTCAATTTTTAAGGTACAGAAGTTAGTTTGAAATGAGGAATGAAAAAAAAACACATATTCTGAAGGTCTATAGTAATAGCTTTAGAATTACCACTGTATGAAAATATTTCATTTGTAATCTATGAGTGCCCCTTTATGAAAGAGAGTTTATAAAATAAGAGTGCTAAAAGGAATGTTGAGTTAGGATAGTCAATGACTAATAGGAAAGCCTATACTTGACATTTGCACCTGGTCATAATTATAAGGATCTCCTTAAGTATTTATTATGTTATCACTATGCATTATCAGCTCCTTTCATCAATAAAAACAAAGGAAATGCATAATAGCATAGCTCTGAAATCCTACCCATGCAAAACACTGAGCACTACATTTTAAAGCTGAAAACAATTCTCAGAAGTTCTGACAATTACTCTACATTAAAAAAAATTAATCTGGAGAATGCATGGACATTAAATATTTATATTAAGGACAAGTGCGATTTTGATTAGTCTTCTACTTCTTTCTTATCCCAAAGCCTAAAAGACCCATGCTTCAACTTTGGGCTACAGAGGTAAGACATACACAGCACTGTTTCTAAAAGGCTAGGAGCACTAAAAAAGTATGGTGCCTGACATACAGAAGAGGCTCAGTTAACTCAATCATGAAGCCTAGCATTCAACATAGTCCTGAAGGACTAATAAGTCCTGTATACCAAAATAATAAACTGCCAAAGAGTTCTACAAAAGCAAGTGATTCAAGTTTATGCTTATGTATTGTGTACACAAAAGCTTGAATTGATATTTAGAGACTGCTATGACTCTGGGAAGAGTATTCCAAAATGGCCCTCAAAAGAAAGAATACGTAGCTTAAGATCTAGCTTAAAATTACAATGATAAAATGTCCTGCTTCTGTAGTTCGGCATTAAAAAAAAATTTTTTTAACAAAAATTAGAACTTGCTAATTGCTTTCTAATATGTGAATATTACTAAGACACACCTACCAATTAAATGCTTGTAAGGTAGTTGATGATCTCGAAGGTTCAGGTGGGCAATATGTCCAACTCTGCTAAACCCTGAAGTCACATCTTGACCTTCAGGAAGCACAGCTTTCAAGATTTCTTCTGACTTAAAGTTTTCATAAGTTAGTTCCAAGTTATATTTAGATATCTGTGGATTGACATTCAGCTGCTTTAAAATACTGAGTTCTCCTTTCTCAAAGGAATCATCAGTAAACATTTTATAAGGATCCAACATAATTAGTCTACTTTCTTCATCTTCTGGATCTTCAATCACACGTTTTATGCCTGGGCGCTGCAGTGCTGCCCTTTTAAGGGATCGCATCAATTTATTGACTATTTCTTTCCTCACTTTAAGCACCGGGATGGTGACTGTCTTTTTAAAAGCTGTTCTATCAAGTTCTGTCATTCCTCGAACATCAGAGGGTGGTGAAAACAATTCAGAGTCTCTCTGATTTGTTTCTATTTCAGGCATGGTTGAGAATCTTTTTCTTTGATCCAACAAGAAAATACCAGGTGTTCTGCTAAGCTTCTGTATCAGTGATGCCCAAGCTAGTGGAATCAATGATTCTGATTCAGTTATTCTACAGCTTTCCACTTTGAGAAGTCTTCTTGAGAATCCAAATGGCCTCCATAAGATCCTAAAAAAAGTATTCATTAAAGAAATACCATAAAGTTACAAACTAACTTAACATGTTCACAATAGGTCTTGAGAATAAAAATTTAAATTCACTACTGTTTTAAATAGCTTGCTAAATGCTGATAATTAAAACTTTTAGTGGTACGTGAGAAGTATACTATCTTTTCTAGGATAGGATGACTGGAAAATTTGAACCTTCAATCCACCTGCTGCCAGGACTAGGGCTTAGTGATCCATCACCCTCCCTATAGTCAATAAACCTCCCCACCCACAATTTTCTACAGAACATGTTTGGGATTAGAAGGCTGAAGTTTAAGTTAAAGGATCATCTCTAAACGAAATGGTCACTATATTTATGATTTTACCAATGTCAATTTTTAAAAGGATATTCTTATGGATGCTTAACGGGTCAGATGTTGTACTAAATGCTTTATGCACATTGTCAATCTTGGGAGGTGTGTGGTATCACATTCTCATCTTGTATATGAGTAAACTAAAGCTCAGAAGTAGGTTAATTGACCCGAAGTCTCGTTGCTGGTAAGTGGCTGAGCGAGGATTAAAATCCAGCGCCTGCGCTCCTAATCTATTTCTATGTCGTCTTCGATGTTTTACTGCCACAAGTCCTGCCTATAACTAGAGGTTTCAGCATTTTGAGGACGAGAACTTTGCTAAGTGTTATATGCACATCCCAGTAGCAGTATCAGTTATTAATTTTGCCTCCAGTTCCCTGCCCGGGAACCCTGTAAAGCAACTGTCAAAGTTCACAGTCAGGGTTCAAACTGGGTCTAGAAGTTAATGGTCCAGATGTGTGATCTTGGGTAAATTACTTCTTGTGAGTCTCGGCTTTCCGCATGTAAAATGTGGCTAAAGGCTCTATCGGAAAGCTTTTGAAAAGATGAAACACTCCTCACTCCCCCGTACTCAGACCTAGGATCCGCACCGGATGGTGGGTGACCTCGTGACGTTTCCGCGCCCAGAGAGCGCGAGGCGGAGAGCAGCCCCGAGCAGACCGGTATCGCCACCGGACCCTCAGCCTCTTCGAACTATCAAGGGCACCGCGGCCGCCACCTCACCAACGTCACCATCCCATTTCTCTGCGTCAGCCAGCAGCTGGCTCCAAGACCAGACTCTCACCTCATGCTCTGGTGCAGCTCGGAAATGGGTCGCCGGCGGGTGGGCGGGCCCTCGATGACACCATCAATGTTCGCCGCCGAGGGGCGAGCGTCATCAGATCACGTCGATTCCTCCTTTCTTCCCGGCCCTGGTGAGGTACGGAAACCCGGAAGGGCCGGGACCATAGCTCCGCCTCTGGCGCGACTACCCGACGGGAGGGCTGGGGTAGTAGCTTGTAGATGGACTGGGTAGTCGGCCAGTGAGCAGCATGGAGGCGCCCTGGGGGATCGTGGACGCTGAGCCCGGCTGGTTTGTCTCTGCCAGGCAGCCCGAAGAGGCGGAGGCGGAAGAGTTGAGCCCGTTGCTTAGCAACGTAAGTTCGCTCCACACGCTTCCCGGCACTTCTCTGAAGTGCCTGCCAAATAAGACCCGGAAAAGAAAGGGGATGGCAAGGGGCGAGGGGAGAAGCTGAGGGCTTGGGGCCCAAACGCAGCAGCCGAGATTCCGAGGAGATCTGGCGGAGTTCATGAATGTGATAGGAGCCTAAGGTGTCCTAGAAAGAGAAGCTGAAGTAAAGGTGCAGGCTCAGGTGGAAGAGGTGCAGCAGCGGGTGGAGGCTGGGGACCCCACAGAGGAGCAGCCCCGCGGTTATGTAATTCACTGCTGTTTGTTAGTGTCTTTGTCGGCTTCTCGTTCCCTCCACTAGTCTTGTGAGCTTTTTGCAAGAGTCACAAGATTTTTCTTTTCTCCGCTTAGTCATTGGGGACCTGTAAACATCTTAATACAAAGACCCTTAACCGTGAAGGAGCGGAGGTGGCCTGGTAATAAGTATGTAGCACTTCTCTGGCCCTAAAGCCTGTGCAGTGGGCACTTCGGCTCTTTAACTCAAGTCCCAGGGCAGTAACAGTTTCTAGGACTTTGTTTCCGAATGCTGTTTTAGGGGAGAGTGTTTTCTGGGGGTATCCTCGCCAGAGCAATGTGAATTGCTTCTGTTTATTATATCGTCATTGCATGGCATTCCTGACCATCCTTCCAGTTGGACAGACTTAATTCATTGAGTGTATAAATAGAGATTAGTCTTTCAGTCCTAGTAATTGGGGAGCAACAGTTGTCTACAGCAGCTCCAAGCTGACTCAGGGATTCAGTAATCACGTGAGCTTGAGGCCATCTGCCTGCTCTCTGTCCCCACCCCGTCTTACCCTATCATCATCTTTTGCAGTCACAAGGTTGGTTAGTCATGGCTCTTCCTGAATTCTACCGGGTCTCTGTGCAGGTGGCAATGATTTTCCCAGGAAACCAGGTTCCTGGAGCTGCACTAGTTAGCGGTGAGAAGAGAAGGAAAGGAAACCAGTGCTGGTTGAGCAGCTAGTATGTCACATGATGCCTGTGGTTTGTAAGAGACTTTCTCCATAACCTGTCAGTCATTTCTGAAGGAAATTTGAACTTCACCATTCAAACACTTTATTAAATTTGTGTGCTTACAGGAACTTCACAGACAGGGATCCCCAGGTGTTTCATTTGGTTTCTCAGTGTTTAATTTGATGAATGCCATCATGGGAAGTGGCATCCTTGGCTTAGCTTATGTTATGGCTCATACTGGTATCCTTGGATTTAGGTGAGTTTTTTTTTCTTATTTTACTTTTTTTTTTTTTTTTAATTTTTATAGTACACTGAGAAGCAAAGAGGTAGGCGGCAGAAGCTGGTATACAATTTCTAGTTATTTCTGGGGTTTTAGCATTTTCCTCTTACTCTTGTATTGTTGCTAGTCTGTAGCTTGGAGGGATGCTACATAATTTGTATTTTTCATCCAAAGTGTGGCTAATTTTTAAAAATGGAAACTTGATCCACACTTGTTTATAACCTTAAGAAGTGGCTTGTTTGTTGTGTCAAGTTGGCCAAAGTAAATCAAAGTTTATCAGCCATGCAGATTACTTATAAATAGTGATTTTGTGAGTGTAAATAAAGCACATGATTCTTTCATTTCTCTCCATCTCCTCTTTTCCTACCGTTAAGTAGTCTTTTTTCACTTTCTGAGGCTAGACATGTATTCTGTGCTTATTCCTTCTCATCTTTTGAGACTCAGCTCATATGCCAGTTTGCCCAAGATAGAAGACATTCCTGTCTTTTCTGTGCTTCCATAGTACTTTGTATATTTATTCTTTTGTTATAATATAATGATTTGTTGCAAGTGAGTTTCCCCACTAAACTCTGAAATCCTTTAGGACTAGACCTTATCCTTAGCATCTAGCACCATGCTTAATAGAATGAATGAACAAGTTTGTTTTGTCAGTAGAAGCAGACCTATTTTTCTAGGAAATTTAAAATACATAGTCTCAAAAAAGAAATAAATAAAATACATAGTCTCATGTAGGTTCATTTTTGCTTTTATTTTGAAATTCTTGATTAGCAGACCAACTTGCTTTTATTATGGGACGTATTCACGGACTTCCATAGTTTTAAAACTTCAAAGCTATGTGTGACATCTTAGGCAAGACATAATCATGGGACTTATTTCTTAGTTCCCTTTGAAAAATCACATTTTATACTCCAGTGTCTTACATGCAGATGTATACCACTGAATGGGTGCTTGCTGAATCATATCACAGTTTCCATTTGGTGATGCCAAACTGTTACTTTGTGAGGTCTCTGACATCAGTTGACAAGTGTACTTTCACCTCTCAGTTTTGCTGCTTATTAACAAGTATTAAGTGGACTACAAGGATAGAATTTCTTCAGCTTCGGGAGCTCTCCACTGAGGACAGCTCTCTAGAAGTTTGTCCTGCCAGTACCTTCCTGAGAATAAGTAGGGGATTCTGCATGCTGTTTCTTTTCATACTTTTGGCGAGAGGACCCCAATTATTACATTGCACATTTTTCAAATGGTGTCATTAGAAGTGTGTTAACTGTACTTTTTTGGTTTGGTTTGGTGAGTGTGTGTTTAATAGATGCTAGGAAATGCAGTGTTAATTCAAAATTATAGGGAGGTACACATCTTTGGAAGGGGAGGGATAGAGCAAAGAAAAAAGAAGACAATGAGATTTCACAACTGAAACTTCTCTCTAGACTTAACAATAGGAAAAATGAGTCATAAAAGGGATGTATTACAAGATAACTGAATGGCTGAACCAGCAGTCAGCAGACAAGAGCGCTAAAGAAGGAAATTCTTTTGTCGTTTTAAATAAACATTGGTTTTTTTCTGAGTTTTATTTTAAAAGCAGTACATATTCATTTAAATAAAATTTGGTAAATATAGAAAGTATCTTCTTACTTTCTTTAATGACCATAATCCAACTACTCAAAGACAGTCCCTGTGAGCACTTGAATGTGGAAAAAAAAATTGTTTTTTTAATGAGATACCATAAAAAAGAAATTGGGGAGGGATTTGACCATGTGCTGTTTTATATTTTAGTTTCTTGCTGCTGATAGTCGCTCTCCTGGCTTCTTACTCAGTTCATCTCCTGCTTAGTTTGTGTATTCAGACAGGTGAGTAAAATGTTATGCTGATTCATTTGATGAAGTAGCCCATTGTGATTATATCTATGTACATTGCATTGGCTGTCTCAAATCTCAGATTTCCAGCGGACATACATTATTATTAGGTAGGATGGTTGAAATGGAGAATTTCAAAAGGTCAGGATATGTAGACCCAGTCCTACAGAGGAATATCCAAGAACAGAATGGGAGGAGGAAACCAGCATTCTTCCCTGCCTTTCTCCACAACACATGACATAGTTTTCTGGGTTAGAGTAGATTAGGGGAAGCACCTGAAAGGTGTTTAAAGGATCCAGACCTTGTGTTATGGGGAAGCAGTAGACAGGTGTTCATGCTGGTCATCTTTCTCGTAGGGTGATCATCTCCTCGAGAACACCTTCCCAGATCTACTACTACTGCCATCTCTGCCCCCCTCATATGTGTATGAGTTTTTTCCATTTGAAACTTTATTATGCAGTTCAGTCATGTATTGAGTAAGTTCTTTTAAGTTGCAATAAATAAAAGTGTATGAATTACAGAACTGCTTTCATAAGGTTTTTCTTTTGGCATTAACAAATACTCTATGTCCATCAGTCCTGGTCTTTTTATCTGTCTAATCTCATCTTTTTTTTTTTTTAATATTTATTTATTTATTTGCCAGGTCTCAGTTGCGGCACGCGGGATCTTCAGTCTTTGTTGTGGCATGCGGGATCTTTTAGTTGCAGCATGTGGGAACTTTTAGTTGTGGCATGCAGGATTTTTAGCTGTGGCATGTGGGATCTAGTTCCCTGACCAGGGATCGAACCCAGGCCCCCTGCACTGGGAGTGCGGAGTCTTAGCTACTGGACCACCAGGGAAGTGCCTAGTCTTGTCTGTTATTGGATTAGGTCAGTTTTGACTCCAGAATCATGAGTTTAATTCTTATGTGGGTGGGTTCACTTTGCCGTATATGATCTTTGTTTTCAGACTTTAAGAAACAGAATAGATACATAAAATAGATAAAAATAGGATTATTCTGACTGAAACAGGTGAGGGAAGCCCACAGGTATTTCTTGAGTATTTTGTCTTCAGAACATAGTTCTAAATCCACAGCTCTAGTCTGTTTAATCTGTCTGTGCATCAGACACACCTGCAGATCGTTCTGTAAACAGAGGTTTCTAAGCCTTAGGGATTCTAATTCCAAGAATCTGAGGTGGGATTCAGGAATATATTTTTAAAAGTCCTCCAGGGGATTCTTATGCAAAACTGATTTAGCATCCATAGTTCATAGCTGTAACTTGTGCCACTGCTTTTGGCCATCCAACCCACAAATATATTCCTCTGCTTTCAAGGGGCTTGGGTGAACGTGCAGACAGATAAAAATACTAGGAAACAGTGCAATGATATTAATCTCAAAGTAACAAATTGTTCATAACAGCATCCCAGATTCAGGAATAAGATCATTAAATGAGTGTATTTGTAAATCCTGCTGAAACTTGACTGGAATTTTAATGACATGTTTTGAAATTTTGCTTCTTTGTGTAAAAAAAATATTTTTACTTAATTGTGATAATTTAACATCTTCATATGTTATTTTATCATGGATTCTACTAAAAGATTAATACATTGGTCAACTACATGGCAATTATGTCTTCATTAACTAAAGTGTTTTGCTTTATTAATTTAAATTATTTGGAAGTAATATTCAATTTATGAAGATTTCCAAATAATTCTAATTTTTTTGCTTTCCTTCAGTTTATCTGTATTTAACTTTGAAATTCTGACACTCTCTGTTGTTCTTTTCTGTAACTTTGGGCATATAAGTGAAAAGCTCTGTTTCTCTTTCTTTTTTCTTTTTCTTTGATTTTTGTAGCTTATTTGGTCCATGAGCTAACTTCTTCATGGTTCTTCATATACATTGATGCACCTGCCTTCTGTTGATTGAATTTCCTTCAGTGATTGTAAAATTCTCTGTGGAGGTAGGCTTTAACAAATTTTTTATATTAAAAACAAATATATATATATATATATATATATATATATATATATATATATATATATATATATTCATTCTAGAGAATAATGTATAGCTAAATTTTCTCCCCAGTTTATTGGACTGTCATAAAGGAGTATTATGCTCAGATTGAATTCATTGGTCGGAGAAAGGGCTATCATAAGTCTTTACAGATTAACTTCTTCATTTATTTGCCTGGAGTGCAAGAGAATTTTTTATCTTTATGAAAGTAAAGGATTTCTTCACACAAAAATCTGCTGTTTTCGATTTTATGTAGGATTTGGGATCTATCTGGACTTTTCTTGGGAGCTGAGGAGGCATGTAAGGTACCTTAATCTCTCTAGCCTTAGTTTGCCAACTCTAAAATGGTAGTGATAATATTTTTCTCTTGGGATTGTTGTGAGAATGAAATATAATAATGTATATAAAATGTCGGGTCCTTGGTAAATGCTAGCTTTTATTATTAAGAGTTCTCATTGGGCCAGAACCCATAAGGATTGCAAGGTCTTGTACATATTGCTGTCTCAGAAACAGTTGGCTCGTTGTGATTCTTTGGGGAAATTTTTGTGCTCTGAGAATAAATGAGGAGCTCCCCTCCTCTGGCCTCCACATCAGTGTCAGCAGAAGGGAATCAGAGTCTTAGAACTCAGCCTGCATCTGGTCAGGTCCCTACTTCCTAGTCCTTGATCCCCACCACTCACTGCATTGTCATCATTATTTGCCTTGAGATCATTTGGATTAACGACATTATACCACTTATCTCAATGTATGTCAGTCACTTCAAGAATCCTATGTTATCCTTCATTTCCCAGACTCACTCCATATGGTTCTGTCATCCATTTTCTTTTCTTTTCTTTTAAATTTTATTGAAGTATAGTTGATTTACAATGTTGTGTTAACTTCTGCTGTACAGCTAAGTGATTCAGTTATACATCTATATATTCTTTTCCATTATGGTTTATCACAGGATATTGAATCTAGTTCCCTATGCTCTACAGTAGGACCTTGTTGTTTGTCATCTATTTTCTGACTTCGTCTCCCCCTTCTCCCCAACTCCTGAAACCCTTCCAGTGTGCCCTCTAGAACGCATGGTCAGTCATCAGTAAAACCCTGTGCCCTCAACTCTTTTCTGAACATTTCCTTAACTTTCTTACTCTAAGAGAACCTAAGACTTCTCTGAGGACACTGCTTTCCCTGTAGTCCTCTCAAGTGGCCACTCTTTTCTCTTCCATGTCCCTCATACTTGTCTAAAGATGGGATAGGTGTCCTAGTCACACCTCATTTCCACTTTTCAACCACCTCCCTCTCCCTAAACCCCCAGCTTTGAATCTCATAACTCTATGCTACCTACTTCCCCCTTTATGGTTAACATCTATAGACTCCTCAGCCACTTTCTGTCATTTTATGAATATATTAGCTTCTGCTTTCCTTTCAGTTTCTTCAGTTTTACCCCTGTCATAATTCTGGATGATTTCAATATCCATGTAGATAATTCTTCTAATACTTTCATTTCCTTAACCTCTTCTCTTCTAATGATCATACTCCTGGCCTGCCTCAGCTACTGATTTCCATGGTCATACCATTGATCTTGTCATTACCAAAATTGCATCCCTCCAAAATCTCATTTTCAAGAATCTCACCCTCCAAAAACCACCATCTTTTTAATTTTTTTAAACTTATTCCCTCAAGTACTCCAACTCTGGCAATTCTTCACCTCTGCCAGGACTTGAGTTCATTGATCTACCACCTTTGCACTCTCCTTCACTCTCTTGTCCATATTTCCCCTCTTTATCCAGTTGAAGTTTCCTGGTATATTATTAGAATCACTCCCTTGCTCCTCCCTTTCATCATGCTACTCCCCTGGCAAAACTCCAATCATGATTAAATGTAACTCTGCCTACTTCACACAGGCACCTGTGCAGTTGAATGTTCCTGAAGAAGACACAACCATGCAGATGAATATCGCTATAATTCAATGTCTAGTGGATCTGTGATGCGATCACCTAATCTTTATTAACTTCTTTAGTTCATTCACTTGCTTACTCTGCTATCTAGGAGATGACTTTTTGTTTTCTTCTTTCTCTCAAACCTTCAACACATTCTCCTTGATTTCATTCTTAGCTGATAGTCTCACTTTCTATTTCACTGAGAAAATAGAAGCAATCATAAAAGAACTTTTGCTGGTAGCTCTTGCTACCATTTCTACCTACCCATCTTCATCTGTGCTATATATTCTGTTACTTTGGATGAACTCTTTGTGTTCCTATCTGAGGCCAATCCCTCCACTTATACTATGACCCCATCTGCTCTCACCTACGTTACTCCAGCCACTTTCTTCCCTCTCTTCTCTTTCATCATCTTTGTTCCTTTCTGTTTTCTTCTTATCAGTTTACAAATATTCTATAATTTCTTCCATTTTAAAAATGACTCCACATTCGTTCAGTATGCTCTATCCTTCATGGTGAAACTCCTCAAAATAGTTGTCTATACCAGATATTTCCCCTTCCTCCTATTCTCTCTTGAACACTCTTCAGTCAGGCTTTCCCCATTATTCCACAGAAATTATTGTACCGGCAACTTCCACATTGCTAAATCCAGTGGTCAGTTCTGTCTTCATCTTAGTTGATTAGTCATCAGCACTTGACACAGTTGATCACACCTTCCTCTGTAAAACACTATTCATACTCTCCTGGTTTTCTTCCTGTTTCACAGAATACTCCTTCTCTTTTCTTCTGCTGAATCCTTTTCATCTCCCCATCTTCTAAACATTGGAATACCCTGGCAGTATTCCTCTGATCTCTTTTCTTTTACACTTTTGGGCTCATTACGGCCCTAAAATTTATACCCCTAGCCTGCACCTCTTCCCCTGAATTTCAGTCTCATATCCAACTTCTTCCATGATACTTCCACTTGGATATCTAATATATTAATCTCAAATTTATCAAACTCTCCATTTTTGCACTGCCAATCTACATCTTCCAGTCTTTTCTCATCTAATTAAATAATAAGTCTTCCTTCTAGTTGCTCAGGCCAAAGATCTTAGAGTTATTTTGGACTCTTTTTCTCTTACTCCAAATGCAAGTTCCAAATGTGAGAAAGTATCTGTTCTGTAATTTTGAAAGTAACATGTTAACAAAACAAGTGTGAAGAGCATGGTGAAAAGGTATAGAGTCTACCCTTCAATCCAACATTTGTACTACTTGGTATTTACCTAAATGAATTGAAAATTTATGTCGACACAAAAACCTGCACATGGATATTTATAGCAGCTTTATTCGTAATTACCAGAACTTAGAAGCAACTAAGGTGCCCTTCAGTAGATGAATGGATAAACTGTGGTCCATCCAGATAATAGAATATAATTCAGCACTAAAGAGAAATGAGCTATCAAGCCATGAAAAGACATGGAGGATGCTTATAAATGCATATTGCTAAGTGAAAGAAGCCAATCTAAAATGCTACATTCTGTATGATTCCAACTATGTGACATTCTGGGAAAGACAAAACTATGGAGACAGAAATCAGTAGTTGCCAGGGTTTAGGGAGGAAGGAGGAATGAAGAGGTGGAGCACAGATGATTTTTAGGGCAGTGAAACTATTCTGTATGATACTATACTGGTCAAAACCCATAGAGTGTACAACACCAAGGGTGAACTCTAAACATGGACTTACGGTGATAACAATGCGTCAGCGTAGATTCATTGATGTGACAGACGTACCACTCTGGTGGGGGATGTTGATGGGGGCGAGGCTATGCGTGTGTGGGGTTAGAGGGAATGTGGGAACTGTCTGTACTTTCTGCTCAATTTTGCTGTGAACCTACAACTGCTCTAAAAATGAAGTCTGTTAAAAAAAAAAAAAGGAAAGAAACAAACTCAGAGGAAAAGAGGAAACAGATAATGCAGAGACCAGATGAAAACATTAATAAAATACTATATTTAATAGCTTCAGAGAACTAAAAGGAGATATTGCATTGTTGAACCAAGAACAAGAAATTATTACAAGGCAATAGTCAGAGAATACAAGAGTCCTAGATGTAAAAAAGGAAATTTAAAATTAATTTAGTAGCTGGGCTGAAAGAGTTAAGGACATTTCCTGAGGGGTGAAAGACAAGGAGCTTGAAAATGGGAGAGAAAATATAAGAAAATGAGAGGATCAGTCCAGGAGGTTCAACATGCAAATAATAGGAATTCCACAAAAAGAGAACAGAAAAAATTAGATGGTAGAAAATTGTCAACAAAATAATACAAGCAAAGTTTTTGTAACTGAAAGAAATTAGTTTCCAGATTGAAAGCATTTTTCCTGGTAAGCAATATAATGATTGTAAAAGAAGTCGTATCAAGTGCATCCTTGAAAAATGGTATAGATGATCTTATTTGCAAAGCAGAAATAGAAGCACAGACGTAGATAACAAATGTATGGATACCAAGGCGGGGGGGGAGGAATTGGAAGATTGGGATTGACACAGATACACTATTGATACTATGTATAAAGTAGACAACTAATGAGAACATACTGTATAGCACAGGGAACTCTACTTAATGCACTGTGGTGACCTAAATAGGAAGGAAATCCAAAAAAGAGGGGATATATGTATATGTATAGCTGATTCATTTTGCTCTACAGTAGAAACTAACACAACATTGTAAAGCAACTATACTCCAATAAAAATTAATTTTTAAAATAGTGCATAATTGTGAAAAATCAGAAATACAGTTATAAAGAAACTATACTAAAAGCTTCAGAGAGGAGAAACAAACAAACCAAAATTCTTATACAAAGAATCAAAAACTATAATGGCAAAAGACTTCCCAGGAAGTACTACAAATAAGACTATAAAGCAATACCTTCAGAATTTTGGGGGGAAATGATTTCAGTATAAAATTCTATACCCACCCAAACTATCATTTAAGTGTGCAGGAAGAATAATGACATTTTCATACATGTAAGGACTCAAAAAATTATCTCCCGTGCACTCTTACTTAATGAGCAATTCAGGATGCCATTTACCAAAGTTAAAGAGTACCAAAAAAATAGGGAATCTAGCACAGGGGAG
Source organism: Balaenoptera borealis (assembly GCF_965194805.1). Taxonomy (NCBI): domain Eukaryota; kingdom Metazoa; phylum Chordata; class Mammalia; order Artiodactyla; family Balaenopteridae; genus Balaenoptera; species Balaenoptera borealis. Next base: position 39,922,799 of record NC_138866.1, on the reverse strand, counting down.
AAGTAGAGGGAATTCCCAGGACAACAACCAAGTAGCAGATCTAAGAGCCACCTCCAGATTAGAGTAGTTCTTTTCACAAAGACACAGTCAGCTCTCCAGGCCGTGCTTGCCGTCAGGATGTGTTCATGCGTGTGTTCAGGATGGAAACTCCTTTCTTTCTCTTCTTCTTGAAGGGAGTGCCTTTCTCATTTGTCTGTCTAGCTCTAATTTGCACTAACAGTACCTGGGTAGGTTAGTAGTCAAGCCTGGCTGTTACAAAAATCTAAGAATCCAATAGTGGGAGATTGAGACAAGGTATTAACAGGAGAATAAAAGAAAAAAAAACAGGTTAAGGAACGTGGGGAAGTTAGACTGAATGTGGAGAAGAGGATGTCTGAGGATATCTCCCAGATTTCTGGCGTAGGCCACTGGATTAATGATTGTGTCATTAATGGACATAAGAACACAGCAGATGTTAGTTCAAAATAAAAATGAGTTCAGTTTTGGATATGTGGACTTTGAAGTAAAACTAGATGGACAGGTCTTAGAACTGAAGCCCAGGATAGAGGTTCATTCATTCATTCTATACTCATTATCTATTAGGATTACAGAGGTAAATAAGACTCACTTCCTTCCCTTAAAAAAGCTCATAATGTAGAAGGGGAGACAAACACATAAGCAAATAATTCATAATGTAGTGTGGTAATTTAAATATGTGCAAGGTATTAGTGATAGCTCAGAGGAGGGAATGTTTTGCCTTGTCTGGGTGGAGATGGGGAGTGTGAGGTTCAGTAAATATTCCTGGAGGAATGAGCTAAAAAGCAATTTGACTAGCAGACAAGGCAAGAGAGAATATTCCAGCATATACAAAGGTACATACTGGGCTTCCCTGGTGGCGCAGTGTTTGAGAATCTGCCTGCCAATGCAGGGGACACGGGTTCGAGCCCTGGTCTGGGAAGATCCCACATGCCACGGAGCGATTGGCCCCTGGGCCACAATTGCTGAGCCTGCGCGTCTGGAGCCTGTGCTCCGCAACAAGAGAGGCTGCGATGGTGAGAGGCCCGCGCACCGCGATGAAGAGTGGTCCCCACTTGCCGCAACTGGAGAAAGCCCTCGCACAGAAACGAAGACTCAACACAGTCATAAATAAATAAAAAAAAAAAAGAACGTGAATTTCAAAAAAAAAAAAAAAAAAAAGGTACATACTGAACATTTTACTCAGGTACCAAAAATAGTTTACTCTTATTTATGCATGAGGTACAAAGAAGAAAGTGAAACTGAGGAGATAGACAAGTGTCAGATCCTAGGGAACTTGAAGTTTTTGCTGAGGCAGTGAGAAGCCACTGAAGTGGTTTAAAAAGGGTCAAGGTGGATACTGGGATTCACCAATTGTTGCTTCCAAAGAGAATTTTGGTTCTTCCTAGAGCCCACTGAGAAAGAGAACATAGTCGCCTATCTTCCTCTTCCTAAAGTAAGGTGACAATTCTTTTATGAGGATTTTAATTGTTAGCAATGATGAGGAAATAAGTAAGGAGTAAAATGGCCCCTGGTTCTCCCCAATTTTTTTTTTTTTTACTGAAACCCTTCAGAGCAGTGATTTGAAATACTATCCATCACAGCACCCTCCTCTTATTAAAAAAAAAAATTTTTAAATGCTCATTTTACTATCTAAAATGAAATTCCTATAGCTATTATAACCTACCTGTAGTGGGCTAAACAACGGCCCCCCTAAAACATATCCAAATTCTAATCCCTGTGAATGTTATCATTTATGGCAAAAAAGAACTTTGCAAGGGAGATTATTCTGGTGGACTCAGTGCAGTCACATGTATCACAGAGGGAGAGCACAGACAGAAGAGGAGAAGGTAATATGACCACAAAGGCAGAGATAGGAGTGATTTGGCCACAAATCAAGTCATGCCAGCTGTCACCGGAAGCTGGAAGAGGCAAGGAACAGATTTTCTCTAGCGCCTCTAGAGAGATTGTGGCCTTGCTAATACCTTGATACTGACCCAGTGAGACTGATTTTGGCTTTCTGACCTCCAGAACTGTGAGAAAATAAATTTCTGTTTTTTTTTTTTTTTAAATAAATTTATTTATTTATTTATTTTTGGCTGCATCGGGTCTTCGTTGCTGTGCAAGGGGTTTCTCTAGTTGCAGCAAGTGGGGGCTACTCTTCGTTGCGGTGCGCGGGCTTCTCATTGCGGTGGCTTCTCTTGTTGCAGAGCATGGGCTCTAGGCATGTGGGCTTCAGTAGTTGTAGCATGAGAGCTCAGTAGTTGTGGCTCGTGGGCTCTAGAGCGCAGGCTCAGTAGTTGTGGCGCACGGGCTTAGTTGCTCCACGGCATGTGGGACCTTCTTGGACCAGGGCTCGAACCCCTGTCCCATGCATTAGCAGGCAGATTCTTAACCACTGCGCCACCAGGGAGGTCCCTGAAGTTCTGTTGTTTTAAGTCACCAAATTTGTGATACTTTGTTACAGCAGCCATAGGAAACTAATACAGTATTTATACATAATATAATGCCATGTAGCCAAGTAAAGGAGAAACAAAAACAAAATAAATGCTGTTGGTGATGTGATTTTCCTAAATGGCGAACAGTTTTTGGCAAATTTCCAAACAAAACCAAACATCCATTTACATGGTAATTGTATTCCTGGAAAATTTAGTGTATATTGAAAGCATTTACCATTGTTTTCTCAGCATCTACCAAACTGTGCGTGACATACAGAGGATATTTAATAAAAGCTGGATATGTGGGTGATGAATGGCTTAGAGCTACAGAGGGACTATTTTAAAAGTTCCAAAATTAACACACAAGGCAAAAATTACATATAGTCAAAAGTACCTTTGAAAATTTCTTGTATGGTCTATAAAATAGAGTGTACAACATTTACATGATATGTTGGACACCAATACACCATTTCTCAATAAAGTTGAGAGCCTTTTATTTTTCCCCAGCTTTGGTCTGGGCGCTGTGTGAAGGATATGGATTGCTAAGGTCACAAGGAATCCCCTTCAGCACTGTGAGATGCTGTCACTGTGAGAGCGAACGAGATTGAAACTGATTGAAAGACAGTAGATTCCTATTTCCTATTCGTATTTCCCATCTCAATTTGTTTATTGTTTGGAGTGATAGTCAGCTGTCCAAACTATTTATAATTTCGTATCTTTTTCTTGTGATTAGTGAGCATAGTTCAATATTCTCACAATTAAGTGGGCTGTTTCTGTGATTCCATCTTCATTGAATGGTGTTCTTGTCTCATCCTTTCTGCTAGTAAGTAGTTCTCATCTTGCCTTGATTCTTCTCCCCCAGGGGCATTTGGCAGCGTCTAAAGACATCTCTGGTTGTCACAGCTGAGAATTGCAGGGCAGGGTGAGGTGCTACTAGTATCTAGTGAGTAGAGGCCAGGGATGCTGCTAAACGTCCTACAGTGCACGGGACAGCCCCCCACTGCAAACAGTTATCCAGGCCAAAAATGTCAGTAGTGGCAGGATGAGAAACCCTAGGCTAGATTGTGTGCATACCCTGCTCTTGTAGTGATTATCCCTTCGTATCGTTTGCCTTGAGGGCGGAATGTTTCCTGTAGCAGAACTGAACTTTTTGTTATTGGGCTGCAGGGAAGGATGGGTGTGAGTCTCTGCAGGGTTACACATATTTTTAAATCAACCTCCTCTTTTAATTTTATCAAGGTACTAACAGTCACACACACGTGCATGTACATGCGTATGTGTGTGTGCACTTGCGCAGGAGGACTTGAAGCACTTCCCCGCTCATTCTCCCCCACATCTAGTTCCATTTCACTGGGTTAGCAACATTTAGAGTTTTCGTTTTGAATTCTTTTGGGGAGTTACCTTCCTAAGTCTAAATAATATTCTTCTACTGTTCTTTAGTGATTTAAATTTTATCTGTTGACACCTCATTATGGAAGGTGAAGATTTAGCTCAGGTGCACTAATCCTTCCCCTTCTAATTTTCATTAGTTTGTATTCAATAATTCTTTCACTGATTGTTTGTAACTGTAAACAATACATTTATTTATTTATTTATTTAATTTCATCTATTTATTTATTTATTTTTGGCTGTGTTGGGTCTTCGTTGCTGCGCGCGGGCTTCCTCTCGTTGTGGCGAATGGGAGCTACTCTTCGTTGCGGTGCGCGGGCTTCTCATTGCGGCGGCTTCTCTCCTTGTGGAGCATGGGCTCTAGGCGCGCGGGCCTCAGTAGTTGTGGCTCGTGGGCTCTAGAGCGCAGGCTCAGTATAAACAACATATTTAAAGTTTTATTTTTGTTTCATGGACTTTAGATGGTGTGTCTTGACTCTGCTATGTTGTTTGTATTAGTGCTCCTATCCTTGCTTTCCCCTGTTCTCTTTCTATTTCCCATAGTCCTTCTGCTGTACCCTTACATTGTCAAGGTTGACAATATTTACTTTGTTTTGTAATCATATGCAAGTCATTCATTTTTTATGTGTAAGTTGAGTCTAAAGTTGAAAACCAGTGAATAGCATTTATAGGATATGAATGACTGTAAATCTTGTTCACTGCAGAACCAAGCAGTATGTTGGGATCCTAGAACTTTTTCTCTGCCTGCAGTATCTCACCTCTGTGAAATTGAAAGGTGAATGTTCCTTCTACTCTAGCATTCTATTTTCTTTTACTACATCAGGTGCTCTAAAATCATGCCACATTTAGTTGGTAAACTGACATTTACATACATATTAAGAAAGACCAGAAGTGGTGATACAATTGCATAGTAGACGTTCAATAAATGAATGGCTTGCATGACACTCTTACAGAGAAAAAAGACAAGAGGAAAATGAAGGAAAACATGAGAAAGAAAAGAATTTCAGAATAAGGGTGCATTCCAAATGGCCTGCTTTCTGAGAGTTGAACTGTATTTGAATAACTCATGTCCCTCAATCCAGTTCCAAAGATAATATTGCTGCTGCTGAAACTTGGGCTTTGTACTGTAACCAGAGTTTATTAATTGTCCTATTTCATTGAGGAAAAAATGCAAAGCAGACGGAACACTGGAGTAACTAGCTGGAAATATTCCACTACTTCATGGGAAGCAGCTTTCCAAACGATTCCTGTGGAGGCCAAACTCTTGGTCTAGCCAAAATAGCACTAAAGTGTGCCTTGATGGTACGTTAAAGAAGAAATTTTTCCCCAATTTACTTGATTAAGATTTACAGCCTTTCCATCCCCTCAAAACCATAGCACTGATTTCTTCAATATCAAAAAATAATTTCCTAAAATAGATTGCTAGTGACTGCTTTCAGTTATTTATTTAAGGATTGTGCCAAGTACTGCTTGTATGAATTCCTGTAAAAGGCCGAATTAAATTCATAATTTTCATAATTAATGTTATTCCTCTTCTGTAAGAATTTGCTATTAATGTGACTGGTCATCACCACATCTCATTTTGATATTTCTCAAAACATCTTTTACATTATAAATAAGATATTAAAACATTGATCATATGAAAGAGTGTTTTGCTTTATAGATCATATTCAATCAAATCCTATGTTTTTCACTTAATATTGACATTTTTCATGTTATTATAAACATAGTTTTTCATGGCTACATATTATTTCTACCAGATATACCTACCATAATTTACTTAACCACTTTACCATTATTGAGCATTTAGGTAGTCTTTTTTTTCAATGTAAATAATGCATAATGAGTATCTTTGCATATAATGATTTCTCTGATGTTAGTCTTATTTCCTAAGATGCAAGCTCCCAGGGGTCAAATATTATAAATATTTTCAAGGTTCATTGGTCAAATTACATTCCAAAGTCAGTTCCAATTTACACTGTTACCAGCATCTTAATTGTCCAAATGGTAGAACAGAATTTTCAAAGTATTTCACTAGTGTTGTTTTGGTTTGTATGTCAAGATGATCCAGAAAACCATTAAAAAGTGAATATGTGGAGATAAAGCATTTGACTGACTGTGTACATATTTTATCTTAGCAAAGCCTCGAAGTTAAGCCAGAAGCCATTATTCATACTAATGATGTCTCAGACATGGAAAAGTACTCCTAATTTTTGCAACATAAAAGAAGTAAGATGACAGTGACAGAACTGAATGACTAGCCAGACCTGCTGACTTGAAAGGTAGAGTTAGGATTTGAACATAGTAGTAAGTCTCCATTTAAAAGTCTAAACTTTGTTCACTCTGAATTTGGGACTTTGGTGTACTTAAAGATATTTTTATAAAACTAGAAAATAATAGAGAACAAATGTGAGATTGCTAAAATGTATGCCACTATTGTCAGAAGTTACAACTATCTTCATTAAGCTGTTAGTTTGATTATATTTTCTGAAGTAATAAATGTTATATTATAATTTAAAAATTAAGAATAAATGTTTAATTTATTTAAATTTAGATAATTGAAATACCAATTCTTTTTGGAATATTTCAATATTATTTTTGCTTATCGGAAAGTTATTTGCTTTTTACGTTTACTAATATACAATCTATACTTGTTTTCTGCTATTTAAAAATAAAACAAATCCTAGTCAAACTTTTTAAAGAGTATTATCTTGATAACTTGCTCCCTGACTAAGAACCTAATGAAAAATAGATCATTTAATTTTTTTTTTAATTTTTAAAAATTTATTTATTTATTTATTTAGGCTGTGCTGGGTTTTAGTTGCAGCACGCGGGATCTTCGTTGCAGCATGTGGGATCTTTTAGTTGCAGCATATGGGATCTTAGTTGCGGCATGCATGTGGGATCTAGTTCCCTGACCAGGGATCGAAACCAGGCCCCCTGCATTGGGAGCGTGGAGTCTTACCCGCTGGACCACCAGGGAAGTCCCCCAAATAGATCATTTTAAAAGCAAATTATGTGGTATATTTCCATATGTAACACTGAAAAGCCTCCTTGCTTTAAGTCCTTGGAAGGAAAGTTTTTTTTAAAGAGCAAACACTTTCAACTGTAATATGAAAGAGGGATGCTGAAAATGAACAATGATGTTCCTTTAATCTCGTGCCTCATAGTGACAGATCAGAGACCTTCTGGAGACTTGGTTCACATACACATAATATGTAACAAAATTACCTTCTTAATGTCAAATTAGATAGCAGCTAACATTTAGAGAATTTTCTGGTTTAATATATATACCAAGGCTTTGGAATGTTAAATATAAGAAATTGTGCCCCTATATAACATCATCTCTTAATTATATTTAGCAATATGAAGACAAACTAGTAAAGATTTATTGGTTGAAATAATTATTAATTTTTGTGTTGACATTCACTTTAGAACATGTGTATTTGAAAAAAAGAATTTCAGCATTTCACATAGGAGGAAAAAAATCCAGTTCTTAATTTTTTAACTCTGCTTTTTAATTTTATGTTCTAAAATATATCTACAGTCTATCTCTCTAAGATTATTATTGATGTCTTTCATTGTTAAAGCATAAAGGTTCCTACTTATAATCAAATTATATGTTCCAAATTCAAAATTAAATTGTCCTTGCCCACTGTTGAGCAGTATGTAAATACATTTTAAAAAATAGCCATGTTGGGACTCCCCTGGTGGTCCAGTGGTTAAGACTCCACGCTCCCCCTGCAAGGGGCACAGGTTTGATCCCTGGTCGCAGAGCTAAGATCCTGCGTGCCACATGATGTGGCCAAAAAAATAAAATAATAAAATAAAAAAGTAAAATAAAAAATAGCTGTGTCATCCAAAAAGTTTTGAAATTCTTCTATCTACTCTGATAATAAAGTTTAAAAAAGTTTAAAATGTTAACAATTTTTGTTCTTAAGTTAAACGTATTTTTTTAGCATTTCACTGTTTTCTTTCTGACTTTGTAATAGTTATAACATGTAGAGACCATATGTGGTTTTCAAAATGCTTATTTTTTCATACGTGGTAGACTTTGTTTATGAAAGTATAGGGGAGTTTTTTGTTAATGTAGTGGTAAAGAAACCTATGTATATCTTGAGAGTATATATTAAAAACTTTCTTTAAGAAATGATGAGCCATATCTTTGACTCAATAGGAAATGTGTGTTGCTATTAGCAAGCCTTAGTATCTGCGAACCTGCTTTTTTGTTTTCAGGGTAAGCACTGTGAGGTTAAGGGCTTTTCAAATTTAGGAGTATGTAAATGTTTTTACTTCTCTTATTTTTACCTGTGACATCACTAGTTATGACATGAAGCTTTATCATCTAAGGACACATTTGGTTCTTTTATGAGCCATTTAATTTTCATCTTTTCTGTGATCACACTTCTCGAACATGTGGAATGAAAATGTAATTTCATACTCTTTATGATGAAAAAGAAAATATATACCCTTATTGCAGGATAAGGGTATTGTTTCTATCATGAATACATTATCATATCCTAGGTAGCCTGGAAAAGTGAATGTCTCTGAAAGTATGATACAACTTTTGTACTTTATCAAGTTTTATTTGCACAGGCAGTTTTCAGAAGCTGTTGCCAATGAAAACTTACATTTGGACAGTGTGGTCTGCAAGTACTGTTTAGTGAGAAGTGGGTTGTTCTTGAGTAATTATTCTATTTGAATTTATGCAGCCTGGGTAGTTGTTAGACAACCTTGGTAATTGCTAAGCTCTACTTACTCTAAGAGGACGCTGTCTTTATGGATCATAAGTTTTCAGGTTTCCCCCAAAGTCATTACTTCTGCTTTAAATTTAGTGTGACAATCCAATAGCTATCAGGTAGTAGTGGAATAGCTTTCTTTTGTGTAAGATTTGGCACACAAATAGTTTTGTGTAAAAATAACAGTTATAATTTCTCTTAACAGCTGTGACATCTTATGAAGATCTTGGACTCTTTGCATTTGGATTACCTGGAAAGGTAATTTTTTTTTCTCCTTGCTGTGTCCAAAATCCTGAAAGGAATTTTTCCTACCATTTCCAGTTAGAAAAGGCAAGTATATAAAAGAGAAAGAAATTAAGGGAATAAAAGGAAACTAAAGTGAAGAAAGAGAATGATGGGAGCAGGAAGAGAAAGAGAAGACATCTCTATGCCCTTCCTAAAAATGCATTGATAAATTTAATTCAACACTTAAATTTTTTTAGTGTTTTTTACCCTAAGGAAGGAGAACAATGACTTGTATAATTTTAAATCAGTAACGATGGCCTGCTTTAAGTTTTTCTTATTAATTTTGATTATATTATCTGAGTAAATTCTCGTGAAGACAGGACAAGACAGAAGCATAGAATTAAACTTATAGCATGTTTAAAAAAACTGATAATTAGATCATATCATTTAAGAACTGAACAGTGCTAAAAGATGATCTAGATGTCCCCTCATTTATAGGTTAGGAAATTAAGGCCCAGAGAAGGGAAGGGGCCTATTTGTCTACAATTACTTAGGCCAGTATTACATAGGACTCCAGACTCAAAATCTACTACTTTTCTTCCTTAGAATAAGAGAAATAACAACAGTATTTATTGGGCATTCATCTGTGATAGGCATACTAAACTAATTTAATGGGTATAGGAAATACTGTCTTCTTCCACAGGTAATCAGTAGTTAAATATTATTGTTAGTGCTTTAATAATTTTTTATTTCTGAAGAGCTATCATACTTCTAAAACCCATTTACGTGTTGGCTCCAAACAGGACTTTTTCTTTTCATTTGTAAATCTGTTGTATTTTTTGTTTGTTTTGTTTTTAATATAAAACGATGCTGTATTTGTAGATGGCTGAACTAACTTCTAAGAAGTGAGTCTGGGAGGAAAAAGATATAGCTATGTAATGGTGGGGGGGAATGTGTATTTACATTCAAATTAGCTTTGGTTTTAAAGCACAAAAGAGAAGATTTAAATCATACTATGTAACCTCATGGTTTGGAGCTTATCTTAATAGCCTGAAACTTGAACTAAATGGAGACTATGTTACTTTTGAGGGTAAAGGTTTTTGTTAATCATCTAAACAGTTTCTCTTTCTTGAAGATCAGGATGTTTGGTATAATCATGATCAATTAACTGTATCCAGTTTAATCAAGGAAGAAGAAGAAAATGTTATTTATATAAGAAAACTCTCCAATTAATTTAATATAATCTGTAAACATGACTAAGCATTGTCACTGTTATTTCACATTGGTGTTTCCTGCATTCCTTGGATAGCAGCAGACTCTACAAGAACAACATGGATTATTGAGAGTCCCCTTTTCCTAAAACTCTACAATAGTTGCATTATCATTTTAGTGTATGCACACAGTTCTTAGTAGGCAGATACACAGACAGAGAATACTCTAAATGAGGAGTTGTTTGTTTGTTTGTTTAATATTTTCTCTCAACTTCCACAGTTGGGTTGAAACTTTCCTATTTCCTTCTTTCCAGATATTATATGAATATGGATATGACATATGATAGGGTAACATTGTTCTGAAAATTAAATATTTTTGAACTGCTTTGCACTTTTTAAGGAAAATTTTTAATTGTTTGTAAATGGATTTATGCACTTGTCAAACAAATACCATGTGCCATGCACTGTGCTAGGCACTGTAAATATCGATAGATCGATAGATCAATAGATTGATAGAAAGAGACACTGACTTTCTAGATCGAAAATGCTGAAATTCAGACAAAAAATGGGAAGATAGTCATCAATAAGCCGATATTATTGCTTTTTGCAGTGTATTCTTAGAAAAATCCACATTTCATGTGTGATTGACAGTAGGTATCAATTGCATATGAAAGATAGTATACAAAGATTTCAAAAAAAGTCTTTTCACAAATAACTGTGAGTGACACTTTGGAACTAATTTTTAAATGGGTTGATATGTAAAGATTTTTCTGGAAAATGTTAGAGTGGCAGTTACCACATTCAAAGACACCTTGCCAAGTGTGTCTATCATTAGCCCTGCTTTCCAGACCCCAAGGCTTCTAGGTCTCAGTAACTTAGTTTATTCCCAGGATAGGCAAATGCTGTGTCACTGATGGAATTCCTAGGAGAGGAAGGGTCATCTCTTCCCAGTCCACGTAGTAATGATCTTAGATAGCTAGTCAGCTCGAAACATACTTTGGAGGTACAGATCCACCAAGATGTAAGTGACTGAAAGGCCCAAGTGGAAGCAGAATGTTTAATCATTTCTCCTGAGTACATCTGATGACCAGGAATGGATAAAGTGCTATCTTGAGTTTCCCAGGAATGTCATCAAAGATCACAAGTTAGCAAGCCTGCAGGCTGAGCATAGTCCTCAGGCATATTTTGTTTGGCTCAAATCTTTTTTATTTTTAGCTGATTGCCAACAAAGAGTTATGACATTTTAAAAGAATTCAATTTCTGACTTTTCTTGAAAAAGCAGAAGATTGAGGTACACTGGATTCACATTCTCACATGTCAGCAACTGGCCAGAGCTGTGCAGCAGCTGCCCCATTTTGAAACGGGAGGACTTCTCCAGTATATTACGCTCTTTACCACCTCCTGTTGTCTTGCACTCAGTCCACTTCATATTATTGAGTTTGAAACATTTTGCTTCAGTTTTCAGATGTGAGAATATGTGGGCTCTAGAGTTTTCTGCTCTAGACTTTATTAATCCCTACGACTGGGGTGTTCAAGGCTTGATGTATGCCAAGCTGATACACTCTGCAGACTATATTATTCCCTTCTATGCAGTACGGCATTGACACAGCACACCTCAAACTGTCTCAGTCTACCTAACAAAGCAAAGTGAGAAAACCAGTAAAAAAGGGAGAATGAGAGCAGATAGATTCAATTTCAGTTTTTTGGTACTTTGATAACCATTGATTACTAGCTTTTTAACACTTTTAACTGTTTAAAAATGACTGCCAAGAAAACTTACAAAAGTGTTCTTTATAGTAACCATGGAACTATTGAAGAAAGGCTTTTTATGTGATGATTGTTAGTTTTATATATTACAAATGGCTGGCAAATTGTATTCTTTTCAGCTTCTCTTCACTCAATGTCTGCATCTGTTTTTAAGTCATAGTTATTGGATTTTAATAAAATACTGATCCTTTTGTATTGTTTCCCCTTTCATCTTCTGAATACATTTGTTCTTTTTTAGGTGGTGGTAGCAGGCACCATAATAATTCAGAATATTGGAGGTAAGCAATTGAAAGTGCACTGCTTATGTGTAAGTGTGATGGAAATGATTTCCTCCTTTGGTTTCTTGCCTTACTACAGGTCTAGCTGGGAACCTGAACCTCTGTAGACAAAGGTGTCTCAGAAGCCCTGTGTGTTGTCCTCATTACTCTTTTTTTTTTTTTTTAAATCCTTTTTAGCAGCTCTTGTAGGACAATAGTTTCTAAATTCAGTTGCAGCTAAACTCTTGATTTCAATCTTGTTATTAGGTCTGCAACACACCTCTAAAGCATGGGCTTTCTGTAGTTGTAATAGTGGTGAGGTACAGCTTGGAAAAACTCTCCAGGTGATTCTGAAGTATTTCCCCTCTACTTTTGTCCTGATCATCCCCAGTGGCGTATACTGCTTTAGAGGAAGTGGTGTTCCATGGCAGTGTCAGGTGTGGAAAGGCAATCTCCTTTTGTAACCAAGAAATTGAAAATGACCACGTGGTTTAAAAAATAAACAAACTTGAGACAAATGAAAAGTATTCTCACATTTATCTTGCATCTTGTTCCCATTAAAAAATGATCCTGATATCAAGAACTGTGTAGAAACAAAAATTACTTTTAATTATTGATAGTTATTGACTAAATGTATTAAACATTTAAATCCAAAATACTATGGGAATCATGTTTGTATATGTTGTAAAGAAGTTACAAATGCTGAACAATATCTTAATTTTCTTTTACCGTTGACTGGAGTGCTAAATAAATACTTTTACTTTAAGGTTAAATACACAGAGAAGGTTGATAGGCACTTTGGATCTTATTCAAGAAGGTATGGTCAGAGGAAATTTTAATCTTATTTCTTATCTGTGACAGTTCAAAATAATTTAAAGATGACAGCTTTAATAAAGTTTAACTGATACTCGAGATCTGAGCTATTTCACTTTAAGTATTGTTCAACAAAATTCCATCTTTAATGAGTTTCTTGGTCAAGGAAAAAATTAACATTCCAACAATAAATTGTATTTGCCATTGTTTTGGAAATCCTGAACATTCATGTTTTAATTCTTTGAATTTTCAGGGCAAAAAAAAATATTATTGAAGGAGAAGAATGCTTTCTTGGATGTCGTACCAAATAATTTCCTTGTAACACACACTTCACTCTTCACATTAGCAGTCAGTAACCAGTCTCTTACCTAATGAATCTATATAATATCATTGATTTTAAGATCTACTTTGGAATGCTTTATTTTAGCAAATACGTATTGCTTAAATGTGCACTTGTAATGTCGCTAATGTGAAAGTATGTTTTGATATTTTCAATCCCTTATTTTCCTCTCTATATGATTAGTAAGAACCATCAAGCACATTTTGTTTGGATTAGGGTTAACTATTGTTTATTTTATGTAGAGTTTTCAACCCAGGACTTTGGATCTAAATTTGTGACTGGCAAAATGCCTGCTGTTGTATTCTCTGTATCCTTCACCCTGATCTCTTCCTTGTTCCCTAATCTGGTGTGCAACTGTTATTGTACATGACTCTATTTTAGCACTTGCTGTTATTAGGTTGAAGTTATCTCTGTATATGCTTTTACTTCCCCACTATATTGTCAGCTCCTCTAAGGCAAGGATTATGTCTCATTTCTCTTTGTAGTCCCAGAACCTAGCACAATACTTGGAACTGGATAAACCTTTTTTTAAAGCTTAATGGAGCTGAATATGATTTATATGTGCTATTTCCAAGTACTTTTTAATATTCCAGCTATATTTATCAAGAAGAAAAGGGGACTTCTAGACTGATCACTAGCTTTAAATATTTGAAAAGCTGAACATGAAATATAGAAAGATACTAGACTAATTTAGTATGGTTCTGGAGGGCAGAACTGGTTCTAATGTGTAGAAATCTACAGTGAAGCCGGTCTGGTTTCATTTGGAATGCTAAGCTATGTGATAATGGAGATGGCTTACACTCCTTTGAAAAAGCTCTGTATCCCTGAAAACATTCAAACAGAGCTGGTTGGTCAGTTGTCAGAATGTTCTAGAAAGAATTCCTGCATTTGGTGGCAGATAAATCATCAGTTATTCCAACTCTGTTTGTTGATTTGCTTGCTTGCTTTGTTTCAGAAACTTTTCTTAAAAAGTGACTTAGAAGCAATCACAGAAATTTTTAATGTCCCTCAAATTCAGAAAAGCTGGTAATGCTTATTCCATTTTTAGAATAATGTCCTCATGATTTTCTTCACATTGGTTAAAAGTTTATTTATTGAGAGCCCACTAAATAATAACTGAAACGTATTTTCGGAGCTTTTTTTTCTTTTGTCTTAGCAAGATGTGCATATAATCATTCCTTTATTATAGTAGACTTGGAAACTTGCTCTTCTGAGCAGAACACTGGGTTGGAAGTCAGATATGTTGAATTCTGTCTGCTCCAGTCTCTGCCATTGGGTAGCCATGTGTGTTGGGAAAATTCCTCTCAGCTTCAGTTTCCTCTTTGTTAAATTGCTGGGGGTAGGATGGGAAAAGCACGAAGCTTAAGGTCCCTTCTTACCACAAAAGTCACATTCTAATTTAGCACTTTGATAGGCATGTTAATTCCTTCAGAGCATTAAAATATTTTTATTACAGGAAAGTTTTGTGGGAGGGTTATGCTTCGTTCAAAAGATGATTTGGTCTTTTCTTAGGTATCTTTAACAAGTCAGAAACTATTGCTCTAAAAGCTTTCATGGATGCTATTCTTTTTCAGAAAGGAGAGTCTCAGTTCTTAGAACTACCCTTTAGGGCAGCTGCTGAGCCTCTGATGTTAAAATCTAGGAATTCCAGGCTTACAAGGTAATTTCTTGATTAATCTAAGCTAGGTCTGTGGAAGCCCTTAACAGCGCTAAGCCATGTATGCTTGAGAAGAAACAGCATACTTATTTGGGAGGATCTTTAATATGTTGTGCATATGACTTATTTAATGTTATTCTTTCAAAATGGATTTTGACTTTTCTCTTTGTTAATTGGAAATACATTGGATATTTATAAGATGATATGAAGTGTATAGCATCAGATTAAATGTTTGCACTTCTTACATGCCTATCTGCATATATAATATAGTTCAGATAGCATTTTTGAAAGATAGTATATTCACTATTAGTATAAATGGTTGGAGTTTTTCAGTGGTTGTTTAGAAATGAAAAATAATATAATAGATTGTCTTTAGGTCAAGCCTCCTCCTAGACACTTTAATTATACTTACAACAGCTCTTCAGGGTAGATGATACTATCCTCGTTTTACAGAGGTCGAAATCAGTGCTCAGAAGGGATAAATGACTCGCTTACCTTTACCCCTTAATACAGCCAGGACTCAAATCTCACTTGGTCTACTTCTAAAGGCTTTGTTCTTTCTGCTCTGATATAGTAAATGCTTGAAAAGCTATGAAAAGATTAAATGTTGAGGATTTTTAAAACTCCTTGGGGACAGGAACTATGTGTTTTCAGAACGTGACCTAGTTTCTGGTAGAGGAACTCAATAAATAATATTTGTTGAATGAATGAGACAATTTAAAAAAATTCTATTTAGAAGCCTAAGATTTTGCTTCAAGGAGACAATTTTATATATACTGTATAAATGATAGAAAGAAACTTGAAAGCCCATAGAGTGGTTTATAGTTTAGAATTATATAAAAATTAAAAGGTTGAAAATATTGAGGAGAGTTAGATCTTATATATGTAAAATAGATAAAGTATTTTAAAATCTTCTGCTTTCAGGTTGGATAATCATGTCGTAGATTAATGCTTCCTAACTCTTTTATTCTTTGTAACATTTAAACATTTCTCAGTTTTCTTGGGATTCTATGCCCCTGATGAGAAAAATGAAACAGGGGCCTTTAGAAGCAAGATGATCATGAATTGTCCTTGATCAATATTTGTTACATGGATCTTTTAGTAAGACTCAGTTTATTCCCTACATCTTTGTATTCCATATATCTAAGTAATTTTGCTCATTCATTTATGTTCTTAAGTACCTAGCACTTAGTAGGTGTTTAATAAATCTTATTTATTATAGGAAGAAAGTAAGGAATAAGAGAAGGAGGGAGAGAAGGAAAAGCCAGTGACCTGGTTTGGTATTCCTTTAAAAAAGGAAGATCAACTGGCAAGAGAAGACCACACAAAATGCATAAGTGAGCATATGGTTTCTTTAGGGAAAAATCGACTGTCAGAACTTCACAGAAAACCTTTTTTCCCCAGTACAATCACACACTAAGTATTAGTCACAGGGCACTAGTGTGGTCTAACAAATAGATTGGAAAAATCTACTGTCTTTGAAAAATCTCTAAACTTTATAATAGAAAAAAATGTGACTCACTAAATTTAGCACTCTTTTTCTAGGGTTATGGAAACCATTACCTTTAGAAAATGGAGAGCCACGTAGTAAAATACTGCTTAGAAGCAATTCCTGATTGCCTCCCAACACTGATAAATTAGGGGCCCAAAATAGGCCAGAGCCAGAGCCAGAGAGCCCCCAGCTGCCCGATGCCTCAGGCACCGGAGGGGCATTTGCTGAGAGTCATTGTTTCTTGGACATAAAGTCAGAAAAGAAGCATCTGGGAGTTTTAATATTTAACGCTGTTAGAGGGAAGAGAACTCTGGCTGAGAGTTTGAATTTAGTGGACTACAAGTTAAAGGATTAAGAACTGTAATAGCAAATAAGTACAGGTAGTTTCCACGTAGTTCCTCTAATTGTGTTGCATTATGAGATTCTTTTCCTAAAAACCAAGGTAAGTAGTTTCACAAGTGTTTGAACTCCTGAGATAGACCACACAGTTGGCTAAAATATCCCTAGAAATCAAGCAGTAAACCTCAAATCATCTTCAGTCAAGTTGAAAGTCCTGTTAACTTTGATGAGTACGTGATAAAAGTGAAGTTAATTGATGTCATTTCTGGTTTCATATCTTGCTCAACTCAAAACGCAAGGTGAGTGGCTCCTAGGAGTACGTTAAATTCTTATTTTGCTCTTTTAAAATATGAAGGACCACTATGGATAGCATCTTCTTTCCTTAGTTCTTTAAAGGAGAATAAAGATTGAGTCACTGTTCCATATTGTGAAAGGGGAACCCTAAACATTAGTAGACTTACTGAAACCTCCTGAAATTGCTAGAATGACCCAGATTTTCCAGCCTGGCAGAGATCCCACAGACCTACTCCAGCAGACTTGATTAACGCCTCAGTTTGGGTATCTAAGTTTTAAGAGAAACTCAGCAGCCCTTTTATGTGGTCAAGTAGCACAGTTTCTAAATCTCATAAGCAGAAAGGTATAAATAAGATCATTCTCAGTTGAGAACTATAAAAATTTCAAATTCTCAGTATTTTTCAAAATCGTGATTTAATATTAAGTTAGAAACCCTTTGGCTTTACTTTCTTACTGAAATATATATATGTGTGTGTGTGTGTGTATATTTTTTTTTTTTTGGTAAGATAACTGAAGTCTTTTAGAATTACTGGTTTGTACCATCTCCTGGGATACAGGGATTGGGAGTGCTGTTACAACGCCATCTGCTGGTCAGCTCATCTGTAGTCAAACTGCGGCTTTTTTGAGGCCTGAATAGTATTGTCCAGAAATTCTAGAAAGCACTGTCTTAGAATAGGAGAAATAAAGGAAATTTGGAAGGGGAGTCTTTCTTACAAGTCCTTCCTTTGACAAAATTTGCGGGTTACATGTCACTTTAAAAAGGTTTTGAAAATAATGTATTTCTTAGTAACAGTTGTTAATTGAAGTTTAATTATAGGGTTCTCAGAATAGTAAATATTCTGGTCAGTTTTTATTCAAGTTTAAGATCTTGATAAATAGTAAAACAAAGATATATATTTTCCTAGGGTTATGGGGGGAAAAGTTCCTCCATATATTTTTGATTTCCATTTGTGCACAAATTAGGGAAATGACCTTGTTTTCAGAGTTTTTTAAAAAGTCCTTTTTAAAAACGAGAGAGATTGTGTTGTGTATTATTTTGAATGGAGATATACTTTAAGTGGCATTTGGACATTTAGTAGGAACACCAGGTTAATAAGACACATTAAATAGAATAAACCAGTTGCTGTCCATGACTAAAAACATGTTTGAAGTAAAACTGAATCTCTCTTAGAAGGAAAGGCAAACTTATTATTTCCTCCCATAGTACATCTGTTTAGAACTGGCTGACTAATCCTTCAAGAAGTTGCTGAACTTCTTCCAAGTGCTGAAAGCCTAATTCTGTTTTAAAAATAGATCTACATAATCTTATCTTCATACGTGTTTTTAAGTGTTTAACAAAAAGGATAAATTATTTTTGTAAACTAATGGTTTCTTAGGTCCACACTCCAATTGAAGCTTTGTCTTTTTTTTTTTTTAAGGAGTCCTGGGAAAAGTAACCTATGAGAGTACAGGGTTTGTGGGAAGAAGAATTGGTTTTTGTATTAATTTTTTTCAATTTCAGTGTAGTGTTAATATCTCAAATATGTGAGAACAGGACACTTTCTCTTCTGAACTACAGTAATAGCTGTAGATGCAATAGAATCATAGTGGTAAATGCAGTAGTCCTATCATGAAACTCCGTAGCCTATCTGAGGAATCTTGACTAAACACTTTACCAAACCAGCTACAAACTGAAATGAAAATACATCTCAAAGTGAAGTGAACATTATAAGTGTTTTTAACGCTTCTAACTAATGTTCTGTGTTGTAGAAATTCTTTATTTTCTTTGAACCCAACTGCTAAACTCAGCATTCAGAAGCAATTTGTTGTTTAAATGGTGATGGAAAAAAAAAGAATAATGCTGGGGAGTGGTCCTTTTGATAGAATTTTCTTATTTTTTTTTCCTGTGGTGGATTTCTTCTCCACTTTGCTTCTCTGCACTTTCTCATAATGTAACAGTTAACAGTGCAGATTTCTCAAGCCAGATGGGCTGCTTCCACCATCACTAGCTTGGGCAAGTTAACTCTTTGTGCCTCCATTTCCTCACCTGTGAAATAAGTGTCTACCTCACAGGTTGGTGGTGAGGAAATAAATTTAAACTTAACTTTAAATGAGAAAATAACTTACGAATCACTTAGAATAGGCATACTAAGCCCCCAGATGTTCACTGTTCTTATAGTTCTTCTCCTCCAGAGCACTTTTCCCTTTTGTGTTTTTGACATCTCTCCCCTCAGCCTCCATGCTCCCAACTCATGTGTTTCTCTTTAGGATTAGATCAACCAATATTAATACCTTACTATTTGCTATTGCCTAATCAAATGTTACCCTATTTTAGTCATTTCTTAATAGAACAGTTGCTTCTCCACATGGTTTTTAAAGAATTCTTTCAACTTCTGTGTTTCGATTAAGTTGACAGATTTTTTATTTCCCTCCCAGGGCAGTTTCTATTAAATGAGTTCTATTTGTTATGTTTAAAATGAAGGAGAAAAGAATACCTATTTAGTTAATATGGTGAAACTAAATGATTTGTAATGGTTGAATACCTGTCACCAAGGTATGTCTTCTAGCCCTAATTCTGGCTTTGGTGGTATGAAGGCCAGAACCACTTAGCTATAACCATGGCTCTTGTGGATGACCCTGTTACAGCTATTAATTTAAAGGACAACATGGTGTGTCTTGTATTAGGAGTCTATACTGTGTATCGATGTCAGCAAAAATCATTTACAAGTTCTTGCTTTTGACCTGTCTCTAAGATAAGTCCTTAAACACTTCCTTATGCTATTAATAGAAGACATGAGATGAAAGGTGTGGCAAGCAGCTTTTGGAGCTAGTGAACCTTTGGGTTAAAAACAATGGATATATGAGCATTCCTATTGAATTTATATCTTTAAAACTTTTCCACTTTATTTTATTGAGCTGACTGTTCTTTTTATGTAAATCTAAGATGTATTCCTAACTTAATGTATATTCAGTAATTTTTGTTTGCTTCTCTCTGTACTACATATAATATGTTAAGGTGCTAGTCCTTGCATGAAAGTTTTCTTGTGGTTAGGAAAAAATAATCTAGACAGTGAAAAGGATAGTGTCTTTCTTTGTTTTGCTTGCTTAATCAGTGGAGTTTTTCCCCATCATGAGCTCTGTGGTTTTGTAGCTCTTAAAACAAACACCAGCATTCTCTAAGAAGCAGTATTTTACATGTTTCATTATATTTATATCTTGTATGCTGAGATCTTTTTTTCTGAGAGAGAAACATATGTTTGGTGAGTTCATATTTCTTGAAATATACATGATTCTTCAGACTGGAATCTAATGAAATAGGACTCCCATTTGAAAACCAAAGAGTTAAGGCTACAACAGAGGATAAAAGTGATCAAATGATTAGCCAGGGGCTAATAGAAATTCTGGGAAGAATGACAGATTGTATATTAGGAAGAAATATGATCTCATATTCATTGAAGCTTTTTACAACTAAAGATCTAAAAGAAATAATAGAAAATTACTGAAAGAGATGAATGTCTGAAACTTTAGAAAAGCATGTGGTATTGGATTAATCCAAGCAAGAAAGACTGATGGGCAGATAATAAATTACATTGTGTAGGAAGTCTGCATTCCTTGTTTTCAAGTACTTTTTTATTTTTTTCCCTTGGAAGATATATTTAAGTAGCTCTAGGCCAGTTTCAGAATATTCAGTTCATGATTTTCATCATCACACCATATGTGTATGATTCTTTGGAATAGATAAAGTATTATAAACAAAGACCCCCAAATCCTTTAGTGGAGAAGGTTAATCTAAACCTTCCTTCTGTTCTGTACCAAATTGGTAGCATTTTTCCTTATGAGAATATGAACGACTTAGAATATCTTTTCACTTACAATTAATTGTAATGTCCCATAACTTACAGAGAGTTTGGAGAAATGTACTGTACTTCTGCTGAGGAAAAGGCTTTATTTCAACAGCTGTACTTCTGCTGGGAAAAAAGAAATAGTCATAAACTGGAAAATGTGAATATGTATATTTTCATTGCAGAGAAGTGACTATTTGCTTAACTGTTCTAAATTTTACTTTGCCATAAGTACATGTTGTTTTACCAAAAAAAAAAAAAAAAAGAGTGTATGTGTTTGTATATGTAAGCGTTGCCTATCTTCATGTAAATTTATACACAAACTAGTATATATGCTTTTTTTTTCCCCAGGGTCGAGTGGTCACACAACACTGTAATAATTGTGAAGTTCAGCTACTTTTAAATATGTTTATTGAGAAACATACATTCTTCTTCTTAAACTCTTTGAGCCTTTTAATCAGTTTTTCCCCAGATTTTTGCCATTCAGGCTTGGCATTCATTTGTGTTCTTAGTTTTTGTAGGTACAAGGAGAAAGTGAAATGTTTCCTGAAATATAAATAAGTAATAAAATTAACATGCACACAGAGTACACTCTATTCTTCATGGACATATTCTTGTTGGCTCTTTTTTAATATATACTTAATCTCTGGGGGAAACAGAGATTATTACTCTGTTAAACTGACTCTAAATCATCTGAGTTTCTATATACTTAAGCATTTAAGTTTAAACTCAAGTATTTACATATAAATGAGTTCTGTATTCTGTAACCATATTAAACATTTCCTAGTATATGATAGAAGGTTAATAAGATGTGGGTTTTTTTTATAGTTATACAAGAAATAGAATCATTATTAAAATGCTATAGAAGTTCTTGGATCCTGTCTGATAGAATGTGAGAAATAATGCTAGCTTCAGGTTTTGATTGCATAATACAGATGAGCCCTGTTAATAAAATGGAATAAAAGTTATAAGCTTTGTCTCTTTAATATGCTTAATAGTTGCAATTGAATCTTTTCTCATCTGTTTTAGAGGACAACTTAAAATGTAACTCACTGTGCATTTTGTTATTGTTTTATAATAACGTGTCCAAAAATGTGTGTGGGAGGACAGTGGCAGAGAAAAGGAGAGAGAGGCAGTGAGACTTCTGGGGGGAGGTCTCTCTCTAGTAAGAAAGAACAAGTAATCAAACTTATTAGCTATACTTATTTATCTCCTGTATCTATATCAAATATTGCTAGACTAACCACTAATGCCTTGGACAGGGGAATAACATTAAGAGTTTTGGCCAAATTTCAAGCAAAATTTCATTTATAAGTGGCCTATAATCAAGACCCTTTCTTTTACCTAAATCGTTTGCCTTGGACTTGAAAGGAAACAAAAGATACCTAATGAGCTTACCAATTATTCTTCTCTACAAAGTTATTTATCTCCATTCCTGGTATATATCTATCTTTGAGGATAGTGCAGTAAGAATTAATCTTCCACATGCTGTCATAGCCCAAATGGACATCCGTATTTCTGGATAGATTGTTCTTTAAATGGGTAAAAATTATAGAATTCTAATAGGAACTCTTTTTATTCTGTTTGCAGCTATGTCATCTTATCTTTTAATTATTAAAACAGAGCTTCCTGCTGCTATTTCAGAATTTTTGTCTGGAGACCATAATGGGTAAGAAAAGATACTTCACATTATATCCATTCATTTATTAATTCAATAAATATATATTAAGCCCTTGTGGGAAGTAAAATAAATGTAGCCCCTGCCCTCAAGACACTTACAAATTAGGCAGAGGCAGAGTAATAGTAGAGAAGAAAACACTCTGCAGATGTCTGGTGATGTTCCATTATGTGCAGAGCACGGCGCTGTGAACCCTCTGGTGCGCCAGTGTAATTCTTGCATTCCATGGGGGCATGAAAGGGCAGGACAGGTATGATCTAGCTCTTGGAGAAGAGTAAAGGAGAAATTTCTGGATATGAAAGATTGGGTGGGGGAAGGGGGCAGGCAGAAAGCACTGACAGTAAAGGTCTTAGAGGAGGGGAGTGGATAATACCGCTGCCACTTTTCAGCGAACAATAGTGATAAAGATAAATCAGAGTGATAACATTACAACATACTTGTGTAAGATCCTGTTATAAAGCATTATTAGAAAAAATTTGTTTCATTTCCTGTTGTTTAACAATATTATAAACAATACTAAACCATGTTACACTGCCCTTCTCCTTTCTTATTTTAAAAATACTGGGCAGCTCAATATCAAAAAAACAAACAACCCAATCCAAAAATGGGCAGAAGACCTAAATAGACATTTTTCCAAAGAAGATATACAGATTGCCAACAAACACATGAAAGGATGCTCAACATTGCTAATCATTAGAGAAAGGCAAATCAAAACTACAATGAGGTATCACCTCACATCAGTCAGAATGGCCATTGTCAAAAAATCTACAAACAATAAATGCTGGAGAGGGTGTGGAGAAAAGGGAACCCTCTTGCGTTGTTGGTGGGAATGTAAATTGATACAGCCACTATGGAGAACAGCATGGAGGTTCCTTAAAAAACTAAAAATAGAACTACCATATGACCCAGCAATCCCACTACTGGGCATATACCCTGAGAAAACCATAATTCAAAAAGAGTCATGTACCAAAATGTTCATTGTAGCTCTATTTACAATAGCCAGGACATGGATGCAACCTAAGTGTCCATCAACAGATGAATGGATAAAGATGTGGCACATATATACAATGGAATATTACTCAGCCATAAAAAGAAACGGAATTGAGTTATTTGTAGTGAGGTGGAGGGACCTAGAGGCTGTCATACAGGGTGAAGTAAGTCAGGAAGAGAAAAACAAATACCGTATGCTAACACATATACATGGAATCTTAAAAAAAAAAAAAAGGTTCTGAAGAACCTAGGGGCAGGACAGGAATAAAGACACAGATGTAGAGAATGGACTTGAGGACACAGGGAGGGGGAAGGGTAAGCTGGGAGGAAGTGAGAGAGTGGCATGGACATACATACACTACCAAACGTAAAACAGATAGCTAGTGGGAAGCAGCTGCATAGCACAGGGAGATCAGCTCAGTACTTTGTGACCACCTAGAGGGGTGGGATAGGGAGGGTGGGAGGGAGACGCAAGAGGGAGGGGATATGGGGATATGTGTATACATATACCTGATTCACTTTGTTATACAGCAGAAACTAACACAACATTGTAAAGCAATTATACTCCAATAAAGATGTTAAAAAAAATATACTGGGTTCTAAAGACTATTGACTCATCTCTTTTTTATGGCGGAAAAAACCCAGATTAATTATACTTTTCCTTTTACTACGTATAACATGAAATTTTTAGAAAAATAAACTTGAAAAGGCTAAATGAATCCTTTTAATTGTCATCAAATTATTATATATAGTTTCTAAACCACAACACTAAAACCCGTCAGACTTTTAGATTTAAATGTTTGGTTGTTTTGCTCCAATATTTGAACTTGTTCTGGACTGCCGGGCAAGTTTTCAAAATTGAGTTTTAGATTTTACAAGTTGGCTTCCATGAAAGAATTCTACTTAGACAACTGCAAATACATATTTATAAGGAAAATATGGTATAGTTTAAATCTGAATAGGAACCATCAAGAATATGTGATTGAAAAAAGGTAAGTAGAAGTCCTTAATGATTTTTCATCATTGGAAGATATTGTGCCTTTGTATAGCACTTTGTATAGGTTTCCACATTCATTATCACATCTGATACAGCTACCTTGTTTTTTATTTTATCTATAGCTTTATCTAGTTACTTTTAAGTTTTTTGCTCTTATTTTGATAAATAGTTGCTAAATGACATACCTATGTAAAGTTTGCTTTTGTATTTGCTGTAAAAATATTGAGGACAACTTCTATTCTCAAAAAGTTCTATGCAAAGAACAAACGTATGGACACCAAGGGGGGAAAGCGGCAGGGAGCAGGGTCGTGGTGGGATGAATTGGGAGATTGGGATTGACATATATACACTAATATGTATAAAATAGATAACAAGAACCTGCTGTATAAAAAAAAATGTTTTTTTAATTCTACGCAATAAATTTCTTTTATAATTTAGGGCTAAGAACTCAAGGCAATAAGAGGTGAAATAAAGAATGTTAGACTACGAGTAAATTCTCTCCATTTCATATTCAGTAACCTCAAGAAATTAATTTAACTTCTTTTGGCCATATAATTTAATTTTGGGCCCGAGGTTTCTTCATCTGGCACAATGGTGGTGCCAGTACTGCCTTCTTAACAAAGTTGTTGAGATGACCAAATAAGATATTATAAATATACAGGCTTTTGTAAGCTGATAGCATAGTGTAAATGTGGAGAATTAAGCAACTCCGTAATGTCGTATGTCAGTTATACCTCAAAAAAAAAAAAAAAAGAAGGAATTCCAGTAATAATAACTATATAAAGGTAGTTCTTCCCTATTTGCTCTGACTGCCAGGAAGGTCAGAGTCATATTTGCATGTCTTGCATAAACTATGTTAATCCTACTAGTTGTCACATGTGTTCTCCTTTTTCTTGGTCCTGAATTTGGTGACTTCTGTTTATTTTCTTTTTTATTGTCATATATCACAAGGACAAAAATACACATAAAGTTTTAGAAATAATTAAGGTAGTATGTGACAGAACTATTAAAACTTAGGTCTTCTTTTTCTAAAAGTGATACTTTTACCATAGGTTCATTTTAAATCAGTTGTCATTTACTTTATTGGTTTTTTTTTCTCTGATTTGTTTAAAGAAACAAATAAAAATTAACTCCGTCTTATTCATATTAGTAGAAAATTGATAAAAATGTTATTTTTACATGTCAGAAATGAATTTTTACAACTGTATGCTTCAAAATACTGTGGCCAGTTTACATCATCTCTGTTAGGATGTTTTAAAATTGCACATCTTTTTAACAGCCTCGTCTTGTTTTAAATGTAATGTGTATTCACTTATTTTGGACTTCAAAGTTTTGAAAAGCGTTAGTAAGTGACTAATTATATTAATTGGTTAGAATGCAGTTAAATCATTAGTCTTTAAACCTTAATGCTGTAAAATAATTAAGACACAAATGTTATGGTAATTGATTTAACTATCTGGGCAGTTTATTTCTAGGTAGAGTTACAGAGCAATATTTCTTCTGTGAGATTAATCTGATATTGATATACTTTGAGGGTTTGAATTACAATGCATTGCAGTTAAGAATTTTCTGTTGTGCTTATTATCTGTGTTATCCGTGAGATTTGATGTACCTTTGTGAAAAATAAACCTTTATGAAGATGTTATCAAGAAGAAACTATTTTCATAATATCCTAATTTCAAAAATTATTATTAGAAGTCAGAAGCTATAATACTGATACCAAATTTTTATGAGGCATCTATATTTTTCATAGAATAACTTATATTCAAAAAATCTATGGCTGTTAAAAGTTGGAAGCTCTCTGTTAACATTTAATGATCTTGTCAGCGGAATATGATTGACACAATTAAGTTGTCTTGCATTTGAGTTACATAATTGATATGGGATGTGAGTAAGATCCTAATTCAGAACATATGATACTCTTGTTCCATTCGAGAATGAAATTAAAGCAACTTATAAATAAATCTGGTTTTCATTAAAATACGGGAAAAAATCTGCATGCCGAAGCATTTGCAATACAGCTAAGGATCTATACTCTATATTTCATACTTGGAACATTTTTATCATATAGGATTAAATCCACAGATCAAACAAGTTTTCCAGGAAGTATAAAACTTTTTACTCTAATTCTTTTGGCTTGAAGAGAGTGTATATTTACAATAGATCACAGTAGGAAAATAGGGGTTTTGTTAGATAACTCTTTTTTCCCCCACTTAGGAAAAATTTTCAGGCTAGCATATTCTTCTAAAATCTTGAGTTATAAAATGTGCTTTTGCAATTTCTTTGTACTGGCTTGTATTTCTCAAGGTGGAGTTTTATTTTGTAAGTTTAATCATTTCTGTTCCTTGGAAAATATCCATTGCCAAGCACAATTCAGTTGACTGTGACATGCACATGAAATTTAAACTAACTTTACCGTTCCTTACTGTATTGCCTTTATTTTTGATGAATGGTAAAGAAAAGCATTGTATTTATAATTGCCTGTATTAAGATAACTTAATAAAGATAAGAAATGATTAATATTGACCAGTAGCCAAACCAGGGACAGAGAAATTATTTTTTGCAATAGTTCTTTTTAATATTAGGAATTAAAAGTTTAATCCTGTGAAGACAGTGTAAAGAAATCACAATCTTGAGAAAAATGAGGCAATACCTGAAAAAATACCATAAATTCCAGAGTGACTATTGAAGAATAGAGAGTATTTCCATTGCTTCTATTACTAAGATCATCATCATCCTTTTGCTGATTTTGCAGACATAGAATGAAGTTGTTGAACCAGATGATCTCTGAGGTCCCTTCTAGCTCTAACATTCCATAACTCTGTGATTCTGAGTTAACTGCTGGGAGGAGGTGAAGTTATCTTCTGGCGCCCAGTGCTCTGGGCAGTCATATGGCTTCTACGGACATGAGTGAATTGTGATCTGAAATTATAAAGTTATAAAGTATATAATAGTGTATGTTATAAAGTTCAGGATTTCAAAGTGTTCCTAAGATTCTTATACAGGAGAAAAGAGTCTTTGGTCCTGAGGATTAACGTGCTCCCTTTGCCCAGCTCTCCCTTCGTGACAGCAGGGACAGCAGAATTAACAGATGGAATCTACTTTGGTGCGCCTCTGGGCCTTTTTTTTCTCCTTGCGCTGCAACTGTCTGAGTCTGTTTTGGGTCCCAGAAGGAAGGAGATTTCAGGCATAGAGCCCTGGGCTTTTTGCCAGCTTCAGAAATTTAGTTGCCAGGTGTTCCCCAGTGAGGGTTATTTTGAAGTTCCCATTTTCATATGTATTCAAGAGTGATTAGAAGATGAATACGCCGAGGAGTGTCATGTTGTATTTGTAATCTCTGCACGCTCTTAGAACCTCCTGCATACCAGGACTTGAGGGGCATGCGCAAATGCAGGCCCATTAGCTAGAAATACTTACGTGTAGGCTTTAGTTTCTGGCACATGCATTTCCTAAAGGCATGAGTTAGGGTGGAGGAGGGTGAGCCGTGCTCACGGTGTGGCTTCTGCCGTTGCTCCTTCTCTTGTTCTGTTAAAGAGGAAGTTGTCAGCACCCAACAGTACCTTTTATCGTGTATCTTTTTTTATTTTTTTGGCTGCACTGCGTGGCGTGCGGGATCTTAGTTCCCTGACCAGGGATCGAAATCGCACACCCAGGGAAGTCCAGTAGTACATTTTAAAGATACATTAAAGAGGACTTCTTCATACACCAAGGTGTAAAAGAGACACAGTGAATCATAAAGTTTGTGTTAGAAGCCATGGGCTGAAGCCCATGTAGAGGAAAACCTTTTCTTTCTTTCCTTTTTTTTTTTTTTTAAAGTGAGATATTTACATGTAACAACATTGTTTAAGTTTAAGGTGTCCAACGTGTAGATTTGATACACTTATGTACTGTGGTATGATTATCACTGTAGTGTTAGCTAATACCTCCATTCCCTTGTGTACTTATCATTTCTTTTCTGTAGTGAGAACATTTAACATCCAGTCTCTCAGCAACTTCCAAGTATATAAAATAGTTATGTTAACCATAATCACATTGCTTTGCATTAGATTCCCAGAACTTATTCATCCTCTATCTGCAAGTTTGTACCATTTGATCAACATCTCCTCAGTTCCCCTACCCACCAGCCCCTGCTAACCACCATTCTACTCTGTTTCTACAAGTTCAGCTTTTTTAGATTCCACAAATATGTGATATACAGTATTTGTCTTTTTCCGTCTGACTTATCTCACTTAGCATAATGCTTACGCTGGTCTATTGATGTTATCACAAATGGCAAAATTTCTTTCTTTCTCATGACTGAATAATATTCCATTGTGTGTGCGTGTATGCACCACATCTTCTTTATCGATTCATCCATTGACAGACACTTAGGTTGTTTCCATATCTTGGCTATTGTGAATAATGCTGCAATAAACATGGGAGTACAGATATCTTTTTGATATCCTGTTTTAATTTCCTTTAGATGTATGCCCAGAAGTGGGATTGTTGGACCAATCATATGGTAGTTCTGTTTTTAATTTTTTGAGGAACCAACATACTGTCTTCCATAGTGACTGAACCAATTCACATTCCCACCAACAGTGCATAAGGCTTCCCTTTTCTCCATATCCTTGTCAATACTTGTAATCTCTTGTCTTTTTTTTTTTAAGTTTTTTTTTTGATGTGGATCATTTTTAAAGTCTTTATTGAATTTGTTACAATATTGCTTCTGTTTTATATTTTGGTTTTTTGGCCAGGAGGCATGTGGGATCTTAGCTCCCTGACCAGGGATCAAACCCGCACCCCCTGTATTGGAAGGCGAAGTCTTAACTACTGGACTGCCAGGGAAGACCCTCTCTTGTCTTTTTGATGATACCTATACTAACAGGTGTGAGGTGATATTTCATTGTGCTTTTGATTTGTATTTCCCTGATGATTAGAGATGTTGATCATCTTTTCACATACCTGTTGGCCATTCATATATCTTCTTTGGAGAAAAAAAATGTCTATTTCCTCTGCCCATTTTAAAATTAGATTGCTTGATTTTTTGCTATTGAACTGTGTGAGTTCTTTATGTATTTTGAATATTAGTCTCTTATCAGATATATGATTTGGAAATATTTTCTTCCATTCCGTAGATTGCCTTTTCATTTTGTTGATTGTTTCTTTTGCTGTACGGAAGCTTTTTATTTTGATATAGTTCCTTTTATTTTTGCTTTTGTTGCTTGTGCTTTTGGTGTCATATTTAAAAAAAACTGTTGCCATGACCAATGTCAAGAAGCTTTTTCCTTGTGTTTTCTTCTATAAGTTTTATAGTTTCAGGTCTTACATTTAAGTCTTTAATCTATTTCAAGTTAATTTTTGTGAATGCTGTAAGATAGATTTCATTTTTCTGTATATGGCTATCCAATTTTCTCAGTACAATTTACTGAAAAGACTTCTTTCCCCACTGAATATTCTTGGATCCTTTGTTGAATATTAGTTGACAGTTTATGGGGTGGGGAGGGGGTATTCCTAGGCTCTCTAGTCTGTTCTGTTGGTCTGTGTGTCTATTTTTATGCCAGTACTATATTGTTTTGATTACTAAAGCTTTGTAGTATAGTTTGAAGTCAGCTTTGTTTTCTTTCTCAGGATTGCTTTGGCTATTTGGAGTCTTTTGTGGTTCCATACAAATTTTAGGATTGTTCTATTTTGGGAAATAATGTCATTGGAATTTGGTAGCGATTGCATTGACTCTGTAGGTAGCTCTGGATAGTATGGACATTTTAACACTATTGATTCTTCTGATCCATGAACACAGACTGGATATCTTTCCATTTGTCTGTATCTTCAATTTCTTTCATTTAAGCCTCATAGTTTTCAGTGTACTAATCTTTCACTTCCTTCGTTAAATAGTCATAAGTATTTTATTGCTTTCATGATATTGTGAATGGGATTGTTTATTTCTTTTTCAGATATTTCTTTGTTAGTTTATAAAAAACACAACTGATTTCTGTATATTGATTTTGTATCCTTCAACTTTACATAATTTGTTGATTAGCTCTAACAGTTTTTTGGTTGCAGTCTTCAGGATGTTCTATATATAAGATCATATCCACAAATAAAGACAGATTTACTTCTTTTCCAATTTGTATGCCATTTATTTCTTTCTCTTGCCTGATTGCTCTAGCTAGGACTTCCAGTACTATGTTGAATAAGAGTGGTAAGAGTAGGCACCCCGGTCTTGTTCCTGATCTTAGAGAAGAAGCTTTCAACCTACAGCCTTTATTATATTGAGATTTGTTCCCTCTATATCAAATTTGTTGAAGGTTTTTATCATGAAAGGATATTGTATTTTGTCACATGCTTTTTTTTTGCAGCTATTGAGATGATCATATGATTTTTATCTTTCATTCTATTAATGTGCTATATCATGTTGATTGATTTTCATATGTTGATCCACCCTTGCATCCCATGGATAAATCCCTCTTGATCATAGTGTATGATCCTTTTAATGTGCTGTTGAATTCAGTTTGCTAATACTTTGTTGAGAATTTTCACCAGGGTTATTGGTCTGTAGTTTTGTTTTTTTTGCAGTGTCCTTATGTGGCTTTGATAGTAGGGTATGCTGGCCTCATAAAATGAGTTTGGGAGTGTTCACGCCACTCCAATTTTTGGGAAGAGTTTGAGAAGTATTGGCATTAATTTTTCTTGAAACGTTTGGTAGAATTCACCAGTAAAACCATGGGTCCTGGGCTTTTCTTTGTTGGTGGGTTTTTGATTACTGATTCAGTGTTCTTACTCATTATTGGTCTGTTCGTATTTTTTAGTTTTTCCTGATTCAGTCTTGGTATACTGTATGTTTCTAGGAATTTGTCCATTTTCTTAATTTAACAGGCAGTGGGAGACTTTGGCTATCTGGTAGTGAAAGGATACATTATAGCCAACTGGAAATTCTGAGAGCATCTACCAAATGACTTGAAAAAGTAATACCTATTGTCTTTGATGCTCCCAGCTCTCATATTAGCGTGAATTTTACTTTGTTACCATTTTGCATGTGTATATATGCATATGTTTCAGTGTAAAAATATGACAGCTACAATGCAGAAAATTTAGAAGAGAAAGCAAATAAAAATTATGCATAATACCATCTCTTACCTAATCACTGTTATCATTTTATTTCCTTTGAATTTTTCCCAAAAAGCGTTTTTCAAACAGTTAATAATATTTATTTTGTATTTCTGTCATTAGTAGTTTCCATTTTACTAAATGTTTTTTTCAAAAGCTGCTTAACATTCCATTGAGTGTGCTTTTTTAAAAAAATTTTTATTGGAGTATAGTTGATTTACAATGTGTTAGTTTCAGGTGTACAGCAAAATGAATCAGTTATACATATATCCAATAAAAATTTTTTAAAAAAAGAGTGTGCTGTTTTTGACATAAACATTTTCTATTGTTAGATATATAGGATTTTACCTCAACTTTCTAATATTATAATAATGTTGTAGTCACAGCTTCATACACGTAGAATTCTTTATATTTTAGATTATTCTCTTAGAGTAGGTTACCACATTTTTATTGTCCTTTGTACATATTATCAATGTTTTTCCAAAAGATAATGCTAATTGACAAGATCACTAGCAATGTATGAAGTACCAATTATTCCACATCCTTGAATATTTTTTTAAAATATTTTTACTCATCTAATTTCTATAGCCTTATTATTTATTTCTTTAATTAGTGCCAGAGATTGGATTTTTCTTCATGTGTATTTACTAGTTGTACTTCTCTCATGAATTGTTTAATTTTTATGTACTAAAACAAAGTCTTTACTATTAAAGTCTTGGGGAAATTGTCTAATTTTTTAAAACTTCAACACATGTATTTTTATATTGAAAAATTAAAACCATGTATATGTAACCAGTAAATAAAATAAAAATTTCTTCGTGCTGCTACATAGAAATATCCACTTTTGGTATTTTAAGTATATCTTTCTGACTTTTTTTAAATGTGCATCCATTTTTTTTTAAATAATCAAATACACTATCACACTTTTAATCTACCTTTTCTCGTTCATTATTCTATTGCTTTTATATGAAAAATGTAATATGTTTTCTCCTGGTAGTTCATGCCCTTTCCTGAAAATTTGAAAAATATGGAAAACTATAAAGAAGAAAAAGTACCCATCATTCTACCACCCAGGGATAATGGCTATCAATATATTGCAGTTCCTTTCCATTTTTAATGAATCTATATTTTCCCTCAAACTTGTTATCATACTAAGTATATTTATGATATATTCAGTATATTATTATACTTATAAAATGTTTTTTTTATGATTGTCCCATAGTCTCATAATTTATTTTAAAATTGTCATGGTCTTAGATGTTTGTTTCCAATTTTCATTATTTAAATGTTTTCAGTAAACATCTTTTTACAAAAATGTTCTTATTGATGATTGTTCTCTTATTTTTAATAGTCATTTGTTAAGTGTCAAATATTTTAAGGCTCTCAGTATCTATTGCCAAACTGCTTTCCAGAAAGGTAATTTACACAGTTCATACTTTCACTAGTTTTGTGTACATCTCATCACTTCACTCACATTGTCTATTATCTTACTTTAAAATATTTGCTAATTTGGTAGTTGAAAAATGACATCTCATTGTTTTGATACATTTTTAAATGTGAATTCATTAACAAGAATAATAGGATCCCACAAGAACGTATTTTAACAAAAAGAAGTAGGCTTTTCCTAATGGTTGGTTGTAATGGTTATACCGTATGAGTGTGTGTGTGTGTATAAACACAAACACTGAAGTCCTGTGCCTAAAATAGAACTTTTTTTCCTAATAGGTCTTGGTATCTTGATGGAGAAACACTGCTAATAATCATTTGTGTTGCCATTGTGTTCCCTCTCGCACTTCTTCCTAAAGTAGGTAAGTCTTTACAGAAGAGGACATAATTTGTTTAGAAGAAAAGAAAAAGAAAGAAAGAAAATAATATTAAGGGGCTTTTAAATTTCATAGTACCACATTTTCAGCAGAAGGTGGTTGTGAATAATTTTGAACTTGGACTTTTAGGTTGTTCAGCTTTCAGCCCTGCCTAGTTAACCTATTACTTGGTTTGCAGTAGTATTTTGTCTGCTCCACTAAAATAAAATCTTTACAACGGAACGTTAAAGAGCAGCCTTTCCTTACAGTGTACCATTAGTGGTCAGCCAGTTCCAATCCTGCTGTACAGAGCTACATAAATGATCTGTGACAGATAGTTGGAATGTTGTTATTCTCAGCCCTAAGCCCCAGATACCAAGCACTGTAATAAAAAACATGCCCAAGATGTATAGCTTTAGCTGCACGTTAGGATCACTTTCCTTATAAATTGCTTTTTATTTTACTGTTATTTTACAGGCTTTCTTGGCTACACAAGTAGTTTATCATTTTTCTTTATGGTGTTCTTTGCTCTTGTGGTAAGTTTAAAATATAGTGTATTGCTTATCTCCTTACTAAAATTGAACTCATTGTGTTAATGTCTTTTTTTCTCTTAACTCTGTTTTGTGTTGGGAAGGTATCCCATTTTATTTCAACGTGTTATTAAAAGCACTTTTATTCTGCAAAACTGTTTCCTTCATTGTATCTATTTTGAAGAGGCTTAGCTAGAATAGCATTTCAAATTCAGTTTCTCTTCTGGTTAACTAGAGAGGAGAGCATACTAATTCTGTTAAAACCTTAGATGGAGTATAATTCTTTGGCTAGGTGTATGTATCCATTTATTTCTGTACAATATTGTGTGTATATGTGTGTGTTTTGGGGGATACTCAAGCATGAGAATCAGGCTGGTTCTAATCCGTAAAATCAATTTGGTCCTAGTCATCTTAATTTTTGAAACTTTGTTCCATTAACGAAACCATAGCTTCAGGGGCTTAACCGTCGATGAGATGTAGTAAGAATTGGAGTGCCTGAATTCTATCTGGTCTGGTTTATTCAGCGTGGTTAAGCTCTCATGAAAAGCCTGCTGCAAAGAAATCTTTTTTTTTCACGTGTGGAATGTTTTTTTAAATTAGCTCATTTTTGTTATAACGTAGGAAAAATATCTCTCAGATGGTAAACTTTATTCTAATATTTATAAAATAATTTAATATAAAGATAAGAGAATTTTTTTAAAAACATAAAAGAATTTGAATTTCTTATTTTTTTTTTATTTTTATTTATTTATTTATGGCTGTGTTGGGTCTTTGTTTCTGTGCGAGGGCTTTCTCTAGTTGCGGCAAGCGGGGGCCACTCCTCATCGCGGTGCGCAGGCCTCTCATTATTGCAGCCTCTTCCGCTGCGGAGCACAGGCTCCAGACGCGCAGGCTCAGCAATTGTGGCTCACGGGCCCGGTTGCTCCGCGGCATGTGGGATCTTCCCAGACCAGGGCTCGAACCCGTGTCCCCCATATTGGCAGGCAGATTCTCAACCACTGCGCCACCACGGAAGCCCCTCATTTCTTTTTAATTCTTCTAAAACAGATTTTAACATTCCAAAGACTGTATTTTTGTGTGAAATTTTGGAAAAAAAATCCTTTTTCTTTTTGCTTAGCAGTTTATTCCATAGTCAGTCTGTCAAACCTTAAGTAGGATTAAACATTTTAAACTTGCCAAGATACATACCTAAATGGCTTGATTAAACTCTTAAAATCATAAGCTTATTTAAAATCTACTTTGTTATTGAGAAATGAATGAAAGAAAAATGCCATCCAAAAGAGCAAGACAACACATCATTCGTTAAACCATATAGAACCAGATTTCCAAGCTGTCAAAACATTTAGGATGCATTTAACTTAGGCTAAACTATCTTCTGGGATACAAGGATAAAACAACTTTAGATTATTTAGATGAAGTGAAAGTGACCCTGGTTTCAGTGTACAGAAATATTTATACTTTAATGAATGCTCTTAAAACTAAAAATACTTAACAGTGCTTACATTTAATCATTTGTTGAATTTATCAACATTAAAATCATTGCCCTCCCCTGCAAAAATTGCCCAACTTGTATCTTACAAGTAAGTGAATTGAACATACACTTTTAAAAATAAATAATCTATTGCTAATAATTCTTTTTTTCATTTCTAATATCCTACTGGTCTTATTTATTTATTTTAATTTTTTGGCTGCATTGGGTCTTCATTGCTGCGTGCGGGCTTTCTCTAGTTGCGGCGAGCAGGGGCTACTCTTCGTTGCGGTGGCTTCTTTTGTTGCCGAGCACGGGATGGGCTCTAGGAGCACGGGCTTCAGTAGTTGTGGCACGTGAGCTCAGTAGTTGTGTCTTGCGGGCTCTAGAGCACAGGCTCAGTAGTTGTGGCACATGGGCTTAGTTGCTCCACGGCATGTAGGATCTTCCCGGACCAGGGCTCAAACCTATGTCCCCTGAGTTGGCAGGCAGATTCTTAACCACTGCGCCACCAGGGAAGCCTGAACATACACTTTTTTTTAAAGATTTTTTTCTATTTTACTGAGATATAATTGACATTATAAAGATATAAACTAACAGCGCTGCGTAAGTTTAAGGTGTGCAGCATAATGATGACTTACATATATTGCGAGATGATTACCACAATAAGTTTACTTAACATCCATAAACACACTTTTTAGGTGCCACATTAAGAGGGAAACAACAAATAATTTCATCATAGTTTGATTGTTGAGAAGCATCTACATGGTTTAGAGTGGCCTGTATTTGCAAATGAACATATGGATATGAAAGAGAATCAGTGTACACATATTGAATATTTTCCTCACAGGTAATTGACCACACAAGCATTGCATAGTTAGGAGTAATTTGGTTTTTATAGCCAATAATTTGAAGCAGGTAAAATGTATTGATACAGCATGTCTATTGTAGTTTTCACAGTTTTCATTTCTGTCATGGCAGATACTCTTTAATTTGATGCAGATTCCTACTGTAGCTGTCATATGGAAATAATACCCTTATTCTGCATTTATTATGCTTTGCAAACCGTCTGCTCAGATTTTACCTAGGAGCACAATTTAAATTTGGTCTACAATGGGACAGTGAAGACACTGTATACTTTCTTCTTAATTCTCTTTTTAATTGGCATATAGGCATACCTCAGAGATATTGCGGGTTTGGTTCCAGACCACTGCAATAAACCTAGTATTGTAATAAAGCGAGTGACACAAAGTTTTTGGTTTTCCAGTGCATATAGAAGTTATGTTTACCCTGTACTGTAGACTATTAAGTGTACAATAGCATTATGTCTAAGAAAACAATGTACATACCTTAATTTAAATATACTTTATCGCTTACTCAGACATAAAAAGAATGAAATAATGCCATTTGCAGCAACATGGATAGACCTAGAGATTAACATACTAAGTGAAGTAAGTCAGACAGAGAAAGACAAAGATCATATGATATCACTTACATGTGAAATCTAAAAAAATGACACAAATGAACTTATTTACAAAACAGAAACAGACTCACAGACATAGAAAACAAACTTATGATTACCAAAGGGAAAGAGGGGGAGGGATAAATTAGGAGTTTGAGATTAACAGATACACATACTATATATAAAATAGGTAAACGACAAGGACCTACTGTATGGCACAGGGAACTATATTCAATATCTTGCAATAACCTATAATGTAAAAGAAAAAACTTGCTAAAAAATGCTAATCATCATCTGAGCCTTTAGCGAGTTGTAATCCTTTTTGCTGGTGGAAGGTCTTACCTTGATGTTGACGGCTGCTGACTGATCAGGGTGGTGGTTGCTAAAGGTTGGGGAGGCTGTGACAATTTCTTAAAATAAGACAACAGTGAAGATTGCTGCATCGATTGGCTCTTCCTTTCATGAATGATTTCCTGTAGCATGCAATGCTGCTTGATAGCACTTTACCCACAGTAGAACTTCTTTCAAAATTGGAGTCAATCTTTTCAAACCCTGCCACTGCTTTATCAATTAAGTTTATGTAATATTGTAAATCCTTTGTATTCATCTCAACAATCTTCACAGCATCTTCACCAGGAGTAGATTCCATCTCAAGAAACCACTTTCTTTGCTCATCCATAAAAAGCAACTCTGGACCCATTCAAGTTTTGTCATGAGATTGCAGCAATTCAGTCACATCTTCAGGCTCCACTTCTAATTCTAGTTCTCTTCCTCTTTCCACCACATCTATAGTGACTTCCTCCACTGAAGTCTTGAACCCCTCAAAGTCATCCATGAGGGTTGGAATCAACTTCTCCCAAACTTCTGTTAATGTTGATATTTTGATCTCTTCCCATGAATCACATATGCACTTAATGGCATCTAGAATGATGAATCCTTTCCAGATGGTTTTCATTTTACTTTGCTCAGCTCCATCAGAGGAATCACCATCTCCAGCAGCTATAGCCTTATGCAATTGTTTCTTAAAGAATAAGACTTGGAAGTCAATATTACTCCTCAGTCCATGGGCTGCAGAATGGATGTTGTGTTAGGAGGCATGAAAACAACATGAATCTTGTTGCACATCTCCATCAGAGCTCTAGGGTAACCAGGTGCATTGTCAATGAGCAATAGTATATATTTTTTTAACTTTTTTATTTTTTATTTTTGGCTGCATTGGGTCTTAGTTGTGGCACACGGGATCTTCATTAAGGCATGCGTTGAGGCATCTTTCGTTGCGGCGCGTGGGCTCTTCATTGCAGCACACAGGCTTCTCTCTAGTTGTGGCGTGCAGGTTTTCTCTTCTCTCGTTGTGGCACACAGGTTCCAGGGCACGTGGGCTCGAAAGCGCGTGGGCTCTGTAGTTTGCGGCGCATGGGCTCTCTAGTTGAGGCACGCAAGCTCAGTAGTTGTGGCGCGTGGGCTTAGGTGCTCCGCGGCATGTGGTAACCTAGTTCCCTGACCAGGGATCGAACCTGCATCCCCTGCATTGGAAGGTGGATTCTTTACCACTGGACCACCAAGGAAGTCCCCAAGCAATAGTATTTTGAAAGGAGTCTTTTTTTCTGAGCAGTAGTTCTCAACAGTGGGCTTAAAATAATAAACAGATGTGTTGTCATCAAAGCTTTGTTGTTCCATTTATAGAGCACAGGCAGAGTAGATTTAGCATAATTCTTAAGGGTCCTAGGATTTGGGGAATGGTAAATTAGCATTGTATTCTACTTAAAGTCCCCAGCTGCATTAGCTCCTAACAAGAGAGTCAAGCTGTCCTTTGAAGCTTTGAAACCAGGCATTGACTTCTCCTCTCTAGCTATGAAAGTCCTAAATGGCATCTTCTTCCAATAGAAGGCTGTTTGGTCTATATTGAAAATCTGTTGTTTAGTGTAGTCACCTTCATTAATGATCTTAGCTAGAACTCCTGGATAATTTGCTGCAGCTTCTACATGAGCACTTGCTGCTTCACCTTGCACTTCTATGTTATGGAGACGGCTTCTTTCCTTGAACCGCATTGAACCAACCTCTGCTAGCTTCAGACTTTTCTTCTGCAGCTTCCTCACCTCTCTCACTCTTCATAGAATTGAAGAGAGTTAGGGCCTTGCTCTGGATTTGGCTTTGGCTTAAGGGAATGTTGTGGCTGGTTTGATTTTCTATCCAGATCGTTAAAACTTTCTCCATATCAGCAGTAAAGCTGTTTCTCCTTTTTTATCATTTGTGTGTTCACTGGAGTAGCACTTTTCATTTCCTTCAGGAACTTTTCCTTTGCATCCACAACTTGGCTAACAGTCTGGTACAAGAGGGCTAGCTTTCAGCTTATCTCAGTTTTCAACATGCCTTCCTCACTGAGCTTAATCATTTCTAGCTTTTGATTTAAAGTGAGAGATGTGCAACTCTTCCTTGTAGTTGAGCAGTTAGAGGCCATGGTAGGGTTATAAATTGGCCTAATTTCAATATTGTTGTGTCTCAGGGAATAGGGAGGCCTGAGGAGAGGGAGGGAGACGAGAACTGCCAGTCAGTGAAGCAGTCAGAGCACACACAGCATCTATGAATTAGGTTCGCCATCTTATATGGGCATAGTTCATGGCACCCCAAAATAATTACAATAGTTACGTCAAAGATCACAGATCATCAGTCACTATAACAAATATGATAGTAATGAAGAAGTTTGAAATATTTTGAGAATTACCAAAATGTGACACAGAGACACGAAGTGAGCAAATGCTCTTGGAAAAATGGTGCCCATAACCTTGCTCAATGCAGGGCTGCCACAAACCTTCAATCCATTAAAAAACACAGTATCTGTGAAGTGCAGTAAAGTAAAGCACAATAAAATGAGGTATGCCTGAATTTATTTTAGGCTTTCTAAGTATTAGGTTTAAAAATACACAGTGGTTAAGGAAAACATGTATATATTAACCCCAATTTTTTTTGATGGATTCCAATTTTTTCATTGATTATTTTTTTTCCATTGCACCGTTTTTTCACTGATTATTTTTATCAGTATGTGTTTGTATCAATAAATCTGTATAGCATTTATATTACATTTTAAAAAATCAGTCCAGAAAACTATTATTTTCTTAAATTATACTCTCCAAACAGTGCAAATCAAAACCTATACTCTTATCTATTGTCCCAGATCCTTATTTTGCTTATAAGTTTTTGACATAAATTTTTGGCCCTGCTGAAATACCTAAAATTTTAAAAATAAATTTTATTTTAGCAGTGGCTCAGCATGATGGTACCTTTTTTGGTCCATTCTTGAACAAAAATGAATTTCTATTCTTTCTAAAAGTTCTGTCGAGTACAGGTTAGTATTCTAATACTAATATTTGAAGTAATATTTTAATAAGTCAGTAATGAAAATAGAGAACTATATGAATCGATTTTGATTAGATTTGGATTTCCTTCTGCTGAGCACTATGGTAGGCATTAGAGTTGTGGGAGATTAATCAGGACACCACCCTTAAGGATCTGCCATTCTAGTCAGGGAAATAAGATAAATTTATCAGAAAAAAAATAGAGAACAATATAGTCAATACATAATTAAGTACTGATTTATTTGCTTCAAAATAGGAGTGACATAAGAGTTGAGAGGAGAGAAGGATCACCAACAGGTAGAATAAAGAAGGATGTGGAAGGAAATAAAACTTGAGCTGAGGCTTGAAAGATGGGAATGACTTGGAGCAGAGAGAAGAGGGAAGGGCCTCCTGTGCAAGTGAACAAGTATTTTTAATGCTTAATCTTCTTTTTCCCTTTGTCTTTCTTTCTGACCCCTGGGTTTATCTTCTTACTGTGTTCTGCCTTCAACTTGAGCAAGGACTCCCTGTTACCCTTTGTTGTCAGGTATCTTCCATTCCTCTTCTGTACTTCTGCTTTATAGGACGTCACTTGGGCTTGAGATGGGTCTCTGCAGAGAAATTAGCTGTAGTAACTGAATTTTA
This sequence comes from Balaenoptera borealis, assembly GCF_965194805.1. Lineage (NCBI taxonomy): Eukaryota > Metazoa > Chordata > Mammalia > Artiodactyla > Balaenopteridae > Balaenoptera > Balaenoptera borealis. Next base: position 39,882,033 of record NC_138866.1, on the reverse strand, counting down.
TGTTAATATAAAATCAGGCTGCTAATGATATTTTCTAATTAATAAAAAAATAATCATTTTCTTGCATTTTGGAGCACTGTTTTGAAATATTGGGGTTTGCAAGTCTCGTAATAACAGCTGATAAAATGAGGTAGCTCACATACCGACCTTATCAAACTACCTGGTACACAATGTAAATGTTTGTTGCTGCTGCCACCTCCACTGTTAGTCAGGGGGAAATGTGAGATGCTGAATTTGGAGCAGGGCTGGAGAGAGAGACCAGTAACAACTTTGCTTCTGCCCCACCCCATCCTCATCCTTTTTGGGCAAACATATCAGAAAAAAAATATGGTGAGATTATTGCTTTTGATTTTGTTTTTTCTTTCCTTTTGGTAAGTTGACCATTTAGTTTTATTCCGTATTGAAAACTTACCTAGAAATATCAAAGCAACTTGCCCAGTTTATCCTTACAGTTCTTTTTTTTCTCTTGGTGAGGGTTTTAAATAAGAGTAATTTTTTAGTTGACTCATTAATTTAATCCTAAAAGTATATGTTTTCCTTGGGTTTGTTTTATCACTATGTAAAATTTTGATTGAATTAGTTAAAATCTAAAACTAGATAAATACCGAATAGGAATAGTATAATATTTACTTACTGGTCTTCTGCAAAGGACAGATGCTTCCTTTATTCTCCCTTGCCCTTTTGTATGCTGGGTTTCAGCCTAGAGCAAGTATTTACAGAGTAATTAAGTGCCCTGAAGCAACTACAACAGTGGTAATGTTGACCAACTCAACTGTAGGTCTAGGAACAGGATGGCCACAATTAAGAGTAAAATCCTGAAACATTTTCATTGACTGTTTCTGGGAAATAGCAGCCCTCTGGATTTCTTTTAATTTTTTAAAAAATTCATTTTTACCAGGTCTAGTTCCGTAGCTTTGTGCTCTTATTCTTTGCCACCTTCATCCACATTCACCAAAAGTGATATAAGTCTGAAAAAAGCAAGGAGGGCCAGTGCTCATACATCAGAAATCCCTGAGCCTCCCCCTTTGCATCTACCTGTGACCATTTCCAAAACTGCTATTAATATTTCTCTGTCTGCTACTGATGCCAGGTCCACAGATAGCCATATTCTTGCACTATTGTCACTAAAAACATCATGTTCGCATTCTGAGTTGGATTTTCTTTTAATGCCTTGATACTATTGGAGTTTTGAAAGCTCTCAGTCTTCAGTGAGGGAGATCTCCACCAAACAACTATGCAGCCCCCCATGCTCTCCCACCATAGTTGCCCATGTCAGATGATGGCCCCATTCTATCTAGGGAAATGACATGAACAAAGAATCTTTTATTAGTTAGCATATTATTTGGTATGGTGTTAGATTAATTGAAATAATACTGACCTATTTGAAATCAATTTCTTGTCATGAATTTGGTAAGAAATCATCTGATCCTACTTATTCTTACAGATAATAATCAAAAAATGGTCCATCCCTTGTCCTCTGACATTAAATTCTGTAGAGCAATACTCCCAGGTAATTGTTTTGTTTTTGTTTGGTTTTTTTTTTCAGTTTCTTCCTTTTTATTTTAAGCTAAAAAGAAAAATAAAATATGACTAATAAGGATTTTTTTCCTAATTAATAAAAAAGTAATGGCTATATTGCATTTTGGAACTTTGTTTTGAAATATTTTTATTTGAAAGCCCAGTAATAATAAATTCATCTTGGTTTTTTTTGATGTATTCTAACTTTTAATGACTGTTGGTTTCTCTCTTTCCCCTCAATCCTCTTAAACAGATTTCAAATGCTACAGATGATTGTAAACCAAAGCTCTTTCATTTCTCCAAAGAGGTGTGTAAGTTATTAACAGATACTTATAGTTTTTTCACATTTCAAGTTTAAGAGATTTGTGTAACAGGGTCTCTTAGGTCTTTTACCTGTAACTAATTAATTTTCATGAAAGTGCTCAGTATAGGGTTGCTTACCAGAAGGTGGCCCATTATGAAACAGCCACCTTTTTTTTGGCACGCCTTTAAATGGAGCCTGTTTTAAATGGGCCACTGCCTAAGAGAACAGATTTACTGAATGTCTGGTCTGGCCAATAAGGTCCTCTGTGCATACAGACTTCCTGTTGCCCTCTGGACTTGTAAAGCTAAATAGCCAATTATATCAAAAACTCCTCCCCTGTGAGTAGAACCTTGGTCTGTGGCTAGACAGCCTCATCCTTGGACCAGCAGTTGAGCGCTGCCAATGCGTCTTCTGGCTGACATTCCAAAGTTGAAATTTATGATGCCTGTAGCAGAAGCAGAAGGACCAAGTCCCCCTTGCCTCCTCTGAGAGGCCTAGGATATTTGAAATGCCTGCAAGAGCCCCTGAGCATCAGCAGAGGAGACAAGAAACTGATCTGAATGATCTCTACTTTACCATTCTAGAAGAGCTCCATGTGTTCCTTGTTGCTGCAGGTTTCTTCATGTACACTTTTTGATTCTGCTAAAATGCAGGTCCCAGATACTAGAATCCCCACTACTCATGTATAACTCTATTAGTGTAGCATTTTAGTGTGATAACTCCTCCATGCAAAATTTTCCTTTTTATTCCCCAGAGTTCTTTTTCGTTGTTGTCTTGTTTTGTTTTTGGCCGTGCCTTGCAGCTTACGGGATCTCAGTTCCCCAACCAGGGATTGAACCCGGGCCACAGTAATGAAAGCCTGGAATCCTAACCACTAGGCCACCAGGGAACTCCCTTATTCCCCAGTTTTTAAATGAGAAATGTCTCTCTGGCCCCACAAGGGAGGTTACCACATCTTTTACATGGTAAAGGCCTCCAGTGCCTTAAAGATTTAGGTAGGGTAATTGACAAGCCAGGAAACTGAGCAGTATATGAAAGAGAATTTGTGAATTGAATTTCATTCTCCTAATCTAGCCTTGGGAAATGCTACAGCTTTCCTTCCTGCCAGCTCTCTTACGATATTTTAGGAGGCCTTGTGTCTGAAGATAGATCTACAGTCATCTGGAACTTCTTTTGCTGAAGAGCCTTAAGTTAGTTAAGGAGAAATTTTTTTAGAGTAGAAAAGAGAAAGTAAATCATCACCATCTATTTTGTAAAGACAGTGTTTTCATTTAGATGGTAACTTTTGTTTGCTTTGTAACTTTCTCTGGTTCTTAACTATTCTAATTTTAAAAAAACAACAACTTTTGTTCATATAGTCCAGTGGATCTGTATGAATTTGTTGGTCTAGAATAAATCATGTTCATTCCCATCAAAAGAGACCCTAGTTATAGATGCTAAGATGTGATTAATATATTCAGTATTCTCTTAGATTAAGTTGGTACTTGAATTGAGTTGGTGAAAGAAGGTTCAAAAGCATTAACTATTATTGCTGTTCAGGGTAATAAGATGTATTTGAGTTTCCTAATACATGCATTAGGAAAGACTGAGAATTACAATAAGCTCATTTCTAAAATGTTATTATTTTTCATCTTACCTAAATGTTATTTATCTTACCTTAATTATTTTTATCTTACTGATATAATATAGAAGCAGCAGTGATTGTAGTAAAACCAACATGGTGTGGAAGCAGCCAAGAAATATTTTGGCTAGTGTGGGCAATACAGTTATCAAGTAAAATATTTACTGGGGACCATAATTGTGTGTCTCATTTAAAAAAAAAAAAAAAACCTCATTTTATAAACAGGTGATTCATGAAACATGAAAGAAATTTAACTAAATTGATTTTTTTTTTTTTTGGAGAACTGATTTTATTGTCAAATGAAGTAGTGGTTTCAACAGAATAGCATTTAATAATTTCATCTTTAAAAAATTTTTTTTTCAGAGTGCTTATGCCATACCAACCATGGCTTTTTCATTTCTCTGCCACACCTCAATATTGCCCATATACTGTGAACTTCAAAGGTACTATAGAATCCTGGAATATTTAAAATGTGTTAGTATGTCTTTTTACTTCTAGGACTTTCAGATTGAATAACATTCTCCTCTGTGAATCCTTCCCTCCCACCACTGGATTGTAGGTGTTAGTTTAAAACAAAACAAAACAACCAAGGCTTAGTTCTAAGTTGAGAATGTTTCTTTGAAGCATAATCCTTTGTGCAGTAATTTCAAATCAAGAATTCTAGTGTGTAGTTATTAGAGAACTAGGTCTTGAGTGATTAAGGAATCCTTTTGAATAGCTTGGGAGATATTTATCTATTTAGATATAATTCAGATCACAGATTCTAATTTTACCATTTTTTTCTTTTAGACCTTCTAAGAAAAGGATGCAGAATGTAACCAATACAGCAATTGCTTTAAGTTTTCTCATTTATTTTATATCTGCACTCTTTGGGTACCTCACTTTTTATGGTAAGTATATTATTTCATTATAGATGACAAAATAAATTGTTCTGTAGTTGATCTCACACCTGAATATGGACTTTGTTTCTGCCTTTCATTAGCAAGTTAATTTGTTCAGGCTGCCAGAATTCAGTGCACCACTGTGGTGGCTCTACAGGCCTTAAAGAACTGATTTTCTTTCTCTTAAAAAGGTGGATCAAATTCAAGATTGATAACTTCATATGAAAATTTTCTTAAACACCCAAGTAAAATCTCGGGCTTAGAAACACTGAAGTCTTTCTACGAGAAAAAAAAAAAGTGCAATAATGATTTTTTTTTTTTTTAATTGAGAATTCAATATGTTAGACTCTAGTTCAGCAGTTTGGGAGGTTGAGAGAATCAGTCATCTTAATTGCAAAAGAACAAGTTGAGAAAGGAAAGGGTTTTACTTGGACTATAGTTGTACCCTTATGTCAGAGACCTCTGCCTTTAGATTTAATTCACACAGTTCTGCAGTGTGTGTTCTGTGCTTTGCCATGAACTTTCTCTCTAAATTTTTAAAGGATTCTTTTAAATTCATAAAATAAAAGTAAAATTTTCTTTTATTTACTTTTGAAAAGTTATGTGCTTGGTGAGTTTTTTTCTCTTCTGGTAAGAACCTCAAGAAAAAATAAAACTTAAAAGTCTAGAACAAGAAAAAAAATTGTAAGCTCTCTTGTTAAATTTGCAAGCACACTTGTTTAATTTGCAAACAAACACATTATAACAAACTGCACTTAATTTGTCAAATCCTTGAATACACTTTTCAGTTTATGAATGCCCCTATAACAACGCTCCAGGTAGATGGCAATTATTACTTTTGTGATATTTAGCTGTTCTGACTCTGATTTCACGGTCGGTGGCCTTGTGCATGTGTTTCAGGTTTTAGACATTCACGATGGCTTGTGATGGTGCTTTGCTTACCTTCCAGAGTTTTTTCAAGTCTGACAAGTTTTTGGACATTTACTTGCATAACTACCTTTCCTAAGCCCAGTGGAAAGAGTATGGATTTTGAAACCCAACAAATATGATTCAAAAAACCACTGTGCTCTAACTAGCTGTGTGGCCTTGAACCAGGGTACTTCACCTTGTACTATCTTCACCTCCTAATCTGTAACACAGGGATAATTGTATAGAGTTATATTGAAGAGGAAATAAGTTATATGTAAAATGCCTGTTACAGTATCTGGCACACAGCAGTCTTCCACAAAGGAGAGCTACTGCTGGTGGTGTATTATCATTACTGTTATCATTATTATTGCAATTATTTCATAATTTCAGGTGCTCTTTTTTCAGCACTGTACTTCTCTTCTTACTGTCATTAATGGAACTTAATTTAAATATGGTAACTTTTCGGTATATTATTATCAGTGTATTATCTTAGACTTTTCAGTATGTGAGAAAATTATAATTGCTCTATATAGTCCTTTTCTTGCTAACTCTATGTCATTTCAACAGTAATAAAGGCGATTGATGAATCTAAATCTGCTCTTGCATTTTTGTACTATGTTGAATAAGAGTGGTAGAGATCTGTACACACCATCCGGAAGAGCGTTACTTCCTACTTCCAACATGAGCATGGATACACTACAATGAAAGTTAAAGCAGATTGTTAAACTTTTTTGATCATTGTTAAGGAAATAAAATTCTTGAAATACATAAACTCTATTTTTGGTTGTTACGTTTGTTTTTGTACAGAGTTGAGCACAGTGATACTTTTCTATAACAATGAGATACTACAGCAGGGTCTTCGTTGGGATTCAGCAAAAACTTAGTGGAATAGCTGTATATTTTTATAAATTGAAATTGTCACCTGGCACAAATACTATTTAGGGATATATTTAAGGATCTTCCAAAATTGAGAAAAAGTCCAAAAAATGGACCTCCTTTTCTTCCCTACGGATCAATAGAGCTATCTGGAAGAAACCTCAGATGGCCTACCAATTTCCAGGACAGCTGAAAAGTAGTTGCAAAAATATTACCACGAGATGTTAGGAGCTGTGTTAAATTATAAGAAAGCTTAGATGGAAAGGGAAGTGGAGGAAGGATGGATGCTAATGCATTTATTGAGCTAACATTTATTCTGTACGTGCCAGGTGTTTTATTATATACATTGCCTAACTCAGTCCTTATGACGACTCTGCAAGATATAGGTTCAGATAGGTTGCGCACTTTGGCCAGTACCTGCAGCTAATGAATAACGAGTTGGGATTTGAATCCAATTCTGATTCTCTCCAGAGTCAATGCCTTTATTACTGTGCTGCCTCCTCCGGAATTATGCCACAGAATCCAAATTCCCTTCATTCCAAGTTTTTCGCAAAGTGAACTTTTGGAAAAACCTGGCTCACTTAAGCTCCAGGCATATCTATCTATCTATCTATCTATCTATCTATCTATCTATCTATCTATGTATCTATTTTTGCCTGAACACAGAGGCTAAATATTTTCATCATGTACGTGAAATGTTTCCTACACAGAGATTTTCCTGGTTATCAAGTAAAGCTGTTGTCTCTGACTTAACCCTTTTCCACTGATGCAGATTCTTCAGAATATCCACGCTTTATGTAATGGAGAAATACAGATCTAAGAAAATCACATGGTAGGCTGGTAGGTAGGTGATAGATAGATAGATAGAAGGAAAGAAAGAATGATATAAAAGTAGTTCCTTCTCCAAAGACAGAAGAAGATTCAGATATTGATTTGCTATTCACAGTGTTTCTTTTTTGGGTTGAAAGTCTTTTACAGTATATTTCTATTGGAATAGCAGTAGCTGTCAGTCTTACAGAAAGAAATTGCTGATTGAGCTTGAGACCTTATCAGAAGAGCTTGAGACCTTATCAGAAGGGCTTGTCACAAATTAACACCTTCAACTCATTTTATAGATGAGTAGCTTAAGTCCAAGAGGTGAAGTGACCTGTCTCACAATTAGTGGTATGTCTCCAGAATATTAATCCAGTGATCTTTCTGTTACTCTGTGATAATCTTTATAAACTTCATCCCCTGTTTGACAGTGTGTATTAAACAGGACAGCCTCCTGACTTCAATAGAATATATAACTTGCAGAGATCACCATCAGGTTCTTCCTGAGATTTGTAGAGATTTGTCTGAATGCAGAGAATTGTGTTGTACTCTATCCCTTGCGTAAGGCTCAGCTAAGAACACAGAATTGACTGGCTCAGGAAAAAGGTTTTTGTCTTGGGAAAGTAGAAAGTAGACATGTAACCGGTATTTTGAATTTGTAATAAATCTAGTTCTTCAGGCTTCTGGAGCTGCTTGGGATCCTTTCATTCAGTGCTCTCAAGGCTTAGTTAATATCTAAATTTTATCAGATTAAAGGGACCAATAAGTATGTACCTAGATTAATAATATTGGCTCTGATTACAGATGTTAAAGGATTATAAGGTGAGGAATAAAAAGTGTTCCTCTGGTAAACCAGGCCAATACCCAAATGTTGCATAATAACCAGACCATTTTAAAAGTCTACAAAGTTCTTAAGCAGTAAGTGTTAATAGCTCATTTTTATGATTCAGAAAATGGAAATAAAATAGTTTGCTATATTTTTCAAAAGAGTCACAAGTATCTCACATATTTGGGACTAGAATCCAGCTTTCCTGGCTCTTCTTAATCTCTTACTTGTTCCATTAGTCCCACGTTATATCAAGTATGTCTTTGATACTTTCAACAATTAGTTTCTATCCCATTTCCATCATTACTAATCTAGTTCAAATTCTCATTACCTCTCAGTGGTTATGACAGTATCCTTCTAACTGTTATTCCTGTTTTGGGCCTCTTTTTCTTCCAATCTGCCTTCCTGCTTAGTTCAGATCATAATGCACTGTTCTTCAGAAGTCATTGCATCTCTGTGGCCTACCAGATTGAGTCCAGACCCTACGAAGAGCTCTGTTACTGGTCTTAAATGCATTTCCAGCCTTATCACCCACTACTCTCTTTGCTCTACCGCACAGTCTTTCAGCCTCTGAAGTGCTATTGGGCTGCTCATTTTCTTGGATGCGTATTGCTACCAGAGAGAATTTCTTCCCCACATCTTTGAATGTCAGCACACATACATTAACTCATGTCATGTTCTCAGTAACTCTGTAGGTCAATATATTATTGTCCCCATTTTACAAATGTAAAAACCAAGAGACTCAGAGAAGTTAAGTTGCTAGTAAGAGTAGGATTTGAATCTTAGTCTGTTTGATCACAGAATTCAAGCCCCTCTACTCTCCTGCTGCTCACTCTATCATGATGACTCTTCTCAAGTCTTCCTGGATTTCGTTCACGTTCATCCCAAAGCCATAGTTATCTTTCCCTGTTCAGAATCACCATAGCTCTTTGTTTAGACCTTCTTCTTCCACTTAAGTGTGTCTGTGTTTACACACTTTCTATTATATGTGTGTGTCTTCATCTTATCTCCCCTTTAAATTTTAAGGTATTTGAAAACAGAGGTGTATTTGATTTGTCTTCTTATTTTCTCCAAAGTGACTTTTCCAAACCGTATGGTCTCAAATTAAAAAAAAACAAAAACAAAGAACAACAACAAAAAAACCACAATTCTATTCTAAGTACAAGCTCATCTTTCCCTACAAGGCAGTGATATGGAGTGTTCTTGAGAACTCTCACTCTTAATAGCCCTCCTCTGGCTTGGAGTGAGGAAGACGTGAGGATAGAAGAACACCAGAGAGCAAAGCATGGTCAGCTTGTTCAGATTCTGTCACTGACTACCACACTGGCTTGCTAAGGAAGCCATTACCCTAACACTGCATTCTCTTTTATGAAAGATGAATCTATAGATGAAATGTTGATGAAGCAGGTAACATGCACAAAACTATAAGATCCTAGAAAACATTGCAATATTAAGGAAAGGCTTTGGCATCAAAAAAATTTGGGAGTACAGCTCTGCCAGCTCTGCCCCTTTGTACTGTATGATCTTGGACAAGTCAGTTAATAATTTTTAGCCTAGCTACCTATCTTATATTGTTATCATAAGGACCAAATTCAGTAGTATACATGAAAGCACTTTATAAAATAAGTGTTGTTCAAAACCTTCAGATTATGGAAAAGTTCTAAAGAGATTTTCTTAAATGTATATTCATTGTCATAATTTTAGAGATTCTGCCTGGGCCAATTTCTAGTTTCATTAAAAGAAAACACTGTAGGTTTCCAGAAGATATTTACTTAATGTCTCTGTGTTTCATAGGATAGGAAAAAGGCCAGAGATGGATTTGGTACTGGGAATCCAAAATCTGTTAAGATCCGTTTGTGCAAAGGAAAATAATGTTACTGTTATTAACATCTTAGTAGTTTATAATGTGATCCTTATTATTGTTTTTTAAATTTGCAGACAGTGTGGCGTCAGAATTACTACAAGGTTATAGTAAATACTTGCCACATGATGTTGTCGTCATGACTGTGAAGTTATGCATACTATTTGCTGTGCTTTTGACAGTCCCTCTAATCCACTTCCCTGTAAGTACTCTTAAAGGTTTTGTTGCTTGGTGTAGCAGCTCCCTAATATGGCGACACTAATTCTTTACAGACTAGAATGTTTGAATCACATCTAGTCTTGTATATCTTATTAATTTGTCCAGTAATTGATCAAAGACCTCATACTTGCCTATGGCCCCATGAAAGCACAAAAATAACAGTGAACCGCTAAACTAATTTGTGCTTTTTCAGATTTAGTTTAGATTTACGCTCTCCCACAGCATTGTTTCCAATTTAGAGACTATCGTTCTTCTAAAGTTTTTTGGGTTTTTTTTTTCCCCCTTTAATTCTGTATTCTGTTTTCAAAAGAATGTGCGTGAAGAGGAAAAAGTCAAGTCAGCAAAAATAAGCTCCTTCTAGTTTATTGGAAATTTATTTTCACATAGACGTTCTAGTCTAATCTTAGTCACAGATTTTATTTGCTCTAGAGTTATAGTTTAAGGGGCACAGCAGATCATCACTCGGCATTTAGTTGCCATATGTAAGACTCTTGAGAATTTCTGGGAGAATGGAATCATAGGCTTTGGGTACAGATGCTTCTAGTGGACGACTTGAGCCCCTGAACGGGGAGCTCCTTAAGACTGGGGCCTTCTCCCTGTGGGGACCGCAGTGCCAGGAGTGCAGCGGGGGCTGGGTAAACGCTTGTGGGACGTGACTGCCTGTTGGCCGCCTTAGCAGTGGAGAGCATCATGAACTAGTTTTCACATTTACATGCTGTGAAACAGATAATATAACATAAAACAGCAAATGGTATTTCTTTATCATGGCATGACTTCTTTTTCTGTTTTAAACCATTTGTTCTTTTATCTGTTGAATTTCATGAAAATGATACTCTGTGATTTCTTCACAAAGTGTTATTGTTGGTAATTTTGAAAATTATACAACCGAAAGAAATTGCATGTGAAAATTTTTTCAAGAATAAAACCAAAACAGTTTTTATGAAGCTCACACAGATAGGTATATTTCTCAGTTTATATGCAATAAATACCTTACAGTAATAGTTTATGCCATATTTTTGGAATCTAAATGGTTTAGAGAGCAAGAACATCATGGTAACTGTACCATACGTGTGTTTCCCTAAGCAAGTAGTTTGGCTTTGATACCTCCTCTTTGCTTAAATCTTTTTCTGTTATACAGGCAAGGAAAGCTTTAATGATGATGTTTTTCTCCAATTTTCCATTCTCGTGGATTCGCCATTCTTTGATCACTGTAGCACTCAATATTATCATTGTTTTACTTGCGATATATGTTCCTGACATTAGGAATGTATTTGGTGTAGTTGGTAAGTTTTCTATTTCAAAAATTCCATTTTCTAAAATAGATTAAATTGTCATCCAGTCTCACATCTGAATCTGGCAATATTCTTTTCTTTTCCTCCCCACTTTAAGGTTCCAGTACATCAACGTGTTTGATTTTTGTGTTCCCGGGACTGTTTTATCTTAAACTGAGCAGAGAGGATTTTCTCTCATGGAAAAAGTTTGGGGTAGGTTGATTTTTGTTTGTTTCTTTTAAGAATCTTATTTTAAGAAATAACTTGTCATTTTATAATTAAGTATTTTACCTACATCACGAAAGTTAATGTATTTTGAACTATAATGTACATTATTGGAGCAGGTGAAGGTTTAAAATAATGCTCTAATTGTTCTTTATCTTTTTTCCTTATTTCCACAGGCGTTTGTTTTGCTCATCTTTGGTATTTTGGTTGGTAATTTTAGTTTAGCACTCATTATTTTTAATTGGATTAATAAGTGAAAGAAATATTTTCCCACGTCTTTTGCTGAATAATTTACCTCCAAATGCAAAAAGGAATTATTCTGGAAGGCACCTTGGATGAATCCTCTTTATATGGGTTAACATTTTTGCAAACATTGACAGAAAAGCAGAACAAAACAGGAGTCGGTAGGGGAAAGTAGACATAGCAGTTTTAATCAAAATAAGAAACTCAAAATGCTCTTGAATATGTTGAGCATCTTTTGTTTGTGTTTTTTTTTTTAATTAACAGACTTTATTTTTTAGGGTAGTTTTAACGTTTACAGAAGTAATTGAACAGAAAGTACAGAGAGTTCTCATATATTCCCTCATTCCAGCACACCCATAGTGTCCCACATTACTAACATCTTGCATTAGTGAAGTACATTTGTTATACTTGATGAGCCAACTTTGATACATTACTTTTAACTGAAGTTCATAGTTTACAGTAGGGTTCACTTTTGATGCAACCACTGATCTTTTTACTGTCTCCATAAAAACCATGAGCATTCCCCAAGAGCCTTTTCTAAAATGTCATTTGGTGGAATCATATAGTATCTAACCTTTCGGGCTGGCTTCTTTCACTTAGCAATGTGCATTTAAGTTTTCTACGTGTCTTTCCATAGCTTGATAGCTCTTTGTTTTTAATCACTGACAATATTCCATTGTATGGATGTACCACAGTTTGTTTCACCGACAATATTCCATTGTATGGATGTGCCACAGTTTGTTTCACTGACAGTATTCCATTGTATGGATGTACCACAGTTTGTTTTTCCATTCACCTGTTGAATGACCTCTTGTTTGCTTCCAAATTTTGTCATTTGTGAATAAAGCTGCTACAAACATTTGTATGCAGACTTTTGTGTGGACAGAAATTTTCAGCTTATTTGGGTTAATACCAAAGACTATTTTTTAGCAATTGCTGCGTGGTATGGTAGAATATTTAGTCTTATAAGAAACTGCCCAACTGCCTTCCAAAGTGGCTGTAACGTTGTGCAGTCCTGCCAGCAATGTGTGAGAGTTCCTGTTGTTTCACATCCTTGCCGACATTGGGTGTTGTCAGTGTTTCGGATTTTTGCCATTCTAATGGGTGTGCAGTTGTATCTCATTGTTGTTTTAATTTGCATTTCCCTATTGACATATGATGTTGAGCATCTTTTCACATGTTTATTTGCCATCTGTATATTTTCTTTGGTGAGGTTCAGATTTTTAAAATTGGGTTGTTTTTACATTGTTGAGTTTTAAGCCTTCTTTGTATATTTTAGACACCAATCCTTTATCAGATATGTGTTTCACAAAGATTTTCTCCCAGTCTGTGAGTTGCCTTTTCATTCTCTTAACAACATCTTTCACAGAGAAATTTTTAATGTTATTAAATATATTGAGACAATTTTTTGTTTGTTTTTAAAGAAATCAGTATATTGTTTATATACAAAATTGAATTTTAGTTCGTAGGTTAATGTCAACATCAGTCACCAATAACAAAACTGTTGGATTATTCCACTTGGTATTTTGCCCTGACTCCAAATCCTGACTAAGAAACTTTTGTGATTTTCCTCTGTCACGCAGTATGAGATAGAGCTGTGATGATTGGCTGTGGATTTGAAAGTTCTCTGAGCTTTCTCATTTGTCACTAAAACATGTGACTTTCTACTTGGCTAACAGAGACAAATATTGATGATTTATATCATACTTTGTTTGGAGGTTATAGATCGTTCCAGTCTTCTCATTGATGTGGCTTATTCCTGGTTGGAAACCAGCAGCTAGGTGCCTCCCTGCCCTACTGCCCCAGGGGGTATTCTTGTAAAGGGCACCTTGTTAGCAGCCTACCAAAGCCAGGGTGTATCAGTAAAAATGTAATCCTACCCCTGCGCACATGTAAAGTAGAGAATTGCATGCAAAGTGCCAATTTGCATGTATGGAAATACACACTTTTGCAGGTGCCCCCTTGCTTTCCACTTAGGAAATGGGCTGAAAAATTGACAACTGAGTTTAGTTTCCTCTTTGGCAACTGGAGATCAGCATAGTGTAATGGAAAAGGTCCAAGTTTGGGGGTTAGAAAGACTTAGATGAAAATCTCAGTGAATTTAGGCAAACCACTTAACCTCTCTAAACCTCTACTTTCACATAGGTATTAAATGGAGTTAATACCAATTATACAGGGTTGTGTTGAGAGGATTAAATGACCTTGCATAAATTAGGTGCAGACCAAAACAGGCACTCTTAATAAATTAGATGTTTATCCCCCTTTTTCCCCCATCCCTTCATCTAGACCTGTAAAATGAAGTTGCTTTCAGACAAGGACATGGAATTTCTTCATCTTCCATCTTGCACAACTAATATGTTTAGAGTCTTTTTCTAGCCTTCACTCACAGGAGAACTGGCCCCATGTGCATTCTTTTTAGTGCTTTCCCACATTTCTATGGGAAATTATAGATCCAAATACAAATAGGTGTTCAGCTGCTAAAATAAATCTAACTCCATTAATACCAAAATAGCCCTAAATCTGCAACAGATGCAAGGCTGCCTCCTGGGGCAGATGTTAAGTGTGATGACAGGTGGGCATCAATTAATACATTTGTCACCTGCTCATGGGATGGGATCATGGGAGGTTTGGCAAACCTATTGAACGCCCGCACGAAACTTAGTTAATATCAAGAGAAATTATTTGGAGAGGTGTTTATTTTTATTTTACTTTAATATTCTGCCTTATCTAGTTGCCTGTTTGGAGTCATAACTTTCCCTATGAGTTTGGAGGAAGCTAGTAAGATGACTGGTAAAAGCAGTGCCCCCTTCAACAGGATTTCAAATAAAACCTTGTTCAAGTACTCCTCAGCATTTTTCCTGGGAAATATAGGCCTTCTTATTGTGGGCTTAATGTTCATAATTTATTAGGTAATAACTATTTAAAATAAAACTAAGTAAAGCACAAAATCTATATTTTTCTAGCACTTGGAGACTTGTTTGCTAAATTAGAAGATGAAGGGCTGCGAATATAAATTACTTTCGTATGTTGAGGGTGAATGTTTAAGTTGTACTTTTTTTTTTAACAGAATGTTTACTCATGAGCTTAGCATTTAAATGGTTAAAACAAGCCTTTGAAGTTAACACTCCATTAAGGTGAATGGAGGTAATTCACACCTCTGCTGACACTGTATTATTTCAGTCTGGCTGTGGAGAAAACAAGACAACAGTAGGTTGATTTACTGTGTGAAGGCCCTTCAAACACCCGAGGTCTGGAAATCTTTGTTGTTGTTTTTTCTTTTCCATCTAGAAGGAGATTCTGAAATTCAGCACAATTTAGGTTTAGAATTGAAGCCTTGAAAGTAGCATAGATTCTCTACTCTCTGGAAATTCCTAACTGGCATTTGATGGCTAGCAAGTTACCAGGTCAGCCCAACCTCTCTGGCTTTGTTTGTTTCTGTACTCTAGCGTTTCTTCCTACCATGGCACTTTTTTTTTTTTTTAATAAAAGAAAAACATTTTTATTTTTAATTAAAATCATTATATAATAGTATGAACCAGAAGAAACACATCACAGAAGATTATACATTTTAATAAAATAATCAGGTCCAGAAATGTCTTTATAATCTTGATTATATTTACCTTTAGAGTAATACCAAGTGTGACTAGTCATTTTCAAATGAACATGTTGTGTGTGTTTTCTTTCTGCCTAAACCAAATAGTCTATGAATCCAAAACAGGCTTCTAGGGAGTTACTCCAGTCTATAGAAAATTCTATTTTCTCTTTATGCCAAACGGGATGAAATCTATTATAATAAGAAAATACAAATTGTACAGACACAGTGCCCAAGTTCCAGAATTACTACATAATTGAAAATAAAGTGTAACCACCATGTATGCCCTTTATTTAAACCAAAGTTACCTATGCTTAATTTAAAATCATTTTAATAATGTTAATAAATGAGAGTTTGAATTGGCTGCTATATTAAAATGTACGAGAAGCCTACTAAGTGTACAGCTGTACTACTCATATGTGAATGTGTTACAGTAAGAACAGAAATTATAGACTATAGTGCAAAACTTATATTCTATGAGGAATAATTTCTTAAAGAGAGAATCTGTTAGAATCGATATCACAAAAATTTTAAAGATAAATTAGATGTTTTTAAGCCTCTTAAAACTGCTTTACTACCTAGGCTTTTTCAATCTACCTATCTTTTTTTTTTTAACATCTTTATTGGAGTATAATTGCTTTACAATGTTGTGTTAGTTTCTGCTGTATAACAAAGTGAATCAGCTATATGTATGTATATATATCCCCATATCCCCTCCCTCTTGCATCTCCCTCCCACCCTCCCTATCCCACCCCTCTAGCTGGTAACAAAGCACCGAGCTGATCTCCCTGTGCTATGCAGCTGCTTCCCACTAGCTATCTATTTTACATTTGGTAGTGTATATATGTCAATGCTACTCTCTCACTTTGTCCCAGCTTACCCGGCACCTTTTAAATTTAAGCTTAGTACCCTGGTATATTCACCGATGGAAAAGCAGAAATAAACCATCCATTTTCAGATAAACCTTACACATGCCTTTAGATGGGTTATGAGCTAATCATTGGCCTTCGTGTGCTGCTAAAAACATTTTCATCTTTGCAAAATCTCATGTTCTATATTCGCCTACATATAAAGCATCCACCTTTAAGAATTTTTTTCTTCCCCATTTTTTGGGGGTAAGTGGTGGTGGGTGAAGTGAGCAGAGATCAGTTGGGAAAGATTCACTTCTTTCTTAGGGTATCCTTTGCACCAGTACCATTTGTATATGAAATATGAATTTCTCCGCCATTGGTGGAAGGGCTATAACCATTTGACCCTGAAATGATTCATTTTAGAGCCTAGGAATAAGGTTATGTGAGCACAAATGAAATGGTGAGCACTGTATGAGATGTTAATGAAAGTGGAAGATCTCTTTTTAAGGTAAACAGATTTTTCTCTTCCGCATCCTCTGCCCTGTGTATTTGCAGGATCAGGTTACTAGAGAATCTGTGGGGAGCTGGGCGTGGAGAGTGTTTCCATTTGGGCTGTCTCCACTGGTGACACTGCCAGTATGGTGTATAGAGATGGGAAATTGACGCTGGAAACAAAGGGACTCAAACCATTCATTTTAACCTGTTTTCCTTCTTGGCATATTGACAGTACTCTGTGGCTGTGTTAGAATTCACCCTATTGGAAACATACTTTGTTTCCTGCAAATTACTCTGCCTAAATTTTAGGTATCGTAATTTTTGGTCTAAGAACTTCTCAGAACCTTCTATAGAATGAGAAATTAGCTTTTCTAATTTAAACACACACTTTATTCATCTTTTACCATAATCCTCCTATATATAGTCTTTCCATAATGAAGTAGGAAAAATGGGAAAACAAAATTTTGATGAAGGATAAGTTATTGTGGATGTGGTTTCCTCATTGCAATCAGAATTCTTTGTTTCTCACCCTTTCTAAACAATCTGATGTACATTTTTGCTATCATCATGATCCACTGTCCTAGTTTGCCAGGCTGTCAATCAGGATGAGCAATTAGGAGGAGCAGGAAGACTCATCTTGGCTGATGGCCAGGTGGACAGGTGTGAGGGAGAGGTTTATTTGCCTATGGGACAAAGTAAATGGTGGAGAGGGAAATTGAGTTGCCAGGGGAAAAAAAGACAGATGGATTAAAAGGCGTTGTAATTTGAAATGCTATAAAGAAAAAAGACATGCAGAGAAATGCTTCCCACTTGTTTGAATGTGTATGTGCTTTGTCTTGTGTTGATCAGTGCACTGATACACAGCACCAGCAAGGGGGCTGGCTAATTCACCGAGCAAACAGTTAAACAGAGTCTTGCTGGTCCTAAAGGTGTGAAGGTAAATAAGGCACGCTTCTTGCCTGAAAAAAAGCTTAGATACAACTTGGATTTTTGTGACTGAACCTTTTCAGATAGACTTGATAAGTGAAACTGATTAACTCAAAGGAAAAATTATACATATATATATTTCATTTATATGTATCTATATATACACATATACACATATGTATATTAAAGATATTGGAGTCAAACTTACTTGTGTTCAAATCCCAACTCTACCTCTTTCTTTCTAATTTTGGACAAGCTACTTTAATTCTCTGAAGACCTTCAGTGTTTGAAGACTGAATTTTCTCTTAACCGGGGGGAATATACTTTGTGTCTTTAAGTTAGATTATATGATATTTGGGGAAACTCAAATTCTCTGTTAAACCCTGAATTGAATATACCTACAGTTTCATTACATGATTGTTCCTCAGATCACATAGTGTCCAAACCACGTGTCTCTTCTCCCTTCTCTGCTTTCGCCACATGGTCAGCAGCCTGATCAGAAAATAGTGTTCTAGAAATAATCCTGATTCATGTGATTTGTTTTCACTACTGATGTATTCTGCCCCAGAAAATAATCTTTGTAGTTTTGTAATAAATATTATCAACATACTCTGATTTTACATCAGCTTTTTCATGTCATTACACTTTAGGCTTATAAAGTATGTGGTCAACAAAAGCTCCAGGTCACACAGACACATGTACATACATATATTCATATATACACACACACACAGCTGTTATCTGTCTATGTATGTGTAAAATACCATCTTGTTAGCTTCAGCTCGTCCCTCCAGCAGGTGAGATCTTTTTTGAATCTTGATTCTAGTACATCAGGTATTATTCCCTGCTTTTTGACATTCTTCATTGTCCTGCCATTTCTTCATCCCATTCACAGATGAAAAAGTTCAATGACACAAGACTAACTACAGAGCCCTCCGACCCATCACTAGAAACCTTTCTTCCAAGTCATTATTAGTCATTATTAATCTCTCTCGGTGAAGTTGTTCTATTCCTGTAGTGTCATCTAACCTGCTTTTCTTCAGACCCCCTGGAAGAATCTCCCAAATTAGTAGGCACAACCTAAATTCTCACCTATTCTTTGTATTTCTAGTTGCTCTTGGACATTTCTGCTTGGATGCCACACAGTAACCTCAAACTCAACGTGTTAAAATCTGTCCCCCTCCACAGTTTTCCCATGTCTGTCAGTGGTCCCACTGTTTTAATCTAACCTCCCAGCTGGTTTTCTTGCTTCCATCCCTGCCACCTGCAATCCTTTTCCACAGTGCAGCCAAAGTAGTTGTTTAAAAATGTAAATCAGATCATGTCACTACCCTGCTTAATTTCCTCCCATGGCTTCCCATCTCGCTGTGCCATGGCCTACGAGGTTCTCTCTCATCTGTACCTACTCATTTCTCTGACCTCACCTTGTATCTGTCTCACTCTTCTCCAGCACACAGGCCTGTCTGTCCCTTGAACACACCAAGCTTGTTCCCACGTGCTAACCGTTTTCCCTGGTTAGACCATTCTCTTCAAAGACCTTTGCAAGCCTGACTCCTCCTCATCAAGCCTCAGCTCAAATATCACCCACTCAGACAGGTCTTCCCTGACAGTCTAATATAAACAAGCTGCCCCCAACATACAGTCATGCTTTAACTTTACCCTGTTAGACCTGCATATTTGTTTGTTGTCTGTGTCCACTAGACTGCAAGTTTCTTAAGAACTGGGAGTCATCTGTCTTGTTCATCACCAAACCCTTAGACCCTAGAATGGTACCTACCACTTGGGATTGGCTTAATAAATATGTGTTGAATGAATACATAAAGGAATCTAGCAGACTATGTATCTTTTCACTCCTTATCTCCTGTCTGTCATCATATCAATTCTTCCTTTGAAATGTCTCCTAGATTTGCTTTTATCCTATCCCCGACGTCCTGCCAGCACCTGAATCTGAGCCTTCATCTCTTTGTGCATGGATTGTTGCAGTGATTCTCAACCCAGGTAGCTCTTTAGAATCACTTGGGGAGCTTTAAAAAATGACAATGTCCAGGCTCCACCCCAAAACAATTAAATGGACCTGGGCATTAATAGCTATTTTTAAAGCTTCTCAGATGATTGTAATGGGCAACCACTGAAATGCCACATCAGCCTGCTGACAGATGTGTGTCTTCCAGTACATTTCATCTGTTGCTGTCTACTTATCTCCTTGAAATTCTGGTTCTGCAATATGATTTCCCTGCTCAAGAGCCTATAGTGGTTCCCTACTACCCAACACGTTAATTCCACATTCCCCTCCCTCATCTACTCAACTGTATTTCATCTTTTTCTTACTTACCTTCTACTATACACCAAACGTTTCGCTACCTGGCACTTGATTTGCCTTTCATTACCGTACTTCCACATTTTTACCTCCACTGTCCTTCTCTCCACTCTGACTTCCACATATATACCCAGAATGTCCTTATTGCTCTCCCCTGTCAGTCCAGATTCTTTCCGTTCTTCAAGACCCAGCTCAAATCCCACCTTTTAAATACTTCATTCTCCACCCAATCCACCCCTTATTATTTATATGATTCTTTTGGTATAGATCATTAGTATCTTGTAATATATTTTCTGTTTTCATAGGTAATATGCACATGGTACAAATTCAAGATTTACGAAATTGCTTCCCTCCTACTTCTGCCCAGCTTCCAGTTTTCCTCCTTGAAAGCAACCACTCTTACAAGTTTTTGTATCCTTTCAAATATATTCCAAACCTATTTAACCATTCTAGTTAAAAAAAAAACCTAATAGGAAATCTCCCCTCTTAACAAACTTTTAATTATACAGTACTATGGTTAATTGTATGTACATTGCTATACAGCAGATCTCTAGAACTTTGTATCTTGCATGACTAAAACTCTATGCCCATGGAACAAAAACCCCCATTTTCCCCTCTCCCAGCCTAACAACCACCATTTTACTTTCTGCTTCAGTGAGCTTGACCACTTTAGCTGCCTCATACAATGGAAACATATTTGTTCTTTTGTGATTGGCTTGTTAAAATTAGCATAGTATCTTCAAATTTAATCCATATTGTAACATATGGCAAGATTTCCTTTTTAAAGGCTGAATAATACTCCATCATGTGTAAGTACCACGATTTTTTATCCATTCATCTGTCAGTGGATATTTAAATTGTTTCCACCTCTTGGCTCTTGTGGATAATGCTGTAGTGAATATGGTAATGCAAATATCTCTTTCATTTCTTTTGGATAAATACCTAGAGTTAATGCATGTACCATAAGTTAATTAACCAGTTTCCTAACAATGCATATTTTGGGTTTAAATTTTTTTTTTAGTTTTGCTGTTTTATATAATGCTTCAATTATTATCTTTATACATACATAATTTAGCACATATATGAGTATGTCTGTGGGATAAATTTCTACCCATTTAACTGGAATTCTGAGTCTAAGGGTATGTGCGTCCATTTCTAATTTTGATGGATATTACTAAATTGCCCTCTATCGAAGGTTTTACTAATTTATGTTCCCACCAACAATGTAGTAATTGCTCTTTAAATTTGGGGTGTTATTTAGCTTTTCACATTTAAACACCTTCTTTCCCTAGTCCAGTCATAATTAACCCAAAGACAGGAACCACGTCCTGTAAATTTTAGCACGTATACAACATTTAACACCGTAGGTTCACTTAATTGCTGCTCAGCAAATATTTGTTAAATCGTACTTCATTGTGTGTTGAGGAAGTTTTCTTATGGCTCTGATGAATGCCCTGTGAGAGTTGTCCGCTTCACATGTGCACTGTTCCCAGGAGAGGAGGTGACCTGTGAGTGATATTCTTAGGAGAGGGGCTGTCTATTGCTGTCGCTCTTCCAGGATTCTCTGTTATCATTGTCTCAGAAAGATCAACCAGTCCTTAAATCTGCTAACAGGTTTGGTTGATTTGAATAGTTCAGCATAAGGACTGTAGCTGACACCAAACATGTCCTAAAACTTAGTAGGTAACAAATTTTTATTCCATATAATATAAAATATCTAAACAAAAAAGCTCTACTCCATGAGTTTTACCCAACCCAACTTTTTATTATGAAAAATTTCAAACATATGTATAAGTTGGAATAATACGTCCATGTTCCAGACACTAAAATTTAACATTTGTTCATTTTGTTTGTATTGTATATACATATATATATATATGTATATATATATTTGCTGAACGGTTTGCAAGGAAGTTGCTGATATTCCATTGAGTAGTAAATAAAGCTGAAAATTAGTTCTATAAGTATCACCTTTTATGAACAAATCTATTTTATTTTATTTTTTATTATTTTTTATTGGAGTATAGTTGCTTTACAATGTTATATCAGTTTTTGTTGTACAGCAAAGTGAATCAGCTATACACATACATATATCCCCTCTTTTTTGGAGTTCCTTCCTATTTAGGTCACCACAGAGCACTGAGTAGAGTTCCCTGTGCTATACAGTAGGTTCTCATTAGTTACCTATTTTATACATAGTAGTGTATATATGTCAATCCCAATCTCCCAATTCCTCCCACCTTCCCCTTCCCCCCTTGGTATCCATACATTTGTTCTCTACGTCTTTGTCTCTATTTCTGCTTTGCAAATAAGTTCATCTGTATCATTTTTCTAGATTCCACATCTATGCATTAATATGCAGTATTCGTTTTTCTCTTTCTGACTTACTTCACTCTATATGACAGTCTCTAGGCCCATCCATGTCTCTGCAAATGGCACAATTTCTGAACAGATCTATTTTAAATGTTTCACAACTTTTTTTTTTTTTTACAAATTATATCCCTTTCTCCAAAAGGATAAGAGACTGTTTGATGGCATCTGGCATCTTTTCCTCAAATGCCAAAAAGACTTGTATCCATGGAAGAACAAAGTTTAAGGGAAGTGGGGAGTGACCAGCTGACACCGGAATTTCTCTTAGTAAGGGAAATATCTTTAACGTCTTTGTTTAGGAAAATATCTTTTTTTTTTTTTTTTTTAAATTAATAGCTACTTTATTTATTTATTTATTTTTGGCTGTGTTGGGTCTTCGTTTCTGTGCGAGGGCTTTCTCTAGTTGTGGCAAGCGGGGGCCACTCTTCATCGCGGTGCGCGGGCCTTTCACTATCGCGGCCCCTCCCGTTGTGGGGCACAGGCTCCAGACCCGCAGGCTCAGCAGCTGTGGCTCACAGGCCCAGTTGCTCCGCGGCATGTGGGATCTTCCCAGACCAGGGCTCGAACCCGTGTCCCCTGCATTAGCAGGCAGATTCTCAACCACTACGCCACCAGGGAAGCCCCAAAGGAAAATATCTTGATAGGTCATTTGAGGATGAAAGGTGAGACCCTGTACAGTTGCACAACAATGTGAGGGTACTAAAGCCCTGTGAATTTCGTACTTTAAAATGGTTAGTTTTATATTATGTGAATTTCACTTTAATTAAAAAAAAAAAGAAAAAAAGTGAGCCCCTAGGAGAATGAGTTGGCAGGAGGAGAAGAAGTGAAAGTAATAGCTAAGGCACTCTGCATAAAAAGAATGTGGACTTAGGAGTTGAGAAGCAGAGGGAAAAGGGCAGTGGGTGTTGAGCCCGTGGTGGGAGTCTAGAGACTGTGAGGAAAAGCAGCTAAGAAGAATTTTCCGAGCATAAACGTCTAATATTCAGTTTTAATTTGCCTGCCTCCGTCTCCTGAAACCAATAAAAGTCAGTGATACACAAACATGCCTTGTGTGAGCAGGATAGTGTGTGTGTAAACCCTTCTCTGGAGCCACACGGGGCAGAACAGGAGTAGCACATGTGCCAGCCAGGTGATCCAGAAACCTCCAAAAAAGTACACTTCAGAGCCAGAGATGAGCAGAAAACATACAAGTCACTGCTTCCTTCCAGAGTCCTTGGGGACATCAGAAGGTCTGTGAGACTGTCCTCATATGAGAATGTGGTTGAACCAACTTAGCCTGACTCTCAAAGCGCAGGCAACTTTAGTTGACATCTCAGTGGCAATAAAATGTCATTTCATTGACTTACAGGTTCATTCTTGATTAGTCGTCCATCGTACTTGTAGTGAAATGCCTCTTTTTAAAAGACAAAAGACCAGACCTTCAAAGAAGTGGATCTCAGGGGTTGTGACAGCTCTACACTTCCTGACACTTCCCCTTGAGTCATCGTCCCAGGTTCTCTAGAACCAAGCCTGGTGGTTCAGAGACTGGGCTCCCAGCACTTGCCTTATATAAACCTAAGGTGTTTTGTGTTTGGAATTAGAACCCCTTAACTTCACTTCTAATTGGATGGTGATAGTAGGGATCAAAGGAAGTAGGGCCCCTAGGGAAGGGCATTCCTGTGGGGAAAGAGTGAAGACCATTTTTTAGAGTTCCCTAGTTCTCCTACTCAGTTCTCTGTTCAAATCTGAGAGAGAGTTTGGTGTGTTAAACGAATGGAAGGTGGTCAGTCTCATAAAATAAAATGATAATGATGAGCAAGCCCTTATATGTATGGACCAGGCACCACGCCAAGCATGTTATCTCATGTGATCTGAGGTAGGTACAGTTATATTCCCTCATTTAATATGTCAGACATTAAAGTTTAGCGAGGTTATGAAGTTAAGTGACTTGTCCAAGGTCACACATCCAGAATATAAACTTAAGTTTGCCTATAAAACCTGTGTGCTTAACTATCATGCTATCTACTCTTTCTCTTCCAAAATTGCTGATCCTAAACTTTGGAAGGGAAAAATATCTAGATAACTGATTCCTGGCTTACAAATTTACAAAATTTTGCCAAGATTTCAGGATTTAGGGAAAAAACAGCATTTCTACTGTAAGACTTCATAGGTTTGTATGTCATATCGAAAGTCAATCAGTAATGATTATACCATGATAATATTTACATTTCACAGGGAAGCAAAATACTTGGGGACGCCTCATGTCTCTGTCTGAAGATTTGTCATTCATTTGCATTCAAATAGATTCTTTGTTTTCACTCACCCAGAATGGTTCTCAACTTATTAGCTAAGCAGACTAAATAAATAGAGTTGCATTCATGCATTTTAATGTCAGTGTAAAAATGGTTTTCCCAGATTTTTTTCTATTCAGTCAAATCCTCCAAAAGATGTCTAATCACTCCCAGGTTCAGTTACTTAAACATTTCACAATGTTGTCACTTGTATATAGTAAAACAAAAAAGAAACTTGCTTTCAGTAACTCAGAGAGCCATACTCTAGCTATTTAGAACTTTATTCTGGTGAGATAAATTTCTTGAACTCCATTTGCAACCTGATTTGTGAGTGGAAGATTTTGCCTATTGCATAGCTATGTGACATTGTTCAGTATGTATAATATTTGTTCTTTAATTGATAAACCACTGCTGGAGTTTATAATCCCCTAGCTAGGATTGTAATGTCCTGAAGGACAGGATTTGGCCATAGTGCCTGCCATGTGCACACTAGAGCATCAGCGGGTGCTTGTTGAAAGAGTGACATAGCTTGGTGAGTAATATGAACAAGAAAAGCTCTGCTGGACATCTTCATAGGAATGGGGGCTCACTGCCCTCTGGGTGAGTGGGGAAGATTGTGTGGAGGAAGTAACAGCTGAGTAAAACCGCAGGATCACCAATGGAGAATGGGAAGAAGGCATTCCTACTAGAAAATACTAACAAACACATAAGAAAATGAAAGGTAAAAATATTTTGAAAATGACAGGTTAAAATTTTGCCAGGAGCAAAGATGTAATGGCAGTTTGAGAAATAAAGCTGAAGGGTAGGATCCTGGTTGTAGAGAATGCCAAAAGCTAGGCCGATTTTGGACTTTCCATCAAAGAAAAGGTAGGGTCTTGGATGAAGGCCTTTTTGAGCAAGGCATGATCCAAAATGGTGATAGAAAAGCATTAATTGCCTCTCTGCATTGACTGTCAACATCATTTTCTTCCAAAAGCTTTATGAAAAGAAGTACTTTCAGCCTTTAAGCGCTGGTCATCTAAAAACCTGTGCTTAATTTGTTCCAAAGTCTTGGCTCCAGGGAGCTTGAGGAATGGAGTTTGGGGGAATCCTTCCTGCCCTCAGATCCTGTTAAGACCTCTGGCATCTTAAGGGACTCCCCATGAGTTCCTGCTTCCACATTTTTGCACAAGCCATTCATGCTGTATTCTTTTTCTTCTTCAAAGCTCCTCCTCTTCCTCAAAGCGGGGGAGAAAATGGTACTGATGAACCTAGTTGCAGGGCAGGAATAAAGATGTAGACATAGAGAATGGACTTGAGGACTCGGGGTGGGAGGGGGGAAGCTGGGGCAAAGTGAGAGTAGCATCGACATGTATACACTATGAAACAGATAGCTAGTGGGAAGCAGCAGCATAGCACAGGGGGGTCAGCTTGGTGCTTTGCGATGACCTAGAGGGGTGGAATAGGGAGGGTGGGAGGGAGGCTCAAGTGGGAGGGGATATGGGGACATGTGTATGCATACGGCTGATTCACCTTGGTGTACAACAGAAGCTAACTCAGTATTGTGAAGCAATTATACTCCAGTAAAGATTTATTTTAAAAAAGGAAACATAAAAACAAAAACTTAACTGAACCCTCACCTCCTCTGGAAGGACTTCTGAGACTGTAACCCCGTTTGCTCCATTATTCAGGAAATCCGTCCCCAACATCTTCGTGCTACATTTAATTTCTTTAAATTACAAAATACACAAATTCTTGTATATTTATGTCTAAGCACACAGTGACAGCCTTTATGAAAGATACGCCACCTACCAGCCCCTTTCCACCCTCCACCCAGGATCTGCCGCCCCTGCCTACCCCACCGCATCCAGCTTCCCAGGAGCTGCAATGCCCTTGGTGAGTGCTGGTGGCGTAAGAGCTTGCCCTGCACAACAAAGGATTTCTTTGGAGCTGAAGTCCTATGGAATCCATGGACTGTGGGTTTTCACCTCTCTATGGCTCCAGCTTCTTTTCACCAGCATGTGTAACACTTCTAGGACAGTTCCCACCAAGAACCCCTTCGTGCACCTCCTTCCTATCCTCACTATCTCCAGTCTCTGTGGGCCTGCTCGTGATGATCAGAATACAGGCTATTAACACGGTCATGCTGTTCATAACCTGGGATTGGGCATCGTGAGCAGTAAGCATTAAAAAAAAAAAAAAAAAAAAAAAAAAAACCCTCATTTTTATCTAGGCTTAATTTCTGCCTGACTCATGTTACCCTCCACCTGTTCTCTCATACCTATGACCAACAATGGTAGGGACACCCCGCCCCACATACACACCTAATTCCATCCCTCCACATTTTATTTAGCGTTCTCTAGAGCCTGTTTGTCATCTGACCTGCTGTGGGGAGAGGCCCAGATGAGGGAATTTGTGATGCCCGATGGACAGAGGTATATTTTTATCTCCAGATGCCAGCCTGGTAAAAACCGTAGCACTTAAGGATTTGGGGCTGGCTCTCTTCCTTGGCAGTTGTGCCCTCCGAAAATATGTCTTCGACTGCTTGTCCCTGCATGCGTCGGCTTTGACTGTCACCAACTGCCGCTTCACACCGAGCTTCAGAGTCCCACCTCATGGATGCAAATCAAAAAAGAGCTCAGAATCAAGTCTGGGAAGCAAGTCAGAGTGGTTTGATTTGCATGGAGGAGCTCTTGTCGCTGAGTGAAGCCCGCCAAATTCCCCAGGCTTCCCAGCCCTCCGGAAATCAGCCTTACAGGGCCCGGGGGCCTGGGCTCAACAGGGTGGGCGTGATTTGAACGTTCACTGCCGCAGCTGCTGCGCCCGGCGCTGGTCACTGCCATCGGTTTCGCTCCATTTTACTGCCTCAGAATCCCCCAGTGCATGTTAGTGGTTAATACAGCAGCCAGGAGACGCCAGACAGCTCTCGGCACCTGGTTCAAATTTAAGGCTCATTTACACATGATGTCACACACGCATTGTCAGCGCAAGGGAGGTCAGGATGGTTCATTTTGGGAAGGTTCACACTGTTGAGTCTTTACAACACTCACTGCCATTAATGCCTTAACCATCTGACTTGGATTTCGGTTTTCTGGCATGAGGTAATCCCAGGCACTAGATTTATATGCTGAATGGGAAGCTAACAGTGGTGGCTAATCATGCTGGTTTGCAGATCTGCAACTCTGGAGCCTTGGGATGGAATAAGAGGGCCACAGGGCCTGTAGCAAATCATGGAGGTTTTGAGCAGGAGGGGAAGGAGCTGGCAGACCTGCGAGCAGGGGCCGGGGAGGGGGTGTTTGCCTGAGGTGGGAGGCTTGATTGAAGAATAGAAACTAAAGTAAGTTAGGCAAGGTCTAAGCCCAGAGGCAGTAGGAATGACTCTTGTTTGGCCAGTATTTTGGGTTGTTATATTGCCCATCCTTTTGCTCACCATCCATGTAAATTCCAGGCCCACCTTCCCAGGCTTAATTCATGTCCCGTGAAGCCTTTCCTGGCCCCCCAGCCCACAGTGATTTCTCACCTGAATGCCCAAGTACTTTCGTCAATAAAATGAGACAACTAACAATTACTGAGTACTTAATTTGTGCTACCAGCTCATTTTACCCTCACATCAGTCTTATGCAGAAGGCACTACTATTTCCATTGTTCAGATGATGAAATAGCTTCAGCAAGATTAAATAATGTGTCCCGTGTCAGCGCTGGTAAGAGTCCAGATGGAAGACTGATTCCAGAGCCCAGGTTCTGAACCACTGGAGTAGGCTACATTCTATGTAGTGGTGCTACACTGCCTGTAGTACTAAGTGCACTAACATGGGAGAGACAGTCTGTGCCTCGGGGAGATGCTAGAGGAGCGCACAGTAGTGTTGTCTAATGCCTCACATGTGTGTGTGCTGTCTCTGTTGCCTGCCGAGCAGGGGCCATCACTTCTGCTTTTCCATATCCCCTGACCTCCTAGCACAGTGCTTCCCGGGATATACTCAGATGGGTGGAGGGATGCCAGCCCTCCTCCACCCTCACCTAAGATACTTTCCCACCTAAAACATATTAAAATGTTGAGGTCTTTGGATAATCACCCCTATCACTTGCTGTTGTCCTCTAACAGAAAACTGGTCTGCTTATTACATCTCCAGTAAGAGTCTCCTGACCTTATAGGAAGTTCAGAGAATGCCCTTTAGTCCTGCTCTTGAAGGGTGAGTCAGGGTCAGACGGTGAAAAGGAGAGCGAAGGGCACTCCAGGCAGAGGGGGCGGCGTGGACAGAGGCCTAGAGGCGTGATGGCGTGTACCCACGAGCACAGCTGGGCTCTGACGGGAAGGGGCTCCGAGGAGAGGGTGGAAACCCAGGTCACACCTGACCCTTCTCTGCTGACACTTGAGCGATGTGGGTGACACTCCTGACCTCAGCCCTAGGGAAGACGTCTCTGAAGAGTGTTTTCTTAGGAAATGTCTCCTCAGAATGACCCTACAGACACAGTGGTTTTCTGCAGGGTTCTTGAACATACCCAGATTAATTAAAAAATTAGGCAATTGAATGCCCCTGTCACAAATCATCATGGCTTCAGAGCAGGATTTAGTGTTCAGTTTGCAAGCCATAGTGAGTATCTTGTACTTGCTCCTCTACCCTTTCCCACGCTGCTCTAAGCCTCGGAGGCTGACCCCACGGGACTGTGCCAATAGGTTCCTTTGCCTCTGGCTTCCAGTTGGATTCAGCCAGAGAAAGGCACCAGTGGGAGCTCAGAGAGGGGAGGTCAGTGATGTCAGGGTCTATATTCCCCCCACTCCCTCCCTGCTAGGCTACTGTTGGCTGCACCTCTCTACCAAACGCACAACTCCTGTCAGGGGGCCCTCTCCACATCGCCATTTTTGCCAACGTCTGGGTTCTGGCAACCTCCCCCTCCTCTTGCCCCTTCAGTCATAGTGTGGTACTAGCTGCCCCCTCCATTGTTACTAGCTGTTATGGGCTAAATTGTGTCCCCTCAGATTCATGTGTTGAAGCCCTAACCCCCAGTACCTCAGAATGTAACTGTATTTGGAAGTAGGCTCTTTAAAGGGTGATTAAGTTAAAATGGGGCCATTGGACTGGGCCTCAATACAATCTGACTGGTTTCCTTATAGGAAGAGAAATTTTGGACGCACAAAGAGACACCAGGCATGCACACGTACAGAGGAAAGACCATGTGAGGCCATAGTGAGAAGATAGCCTGCAAGCCAAGGAGAGAGGCCTCAGAAGAAATCAAACCTGCAACACCTTGATCTTGGCCTTCTAGCCTCCAGAACCATGAGCAAATAAATTTCTGTTGTTTAAGCCACCCAGTCTGTGGTGTTTTGTTACTTCAGCCCTAGCAACCTAATACACTAGCCCTGAGGGTACTTCACTATCCCTTGGTGATTTCCTTAAACTTTGCTTATTATATTGTACAAGTCCCTTTACTAAACTTTCCTTTTGAGCATGTCATCTGTTTCTTTCTGGGACTCTGAGTGACATACAAGCTTGACTCCAACAGGAAAACTTAGTGACAAAAGCAAGGAAGTACCCCATTGAAGGCAGCTCCCACTTAAAGGTGTCCCCCACTCCCCCCATCACGTGAGCCCACCTGGGTACTCTAGTGCTACTCCAAGATATTTCCTCTGCTTCGGGGCTAAATGATTTGGGGTTAGTCTTCCCTATGAGCTTCATTTTTACTACCTGTAAAGCAAGAGATGACAAAAGCTACCACTTTGGGGGGTATTTTGAGATGAGTATTGGGTGAAAATGTGAACTAACTGAGAGAACCCTACGAAGAACCAAAGTGCTCTTCCGTAGTATATCTGTAAGCACTTTCACTGATGAATGTGCACAAAACATTGCCATCTTTGAAGGCAAGAGAATGACGATTTCTATTAAGACGGCCCTGAGCATAGTCTAGGGGGAGGCGCTGCTATTTGCTCAACAGCTCCCTACTAGCCCTTCATTAAAAAGAAAGAAGTCAACTTTTATTCCACATGGATACAAACCTCGTATGTACAACAGGTGGATGTGTGCATCTCTTCACCTTGCCCCTGCTTTTTGTTGGGGAGTGAAGTCAAATGAACCAGCTGGAGGCCAGAGCAGCTCAGACACCTAAAGAGGTACACAGTGTGGAGCAGGAGCTGAGCGCCTTCAGGGTCCTGCTTGCTATTTCTAGTAAATGAGGCTCTCAACCATGTTATCTACACCTGCAAAAGCTCAAACAGTCTTCACTGCCCCCCGCAGCTGTGAAGAGGGAGATCCTGACATCACACATGGGGATGCTGGAGAATGGGGCAGGTCCCAGCCTCCCGGATTGCAACTGTGAGGGGACGGACAGGCTCTGGAGACGGAGTCGGGGCCTGGAAAGCAAAGGGGTCCGGGTAGATTCTCACATCCTTGTTGCCTCCTCTGCAAGCTGGACCCTGTACTGGCCTTTCCCAGCGTGGGGCAGGACTCAGGCTTCCTCCTCAGTTGGACCTCTGGCTCTCCACCAAGCAGAGCCGACTCCAGGGTGATGGGGGCACCTTCTTGTTAGTGTATTATTCTGCCCGTTCAATTCTCATCAGCTGTGGCTTCACTAAGGCATTCTTGTGGGTAAGAAAAGCATACCGAGGGATGACATGGCCCTGTGGGTTAGCCAGGTGAAAAGAGAATAAAAAGCTCAAGACAGAGAGATCTAGGAAGTGTCACCCCCACTGTTATTTATAAACTTCAGACAAAATGCAAGTTTACTACTTTTTCGGGATCCATCAGAAAGCTGAGGTCCCAGGGTGATCACCTCACCTGAAATCTAAGGATCGATGTGGGCCTGCGGGGAAGCACGGAACACAAGCCCGTGCTAACCCAGGGAGCAGATGCAGCCAACAGAATTCACCTGGAGTCCATAAAGAATTAGTGGAGAATCAGTGTGGGTTAGAGAGGGAGCGTGAAGCCGCCGGGGACTACAGGTATAGAGGGGTTTGCGTCTTCTCAAAGGCTTTTCTCCGTGAAGCCCATTGGGCACTCACCCAAAAGACTGGCCAAAGTCCTGAGAAAGACTCCCTCAGCAGTGCAGGTCTGGAGGAGGGAAAAACAGCCCCTGCAGAGGGGCGCGAAGCCCCACCGAACCCCTCCACCGTCTCCCTTCTGGAGCAAAAAAGCCTAATCTGCTGGAGAAAGGGCAAAACATTGTTTCCCTTAGAGCGCTGGCAAACCTGGGGGAAGAAAACAAGAAAACAAAAATAAAACCCCTCCACCCTAACGAAGGGGTAAGAATTCAGAAAAGGAAAACTCAGACTTTATTGCTGGCAGATGTGCTCTACAAGAAATGTTGAAATTCTTCAGGCGGGAGGAATGCGAGGCAAGATGGAAACGCGCTGGAATTTGAATCAAAGCAGGTAAAATACACATAAAATTTTAAATTGCTCTAAAAGATACATGATTGTCAAGAGAAAAAAATAGTAGCAATGTATTATGAGTGTACAAAATGTAAAAGTAAAATATAATAACAGTACACATGTTGGGTGGGAGGAGTTGGCAATATCCTGCTGTAAGGTCCTTATGGTACACATGATAAAAAACCAAATTTCAACTGAGTGAATTTTAAAGGTCCTATTGACTTTATCCAATGATTCATGAATTGGGCAACAACCAGTCTAGTAGATAAAAAGGAGCTCCCAGGAGCTGTAGGCAGAAGGGAACAGGAACAAGGAAGTTGTATCGGGCAAGAAAGCTGGCTGACTATTGGAAGGTGACTTTCCTTTAGAGGATGGCACGGGTCTATCAGGCAGATGACCTGACTAGTGCTGATCAAGTGATTCCTGATTGATTGGTTTAAGATTCCATTTCTGGGAGAGGCCAAAGCGTAATCAAGTGTCGGTTTGGTGACATGGGGCTTAGTGTGACTCCATTTGGGGCCTGTTGTCTGGTTTTTAACAATTCTCTCCTATTGATTAGACTTTTAGTCTGAGAGCTATGATGACAATTTTAAGGCATTAGTGCTCCTCCCAGCAACTACTCTGGAATTCTTGTAGTTTTGATGAATCTCTGTGTGGTATTTACAGGTCATGATGTCATGTTCACAGTCTTTAAGTTGGTCATTCTCTTTGTTCCTTTTCTGATGTTCTGTACATAAGGAGATCATTTGGTTGGTGGTTAGCAGCTGTAAACATGCATTTAAAGCTTCTAAGAGACTACAGTGCACCACGGAGACTGCTATGATTATTACAAGTAGGATAATTCCCAGTGTCTGGAGGACACTGAGCTATGGTCCCCAAGACCCAAACCAATTGGAATCAAATAAGTCAAAGAAAGACCCTGTTGAAGGAGTCACTTTCTTAAGCCAATGTCTTGTTCAGTGATCTTATGTAGTTGAGTATCAACTTCCCTAGAAGCGTCAGTTCAAGTGCAGCACAAACACTTCCCTGGTCAGCTAAAAGATAATCAAGGGCTATCCTATTATTAAGAACAACTTTGGCCAGAGAGTCTAGAGATTTTTGTTGGGCAGCTCTTGCTTTAGCAGCAGATTCTGAAATATCTTTGAGAGTTAAGGAGAGGTTTCTGATCATAACTTCATTTGGAATTACTCCTAGCCAGGGGAGTAGGGATCTGCCAAAGGAAGAGACTTTTGACTCATAAATTGCTCCTGGTAATTCCCATTTGAATCTGTGGCTCGGGGCTGGAAAGGTGACAGCCATGGAGACCAGTAAAATTGAAATGTCTGTAGACGCCCAGGAGGTTTTATTCTGGTTACCCTTGCCTTGTGTCCCTTCCTTTTTACAGAGCCTGGATGCAGGGTTCCTGGGTTTAAGTTGTTAACTGGAGGCAGGTTAATGGGTCCCCATGGTTACAGAGCCTGGCATGATTACAGAGCCTGGCATGATAGAAAGAGGGCTGCGTTTGTTCCAGAAAAACAGGCATTGGAAATTAGGGAGAAGTTTGTTACAGGCAGAACAATAACATCACTGACATCGTGGCAAATCCAGCTGTTGTTTGGAGGTTGGATTACTCCCTCCTTTGACATGTTCTGACCTATGCATTACCTTTCCAGGCCAGAGCAAGAGAAAAGGTAGACAAAAGTATCATAAAGACCTTCATGGAATAAGAATTGGGAAAAAGATAGAGAAGGAAGATGGACTAGAAAGAAACATTGTAGATCTGACGTCTTGGGAGGAAGCAGTCCACCTTGAGGTCAGCTACTTCCCTTCTGAGTCAATTTGAGGTCTTGAGGTCTCCAGCATTTGCACACAACCAGATGTCAGGTGGAGCCTTCTTCAGTTGTGAAATATGCACCCAAGTTTCAACACCTTGTAATTTGGCAGTGGTGTCAGGGGTCAAGTGTACCTGGTAGGATCTTTTTCTTGAATCTCAGTTTTGCAAAAGCATCAGAGTAAAACAATAAGTGTCTGTAAATGATAAAAAAAAAATCTCTAATTCTCATGGTTAAAGATTTGATGAGAGTGCATTATAATGGAATTGACAAGGAAATTTGGTTATTTCTGTGACATACAACAGTTAAGGCAATAACAACATTACACCAGGACATATCAGATTTCTAGGAATTTCATACAATTTCTAGAACACTTATTGGCTGCTTAAGGGAATAACTGATAGCAGTTTATTGGAGAATCCCTCACAGTGTCGTCAACCCTGGAAGGGCAGGGCCCATATGAGGGCTCTCCTTCCAGGGTAGATATGAGGGCATTCAAGTTGGGTGAAAGGATTTGACAAAACCTTCAAGGATAATTTTTTCCAGTGCCCTGGTTGATTGCAAATGAGACACTGATTTCTGGGCCAGTGATTTGATGTAGGGTGCAATGAGGGAGGCCTAGGTGGTATTTAAGTTTTCTGGCCTTGGAGCTGTTGCAGCTGTTAGGTCACTAACTTGGCAGACTTCTGTTTATGGTCTTGTAGTCCCTTCAGAGTGGAAAGGCAACTCAGATAGATAGAGGATTCGTAGACTGACTCCCCAGGTAAAGGAGGATAGAGGGGATTAGGGGGAGTCACATTAGTATTATAGTCTTTTGTTTTAGGTACCTCTTGTGCCTTTAATTTTTCATTAACATTTTGCAATGGATCTTTCAATGAAGCTATCTTGGAATCTTGAAGACTTGGAGGCTTCTGCATATTTCCAGTTAAAATGGATATCCCATTCTATTTGTTTGATTTGGGAGCCCTTCATTCAAGTGCACTTCTTAAATGAATGATCTTGCCTGGCTGGAACATTCACCATACCAAAATAGTCATTGTAATTCTAGGTTGTCTTTGTAAGATTTTTCCATTTTTGTGGAGATCTACAGCTTCCAGGACCACAGTTCTTAGACTTTTATAAAATAAATAGGTGTGCTGGAAGAGGGCATGCCCAGTTCTTTGAAACTCGAGAATCCCATTTCTTTAGCTAAGCCTTGGGTCTCATGGAAACAAATTAATACCTAAGAGGGATGTGCCACTGGGTTGGAGATTTTGTGGTGTCTTACAGTGTACCTTGTTGCATGAAAATTTTCTTGGGGTAGGTGGGTGACCTAATGTTGATCTAACCTGTTCCGTGACCAACTTATCCCAGCACAGGAGTCTTAGAGTTAGGTGGTGAGACACTCTAACAGCTTTTAAGGGCTCAACCCATGCCCACAAATTTTGCAGCTTTGGCTTCATTTCATTTCCAAACTCTATGCTCTTGATTTCTTTTTATTGCCTTATTGCACTGGCCAGGACTTCCAGTAAGATGTTGAATAGGAGTGGTGAGAGAATATCAGGAGAAAACATTCTTCTTTCACCATTAGGCGTGATGTTAGCTGTAGGTATTTTGTAGATGTCCTTAATCAATTTGAGGAATTTCCTTCTCCTATTCCACGGAGAGTTTTTGTCATGAATGGATGTTGACATGTGACAAATGCTTTTTCTGCATCAATTGCTATGATCATGTGGTTTTCCTTCTTTAGGCTGTTAATATGGTGGAAGACATTGATTGATTTAAAAAATTGAACCAAACTTGCTTTCCCAGGATAAACTCCACTGTTCATGATGTATATTCTTTTCCCCCCAAACTGACAACTTTTTAATATCAACATAAGCAATTTTAATTATCCATTTATCATTTACTTGGTGTGTATACCCATATTTTTTTTTATATATTTCTAATATTTAAGGGATTTCTGCATATCTAAAAGAGATAGTTTTTTTAAACTATCTTTGTCTGATTTTGATATTAGGGTAATCTTGGCCTCATAAAATCAATCAAGATGTGTTACCCTCTCTTCTATTTTCTAGAATATATAGTGTATAATTGGCAATGTTTCTTTAAATGTTTGATAGAATTTTCCAATGAAATCTTAGGGGTCTTGTTTTTACGTTGTTTCTTTATTGTTGAATTTTTCAGATGTTTGTAAGTATAGTTCAATTTCAGCAGTCTGAACGTATCTTGGTATGCTTGCTTTTTTATTCATCTATTTTGTGTTTATCCTGCCTGGGTTTCTCTGAGATTCTTGGGTCTGTGGCATGATGTATTTCATTATTTTTGGAAAAATTTGACAGCTATCTCTTCAAATATTTCTTCTCTCTCATTCTCTTTTCTCCTTCTAGCATTCCATTTAGAGTGTTTGATACTGTCCCACAGCTCTTGAATTCTCTTTTTTGTTTGTTTGTTTGTTTCTCTTTGTGTTTCAGTTTATTTCTATTGACCTATCTTCAAGTTTACTGATTCTTTCCTCAGCTGTGTCAAATCTATTGATAAGCTCATCAAAGGCATTCTTCATCTTTGCTATTATTTTTATTTCTAACCCTTCCATTTGATTCTTTCTTATGGTTTTCATTTCTCTGATAAAATTCTTGATCTGTTCATACATATTGTCCGTCTTTTCCACTAGGCCTTTAATCCACTAATCATAGTTATTTTAAATTCCCTATTTGATAGTTCTGCTATCTGTATCATCTCTGAGTCTGGGTCTTTTGATTGCTTTGTCTCTTAACAGTGGTTGTTTTTTTTCTTTGCTTTTTTGTGTTTCTCCTAAGTTTTGATTGAACGTCAGACATTGTGTATAGAACAGAGAAGACTGGAGTAAATAGTATTTGTGCTGGAAATGGGCATTCATCTTCTTCTAAGTTGAGTGAATATAACAGAATTTGAGCTGGGTTTGGGTTTTGTTGTTGCTATGGTTATATTCATTATACTATCAGATTCAAATTCCTTTAGCATTACCTTATACTTATGGTTATGCCTGGCATGTCAGAGGGTTTTTCTCAGTGTTCTTTCTTTACTTGTAGATTTCAACCTGTACTTTGTATCTGTGACTCAGAAGGTTCTTGCTTCCAACCTGTGCGGTATACTGCTCTTGCTTGTTACTTGGTTCTGGAGAGTGCAAAGTGTCTTTTCTACTAGTACAGTCTCAGGCTTAGGCAGGCATTTGGGTTTCAGAAGTGAGGCTTCTCAGAAATGCTGTCCCTCGTCTCTCTAGAAGTTGAACTCTGTCTTCTGTCTTGTGCAAAAGAGGATGTCCTGCTTGTCTCCCTCTGATAGGAGACCTCTTATGGGATCCTGGGCTGAGGACTGTTTCCTGCTCATTCCCCAGGGATAGAGAGGTTTTTTTTATTTTTGTCTTTTACCCTTCCCCCAGCTACAGTGGGTCTACACTTGTGCCCTGAGTGAACAGAGTTT
The DNA here is from genome assembly GCF_965194805.1 of Balaenoptera borealis. Lineage (NCBI taxonomy): Eukaryota > Metazoa > Chordata > Mammalia > Artiodactyla > Balaenopteridae > Balaenoptera > Balaenoptera borealis. The sequence continues at coordinate 39,845,050 of NC_138866.1, read as the reverse complement.
ACTGCCCAGTGGCTTAGGGGGAAGACGAGTCTTGTTGTAACTTTGTGCCTTTCCCTCAGCAATGTTGCTCCCCTTCCCCAGGCTTCACCACAGAGGAAGGTTTCTTTGGTCTCCTGCCTGATTCAATCCTTTCTTGAGCAATGCGTGGAGGTCTCCAGAGAAGAGCCTGCAAGTGGGTGTGAATTCCTCTTGTATTTGCCACTCCCAGGGGTACTGTACTCTCATGGTAGTCCTCTTTTGTCCTTTCACAAATTGTTACAATTTTTAGCTGAATTCTTTTTGTTTTATTTTAATTTTGTATGGTACCCAACGTCTCTTCTTCCTATACTCAAACACAAGTAAGCCCTTGCTTAGTCTCATCTCTTTTTGGAGGGGCTGTCTGTCCATAGATTTCAAGCTGTTTGATTCTGTATAGCCTTAGTTTTCTGATGGATTCAAGAAAATTGATGGTTCTGTTGTTGTTGTGAGGATGGGAGAGACACTTTTTTCACCTTTCTACATACTAGTTTGGAATTAAACTCATATGTTTTCATACCTAATCAAACATGTACCCTCTCCTTATTCTTCATTTCAAAAACTTTCTTGGCTATTCTCATGTATTTATTCTCTTAAATACACTTTAGAATCATTTTGTCAAGCTCTTCATCTCCCATCCTCTCCCCGAAAAAACAATTCTTTTCAGATGGAAATGTTGTTAAAATATGTAGACTGATTTGGGTCCCTGATAGTGTTGAAACTCTCATCCCTAAGATCTGAATGTAGCAGCCAGAGCAGGTATTGTGATTAGAAGAATCCTCAAAGGCCAGCCTGCCTCTAAATCCCACTCATCTGCTCTGGTGCCTTGAAATTCCAGTATTAGAGGTAAGAGAAATATTTCCAGAACCTTAGGGGATTAAAACGTATGTACTTTGCCTTGGAAGGACCAGTATAATAACTAATTTGCAACCATCACTCCACTTACAAATTAAGGCCACATAACTACACAAAGTTTTGTGTGAATTGAGTGAGTGAGTGTGTGAATGTGTGCAAAGAAGGAGAGGGATTCTATTAAGAACATGGGAGCCAGAGGGGAAATTCCTGGATCTGGAATTGAAAGCTCCAGAGTAGTTGAAAATGAGGACACTAAACCCCTGGTGGCTGGGGGCAGTGAAAGACCCATGGGCACCTCTGTGTTCATCACCCTTCAATCTGGCAGCCAGAGGAAGACAGAGCAAGGGCAGACAAGACTCCTCAGAGCAACTGGGCATGACTGGGCAGCAAGGACTCTCTAGAATGTGTGGTGGAGGAAAAAGTTCTCCAAGAGGAACCAGTAATTGTCACACCTATTGCTTTGTACTCCCATGGACCTCACAACCATGACTCTCTTGGAATCAAATGAAACAAACCATCAACAGTTTCAGAAAGAATTTTCTAGTACGGGAAATAGAGAAAAAAAAAATTCTGGGGGAAAAAACCCCACAACTTCTTGATGTTTTCCACAGACTGTTTTAGAAAGAGAAAGAATGATGCAATTCAATAAAAGGTGATTCTATGCTGCTGCTTCCCACCAGCCAACTATTTTACATTCGGTAGTGTGTATATATCAGTGCTCCTCTCACTTCGCCCCAGCTTCCCCCTCCCACCCCCGTGTCCTCAAGTCCATTCTCTATGTCTGTCTCTTTATTCCTGCCCTGCAACTAGGTTCATCAGTACCTTTTTTTTTTTTTTTTTTTTTAGATTCCATATATATACGTTAGCATACGGTATTTGTTTTTCTCTTTCTGACTTACTTCACTCTGTATGACAGACTCTAGGTCCATCCAGCTCACTACAAATAACTCAGTTTCATTTCTTTTTATGGCTGAGTAATATTCCATTGTATATGTGTGCCACATCTTCTTTATCCATTCGTCTGTCCATGGACATTTAGGTTGGTTCCATGTCCTGGCTATTGTAAACAGAGCTGCAATAAACATTGTGGTACATGTCTCTTTTTGAATTGTGGTTTTCTCAGGGTATATGCCCATTAGTGGGATTGCTGGGTCATATGGTAGTTCTATTTTCAGGGAGATTGGCTCGGTGCTTTGTGATGACCTAGAGGGGTGGGATAGGGAGGATGGGAGGGAGGCTCAAGAGGGAGGGGATCTGGGGATATATGTATGCATATGGCTGATTCACTTTGTTGTACAACAGAAACTAATACAGTATTGTGAAGCAATTATACTCCAATAAAGATCTATTAAAATAAATAAATAAATAAATAGAAGATGATGATCCCTGGTTGACCCAGGACGTTTCGCAGACCAAAAGCCAGAGGAGTGCAGAAGGCACAGACACCCACAGGCAGGCCTCAGTTTTGATTTTTAAGATGCCAAAATTTTTTTGTAAATTAATATTTAATTTTCAGCCAACTCTAGCACCTCATTAAGGAGTGGCCTGTTCTTTGCCAAACTCTTCCAAGGGAACCTGCTGGGTTTGAGTGTAGGTGTCAGCAAACATTTCCCAGTGTGCTCTAATGGGGAATTATTTATTTTGTAACACTCCTCTCTGACCAAAAATACAATTATGTGACATGTTTTATATGACCAAGGGGATTTGGACTAATACCCATAATGTACCCTGATATGGAGAAACAGTGTTAAGAGTATTTTTTCTTTGGCGTGGATAGGGTGCTGCACCCTGGGAGAATGAGGCTTCATGGGAATTTCTCTTTAGCACTTAGAAAAACTAGTTTGGGAATACCCAAGGCTGTATTTGGTTTGGGATCTTGAATCCTGGAAGGTCTCTGGAAAAGGCGAATGGGTGTGTGAAATAATTGTTAGTTACTGCAAGTTCATCTCATAATGGCCTATAAAAACATACATATTCCATTTTTGACGCTGCTGTGCCTTTACTAAAACTTTTTAAAATAGGAAAGACTTCCCACAAAAGTCATTTTCTGCTTTTGGAGGGATAACATTTAGGGCAAGGTATAAAGGACCTTTGCCAAAATAATTACTATTTAAGGCAAAGATCTCCAAGATTTTACTTGGAACTGATCAGGCTGGCACTGCCCCTGCTCTGTGGACATACCACACGCATCCAGCAGCCGCAGGAAAGCTGGCCGCCCTGCAAGGCAACGCTGCAACGTTAATAGAAATCACATGTTCTAAAGGGTGAAATGTGATTATCTGCTGAGTGAAGGCTCTGTCATGAGAGGCCAGAGGAGTGGCAACAGCATGCCGAACCAAAACCCTGGAAGGGGTCCCAACCCTTTTCCATCATCCCCCCTTGTGTGTTAGAACATGTCCCTGTGGGCACCCCCATGGTGTGGGTGCCAGGACTCAGCTTCCCAAGGCCAAGGCGAGTTTGCGAACAGAAAGATCATTTACATGGCTGTTGTATCTGGAACACATGGCAATTCCGCGATTTGGAATCGCTGGAAGGAGAGAGAGACAGATGTGTTATGGCTGAGGGCAGAACTTGGGCAGAACTTGGGCTAATGTTCACGAGACCAGCCAGACAGCCTATGTGTTAATTAGTGTCCTGCTGGTAGTTCTGTTAGGAAGGACTATCATTTGTCGGGAAAATAAGGCCTTTTATTAGAAGATAGTGGTTTTTATATAATAGTGATGCTATGAAACTGGTCAGTTACCCATGCTAGTGAAAAATCAAATTCATCGTCTAACTGTTACACAAACGCAATAGGAAATATAGAAATATAAGTTCAAAGAAATGTTTAGGCATTGATTCATGATCCACTCAGCATATTATCTGGTTTGAGGCGTGATTGGTAGAGGGCGTAGTTATCGACTGTAGTGTCAGCTTCATCAGCTTAGGAAATCCCTCTGTCCCCCTACGTCTTTATTAATAATTTGTTATGATTCCTTAATTCATACACCTCTAAACCACTTATCAGCTCCAAGTTGTCACTGTGTAAAAAGTAGTACTCTTTTTATCCTCCTACCCAATGCATAGACAATATTTCCTTTTACATGCCTAAATTTACCTTGATCTCCAAGGTAAAAAGAAAACGTAATTCTGTTATTTTGGGATATGGAGTTAACTCTCTATGTTTATCTTCTTTGTTCCTTTCACAATTTTTATAGCTTTTTAATCACATTTTCTTTCATCCCTCATCTTTCCAGGAAAAAGAGACCTGCTTTTTTTTTTTTTTTTTTTTTTTTTTGGCCTATATAAGAACCATTCCACTTTCTTGACCATATTATTGCATTTCTCTGGACCTTCTCCAGCTCCACTTTGCCTTCCCAGCAAAGAGCTGTTTTTTAAAAGCAGTTATTTGGAGGAATAACATCAACATGGTTTGTTATTTTTCCTGCTTCATTAAGTACCAGTCTGCTGTACTAACAACTGTCAGTAAAGCCAAAAGTTAGTTAAGTAAGTAAATAGTTTAGTTTAAAAATAGAAATGTTGACACAGGCACAATGTACTAATTTGCTAATCCTTTTGGGACACACACACATATAACTAATTTTGTATACACTCACCTAACTTTAGAACATCCAAGGTAGTGATAGAATTACATACTTACCCAGAGCTGCCAGGTAGTGATCAATAAAATGGTAAATTATGAGTATATTGATACATTTTTACACTCAGTATGACTGTAGAGTGTGCAAATTAATTATAGGTTCTAGGGCTTCCTTGGTGGCACAGTGGTTGGGAATCCACCTGCCAATGCAGGGGACATGGGTTCAAGCCCTGGTCCGGGAGGATCCCACATGCCGTGGAGCAACTAAGCCCATGTGCCACAACTACTGAGCCTGCGCTCTAGAGCCCACGAGCCACAGCTACTGAGCCCGTGAGCCACAACTACTGAAGCCCGTGCTCCGCAACAAGAGAAGCCACTGCAGTGAGAAGTCTGTGCACCACAACAAAGAGTAGCCGCTGCTCGTCGCAACTAGAGAAAGCCTGCACACAGCAACAAAGACCCAACGCAGCCAAAAATAAATAAAATTAAGTTAATAAATTTAAAAAAAATTATAGGTTCCCATAATTAAACAGCTGGGAAAAGCTCCCAAACATCATCTAGACCTGCCCTGTATCCATAGATTAGGTGACATTTAAAATAGGCAAATCCAACTGTTGTCTTTCTTGTAAATTCGAAGTTCTTTTATTAGGCATTGACTGTGACCAACAGCACTGTGTTAGGTGTCAGAGGCAGGAAGATGGATGGGACTTTGTTCTGGCTGTGAAAGTAGGGCCACGCTTGGGGTCCTGAGCCATTGGGTTATTGAGAGGATTAAGGGCGTTGATATCTGTGAATTCCTTAGAAGAGGGCCAGGCACTTAGTGAGCTTTGCCTAAATTTGCTATTATTCTTGTTACTTGTGAGTTTGAACATTTTAACTTTTATGTTTTTGTAATCGGAAGGTAATGGTCTGTTTAAAACTACCTAATGAGAAATGCGGTACTAGAAGTAGGAACAGAGTACCATGGGAGCCTGGAGAAAGGAAGGATAGGGCCTGCCTGGGGGAGCGGGAACGGGTATCAGGAAGAAGTTGAATTGGGGCCTCAAAAGAGAGAAGGTGGGGGAAGAGCTTTCCAGGCTGGGGAACAACAAGTACTAACTAGACCCATTCTTGCTTCATTTGGAGGCAATTGCCTCTTGTTGAGGACTTGGGAGAGATAGAGAACACTGATAAGAGATGCCCTGATAATAGCCCGTCTTTTTTGAAGGATGGTAAGTCATCCATAATAAATGAAGGATGGTAAGTCATCCATAATATAACTTCCCTTCCAGACTGTAATCTGCTCGGTTCTCCTTCTTTTTCCTTGGGGGATTTATTTTCATCTTTTCTCCCTCTTTGTTTGGTAGAGAGGCAGCTAGGAAGAGCCTTGGCAAAATTATAAAGGAAACATTATGTGCCTTTGCCTGACCCCTTCCCAGTCTGAAGTCTTTTCCCCACTCAGCTCTGCCTGATGTTCACTGAACAAGAAAAAGGAGCCCGCAAGCTCATTCTCAAGGCCTCTTCTGGACTTACTATGCACTGTCTGCGTCCTAAAGACAAGCTTTTGAGAATAATGTCTTAACGCAGAGGTTCCTAGACCACTAACATTTTCAAAAATTTTGGCAATCCCCAACAAAGTGCTAACTTTTTATTTTGCTAAGTGGGAACATTAAAAAGAAAACAATTTCCCACCCAAGAATATCACCAATATTTCTTAAAAGAAAGCATATTTTAACAGCAATAAATAGTGGAAAGGGTAGAATTTCAGATTAAAGGACAGTCTTTTACAAGGAATAGAACCGGTTTAGGGAAGTGCACTAGCTTTATTTCGCTGCTGGCCTGTGATGGTCATTTGGGAAGTGCTGCATTGACTAGAAGGGATGAATACCTAATGATGGGAGGTCAGCCACCAGCAGGGGCTGAGTGGGAACAGACTGCACCTCATGGTTTGCTCTGCCTTTCACCACGCTCAAGAGTTCAGCTTTATCTGCCTCCGGCTTCTGACTATTGTGGGAACTGAGCCTTGGTCTTTGGGATCGACTGCCCAGACCATCAGGGTCAGGAATTGACCTAAATGGACCTGTTGGTGGTTAAGGCCATTTCAAATCTCCTTAGTCATTCATCCTCACTGTTTAAAACCCTTGAGTCAAAACCCGTGCTTGACCATGGCCCAAGCCTTGAAGAACACATTAGTCCTAAATGTCTGTTGAGGTTAGGAACTTTGACTGCATCAAGTGAGGTTAACGTGCTTAAAATATGACTTTGACGTAAGCGCTTCTCTGAAGGTACCTGTCACCTTTGAGGCACCTGGCATTTCTAGTCAACTTAGGACACATCAGTTGTCAATAAAGTTTGATTCATCCAGCAGCCATCCCAGCCCACTATGGATAGGGTCAAAGTGCTAGCATTAGAGAAGGGAAATATGCAAAACCTGCCTTTCTATTTTTGGTCACACTGCAGTGTCGTTCCTAGAATAAATTGACACTGCACAGCAGGATTCAAGGAAACAGTGCTGACAGCCTGACTCCTCTTGCATTGTGAAGCCCGGAGAAAGATCCGCCCACTGCTGACTTGTGTCCTGAATGAAAAATGCATTCCAGGTAGAACTGTGGCTTCTTATAATTTACTGGATCTTGCTCAAGAGAAATAGGCATGAGTATTTATTTATAGCTGCTCAACTCCCTTTCAGACGCACTCCAAATTTATTATTCTTGAAATTGAATTAGTTGTAATCACTGATTATGGAAACACTGAGCAATTTCAAGGCAGGACGGGAGGAAACCTTTGTCGTTGGACTCTCCTGTATTAAATCCTGCCTTCAGCTGTGGGCCTTTGGCAGAGACTTAAATGTCTCATTGTCTGTTATTTTTGCATCTATAAAATGGGGAGGTACCATTTGTATTGCAGAATCACTGTGAAGATTGAAAACAACAACTGTACAGTACGAGACACATAACAGGCCCTCAATAAATAGTTTTGGTCATTATTACCAAGAATTTTTTACGGTGGGAAAGAAAGCTCCTTTGGCATTTCCTGGACCCCTGGGACAGGGGTTGGGGGTGGGGGAGTGCTGGGAGAGTATGGTCTGTTTCATTGTGCTGGCTTCGAAATGTTTTCTCCTCTGCATCACAGATGGGCAAGGATAGGGGTAACTTGAGGGTGGCTTGAGGAAGTGAGCAAGCAAGCAGCTGCTTCTTGCTCTCCAAAGTCCAGGGCCCTCACCCGGCCTTCACCTGGCCTTCACCCGCAACACCTGTGCTCTTAGTGGTGATGTACATGCACATGTGTCTTTCGGGTAGATTGGAAAGATCCTTGCAGGCATGTCCTCCAACCTGGGCTGCTCTGTATGTCCCCCCACAGTGCACATAGCAAGTGTTGGTTTGATGACTCTGGAAGCCAGGTTAGCACAAAGCAAATAGGACTTGAATGAGCTCAGGGACAGCTAAAGCAGTTGGATGCATAAATCCCTTTTTTGTGACCATCGTGGCCTTTTGCTTGCTCCATTGATGGAGGAGAGGACGAGATGCTGCGGCTCATTCAGAGCAGGTGCAAAGACAGGGACACCAAAGAATAATCTGCTCCCGTTTTTAAAGTTCTCCTCTGCTGTTAGTATTGCACTTTGTAAACACTCGGCACTCAATAGATGCTAGCAGACAGACAGAAGCACTGCTGCCAACCAGCTGGCCTGAAAGTACTGGCTGCGCAGCCCCTGGGGCCCTGGCTGCTGGTGAGGAGAGGCTTGCCCAGCTTCCGAGTCTTGACGTGTGGCACAGACGCTGGCTGAGCCTCAACCCACCCCCCTTAGCACCTGTCAGTGTCCTGTCCTCTCTGAAAGAGCCTGTTTTTCTCCCTGCTGGGCCCCCTACTTCTCCGGGATTTCCTCAGTGCTGTCTGTCCAAGTCTTTCGGCTGCTGGAGGTGTTCCTCAGGCCCAGAAACTCTGGGAAAGGAAAAACTAGTCAGCTGTAGGCACGACTACAAATTCTCCACTTTCCCAGCAGCCTGGGGGTTCTCTTCTTACCAGGACAACAGTGAGTCTCATTGGCAGAGACCCTCAAGCCTGGCCAGCCAAGGCCCCTGCCCTTCTCCCACTGGCACGGGCCAGCTCTAACGATGTGCCCACCCAAGGGGCAGACACCCAGGTGATTTCAAGGGGTCCGAGGAACAGCAGTGGAACAGAAGGGCAAGGGCCTTTTCTGCTCAAGGGCAGAGGCTCCCTGCCCTGGATACTGGCCCATGTGACCACATGTGCCCAGCCTGAGTCAGGGCACCGAGCTCACGCTGCCCAGTTTGCTTGTGTGTTAGTTCACGGCAGCTGTGGTCGCAAATAGGATCAAATAGCGCAGTTCTTAATTCTGTGTAACGCTGCTGTGAAAAGGGGCTTAACTGCTTTTCAGTATGATCATTATGACTCTCTTAACTTCCCTTCCCCATGAAACCTTGCATGAGTCATGGTTGGAGAATCTCACTCCACCCCACTGCCCCCGCTGTCCCAAGGACAGAAAGGCTGGCTTCCTGGGGTTTCTCTTCCTGGCAGTAAACCCCATGGTCCCTGCAGGACTGTTATGACTGATCCAAGGTTAGAGCATCAGGGAGCCCATAACCTGGCAGGGGTGGGTGTTCTCCTCACCAGCTCACTCCCCGTCCAGGAGGGAAGACGGGTGTCTGCTGCAGATTCAAATTTGGGGGTGGGGGGTGATGGAGGTGGACCGTGAGGCCCACCAGGCACAAAGGCAGCTGTCCTGTGAAGTCCCCAGGCCCGGCCAGTATCTTCCCTTCCCAAACTCAAGTTTACTTGCTCCCAGGATCAGCTGGGCTCTCTTACGTGTAAAGGACAAAAACTCACTTAGGCCTCTGCGTTAGTTTACAAGGGCTGCCATAACAAAGATTGGGTGGCTTAAACAACAAAAATTCATTGTCTCACAGTTTTGGAGTCTGGAAGTCCACAGTCAAGGTTTTGGCAGGGTTGCTTCCTTCTGAGGGCCATGAGGGAAGGATCTGTTCCAGGCCTCTCTTCTTGGCTTGTAGATGGCCGTCTTCTCCTGTGTCCTTCTTTACATTGTCTTCCCTCTGTGCCAAATTTCTCCTTCTTATAAGGACATCAGTCATATTGGATTAGAGCCTACCCTAATGATCTCATTTTAATTTATTTATCTCTTAAAGACCCTATCTCCATATACAGTCACATTGTGAGGTACTGGAGGTTAGGACTTCAATATATGAATTTTTGAAGTGATACAGTTTAGCCCATAACAGCTTCCTAGAGTAAAACTTCATTTTAAGGATGCTGAGCTGAGCTGGGCTAATGTGGGGAGGCAGCTCCAGAGAGTTTTCCCTTTCTCACTTTCTTTCTCTGGACTTTCCAATCCCTCCAGATGAAGTTGGGTCTTTCTGTCATACACACTCCTAACACCCCTCTGTCTCGCTTATAGAATTGACCAGCATTGTAATTAATAATGTGTTGTAAAGTTTCCTAGTCAACGTCCATCTCCTCACTACACTGGAAGCACCAGGGCAGCAGCGCAAATGACTGCCTTGTTCTTTGCTGCATCCCCAGTGCTTGGCCCAGGCTTGGCAATTTAAAGGACTTAATTTATAGTTGTTGAGTTGAAGGCCTCTCACTTTTGGTGATCTGCCCCCTTCTCCTCTCACTGCTTACCGGCCAATTCCTCAGTAGCCTCTGATCTGATTTGCCCACATTGCAGAGTCACATTCCGTATCCTATATTTTACTTTGTGATATGCATACCGTTACTTACCTAATGTTCTCCTTTGAAATAAGTCACATTTTTGCATAAAGAAATTTATTTTAAACATTTTTAAATTAATTAATTTTATTTATTTATTTATGGCTGCGTTGAGTCTTCGTTGCTGCACGCAGGCTTTCTCTGGTTGTGGCAAGCGGGGGCTACTTTTTGTTGCGGTGCGCGGGCTTCTCGTTGCGGTGGCTTCTCTTGCTGCGGAGCACGGGCTCTAGGTGCGTGGGCTTCAGTAATTGTGGCGTGTGGGTTCAGTAGTTGTGGCTCGCGGGCTCTAGAGCGCAGGCTCAGTAGTTGTGGCTCACGGGCTTAGTTGCTCCGCGGTATGTGGGATCTTCCCGGACCAGGGCTCACACCCGTGTCCTCTGCATTGGCAGGCAGATTCTTAACCACTGCGCCACCAAGGAAGTCCCAAGAAATGTATTTTAAAAATTGTGTCATGGGTTTGAGATTCTACTTATATGTTTAAATGAGTAGATATTAAAATGAACAAAAAAACTATTAAAATAAATGTTTGTGTAGCAATGAAAGACATCCCTTGAACAACTGGTGGGCTACCTGCCCTGCTCAGGGCCTGGAGGGAGATAGTCTGCGTGTCTCAGTGGACCATCTCTCAGATTATAACAAATAGGGCACTCTTGGCTGCAAGTAACAGAAACCCCACTGAAGCTGACTTAAATAATAAGGACCTTTATTACCTCACATAATGGAGATATTGGAATAGTGAGGTGTGAAGACTGCTTGTTTTAGGGGCTCAGTTGTCTCATCAAAGACTGAAGTTTTTTGCACCTCTCTGTCCTGTGGCCTCAGTGTTGGTTTAACCTCGTAGCAGGAGCAAGATGGCAGTAGCAGTCACGGCATCACATTGAGACGCAGCGTTCAGAAAAATAAGGGAGACTGCCTTCGTCATTCTCCCTTTTCCCACAAGACTCCCATCAGACTTCCCTGTGAAATTCATTGGCGAGAATTGAGTCCATGCTTCGTCCTTGGAAATGAAATGACCAAGAAGGTCCTCTGGGCTGGAAAGGATGTGGAAGTGACAACTACAATGTCCGTCACACACATCAGTGACTGGACCATGGACAGCCTATGCCATTGGGGCAGGTGCCCACTGCTGGTCCATTCGCTCACTAGCCCTGGCCCCAAACCAGCCTAGGTGAGGGGCTGGGGTATGGCAGGGGCCACAGCTCTCACACCCAGGCTCTCCCTTCAGGTGGCAATTGCTGTGCCCTCAAGCCCTGCCCGGCCTCAGGCTGAGCCATCAGCTTCCAAGCCTATGCCGCCTCCTCCCTGACTCCCCTCCTCTGGCTCACGGCAGACCTGAGCAAGCAGAGCCAGCTCCCACCCCACCTTGGCCCCCGAGTCTGGGAAGAGAGAGTCTGCCCTGAGTCTGCTTTTGATGGGGCTGGGCCAGACCCGCAGGGCTCATTTTCTCTGTCTCCTGCTAAATTCCCTGGCTGCTCCTCAGCTGTCAAGTTGCCAAGCCCCGAGCGTCTCCTGGCTCCATCTGCAGCAGGAAATGGGCCTGACAATTGTTCTTCCAGAGCTGGTGATTTTTCAATATGTATTTGTATGGATCCCACCCACGCGTCATCTCCAAAACCCCAGCTTGTATTCAGCTCTGATTTACTAAGCACGTACTACAAGCCCAGCTCTGTAGTCAGCACTGTGGGTGGGGCGTGGACAAGGAAAGGGGAGCAGGGAGGGGATGGAGGAAGCATCTGACACACCCACTGCTTTGGGGCTTGTCCTCTAGCCATAGTGATAACCACACACTTGGAAAGTGAGATCACCAGCCAGGATGGTTCTGTTTGGCTACAGGTCACATACATGGTCCAGATAAAAAGTGCCATGTGTGTTCAGAGGAAGGCAAGATAGACAGGGCCAGCATGTGTGCTGATTATTCTGTCTGGCCCCTACTTACCCCCAGAACCATTCTCTTCCTACTGGGTGCTTTGGGACTGACCGCTAGAGCCTGCATTGCCTGTCCCCGGCCCTCAGCTTCCACTTGGGCCAGTGGAGCCACAGACAGGAGATGGGGTGGGGGGCAGAAGGAAAGCGAGGCATGAGATTTATTCCCCCTGCTTCCTCCCTGCCTTGTCAAGTGTGATTCTGGTTTGGCTGGTTCCTCTAAAGCTGCAGCTCCTGTGGGGCGCAGGATGGTGTTGCTTCCTGCTGTCACTTGTCCCTGGGTCCCTATTTGGTTTCTGTTAGCTTCCCCATGCCTCTGAAAATAGTTCCTTTATTCTTCAGAGCTCCCTTGAGTGTGCTAGAACACTGACTGGTAAACCAGCTTAGGAAATACCCTCCGAAGGAACAGAGCCTGGGGCTGGACTTCTGAGGATGAGTTGAAGTTGGGTAAGCAGAGAAGAGAGCAAAGGGCTTTCTAGGGGGAGCACAGCCCAAGCCGAGGTGCCAGGGAGAGACTGGGTGAAGGTTGGGAGACTTTGCCTAGACGGGAGTGAAGGCTGGAAAACAAGATGAAGGCTTAGCGTGGAAGTCCTTACCTGCCAGACCAAGGGACGTGGCCCTTATTTCTGGGCTCCATGGAGTTATTGGAAGATTATGAACGAATGAGGCAACAGTTTTGACTTTATTATTAATGGTTTCGTGTTGGATTTTGTTTCTACTTTTTCCTGTTATTAATTTTACTGTCATCATTAATAACAGCTAATATTTATTAAACACATACTTATGGGTTGAATTGTGTCTACCCCGAAATTCATATGTTCAAGTCCTAACCCCCAGCACTTCAGAGTGTGACCTTATTTGGAGATAGGATCTTTACAAAGGTAATCAAGTTAAAGCGAAGTCTTTTGAGTGGGCCCTAGACCAATATGACTGGTGTCCTTATAAGAAGGAGCAGTTTGGACACAGAGACATGCCTAGAGGGAGGACGATGGGCAGAGACTCAGGGAGCAGACGGCCGTCTGCAAGCCAAGCAGAGAGGCCTGGGACAGATCTTCCCTCATAGGCCTCAGACGGAAGCAACCCTGCCAACACTGTGATCTTGGACTTCTAGCCTCCAGACTGTGAAATAAAAATCTTCTGCTATTTAAGCCACCCAGTCTGTAGTACTTTACTACAGCAACTCTAGCAAACTAGTAAGACCACATAACGGTCGTGTATTGATCTGTCATGAGCTGTCCTGTGTGCGAGAACAGCGAGTTATCAGGTTCCTTCCACAGCAGCCCCGCTTTGCAGGTGATTCCTCCAGCCCTCTTTGTTTCAGCATACTTTAACTCTGGCCATAACACTTACAGCCCTGACACTTTTCCACGGTTATCAACATATCTATTTATTGAGCCCCTGTTATGTACCAAGCACTCTTCCAGGGCTTGAGGAGATAAAAACGCACAAAGCTCTTTACGGTCCTGGAGCTGACATTCCACCTTTCTGTATTTGTGTCTTGTCTTTCTCTGCCCGAAGAAGAAAGGCTCCACGAGGGCAGGGCTGTGTCTGTTGTGTTCACGACCCTGAATGTCTGTGGGATGAATGAGAATGAAACCAAGATTAACGTGATGATGCCCTTGCCCAGGGTCGGTGAGTGACAGGGCCAGGATCCAGGTGCTGTAAGTCAGACAGGCTGAGCCTTTGGATCACTGTTGTTCACTTAGTATCTCCTTTCAAACTGAAGGCACAAGGGACTGACTTACACCACGAAAAGGAGCAAGCCTCTTCAGAAGTCCTTGTTAAAGCTCGAGGCATGTAGCTTTTTATTTGGTGTACAGATACCATGACTTCTGCTCACAGGATTTGAGGGATGTTTCAAGGAGAGGGAGGGACCCATATTTAGACTTTCTGTGGAACATCTATTCCAGGTTCAATTGCATCTAAGTACTCACTGAGAGAACTCTGGGCCTGCCCATAGGCCAGCCACGGCCTCCAATGGGTGTGGGCAGCTGCCTCTCAAGTGATAGTTCACCCAGGACCCTCTGGCCCTTGTGTGAGGACAGGGTCTGGGGGGGTGTTGGTGGTGACAAGCTGCTGGTTCCGTTCACAGCCCTGAAATATATACTTTCAGCTGCATTCTCTATTGGAGGCAGAAAGAAAAGGGATAGAAGTTACCAGCTTGCTGGAGGCTCAAGATGTGGAACAAAGAAAGCAGATTCTAGATGCTGAGAGAGTCCTTCCATCCCATTTGCTGGGAATTCTTCTCACAGGCATTGTGTCCCCACCTCCCTCAGCCTCACCTACTCTCTAAAATGGCCCAGGACACTCGTACCTTCTTTTGGGCCATAAGATCATAAGCATGATCATCTTGACAGTGTAATTATACTTTAGTCACCCCAACTTCTGCTGGACATAGAAATTCTCAGTCCACAGGGTTGAGGGTGTGGAAAGCTAAATTGCTCACGTAATGGGCCACACCAGTCCCAGGAACCACTTCTGAAAGGCTGGGGACACTGGCCTGGAATGATGGCCAGTCGCCCATACCATGCCCTGGAATTAGGGCAGCCAGGCCTGATGCTCAGGGGTGCAACACAAACCCTCAGGAAGCTTGGTACTGGCCCCAGCTCTCCTTCTCCAATCATGGTCCAGATGAGGCTACACGTGGACAACTGTCATCTGTCCCTTCTAGTAAAGTATCCAAGTGTGTGAATGATTTGTTCACTAACTTTCTTTTTAACTGGGGTGGCTCCTTGATTACCCCATAATAATGTCCCTCACACTCACTTTTATCCTGATTCGCTTTTGCGGGTGGAGGAGGAGGGTGGAAGACGGCCAGATGCTGGGAATTGGGCACAGGTGTGGGTTGGTCTGGGGGTGTGTCATTCATCCATATGAATGTCATCATCTTGTATGTTGTGGCAGAGAAAGTTGGGAACCAAACGTCTTTCAGGTTGTTAGGAGATGGGCTTCTGGAAGACCCATTAACAGCATGTTTGGAGACCAGCTTGGAAAATTTGACGCGTTGTCACTTTCATCTGCTTAGCAGCTTACAAACATTCTCCCGTTCCTTCCTGTGACTCCCTCCAACTTCTTTGCTTCAGCCCAACTATCTGAATTTTCCAAGTGAGATCACAGACCCAGAGGGGCTGGCTCCAGGCTCTGGGAGGGTGTCGGGGCAGATGCGAGGAGACAGGAGCTATCAGTCCTCAGGAAAGTCCCCCATTTCACCCTACTTTTTGTGATGTCAGAAACCTGCCCATCACGAGGCAGCTGATCCCTAAATTCCTCAGAGCTCCACCTGATCTGTAGGAGCACTTGCAGTAATTGTGCTGCGTACAATACTGAGAGCCCTCCTGGCTGGTGGGGATGCAGACTCCCCTGGGCTGACTCCTGGTGCCTCTGGGAATGTAGATGAGATCAGGCCACTTTGCAAGCATGAAATAGGCCCCCGCGGACCAGGGACTAGAGCCACTTCTCTGACATTTTAGAGTATGCACTTGACAGGTAAAACCCAACCCAAAGGGTCATTCTCTTTTCTAGGCAGTCTCAGTGACTCCCTTCTGAGCCTCCTCCCCTCTGACTTTTGTTGCAATGGCCCAGAGGAAGGTCTTAGGTCTGCCCACCTCCCACCACGAGCAGGAACCCTTTGGGGGCACGCACCAGGATCTCTTTGCCTGGGCTGGTGAGGCAACCATGGAGTTAACAGTCTCTCTTTTTCATTTGTGTCTCTGCGCCTGCCCTGTGAAAGGCATGATGGATGCTCTGGGCTCCCCGGGGGGCAAAGCTGAGGGCTGAACAGAGGTGGGAAAGAAAAGCAGGTTTGTAAATAAACAAGGGCACAGTCAGAGACCCAGGGCCGTGCTCCTGCCGAGGCTTTCCGGGCTTCTGATGAGGGGAGCTCCTGAGGCTGCCTCTGGGGTGGCTGGGGAGTCAGTTATTGTTTTTGGATTTCACTGAGATGAACTCCAGATGATTTTCCAAGGGCTGATTTCACAGCACATTTGCTCCATCTGAGCAATCACTCTCTGCAGCACTTGGATTTCCATTCGGCGTTTACCTCGTGTGCCCGGAATCAGGACTGTCTGCCTCTTTGGGGTCGAGTCGTCTTATTTTCTTTGGGGCTTGACCAAACCCTTTCCGTTGGCCTTGGTTCCATCTAGGCATTTCCATTTGTGTGTGGGCAAGACTAGACCAAGTTCACAGCGTTTTCCAGAGCACAGGGACGATGCCCATTCCTTGTAGAATATAAAAAGTGTGGGGAGAATCCACCAAATCTTTTAATTTCACAGAGGGAGATATTTAGCTACAGTGGAAGACAGCAAAAGCCAGAATGATACCCAACTTAGGAAATACCATGTTCTCTGCCAGAGCGCTTCCTGAGGAGTCAGGACAGGCCTCTGGAGGATGTATGTCGGGACCCCGTGAGGGAGAACAGGCAACATTGTTTGCAGCAAAGAGAACCCTGGGGACATGCAAGGGCTGGGGGCTGAGGTGGAGTGGGGTAGGGGTATGTGTGGCCTGGCTGAGCCGTTTCAGGGACTGATCAGATGCCTGGGGTAGAGACGCAGGAGACCTTGCCTTGAGAAGCTTTGTATCCTTGTGTGTTGAGTTGCACCAGAGGTTCATTTTGTTTCTTTATCTTAGTTTTCTATCTTAAAATTTTCCCGATATTTGTACTTCCGTAGTACAAAGAAAACTAGCCCCTGAAGTCAACATGCAGGTCATTTCTTTCACTCAAGGAAAGAAATCTGTGCCCAGCCTTGATGCGAGGGTCACTGGATATCTAAATTGTTTGTTAAAGTGAATGGCAGTGTGTTCTCTGTGAAATGTACTGACCACAGCGCGGCCGGTGTTAACCCCGTCCTCATGCGTTTCCTCGCCAGGATACACATCTTCCACCAGGGCTGAGTCTTAAGATTCCCCTACTCACCTTTGTCTGCCCTATGACCTCTGGCCTCGCTGATGAGGCTCAGGGCCCACCTCTTCTGGTTCCTTGGTGTCCACCCCCGCACTTGGCATGGGGACAGGGCCACGGAGGGTGCCTGCTCTTCACTTACTGCTTGAACACACTCGCTTACGGTGGCTCATGGCCCTCCCAACCCCGCTGCGTCCTCCAGCCCCTCCGCATCTGCCTTTTCTGCCCTCCTTTTCGTGTCCCCAAGGATATCCAAGAGCTGTGCTTGATGACCCAACTCAGGGCATCCACCCTGCAGAAGAGTGAGTCCAGTCTCTTGAATCAGAGCTGAATGCCAGGCCTGCATCTGCCACTTATACCTGCGCACCCCTAAACCCGTTTCTCAACCTCTCTACCCTCAGTGTCCTCATCAGTAAAAACAGAGGTTTAGTGCTGCCATGAATCTTAAATGACATATGGAAGAATCTGGTGTTCTCAATTAGCCTTCAAATTTTACAGAAGTATGAAAGAAAGAAGTTCCTCTCCACTGGGGTTTCTTTTACAGTTAACAAGGGTTAAGGAGCCCTCCCAAACTTTTTCTTAGAGATTTCATTGTATCTTAGAGAAACCTGCATCCAAACTGAATTCTAGAAGGAAAAGAACAGAAAGGAAGTAAAAGTTTGCCCTCAGAGATGGAAGCACTCATGCAGGGCCATTTGCTGTGCTCCATGTGTCCCTGGACTATGGGAATCAGCTTTAATCATTCAAAGATTACGATGGGTGATTGTTCCCTGATGTTGGCCCTTGTTATAATGGGAGGTAGCCTCAGAGCCTGCACCTGTTGCCTTCATTCATCTTGTCTTTTTCTGTCTACTCAGGCCCTTTAGTGAGCATGGCTTGGTCTTTCTTTAAACTCCCTTCCTCTGTGCCTTTCTTCAGACTCAGTGCTCTAGATCCTAACCGGAAGACACCCACCCTCCAGGGGGGAGGGGTCCTGGGCTTTGGAGGAAGAAGTTGGCAAAATAACTCTCTCTTTTCAGTGCTCAGGTCTCTCCACTACCCCAAGATCCTTGGTTGGGAAAAAGCACTTGAGGGTCTCTAAAGAGATCATTGCCTTAGAGAATGTGAAGAGAAAACGTGTGGTTAGAATAAGTGTCTATTTTCTACCAATGTGAGCACCATTGTCCTTAGGCATCATTTCCCAACAAAAAGGGTCTATGCACAAAAAGCCTACGTTGCTGTCTCTCAGGGAAAAGTGACTCTTGCATTATGGTCCAAGGCCAGTGGAAAGGCCGGGAGGCAATTATGAAATCCAAAATGCTGATTTCTTCCACACAAATGGTGCCTATTTCTACAAACTTCCATTACTATAGACTACCAAAAGTTATTTACTTGAAGCCTACTAAGAACTATTAAGCACTACTGAGCTTCTGAACAAAGCATTGCTTCATAGTATAAAATATAATGCAATGTGAAATATTTATGTACTAAATTATTATAAAATATAGATGCATGAGAAATAGGTATTATATATAATAAAAATAATTTAGTACAAAATCATGTGTTCAAGTTTGTAATGTTTTTATAAAGTGAATGAAAAATTCTTTTTTATTCCTCTAATTTTTTTTTAATCATTACTGAGTTTTGCTTTTTTTCTTCTAAAAAGAGGAAACAGGCAGAGGGACATGGGCTGTGAGGACTTCTGCCAAGCCTAAGTTGGCCAGAGTCAAAAAAGATTGAGGGCGCCACCCAGAGAAAGGACGCTGCAAATAACTTTCCCCAGCTTCCTCTCTTTTTCCTCAAAATGGTTTGAGAGTTAATAGTTGGGCAGTGAAGCATTTCCACATCCCCACATAGACAATGGTAGAAAAGTTCTCAGTGTGATGGTATAAACATATTATCATCTAAGACAGAAATAGTTGCCTTGTCCACCAAAGGTACAATGAGCATATGGGTTGGTTGTCTTTTCATCTCCATTCACTGTCTGCAGAATTTCCCTTCAGTAAAAGAACAGAGAAGAGAGAACTAATCCAGCAGTTTAGGCTTCTGCTCTATTATAAGGAGAAGAAAGATTCAAAGACAAAAATCAGTGCGGAATATTTTACTTGCAAGCTTTTAGACGATACATATAAACAGAGATCAAAGGAAGGCAGAGAAACCAGGAGACATGGTTGATTATATCCTTCCAACAGTGGTAATTGTGCCTCAATTTGCAGGGAAATAGGTTCCCTTTCACAGACCTGATGATGTGAGCTGCAGCCGAGATTGGAACACGTCTGGCATGTCCCAGAGCTCCAGTCTGGGGGCTTCAGTGGTCTTTGGTATGATGGTAGTGGGCAGGGTCCCGTCCCCCAGTGCTGCGTCGAGTTCCATGAAGGGTCGGCATCCGTGACAGGATCTGGGTCTGGATCGACCAGGCTTCTCATCAACCCAGAGGCAGAGCACCCACAGAAAAACACAAACACTCCACACACCACACGTAATGGTAGTGCTTTGTATTTACTTTTTAAGTTACAAAATGTATGTTTATTATACCAGAGTTGGAAAATTCTAAGCCAAATAAAAAGGAAAATAAATATCATCATACTTCCTATACCCAAGAGTAACCACTGTTGAAATCCTGGTCCTGCCTCTTTCAGTCCTATGTGCATGCATGTGTACGTACGTTTACACGCAAGTCAGATGTCAGCAAGGATTTCCCAGTCCCTCAGGGAGCGGCTCAACCCTGCTGCATACTCTCTAGAAGTCCAAAGTCTTCCGCATTGTTTCTGGAAATTCCAGGGGTCTCATGTCCTCAGGATCACCTCCATCTCCAAGCGTCTATTTCTACAGCCATTTTAATTGTGTTGTTCTGCATTGCATGAACCTAGATGAATATTAAGTCCTTCTCTGGATTTCCACCCCGTATGTCCACTCACACAAAGCATTTATTGATGAAATGGACTTTACTGAAAATGTCACGTGGGGCAGAGTTAGGGTTTAACTTGCAGCCGCTGTAGCACCTACAAGTGGAGCGCCAGGCATCTTTGTGCCCTGCCGGCAGCCCCGCAGTGGGGAATGCCTGACTTGGCTCTGGGGGGTCTGGGACTCACACCTCTGGCTCCCTGCTCCTCCTTTGGTTCCATGCCCCGTTCTCCCCGCCCTCACCACCATAGCCCCCCAAACTGTCCTCTTGTTTTGCACCTTTCAACACCAGACCCACAAGGTCTCCCTTCTAATACAAGTGATTTGTGAATGAATTCTCTTAAACAAGGACATTTCTTCTTCCAGCAAATGTTAGAATAATAAAAATCTTGAGATCATACTCTATATACAGTCTTTATTCTGCCTTTTTAAATTGACCGTTACATTTTTAGCACTTTCCCATGTCATTAAATATGTGTTGACATAGTACTTCATTAAATAGATGCATTCATTTCACTAGTCCGCTATTGTTGGGCATTCTTTGCTTTGGGGAAATTTGTAAAGCAGAAATGAAGAGCTCAAAGGGGTGTGAATATTTTTAAGGTCCAATACTAGTTGCCAAATTGTTCTCCAGAAAGGTTAGATCAATTTGCGCACTCCCCAGCTGTAAAGGAGAGTGTCAAGTGACTTATTCTTTAAATGATTCACTAATTTGGCATTGGCTGTGGGAGAGAATATTTCAGGGCAGTAAAGAGTCTGGTCACTCACAGCCACAGTGAGCCTGCGGCATAGAGGGGGTTCTTGGCCCGGCTGGACTCCAGGGCCCTGGGCAGTCCATAAACCTCTCAGGACCTCTAGTGCTGCTGCCCCAGTCAGGCGAGGACACCCACTGTCTCACATAATCCAAGCAGGTCCTCACCCCTGCCTCCTGCTCTGAGATGTAAAATTCCCTGGGCATCTCCCGTTCCACCTTGGATATGCTGCCCTCAGCCACGCCTCTCAGCTATTCCTCAGCAGACTGGGAAGGCATTGTGCACACCAGCCTTCGCCCCAGCTCAGGGGGGAGCTGGCTCTGCAGCCACCGCACTCATTTCTTTCTCCCTCATTGAAGCTTGAACGGGATCAAGGGCATCAGCTACGCCATCACCCATCCGTCCAGCAGAGTGTTTCATGGGTTCTGCTTTCCCTTCCCCAAAGGTCACAGGGGTGCAAACAGGCAGAGCCTCAGAGCTCATCTTCCCTTTTCAGACCCCTTTCTTTCCTTTCTGGAGATGAGAGAGATGCAGGGAATCTGAGACTTCTCCCACCCTTTGCTGTTAGGACATTGGTAAGTTGTGCTTTTCCCACTTAGCAAAGCACACATGTGCACAGGCAGCGGAGACGCTGGCGGTCCAGACTATTTTTAAACAGACTAAAAATACTGACTTACCTCAGAGGACTGTGCTGAAGGAGCTTGTTTAGGGTATCGGATGAACCTTTACAAATATAAAATACTTTGTGTCACCTGCTCTTACAGCGTACAGGTTCCTCCTCTGGGAACCAAGCAGGAAGAGAGTTATAAACCCAGGCTGGCAAAGGAACGGGGTGATGGGCGGACTGGGTTTCATGATGCTCTGTTTGATCCGGACAACCCCAGGGCAGACCCTGAATTGCCAGGCCCAGTCCAGCATATAGAAGGCTCTCTGTAAGTGTTGGTTGTTGGCTAGGGCAGGTGATGGAGACCAGCTGCCTGAGATGTTATGATTTCTGATACCCCTGTTTGGGTAGGCAAAGCCCAGGCACACATGCGTCCACTGTGTTTTCCTCCCCCTCCCACCCCAAGTCCTTCCACAGCGTCCCTGGACTCGTCCCCTCCGTGGGATATCTGCTTCCCCAGCATAAGCCTTTGCTATTGCAGAGTGGAGGAAGGTCAAGTGCTCTCCTGTTCCAGGTCAGGCACTTTGGATTTGACCCTGAGGCAGAGGCTCAGCTGCCCTGACAACCCGCAGCTCATTTCTGCAGCAACACCTCCCTCAAAGGTAGCCCAGCCTGTCCTTGGCCACCGGCTTCCTGGGGCGATAAAAATAGCTGAGGCCCTGCAGCTGCTGAATGATGAGTTCTGGAAGGAGATGATTGATTCTCACAGCTGAGCCCCGGGGTCAGGAGCTCCGTGCTGGCAGAGGGGCTGGGGTGAAGGCTGGGCCCGCCCTGGGCCCGCTATAGATAGAGCTGTTGACAGAGTGATCCGGGCTCTCCCCACCTGAGGGGAACATGATGTAAGCTAATTAAAAAGAACTGCAAAGGGCTCTTGTGAAATGCAGACCATGCACCGTTTTCTTTTAGGTCAGTCTTGACCTTTTTTGATAGGTGCAGTCATCTCCCCACCTTCGCCTGGGACAAGGTTCCAAGGGAGGAGGGAGTTTCCTGCCAGGGAAGGCGATGGGCTGATAAAGCGATAGGAGCCCCCGCCTCCCCTGAAACAATGGTAAGGAGCTGTGGGGGCTTATGAAACACCCCAGGGCCATGGATGTCAGGTAGCTCCCTACGGCCTGGAGTCACCCTCTGCGCCTCCCTCAGGCTGCAGCAGGGCTCTGCATGCCTTGCCAGGGGCCTGGGCTTGGGCCATCGACCCGGGCTGCTCCCGTTCTTCCCACTGATGCCAGGTGAACCGTGCCGGTGGAGCTCCTGACCAGTAACAGAGTAGCTTTGAAGACGGGACCCACATCACGAAGCTGCTGGGCTGTGCACAGGTAAACAGCTGCAAGGGTGAAGTTGCACAGCTGGATCAGCTCTGAATGATTCAGAGATAGAGCCGTGTGTGTTTACTTTACAGTGCATGTTTTTTGGGCAATCTATAGGCCAGTGTTCTGTAAAGTAACAATAATAAGGTTTCAGAGAGAGAAAGAGAGAGAGAAGAAATTGCTGGAGGAGGGAGAAATTAAGAGGCAAATGTGAAAGGATACGTTTTCCTGTGAGGTTATTAAAAAGATGATGAGTGGATGAGATGACCAGACGCAGAAGATAATCCAGATGACTGCTCCCCAGGAGAAGGCGCTGCATTGTAATCGGAGCAGAGGGGCTGGAGAGACCTACTGGTTTTCATGAAAGAGACCAAAGAACAACTCTGCAGAGGAGCCTGGGTTAGGACCACAGGCTGGAAAGAGAAGTGGACCCTCCCTTTGTCTTTTATGCTACTTGTGGGGCATCTAGGTGTGTCTTTGTCTTTCTGGAGGCACAGGAGATGCATGCACTCAGCTTCCCTTCCTCACTGTTCTTTGCTCAGAGGTGGGGCTGCAGATAATGTAATTGGTGCAGAAAAGAGAAGATTTCAGAACAGTAAGAAAATGACCCCGCAGGTTACCTCCAGGTCTGTCTGATATCTGTGGGTGACAAATGGAGAGTCCTTCTCTTCCAAACCCTCCTCTGTCCCACACAGTGAGGGGCCTTGCGCCCACGCAAGTGTGTAGACAACCCAGGCTGCACGTCCAGGCTCCATCTCTACACCCCACCAAAAAACTGCCTCTTGGCCGCTGCCTGGGGCCAGGAGTGTGCACATCGACCACCTTTGGGAGGACAGACCTGGGAAGAGGCCACAGGCTGGGGCCATTTGGGCATGGAATTGCCAGTTACCTGGAACAAGGCTAGAGGGGTGCGGCGTCACTGGATCTAGGTGGGCACGTCCCCTTGGTCCCATAGACTTCTCATGGAGAGTGGTGTGACCCAGGAAGGGTGAGAATGGGGCCCCCAAAGTGCAGGGCAGAGGGCGGGAGCAACCCCAGTTGCTCAAGTCTAAGTCTGGTACTGAGTACGTCAAACTCAAGCTGTCCAAAACAGGATGAATTTCCCACCAGATCTACTCCTCCCCCTACATTCTGCCTCTGCACCATCCTCCACCCCCAGGGGAACCCTGAGAGCGGAACTCCTTCCCCAGCTCTGAAGCAGCATTCGGTTCTAGCGATTCCAACTCCTCCAGAATTTTCCTTCTCTCTCAGCCCTTGGCTACGACCCAGTGACAGCTCTCACTTGTGCCTGGACTGATTTCCTGGCCTCCTGGCTTTATCTTCTCCCCTCCTGTCTCCACACTGCCACGCCAGCAGTTTTTCCCCAGGGTAAATATGACCTCTCCACCTTCAGTCCCACTTAAAGCCATTTAGGGGATCCCTGTGCCAACAGGGTCAAGTGCAAGCTCTTCAGACCAGCACACAAATCTCCATCCAACCGTACATTGCCCACCTCCACTCTCCCCCAGCCTCCAGCTCTTGAGCCTCGCCAAATTCTTTCGCAGCGAATGCAATACCCTTTCTGACCTCGCTGCCTCCTTGCTAATACTGCTCCCTCTACCTGAAGTGCCCTCTCTTGTCAACATGTACTCACTTTCTCCCAAATGGAAACGTTTCCAATGCCTCCTACTCTCCCTTTCCTCCCCAGGTAAAATTGATCCCATTATCTGTAAACTGAGCTGATGCCCACGTCATAGCAATTAACATATTTTCTAGCATTTATTTATTTACAAGTCTTTCTTTTTTTTCTAACTAGCCTGTAAGCTCTCTGAAGGTGGGGGCTATATTGTCCTTCTTGGCATCCCCGTGCCTGGCGTGGAAGCATGTGTTGAACTGAAATAGAACAGTGTCCCTGTGATCAACGTTTGCTGCCCCAGATGGAATTGTGTGCTGATGGGCATACATTACTTGAATAGTTTTTACCAGATAATCGTATAGAACCATGAGCAAAACAATGGGCAGGAGCTGATCACGGGGTTCAGGCATGCATTCAAGATGTGGATGGGTCCATAAAAGGTGCTCAGTCTTGCTGAGAACACTTGGCAGTGCCAGCAGCTGGAAAGGCTCTCAGAGCCTGCAGGAGTTCCAGGCGTGTGGACTTTGTATCTCAGGTGTCAGGGTCATCTCAGGACGAAGGCCCGGTCATTTACTCTGGCCACTTGGCTCTGCATCCACTTCCTCCAACAGGGGCTTCTTCCTCACCCTTGGAAGGAGAGGGAGGAGGCAAAGGGCAGACAGGTATGCAATCTACTCAGGCGGTCAGGGCCCAGCTGCCCATCTCATCCATCCATGACGCATTGAATGCGCTAGTGCCAAAGATACAGTCATGAGCAAAACACAACACTGCCCTGCCCTTGAAGGGCCCACACTCAGCTTGGAAGATAGGGAAATAAACCAGTGGTAACAATGAAGCAGAACACCTGCCAAAATAGGGTGAAATACAACATGATCGAAGAACCCTGAGCATGGACTGCCCGCCTCCTTCCCATGACTCCTGGCCCTGTGTGATCTCAGCCTACCTGTTCTCCAATCGCAGGGACCTCTGTCCCTCTTGCTCGCAGGTCTTCTCTGCACACAGCACCCCCTGCTGACCCCTTTTTGTTTTCCAGCTTCTGCTGAATATCATTTCTTCAAAGAGGCCTTCTTCCAGCGCCCCGCCTATGGTAACTTCTCCACTTTAATCCTTGTTATTTGCTCTCAGCTTCTTGTTTATTTCCTTTAAAGCACGTACCAGGTGTGACCATTTTATTTATTTATATTTTATGATCTCTCGAATCCACAACAGAGTAAGCTCTAACAGAGGCTGCATCCGTTTTGTTTTCTCTTGTATTGACAGCATCTGGCACATAGTAGGGGTTCAATAATCTTTTATTAAGCAACTGAAGGAAAAAAGGACTCTTGCTGGTTCTCCAGTACGTGGTGGTGTGAGATGGGGGAGATGTCATGGAAGGCCTCCCAGAGACAGGACATTTGAGTTGGGCCTTGTAGCATTATTAAGTGTTTGCCAGATGGCAGGGCCATTGCAGGTATATGAGCAGCGATACACGTAGCCCACCTGGGAGGGTCACAGCTGCTATTGGCAATCTGTCCCTTTTTGTGTACAGCCCCTCCTTGATGCATGGGGTGAGATAAACTATTAAAAGTCTACTTTGACATATCTACCTAATGGGCAAGCCCATCCAAGCTAAACAAATGCAGCATGAAACAAATTCAGCACAAGCTGAACAATTAGAATCCGGGGAGCTACCTGAGGGACCCAACAAGGAGAGCAAGGACAATCTAGTGAACTCAGATGATTCCGAAACCTGGGAAAAATACTCCAGCAAGCCCAAGTCATCCGATCATGAGACTCACCTCTGACTGCGTACAAAGAGCTGGCCAAGGACATTCCAGCTCTGCCAGGCCACCGGGCCAAGTTCTCAGGGACGACTATCCACTCTGCTCTCTCCCCCATCACACCCAAGGGCTGCATCCCACGGGCTGGCAGACACCTGCCCCAGTGCCAGCAAAACAACCAGCACCTTTGCACCAGGCCAGGGGGAGGGGCTGTTTCTGGCAGAGCCCTGGTGATTTACGACCTCCAGGCTCACCATCAGCGCAGTGCCAAGTAGAATCTACAACTTCCCCAGCCACAGTCTCTCCCTTCCAGTGATTTATGGATCCTGAGTAGGCCAGTCATTTTTTCCTTCTTCTCTTTCTGCCCCCTCCTCCCAGGACCAACAGGTTTCACACACTGTGGGCCCTGTATGTGTGATGACAAAGACAGAGAGGCTCCATTTGTCCATCTTCTCTCTGCACCTGCTGTCAGGGGTTGATGGCTGTTGGTCGGCGGCCACATCCATTTTGCTGGCACTTTCAGCTGTTTGTGTGGTGCTTGGGCCACAGCACCAGCCGTCGTGCTCTTGCTATGGCTTTGTCAGTTGCCAGGATCTACTTCCCACTTGTAGCAGGCCTGGCTCAAGACTATGAAGCCAGGTTTTTCTCTTCCTCCTTCTTTCCCTCTTTCTCTCCCTCCATCTTTAAGAATCCATAAATCTTAGCTTGATATCTTGGCATGAAAACTGAGGGAGTCGAGGTTTCCTTCCGTAAGAGTACAATAGTCATAGAAGCTGCCCTCTCAATGCTGCCACCAAACAGCTGGTGCCCTGAACCCGCTCTGTTTGTGCTGTACAGTGGATGGGTCTTGAGCTTTTTCCAAATCATCCCTTTGCTCCTAGAGGCCAAAGGGGGAACAGGAAAATGACACCCACCTCTCTGTTGTTCTCAGGTGTCCCTGCATTGCTCTTGTGCTACATCAAGGCAGTGGCATTCTTGGGGTCTGGAACGTGGCAGAGGCATAGTCAAAACAGAGTGGGAGGGAGGTTGGGTAGTACCTTGCAGTGTCACCAGCTTTGCAAGCCATAGTTCCTTAGCAGAGAATCATCACTCTCTTAAACCTGCAGGGGGCATTTGGGCATTTACCAGGTAGAGGCTGGCATCTACAGGAAATCACAGGCAAAAAGGAAGAGCAACCACCCAGTGAGGTCAAGCCCTTTTCTCTCTGCTATGCACTGGCTAGTGGAAGAAAGGGTAGACAATCCAGCACCAAGACTCCCACTCTCACCCCAGAGCAGCAGCCCCTCTGCACTCTGCTCAGGAGAACTAACATAAGCCAGGCCAGTTGGGTTTCAGCTCTAAATGCGGCAGCCAGCAGCAGGACACGTCAGGTCTCAGGGAGGCTAGGGCTGCTTCTCCAAGTTCACCAGGCCGCTGCATGTGGCCGCCCTCCCTCTGCTCTCTGGTAGCCTCCATGGCCTCCAGTGGCCTGCCTGTACCTCTGTCATCAGCAGAGCAAAGCAAAAGTGTGAGCTGGAGACTCTGGGATGCTTTGGGGCCTCATGGGGTGTGGGAAAGGCACCCACAGTGCTTGATTCAGGAGTCCCTGCTCTCAGGATGATGGCATACTGTGGGTGATTAGTAATGTACGCTACCACTTTGGAGTGCTTACTCTCTCTCAGGTAATATGCTAAGTACTTTACATCATCTCATTGAATCCTCTTAACAACCTGTCAGGAATGCCTTATTTTCCAGCTTCTGCAGATGAGGAAACTGAGCTTCCTGAGAAATTAGTTAATTATCCAAGACCACGCAACCAGTTATTGGGAGAGCCAAGAATTCTATAGATGACTCCAATGCTCATGAGCTTAATAAATGAATTATGTTACGTTCTTCCACGAGGGTTATGGGGAATTCACATATTTAAGGAGCATTAGGTAAGTTAGTCAAAATTCCAAACAGTAGTTAAATCTAGGATGTTCAGATAAAGAAATTTCCTAGGCTATAGGCTGGGACAAAGCAGAAATACCACCGACCCCTCCAATACCCAGGATGATTCTAAGGCAGCCACCAGCTGCTATGGTTTCTTCTGCTCCTGGGGGGCTGAGAACACATCTCTCAGCCCCTCCTGGACTTACTTGGCTGGGACGAAGCCTTGACAGTAGACTTCCAAGGACACGGACACCTTTGGGGCACCATTATTCTGCCTACCACACACAGGTTTTCTCATTGAGTCCTCATGGTAGCCACATGAAACACACATTCTTATTATACTCATTTTGCAGATGGGAAAAGTGAGGCTTCCAGAAATTACATGACTCGCCCAAGGTCATTGTCTTAGTCTGCTTGAGCTGCTATAACAAAACACCATACACTGAATGGCTTAAACAATAAACATTCATTTCTTACAGTTCTGGAGGTTGGGAAGTCCGAGATTAAGGTGCTGGTAGATCTGGTGTCTGGTGAGAGCCTACTTCCTAGTTTGCAGATGGCTCTCTTCTTACTATATCCTCACATGGCAGGGAGAGGGAGAGGGAGACAGAGAGGGGGAGCGGGGGTGGGGGGAGAGAGCTCATGTCTCTTTCTTGCTTTGTAAGGGCATTAATCTCATCATGAGGCCCCCACCCTCATGACCTCCTCTAACCCTAATTACTTGCCAAAATCCTCACCTCCAAATAGTATTGCACTGAGGATTAGGGCCTCAACATCTGAATCTGAGGCACAATATTTGGGATACAAATATTCAGTTCGTAGCAGTCACATAGCCAGGAAGTGTCAGAGGTGGGGTTTGAGCACAGATGATCTGACTCTAGAATATTCTACTGCCCCATGATATTTCCCTATAAGTGATATATGGCTCTTCTGTAGCCTAGTTTTTAAACAATTGAAGTATAGTTGATTTACAGTATTTCAGGTATACAGCAAAGTGATTTGGTTATACATATATATATATAAAATATATTTTTTTCTTTTTTTTGATTCTTTTCCATTATAGGTTATTACAAGATATTGAATATAGTTCCCTGTGCCATACAGTAAATCCTTGTTGTTTATCTATTTTATATATAGTAGTGTGTATCTGTTAATCCCATACTCCTAATTTATTCCTCCTCCCCTTCCCCTTTGGGGAAGCCTATTTTTTTAAACTCCATAATATATTTTGACCATGTTTCTTTATGAGTAAATAAATATCTACAACATCATTTTAATGACTGCACCATGAATGGGGTGAGGATACAAAGGGTAGAGTCCAAATCCTTCAACATGATACTCATGTGATCTTATTGCTTTATGTCTTTGTAAAACAAGGACAATAATAATACCTATCACATGATGTTGGCGACTTAATGCATGGAAATATGATTTGCAAATCATAACTCTCTATATGATGTAAGTCATAATGATCATTGTTATTATTAATTATGTACCAGAGTGAGGGGACTCCCCACGGGTTGGGGTGTTCTGGGGAACAGAAGTGCCGGTTATCTGGATGTGCTCACTTTTGGAAAAATTCACCTGTGATTTGTGCCCCTTTCTGTATATGTTATACATTAGCACAACATTTACGTTTAAAAAAAAACTGTTCCTCCTTTCTGTGGAATTAAGTGCCAATTTCTGACTCTGGCATTCAGGGCCTACTACGACTGGACCTACCTTCTCAGCCTATCCACCCTAGTGCGACCCCACCAGGAGATGCATCATTCTTTTCACGCATCCTATGCTTTCTTGCTTCTTCATCTTTTGCCTGAGGCTGTTATGTCATCATGCCCTTTAAGATCTTCTCAGATATTGCCTTGGCTATGCCTTCTTCCTTGATCCCTGTTCCGCCCCCTCTTCTGAATTCCCTTCTCCCCTGAGTTCACATTCTGTGTCCTACTCATCAGAGACACTCTGTCAACAAATACTCTTGGAATGGAACTTTCTAAAATCCCTAGTCAAGGCCTGCAGTCCTGGAAGCTGTCCTCTGTGAGCCCCTCTCTCATGGACAACACTGACTTCATAGAGCCCTGAGCTGGGATGGCTAATGGGTGAACACATTTCTGATTTTGCTTCAGAAAAGCCCTATAGCTTGAAATGGAACCACTGCTGTTTTTGCCCTGCCTGGAGGTTCTCTGTATTTTCTTCCCAGCTAAAGTGTAAGCTCCAGGAGAACAGAGACCAATCATAGTATGTGTTTGAATCCACTCCCTACTGACCCGACCACAATGGTTGGGTAGAGGAGAAAGCACAATGGTGTGTAGAGGAGAAGCCCCATGGGTAATGCCGTGATGGTTACTGGTTTCGCATGGGATGGAGCATATTACTGACAAAGACACCATTACCTGGGTTCCACACTATCTAGGGCTCTTTAGCAGTCAAAGGGAAAGACACCTGGCATTGTTAGCTGTGCTTGAGCCAGAGGAAATGGGGCTGCAGGCTGACTCCGAGGCCGCAAGGCTCTGACATGTCCAGTGGCTCATACTTAACCAGCTGGGACCCCTTCTGCTAGGGAATTGATAAAGTCTTTCCCATTCCATTGGTTCTTCATTGAATGGAACATATTAGACCAGGGGTTGGCAAACTTTTTTCTGTAAAGGGCCAGAGAGTAGATACTTTAGGCTTTGTGGGCCGTATCACCTCTGTCATTACTGCTCAGCTCTGCCTTTATAGCGTGAGGGCAACCACAGACAACACGTAAACTAATGCGTGCTGTGTTCCAATAAACTTTTATTGTGGACACTGAAATGTGAATCTCACATTATTTTCACATCACAAAACAGTATTATTCTTCTTTTGATTTTTATAAATCATTTAAGACTATAAAAACCCTTCTCAGCTTTTGGGTTGCAGTTTGCCAAACTCCGAGTTAGATCATCAAGGGGAAGATTTTTTTTTTTTTTTTCCCGTGGAAATGCTTTTCAGACAACTTGCATTAGAATCACTGAGGGGCAGAGGAGAATGCTGTTCAACGTGTAGCTTCCTGGTCCCCACACCAGACCCACTGAACCAGATTACCAGGGAGAACGCCCAGGAACCTGCAGTTGTGGCAGATTCTCCTAGGTGATTGCGAAATACGTAAAGTGTAGGGAACCATTTTAGCTAAAAGGAAACCAAGAGCTTTCCTAGAGAAGCTTGTCAATTTCTGCAGGAAAATGAGGCCAACTGACAAAACAGGTGCTTCCTACCTGGGCAGGTTCTTTTAGGATATTTTAAATTCATTTATTTTTGGCTGCATTGGGTCTTCGTTGCTGCGCACAGGCTTTCTCTAATTGCGGTGAGCGGGGGCTACTCTTCGTTGCGGTGAGCGGGCTTCTCATTGTGATGGCTTCTCTTGTTGCGGAGCACAGGCTCTAGGCACGCAGGCTTCAGTAGTTGTGGCTCACGGGCTCTAGAGTGCCGGCTCAGTAGCTGTGGTGCACGGACTTAGTTGCTCCACGGCATGTGGGATCTTCCCAGACCAGGGCTCAAACCCGTGTCCCCTGCATTGGCAGGCGGATTCTTAACCACTGTACCACCAGGGAAGCCCTATGATATTTTAAAAGTCACTCTGGGGTCCCCTATTTATGAGTTGTTTTAATCTTACTCAGACCCCCAGTGCTGTGTTTTCCAAAGAGAATGAGTGAGCAGCTGAGCCCTTCTCACACAGATATTGTTGATCCTTATTCTGAGTCCACCTCCTTATTTTTCTTCGTAGCTAAAAGAACCCCAGTTTTGTTCTGGCATTCAGCCTTCAGGATGGGCACCCTTTTGCAGTTTATCTCTTTTCCTGGATGTTTATCTTCAGGACGGCTCTTTAGGGAAAAAAAGCCCTGTGCGTAGTGTTTGCCAATTCCTGTGGCGTAAATATGCCCACCACGGCCAGTCTCAGGCAACCAACAGGAGGTCACCAAATGGAGGGTGTGGGAAGAGACGTGTGCTATCAGCTCTCGCAAGCTGGTATGAGCTACCCTATTGCCACTCAGGGACCAGTGGTCAAAGTCAATCATGGTGATTCCATCCCTCTGTAGTAATTGGCTTGTGGCCAAAAAATATTCTGGGATGGGACTGGACACTTTAAGGAAAGTTTTCTTTACCAATAAAGGAAGAGGTGGCTTCTCTTATTCCACTGTAGTAATTCATATTCCACTGCAGTGCAGTACTGACAGGCATCTTGTGGTTGTGAAGGCAGCTGACCTGACACATCATGGATTGCAGACCAGAGACAGGGAAGGGACTCAGGTCCTTGGTGATGTGATCAAGCTGCTGAATTAACTAGGTCTGACAGCACTGTGTATCAGGCCTTCTAGTTCTACACATTCCAAAAAATTCCAGGTTGTTGATTCTCTTTGGTCTGGGGTTTCTGTTACTAGCAGCAGAAAGCTTCCAAACTGATGTATCTTCTCTGCACTGACCACTCAGAAATTTAGCAGAGAGGACATGTGAATTATTACTCAGCCTTTAGCACCTCACCAGGGGTGAACGCGGAGCAGAACTTCAAGGACTCAGAGGCAATGGAGCTCCAAGTCAGCCTCTCATGGCTCGTTATCTCTCCCCCTGCACTACCCTCCAAAGCCCATTTACCATGTGAAATGTCACCAACTTTCTGTCTCACCTATCTTGCTCCAGCACTGCTAGCACGAGTGATGTAGGGCATTATCAGGGCTTCGGCAACAGCGTGTGTGGCTGAGGTTTAAATGAATTTCATCAGCATGATTAAATACTTATTACATGAGTCAAACATACGGGCTTCATTAAGCTAGCGAACTCCCAGGAACCTCCTCTTCTGTTTATACAACCCATCTGGACTCTCAGATTACTTTAAAGAAATGGGATAAATGGAGTTCGATATGACAGCCAGGTCATCTTTCAGCATTATACTCTCAGAGGAAATGCATCCTCCATTGCTAACTCTGGCTTCCATACAACTGGGTGCAGAGGTTTTTTCCATCTGCTTCTGGCCTCTGTGAAAGCCTGACATGATGCTGAAATTGAGACTTTAAGTGTAACTTGCCAGGACATGACAGACATACTTTTCTCATTGAAGCATGGAACATTGTCTACAGTCATTTGCAAGCACAGACCCTGGGCCTTTTACAAGGAGGGCACACCTTGAAAGCAAAATAAAGGACAAGGTTTAATTAACTTACTGGGCCTCTGTTAGTCATTATTAGAAGCTCTTTATCAAATTAAAGGCCTGCTGGGAAGGCAGCTGAGTGCCGAGAAGCAGTGACATGCGTTAAGTGCCAAAGTGGGTTTTAATTGGCTGTTTAAATGAGGAAAAGCTCCCTGCAGTGTGACAGACACACATAGCAGGTGTGCGCGCAAACATTCAGGCACCCACACATGCACACATGTACGTGTGGAGCCCCAGGCAGTCTGGGGAATCACAGTTTTGGAATGCTGACATCCCCAAAACGGGAACACAAACCCACCAGGAAGGGAACCCTAAAGCATGTGGCATTCCATCTCAATAAATGCCAGTTATTACTTCTGATAATAATAAATAACAGCGATGGAGCAGTAAGTCGTTTGAATGCTGCCAGATTTATACTGCATGCAGTCCAGCTACATTGCTAAGGTCCTCTTACTCTAGGATCAAGCTCAGGGTTTTGCCCTGTCTCCCATGTCCATCAAGCCACTGACATATCAAACAGGGGACATGTCAGCTACCCTGCAGGAATGTTATAAGAGGTTTACGCAAAGCTCCTAGCTGTGCCCAGCGTGTACGGAGAGCCCAGTAATTGACAATTATTTTGAACAAAGTATTTTCTACTATTCTCTGAAAAGATTACTGGGGATCATTTATTCCTAAGAGCTATAGTTAGGACGAGAGGCATTGCAGCATGGTAGCTAAGAGCACAATCTTTTGCGTCAGCTTTATGTGGGTTTGTATGCTGGTTCCACCATGTCAGGGGACCTCTCTGAGCCTCAGGCTCTTTTTCTACAAAATGGGATGAATCATACCTACTTCATAGAGTGGTGGGGAAATCAGATGACCATGCCAGAAAAGAGCTTAGCACAGTGTGTGCACATAGTAGGTGTGACCATCAATAAGCTTATTAGGGTTGTAAGTATTTCTGTTCCCCAATGAGAGATGGGGAGACTCAGTTACGGAGTGGCTGTGGGACAGGCCCCAAGGACACCTCAGCTTTTCACAGAGGCAACTAGCAGACGTTCTTTGAGTCAAACTGTTGGTTGAGTGTATGGGATGGAACCTTACCAACTGAGGGTGGCAGGGACAGGGCTTTTAGGGATTAGGGACGTATTAAGGACACATGGGGAGGAGGGTTGGACAAAGGAAGAGATCTGGAGTTAGTGTCTTGCTGTTCACTCCGTTCGAAAGCTGGGGCTCCCCCTTTCTGAGTATGAACACATTTTGCCCCAGAATAATTCTGTGACACAGTTAGGACAAGAGGCAAGGCCCCAGTTTCTAGCCTTCAGCTTATTTTACTGAGAAGGTTTCTTGTTAGGATGAGATTCTCTCAACCAGGAGGGAAAAATTATCCCAAAACAACTGATTTTTATTCCATAAGCAGGTTTATTCTCTTTTTTCTTGGTTAAAAGAATTTTATTGGTACTATGAACTTGCGATTTGACAGGAGCTTTCAAACGAAGTTCTTATAAGATCAAGATTTTCCAGGTTCCTTTACAGGGGTGGTGTGCAGTAGCCACTCTGACTTTTGGCTTCCTATCAGCATCACAGTTTGGTGTAAAGTTATGGGGAAGGTGAGGGAGGGAGAGGGGAAGGAATCGCATGACTAGAGAAGCCTGGAGAGTTGGTAAAGTGACCATCTTTTGAAGAGGTTAGACGTGTTAAAGAACCTTGGCCTACAGCTGCTGACGAGGAACTTAAAATCCAGGACTGTGGGTCCTTGGAGCCATTGTCAGTTGGGAGATGTTTTCATAAAGGCTGCAAAAACAAATGTTCCTGGTTGAAAGCACGAGGCTACGTGCATTTAAACACACACCCTCTGTTCCAATAACACCGCAATGCCAAGCTATCCCTGGTGCATCAGCAAGGAAGAGAACAAACTCCTTCATTTCCCAACATCCTTGCTGGGCTTGGAGGGATAGCCCTCACTCAATTTTGCAGCCCCACAAGGCTTTGAACTTGAAATAGCAGCGTCCCAGGGCTTTTACAAATGACCCACAGCAGGCTGGTTGTGGGCTATGGGTTCACGGGCTGCCGGGGGGTGAATATCTCTTGCAATTACAAATCAGGAAAAAGCCTGCATTCTTCTTCATTTCGCCTGCTTCACACGTCCTCGGCAGCTGGGCTTCCCAATGCTTCATTTAGGCCCATGCCCGTGAAGGGCCGGATCAGCAGGCGAGGGCCATCAGGCAGCCATGTTAAGCCCTTGGCCTGGGTCCCCACTCCCCGTGCTTGGGTGAGACAGACGGGCCTTTGTGTGCCTGGAGCCGGCTAAGCCAGGATGCGACTGCGAGCTGGAATCTGACCTTTCATGGGCTCCAGCACCTGTCAGAAAAAAACGAACAAGCTTGGGGTGTTTTTTCCGCTCCGGACTTAAATGCCAGTTTTGTGACTCGCTCACAGTGGAAGGGTGCCAAGGCAGTTGTGGTCAACTCCGGCTCTCCAAGGAGCAAACCTGAGACTTGAGTGATGGACGGCCCTGTGTTTCTGAGGCCTGGCCAGCTCTCAGCTCAGAAGGAATTCAAGCCAAGCCGAGGACTCCAGTGCTCTGAGTTAGGAAGCTCAGAGCAGAACCTCACAGCCGTATTACTCTGGCACCCTATAGTGTGTGTGTGTGTGTGTGTGTGTGTGTGGGTACACGTGTGTGTGTGTTTGTGTGGGTGTGTGCACGTGTGCATTCCACATTGGAACAAAGACCCAGTCATGGTGACCCTGCCACTGGCAGCCATCAAGGGACAATTTTGAGAGCCGCCCCCCCTTGCCCTGGCCTGTTGTAGCCATCCGAGTATGAATGTACTGGTCAGCCTTGGGGTGGACTTGGCCACTTATGATCTGCAGGACCAGTGAAGGCAAATGGTTTAACCTTCTTGAACTTCCACTTCCTCAGCTGTTAAATAGGGAGAAAAATGCCTAATTCCAAGGATTCTGTTGTAGTGGATTAAATGAGATGATATACACAAATCGCGAGCCCCTTGCCTAAGCAGCTTGGAGGCGCTTGGTCAGTAGCTGTGTTTCCCGCCCCTGCTGCAGGGCGCGCTGGGGCTGGCGGAGGCGTGAGGGTGCTGGTCACCGCCGATACTCGACTGCCCCAGGGACACATCCTGCCCTGATCACGGAAGAGAGGCTGGCGCAGCCCGTCAGTGACTTCAGGTGTAGGAGGACAACTTTCCTCCAAAGTGTGGCCTCAGAGGATCGTGTTCAGGGCTCCTTGGTGGCCTGGTCTTCAGTTGGAGGTGGTGCAGCTGCCAGAGGGGCCTGGCGGCCTGGCTGTGGACCTGTGGCTGGTGCACTTACCTGTACTCTGCATCAGTTCAGAACCCCACAGATGGAGGAAGGCTGATGCACACCAACCTTCCAGCCCTGGAGCTGGTGGCTTTGAAGAGAGTATGGCCACTGTGCCTGCATCCTTGCCTCTGGGGATCCTGCATCTGCAGAGATGTCAGGCTGTCAGGCCGCCTCGTTTCACAGGCTAGCAGTCCAGTGCTAAGAAGTAGCAGCTCAGGTGGAAGGCAATGTCTACAGTTAGACAGATGCCTGCCCCAGAGCCTGAGACATGCAGGAGATGGCAATGAAAAAACCCTGAAGTTTCCTCATCATTCTCAAGCTACGAATACTTTAAAAATACATAAATATCTATCATTTCAAATCCGCTTTTGCATTATGTCGATCAAAAATGAACAAAATTTTATTTTATTTTTTTAAAAATTTATTTATTTATTTTTGGCTGTGTTGGGTCTTCGTTTCTGTGCGAGGGCTTTCTCTAGTTGCGGCAAGCGGGGGCCACTCTTCATCGCGGTGGGCGGGCCTCTCACCGTCGCGGCCTCTCTTGTTGCGGAGCACAGGCTCCAGACGCGCAGGCTCAGTAATTGTGGCTCACAGGCCTAGTTGCTCTGCGGCATGTGGGATCTTCCCAGACCGGGGCTCGAACCCGTGTCCCCTGCATTGGCAGGCAGATTCTCAACCACTGCGCCACCAGGGAAGCCCCAAAATTTTATTTTAGAATGAAGTTTCTCTTTCTTTGTTTGACTTTACCACATCTCGTGGAAATAGCTGAGTAGTTTTTACCAAATGTGGAGAGTATGTTAGGCTGGTATGATGGAAAAGGCTGGCTCTGCCCTGGGGAGATCTCAAAGAGATAAGCCATCATTTTCCAGAGAGAATGAAACTGAAATTTGGCAACAGGTAGCCATGACTGGCAGCTGGGATGACTGGCCCCAGAACTAAGATGCTGGGCCAAGAAAGCAAATAGCTCTGTATGAGCCCTCAGTTGGAATGTGGTTGTTGATTTGCAACAAGCTGCTTCTCAAATGGGCAACTCTATGGAGCTGGTGCCAATGTGAGTAGAGGAGAGATTTGTTGAACCCTTCTCCTAAAGAGCACAGGGTAGGCCAGTTAGTAAACACACAAATAGTCTATCAAGTCCATTACCTTTATATAATTAAATTTAAAAAATATATTCTTACTTGTTCAGACGGTACATTTTGTAGCCTTTTTGTTCCTAATGTTTGAAACACATAGTTTGCCATTTAAATAGATACTTCCCTTTAAATATATCACATTTAATCCTCAAAAGGATTCCCCTAAGGAAGCTTCTATTGTGCCTATTTCACAGATGAGGACAGAGGCTCAGGGAGGTTGAGTAACCTGCCGAGCATCACCCAGCTAGAAAATGCCAAAACCGGGACACAAACTCAGGTCTGTTTATTTCAGGGCCCAGATTCTTTACCAAAAATACTATGTTGCCCCTTCCTGTTGCTTCTTAAAGTGTCATTCCTTTACTACAAAGACATTCAGATGGTCATAATTTGATTTTTTGGCTTAAAGGGTGACTTTAATCAATCAAATTGCATGCTGACAATATATTTCTCTGTACCTTTCAAAAAGGTCTGGGTTTTAAAAATTCAGATGAAATTTTTTAAATGCTCTAAATTAGATTTTCACTGGTAACCATGTTATCTGATCAGGTGATTATTTGATGTTTGATAAATATTCACTGCTACTGTTCAGTCCTCAGTTGAACAGTTAAAAGGTGGCTGGTTTTAGTCTTAATCTGAAATACATTAGGAGGGGTCAGCCAAACCCAGGCAGGCTTGGCTAAAGGTTTTTTGCATTGGTCACAGTTTTGACTTATAGATCATCAATTAGTTGCAGATGTCGACAGTAATATGGAGTGTAGGAAGGGTCAGGAGAACACTTCGTTCCCATTTGAGAGGAATTCAGAACCTAAAAAAATACTCTGTTAATTCTGAGCTGCCAACATATACACATTCATGCGTGTGTGTTAACTCCCTGGAAAAACAATCAGGGTTTTAGAAGCAGTAGACCATAAATCTATAGAGTTTATAATTCAATTCACAAACACTTGGGTTTTAAAAACATAATTGTAACAACAAGAAGAATAACAGGAATCATTTTCACGTTTGTCTCATCTCTAGAACTCAATAAATGGTTAATTTTTAATAATTACAGTAATTACTCATATAAAAATAAGAGCAACAATGAGAAGCACAGCTGTGTTCACGCGAAGTGCTGAGTGTTCTGTTTGTCTGTTATTCCATTAGTCCTCACATTCACTCTGAGTTAGGTTCTACCACTAGCTCCAGGTAGAGGAAAGGAAAATGGAAGCTCACGGAGATCTTTGGAACTGGCCACAGCTCAGCTGCCTCCCTCTTCCCACCATGTTTGGGGTGAGGCATGCTGCCAGTCTCTCTGGAGGATCTGTGTTCGGGAAAGATGGTGTCAGCTCTGTAGGAACCCATGGATTTAGAAAGGACTGAGATGCAGACACCAGAATTATAGGAGGAGTGAGGTGGAGAAGTCCAAGTTCATTGTGAAAGAGAAGGAGGGAAAGACTGCTTCTGTAGCTCATTGATCCCCACGGGTCTACCAGCTGTGGCCCACAGGCTCAATCTAGGGCCAAGCCCTGTTTATACAGCCCCGGAGCTAAGAATGGTTTTTATAGTTTTGAAAGGTTGGAGGAGGAGGAGGAGGAAGAGGAGCTGTAGGAGGACAAGGAGAAGGAGAAAGTACGTGGCAGACCATATGTGGTCTCCAAAGACTAAAAGATTTCTATCTAGCCCTTTACACAAAGTGTTTGCCAGTCCCTGGTCTAATAGAAATAGTATTCAGTCACATAAATTTAACATTTTCTAGAAGCCACATTAATAAAGCAAAATTAAACAGGTAAAATTAATAATGTGTATTTTTTTAACCCAGAAGACCCAAAAATATTATCATTTCAACATGTAATCAATATGAAAATTATTAATGAAACATTTAACGTTCCTTTTTTCGTTCTTCGAAAGCTGATGAGTATTTGACACAATACATCTGAGTTTGGACTAGTCCCATTCCCAGGGTTCAGTAGCCACATGTGACAAGTGGCTACGCTGTTGGACAGTGCAGGTCCAGACATTGATGAATGGGCAGTATTTTGATGTGGGAAGTGGGAGGACATCAGACATGGTCCTGAGCAGGGTTTCCCAACCTCAGCACTACTGACATCTGGGGCTGTACCACTCTCTGTTGTGGGAAGCTGTCCTGTGCATTGTAGGATGTTTAGCAATTTCCTGGGACTCTACCGACTCGATACAAGTAGAACCCTCCCCTCCCCACTTGTGACAACCAAAAATGTCTCCAGATATTACCAAATGTCCCCTAAGAGGCAAATTGTCCTAGGTTGAGAACCGCAGGTCTGAAGCGTGGAAAAGCTGTGTGTGGGAACACACCTGGAATAGCCCAGAAAATGTCCTCTGAGTCAATCACCTTGATGGAAGAAACATAATTGAAGGAGAGTAATGAGTGTTTGGGTAGAAAGAGCTGAGGGCAGAGCTCAGGCTAAAGCATTTGAAATTTATTCCCTCAGCAATGATAGCCATCAAAGAGTTTTGAGCAGGGGAATGAAATTAGTAAAGTTCTAAATTAAAAACATTTTTTCTTCCTTCTTTGAATAACTAGATTCTTTCTCCTCTTTCTTTTACTGGCACAGATTAATATTTTTTTCCTTAAAGCAAAGCATCGTTTAAAGAGCCAACACCCCCACCCTGCGTTTGATGGGTGGTTTTTATTAAATTCCAGTAGAGGGATGGGTTTCCAAAGCAATCATCCAACCCCTTGGTGAGCAGGCTCCCTGCCACTCAGCTGACATTCCACCCTGCGGGAGTTGAGGAGAGAGGAAAATCAACAGCGGGCAGGCAGAGTGACTGTAGCTTACGCTGCTGGAATTTCCAGCGGGGCCCCTTGGTGTTACAGAGGGGGGCCAGATGCAGCAGAGCAGGGTTGGATGCAGCCTGATAACAACCTCTGTATCTAACAGTTGCTAAATTGTTGTATTTGCTCAGCCCCTGACATCCAATGACTAAGGGGTTTCTAAGCCCCCTTTGAATAATCATGATAATGATAATAATAATAATAGGAATATGTGCAGGTCTTTATGGTTGATCATGTGCTTTTGTGTACGTAGTCCTGTTTAACAGTCATGCGTCATGATACATTACTGAAGGAGGTATGTATATAGTAGATGTGTATTTTGGGGTTTCTTCTTTTCTGGGCGGACTCGGAGGCTGTTTGCCCAGCTCCGCTAAATGTTCTCTGTTTGCCCCTTGGATCCACTCTCCCTCTGTCCACCCTGCTCTGCGTCCTGGGAAGCTGGCCTGTATGGATTGCATCATCTGGGCTCCTTTGCCCTCATTTGCTGCTGGGTTCAGCCAAAGGGAAGCACAGTGGGAGATCACGGCGTGGGGGA
Source organism: Balaenoptera borealis (assembly GCF_965194805.1). NCBI lineage: Eukaryota > Metazoa > Chordata > Mammalia > Artiodactyla > Balaenopteridae > Balaenoptera > Balaenoptera borealis. The sequence continues at coordinate 39,804,244 of NC_138866.1, read as the reverse complement.
GAGTGAGGCTGGGGTGTTTACTCCCTCATCCCTCCCTGCTGGGCTGTGGGTTGGCAGTGGCTGCATCCCTCCACTGAAGACCTCAGCTCCTACGGTGACAGGCCTCACCAGACTCGTGGGCACTATTTCCTCTCCTTGTCCTTTCAGGCCTGAGGATGGGAAGGCACTGTCCTCCTAGCCCCTGAGTGCTTCATCATTCCTTGCAGGTTGGTTGACCCACACACCTGCCAACTCTCCTCTCATAAACTCTCTTCCATCACCCCTTGTGAGTGTGCCATCTGCCTCCTGCCGGGACCCTGCCTGGCATTCCAGCTCACTTCAGCTTCTTCTGGGGAGAGCCCACCCCTTTTTTGACCATCCCAACATCCAATCCGGACAATTCAAGCAAGGCTAGAGTGAGTAGCCTGGCCTTTGAAGTCAACGTGTTGACCGCATTTCATAGCTAGAGAAGCGAGGCATGGAGTTTCTTTGGCTTTCCCTGGGTTACCAAGTAACTTGGTACACAAGAACTTTAATCATAAATCCCAAACCCACGCACCCTATTCTCTTCCAGAGAAGAATGTATGTAATGCTTAATTCAGTGTGTTTCTTTCTGGAATTTCTAACAATAATAATGGAAAAGGAACTTGGGGGAAAGTGTCAAAGAAAATCACGTTTGTGTTTTCCTTTCCTTATGCGTGGATTGTTCCAGGGAATCTAAACCCCAGCTTGAGCTCCAATGTCTGAACCAGACACGTCAGCTGTCAGCTGTCAGCAGGCTGGCCCTGTCATTGGCCATCAGCAGAGGGAGATGTGTGTGTCCTCATCTCCTCTCTGCTCTCGGCCTGGTTCTACCCCACGGGGAACAGGCCTGGACGTCACCTCGCCTGCACTTCCTCATGGAGTCTCACCAGTTACAAAAAGAACAAGCCCGGCTCTGGGTTTTGTCTCAGCCAGTTTAACCAGAGGTAGTGATTAATGCCGATTAGTTGAAAAAGTCTGGGTCTTTTTAAAGTTGTTTCCCAGCTATTAGTGAGCTCTTGATAGTATAAACGTTAAGAACGAGTAAGAGCAGAGATATGAATGGTAGATACAGTGCCTAAAGACTATCGCGAAAGAGAAGACAGGTATTCTCAGGCCGTGCCAGGTAGAGGGCACTGAGCTGCCTGTGTATTCAGCCTCTTTAGGCATGTAGAAGTGGGGTGTGGATACACACAGAATATTGGGGCTCTAGTCTTGGCTCACTGGGTGACTTGGGACCAATTCCTTCAATATTTTTTTTTAATTAATTAATTAATTATTTATTTATTTTATTTTTGGCTGTGTTGGGTCTTCGTCTCTGTGCGCGGGCTTTCTCTAGTTGCGGCAAGCTGGGGCCACTCTTCATCGCGGTGCGTGGGCCTCTCACTGTCGCAGCCTCTCTTGTTGCGGAGCACAGGCTCCAGACGCGCAGGCTCAGTAATTGTGGCCCACGGGCCCAGTTGCTCCGCGGCATGTGGGATCTTCCCAGACCAGGGCTCGAACCCGTGTCCTCTGCATTGGCAGGCAGATTCTCAACCACTGTGCCACTAGGGAAGCCCTCCTTCAATATTTTAACCTCAGTTTCGCAAGAAAGGAGATACAAAGACCTTGAACACTATTGAGTGCCTCTCAACACTGACTCCACGCTAAAATCACCTGGGCAGCTTTTTAAAACAGTGTGTGAGTTCTGCTCCACACCAATTGGACTGGAGTCACTGAGGCTCAAGTCCTGGCACTGATGTCCACTATTCTGTTAGCAGATACAGTACCACCCTCAAACCAGGTGAGGGACAGAGAAGGAGAAGGGGAGACACACACACACACACACACACACACACACACAGAGCGTGAGGGTGCTGGGTTTTGACGTAAAAATGTTTCCTTTTCATGATCAAAAATTTTGAGAGCAACTGCACACTGTACTTTATGTATAGTGGGCACTTGATAAATAAATGTTTAATGTCAAGGAGGAAAGAAAGGGGGGTGCAAGAGAAGAGAAAACTAAAGGAGGGAGGGAGGAATGACAGAAGGACATTAGGACAGTTTTCTGTCCTCAGTGTTTGTGGAAATCATGGGCACGGCCAGGCATGATTTACCTGAATTTGCAAAAAGTTTAGAAGAAACTGAGGAAAACAGAAGAGAGAGGAAGACAGGAAGTAACCAAAAAGTTCATGAACCAAAACCTCACAAATCAGTCCTAACATTTCATCATCTCATTTTTGACTCATTCTGGTTTGTGAGTCTTGACATAGGAGTTTTCAATGAATTTTAATTTCCTGTTGGTTTGAGTTGATTCAGGACTGTGATATTTGACAATATTTCAAGGCAATTCAGTGTTTTCTTGCCAACTGGATTTCTCCTTGGCTAGGCTCTGATCTGAAGGTGATTCAAGCATTGCTTTGTGGCTCCAGTCTGAGATAAACAGGGTTACCTTGATCTCAATTCACTCCTTGGAGTGAAAGACCGTCCAGAACCCTCTGGGGACTTTTTTTTTTTTTTTAACAGACTATTCCATGAACTCAGTATATTGGTCCACAACAGAAGAAATAATACCAGAGACAAAGAATGACATTTCTTAATGAGTCTGGAGTAAATTATTCGAAGGCATAATAATCCTAAATGTGTTTGCACTTAATAAGAAAGCTTCAAAAAACATGAAGAAAAACTGGATATTCATCCAAGATAAATGAAAGCGTATGTCTTCACAAAAACCTGCGCAAAAATGTTTATGGTACCTTTATTCACAATTGCCAAAGCTGGAAACAAGCCAAATCTCTTTTGACTGGTGAATACATAACCAAATGTGGTACATCCATACAATGGAATACTACTCAGCAATGAGAAGGAATGGACTACTGATACATACAGAGCATGCTAAGCTGAAAGAAAGCAGACTCAAAAGGCTATGTATTATATGATTTCAGATATATGACAGTATAGAGAAAGCAAATCTATAGATGGATAGATGGGTATCAGGTCGCTGGTTGCAAGGGACCTGGAGGGATGGAACTGACTCTAAAGGAGTGTGAGGGAATTTTTGGGGGTGATGGAAATGTTCTATGTCTTGATTGTAGTGGTGGTTATATCACTGCATGAGTTGTTAAAATTCATAGAGCAGTATACCTAAAAAGCCCAAGTGTTCCTCTATGCCATTTATTCCCCAATAAACCAAGAAAAATCATAGAGGAATATTGTAAATAATTTTGTGCCGATAAATTCAACAATTTAGGTAAGATAAATTCTCTGAAAGACAGAAACCACCAGAACTCTTTAAAAATATAATATGAATAGTCCTATACCTGTTAAAGAAATTGAATTTATACTTAAAATCTTTCTCACAAAGAAAACTGCAGGCATCAATGGCTTCACTGATGAGCCTGATGTTAAGGGTTAAGGGGTAACTATTACAATTCAGTTGGGAATATTTCCTAACTCGCTTTATGAAGCTAACTCTACCCTGATATCAAAACCAAAGACATTACAAGAAAAGAAAACAGACCAACTTCCCTCATAACGTAGCCCCCAAAATATTTAGCAGAATTTGGGCAAATAAAACCCATCAGTATGTAATACAACATGATCAAGTGGTGGTTATCTCAAGAATGCAATGTTGGTCTAATACTAAAAAAACCCCTGAATTCATTATATTAACAGAATGAAAAAGCAAAATTAAATAATCATCTCCATAGATGCAGATAAAGCATTTGACAAAATTCACACTCATTCACGATAAAACTCAGCAAACTAGAAATAGATGGGAATTTCTTTATCCTGATAAAAAGCCACGTGTGAAAAAACTATAGTTAACATTATACTTAGTGGTAAAACACAATGATTTTTCCCTAAGCTTATGTCCTCTCTTACCATTCTTACTACTGGTATTCAACATTGTAATGCAGATTCTAGGGGAATGGGAATCATAGAGATTGGACAAAAGGAAGTAAAACTGTCTTTATTTATAGCCAACATGATTGTCTACATGGAAAAATCCTAAAGAATCTACCAAAAGATTTACAAGAATAATAAGCGAGTTTAGCAAGGTTGAAGTACTGCAAATTCATTAAAGAAAAATCAATTGTGTCTTTATTTATTAGTCACAGATAATTGGAAGTTGAAAATTTTAAATATGACTTTTACAGTGGCATCTAACAACATGAAATACTTTGGGATAAATTTAACAAAATATGTGCAACACATACATTGAAACATAAAACTGTTGAGAGAAATGAAAGAAGATTTAAATTAGTGGAGAGAGATACCATATTTGGTCAGAAAACTCAGTAATATTAAAACTTCAGTTCTTCCCAAATTAATATATAGAATCAACATAATCCCAATAAAAATTCCAGCAGATTTTTTTTAGAAATTGACAGTTATTTAAAAATTTTTAATCAAAATGTGAAGGACCTAGAATTGTCAAAACTATTTTGAAAAAGAAGAACAAGTGTGGAGGAATTATACTACCTGATTTCAAGATTTACTATAAAGCTACATAATTTAGTATGGTATTGGCCTAAGGATAGACAGAATTATAGAGCAAAATAGGGAATCTAGAGATAGACCCACACATACATGGTCAATCATTTTTCAAAAATGGTGCCAATGTAATTCAATGGAGGAAGGAGAGACCTTTCAAAAAACAGCTGGGTGTCCATAAGGAAATAAAATGAAACTTGACCCTTATCTCACATCATATACAAAATTTATTTTAAGTAGATAATAAACCTAAACGTTAAACTATAAAATTCTAGAAAAAAACAGACAAAGAAATTGAACTGGGTTAGGCAAAGATTTCTTACATAAAATACAAAAATCAAAATCTTGAAAGAGAAAAATTGGTAAACTGGACTTCTACAAAATTATCAACTTTTGCTCTTCAAAATACACTGTCAAGGAAATGACAAGGCAAGTTACTGACTGGGAGAAAATATTTGTAAAACGTATTGTAAGAGACTTGTAGTGAGGATATTTAAAGAACTCTTACAACTCTGGAATAAATGAGAAACAAATGGGCAAAAGATTTGAACAGACAGTTCGCCAAAGAAGATTTACAAATGGTAAATAAGAACATGAAAGAAGGCTCAACATTATTCATCTTTAGGGAAATGTGTATTAAAAACAATAAGGTATCACTACATGTGCACTAGAATGACTGGAACTAAAAATACTTATAATACCATGTGTTGGTGAGGATGTGGAGCAAATGAAAAACTCTCTCCCATTACTGACGGGAAATGTGAAATGGTACAATCCCTTGGAAAACAATTGGTCAGTTTTTAATAAAATGTAATGTGCACTTATCATATGATGCCGCGATTCACTTCTTAGATATTTACATAAGAAAAATAAAAACATGTGTCCACACAAGATATGTATATGAATGTACATAGAAACTTCATTTTCGGTAGCTAAAAGCTGAAATCAATCCAAATATCGATTAACTGTTGAATAAACAGGGTAAACAGGATAAACAGGGTGCAGTATTTCCTTACAGCGGAATACTCCTTAGGAACAAAAAGAAATGAACTACTGATACATGGAACAACATGGTGAATCTCAAAAGCATTATGCTAAGTGAAAGAAGCCAGATGTGGAAGACTACATGCTGTCTGATTCGACAGATATGAAATTCCAGAAGAAGCAAAGCTATAGTAACAGAAACCAGATTAGTCATTGCCTGGGGCTGGAGATGGTGAAATGAGATTGACTGCACAGGGGCTGAGTACTTTCTGAGTGATGGAAATGTTCTGTATCTTGATTGTGGTGGTGATTATACAACTGTATATATTAATCACACTGATAAGAGTATACGTTTTTAAATGGGTGAATTTTATTGTATATAAATTATAACTCTATACATCTGTTTTTTTAAAAAAGGGTCTAGGTGTAGATAGGGCTTCACATCAGAGTGACAAGTGGAAAGTTGCATGGCAAATTGTGTAGATGCAGGCAAAGGTAAAGAATTGGAGCAATTAATGAAATCAATCTACTGTATTGGGTTTGATTGTAATAGAACCTACCCATTGTTGGAGCTTTAAAAAGTTGCCCTCGAGAAAGAATCTGTTGCTTCACACTCATCTTTGTGTTTCCTTTCCTTCCAGCCTTTTGGCTGGTCCTCTGATATTGTCATTACTCATTACCTCTTGAACTTAAGTCTAGTGTTTTTGTGCTTGGATTTCGTGTAGTTTCTAAGAGACTAAGGATTCAAAAATTTATGGTCATCTGGTCAATCAAAAAGTGAACTTAAACTCATTGGTATTTGCAATGCCAGCATTTATTTATCCTTTCCCAGTGGAAAAGCTGAACAACTAAAGAAAAAGTTAATGAGTTAGCTATCATCGAAAACCATTTAGGGATTTTATATACTTTCTCTTTAAATGCATCACGGCACTTTGCATGATCATTACAATTCACGACAAAATAAATTATTGCAGTTTTAGGCACTGTAGTCAATGAATAAAATGCTTCAGCATATTTTTATGGGAGTGACATATGCTGGGACTCTCTCTTCCTCAAGAGACCTGAGTCCAGCAAAATGATAAAACTGGCCCAGTGCCGTGGAATCCCATGAGAAACTGAGATTGAAACCACAATACAAAGAGCAGAAATTTTTCATGCTTTTCAAGCCTCTACTCCAGTTTGATATGAACAAAGCTTTGTACGCAAATCAAGCCTATATTTAAAATTTTCCTCCTGTCTGGTAGGGAAGGAGGGCTATATTTTGCCATGTTTAGAATGCACTTAATCTCTTTGGTCTAGGCAAATCCCACCAAATGAGAACAGCTTGGTGTTTAAATTTGTTTACTCCTTGTAAAATAGAACTTCCTGTTTTTTGATTCTGTAAAGATTTCTTGAAGTAAGATTTACATATTGTTTTGGTGAGTTGAATGCAAATGGATCAGAGATGTATGGATAAAATTTCTCTCAAATTTACCCCAAATTTTAATAATTAAGAACTAGCCAAACATACTTTAGGTTTAGGGCTGGATTCAAAACATTCAGGCAACTCAAACAGACTGCATTCCAAACAGAAATGTTTTTGTTTTGGTGTTTTGTTTAAATTTTACATGGGAAACAAAACACTTGGGTTTGTCTCCACAAATATGAATCTGCTTTCAGTATTTGTACCTCAACTGTCTCACTGATAGGGAAGTTTTCATATTTTTTTTCCTGGAAATGAAATCAATTTTCAGAGAAATGAGAGATTCTGTTGACTGTCGAGAGTAGCCTAAGTCTATATTGGGCAGGCCCCCAAGCCTGCTTTTGAAAGGAACCCACTGCCCTCTGCTAGTGCACCCACTGTGTGGACCTCATTCATGAATGTAGCAAATAGCTCTCATTTCCAGCTCCACTGATCCTCCTAGACCTCAGGGTTCCCATCTTCAAATTCTGTTCTTCCTCCAGACTGTTCCAGTTTGGCTATCTGGCTCTTCTCACTTTGAGCAATTTCGGTAGAATATCTCCACTCTAATTCTGGCTTTTTGGGACAGACCCCATTCTCCCACCTTTCTCAACTCTCTGTTTCCGGGGAGCCTCACTGTGGGGCGTCTGGGCTGTGCTGGTCATGGAAGGGGATGGAGGCTGCTGGAGACCCCACTGAACTCAATGAGGAACTCAATGAATTCTGGGCCCAGGTCTTGGGAGGAGAAATTCCTGCTGGTCTGGGATGAACAGCTACAGAAATTTCCAGAGGCACTTGTCAATGGAATGAGGATGGGGAAAATGCTGTTTGGGGTTCCTTGGGCCAATGATATTTCATTTTCTCAGACGGGTGTTAGTAGGTATGAAAACTCTCCATCTGTCCAGCCAAGGGCAGGTGCTTACCGGCAAAGGACAGTTACTGTAACCATGGCAATGATTCAAGTTGTCAATTAACCAGATCTTCAGGGGTTTTTCCACTCTTTTCTCCTGGTTCTCTTTGGTTTTTTCTTTTTTAACTGAAGTATAGTTGATTTACAATGTTGTGCTCCTGGTTCTCTTTGTAACTGTGATGAGTAGGGATTCAAAGGGAGAAAAGACTGGAAAAAAGAGACAAAACTCAAGATGATCAGCTGTGCTACCTTTTTGCCATTAAAACGTTTGAGTTCATGTCTGAATCACTAGGAAAAATAGAAAGATTAATGACTAAGTACACTGCATGTTGGTAGGGCTGGTCATCTTTCTCTTCCCCTCCCTCCCACTCCAATCAGAGGGGGACTGCTGAATTAAAAGAATTTAATCAAGACCAATTCTTTGCCCTGGTTATCAAGAGAGCACCTTGACATAAGGATAGAGGCCCACTGCACCTAGGCCAAGCCTGCTGGTGAGGAAACTGTTATTCTTTTCTGTGGTTTTAGACCAGTCGTTTCCAAATCTGTCTGCACATTAGATTCACCTGGTAAGTCTTAAAAAATAACAATGGGTGGACCCAAACCCAACTCGGGGGAAGCCCAGGCATCAGTGTTTTTTTTTTGTGATTCTAATGTACAACCAGAGTTTAGAACCACTGGTTTAGATTGTAGTGTTTCTGAGAAAAGTTAATATTTGTCTTTTGGAGAGGTACTTACTTTAAGAGGTCAATGAGTCTCAAATTGGCGGTCCTGTATCTCTTTCACCAGTGGGAATGTTGCAAAGTAAACCTGAGTTCAAGGATTCGCACCCACCTTCACCCATGACATTACAGACATGCTTTCACGTCTCCATTGCCCCCCACGCTTAGAGGTGGCAATAAGCATTCGTGTCCACTCTGCTGAAGGTGACTGGGGAGGGATTCCTTCAAACTGCAGCTCTCTGTAAGCTCTCACCTACTCTGTAGGAGTAGATGTAGAGTTTTCCCAGGGGAGGGGATGAAGTTTTCTCTCTGGGGATGGGCTCTGAATCCATAAAGTCCAAATTGACTTCAACTTCAGCCTTTGTCCCTCTTACACTATAATTTCTTTCTAAAAGTGTATTAACCCATCGGTAGATATTTGCCTGCGTCCTTGCAGCTTGTGTGTTAGTCTCGTGGTGACTGAGGGGACAGAATGGCAAGAGGGAAAGAGTCATCCTGCCTCTTCCTCTCCTAGGGAAAAGGCAGGCAGCCCGTCAGGAGGACCACAGCTCTGCAGAGGGCCAGATGGTTACAGGCCCCCCACAGGGAAGCCAGCAGCAGGGGTGGCAGATGGTCCCTAGCCTGTGGAGGATCCCTGGAAAGAGCATTCAGACAAGAGGGAACAAAGTCTCTGGCACCACCCTGCAGCATGGACGAGTAAATGTTTCGCGAATGGCTGTCCAGAAAATAAGTCTCTAGTTTGTGGCATGGGCCAATTTGCATGTTGTAAACTCACTAATTTTAGGCTCCCAACCTGAAAAAGGAGTCCCTGGCAAAGGAGTTGGGAAGAAATGTGCAAAACTAGCCCTGGCAAGCTGGGAGGAGCGAGCTCCAGCATTCCACTGCCTGTGGGTTGGGCGAGCAGGCCCCCTGCTGGAGGGAGGGAGGGGCCCAGCAGATTCTTAGGGGAACTGGTGTATTTTCTATAGATTTCTGCTCTCTGTGTGTCCCCTCTCCTCTTTCAACATAAACAACCAACATTCGGCTGTGATTGCTGCAAGTACAACCTTGTGAACTCAGGGTTGAAAATAAGCCATTTATCAGAACCGAAACCTGGATTTGGACCCAAATAGGCAGAAAGGACCGAGGGCTACACCTTTTATAAAATCAGAACAAATAGTTTTGAGTGTTCTTCAAATATTATCCTAGAGCTAGTCACATACAGTTTGAGATGGTCAAAACACGTAATATTTATTGAGTGCTCACTATGTACCAGGTACCTTACATGTATTAACTCCTTTCATCTTTACTATAACTTTATGAGAAAGGTATTATTATTAGGAGAATTACACCTTTTAAACAAATAACCCTGTGTCTACGGTTGAATAAAACTACATGTTATTCTAAACTGTTCACAAGGTAGTTTGAGATGGTTAAAAATAGCAAACATTTACTGAGTGCTTACTATGTACCTGGGTTTTCCATGAACTCTGCACTGAATTTTAAAAATAACCTATTAGTCAGGTGTTACTATGATGCTTGTATTACACTTAAGGAAATAAAGAACAGAAAGTGACTTCCTGAAGGTCAGGCAACTCATCGATGGCAGAGCCAAGAATCAAACCCATGCAACCTGGCACTACAGACTCTACCTTATTTCCAAGCAGGGATGTTCCAAGGCAAATCCCTGACCTTCAGTGTAGATGTCTGACCTTGCTTTAAAAGCAATGAACTTCTAATCCAAATGTTTCTGCACAAACACCCTTCCTAACACACAGCCTTCCTTCAGGCTGTAAACGCTACCTTTTTCACTTTGGCGGTAGATACAGTTTGGTATTACGTTATTGTGGTCTGTGAGTTAGAACTGAAGTATCCACATGTCAAGAGGTCAGGAGATGAATTCTGAATCGAAAGCAATTATCCTAATTGCTAGTCAAGTTCAATGTTATCCCCTTGAAAACCACTCCTAAACCACACGCAACTCAGCTGAACTAAGGGGTTAAAGCAAGTCAGATTTCAGAAGGATTCTATTGATCTCCACCTTTCGTACTAAAACAGTTTTCAAGTTTCTGCCTCATTGGAGTGACATAATTTACACCTTTCATTCTGGGGTTGTCTTAGCTGAGCTGCACAGTGGCGTTCTTATGTAGACAAAGCTACTGGAGTTTAGAAACAGGAAGGGCTAGAAACTCACTTTTTAAAGTAAAATAAAGCTTACGCAGTGGGGGATTTCCTTAACTCTCCAAACTCTGACATGTGTTAGGTAGTCAGGAAAGAATAATAAAATTCCCCAGGAAAAGCATTTCACAAATGGCAGTGGTTGAAATGTGGTTTTCTAGGTGGCCATGGGTCTGATTTCCATCCCGTTCTCCTCACCTCCTGCAGGGCTGGTCTCAGTTGTTTTTGCAGAGACAGGTTTGCAGAGCCCTGCAGAAGAGCCAAGCCTTTCTGAACAGGCCAAGGAGAGTCTGGAGGATGCCCAGCCCATAACCCAGGCTCCTTCTGAAAATGTGTGTCTGTGTCACATAAGCACTATGCTAGCTTTCAAGGGCTGCTCCCTTGATTATCCAGGAAGGGCGCCAGCATTTATTCAGTCCTGACAGCTCAGCCAGCACTGCTTGATAATGGAGAAGGTGAAGAGGTGCTTGTTCAATGGAAAGCAAATAATAGGAACCATGCGGACATACAACACTTCTAGCAGGTAGCCTCAGAAAGAAAGAAAAAGATTGATGGAGTCAGAGATGAAAGAACATGCTGCCGGAGGACAAATGGTATTTCTGGAGAGTCCTTCAAAAAGAAGCTGCACAGTGTAAGGTTGTCAAGACGTTTGATTCAGTCCTGAGGACCTCAAGGAATGCAGTGGATCTTGGGAGGTTCTGGTCCTGGGGTCCAAGATGAGAGAGACAAGTTTAACTTAGCGGTTCACACCTATAGCCTGTAGTAGCCAAACAGTGGTTGAGTGGGTATTAAAAGATCCAGATAGTAACATCCCAGTACATTTATATATTTCGTTACAGTACAGTCAGTTTTGCTATACCACAACACATGCATTCCTAAAACTCACCTCACTATGCAAAATCGCACAATAAAAACTGCAGGGCTTAGCGAAAATGGAGCCAAGGGTACAATACCTAAAAACTTTGTCAGTGGCATTAAAAAAAGAGATAGGAATATAATAAAAATGGTGGCACTGTCTCATACATGTTAAATGATTGAGAAATATATAAATACTACAATAAATGGTACTTTATATTGAAAAGGACCTGAAGTTTTCTTGTGGAAGTGGGCTTTGCAGCTTGTGAGTTATTATAAAGTGATAGAAGGATGGTTATCAAAATTTGTAGGCTTAAAATCCTGGAGCTTGTTTGTCTGTCTTTGAAATATAGGCCCTTTGAAAGATGCATTTATACTATGGTATAATAGATACCATCTTCATCAAAATTGAAAATTTAAATCCATGTATGGTCTTTTTCAGTTAACTTCTGTGTCTCTGCTGGAAAGTCTTTCACAGCTTTCTCATCTGCACTTGGTGCTTAGTCCAACAGCTGAAGGTTGGGAAATTGTAACAATGTTTGAAACCACCCAACTAGCCACTCGTAGTACTAGAAGGTACCACCTCTGCAGAACATGGCATTTTCCATGAAGATCTTTGTATAAAAATAGTGCGTTCTCTTTGTGAGAAAGGTCGTCCCCCATTTTTCACCCTTTGGTTTTCAGTCTCAGCAGTGCTCATCTTTCCATCTCTTCTATTTCTTCAGTTCTTATTCTTACCAATTTCTCAGCACTTAGAGTTCCATCCATAGATGTTTCTTTTCTCGTCACGGCATTGTGGATTCTTTTATGCCTGTTGTTTGGGAAATGTCACGTGCTCTCTTGATTCTTTAAAAATGCTTTCTCACTTCAAGCTTCTCCTCAGTACACTATGCTTTCCTTTCTCGTGACCTGTTTGGTGTTTTTGAACCAGGATTCTCAGATATATTTCAAGTGTTGAATGAGTTTTCTTTTTCTTTTCAAATATAGAAAAGCTCACAACTGTGAAAGAATAGCAAAACACAACCTTGGAGGACAACGCACTTGGTTAGGATGAGTAGGGTGGGTAGGACAACACAGCTTCAAGATAGGGGGTAGATGTGTGAAGTGTGTGCCTGGGTGCGTCTTGTGAATTCCTACAAGACTCAGTTCAGCTGGGTGCAGTTTTCTATGTTAACCTAGTTTTTCTCACAGACAAAAATTACCTGTGAGAAATCTGCATTATGCTCAAATTATCCCATAATATATTAACCTAACTGGAATAAATTTGCATTTTCAAAACAAGTGTTATCGCAGACTATATATGGTACCTCTGTTCATGTATTTTCTCACTTGATCACTATAATAATGATGTGAGGTAGACAGGAAAGTTAATATTCCAATTATACAGATGAAAAAACTGAAGCTGGAACATCTCAGAGCTTGGATATGAGCCTGGAACTGCCAGAAGTTAAGATATGAGTTCTGACCATTTTTTAAGTTCCTGGTCCTAACAGTTCCTAAAGCCAATTCTACCTCTGCCTTCTGGAAGTTTGGTTTTGTGAGCCAGGAAATTTTCTTCTTTGGCTTAAAGCAGTTTGAGATGGGTTTTTCGAGTAATGCAGGGTCTTGGCTAATGCAAGGTAGCCTGGATAATGTTCAAATTCTCTCCCAGCTCTAGGAAACTTTCTGCCACATTTTGACTTATAAATTAAGACTTATAAGGCACCTTAAATTTTAAGGTTTGCTCTTGAAATTGGAGGTTCTGCCGGTAGTGATCAGTGATGCAGACGCAGGATAAAGGAGAGAGCTCCTTCGACCCATGAGTGCTAGCCAAGAAAGTCCCCAGGCAGAACAAAGACCCCTTTGGGATCTTTGGAGGGGTTCTGACTCGGTCTGCACCCATTTAGACATTGCCCTTTCTGAAGACAGTGACCCTTTGCTGTCCCTGTCAGTACCACTGTGACGTGGCTGTCACCAGCCTTGCTCACCGGGGGAAGAGATGCTCTGGGCGCAGCTGAGCCTCCTCTTGCTCCTGCCCTCTGGTGTCCCGACTGCTCTCGGTTAAACCCCAGCTCAGTGACAGAAAGGGATCCCCATGGTTTTCAACAGTGAGCTCAGGGGAGGTCACTGCTGCTGCCGCTGCCGCCTCTGCTGCTATTACGTGAGCACCTCCCTGTGCCCCAGGCGCCTGAGGAGTATTCACCTGTTCATTCATTCATTCCATCAGTTACTTGTGGAAGGCCTATTGATGTGGCAGGATCATTCTTTTCACATGGTTTCTTTCATTTGCTTCTTACAATTTGAACCCAGGAACTTCCTGGCTCCCAGCCTGTGCACTTCACCCCGTGCTGTCCTGCTTCTCCTGTTCAAGGGTGTCCACACAATATTAGTCAAGCCTCAATCATTTTTCTACTTACTGGAGACCAGGAAACTTGTCAGTGACCTTCCCATGACCTGGAAAACAATTTCTCAACTTGTCACTGCCTTTCACGTGTGAGTGCAGTCTTAGTTCCTTTCCATTTAGATAGCATATGCCTGGATGTCACCTTCCTGTGTGTTTTGATGCCCTTTATATTTCCTTCCTTCCTTCCTTCCTCCCTCCCTCCCCCTTCCCTTCCTTCCTCCCTTCTTCCTTCCCTCCCTCCCTCCCATCCCTTCCTTCCTCCCTCCCTCCTCCCTCCCTCCCCCTTGCTCCCCCTTCCCTTCCTTCCTCCCTCCCTCCCCCCTTCCTCACTCTCTCCCCTTCCTCTCCCTTCCCTTCCTTCCTTCCTTCCTCCCTCCCTCCCTCCCTCTCTCCTTCCCTCCCTCTCTTCCCCTTCCCTTCCTCCCTCCCTCCCTTCCTTCCTCCTTTCCATCCTTCCTCCCTCCCTCCCTCCCTTCCCTTCCTTCCTCCCTCCCTTCCTCCCTCCCCCTTCCTCCTTCCCTCCCCCCTTCCTCCCCTTTCCCTTCCTTCCTTCCTTCCTCCCTCACTGTCTCCCTCCCCCCTTCCTCCCTCCCTCCCTCCCCCTTCCTCCCCCTTCCCTCCCTCCCTTCCTCCCTCCCTCCCTTCCTTCCTTCCTTCCTTCCTACCTCCTTCCCTTCCTCCCTCCCTCCCCCTTCCTCCCTCCCTCCCCCTTCCTCCCTCCCCCCTTCCTCCCCCTTCCCTTCCTTCCTTCCTCCCTCCCTCCCTCTCTCCTTCCCTTCCTCCCTTCCCCTTCCCTTCCTCCCTCCCTCCCTTCCTTCCTTCCTTCCTTCCTTCCTTCCTTCCTTCCTTCCTTCTTTTCCTTCTTGTCTCAGATTCACGTGTTGGGACCTATTCTACAAATTTGAGAGAAAAAGAAAAAGAATAAAGAAAGCAGAGCAATCTAAATGCTGGAAAATTTTTTTTTTTTTTAACTTTATGAACGCAGCCTTTGAATTCTGTGGCCACGGCTCCTTCCCAACCTGTGTCTTTCATGTCCTGTTTCCAGCTGGAGTGGGAATCTGAGGTGCCCTGGCCCTGAGCCTGCACTGGGTTATGCCTCCCTGTCCTCTGTGGGCAGTGGCAACCGCAGCTGCTGGAGAGGAGGAGCAGCTGGCCTTCCTGCCGGGAAGCCACGAACGCTGGCTGGGAAAGGAAGGGAGCCTGAGGCTTCACCTGATGTGGCCAAGGGCAGCAATGGGAGTGACAAGGAGAGATTCCTGCAGCCAATGGGCATGGGGCTGAGGAGGAAGGGGGTGTCTCTGGGGCTTGGTTTTCAAACTTTCTGCCTTGACTAAAACCCAGGTTCTCAGCAGAAGGGTTGTGACTCATGGCTGAGAAATTCCCCATGGCCTTGCATGACATTTATGTTGATTATCTCTGAGTCACATTTCTGGGAGGAAATTTTTTTTTCACCAGATACAAACTGAAGGGAAAATGGCATGGATGGTAGTTTGGAAACATCAGAGGAAACAGGGTCACTTGTGTTACTAGCGGGAGAGCTGGGGACATGCAAGAATGGAAAGAAAAGCAAGCCAGGAAAGGAAAGACGTTGAGGAGGTAGGAATCATCTCCCAGTGGAATGGGTAGAATTGGGGGTCTCTCTCTGGTGATGAAAGGATGGGGGCAGCACAGATGGACTCTGGCCTTTGTCTCTTATTGTGATTACAGAAATTCAGAATGTAAGAGATGGAGCCATCATTCGTTCCTTTATTTCACAAATACTTGCTGAGTGCCTTCGATGTTCCAGATTCTGTTCTAGGCACTGAGACAACACAAAGTCTGCCTGGTGGTGTTGACCTCAGTGGAAGAGAAAGACAACAAAGCGAATAAAACAGCATCTTTCAATCCTGCCCTTTTGACTAATTAACAGAAATGCATTCAGAATGTCCCTCCAGGATGCTGCAAGCGTGTGCACTTTGCGTGAGGGGAGGGGGTATGAAAGGCCCTGTCAAGGGCGCTGTGCTTCAGCTGTTCAAAGGTTTGTCTGGAGTCTGGGCTCTTGTAGATGCCCAGCCCCATACCTGGGATCCCATCCCTGCAAGAACCAGCAGGGGTTTGGAGCTGACTGGGATTTCAAAGGGGCCCCTTGAAATCTTCAGTCCTCCTTATTATGTGTGTTTGAAGCCTCATCTGAGGTTACGAGCTTTCTTAATGTAAATCTCAGTTAAATCATTGTATATCTGGAGACAGGAAAAGCAATGTCCGAAGTCCAGTAGGATTCCAAACCACCAGCAGAAAAACCAAACCAAACCAAACCAAACAAACAGAAGACACTTTGCAGTAAAGTAGCTTCACTTCTGCTTGACTTAGATGAATGGTTCTGAGGCTATTTCCTACAAAATGACCATTCGTAGCCACCAAGCAGCAGTTTGGGCGGTAAAGGGAGGTGAAACTAAGAAGTGGAGAGAGCAAAAACCAGGATCCAGAGAGCCGGTGTCCCACCCAGACTTGCCACTAACTGGAGAGGCAGGCAGTCCCGCTGGCTGGGTGGACGGAGAATGGAACATCGGGAGACCCAGGGAAGGGTTCTCCGTCGTGGATGGAACAGGCAGGCTTAGGCAGAGGGTGGGTACCAGAGAAGACTGGGAAGAAACCAAAGGCAGGGGCTGCAGTGAGCGGCCAGGAGCCCAGCAACTCACAGAACCTTGAAGAAGCCAGACAGCGAACGATTAAGATACTTCCTGCAACCTGAGTGCCCCCGGCTGAGGGAGGCTGGGAGGATCTGAAGGAAGGACTGGACCGCTGTCTGGCTGCCAGTTTTGCCTCACTGGTGCCTTGCATTCGCTAAACCCAGGTCAGAGCTCACTGATGCCCCCCACCCCCTCCCCACACCCCTGGCCGTCTGGCTGCTTCCTGGACCCTACCTTCTGACCCACCCTTCTGCACCTGTCCTCCCAGCTGACCTCCAGGGACCGCTGCACACCCCTCCATCCCGGACACGCAGCTTGCAGCAAAGTCTTTATGAAAGACAGAGAGCAGAATATGACAACAAGGAGAGAGCGAAGGGGGCACGGAGGGGAGAGTAAAAGAAAGATGGAAGGAGAGAGACAGCAGCATGAAGGCTTCAGCTAAAGGCTGACTGAGGCTTAAGCAGGAGGAGACAGTGGGAGAGTGAGTAATACTAAGAAAAAGAGAGCTGGAACCCGCTCCAGCGCTGGCTCTTAGTGTCCAGAGGCAATGAAGGTGCAGCCCCACCTAGCTCTCCCCAGCAACTCTCTTCTTCATCTCTGTCCTCCAGGTGGCTCGCTCCTCAAAGTTCTGCCCTCACTCCCCACCCCCCCCCCCCCCCAGTAGACAAGAGAGCGCTGGCTCGGTTCTCCCTCCTGCTCCTGTACGTTCCCAAGAAGCTTCATCCTGTTGGCGTGGTCTCAGCTCCTCTTTCTGTTCATCTGGCCCTATCCACCCTTAGTGTCCCCAGGCCAGCCATCAAGGTCAGTCAAGGGAGTGGCCAGATCAGAACTCTGATGGCTGCCGTGGGTTTGGTTTTGACCTAGAACTCTGCATGGGTGGATGTGTGTGCACACACATGTGTGCATGATGTGCGCATGTGTACTCAGGGGGAGTGGAGATGTACTTACAGCTTTGGCCAAAAGGATTTGGGTTTCATAGATCAGGGACTAAGTAGGATCTCTTAGCTGGGGGGCAGTCCAAAGGTATGAATTAAGCTACACCCAGCAGAATCTGTGATTGACTAAATTCCTGTAGTTTACTCCTGTATATGTTGTGTGACCTACGATTTCTTACCTGGAAATGAAATAAATTCTTATTGTTGCTGTTACTATTACTATGGCTTGAAACAGAAGACGGAGCGTTTGATGTGCTAATGGCCCAGGTCAGTGAACAGAGTTACAAGAGACATTCGTGATGAGCCTCCAGAGTTCATCATGTCTCTGGTTAAAGAGGAGAGAATCCCCATCCCGGCTGGCGGCCAGGTGGTTGATGAGGGGCAGAGAAGGATGCTTGGGATGGAGATGTCCTGGTAGCTGGCATGTTGCCTTACCAGGGTCCAGCTGAAGCCCATTATTAACATGAATTCTCTTCCTTCATCATTTTAAAGAGAATTACTTTATTACAGACATGCTATTAAAATAACAGAAAGCCAAAACAAAAATTGCTCCCAATCCCATCCTGAAATCAAATCAATGAAAAATATGCATGATATCCAACAAATATAAAATTCTATCCATGATGTTACAAGAACACAGAGAATGCACATGGATGTGGCCTGGCAGATGATGCTGAGTAATCAACAAAGGTTTTCTCAGGCTTAGGCCCAACCATGCTACGCTCGACCAAGGTTTCAGTGACTTTTCAGATGATCTGGCTTAGAAATCATGGAGGAAGGAGATCCAGGCTTAGCCAAACCCCACCTATTCTCATTCTCCTCCCTCATGGCGGTCTATCCCTTTGAAACATTTCCATGTCTCTGTGGGAGGCAGATCTTCTGCTACATTGTGACATGGCCCCTTGATGTTGATGGCAGGGAATGAATGGAGTCTATGCATTTGCCATGGAACAAATGGTGCTTCATCTGTGCTTGTTTGAACATGTGTATGCTTCTGCATTTCAATGATTTCTTCCTTCCTAACCAATCTGCTAAATGCAACATTTACAACCAGTCTCGCATGCATTATTGCGAGGCTGGGGCCTGATCATGTCAAATGAAGGCTGCCAGTTTCCCCTGCCAGAAGCAAGAGGCACTGGGAAAAATGGAAATTGGACAATAGTCTTGTATACTCCCTGCTCTGTCATGGATGGCCTTCAGCAGGAAACCAATCAACGGAATCAAAAGAACACGGTTTCCTGTTAACATAGAGCGATGCCAAATCCACCAGACATTATTATTTCATGCCCTGTGCCAGGCATTGTTAACCATAGCATAAGTAATAACATATGACTGGGGTTGTGGTTTTAGTGAAATATTCTTTTGCTTTTGGCATGGTACCACACACCTTCATATGCTTTATTGCCCTTTCCCAAACCTAGGGAGGTTTTTTTTTTTTTTTAAATCTTTGCTTTTCTTTTAAGATTTCTTTTCCCCCAAAGAACTGTATCTGGCTGTTTTGCTGCATACCAGCTCTTAAACCCAAGCCAACCGACTCCCAATTCTCAGGCTTTTCTTAAGCAACACTTTTAAAAAAATACATTATTATTATTATTATTATGATTGCATCACATAGGGCTAAAATGAACCCACTGTGTATTGGCCTTCAACAATCTTACTTTTTCTTTGAAAATGGCTGGTTCCCTAAGACTGGCTTTAAGAGAGAAAAACCTCTCACATAATATTTTTCTTGCTTTCCAGGCTGATCTTGAAGGTGATGATAGGTCATAAGCCGCAGCCTCTGCAAGGATGTTACAACCCCTGCAGCAGGCGGGAAGTACATGTGTGTTTGGAATGCAACAAAAGGGAAAAATTACTAGTGTGTTTTGGACAGGATCCTGCATTTTTAACCCTTTCTCCAAACCTAGAGAAAACCCAATTCCATTAGCTACTCAGAAGTTTTCTCCTAAAATGCCACGGTTAAGGGGAAATGTGAGGAGTCACCTGGATCATCCTTTTTTTTTTCAGACAGTTTTGCCTGGTGGTAAAGAGCTCTGGTAGCAGATGGAGCTGGCTCAGACCCTAACCCACTCTCTTACTAGATGTGTGGCTCTGGGAAAGTTGATAAACTTTCTGATTCTCACATTCCTTCTCTAGAAAATGGAGAAAACTCTCACTTTCCAGGGTTGGGGCCCTTTGCTCCCTGCTCTGTCATGGAAGCCTTTAGCAGAAAGTGTACCCCGTAAGTGCTCAATAAACAGCATGACTATTATTAAGAAAGCACTTTGGAAAATACTGGGTCCCTGCTCCCAATGGTTTTGGGGAGTGACAGGAAGAGACTGTGGGGTTCAGGGGTGTGGAGCGTGTAGGGCCAGAGGCAGAGGAACTACTCCATGAGGGCTGGGTGCATTATCTCACTTAACTGTCATGAGAATTCTGGCAGAGAGAAATTGGGCAGTCATTATTGTTCCCATTTCACAGGTAGAGAAATGGAGGTCCTTGCACACTGCTAGAATTGGCAGAGTCACTACTGGACCCCAGGGCTCCAGAATCCTTGCTAATGTTCCATCTGTACATCACATTTCCTCTCAGAACTGAGTTAGTTTGTTCTTGGCCTGTCCTCAGTTCCCCGAGGCCCTCTCCCTCCCTGTCCTTGCCAGGAAACGACAAGCTCCCTGCCTTTACCCGCCCGCCCCCCCCCCCCCCTCAACTACAAGCACACACTCTCACTCACTCACTCACTCACTCTTGGGCCTGTGCTGCCTCCTGTGGTCTCCTAGGAGAGGGGCTGCTCACACATGGATAGGACCTAAACCTTGAGGTGATTTGACTGCCTTGTATCAACTTTTCTTCCCAGCAAGTCCATCCCTGCAATCTCTCTGTCTCTCCAGAACGCTTTTCTGAACTGCAAATTTATTACCTGTAGGTTCCTAGATTAACCCATCATCTTTGTGGCTACACTAGTTTATTACCTGAAAACAGGAACAGGTAACTATTGATAAGAGGAAGGTGAGCGGCATTTTGGAGGATGGGGTACTTGGGTTGGAGTGGGTTCTAGTTCAGGGTCCCAGGGAAACAGACTCTGAGGTGGAAATTGCTTGGAGGAAGTTTATTGCAGAGGGCCCTCAGGATCAACGCGTGTGGGTGGAGTGGAGGGCGGGTGAAGAAGCAGGACTGAACACATGGAGGATTAAACTGTAATGATGGATGTAGTTATCACTGAGTCTCAGCTAATCCCACAGACAGCTCTGGAGCTAGGACAGCCCTTCAGAGTTGCCCTGTTTATACCTTGTATTGACCTGGCAATGGGTGCAGGCTGCTGCCAGAGGATGTGACCTTAGTTAAGGTATAATCTAAGGGTAGTTCTTGGAAAGGGACCCAGCTGAGAGCCTTCTCCCAATGCACCTCAGCATCTGGGCCGGGGGAAGGGGAATGAGACTTCAGCCTTGAAGGAAAACTGGATAGAATGCCATCCTATCCACTCTCAGGAGGAAGGCAAGGGGCAATTGGTTAGCTGGGAGCTAGATGCTTGGGGTTTTGAGGCTGATGAAAAGACTTTAGAATTAAAGTATTGGGAAAGAGAATGTAGTTTTTTCAACCTGCAACTGAAACAGCAGAAAAAGACTCAGATAGCTGGTAAAGGACGGAACTTTCCTGCTGTGCCTACTCTCACTCTCCTTAGAACCTGGCCATGCATCTCATCTTGGGTTTTGGTGTCAAATAAGATTCTGGACCAGTGTTTCTCAAAGTATGCTCTGTGAACCTGGTATGTCCAAATTACCCTGGGGAAGGGGCTTTAAAAATATAAATTCCTGGGCACCAAATATAACAGAATCTCTGGGGATGGGACCAGGAATCTGTATTATAAACATCTTCCTTCCCCCACAATTTGATTCTTTTGTACTTTTATAGTAGAGCTTATCAACATCTCTGCCACAACTGTCTCTGGAATTGGCAAGGTCTTCAGGGCCCAAAATAAGTATTTTTCATAATAATAATATTTGCACAGCTGAGTTATATCACTCTATGGATTTTTCAGATCACTTCCATAGTAGGCTCCAACTGAAGTGGCTGTGTAACTCATACATGATTGCCCTAGTAACTACAGCTATTCTACTTATTCTTCTTTGGGGGAACCAAACTATCCTCCCCTCCACCTCCTCCTGACACAGCCATGGGGCTCAAATTTGAGCAGCTTTGTGCTTATAGGACTTCACCTCTCTGGCCACAATCACGGGTTGAGGGATGGGCATCTGCCATGAGCTGGGCCAAGCATTGTGGCCCACCTCTGCCCCGAGGGATTGATGCAGAAATATGCCCATGATTCAAGCTAAGGCAGTTCGAGTCCTTCCCCTAGGATTTTTTTTTTTCCCAAACTAAAGCTGGTATGGGGAGAAAGGAAGAGCCTTTCCCCCCTGCTCCTGAGGCCATGAGTGTGATTCTAATGCTTTCAGTACTCACAGCCAGTGGCGTGGGGAAAGTGGGTTTGGAAGAGCAAAACAGACACCAGCTAAGAGAAGCAGAGGTGAGAGACAGGGTGCATTCTGATGGTGGTTAAGACCTCTGTTCCAGTCACTTCTGGTTTTGTATGGTTTGGTAATGTGAACCAATTACCAGTGTGTTAGTAATGGATTTCCTGGTATTAAGCATGTGAGGGTAGTACATTAGGATGTGATCACACATAAATGTGGAATTATCAGACACATGGGCTGTCTGGGAGGGGGTGGGGGGAGGGATGGAGATGGTAAATAAGTAGTAGAAAGGTCTCCGTTTTCCTCTCACTCCCCCATGGGCATGCAGTAACAACTAAGTACTACATGTATGCGATGTGTTTGTATTCCTTTCTCTTGTTGAGCCTAAAAAAACAAAAACAAAAACAAAACAACCTTTCAATCCAGTGTCTCAGGGAGCCAGTTGGTGGGAATCAGCCTTTGATATGAAAGCTTCATTGGATCCTTGGATCCATTGCCTTTGTATCTCTTTCAAAAGAGGTCTTTGCATGTTGATTTCTATGTGAGGCTAAAAGTTTTAAGTGTTTTGTCTCTGCATGCAGGTATGTTAGTAGAAAATCTTGTATGACTTTCCCCAAGTCCATCTGTGAGAGAAGGTCCTTGTTGGCCTTGTTATCTTGGCTTCTTCCAACTATCAATCCCAGTGCCAGGGCATAATTCACAGAAGAAGCTCTCTTTTTCATTTTCCCTTTGGTATGTCAGGGCTTTAGTTTGAGGATAAGAAAGAATTCTTGCAAAACAGAAAAGTTGAAGTCTATAGTTTAATTGGTTTGGATTGAGAGGAAGAGAGCAAGTAACTCTTTTTGGGTATACAAGTTTACCCCAAAGAAATTATGCTTCCTTACTGGGGGGGGGGGGTGGTGTTGGTGGAAGTGGTGGTGGTGATGATGGAGATAGTGGTGATGGTGCCGGTAGTGATGGTGACAGTAGTGATGGTGGTAGAAGTGGTGATGGTGGTGGTGAGGTGGATGGTGGTCTTTCTCACCAGTTTCTTCCATACCCCAGGCATTATCACTGATGCTTTCTATTGTTTCTCAGTGTAATGCTCTTCTGCAAAATAAACATTGAGAACATAAGGGACATTAGGTAAAAGCCCACATACAGAGATTCACTCAGTTTTCTCCTGCCCCTTGAGCTAAGTAAAAAGCACCTACCACGTGGCCCATCCCTCTTCCTTGCTTTTAGGGAGAGCGTTTAAGAGCTCTTCTCCTCCTCCTCCCCCGCCACTTCCTCCTCCTTCTCCTTCCCCCTCTTCTTCCCTGTCTCCAAATTAATCTTAGCAGGGAGTCCTAAAGCAAATGATCATGTTACAAGTCTAAATGCGATAGCCTGTCATCTTTCATTATTTTTGACATAAACAAAACTGTCAGAATTCTCTGAAACCTGCCTTTGGTTCAGGTTATTCTCTCTGAGGCTGAGAGCGCCATAAGGATTAGAAAAAGGAGGGTTGCTCCAAGGTAATAAAAAGAATGTAATGGAAGATTGGAAAAGATCTCCATTTCCAAACTTGTGTGCGTTTTTAGACCATTGCCTTTAAGGGGGATATTGATTAAGGCTGTAAAATGTTTACATAATTGTGGCATATTTTATAAAATAGAGGTCTGGGGGCATTTCATTAACCAGATTTATTTCTTTGACTATTCCCCTGCAATTTCCTTGAATATTTCGATTTGATATGCAGTTAAAGAATAAATTGCCTGGCTTGTTTCCTGGAGATTGGTGCCTTCTGTGGACTGAGCTGCTGAAGACAGGCAGAGTATGTTTTTATATGGAAGAATAATACCCAACTATTGGAGTTGCCTATTAGGGCTCTGAGCTAGTGGGCCAGCATTTCAGGCACACACACACAAATGTTTTGGAAAAGTTTCTTATTCTTCGCATACTTTGAACATGGATCTCCCTGCCAGTGATCCTGGGATGAACTGAGTGTAAATGAATGCAAGTATCTATTCATCAGAGGCTGTTTATCTTTTTCTGGCCCCTCATTCAAAGCAGCCACAGTTTTCTGAAAGAGCCACGCAGACCACACTCCAAAGTAGAGAATTATTTGGTTCAGAGTGGGGAACGCTGAGGCCATGGTCTCGGTTTGGGGGCATTTCAGAACTTTAATATTTTGGTAACCCATGCTCTATAAATCATTGAATTACATCAAGTCTATTTAAAACCCCTCTGGGCAGCTGTTTAAAATGCTGTCACTGCAGTAAGCAATGTCCTCAGAGTCACATGGCAGGTTGGGGCTGAAAAGGGGATGGGTTTTGTTTGTGTTTCTTTAACTCCAGTTAGGTTTACCCTCTGACTCTCCACTTCTGTGAATAGTCCCTCCATTTCCAGTTATTTCAAAGTCAGGATACGAAGGCCACTGAGTCCATCAGGGTTAAGCCTTCCCATCAGAACAAATTCTTTTTTCTTACATTCTTCAAGCCATTTAGTGAAACTACCACAAATTGTTAACTCCAGATTAATATGTTTAATAAGTGAAATCTGGACTATTTCAAGAAGGCAGGCAGTTTGGAGGATTGGTTGCAGCTGAGCGATCCCGTGGCTTTTCCTAGGTCATAGCTGGGGGTTGAGACCACCTGTATAGCACCTGTGGGCAACTCGGGCCTAATGACCCCAGGGAGCCTAATGACCTGGAGAGCCTTGCTCTGCCAGCCCTGCCCTCTGGCCTCCCCATTTTTTCTGGGGTCTGACAATGCAGGGGGTATCAGGAGGCCAGATCTGGGGGCAGGGTGTTGGGCAGACAGTCCGGAGTGAGGCCTCCGGCTTCCCTGTCCGGATGCTGCATGTGATATGTGGACTGCCTGCCTCTGCTCGGGTTCCAAGCCCCTGGAAGAGAAGGCTGCTGCGGCTCTCTTGTTCACAGTCACACCCGGGCCCGGCTTACCCAAGCATGTGCCTGAATGCGTGCACACACAAGAGAGGGAAGTTTAGCTTCAGTGAACTTATTCAGAACGTTTTAATCAGAAAAATTGAAATTAAAAATCAAATACGCCATCAATTTCAGCAGACTTATAAAAATGTTGAAATCTAAAAAAAAAAAAAAAAAATCAAATTACACATGGGGTGTGTGTGTGCTGGGGGGACATTACCTTTTCAGAGTCTGGGCCCTCCCATGGTCTTAGTCCTTCCCTGGCACACGGTAGGTGCTTAATAAAGTTGTTGAATCAGTGCGTGAATCCAGATTAAGAGCAGGGCTTTGGAGTCAAGATCTGAGTCTGAATCTCAACACCCCACTTACTAGCAGTGTGAGCCTGAGCAGGTTACTTAACCCTTTTGAGCTTCAGTTTAAGTTGTTGGGAGGTTTAAGTGAGATAAAGCATGCGATATATTATACAGTTGATCCTTGAACAGCCAGGGTTAGGGGCCCCGACCATCTCTGTGCAGTGGAAAATAGGCCTATAACTTTACCCTCCGTATCCACGGTTCCGAATCCACGGTTCCGCATCCACGGTTCCCCATCCACCGGTTCAACCCACCATGGATCCCGTAGTACCGCAGTAGGTATTACCTGAAAAAAAGTCCACAAAGAGGCAGACCTGCACCCACTCAGTTCAAACCCGTGTTTCCAAGGGTCAGCTGTATATGCGATCTATATTAAAATGAATGGCATCTATCATATATATTCTACTGCCCATTGCATTTGTCCCAAGGGCACCCAGAGAGGACCTGTCCGAGGAACAAGAGCCTCTGCCTTTGCCAGCTGAGGAGAGGAGTACAGGGCTCAGCTTTCTCTGCAGGTCCAGGGCGGGGAGGGGAAGAAGGCAGGGCCGCCGGCCTTGGCTTTGGCGGGGAAGCCCTGGCCTGCTCGCCACCCTCGGTGCAGGGGCGTCCAAGTCCCGGTCTCCGCTGAGCGTCTGGAATCCTCTGGGGCCACGGGGCTACAGGGACACCTCCACTCCCAGGCATTAGTGCATTTTGAACAGAAAAAGCTCAGCAGTACACAAAACAAAACCAGCAGCAGCCGAGGGGAATGTGATTCAAAGACGATCTGCTTATTCTGAGCCAAACCAAATGAGGGGCGGCGACTCCCAGTCTTCCCCGCACCCCTGCAAGGCCCAAGAAATACCCGAGGGCCCTTCGGAAGGGGAGGCCGCGTGCCTGTGTTTGGGAAGCCCAGCAGGTGTCCCCAACTAGCCTGTCTCTGGCCCTGACCTTGCAGAGATTTCTCACTAGGTCAATGTTTCTTTAAAAAACAGTAACAGTAAAGCCCTTAATTCGTTTTTGTTCTTTTGTTTGTTTTTGGGTTTTTTGTTGTTGTTGTTTGTGGTTTTTTTTTTTTGCAAAATTCCTTCAGTTTATGGAAAAGGCAGTCAAAGCGGGGAATGTGCTCTGGTCCCCTAAAAGATATTCTGGTTCCCTGAGAGGAACCCCGAGAGGGGAGAGGCCTTTCCCCTCTGGCTCAGCCTGCCCCCAGGTGCTTCCTTCATAGAGGAGGTTCTGCACTGGAAATGTTGCCTCTCTGGAAAGAGGGTTTTATTTCCTACTGCGGGGGCCGCATTTTCCTCCCTCCCTCCCTTCTCTCCTTCTCTCCTTGCTTCTTCCCTCCTCCCTTCCTCCTTCCTCCTTTCCTTCCTTCCTTTTTGGTTGAGAGTTTGTTATTCATTTTCTCTCTCTGTCTCTCTCTGTCTGTGACTTTGTCTTTCTTTCCATGGAGAGAGCAGGGATTTGTTCAAATCTCATCTTCATCGGTTACCAGCTTTGTGGCCTTGGATACCATTTAGCCTTTCTAAGCCTCCACTTCTTTACGAGAAAAATGGAGTTAATAGTGTCCAAGATATGAGATTGCTGGACTGATAAAATATATTAACTGTAATCATGTGCTCACCACAGAGAATACACTCAGTAGGGACAGGTTTAGTAATAAGTGCTGCTCTCCTGAAAAAATCTACTTTGATAATCCCCCCACCCCAACTCTCTATCCTTTAAGAAAACTTTAGTTAACAGGTTCCAGCCTCTGGGATCTTAGATCAAGCAGATCTTCAAGGTCAACTTAAATACTCATATCATTTCCCAAAAAGGGAGACCAGTGGTTTCTCTCCCACCTGAACATCTGCTTCAACTTCTACATAATCTGTCTACCTGCACTCTTGCCCCACTTCAGTCCATTCTCCAGCAGCCGAAGTGGCCTTTCAAAAACAGAAATTCAAAACAATACAAAACAAACAAACATCTCTGAAATCCCAGATCATATCACTCCCTTTCTGGAAATGCTTCAGTGGTTACCCGTTATACTTAAAATAAAATCTAAACTGCATTCTCTAGACAAAGAGCTGTGCTGGCCCTCCGCAGACTGTCCCCCACCACTCTCCCTCTCTCTGTATTTCAGCTATGTGACCACCTTTCTGACCTTTGCGTTCTCTGATGGTTTTAAACTCTCTGCTGCCTTAAGGCTCTGCACTCACTGTTCCCTGGGCCCGGAGCTCTGTTTTCCTGGACGATTGACTCTTTCAGCTCAAATGTCACCTCCTCAGAGATGCCATACCACTACCTGATCTAAAGTAGCACTCGTACCCCACCCTCAGTTATCCTCTACTTACATCACCTTGTTTATTTCCATAGCACTGTTATTAATTATTTATTCGTCCATTGATTGAATAAATGACCCTGTAATTTAGGGGGAGAAAACAACTTATAAACAATCAGCTCAAGCCAAAGGACCACAGAAACAAATGCAATAGCTTTCAAAGCAAGGAGAGAGAGTCACCGATTAACCAATCTCTAAAATCAAAACAACAGAAAAGATCATTCTTAATAGGAAGCCTGAGTCTGTGCCCTGTGGTCAGAGCTTGGGTGGATATAATTCTGCCCCAGAAAAACTACCGAAGGACTCACAAAAGAGTGAGAAAATCTGACTTCCCTTCAGTATGAAAAAATGTCCCCGAGCAGCTTTGATGAAAGTAGGCAGAGAGAATGGGTTAATTATTGTAATTATGATAATTTCTTCTGTATTCAATACTTACTTGACTAGGTCTGTTAAGAGAACTAGCTTTTGCTGGCTTACTCATTTTTTTCCTCAGGCCTTACCAATGGGCATTATTTCTTAACTTAAAAGAACTCTTTGGTTTCCATAGAGAAAATTCTGGAAACAAAATATACTAAGCAATTGAGTCTGAATTTTTTCAAGCCCTATCTCTTTCTGATGTGCCTGGCCTGGGTTGTTTAGAGGCTATTGGTTTTGATGGCTTTGGGAGTTTATTGAACTACTGCAGATTATATAAATTATATTTTTCCTGAGTAATTTTGATCAAATAAACTTTTTCCCTAGTTCTTTCCCCCTTAGTTTACATGCTCATATGTATTCCAGAAAAATTTAATCCACATGGTTAGATTTATTTATGCTCAGCTCATCCCAAGATCACTGGCAGGGGGATCCATGTTCAGAGTATGTGGAGAATAAGAAACTTTTCCTAAAACATTTTATGTGTGTGTGCCTGAAATGATAGCACATTAGCTCAGAGTCCTAAATAGGCAAATCCAATAGTTAGATATTATTCTGATGTGTGAAATAGGAAGATTTTAAGCAGTGGATGATACAATTCCATATTATTTTAATTTATTCTAAAAGAAGTGATTTCTATTTACCTATTGGCATTTCAGGATTTTCCCTTCTCTATTCAAATCCCAAGTGAATATTTCCAGACCAAATTAATTTCCCTATGTGAAAAGCCATGTCAGTAAGAGAAAATAGCTAGCCATGTGGTTTGAGGCAAGTTAACCTAACTGTGCTGAGCCTAGGTTTCCTCATCTGTTAAACAGGGTTAGAGATGTCAATCTGCAGAGTTGTTGTGAGGATTAGACGTAATGTCGGTAAAGCTCCTAGAATAATGTATGACTTGTAGTAGAGTTTTAACAAGGGGCAAATGGTCCTATCTATCTAGCCTTTAGTAACATTTCTGATGAAGTTCTATATGACACTATCATCACTAAGATGGTTATAGGGTGTGTGTGGACCAGAGTGGGCAGAAAGGAATGTCCAGAGTGACCAGATGGCCAAGGCAAGCGGCTTTCAGAAGGGCTTCTTCAAGAGAAGCTGGCCCAGATAGTTAGACAACCAGACACCACTAAGCTCAGCATCCTTCCTAAACCACATCTACAGCAGATGGTCAGTTGGTCATTTGTCCAAAGCCAACCAAATGTTGATGAGAGTCATGATGGCTTTGGGGCCACACATTGGAGGGTATTATCATAAGTAATGCCTGTGTGGACCTCATGACTTTTGTGTACATGACCTTTGGAACTTTACCTTCCCTCCTCCTTAGGATGTTAGCTTTTTGCAATATAGCTCAGTGAGGAGGACAACTGCTTCTAAAATGGGATCTAACAGACTCTCTTTGCCCCAGCACAGATCTAAAAGGGCAGTTCACACATGAAGCCACCCATGAGCATGTGGTGTCTCCAGGTCTTATGATCTGCAGACCACAGTTATGTTCTTCACCAAGAATGGGAGTATTTACAGGAAACAGTGAAAGGCAAGGGAAGCCACACTCAGCAATCATGGGAAAGATGGTGTCAGATGGCAGGGCAAACCACTGTAGTAACCTCCAGAAGTAATTATGGACATCTGGATTGATGAAAAGAACTGAAGGATGGTAGGCATTCTGCATTTGGGACTGGGTTTTCCCAAAGGAAGATAAATGGAAAAAACATGTTTTCTTTAACTGCTGACTCATGGTACAAAGTTTTAATTCAGAGACTTTAATTGAAAATGCAGCAAGAATGTAAAAGATTTACATGCAAAATATTTTAGTACATTGGCAAGACATTAATTATAAAACCAGATGGTCATGGTAGAAAAATCAACCAAGAGGCCTTTATTTCTCTTTTGTTTTCTTAGCATGAAACATTTTTACTTTACAAATTTCAGAATTCGATTATATATAAGCAAGACCGCCTTTCTATTAAGATTAATATAAAGAGTGATTGTCTGGTGTTCCAAAATATTAGAAAAAGAAAAACAAGAATCATCATTATAGAAACCTGGAATATGAAAGCATTCTTGTGATAGAAGCTTCACGACCAAGACACTGGTTCTCTCTCCCCAGAGGCCAGTCTAATGAGACCATATTTCTCGGCTCCTATTAACCGTGACTGCTGTCTCAGTCAGGGGTCATTTGTTTGCAACAGAAGGTTGGAACAGAACTGCCTGAAATTAGCTCAGAAAGGAGAGTTTATTGTGAGGATATAAGAGACTTTCACACTCAGAAAAACTCATGTTCAGGAGATATAATCGGTTAAGAAAGTTCATCTGATAATCTATCTCTCCATCTTTATCTTAAGGCACAAGGCATCTTCTCGTTGTTTCCCTCTGCACACCTGCTCCAAGATAACCACATTTGTTCCCCAGGCTGGATTTTCCTGCTTGGTGAATAACAGGTCCACCATGGCTGCCTATTTGAGTTTAAATCTACCATCTTTTTCTTTGTTTACTATTTGTCCCATCTGTTTTTTTTTCCCTCTTTTTCTTCATTCTTATCTGCTGCCCTCTCTTACGTTAATTTAGTATTTTAAAAATTATTCCATTTCTGCTATTAGCTTCTTGATTATACATTTTTAAATTATTCTTTTTGTGGTTACCACAGAGATGACAAACATGCATCCCTGACTTATTAGACTGTACTATAAATTAATACTGTTAATAATACCATTAATACTTCTTGGACAATGAAACAACCTTACAACATTTAAGCCAATTTTCCTGTTTGGGCTATTGTTATTGTTGTCATGTATTTTAATTCTACATACTTTTAATCCCACAAAGCATTATTCTTGTTGTTTTAAACAGTCAATATTCATTATGTTTCACCCACATGTTTACCTTTTCCATTTCTCTACATTCCTTCCTGTATTACTATGTTTCCATCTGCGATTATATTCCTTCTGCCTAAATAACTTCCTTTAGTATTTCTTCTAAGTAAATATCTGCTGCCAACACATTCTCTTGGTTTTTGTTTGAGAGTTTTTATTTCAAACCTTGTTCTGTGATCTGCCTGTGAGTTTTTCTTCTACTTTTGGCACTTTTTTCTGCCCAAATTTACACAAAAAAATTGGGTTTCCCAACTTCAAAGATACACTACAATAGTTATGAGACGTCTTTATAGTTTATGATTTGAAGCTATGTCTTTATTTCAAAAGGGAGGATTCAAAGTGCATTTTATAACTCAAAACCTATGATGTGTCAGGTCTTAAAGGCCTACCACGTGTCAGGTGATGTGCTAGTCACTGGGAATATAAGATCAAATAAGATGTGAACTTGTTTTCTAACCACTCAGTCTTGTAGGAAAGACAGGCAAACGAATGTTACATCATGCGTGATAAATCCTGTGATAGAATTATGCATAGGTTATTTTAGGAGCCAAAGGACGAACACCCCAATCAGAATCAGGGAATATTCCCCAGGACAGACACCTGACCTTGGATTGAATTTTAAAAGAGTAGAAGTTTTTAGACCCATGTATCAGCTAAGAGTTATTTGGCAGCAAGTAACAGAATATCTGACTAACAGTGGCTTAGATGAGAAGTCTAGAGGCCTTTGACATTGACTTCAGCTGTGCATTTGTGCTCTTTATTCTTTTGCTCTGCCATCCTTGGTGTGATGGCTTTTCGCCCTCATGTTTTATGGTCTTGTGATTTCAACATGGCTGCCACAGGTCCAAAAATAGCATCCCTGTTGAAGATGGGAAAAAGAAGGAAGGACAGCACCAGCCATATCTGTCACTTTCCTAGAAGTTCCATGGCAGACATACATTTGCATCTCATTGGCCAGAAGTGGGTCATGTGGCCACTTAGAAGTGCAAGGAAGCTGGCAAAGGAGGATCTGGCTTTCAAGCCTCTGGGGAGGGAGGTAACCTGGAGAAGAGTGCTGGGAAGGGCTGTTGGATTAGTCAACTGCAGTGTCTGCCGCAAATCTAAGGTGGGGAACAAATGTATAAAAGTTTGGAGTTGTAAAAATTTATGCACATTTGAAGAACAGCAAATAGCTCTGGAACAAATGGGGAGGCTAGAAGGAGAGACAGTGGCCACAACACAAGGTGTCTTGTGGGCTAAAGAGTCAGGCCATGAAAAGCAACAGAGGGTATCAAGTAGAGAAGGGAAATGATCAGAGTTTTTTTTAAAGATTGCTCTGGTGGCATGTTGAAGTTGGCCTGGGATTGGTCCAGAGTGGAGTCAAGGGGGATAATTAGGAAGCTATTGCAGTAATCTAGGTAAGAAGGGGGACAAGAAGTAACCGTGGAGATAAAGATTTGACAGTGAATAATAGCTATATTTGAAACAATAGTTATTACAAGGTAGTATGTATAGTTAAGAGTTTGGGTTTTGGAGTAAGATACAACTGGGTTCAAATCTGCTCTGCCATTTCCTAGATGTTCAACTCTGGACTTATTACTGAACCTCTAGAAATCTCTTTCCTCAATTGTAAAATAGGGGCACAAGGAGGACAGTATCCACTTTATAGGGTTAAATGATATAATATAGTGGCTTGTTAATTCAGGCTAACATTCAGTTATTTCTCTATACTTATATGTGAATATACTCACACATTCATATAGATGCAAATATTGGATGAAAAGAATAGATCTAGGATGACCCCAGGTTTCAGGCTCCAGTGACTAGGAGGATGATGGTCACTGAGATGAGGAATATTAGAGGAGGAATGTGTTTGAAGGAAAGAAGTGTGAGTTCAGTATTGGAAACATTTGAGTTTAAGGTAATTTAGGAACATTCAAATGGCCTAGGCCATTGTGCACGTGGCGCTTTAGCAGAGAGAATTTGACCATGAGTAGACATTTGCGTGTCATCACATTGTAGGTTCTAGTTGGAGTTGGATTGAGGTCACTCAAGTATCAGAATATAGAAGAAGAAAAGCAGAGGTCATCAGTGAAGAATGTAAGGCAGGGAGAGTAGCTGGGAAGACGACTGAGAGGTGTGGCTGGAAAGTGGAAGATAGACCAGGAGCATCACAGTGGACAAGGAAAGGAACAACCAAATGCACTGAATGGTGCAGAAATTCCTGATCCTAGCTTTCGTCATCACAGGTCCTAGGAAGCCTCTGTGAGAGCCTACTTAGCAGAGCAGTAGAGACTGAAGCCACACGACATGGGTTGGAGAGTGAACGGGAAGTGAGAAAGTAGAAACAGGGAAACTAGGGAGCTATTTCCAGAAACTTGTCTCTGACCAAAATGGAGCAGTTGGACAATAGCTGGAGTGAGGGAAAGTCAAGGAACGGCATTTCAGGCTGCTCGGGCTGCTATAACAGACTACAGCCGACTGGGTGGCTAAAACCACAAGAAAATCTATTTTCTCTGGAGGCTAGAAGTCTGTGATCAAGTTGCCAACACGGTCTGTTTCTGGTGAGAGCTCTCTTCCTGGCTTGTGGTTGGCTGCCTTCTTGCTGTCCTCACATGGCCTTTGCTCAGTGTGTCCTATGGAGAGAGGGAGATTAGGATCAGGGCCTTACCCTTAGGACCTCATTTAACCTTAGTGACTTCCTTCGAGGCCCCATCTCTAAATACAGCCATGCTAGGGGTTAGGACTTCAACATATGAATTTTGAGGGGACACACATATTCAGTCCTTAACAGATGGGTTTTACGAAAAAGATAGAAAGGATATTTTTTTGTGCTGAGGTTGAAGAACCAGTCAGGGGGGCATTATTAAAGATACGGAAGAGGGGACATGGGCTATTGGAACAATGACCATAAAAAGCCAAAGTAGAGCCTTGGCTCAGAGAAGGAAGGGAAAAGTGTTGGTGCCATGGAGATGAAAACCTGCAGGGGTCCTGGGAGGAAATTCCAGCCTGATGTAGGAGGCAGAGTCATCTGAGAACAAGGGAGAGTCAGGAGTAAGGACCTGGAGGAGGAAGGTGATTGCTGAAGGTCCAGCTGTGTTTGGAGACCATGGGTTGATAAAGGCCGAGTCTTCCCAGTTGGGTGATGATGTCTAGTTTGGGTAACCATCTGACCCACACTTGAGGTTGCTAATCTGCTCAACTATTACTGCCATTTTGTATCAGCTGTCATCTACAGACAGCAAATTGAAGCTTGAGTTGAAATTCCTGCTTTTGAGTCCAGAAGTACAGGATGGAAAAATACAGTAGCAGATCACTGTCAACTAAAAGGGAACGTTAGTTGACAAGGCTATGAGAGTTAATGGCGCTAGTGGCATTTTTGGCTGCATTGGTACAAATACAATATCTACACCAAAGAAGGTGAAAGTCTATCTCCAATCTGTGCCTGTCAGGTCATTCTGGAGAATTTTGAGCACCACATGTGAGAAGAACATAAATTGCGCTGTAGTCGCACAGAACATCGGACAGGACTCATGCCTTGCGACGTGACACATGGGTACAGCTACTAGGGGACACTTAGCCTGAAGAGAAGATTCAGCAGTAATAAGGTAATTGTTGATTTAATCAGTCTATTTATCTTGTCTTTTATGTGCTCTCACTTCAAGAGGTTTCTCACCTGCTGGTTCATTGCTTCCCTCTGACTTCCCTGGTGAATAGGGACATTATTAGCCAGATTTCACAGATGGGGAGATTGAGGCACCTGGAGGAGAAAGACAGGAGACAGCCTAGGTGCCCAGCATCCACCAACTTGCTCCTTAACCATCTCATTCTTGACTTTCATAACAAATGTTTTTCTCTGTCTCCTCCCATAAAAATCCTCCCGTCCTTCAGAACCCAGCTGAAGTTTCCCTCCAAAGAAGCTTCCTTGGCATCATTGAGCCTTCACTGATAACTGCCTCCTTTGAAATTTGACAGTATTCAAAACATCTTACTAAGCATCTAAACAATATAAATCGACACCTGTTGCTAGAGTCTATAGTACTTGATTATATATTATTTCATGTTATTCACTCTGGTTTCATACATGTTGGTCACCTCTCCCGGGATTATGTTTTATTCTTTGTTCTTATCTCTCATAGAGCCCAGCCCAGCGCTGAGCTCTGAACAGGCACTCAGTATATGCCTTCGCTCCATAGGGGATAGTACTGCCATCTTCTGAGGCTGTCCACTCTACACACATCCTTGGAAAGGTAGTCTGAAACAAAGAACAGTCATTGTCTCTGCTTGCGAGGTTGCAGAAATGTGAGGCACCAGTGTAGAACTGTCTCCCAGTGATAGGTCATTCTCAACTCTTCCCAAGTATTGACATTTTAGCAGCTAGTAAGAGTTGCCAGTTATCTCCTTGACCTTCTTCTGATCAATAAAGTACATCATCAAAACTGGGATCCCCGGACATTTAAAGTGATTGTTTTGTTTTTAAAATATGGTCTGCAGATATTTTTAGTTTTCCTGAATCAATCCTTGAAAAACGAAGTTATTCATGACTGATTTGAATCATCTATTTTTCCATTTTAAGTTTTACTTTTGTGCAGTTTCTGTTTCTGAGATCTCATGTATTTGATGGCAGTGCTTTTGATTTTCTTTGCATCAGCCACTCCACTGGCTGTTTATTCAACAATCCTATTGCACTGAGCACACGATCCTTCATAATGTAGCCTCAACCTCATCCAAACTCATTCACTCATGTAGCTTCTGCCCCAGCCTAATTCCAGAATCATCTCAAAGATGACTTGTTCCTCCATACCTCTATGCCTTTGTGCATGCCATTCCCTCTGCTGGAAAGCTTGCCCTATCTTTTTTGCGAAGGTAAACTCCTACTTGCCCTTCAAAGCCAGACTCAAGCTTTGCCTCCACTGTAGAGCATTCGCTGTGTTCCCTGAGCAGAATTACTGGCGTCTTCCTTTGTGATCTTTGTTTATCTCTATGATGGCACTTCCTATATTGTACTGTAATTATCTATTTACACAACAATCTCAATCAGTCCAAGGGCATGAACCATGTCTCTGTATTCCTAGTGCCAAACATAACAGATGTTCAAGAAATTTTGTCTTTGAATGAATGAATACATTAGCCTTCTTGGTCACAAGCAACTGAAATAGCCTCTGATGATCTCAAGAAAAAAAATAAAGAATTTTTTGGATGGCTACTGGGGACAGATCAATGAAGGGCTGGAAGACTGGGTTTAGAAAATGGGCAGGACACAAGGGGAACACAAGAGGGCAGATCAGCAGGGACAAATAATTCTAATTGCTACTAATATCATTGTATCCCTCCCGTTGGATTCTCAGGCTGGGGAGAGTATTCCACTGACTATGTGCCACATCACACTTTGTCTGCTCACTCCGTGGACAGACTGGGATGTGGTCACCTATCGATGTCAGCTTGCAAGGCTGGGGGTTGGGTAGGCACTATTCCCACCAAGATTACACATGTTGGGGAAAAACAACTTTGAAAGGAAACTTGGATGTTATCAGAAGGGGAATGAAGTATGTCTAACCAAAAAAAAAAAAAAAGAGTGACAAGTGTCTATTACTGTAATGAGACTTTGTGGAAAAGGAGACTATGTGATTTAAAAATCAATTTAATATTGGATGGTTTGCTTACCAGCAAAATCACTCATGACATTTAGCACCTTTCTTTATTTTCCTTGATGAACTCAGAGTTCTTGCATAAATTTAATAATGTGTTATGTATCCCCTGGATATCTGATTTACTGACTTGAGCTTAATGATTGGACTCAATACAAAAAAAGAGCTTGCATACTTTGCCTGTGGCTGTCCAGCCGTCAAGGAACTAAGCTCTTTTGCTCCCTGGAGAAGCTAAAAATTCTAAAATGAAGTGCCCTCTGCTCTGGTTTCTGCTTTTCAGCATTTCTCTTCTGCTTTCACATACTTTTGCTGTTTTAAAATTAAATCTAAGAAACTCATTCCATATTTTTCATCATCTGCTTTTGAAAGTGAATGTTATGGATTTATGGTTTTGTGTTCTTTGATGTTAGAGTAGCAAACTATGCTTGCTTCACTTGTTTTCATTTCATTTTTTTTTTAACATCTATGAAGCTTTGATAATTTGATTTATTAAAACACCACAGTCAGTGTAGGGGAACTGACACCGTTTGCATTGTTGGAAAACGTCGTGAAACATCAGGCGCTAGTTCCCTACAGAGAGCTTACGTCTGTCATGATGTACCCCTCCTCTTTGGTCTTCAGGGAAGTCTGGCATTAAGCAAAATTTCAAGCTACACCCCAAGGATATTCATTCCTAGGACATTTCAAGATTTTTGGATTGGCTCCCAACCTCCTAATTTATTTTAAATACGTTTATTTATTAAAAAAATTTTTTTTGGCTGCGTTGCGCCTTCGTTGCTGTTCATGGGCTTCTCTAGTTGTGGCGAGTGGAGGCTACTCTTCGTTGTGGTGCGCGAGCTTCTCATTGCGGTGGCTTCTCTTGTGGAGCGTGGGCTCTAGGCGTGCAGGCTTCAGTAGTTGTGGCACGTGGGCTCAGTCGTTGTGTCTCGTGGGCTCTAGAGCACAGGCTCAGTAGTTGTGACACACAGGTTTAGTTGCTCCGCGGCACGTGGGATTTTCCCGGACCAGGGCTTGAACCCATGTCCCCTGCATTGGCAGGCAGATTCTTAACCACTGCGCCACCAGGGAAGTCCCCACCCTCCTAATTCTGATGTTATACTTGCTAAGATATTCAGAATAATCAGTTAGTTTTTCTTATTAAGAAACAAAAATGCTCCTTCCTGTTTCCTGTATTGTGGATCTGATGTATTAAAATTTGCATTTTATATAGTATCCCTTTAAATGTATTAAGGGGGAAAGGGGATGCAGAGGGGAGAGAGAGAGAGAGAATACAGGATAACTTTGCCCTGAGTGGAAAGCCTGGATAAGCAGACTACCAGAAGAGCTTAAAACCATATAAAAAAAGTCAGGGTTGGAAGAGCGCCTAGATGTATTCATTGCAGTTCCCTCCACAGTGGGAGGGGTTTCAAGGAAAGGAACCATCACGTGCTACTATTTAATGAATGTGTGTGCGTGTGTGTGTGTGTGTGTGTGTGTGTGTGTGTGTGTGTGTGTGTGTAGGGGGGCTATTATTAGGCTAGGACAGGGACTCTTTTAGGTATCTGAGGAATGGAAAAAAGCCAGGTCACATGGGGACCAGAACTGCAAAGCCAGAAACCAGGGGCTCTCTCTCTGCATCTGTAGGGAATTGTACCATCTCCTCTTCTCAAAATTGGTCATTCAACACACAGTATGATATAGGCTATTATAAGTTTCTTTCCTTAACAAGAAAATAGGCACTTAGACATGTCAGGAGATTTAAAAAAAAGTCATGGTCTAAAAATGAAGCAAATTAAACTCTGGCATGATTTTGAACTGATGGAGTATCAAGAGAGAGAGAATCCATTCAACCTTGGTATTAGGAATAGTCTCCTTAGCATGACACAGGTTTAATAACATAAGAGCTACACACCTTTCTAATGGGTCCATTCACACTACCAAAATAATAATAATAATTAATTTTTATTTAAATTCTTACTAGGTGACAGGCACTGTGCTAAGTGCTTTTGATAATTCCATTTAATTTTCAAACAACCCTATGGGGTGGGTATTATTATTCCAAGTTTTTCAGATGAATAATTGAGGCACAGAGGAGTTTAGTAACTATACTAAGTCACACAGCTCTTAAGTGGCAGAGCTATTCTAAGCCACATGCTTTACCTCTATGACATATATTTTTCTGGCTAGGCTATGTTATCCCAATCAGGAATAAATGATATTTACACAATCATTATAAATGCTCTTTTGATTTTTAAAAGAATTATTCTATAGATAAAGCATGTAAGACTTGATTATGATTATAAAAGAGAATGCAAACATTATTGACCTTGGAACATAATAGTACAGAAGGAAGTTAGGGGAAAGAGGGAGAAAGAGAAGGGAAAAGAGCATGTATTTCCTCGCATCAAAAGAGCAGTATTTTTAAAGATATAAAAAATAGCTAATAGGACTAAAAATAAAAATAAGTTAAATGTTGGAAGCAGGTTGAATATAACTGAGCCAAATTTTTTATTTTTAAAAGTGGTACTCAATAGATTCTTCTTGAAGTCGATAAATCAGGAAACAGCATAAACATGTTATTCCAGTTATGTGGATGACTACAGAAAACAAAAAACTATAAACAGATGAAAAACTGTTACCTGTGAAAAGTGGGGATCTTGGAGTGAGATTTTGTACTTTTTATTTTATACCTTTCCACTTAAAT
The DNA here is from genome assembly GCF_965194805.1 of Balaenoptera borealis. Taxonomy (NCBI): domain Eukaryota; kingdom Metazoa; phylum Chordata; class Mammalia; order Artiodactyla; family Balaenopteridae; genus Balaenoptera; species Balaenoptera borealis. The sequence goes on along the minus strand of NC_138866.1, from coordinate 39,765,110 downwards.
GATTATTTCCATATGCACATATTATGTTTTATAATAAGAACCATGCCCATACAATTCACTTCAGTAAGTCAACATCTAGGATTCCATCCCAGGAAAATGCTCGTCGTGTAGATACATAAGTGGCTCTCAGTGAAATTCCAAAGGCAGGAAATACAGTCCCTGTAGGGCGCGCTGAGCACTGTTGCCCCAGTGGTCTGGGGTTCCTTTATATAGATCTGACTGCCTTTAAATGCCCTCACCTATCCCAACATACAGCCCAGAGATGGGAGAAAACAAGAACCCTCCTGCCTGAATTTCTTACCCTCTTTTTTCTTTTACATTTACTTCCAGGTGAGAAGGCATAGTAGGTTCCACTTCCTCTTCTGATCTGAATATGTGTCTTATCCTGATTCTGGGAGACAATAAGCCACATGGCTTGGCCTTAATAGTACATGGGGTGCAGGAAGGGAAAGCAACCTACCGAAAAGAATGCACAATATTGGGAGGTATTTCAAAAGTATTATCTCCCTTACCTATGTATAAAAATGCATATGAAAAGGTCTTCAAGGATACAGACCACTGCAATGGCAGTGGGCACCTCTGGGGAGAGGAGTGGGGGAGGGGAGAATGTATTCATGTATGTCATGGCTTGTTGACTGTTTTGGTGTTTTTGGTACTGTGGATATTTCAGTGCTCTCATATGTTTTTTTTTCCATTTTAATCATCACAATAGCGAGTTTAGTTTTAATCTCTACTTACTTTTTAAAAAATTAATAGACTTTATATTTTAGAGCGGTTTTAGGTTTACAGAAAAACTGAGTGGAAAGTACAGGGAGTTCCCATATACCTACCCTCACCTCCCTCCCCAATTTCTCCTATTACTAACATCTTGCATTAGTGTGGTACTTTTGTTACAATTGATGAGCCACTATTAATACATTATTATTAACTAACGTGCATAGTTTACATTAGGGTTCACTCTTATGTTGCACATTCTGTGGGTTTTGACAAATGTATCACAACATATACCCACCATTAGGACATCATACAGAATAGTTTCACTTTCTTAAAAATCCCTTATGCTCCACCTATTCATCCCTCCCTGTGATTGATTTTTTAAAATCTGTGATAGTCCTGCTTCCCATGCTTGCCCTGCTGGCTGTTCCCGCCTGCCCAAGAAGTGAAACCCAGTCCACTGCACCTGTTCTGTTCGTTACTGCCTCTGCTCGCTGTGATAATAGCATCATGAGTGGTCTTCAAGCACCTCTCATCCTGCCACTACCGCCACTTGTCAGGGGGAAAACCCAGACAGGATGAGATCCACATTCCCAGCTGTCCCTGTCTTCCAAGGAAGAGAAACCCTAAACCAGTAGCTAAAGAATGAAACCAGATATCCCAGGGAAGGACTGGGAGATGTCAGGTCTCTGGTGGTCTGAAAGAGGCGCCAAGCCAGAAGCCCAAAAGTGCTGGGCAAACCAGCAGGGAGATGTAGATTATGCCAGGTAACATCTCAAGCACTGTGGGGAAGGGGCCTCGAATAACAGGACTTTGAATCTGAGACCAGCTCTTATTGCTGAGTGATTAGGAGAAGTATGGAGCCCTTCTGCTTCCTAAATAAAATCAAACCCTGACGACGAACATTGGCACTGGGGGGAGAGTATATTGTGGAGACAGCTGAAAGTGAGGCTGAAAGATATTTCTCTAGGCAATGTTTTTCAAATATTTTTACTGTGACCTAGAGTAAAAATATATTTCATATTGATATCTAGTGCACACATAAATACATACACACTGCAAAGTCTCAGCATCACTTGGGAGCTTGTTGGAAATGCAGGATATGGAGCTCACTTTTGACCTACTAAATCAGAATCTGCATTTTAATAAGGTTCCCAGGTAATTATGATGCACATTAAAATTTAAGAAGCACTCCTCCGGGGACCCCAAGCTAAAGATGAATAAACCATACCTATGAACCTCAGGGGGTCTCATTCCATGGGTTTTCTCCATTTCAGACCAGAGTCCTTAGTAAGTTGTCTAAACACTTCAGCCAACAGTAATCTTGGGATCCTATCTCCCACCTCTCTCAAGACCCCACCAAATAATAATAATAATGGTAATAATAATAATAATTGACTTGTGTTACAGAGCTAAGCATGTGCTGAATGCTCTCCTAGTACCTTAGATGTATTAACTCTTTTAATCCTCATAACAAACTTAGTAAGATAGGTTCCACTTTTTCGCATTTTATGTATGAGAAAACTGAGATACAGAAAACTTAAATAACTTCTCAAGTCACATGCTAATAAATGGGGAAGCAAAAGTATAAAACCAAAAAAAAGGAAAAAAACAGGAAGCACACCAGTGATAGAAAACAGTCAACAGATTTCCACAAGATGGAAAGTGGATGGAAGAAGACTATTGAATGACACAGGTGGAGAAAGTTGAGACCTCCCTGGAGGGTTACAAAGGTGACTGGGGCCAGTCTTCCTGACAAAATCACTGAGAGGCTCTGTGCTTAGAACCAGCAAGTATGGCTAAGGGTCAAGGTGATCACCAGGAGCGGAAAACTAGACACCTGCCCTGTTGGTGCATCCCCGTATTCCCCCCTGCCCCCCACCTTAGTGCATGAAGCACAGGGAGCTGAGACTCATCCAGGGCAGAAAGTCTGTCAACTCTGCTTCAAAAATTTTGAATTGGCAATCTGTGGGAAAGCTAAGACCTCCAATATAGATAATGTATATCAGCTGGACACGAGGGGGTTCCCACAGCTGGACACGAGGGGGTTCCCACAGCTTAACAGTTGGTCAGAATTTTATATTGAGCCCAGCTATTAAGTGTGAGGGTAAAAACATTTCAGAACCGTGAGGACTTAGAAAGTCTATCTTTCAGGCCCTCTTCTGTGGGAAGTTACTTAAGGATGTACTCCAGCAAAATAAGGAAGTAAACTAAGAAGGAAGAAAATATGCCATCCATAGATTAACCACTCTGACCCAGGAGAACAGGGACAGACATGAGTTTCCAGGATGAGAGCAGTATAGCAGGCCCAGACTCAGGCAAGTCCAGATTGTTACAGGAGGACAGAAGACTTCAAAATGGAGGGACTTAGGAGGGGAAAGCCAACTCACTCAGTAGAAAAGATGTTATGATAGAGAGTTTGGGACATTTTTGAGAATATGATAATGGAAAACCATATGAAAAGAAAAAAAAGATAGTAAGAAACCTCAAGGGCCAGAGGAAGCTATATAAGAACCTCAGTCAACTAAACATGACATGATTTAAAGCAAATGCTAAATGTAGGAAAAGAGACTCCATTAGTCCTTAATGCTCTGAACATTCTACTTTATGTGGTCCTTGGTTAAATAGGACCAACACGGAAGGAACTGCAGTTCCAGCACACTGCTTGCCCAGGCATGGAGCAATACTTAAATGGTTATAAACATGTAAATACTTTTCACTGGTGTCTAACTTTTAGAGTCAACCTTTTGACAAAGCAGAGAAAAGTTAACAGATGTTATACAGAATATAAATGCCAACAACATCAGCCATATAAAAGGTAAACTGCAACCAACAGAGGGTAGAATGTAGGAGAAAAGAAAAAAGGAAGACATAACAACATGATCATTGGCAATATAGCTAGGCAAACTGAAGATGCCCCTACTCTATACCCCAATAATTCTAGAGAATCACTCACACTTTGAGTACCAAGAAGCTCACAGCAGCATAGTGTGGAATGGTTCAAAGGAATCAACATAGATGGAGAAGCAGTACTACATAGTGGTTAAGAGTGAGGACTCTGGATAGTCACTTATTAGCTGGTGAAATTTTAGGCACATGACTTCTCTGTGCCTCAGTTTTCTCATAGATGAATGAGGATTGCTACAGGATCACATTAGTCGAACAATGGAAAGTACTTAGAACAATGTGGCAGATAGTAGGCACTCAGTGTTGTTGTTGCTATTACTATTATTATAATTTCCCATCAACAAAGCCTGAATACTGTGGCACATTCATAGAAGGAATATGAGGCAGCCCCTGAAATGAAAGGACTAGAACTTATATGTATTAACATGGATACATTTTGAAAACATCAAGTTGAGTGGAAAAAGCAAATTATAAATAAGATGTTCAGAGTAATAATACCATGTGTGTACATTTTTAAACATAGGAGGCAATGCTATGTATTGTTTATGGATATATACAGATGTTTATATAAAAGATATTTAAGAAGTAACATAGGTGTTATGTTATTCTGTATACTCATATTTCATAATAAATGTTTAAGATACAAAACTAAGTTGCTGAAATAAGAAATGGTGATGTAGCACTTTATATAAAGTTTAAAATTTCAAAGGTAACAAATAAAAGAATAAGAGTATAAATATTAAATATTGAGAGGACGAGGAGGTGGGAAAGGGAGGGATGAGATCATTCTTCATCTTTTACATTGGAGAGTGAATAGGTATTGTTTAAAACTGATAAATTAAGAAATAGGAGTATAAGCATATTATCTAGAATTATGGAGTTTACCACCAAAAGAACTAAAAACAGAAGTTAAAATAAATTTTCTCTAGAGAGTGAAACTCTCTAGTACAGAAGACAGTATGGTCTTCTGTACTATTTTATTTGTTACTATGTGCTTGGTATTATTTTGATGAAATTTTAATTCAGGTTTAAGCTTAATATAGGTATAAAAAAGAGTCCTGAGTTCTCCTTGAGACCAGAATTTTCTGAGATAAGCAGCACTCCCAATGCCAACATCACCAACATTGGGGCAACAGTGAGATTTAAGCAAGTGATCCTCAGAAAGAAAGTGAATTGTAGGCAATAGGCACTGAGGTCCTACTGCACTTGGAGAAACTATTTCCATGGCCAACAGTGACAGATGGGCTTGATTATGTTAAGGGGGCCTCTGGGTTTCCTTATAGGGAGACAAAGGCCTTCTGAGAGACCCCTGGCTCTGCCCCATTATGGTCAGTCAGGGTTCTGGCAGGAAACGGAAGCAGTTGCAGTTTTGAAGACACTTGAATGAAGAGATGTACAGAGTTGTGGGCAGGGTAAAGACAACCAATGAGGAGTGCTGAGCAACCGTCGGAAGCCCCATCACCCCTTCTGGGTGTCCAGGGGCGAGGGAAGGAAGAAGCCCTGTGCGAGCTGGAGCCATTGCCATGGTCACTATTGTTGCTTTGCCCTGAACTCCCTCAGCCCACTTCTGAGTTCACCTCTGTGAGATGAACTGTTCCCTTGATGCTGGTAGCTAACCCCAGTGCCATGTCTCCTGCTTCCCTGCATGAGGGCTTTCCCTACTTCCAGGGCTCCAGCTCAGCCTCGCACAGGACAGAGCTAAAATGCCAAGGATGGGACAGGCCCCTCATTTTACAGGTGAGATCAAGGGGGAATAAAGTGACTTTCCAAGTCCCTTAACACCTGAGTCAGTCAGCATCATTGGAATAAATGGATAGGAGTCCCAAGTGATTGCATTAAACAGACCAAGAGTCTTTCATAGGTCTGTGTTCCGTATCAGTCAGGGGCGGATGAGAGGAGCAGGACTCTGGGAGTGATATGGAGTGGGGCGTTTAGTAAAGGGGTTAGACCAGGTGCTGCTGGGGGAGCCACAGGAGGAAGGAGTGCCAGGCCGCTGTCTCTGCATCTTGTGTTGAGCCTGAAGTCGATCTATGTCAGCGGGCAACAATAGCTGGGAAGGAAAGATGAACATGGTCAAGGGCAAGGGTGAACTGAACCCATCTGGACTACTGGACTTCACAAGGACAACCTGCTTTTGCCCTCAACAATTCCAGTCTGGATACCGGCTTGCCCTGCCAGAGAAGTCGGTGCCCTTTGTCATGGAGTGACACTGGCACATGGCCCAGGACTTGGGGCAGCTGAAGGAGGAACTAGGAGGAGCTGTGGGTCCGGGTGGTGCCCCTCACTGAGCCCGGCGAGCCAGCAGATCAGCGGCAGTGTGCGCAGTGCCACGGTGCCGAACGCGCACATTAACCTTCAGGGCATAAACACGGAGGCACGTTTACATCCATGAATTTCTCATGTGGCCATCCGTATCCCAGAACCAAACAGGGAAGGAAATTCTGAGACAGGTAATTTCAGCTTGACTGAGTGGACACAGCACAAAACCACCACATTTTTGCATAGATTTTACACGATTGAAAGTGCCTTGGTGGCAAGAAAGCTCTATTAAGTGTTACAATTCGACACAACATCTAGAAGGATGCTTCACACATCGTAGGTACTCTATAACTATGTTCCATTTTGATGAAATAATCTAAATATTAGTCTTGTTAGTTTGCAGGCTCGCACAAGTCAGCCAAAAACAGCTGTGCAGCCTTTAGAGCCTTGACGTGATCCCCAGATGACGGCAGCCCACTCTCTCCTCCTTAATTGCTTCTCCATTGTAGCTCCTAAGTTGCCAAGTGTACCATTCATTTAATATCCCTCTGTACTTATGATTGCTCATGATCTGAAACCTTGTCAAAAAGATTTGAAGAAAAGTGGAAAAATATTAAGATCCACGGAAAAAGCCCTTGAAACTTGGAGTGGAAAAAATGACAAAAAATAACCTGCCACAGTGCTAGCCAAGAGGCCAGTTATTGTAACACAGCCTCTGTAACCGGAGGGGCAAGAGCGAGGCATTTCTTCCCAGGTGAAGAGACAGCCAGCAGCCCCCAGTATTCACAGCACCAGAGATGTTTCCAAATCCCACTCCAAATCTCGTAATCCCTTCAGTCCTTAACCGCTGGGAATGACATCATCCTTCCCCCCAACCCCGTTTCAGACAGAGGCTCACCGCTTCTACTCTAGAGCACTATTGTGGTCTAGCAGGCATGTGGCTTTCAGGCTGACTTAGAAAATCCAATCGCACGTGGAAAAACACAATTTAAAAAATTATGATCTCTTTTTCCCCTTTATAAACAGATGTCATTAACTTTGGATCTAAGCAGGGGCATAACTGTCCTGGCTCACTGAAGGATTTGTGGAGTGTTTTTCAATATTGTTGAAGGCATGGGTTTTCCTGTTGCAGAAAAGCTGTAAATATAGCATCACTGGAAGGCTGAGAAATGTCCGTTTTCAGGGATTTGCCTCCCCAAATGCCTATAAAAATGGAAACAAAAAAGTAAAATGAAAGAGTAATGTACAGGCATGCTCAAAGCTATATCTTGCTGCTACTTGCCTGAGTTATTTAAAGTTCTCTCATTCTTTTCACAGGATTTTCAGGAAATAAGGGATTTTCTTTTCTTCTCCATATTCCCTCTTCATTCTTTATGTCTATCTCCTTCTATCTATCAAAGTATGTCTCTGTAACTATGTAGTGGCACAATAATCTGAAAGCTCTGGTTAATGTAGACATACACATTCATTCATTCATTCATCAGACATTTCATGAGCAACTGCTATGTGCCAGACACTGTCTAAGTTCTGAGTATAAAAGAATAAACAACTCCTGCCTTGGACCTTACCAGTCTATTGGCGGTAATAGCCTTTTAAATGGATAAATTACAACATGTTAAGAACAAAGACAGACGTGCTCTGTGAGCAGAGATGGGAGCAACATACTGTGAGATAACCTTTCCCAGTTGTTTCAGAGAACCACCCTGGTATGAACATTTTCTGAGCCATATAATATGCGTACAGATCACTTGGAGTTAGTTTTGCAGTGTTGAGTTAATACAATGGAATGAAGAATCATCTTTCTGTGCCAAAGTTTATACCCTTATGTCAGGCGGAGAGGGGTGGATGGAGAAAAGCACAGGGAGGGGGCCTTGGCTCTTGGCCTGCCAAGGGACTAGCACATTTCAATTCCCTGGTGCTGTTAATGAGTCATTAGGCTGTTAAGAATGTTGTGTATGCTCATGTGTGTGTTGAATTGTCTACTCTTCTAAAATTCCTTCCTTCCCCTCTCTTGTTTCTCCCACTTCTTTTTAAAATGGTCAGAAGAAATCACAAAGACAAGGAGAAATCTTGTTTTATTGTCCTTTCAGTGGATTAAACCATCACATTGTGACATTCATCTAAATCATTAGGAAATCTACATTCCAAAGTCTGTAAAATCCCATCCATGCCTCAGCAGGGAGGGGAGAACGTACAGTTGCCAAACTTCACACTCCCCCGATCCTTGCTAAATTTGGAGCCAAGTGCAAAGAATTGGGGTCCTGCACTCACTTATAGCTGGCAAAAGGCAACTGCCTCGTTTGTGAAAAAGGACTTCATGGCCATCAAAATCTGTTACAGTGTCATGTGGTGATGAGTTTAATGTAAATGAACCTAAAACATCTGGATCAAATTTCCTCTCAAACAAACAGTGTTATGAAAATTGGTGGGTGAAAAATATCTTCTGGCCAAAGGCATTTTGGGTTATTCCTGAACCCAAACTGTCTGCAGTGACGGTTTAAGAAGGGGGCCCAGGTGAGGCTGCTCTGTTACTTCTCCTGGCACCCGAGTCTACGGCAAATAGGGCTGGAGCAAAAAGGACTGACCATGTGAGCCATCATCTTCATAATGCAAAAATGGGAGTAATTAATTCATTTCTCAGTTATTTACTGATCACCTACTGAAAGCCAGCTATGATGCTATGCTCAGGGGAAACTGCAGGAAACAAGACAGACCCTGCTCTCCGAGAGTTTGCAGTTTAGAGACAACTTAGAGGCACACACATTAGACAGACAGTTAACATAGAACATGGTGGTTGTTTCAGGTGCTATGAGCGCTCAGAGCAGCCCAGTGAGTCACCAACTAAGAGTGGGTGGACTGAGAGTGTGTCTGTGGGAAAGCGGCCTCTGTGCTGAGAGCTTCAGAGTGTCTGGTTGACTGCTGCACTCCTCAGGGCCAATCTCCAGGCCTGGTACCTGGCAGGGCCTCAAGAAATATCCATTACATGAGTGGTTCTGCAAACAGATGCTGTGAGGAGAGCTGGGTGAGGAGGAGAGGAGGTGTGTTTGGAAGCAGTGAACAGCGCATGCCCAACGCTGGGGATAGAAAGAGGTTTATTAGGCTGGAGAGAGAGGAGCCAGGTGGGGATGGCGAGGAAGAAAAGAGGCTAGAGGAAAGAGGGGTCCTGATACTGCAGCGTCTTATAAGCCCAGTTAAAGATTTAGACTCTCTTAAGGGCAGTGGGACATCCTTGAAGAGTTGTAAGCAGAGAAATGACATGATCAGAGTTTTATTTTGAGAAGATCTCTCTTGGCTACCATGTGGAGGATGGATTTGTACATAATATGGCTGGAATCCAGGAAGCTTTTGTAGTACTCCAACGGAAATGAGATGGTCAGGCCTAGGCTGGGGAAGGTGGAGATGGAAAGAACTAGACAGGTTCCAAAGACATTTAGCAGGCAGACTCAGTGGGACTCAGTGATCATTTGAAGGTAAAGGGTGAGGGAGATTCCATGAGGGGGGCTCATCCTGAGACAAAGATGTACCAGCCAGTGACTCCTTAGGGAAGTGCTCCTGAGTGGGAACAGCAGAACAGGAAGGGAAGGAAGCTAAGCAAGGCTGTGACTTTCAGGCAAAATTCCACAGATGGCGCATTGCCTTCACCCTTTGGGGGATTTCTAACATATCTCAAACCATTTTAGTTCATTTACTTATTTATACCAAACTTGTTCCACATAGGCTATAAGGCAAGCTCTAAGGATATATAAAATACAACAAGATTGCATAAAGATCTAAGAAAAGAAGAAAGAAAATGGGGGAGGAGCCTAAGAAAGAAGCCAGGATTGAGGATAAAATGTGTACTTTAATCAACATATTCCTCCTATGTGGGCCACGTGGTTGGCTATAATGTAAAAGGGAAACTTGGTCAGTTATGCTATTTGGTGTTCAGAAAATAAATACCAATTTCAGAAGTGCAACTATTTTGACACTAGAATGGGATGGGAATTTCTTCAAGAATTTTGATATGGGGCCACTGTGGGGTTTTATAAGTAACCTCCTTACACATCCCAGAAAAAAAAAAAACAACAATGAATCTCATGACAGTTTTTAAAATAATGATCCTCAATAGAGGCTGATGGCAGCTCATCAGAAGCAGAATTCAGCAAAATCCCCCGTGGGAGATGGATGTGTGTGGGCCAGGTTACCAGTTCTCAGCTGCCCCTGCTTGACCAGGGGTAGATTTTAGAATATCTCATAGAATATTGCTTGGGAAATAATAGATGTCCTCCTTCAAGCAACCGTCCTTGTTTCTTGCAACCGAATGCTTGCTAAATATTAACTCACAATGCACTTGAATTTTTTTTCCTCTATTCTCTATCTCAATTGCAGATCTACAATCAACTCTCTATTTCCATTTGACTATAGACCTACATGACTTAGTAGACATTCGTTCTGAGATTAGATTTAATGTCATTCTGTAAAAACTGAAAAGTCAAGAAAAAGATGCAGGTGTGAATCAGCAGCCATACTACCTGTGCTTAAAGGTGAGCTCAGGGAGCACCTGTGGGCAGGGCACTGTCTCCTCAGAAACCGTTCTGAATCTATGCTAATGCATAAGCTCATAAGCTATCAAGGCCAACTGTTGTACTCCCTATACCACGGTTCTAATAGTTTCAGCCTGGAAAAAACATTTCAAGGAGGTATATGCAGAAATCTATCTCATAAGCAATCTGCAGTTCTGGATCTGGCTTGATTATGCCTTACCTGCATGTGATTAAAGGTGAATACATTTAGAATGGTCTTTAAACAGTTCTAAAGCCACAAAGTCTTCCCATGGTGCTTCATTCAATCAATGTTTTAAAACCATCTATACAGGGACCAGGTAGAGAGTGACATTGACCCACAAAAATTGGGGTCATTGGCTTTACTTTCTGAGGCTGACAGAGATGAGTCTTCCGGGAATCAGCTAGGATCCTGGTTTCTTTTCATGTGGTTGTCTTTGGGGAACATATTTCTGTCAGTCACTTTCTAAGACAAATAACCCACCAAACGCCACAGTGCCAACATTTCCTGTTGATTTTGTCTATGAAATATCTCTTGGATTTTCCCTCCTTTCCATCCTTTGTTCCCCCAAATACAGGATATTGTGACCCCTCTCTTTGCTTACACTCTGGTGTAGACCTATCTAGTTCATCTTGAACACAATAGCCAGATTTGCTGTTTTCCTTCCTCAGAAACCATTTCCATCATGCCACTTTCCTGCTTAAGAATATGATTGGTTACCAACTTCCTATCATGCTGGGTCCAGATTTCTTTGACTTTCAGCACCCTCCATAATCTGGTTCTACCATAAATTCCCAACTTTATTAACCATTAGCCCTTTCTTCCTCTGAATTAACATAGTATCTTGCTCATTCTTCTTCTATAACACTTGTCACTTAAAAACTTATATACTATACTCTTCTACACTTATGTCTTCTCAATATATTTGTTTTATATATTAAATGTATATCAGTTTAGAATTACAATATATTTTTAATGTATCAAATCTTTTATCATTTTGCAATTACCCTATTTACCACTAGCATAGCAGTTCTTCTTCTGCTTCTTCTTTTTTTTTTCTTAAAAATCCATTTGGTGTGATAGTAAAACAGACATACCAACTTTTTTGGTTTATATGCCTGAAAGATGGTTATCTATCCAAGTACTCTAAACATTTTTGTGTCCTTATGAATGTCTGTAACAGCATATATTTAGATTTTCTCCTTACATTTATTTTGGTTGCCAGTGTATTTACATTTATTTCTATCATCTTATTTTGTATCTTCTATTTGCCCTGCATCCTCTGTTAACTTTATTTTTCCTCTTGGCTTATTTCTGGAGTGAATTTATATCCTTTAGATTTCTCTCTGAATGAGAATTCTTTTGTATTAAACTTTCCTTTTTGTCTGAAAGTGTCTTTTTTTATACTTGTTTTTGATAGTTTTTCTGGGTATAAAAATTTTATTTGACTTATTTTTTCTGCACATTGTAACTATTACTCCACTATCTTTTGCCTTTTGTTTTACTACCGAGCACTATTTGCTCCTTTATATTTGTTCTGTCTTTTCTCTCCAGATGTTTTTACAACTTTCTTTATGTCTTTGCTGTTCCTTGTTTCATTATGATGTGTCTAGATATATTTTTGTAGTTATTTATCTTACTTGAGATTCACTGGCTTCCTGAATATCAGGTTTGAGGTTTTTCAGTAATTCTGGAAAAAATTGGAACACCTACTAGACTTATGGTAGACTTTCTCAATTTATCCATGAGTCTTAGCCACTTTTTCATATTTTCTATCTTTTTGTGTCCTTGAACTAACTTCCAGATAGTTACTTTAAATCTCTTTTCCACTTTACAAGTTCTCTTTTTAGCTGTTTAATCTGCTAGTTTACGTATCCACTGAATTTTTAACTTCTAGAAACTCTATTTTTATAATTACCTGTTCCTTGCTTATATTTTTTGGTCTTTTTATTATTTCTTAAAACATATAAACCTATACTTATATTCTGTATTTGATAATTTCAGTACCTAAAGTCTTTGTAGCTCTAATTTTGCTGACTGTCATTTATAGTACCTAGTTTGTTTATGTTTTGTGATATGTGGCTATGAGTTCATGTTCTTGGTACTTTATCTGTGGGAATTCTTAGAAACCTGAGTTGCAGCTGACAACTCCAGAAAAGATTTGTGCTTCCTGACATACAGATGGCCAATAGGCACATGAAAAGATGTTCATCATCGCTAATTATTAGAGAAATGCAAATCAAAACTATGATGAGGTACCACATCACACTGGCCAGAATGGCCATTGTAAAAAAAAGTCTACAAATAATAAATGTTGGAGAGGGTGTGGAGAAAAGGCAACCCTCTTACACTGTTGGTGGGAATGTAAATTAGTGCAGCCACTATGGAAAACAGTATGGAGGTTCCTCAAAAAACTAAAAATAGAGTTGCCATATGATCCAGCAATCCCACTCCTGGACAAAACTATAATTCGAAAAGATACATGCACCCCCATGTTCATAGCAGCACTATTTACAATAGCCAAGATATGGAAACAACCTAAATGTCCATCAACAGATGAATGGATAAAGAAGGTGTGGCATATACATATATATGTATACACACACACAATGGAATATTACTCATCCATAAAAAGAATGAAATAATGCCATTTGCAGCAACATGGATGGACCTAGAGATTATCATACTAAGTGAAGTAAGTCAGAAAGAGAAAGACAAATACCATATGATATCACTTATATGTGGAATCTAAAATATGACACAAATGAACATATCTATCCTGAGGTTTGCCTCCCTCTTAGGACTTGCCATTTTTTAATAAAACAGTATGTACCATTCTGCCTCAGTTATGTTCTACTTTCCATTTAGCAATAAAGCTTTGGGAGAGATTTCTAAATTCGTATCCTGTATCCTGTTCCTCAACCTGTGTTCAATTTTGTGTGATATAGGAGACCTTTGTGCCAGTCTCAGAGTCAAGACTGCTGTTCAGAATTGGTACACATTTTAAGGACATCAAGGAGAACCACTGGGCCTCTGGGACTACATACTCTCCCTCTTACAAGGTCGTGGTGCAAAGTTCTTGGCAGATTTCACATACTCTTCTGGCCAATAACGCATTTCTGGGCTATTTCTTTCCACATTTATTTTGTGATCCAGATCGTAGGCACCTTTTGTTGTCAGGTTGGCAAAAAACCTGGGCATAAAAAAAGAAAATCAGAAAAGTCAAGGGTTGCCAAAGAAATAAGAAGCAGTGATAAACAGTTAGAGGGAGACATTTACAGACCTTCTGAAGGATGGAGAGCCTAGCAAATTCCACTTCTTAACTTCTCCAAGCTCATAATTCATGCTTGTATCCTTACATGGAAAACCCTTCACTGCTTTCTAGGCTTAAAAGAAGTTGGGGTGCTGAAGAGCTTGTTCTTGTGTTGCTGTCACATGGATGGTTTTGACTAGGCTCAATGGCAAAAGTGAAAGCTTTCAATTGTTTTGTGTAGCTTTGTGTTACAAAATTTAAGGTAATTTTAAAAAATCATAATTGATTTAATATGGTTGTTTCTCCATGGGGAAAAATTGGTGCCAGGGCAGGAAACGTTATTCTGGAATTAAGTAGGAAACTTGCACACAAAATGTTGTGGTTAAAGCTGCTTCTTTCCGGAACCCCAGACCCTTAATCTGGGAGTGGCTAGATGGGAACACACATTTGTAAAAATCATCAAGCTGTAAGGTGTATGCTCTTCCCTGAGAGTGAGCTGTACCACTGTATCTCAGTTTAAAGGAGATAAAGAGGACCTCACAGTGCAGAGGGTAGATTGGTGTTGAGTTCACCTTTTGAATTCCCATTAGCACTTAAGAGACACAGACTAGTGTCTACTTAGTCCAGCCTTCTCCACTGTTCCCACACGTCTTCCTGACCTCTCCACGATATCACCTCGACCACAAAGGAACATCATCACCTTTTCCCTCCCCACCAGCTAATGGGAATTCCACTAGAATCTTCTTGATAAGTATGGGGAAGTCACATCAAGACCTGGGAAGAAGGTTATTCTGACATATAAAAGAAAGAAAGCATTGCTCTGGTCCTGTGATACACAGCTGTGAACTCTGGATTCACAGAGCTGACTCAGATCTTGGCAAGGATCTTTGACAAGCAACCTCTGCTCTTTGAAAATCCCTCTTCTTCTTTTTAAAAGAACCCCCATTTTATAAGTTTCCAAACTTCTCTCAGGCTAGAATAGATATTGTAAACCTCATGCTAAGGCAAATATAGGGCCTCCCTTGGAGGCATACAAAGTTTTGATTTTATCTTCTGTTTATTTCTCTGGCATAGCTGGTGTTATGTTGATGGCCAATAGACATGAATGCGGAACTACCCTGAGGTGGGATGTTTCAGTCCATAGTATGCTTACCTTGATTCTCTTTCATTTCTCTTCTCTGGCTCAGTCAAGTTCATAGAAGCATTATCTACTGGAAAAGGAAGTTAAAACAAGCTAGATTCTCTCCAAAAAAAAGCAAAACTTAAAATATTTGTTAAAGGGTGGATGGAGGGGAGTAAGTACATCTACCTCACTCATCACAATCATCTTCCCATCCTCCTGGCCTCTTCCTCCCTCTCTCCTCATCCGCCAACCCCATACTCTCTTCTTGAGCTACATGCACACCCATTGCCAGCCCTCCATCACCTTGCAGATTTAGGTAAAACATCCTCCCTCAGCGCTTGAATGATAAGCTTTGGTAAGTAAATGAACACATTCATCAGATTTATGGGTACCAAATGAATATTTTTGTACATTCCAACATGGCCAAATGCACCTAACTGGTTGTTAATCAATATAGCCTCAAAATAACATGTTCTCCTGCCTGCCTCCCCAAATTTCAAGAGGAAGAAAAAAGCGAGAGTGGAAGCAAAACATACACAGCCATAGTTTGGCGGCTTAAAAAAGGGCTTAAAAAGTTTTAGGTGAACGTTGGCTTTTGTCTCTCAGCCCTCAGGGGAAAATGTGAGCTTGTTCCCTCATTGAAAAAATATCATAGCCCTTGACAGGCTGGATTCTTTGATCCTCCAATGTTATAGTGATTTCTCCAGTGCCCTCCTACACCCCATCCCTCCTCACCCCCCACCTTACTGGGGCTTTGTAACCTGATGCTCCATAAAGAGCATTTCCACAAGAGCATTAAGACATGTCCCCACATAATATTAAACCTGTCCCCCGAATGCCCTCCTCCTCCTCCTCCCAAGCACAGTCCCCCCCCACCCCACCCGAGGCTTCCGCCATGAGGCTGGGCTGGCAGGAGAAGCTGGCTCAGCTGTTTCAAATTAGGGGCAATGGGAGGCTTCCTTGTAATATATGACTTAATCAGGGGTCCCTGAAGTAAACAGTCCAAAATGAGTCTGGAAATGACCCGAAATTGGACTTCATAAACCTCCTTTGGCTTTGGAGCTGGGAAGGAATTGGAGTCTCTCATAGGTGTGTTATACGTTATCATTAGTAGATGGATAGCTGTCCTTGGACACCCATAGGAATGAAGTATGCTGTGTGGTGGTTGTATATTATAAGATAAAATACAGGATGCCTAGTTAAGTTTGATTCAGATAAATAATATTTTTTTAGTATCAATGTCCCAAATATTGCATGGCAACCATAGTGTTATTGATGTTATTGTGCTATAGTCTTATAGTGTTATTGCAATAATTTCCAGCAGTGAAGGAGCCATGGTATTCTTGATATTACCTCCTTCCTCCTAAGGTGAGGCTCAAACTTCTGTAAGGCTCCATCTGAAAACGTTAGGTCATTTTTTTTTCTATTGGTCCATGGTTTCTCCTTAAGACTAGTTTCCCGTCACTCTTACGCAGGTGAGGAGCTAAAGTTAGCCTCATGAGTAAGAAGGAAATTGCTGCCTATAGGCACCCCCCCCCATAAACCAGAAGCTGAATGCTTAAAATGTTGTCATTATATGTGTAGAGATGGCCAAGAGGCACATGAAAAGATGCTCAACATCGTTAATTATTAGAAAAATGCAAACCAAAACTACAATAAGGTACCACCTCACACCAGTCAGAATGGCCATCATTAAAAAGTCTACAAATGACAAATTCTGGAGAGGGTGTGGAGCAAAGGGAACCCTCTTATACTGTTGGTGGGAATGTAAATTGATGCAGCCATTATGGAAAATAGTATGGAGGTTCCACAAAAAACTGAAAATAGAGTTGCCATATGATCCAGCAATCCCACTCCTGGGCATATACCCAGACAAAACTATAATTCGAAAAGATACATGCACCCCAATGTTCATAGCAGCACTATTTACAATAGGCAAGACATGGAAACAACCTAAATGTCCATCGACAGACGAATAGATAAAGAAGATGTGGTATATATATATATAACAGAATATTACTCAGCCATAAAAAAGAATGAAATAATGCCATTTGCAACAACATGGATGGACCTAGTGATTATCATACTAAGTGAAGTAAGTCAGAAAGAGAAAGACAAATACCATATAATATCACTTATATGTGGAATTTAAAATACGACACAAATGAACATATCTCCGAAACAGAAACAGATTCACAGACATAGAGAACAGACTTGTGGTTGCCAAGGGGAAGGGGGGGTGAGGGAGGGATGGACTGGAAGTTTGGGATTAGCAATGCAAACTATTATATGTAGGATGGATAAACAACAAGGTCCTACTCTATAGCACAAAGAAGTATATTCAATATCCTGTGATAAACCATAATGGTAAAGAATATGAAAAAGAATGTATATATACGTATAACTGAATCACTTTGCTATACAGCAGAAATTAACACAACACTGTAAGTCAACTATACTTCAGTAAAATAAATTTTTAACAATGTTGTCATTATATGCATCAGTTCTATGTCTTACAGCTTTATTACCCTACTAGTTGTATTACTTGATGTTACTCAGATGAGTCATTACCATTACCCATCATCAAATAAAAAATAGAAACATAGGAAAGGAACATTTGAGTTGCTATCATTTCCTCTAATGGTAATAATTTAGAAATTTTTGTCATATTTTTCAACTTTGTAGCAAAGCAGCATTATAAATTACATTTGTCATTGTAGTTTGAAGCTCACAGAAAAATGCCTTATGAGAGATGAGGTAGGGATGTCAGAGCTGCTTTATCATAATATTGAGAAAGAACTCAGAAGGCTCAGGGAGGAGACAATGTTAGAATAGATTTATTATAAGACTCGAGAATCTGCCACTCGACTATGTTCCCTGGGAGGACTCGGAGTATACTCTTCTCACTAAGGGTAGAAGGATCGCATTGTGGGGTGGGCATCCGTGTTTTTGAGCTTGTAGTAAATGGTGGTACATGCTCCCATGGTCCTAGAGAACCCTTGGAAAGGCATAGTCCTGGGACCCCAGCATCCCCCTTTCTCCCAAACCAAATCACTCCAACAGCAAACCCCAACTTCCCCTTGCATGTATGCCACCCCAAAATGGTTATGGCAGTGGCAGGGCTCCTGATTATCCTGCCTAAGGATACCTCCTCTGTCAGGTGGCAGAGTCCTGCTAGGAGGTGCACACCCAAAAGGGAAACTTTTGATCACCCCAGACAGAGATATAGCTAGTGGACAAAACAGGAGGAAAAAAACACAGTATTCAAAGTTTATTAGATTGGGTAAAGGAATAGGAAGCCCCAAAGCATCCCTCCTGCCAGTTAGGAAGAACAGGGCATCTGAGGATTAAAGAGATTTCTCAAGAAATACAATAGGAAATGAGGGTGGGGTTACAAACAGTAAACAGAAGGAAACACTGTGACAGTGAAAAATTAGGTAAGATTTGCAAGAGCCAACACTGAGGAAACCAAGAGATAGAATCATGGCACAGAACAAAAAAGGCAAAGAAGAGCTTGGTTAGAAGGACCAACTCCACACAGAAGATACAATAAGAAAAGACACGAGAGGAAATTATTCCAATGGTGCAGGCAACACGCTTGCCTGGAAAATTCGTAAGGAAAGGGTAGATATATTAACATCATCAACACAGGAGGCAAAAACAAAGTTAGGTAGCAATAAGGAATGTGATGGCATGAGTCAGAGGGAAAGAAAGGGATTATAATTAAAAAGGAAAATTAAGCAGGCAAAGATACAGAATTTAAATTCTTATTTTTATTTATTCCTGTTCCCACATTTTATTGTATTTCCCTGGCAGACATCCCACACTCTGGTAAGTCTGGGGGAAGGGGAGGGGTTGGCAGAAAAATGTTGCTTTGGGGATTTGAATCTTATTACTTGGTGCTGTTAGTGTTTGGCAGACATTTATAAAAATTACATGCTGTAGTGGCAGGTCATTTTTTTAAAAAAATGAATCTTGAGCTTCAAATTTAGGACAAAGGTGAGGGTTTAAAAGAAATAAAGGGAAATAAGACGAAGGCAAAGGGAAGGTGGGATGCCGGGGGCAGGGGGTGGGGGCGGCAGTTGGCTTGAAGGGAGCTGGAAAACCTGCCAGTGACCAGGAAGAGAGGAACCCAGCTGCCAGATCCCTGATGGACGAGAGACATTTACTTCCTGGAACTTGTCTTTTTGGCTGCTTACTTCCGTAGGGATTTTCCCTTGAATTAACACTAGTAGCCACAAGCTTAGACAAAATCATTGGAATTGGGTTTGGAGGTTAGATACCGTCATGATTAGCTCTGCTTTTCACATTTTTATGACTATTTTTCATCTCTCTCTTTGTTTGCTCTCATCTTCTGCTCAGGAAAATTTTAGCACATCTCACTTCCCTCATGTGGGTCCCCTCCCCACCCCCCATCCTCTTCTGTCCTTTGCTCCTCACCTTCTTTGTGAGAGGACCAGAGGCATATTAGGGCGACACCTGTCTGAGGTCTGGGATCTGACCTCCGGCATTGCTCCTACATTGATTCTGTCTCCTGGGATGGGATCTGACGTCCCACTGAGAACCTCACGGCCGGGACCACAGCTGCCTTTGCAGCAGCTTCTCAGCTTCTTGCTTCTCAGGAGGGCGGCATCCTTCCTCCGAGCCAGGCACTCCAGACTTGCCTTCCTTTTCCTTCTTGCTGCAGCTTTGTAGGGCCATTTTCTAAAAAAACGTTCACCAAAGGGGAGAAGGAATGTTTGCTTACAGGTGCCTGTTTCCCCAAGTGACTTTTGCTAAAAGGCCGCCTGGGAGAATATTTACAATCTAAACGGTCCACAGGGATTGCCTCACCGTGTGGTATCCTCTTTAGCTAAGAGCTCTCTGGGGGCCGGGTCGGGGAGGTGGAGGCAGCCCACATAGGGCTCCCTCCCCAGCACTGCCTAGCCTGGCCCCTGTCTCCACAGACTGCCTTGCCGCCTCTGAACAGCAGATTCTGTAAAGTGATATTTTCCCCTCTTCTAATCTCAGAAAAGTTGTCAGACTGGTTCTGAGCCTCGCCATAGGCACTGTTCTTTGCTACAAAATTTGCTGCGTGGTGCTGGGTTTAATCACGAAACTAGTGTGTTTAGGACCACTGAAAAAGATTTTCACAGGGAAATGTCTTTGAAAGGTGTCTCGGTTGCTCAGCGTCTTGCTTCAGTTCTGTTCTCCTTATTAGCTTGTGTGCATTTTTGGATATTTCTTCAGCGTGGTACAGACCAGAGAAGCATTTTCCTCGGTATCATCCTTGTGTATATCTCTTTTAACTATGTTTTTGGGACTCAGGCAGCATTTTACTTCAAAATTCCCTCATACACATGGACTTGGAGAGATACAGACTAGACTCATATTTCCTGTATTAAAATCCTTGCACAAAAACACTGTTCTTTCTGGTTTATCAAACAAGCTAATGTGTCTCCCGAGAATTTTGAGTTCAGACATGAAAAACTCTGTGAACCTTTTTGTGTGTGAATCATTTGAGCTTTGGACGGGTTTCCTCATGGGGAGATATGATTGCATAAAATATTCTTCTTCTACCTAAAATGTTTCAGGAGATGATCTTTCAGCAAAGACTGTTAGTTTTACAATGGATAAGCAGCGTTTGAGAAAATAAACTCTGCATGAACAAAAAGCTTTCAGCTTCTTGCATACATTCTGTCTTCTCACAAGACCAAAGAGCTCTCATGAGTTCATGAAATTTGAACCTCAAAGATTCAACTAATTGATCTATTCCTGTTTCTACATTTTATTCCCAGTGGCCATTTTCACACCCATCCCATTTAGGAGACCTGGAAAACTCGGGAGATATTTTCGGCCTGTCAGGACACACTTTTTTTTTTCTTTAACTTTTAAAAAAGAGCCATTGACTCTCTTTTTTTTTTTTTTTTTTATAAACTTTGCACCAACCAGTCCAACTCTTCATCTTGTTGAATCACCCCAGGGGACTTAAGCTCTGAAACCCAATTCCCCTTAAGCAAAGATATTTCATAGGCTTTTAGAAGTAGAAAGGATCCGAGAATCGTTAGTCTCACCCATTTCAAGTTTCAACACAGGAGAGGATCCAGGGAGAGGGAGAAGGAATCCCACAATATCGGGGAAACTTTACACAGAAAGAAAAGATTGTTGTAACCTTCGGATTCCGTATACCTTCCACCGTGGAGCTCCATAAAATGGCCTACATCACAGGGACAAGAAAGAGTGGGGTGGTGAGGGTTAAAGATTTCATTTTCAGTTTGGGTTGAAAATGAAGCAACAGTGTTTCCCTACAACCCATTTCTTTAGCTTTCAGACAGTCTAGAGTGTCTTGCCTCTGAGGCCACATCTGAGATGAGCTGAACATGATTTCCACTGCCTGCGGCCTACAACTTCATCTCTGGCTCCTACCATTTGGCCCGATTTCAGCTTCTCTCCAATTCCTGCCCTCCTCCCCCGCCTCCTGGGAAGACTCTGTTGCCTGATCTTTATCGCTCTTTTCCCACACTCCATTATACGGAGTGGCATCAGCCTCTGAATTTATTTATTAGGACTCAGGTCTACAATACACAACCCCACGCTTCCTGTCTGACACGGCACCTTCGCAGCAGAGCGCATAAGAGACCATGCTTGTCATAAACAGTCGTAGAAAGTCAGCACCCAAGAGGAAGGGCCAGAGGCTTGCAAAAGAGCCAACCCTCTGGAGGCCCCTCGGAGCCAAACTGGTTTTTCAAAACTTCACACTCACAATCCCACAGTCCAGACGGGCAGCCACAAACCTTGTGGGGGAGTGCATTTGCAAGAGACAACCTTATACCCACATGTCTGGCCTTCACCTGGGACACTAGCTCAATTTTTTAAAAATTAGCATTTTGCCTAATAAGCTTAACCTTTGTCATTGATGTTCCCATTCAATACGTTTAAGCGTGCTACAGACTTAGATTGTGTATTTAAAAAAAAACAAAACAGGTAATACATTTACATTGTGCATAACTCAAAATGATATTAAAAATATATGCATTGAGAAGTCTCACTCCTACCTCTGACCCTGTGTACCCATCCCCACCCCGTGTGTAACCACTTGTATTAGTCTTTTACATGTCCTTTATTTTCACTTTTCCACCTGTTTTTTAAATAAGACTTTTATTTCAGAATAGCTTTAGATTTATAGAAACATTGCAAAGATAATACAAAAAGTTTTTGTATCCTCCTCACCCAATTTCCTCTATTGGTATTATCTTACAGTACCATGGTATATTTGTCACAGCTAAGAAATGAGCATTGTATGTAACTATGAACTAAATTCCACACTATTCACCTTTCACTAGTTTTTTCACTAATGTCCTTTTTCTGGTCCAGGATCCCATCCAGGATGCTGCATTAGTCATCATGTCTTTTTTGGCTCCTTTTGGCTATGACACGTTCACAAATTTTACTTATTTATTTTTAATTAAATATTTTTTATTGGGTAAAGTTGACATGTAACATTGTGTAAGCTTAGGGTGTAGAGCATGGTGTTGCTTTGATATATTTATATATTGTAATATGGTTGCCATTGTAATGATATTTATCACATTACATACTTGTAGTACAGTATTATTATCTATATTCCATATACCACATGTTAAATCTCTGTGGCTTATTTAGTACTTGTTATGAGTTTGTACCATTAAACACCATCAATCTTATCCCTGTGCCCCACCACCCCTGGTAACCACCATTTTACACTGTTTGTTTGTTTACAGGTTTGACATTTTTAGGCTCCACATACAAGTGACATCATACAGTACTTGTGTTTCTGTCTGACTTATCTTGCTTAGCATAATGTGCTCAAGGTTCATCCATTTTGTTACAAATGATAAGATTTCCCTCTTTCTCATGGCTGAATAATATTCCATTGTGTGTATATACTACATCTTTCTTATCCATTCATCCATTGATGAGCATTTGAGTTGGTTCCATATCTTGGCTATTGTGAATAATGCTGCCATAAACATGGGAGTGTATGTATCTCCTGTTTTCATTTCCTTTGGGTATATACCCAGAAGTGGAATTGCTGGATCATATGGTAGCTCTATTTTTAATTTTTTGAGGAACCTCCCTATTGTTTTCCACAGTGGTTGGACTAATTTATATTCCCACCAACAGTGTGTAAGTCCCCTTTCACTATAGCCTCGCCAGCCCCTGTTGTGTCTTGTTTTCTTGATGATAGCCATTCTAACAGTGGTGAGGCAACATCTCATTGTGGTTTTTAGTTGCATTTCCCTAGATTTTGCTTGTATTTGATGACTTTGACAGTTTTGAGGAGTGTGCTGGGTTGTGTATTTTGTAGAATATCCCTCAGTTGGAGTTTGTCTGATTTTATTCTCATGATTAGGCTGAGAGGAAGACCACAGAGCTGTACTGCTATTCTCATCACATCATATCAGCAGGTACATGCTGTCAACATGACATTACTGTTGAGGTTGACCTTGATCACCTGGCTGGGGTGATGTTTGCCAGGTTTCTCCACTGGGAATTTACTTTCCACCTCCTCCCTCCTTTTCGTACTCAGCTCTTTGGAAGCAAGTCCCTAAGTGCAGCCTGCAATGTGGGGTGGGTAGTACAGTGTTGCTTAGTCTGTGTTTGGTGTAAATTGGCAGGGCCCTTGGGAGCGCCAAACCTCGTGCTAAGGCTGTTCCTCCAGT
Source organism: Balaenoptera borealis (assembly GCF_965194805.1). Classification (NCBI taxonomy): domain Eukaryota; kingdom Metazoa; phylum Chordata; class Mammalia; order Artiodactyla; family Balaenopteridae; genus Balaenoptera; species Balaenoptera borealis. The sequence continues at coordinate 39,741,631 of NC_138866.1, read as the reverse complement.
GGGGGCTCCAAAGTCAGATTTTCGCAGCAGAATCTCACCTCCTGACAGGCTCACGCATTCTCAGAGGCAGCTCATACACTTACCAGATTGCCAGGCTTTCACTCTATCATTTTAATCATGCTTTTATAGCGACCCCTCTGCCTCAAAATCCGCTTTTACGAGGGTGAATCCCACAGCACTCTGGCGCTAGGGGAATGCTCTCTGCATTAAATTTCAGTGGATTTGCACTGGATTTTGGTTTGATCTGAGTCCTGAAAAAGAATGTGTGGCTCACAGGACAGTCAGTGTTTGGGCGGGTTGATGCACACGGGCTTGTAATGGCATGTGTGTTTTGTAGTCCTAGCTCTGGAACTTCCTGTTGGGAAATAAAACTCTTTGAACTTATTTCTGTTTTTACCACTGCCTCCCACACTGTGGACTTGGGAAGTTCATTCTCCCGGGACCTCAGAATTGCCACCTGCCAAGTGGAGAGGGCAACATGAGGCCCCAGCAGAGCATCTTGCTAAACACTTCGTAACCGGGATTGCACGGACCAAAGATGGGCAGCTCTTGGTGTCAGAGGTGATGGGCTACGAAGACATTGGAGCACAGAAGTCCTCCTCTGTCCCCTGGGAAGGGTTCACAGGGCAAGGTGCCTGGGGTTGTGATAGCGCTTATGAGCTCTCCGAGGTTCTGGGGGAGACAGTGCTGCTTGCGCATGAGCAAGTATTGTCTGCCCTGTTACTGCAGCAGTAACATGGAAACTCCTCTTTTTTCAGCGAGTTTATAAAAATGAACAAGGCAAAAGCAAAACAACATACTCCGGTGGAAATGTGTATTCTAGAAAAATATAAATATAATCACAGGAATGGGAGTGTTTTTATTGTTTATACTTATTGTTTTTTGGTTGTGCTGCAGGGCTTGAGGGATGTTACTTCCCCAACCAGGGACTGAACCCGGGGCCATGGCAGTGAAAGCGCTGAGTCCTAACCACCAGACTGCTAGGGAACTCCCAGGAGTGGGAATGTTTTTAATGAGAAGCAAATTGCCTACATCAACCGATGTGGCTTATAGAACTGACTGACAAAACGAAAATCATCTACCAAATCCTGGAAGGCCCTTTAAGACCCTGCTAAAGACTCACCCCTGTTCCAGCACAGTCTTAACTGTAGGTGAATTACACCGTGTCAGATTCTCAGTACTCACTAGCTCTTTCAACCAACAAGCATTTATTGGCCTCCACTCTAAGCCAGGCACTGTATTAGTTATTCATCCTAAAAAGAATGAAAAATATTGTTCTAAGTGTCAGCACTGCCTTCGTGACTCATTAAAATCTTTTAAATACATTTGTCCAGGACCAAAATATACATCGTCAAGCCAAAGATTATATTATTTCTTGGCCACACCCTTCATCAAGTCATCTTTTCTCTTCCACAATCTGCCCTGGCCCCAAAGAGAGTTAGGAGAGGAAGGTATCTGCAGGATGTTGTGGGTCAATTAAATAGAAAGGATGTGACAACTCGATGTGGGGTTGTGATGTTTCAATTGGTTTATGCCCGGCTGGGGTGACAGATTTGTATGGGGCAATCGTGTCATACTCCTCTTGCTTTCCTTAATCACAAAAATGTGCCAGAAAACTGGATGTTGTGGATAGACTGTGGAATTACGTGGTTCCCACAAAGCATGGTGTTTGGCAGTGATTGGCAGACGATGGTTGTCGCTGATGCTTCTGAGTTCTCTGAAGTTCTCTCTTGTGAGGCAAACAGCTGAGCTTTTGGTCATTCCTGATAAAGGCCTAAATAATATACCCAGGGCTTGTCTTGTCCTGTGTGCGGAGTGAGCCGTTGACTGATAAGGAGAGAAGTCCCCTACCCAAGAATATTCTATCAGCCTCCACCCCAGCACTTCCTACTACCATCATCCCCTCCCACCAACAAACCTTTCTCACATACCCTTGGCTGCCACCACTAGTCTTTTAACAGTGAACTATACATTCACTGAGATGGGTAATGCTTTGGTCCATCATTAGCCATTAGCAGACTAAATGTGTTTATTGGATTAATTTAGCCCCCTCTGCAAGGCCCAGATAGATTAAGGGGACAAATGATTTTTTTTTTGATGACAGAGAAGAAAAATCTAGAACAACAACAACAGAAATCTAGATTGATTGGCAGCATGGAACAGTGGCTAATTATGTGGCTCTAAGAGTCTGACTTCTGCCCTTGTGTTATGATCTTCCAGTTTCATAGCTTCTTACTGCTTCAGTTTCTCCATTTGTACAAGAGGAACGATAATAATAAGAGATTCTTATTCAGACGTGATGGGGCACAGAAGTCCTCCTCTGTCCCCTGGGAAGGGTTCACAGGGCGAGATGCCTGGGGGTGTGATCGCATTCATGAGCTCTCCGAGGTTCTGGGGGAGACAGCTCTGCCTGCGCATGAGCAGGTATCGTCTGCCTTGTAAGACTGCAGTTGTGAGGACTAAATGAGAACAGTTTTAGAGGAGTGAATGGGAATGCCTGGCAAACAGCAAGTGCTTAATAAATATTACATCTTGGAGAGGGACTGGAGCAACCAGCTGTTAGCATGAGGGCCCTGGGAACCCTGGGAATGTGCAGGGGAAGAAGAAACATCCCAGAGTAAAACATATTCCAAAAATAAGACTCACATTCATTTTGCTAGGAACTGGTTTCTATCCCCAAGTGCGGATCTCATAAACTCTTCTTCTCAACCCTCCCTCCAATACCTTCCAAGATTCCATCCACAATCAACAAAGGGATTATCAGCTCCAATTTCTGGGGAGAGTATCGTTTTACCCTTAAACCAGAAGAAGGGGGACTCCCTGCATTTTCTGCCTCAGGGGTCAAGTGTCGTCAAGTTTTCCATTCATTTGATAGGGATCATGCCCGCACCCGGTTGCTGCAGTAGCTTAGGTGACAAGTACAATAATTCGGTAATTTGACTGTTGAACCTTCAGGAGACAAGAATTGCTTGAGTCCAGCACAGACACAAGGACAGAAACAAGGTCAAAAGTTGAAGCTTAGAAGACAGAGAGAAAAGCAATCTTTTCAAGTCTAGACAGCATATTAACAGAAGGGCTTAATATGTTGCTCTGTTTATGGGAGCTTTTTGCTGACAGCAGTGAACCTGAGCCCTTTTTTCTCCCCATTCTGCAAGTTCCCTTCTGCTGTGTCGTTATAGCCACCTCTTCCCGTGAGCCCATGGAGGACTGGCAATCAGAAGCTATGGCTGGGGTCTGCAGGGCAGGGGGAAACAGGAAGGGGAAAAACAACTGGAGGGTTGATATTTTGGGGGCTGAAGGTGAATTCATCACATCAGTCTACTAGCAGCTCACAGCTATATTTTAGTCCTCCCATGATTTTTTTCTAGAAATGTTATAATAGTAAATGAGAGCATAGGCAGGTCATCAAACATTTTCTATATGCATTTTTATTTTCCTAAGGAAGGCAATTTGGGAAAGATACGTTCTTTCATTTTTAATCATTTTTTTAAATTATAAAATGACTTTGGTTAGAGTATTGGGCAGTAGCTGATGGGAATATAAATTCATTTCAACTTTCTGGAAAGCATTTTGGCAGTATATAATAAAAAGTCATCAAAAAGGGCATATCCTTGACACAGAAATTCCATTGCTAGGATTTTATACTATGGGAATAGTAGTATAAATATTTATATGAGAGAATGTTCCTCACAGAATTATTTAGAATAGCCCCCCAAATGGAAATTATCTAAACACTCTGAAATAGGGGATGGGTTAAATAGAATATAATGTGAATGCCAAACAGCCACTCAAAACCTTCCTTAGAGAAGTATTTAATAGCAGTGAGACATAAGGCAGTGCTTCACATCACAGGCTTCAGAGGCCTTGAATTTGAGCTGCTATATGAGGGTAGTGATATCAACCTCACAGGGGTATTGGAAGGACAACCGAGATAAAGAAGATAAAAATGAGATCAATGTATGATGACAATGTCATTGTTGGGTAAAAGAGCAGATTTCAAAACAGAATGGCCAGTAAAGTCACAATGTATCATTCATTTAAATATTTTATATATATATATATATATATATATATGCACGGCTTTAATAGGTTCATGTCTTGAATATGTATATATATATATATAGTACATTATATGTGCATATATGTATGTATGTATATGATATGCCTAGAAAAAAGACTGGAAGGATATACACAAAATGTTAAAAGTAACTAGCTCTGGGTAGTGGAATTACAGGTGGATTTAACTTTTTTATTTTTCTGTATTCTTCGAAGTTTTAAATCCTGAATTTATATGGCTTTTGTCATCAGGAAATTTCATACCACCAGGAGTAAAATCCACCATTTAACTCTGATATTAAAAATGTTAAATCCCTTCTCTATGAAGAACAAGAATCTGCAAGGGGCAGGTTGTGGGGAGTAAAGTGCACCGTACAACGAAGCTCTATAACCTGGAGAGAGACCGCAGGAAAGACTTGACCTCTCAGGAGGCGTCCAGTTATTGGAACAAAGTTCCGCTGTAGTCAGAGACCAGAGCTGTGGAATCTGCCTGCCATTGTTCACCTGAGGCACCTGAATGGGTGAGCAGGTTTCTCATAATTTGTGTATTGGGCTCTGGTTACATAAGCCACTAGCTGTTTGTGTAAATGGCTCTTTTACCCTGGTCTGAATTGGACAGAGTCTGTTTGATAGAGCAGCTTATATAACCGAAATCTGAGACTGAAGGAAGGATTTGGCCCGGACTGTTGATTGCATGGGAGGGTGGGTTGGAGAGGAAGCTTCCAGAGCAAGAGGCCCTTATTTTGAGGCAGTGAATTAGAGCAAATTGTTCCCCGCACTTCACCTAACCACATTAACACAGTGGGATCTAGCCCATCGATAGAAATGAGTTCTATTCCTTCTTCCGGGGAGGGAACAGGGCTATTTCTCTCCAAGGATCAAACAAGGTTAAGACATGCATGCATGGACGCCAGTGGGAATGCCACGTTTAATAGTCGTTCCACGGCCTGTGTCCCATTGACATTCCAACCCCCTTCTGTTTTTTAAAGCTCAAAAACATTTTCTTAACGGTTTTTTTGGGGTGGGATTTTATTTTTGCAAGAGTGGGTGTGTTTGTTGCCTTTTTTTCTTCTTTGAAAACTAGTTCAATTTTTTTCTTTTTCCCTTCCTGAATTTTAATGGGCCTGAAAGTTGGAGTCTGCCAGAATTTGAACATTCGGAAAAGAAAGGTACAAGATCTTCCTCTCTCGAAAGCCAGCCTAGCGTGCATTTTTCAGGCCTTTCTCCCACACCCACTCAGCTTAAACCACGGAGGCTGCGTGGTGCTGGCCAAGGACTCCACTGCAAGCGCATATGCTTCCTGTTTTGTCTTTCACCTCATCTGGACCCTGGGGTAGACTCAATTCTCATCTTTGAGGCTCTGTTATTTCAGTCTTTGGTCTCAATGTCACTCAATCAGGAAAATGCTAATTCCTCAGCAGGGAGAGGAAAGTCATAACTCTCTTCTTAGCTTTATATTAAATCCCCCAGAATCCCCCAAACAAGTAGCCCGACCCTCTTACCTCTATTTTTCCATCTGTAAAGGGAAGAACTGTGAAGTGTGTTTAAGTCCTCATACCAGCAATCCCTGAAAGCCATTTGGGCGCAATTTAGGTTGTGCCTCATTATCTCAAAAGGTGTAGAGAAAGTATCAGATCATCTAAACGGCATTCATCTTAATCAATACATGTAAGTCAAATGTGTATCGATCCATATTTAGAACAGAAGTGTATACTCACAGGCGCAGAGTAGATGTATGTAAACTCTGACCACCCCCGTACACTCAGTGATTGCCAGTGGGATCCCCTCTTACCTCCTAGTTACGTCTCTGTCCCTGCTTCCACCAAAAGGACTCCCTTTTTATTCAGAACCCCACCTCCATGAAGAACTTGTCCAAATTTCATACCAGAGGGACGACAGTCTTTTAGGATAGTTCTTACAGCAGTATAATCACTAACATGATTAATCCTGCCGAGGAGAGTTGCTAATTTTTATTCTAGGATGTCCTCTATTGTAAGATCCACCACCAATTTATTAATAGCTTTAAGGGGAAGAAGGAAAAAACTACTACATGAATTGTATACAGTAACAGGGAGATACATCTCAAGTTCAGGGGAGGAAAATGCACAAGACATTGAGAGATCTGCAAAGAGGGCATTTGTTTACTGTGGTTAAATAGGAGTGTAGACTCGAGGGAATTGCCTGGATAAGATCCCTGCGCCACAGTTGGCTGTGTGACCTTGGGCAAGTGACAACCTCTCTGTGTCTCAGTTTCTTTGATCATAAAATGGGGATAGTAGTGCCAGTCACACAGAGTTATTGCAAGGATTGAAGGATTTAATGCATGTAAAGTGCTTAGAACAGTACTTGGTAACCAATCAACAAATATTAGGGTAATTGTTAATCCAGATGAATCTTTATTTTTCTTGTTCCAAACAAATCTGATGAAATATAGAGAACTTCTGCCCAGAAAAAAATACAAAACCTGTGCAGACACACAAAATTTATATACAAGCTCGGGGGTTTTCAAGGCTCTGTGAGGTCCACTCATATTCCTCATCCACTTGGTGGAATCTAGAGGGATCCACCTGGGGCAGCACGAGCCTGGGCTTTGGAGTCAGGCCGACTTGGGTTTTAAGCCTGACCCAGCCGCTGACTAGCTGTGTGGCCATGGGCAAGTTCTGTGACCTCTTTACATCATATCTCCTCACTTATAAAATGGACGTAACAACAGTACCTGCTCTGCGGACTTAGCCCATGGATAGAAACGGATTCTACACGATAAACTGTGGTGACGCTGGCGGGGGCAGGAGGCGGGGAACAAAGAAATCATGCCGTTTTCTGGGAATGGGGATTGTCCCTTCGCTCCCAGTCTATTTCCAGACACTTCCCCTTTTACAGAAGAGCTGGGAATGGGCAATCTGGTACCACAATTCTGGAAAATGTTCCCTATAATATGAATTATGGGAAGAGTAACAACAACAGCAACAAAAATTAAATAGTGAGGTGACATGTTTCCAAATATTTAAGAAATTGTTACTTTGCTAAAAGAGCCTAAATAAATATTCCTAAAGTGATAGTGAAATCTGGTAGGAAGATCCCAGAACTTGCTCCCAGGAGCTGCTTTTTAATCCCTCCCCAGCCTTAGAGACCATGAATGGTGATATCCCTGCTCAAACTCTCCCCTCGCCCCTGACATCAGTTTTGAACACCAGGAGCCTGGTGCATTTTAAGACTTTTCTAAATGTCCATAGGATCCAGCTTTCAGCTGGTAATGTTTATCCACATACCACATATGTTTGTTTTTTTAAAAAAAGGACATAAGGAAATACACTGAAATGTTAATAGTAGACATATAGATTATTTTAATTTTCTTCTCTACATTTTCTTCACTTTCGATAATTTGTTTTGTAATAAGTATGCATCATTTAAATAATTAATTCAACAATTAGACATTTGTCTATATGAAAGGTACTCCGCTAGGTGTTGAGAATACAGCATCCATTATCTCCTGGTGTCTACAGTCTAGAAGGGAATAAGACATTAAATAAGTAATTACACTAATAATTCATTGCTTCCAATGGCAATAGGCCCAGTAATGAAGTCTAGGGGACTATGAAATCAAGAGGGACTTGACCTAAGCTAGGGTCTGGGAAGGCTTCCCTGAATAAATAATATTAAAACTGAAATCTGAAGGGGGGAGGGGAGTAGGAAAGAAAGAGGAGAATATTCCAGGTGTAGAGATTAGCATGTGCCAAGACCCTGAGGCTTGGTGAGTTCAAGAAGCTAAAAGGAGGCCAGAGTGGTTACAGTTTTGGGGAAGGAAGAAATTCAGCTAAGGCAAGGGCAGCAATAAGCATGGCCTCAGAGATCATGTGAATGGTCTTTGCATTTGATTTTAAGAGGAAATAGAAAGCCAGGGTTTTAAGCAGAATAGTAACAAATAGCTATTTCCATTTTGGAAATTTTCTTTTAGAAAGAAAAATAACAACAAAAGTATTTCAAATCAATTGTTATCTATAGTTTAGGAGTTCTTGGATGTAGATTTTTTAAGGCCAATTCAATAGACTCACCCTATATATGAAAATATTGGATAAAAGTGTTTTTACCCAATATTGAAACATTAGCTTCCTTTTTACAGGGAGCCTGGGACAGTGACAGGAGCTCAACACTGCAGCCCGGGTCCCCTGTCAGTCCAAGGCCATGGGGCATGCCTGGCGCAATAGCAGCAGATGGTGGAAGCTGGGCAGCAAAGGACCCTTCTTCCCACCACCCTGGGGAGTTGAGGCAGGAGGCAGCCCATGAGCATTCCGTCAAGAAACCTCCATGTGCCATGGAAATGCAAAATGATGCAATTCCCAGACCGGCTGCGGTCAAAACACAGCTGGATAAATGACAGCATCTAGAACCTGACAAATTGTGAGAGTGTTTTTCTGCTCAGGAGTGCAGGGCTGGGTCACTGCCGTGCCAATTAACTGCAGTTGGAGTTCAGGGGATGATCGCAGGGACCTCCAAACATGTACATCCAGAAACGCTGTCTTAGTGATGTGAACACACCAACTTGGGGTCACCATTTGTTGCGATGCTTTTGAGTTTATTTAAAATAATTTTTTAAATCACAGTGCTCTATCATCTCAGGAAATCACGGTATTGGAAGTAATTTACCACTTGGCCGCTGAATAACAGATGAGATGCTTCCAGCCAATCCTCCTCTCCAGGGTTCCTAAATCAGATGGGCATGTCCTGACCTCCAGGTTATTTGAAGGGCAGGGGAAGCTGCCAAAACCCACCCTCGTTTCTGGAGGAACTCAAAGCTTTAGTGGGCTCTGGAGCCGCGGTAACCGGCATCTGGTAGTCAACCTTTTCCTGTAATGAGGAGGTATAAATATTCACATCAGGAACTGGGACTTTTGTAGGCCCTGAACTGGTCTTCCAACCTGTTACCTATTATGCTGCACACTTTATATACCCCCGAATACAACAAGAAGAGACTTGTGAGTGTTCTATAAAGCCTGCCACTGACATCAGGGTGGGTCTTCGAGGCTTATGGTTATCCTAATAAAAGCAAGGAATGTGTAACAGGCTGTAGCCAGCAGACCACCAACCACTTTATTGTTGAAGCACAAAAGAAAACCTCTGGTAAACCTACTGTACCTGCCTCGCAGCGTGTGGCTGTTTCTTAACCCTTGAAGACTCTGTTATACGCCCAACTTCAGACGACATCTGTATGTTTCTGGTTTCCCTCCCTATGACGAGTCTGCTAAGTTACACGCTTAGACAAGACATACCTATTGATGGAGCGGTTATGAATTACAGATTGGAGGTTACAAATCAATTCAGGATTTTTAAAATATAAATTCAAACCAGATCTCTGAAGCCAGCTTTTCCTCAGACAGCATAAGCAGATGGGCAGCCAGGCGGCCCTATGATAGGTGTGAAGGAGGTCTTCTATGACCCCAGACTCCTTTCTTGATCTCTTCCTTTTTCCATGGCTACCCTCATGCTCAGGAACTCAGTGTCCTATCCCTACCAAAGTGCAAACACAGGAAAGGAACTGTATCAGCAGGGGAATAGCAGGAAACTCTCAAAAGAGTTATTAACGGAGGAGAATGAAATGAAGTTGCTATTTAGCCAAGCAGAGGCTGGTAAAGGGCCTCGGTGAGAGGCTGGGGGAGCACTCAGGGACTCTTACCGACAGGGAGCTACTCCCACCCCAAAACCAAGGGGCCAGGGGTGGTGGAGCCCTTATGAGAATCTGGCAGGAGCTTCAGCAAGAGAATCTGCCTACAGCAGCCAGCCTCCTGGGGGCACAGAATAGGCCATGGAAGGGCAGAGAATCCATCTGGAGGTGCAAAAGAAATCCAGATCCAGCACAGGATCTGACATCAGATTATGTAGTCTATTACCTTGCTCAGATTCTTTAGCACCCCAAACCTAACAAGTATGAAAGAAAAGTTAGCGGTCGTGTGGGTACCTTATTTTTAATCCTTGTCCTAAAGGGTTTTCCAGCATCAGTGAGCAGATATGGAAGGGGGGAAAGAAGGAGCTGCCTCTGTTTCCAAAATCACACCCAGTAGTGGCCTCTGATCTTGAGGATGCTCAGGGATGAGGGGGGGCTTCCAGAGGAGACCGGATACGCCTGGTGCACTAGGTCTTCCGCCCTCCCAAAGCGCTGTCATCCACTGGACAAGTATGGGATGCACTACAACATATCTGCCTTGAAAAGAATTCTCCCATTAAGCTTATGTAGGAGTCATGAAGCCAAGCCCCTCATCTCCATCCTGCACTTTTTACCAAGTCTACTCAATAACTTTCCTGCTTCTATCTTGCTCCCTCCAAGCCACAGTCCTCCACGTAATCATCAAAATATCCTATCTTAAAAAAAAAATCCCCTGGACTTCCCTGGTGGTCCCGTGGTGAAGACTCTACGCTTCCAGTGCTTCCACTGCAGGGGCCGCGTGTTCGATCCCTGATTGGGGTACTAAGATCCCGCGTGCTGCATGGTGTGGCCAAAAAAAAAAAGAAAAAAAAGCCTGCTTGAAATCCTGCCATGACTCCGCATTACCTACAGTGTAGACTGCAAACCCCATGGTGGACTCCCAGGTACTTCCGTAGCCTCATCTCTTTTCAAGTCTCCTCCTTGCCCTTCAGGTACCAGCCACGTCAGTACTTTTGCTCATGTCATCCAAGATGCGTGAGCTCCTTTTCTGGGTCTTCTGCCCCTATCGACTACCTGCCTGACTCCTACTGGTTGTTTTGAGAAGCGTCTCAGGAGTAAGACCTCTAGGCTGAGATGCAAAGACGCTATCACCCTGACCACCCTCCAACACAGCACTCCCACATCACACTGAAATGTCCCAGCTCGCCACTGGCCCTGGGAGCACCATAAGGGCAGAGACTGTGTGCTATTCACGAATTCATCCTCCTAATGCAGCATCCAGCAAGAGCTGCCATTAGAAACTATTTGATGAACTAAACTAAATGATGACTTGCCAGAAAGAAAGTGCTCCTCCAAAGCAAAGTTCCCTGGGCGTTAGATTTTTTTTTAAGCACTATAGGAGTACAACCTGTATAGGTATTTAATTACTGTTGTTAGATCTCTCTCTATATTCCACGTATACCTCAGACCCTTAAGAATTGATTTAAATGAAAAATCAAACAATTTTGAAAGCCGATTGATTAAAGAACGTTTTGGTGGAATAATTGGAAAGAATGGAAAAATAAACCATAGAACATCTGACTTAGGGAGGCTTTAAAATACCCTCTAGTAGAAGAAGTAAAGTGACACAGTTACCTGAAGACGATAGTAGAGATCATTTGGAAGCGCCAGCCTTGATAGGCTGACCTCCATGTTCCCATGGGTCTTATTCTTTCTATAATTCTAAAGTGGCTTTAAAATACAGGTAATCAACTGCTCAGGGGAGACATAGTCACTTAGTGTCTATCGCTTCACAATTGTGTAGCTACAGGATTACCTCGTGTAGATTGGGATCTGTTTCTAAGAAATGGGAACGCCTAATGAAGTGGGTCAAACATGTCTCACTTCTCACAAGCTATAGCCTCTGGCAACATTATTTATCCTCTGAAATCAATATACTGTAGATACCTTTATCTTCCTGGTGTTCTCTAGGGCTCCTGGAATGGTGGGTTGGACCATATCTAGACTGCAGCTTCATGCATTCAACTGGAGATCACCCACTGGAGTTACTGGAAAATGTCCATTTTTACATTCAGCATGTTATCTCAACCATCAAAATAATCTGGAGTTGGTTTATTTTTTGGAAAACTCTTTGCTGCAAACCAAAAAACTGTCAGTCATGAAAAGGATGGTCATGATAGAGAGACCTCAGCAGTGCAAACAAAGCAAAGATATTGGCTGGCATCATACAACCTGTAGAAGGCGCAATGGAGGGCCGGAGTTTGTTGGCAAATGGCTCTCAATCTACAGAACAGCTCACCAACACCGAAACCATTGGCACCGTCTGGGGGTCTAAACAAGGAAAGTCCATGGGGTCAAAAAGAGCAAGGACGTACCTCAGAAATTCCAGCTCCTTTTGACAAGTATCCAGTGCTGGGACTGAAAATTGACACCAAATTATTCATTAAAGGCCCCCTACACACACCACCACCACCACCCTTGCAACACAATACTTTCTTCCCTGCCCCCTTGAATGTGAAGTTGAAACTAATTGAATTCAGCGGGAATGGGAAGCCCCAGCATTACAAAGCAGTGTATTTCATCGTACACGGTTTAGTCTAATTCTGGATAAACCGCTCATAAACCACCTCTCCCCACTTTTGTCTCCGGCTGAAGAGGCGTCAGTGGTGCCCGCAGCCTCCTCTGCACAGCTGCTTCTCCTCTGACACTTGCTGCTCAGACACAGGGCCCTTCTCCAGAAGTTGATGGTAGAATCAGGGAGCAGAGACGACAGTCATCCACCCAAACGCAAACTCCAAATATGAGAAAGCATCTGTTGTGCAATTTTTTTTTTCAAGTGCTAAAAATCTTTTATTGGATTACTTTGTAAAATAATTTATATAAAGTCATGCTTGTAACATTCTTGCCTCTTGTGGTCTTAGATTTCACACCAAAGAAGATTGAGGGCTAAGAGTACCATTACAAGAAGAAGCATGAGGGAGGCAGATGCTCAGAGAGTCTGAATTCATGCCTCCATTTGAGACACAAAGAGAAAATATAGGCCTGAGAGCTCCTTGGAAGGCGAGATAAGAGAAATTATAGATGAGGGATCTCTCTGTCACATCATAGAAGGATATCTGCCCATACTCATAGTCCGGGAAAACTCCAACTTTGTGCATTTGCTCTCTCAAGGAAACCCTTTTTAAAGGGGGAAAGGCCCAGAAAGTATAATCAGTTCCCATCATGGATTCTGTGAATAAGACCTTATCTCCGGAAGCACTTCTGCTGGCAGAGCTTCTGTGTACGCCCAGCTGCCACTGTGCTGCCTTTTCCACATCCACCTCCCAGTTCTGCCACCCTGAGGTGAAGAAGCTCTCCACGCCCAACATGGTGGCACTGAAGTCAAATCTCTCTGGGTGACCGGGTACATCCTGCTGCACATTTCTGAGTCTCACACTTCTCAGATCCTCAGATAAGACCAGACAAGGATAAGCTGTTTTAGGGTCCAAAGTTATAGGTCTTTGCAGCACTTTTAGCACTTTGCTCATTCCTGTTATTTGGCATAAACTCAGATCTGTGATTCAGGGGGGCTCTAGACACTGAAGCAGTAGTGACTCACTCCTTTCCAAAGAATTTCTTGCATTCTGGAGCAATGCTGAGGCAGATTGCCCACATTTCTTCTCTAGCTCTGCAGTGATTTTTGGAGGCTGCAGATCTGTTCAGAGAGCCTGACTTCACTCTCCCTCAGTTTATTCATGTTCTCTCTCCACAAACAGTTCAGTCTCTGTAGTATTTCCTGGAACTTCTCCTTTAGCTTTGTGGCAAACTCCATCAGTTGGTTCTGACTGGCTTCTCTCAAGTTCAGGTTGAATCCGCAACCTTGCAGGCTCTGGAAGTTCACTTTGTTTTCTTCAATCATCAACCGGAACCTTATCCTATATTCAGACTCAATCATCACTTTAAAATTCTGCTCTTCTTCCTGCATCATCACCATTCTTTCTTGCTCATCAGCCAATATGCTTTTAGCTACTTCAAGTTTCTCCTTCGGTGTGTTCAATATCTCCTGGAATAACTTCCTATAATTCTCAGCAGCCTCTTGTACTCCATACACCACCTGATTCTTGTACTCCTGGGACTTGAAGTACTTGTCACAAAGCGTGATTTGGTCATCATGGCAGAACAGCTGTGGTGGCTCCAGATGTATCTCACAGCAGGCATCTTCTGGGATTTCTTGCTCTAACTGGGAGCGGAGTCTTTTGGACATGCTGGCAGGCGGCCCTAGTTGAAGATTGGGCTGTTTCTGTTGTGGAATACACCTCCCCGTACTCTGAAAAGGAAAAGAGTGGCGGTGTTCTGGGGCAGACACACTTGTTAACCTTTGTCCGCAGTAAAGCATCAGCAGGTCAGCGCATCCTGGACTCCTCAAATGCAGCAAATCTTCAGCAGCCATGTGCTGAGCTCTCAGCAGTCAACATAGTTGGCCAGGACCCTCCTCTTGGAATGGTTTCTTCTCTTTGCAATCAAGATCATGTAAATGACATCCCTCCTACGTTACTCGTCTGTTTCCCAGCATTCTTTTTTGACTGGGAATCCTCTCGAACCTCTAAGTTTTGGGGTGCTTCCAGGATCAGTTCTGGTCCCTTACCTTATGCTAGTTCCAATGTCTCCCTAGGTAATCACATTGACTTCCCTGTTGTGTAATTTTGAAGGTAGGATGTTGACACAACAATTGTGAAGACCATGAGGAAAAGGTATTGAGGTTATCATTTCATCCAGTAATTGCTATACTTGGTATTTACCCAAATGAGTTGAAAACTTATGTCCACACAAAACCCTGTACATAGATGTTTATAGCAGGTTTATTCATAATTGCCAGAACTTGGAAGCAATCAAGATGCCCTTCAGTAAGTGAACGGTTAAGTAAACTGTAGCACATCCGGACAATGGAATATTATTGAGTGCTAAAAGGAAATGAGCTCTCAAGCCATAAAAAGACATGGAGGAAACTTAAATGCATATTTCTAAGTGAAAGAAGCCAGCCTGAAAAGATTATATACTATAGGATTCCAACTATATGACATTCTGGAAAAGGCAAAACTATGGAGACAGTAAATAGATCAGTGATTGTCAGGGGATACTGAGGCAGGAGGGATGAATAAGTGGAGCACAGAAGATTTTTAGGACAGTGAAACTATTTTGTAAGATACTACAATGTTGGATATATGACATTATACATTTGTCAAAACCCGTAGAATGTACAACACAAAGAGTGAGCCCTAATGCAAACTACGGACTCTGGGTGATAATGACATATCAGTGTAGGCTCATCAGCTGTAATAAACGTACCCTCTTCTGTGGGATGTTGATAGTGGGGAAAGGCATGCAAGTGTGGACAGGGGGTATCTGGAAACTCTCCATACTTTCCACTCAATTTTGCTATGATCCTAATACTGCTCTAAAAATTAAGGTGTATTTCTTTTAAGTCTAGCACACTAAAAAGAAAAAGATACAGAGGAAGCAGAGTAAAAGTGAGTCTTTTAAACATTTGATTTAAATATCAGTGTTTGGTTACTGAGAGGTGTAATCACAAGGGATGCTTTATTTTCGACATGTCCTTATTGATGCAGCCCCATCCTCAACAGACCACTTTCCTCAGTATTAGAACCCCACTCGTGCCTTCCCCAGTATCAGAACCTAGCCATGTCAAGCTGTTTCCTGCTTGGTCTGCCCATGTGGCCTCAGGAGAAGGCCCTGAAGTGGGGAGGTAGGAAGACCATGGCTTCCCCAGCGCCCGTTTCACAAGCACCCACAGACTCAGGATCTGATCTGAATGGCCTGTGTGAACTTGCCCTGAATTCCTGCAGGAGGAAGCTGCTGCAGCTAAAGACTAACTTCCACCCGAGACTGGATAATCACTACGGATTAGACAGTCATTGCTCTATTAGGTGTGAGTGATCACTGAGGCCAGTCTAAACCCCGAGGAAGTATCTGGCTGAGAATGGCCTGGAAGAATGGAAGTACACGCAGCTCCACTCCCCTTTCCCTACTTACCAGCCTGATAATGACACACAGAAAAGAGACACAGCATATACTCAGGTTTAACAGCAAGAGTGAGCTAAGGCTAATCGTTTTGTGATAAGAGCTGACTAATTTATTTCTTTGAGAAGTTCGAAGTACAGACTTGAAACCTACTGTTCATACACAGAGTCATTATTAAAGCATCCATTTCCCCAACATTGCAATCCCACCTCCAAAACCACAGATTCTTTTCTCCTCAATCTCTCAGGCCTGGTGTCTTTGATATTTCTTCATTCTGCTGCCTGGAATAAAGGTCCTGGTAACAAACAGTGCAGACAAGCAAGGATGCCTTTTAAGAGTACGGTGGACAAGAGTGACCCCTGCTGGACGAATGAGGACAAACTAGCACAGCACAGGACTAACACAGGAAAACAGAAGAAAAATATTTTAAAGTGGTGCTTTTGGAGGAGGAGAAGAAAATGTTTTGCTTAATAATCTTTTTAAACTTTATTGGATTGAAAAACAAACCTGAAAGACTTCTT
This sequence comes from Balaenoptera borealis, assembly GCF_965194805.1. NCBI lineage: Eukaryota > Metazoa > Chordata > Mammalia > Artiodactyla > Balaenopteridae > Balaenoptera > Balaenoptera borealis. The sequence goes on along the minus strand of NC_138866.1, from coordinate 39,725,398 downwards.
CTTTTTTAGGTTTCTAGAAACGAACTTGGTTGAGTGTTTGCCACTTCTACAGCACGTTGATACTTACGTTAAGTGATTTTTTAAGAGCTCCGACTCTTCGGCACGGGTTCTAAAAGCAGCTTAATAGCGGAACTGTTTCTTTTCTGTCTAATTCCCTGCCAGGACTCCAGGTTGTTTGTGCACAGGCAGGAGTGGATCTACTTCGTGATCAGGAGTAATTCTGATAAACCTGAAAGCATACGGTGGACTTCAAGACTGAGCTTTCAGAACCGCCTGGGGAAAGGGATGTTTGAGATAGGTCAGCAGGGTCAGAAACATTCAAATAAAACTTGACATGTTTTGCCAAACTTTTTCCTTTGGCCACAATGTAATTTGGATATTTTCAGAATCCTTAGATCCTTAATTTGGAGGGTGAGTGCTTTTTTAAAAAGAGAGTAGGTTTCCTTATATATAACATATATCCTGATGTACTAAAGTATGCTCTTCTTTGCAATATCCTCTGTACACACTCTGTTTTAGGGGCATGGAGAAGACAGAGCTTGGTGTTTCCGTTCACTGCCTCTCATGTCAAAATGCCTAATCATGGGAATTCCCTGGTGGTCCAGTGGTTAGGACTCTGTGCTTTCACTGCTGAGGGTGCGAGTTCAGTCCCTGGTGGGGGAACTAAGATCCCTCAAGCTGCATGACTCGGCCAAAAAGAAAAAAATGCCTAAGCACATCGGCATTATGTGACTCTGCCACTTTTTTGACTCTGCCACTCCTCAGTTAGGCAACTTAGGGCAAGTTTTCTAAACTTCCTAAGCCTCAGTTTCTTACTCTGTAAAATGGGGTTGTTTATAGTGCCCACTTCAAGAGGTTATTGGGAGGATTCAGTGAGTCATGCTAAAAACTGTCTGCTAACACCCCAGGATAATCCCAGTTAGCTTTAGATGAAAATGTTTAATCTTAGAGATGAAGATACAGAAAAATCATGATTTAAAAAAAAAAAACACAACACACTGAAAGACTGGCAATTGTATATGTCAGTTTTTGAGAGGGAAGTCATTGATGGTAGGTAAGCCTTTAATTTGGGGCAAGAATAAAAATGAGTTGATTTTAGTTTCTCTGGCTCTGTGAACATCTCCACCAAAGGACAGGGTTAGAAGCCTTCAGGGAATTTTAAACCACTTTTCAGGATGGACTCTGGTCTTCTTGGTGTAGACAGGCTCCCCCGACCCATCATCCATGCAACATCTGTTCCTCCTTCACTAGTTCTGTACCTGCCAGGTGTTGGAAGAGATGCTGATAACAAAGGTCCATCGTCTGCCTGTGAGAAGGGCGAGATCTGTAGGGGGAAGGGGAGAAAGTTTCTGAGTTCTTCAGGATCCTGAGATTTGTACCGTTCCTTCCTCACTACAGTCCAACACACTCTCAAAAGGGCTTGTCGAGATCTTTGGCAACCATTCTCCCGCACTGACCAGGATTAGAGTTAGAGTTGAAGACACAGAACAGAGTAAAATCAATTCCTTTCAAGCCAGTTTAGCCAACTGGTTTAACCAAACCAATTTTTCAGCATTGTCCTTCAACCTCTTGGTAGGATTAAGGGAGCATCTTTCCCTTCAGTAATTGGATTGTGGACCTCACAAACACCCAGCAGGAAAGAGGTTAATTGAAAGGGTTTGGGTTGTTATTTATATGCCACGTAAATACCCAACTGGTCCTGGCCTTTGCAGTTGGCCATATCTCAGCAGGGATGACAGGATGAACTTGACACTTGCTGGATTGCCGGGAGAGGTCTTGGGATTTGGGAATATAGACTTTTGAAGTTTGCCATCCACGTCAATCTATTCCGTAGGCCAAATCTTCATAATCACACCTGTCCTCCTTATGAGGGTTTGATTGTGAATCAGGCAATTTTTGCCTTTTCTCCCCAAAGGAGAGATCATTATCTTAAAAAAAAAAAAAAAAGATTGTCTTATAAGAGGCAAGTTCAAATACAGATGAAAATAATACTACTTCTTAGCATTTCCACCCCATCTTTCATCTACAGAGCTCAAAGTACTTGGTAAACATTAATTAATTCTCAAAACACCCTTGTGAGGTAAGTAAGGGTATTATCTTTATAATAATATATAAATACTGGCTGGTTCATGAAAGCAGCCACTTTAAAGGGACAATTCTGCAGGATCAATTTCAAAAACAACCTTCTTACCTGGTGTAGACTTAATACTTTTGGGTAACACATTTGGGAGTGCCAAATTTACTAATGATACGATATCCTAGAGGGTGCATATCCACCCTTTCAAAGTGATTTCTTTAGTGGATTTCGACAGTCTTATCTATTTTGAGGAGTTTTTTCATGTTAAAAAAATACTAATTGTGGCTAATTCAGTCTAAATTATGTCAGTCTCTACATATGAAAGAATCCCAAACTGTTCTAGTACATAAAGTTTAATGGTGAGATATTGAGATCCTATTTCAAATGCATGTGGCTTTAAAGGGGGTGTGATAATTTCTGGGTTTTGTAATGTTTTCTGTCATCATCTTAAATTTTGAACACATCGCAAACCATAGTTCCAAGACTCATCAAAATGGATAGCAGCCAGGTTTTCTAGATGAGAGACACTGACAGCTGGTGAAAGCTGACCAAGAATGAATTAAATGAATGAAATGGGCTCCTCGCCTCCAATTTCCTCTCTTCAGGTGGGTCACACTGAATGCTTCACACCAAAAGGTGGTCCATTTTTCTCCTGTATCCCTTCTGTCTTCTGTCTCCCTCAGCAACAGCTACAGCATAGCATCCTTTCCCGTTTGCTAACCTGGGTCTGACCGGCTGTTCATCAGAGTTGATTTCAGGGCGCAACACCCTCAATGAAGCTCACCCTACGTCACCACGTTCCATCGTGAGCGTCATCTCCATTTACGCTCAGTCTTCCTGATGACAACCGTCATCTCTGTGAAGTCTGACTGGCGTTTTGATCCTGGAAAGTCAATTCTTTAGTCTACTAGAAATTCTACTTTTTCTGTGTCTTTAAACTCACTCTCCATCAGGAAGTACGTTGCGTCCAGGAAGCACTCGGTAAACGTTGTCAGGATCTACTTTGTTCCGTTGAAATGGAAAAACATCCCCGGACTCTTGACTGAAACCTTTGTTTATAGTCTTGGTTAGGTAAATCCTCTACATGAAAATTTTACATATGTTGCTCCGAATTTTCTGCTTATTGATCCTAATTAGTGAATTGTTCTGCTCAACCTTGTAAGAAACTGTAGGTACCACTTAACTGTGCAATATTGATCCACGAAGTCTATCTGCTTGCCTCTGTCAATGGCTTTACTTAGCAGCCTCAAGAGAGAAAACCTGGTTTTGGTCTCATAACTTTGTTTGAGCTGACGGTCTCCAATCTCCAAAGTGGGATAAACCAGATTCCTTTACTGTGTTTATTTTGGCCCACCATGTCTCTTTATGGAGAAAATGGTCCAAATAAAGTGCTTCCTCTGTGTATTTTGACAGGAAACACTACTAATATGCTTTCCTTTTGTTGTGTGCCTTGCTCTTTTCTCCCAGTGTTGTTTAAATATTTTCAGTACAATGACATATTTATTAATCCACTCCTCTCTGCATGGGGCATGAAACGATTGGTTCCTCTGTAAAGCCCTCTTAGAAAAGGTGGTTTCTCCAGTGAGAGTTAATAATATTACCACTATTCATGTAAAAAACACTGAGACAATCTCTTAAAAATGGAACACATTTATCTAAAACAGCTGGTAAAGAAAGCACACAGGCCCAGCCAGAGGCAGTGAGGCCAGAGGTCAGGGTTAACACCGATCTCGGTGGAACTTTGAAGCTGACATTTTACAGATTATATGTGTCTCAGTGCACAGTGGGCATGGCATATAAATTGGACTTAGAGGCCCCTATTTGTTCTCTGCATTTTTATGAGCCCACAGAGCTCTTCTTTGAAGCAGAATACATCGAAAATAAAAACTCATTTTAATGTTGTGGAACTATTTACAATAAATCACATTTACATCCTGGCTTTTCTTAAGTATAAGATCTCTCTCTTTCACACACACACACACACACACACACACACACACACACACACACACACACACACACACACACTCACGGGGTCTCTTTTCCAACCTGGGTAGCATATTTTTTATCTTTACAGTATTGTAAGCCCAGCTTCCCTCTTTCTCCTTGCTTTGACTGAGGAGTCAGATCAGAGATGCAGCTATATTTGGTACCACAAGGATTACTATTGTTAAGTCATATGAGGTGATTCAGCTCCAGTGAGCTACTTTTTACCCCCAGGAAAATCCCCTGATACCATAAAATGCTGGCTATAGCATGGCCCTTCAGCACTAGAAGAAAGCATCTGATTTCAAAGAGATTGAGTTCCACTCTGGAACTAATTATATCATTCGTTTTATGGATTTTTTAAGTTGCTAGGTGTTTTGACTGGAGAAGGCTGGCGACCCAGAGAGAAACATGCACTGGCAGAGTCTGCCATGGGCACTTTAGCCACCTAATTAATTTTCAATAAAAGCTCACAATAGTTAATTTGCTCTAGACCCAATGTAAATCAAACGGAGACAAATAGGTTAAAATTAGAAATGCGTGATGGGAACCATGTTTATGGTCAAAATTACCTTTCACCCTGGAAATAACACAGATTGACAGGGAAAGAAAATGAGACCACACAGACTTTTGTTCAGATTGATTCTTAAGTGAATTAAAGATTTTATTAAGAGAAAACCAGAATCCCCCCCTCAGCACCCCCCCAAAAAAAAGATCTGAGATCTACAGAAAAAACGTTGCTTTAAGAAAAAGCATAGTTTAGAAAAATGTTACCCTAAAAAAAAAAATCACAGAATGAAGACACTGTTTCCATTATACCAAGTTGCCTGGTGCCCTCTCACTTTCTCCCAGGCTTAACATAGTGTGGGTATAATAGTAAAAATACTATAAAGTTATTAAGTTCCCAGGTCTAAATTGCCAGACTTGCCTACCCAGTGCTATTCCTTTAGCTCCTACTTTTCAAAACACTGCTTTCTAACATCAAACAACCATTTTTACTTTTATGAGAACATAGACATAGATTTCTTATGATTTTATAATGATACTTCAGGCCTCCAATTAAAATACCTAGACAATATAGATATCTTTGGCTCAGTCCATTGGACAAATATTATTATTAAGCTTCTCTCCAGGATTTTATATTTGCAAAATATTCTGTGGGCTTTAATCATTTTAAATTGCCTTAACTTTGCCCATTTTCTCCATGCCTCTCTGTTATTCCTTAGGCAACCATTTCATCTTAACCCACACACTGCTCATGTGATGCAAGGTGAACTAAGCTAATTTTTCTTTAACATATTGGAATGTTAGTTTCAGAGATGGTTAGCTTTTCCCTTGTCCTTTGCTGAACATGGCAATTTAAACCACCTCGGATTCTATTTTTATTCCACGTTTGCCAAGTTCATGAAGTAAATTCCCTCCTTTCCACTCAATCTGGTTTTTCTTCCTGCCCCAAAGGAATGATGTTGTCACTGTAATGTCTTCTAATGCACTATAAATGCCGTGATGAATTGGAGGCAGGCTGGTTTCTTCTGAGCAGGAGTCCATTATCCTGTCACAGTGTTCCTTCCCTGTAACTTAATTTTTATTGTAACAAATGACTAAGTACCAAAAAATGAAACAATGTGATGGGCCAATCTAAAGTGGCCTGACTCTGATGGTAAGTGCAGCAGAGTGACAATTGTTTGCAGCTGCCTTCCAAGGGCTCTCTCCCGGATGACATCCACTATCCAAATTGGAGTTATCAAAAGCGTTTTCTGGATGTTTATGTAAGATCTGCATCCACATTGACTGCCTAACAATACTAATATAAAGTGCTTTGCGAAAGACATAAGATAAGCATTAAGAACAAGCATGTAAGAGACAATCTTAACTGTGTATTAGAATCACCTGGAATTTTGTTCAGCTGTGATGTAGGGCGCCCCCTCCCATCACAGGAGATGCCAATTTAGTTGGCCAAATATGGGGCCGAGGATTATGCATTTTAAACAAGCACCTTTCCTAATTTTGTTGGAGTCATATAGATTGTATTGTGAGAAGCCTTTGCCCAGAACTTCTGGTCAATCAATCTTTTCAATAAATATCCACTGTACACTTGACCCTTATTTTATAATAAGGTGCCATTTTTTTTTCTGATTGGATTTCTAACTAAGGTCGTTCTCTCAGATCAGATTTCCAACTTGAATATGATCTGTTCACACATGGTCCATTTTCCCTTCATTTGTTTTATAGATTGTCACCAACATGTCTAGAATATTAAAATCACCCCTATGTTACTGATGATAAGAGAATATTAATCTGGAATCCATAAATCCCAGGAAATTCAATCAACTTGTTGCGTAAGTGAATAGAGGCTTTTTACGAATTGGAGGTTTCATAGATTTCACCATATTCCCAAATGGGTCTGTGACCCCAAAAGAGGGTAAGGACCACTGTCCTGAAAGTGGACGAACTTAGTAGTATTGGCCTCATTAATATGAAAATTCCACATCAAATAAATGGTTGTAATGTCTAAACAGTACAACTTATTACATGTCTAAATAGTACAACTGATATTAAGATTATAGCTTTATAGGTGATTAACATTTTATAACCAAATAAAGTTTATTTCAAATCTTCTTACATATTCAAATGTTGTGTGACATTTGCAGTTTAATATGTAGTATAATCAGATTGTCCCAGAAGCACTGAAACTTCTTTCCTAAGAAATATTTAGTAACAAATGATAGAACCACTAGGTTTTGCTTCTAGTGGTTTAAATGGTGTCTATTTTAGAGGCAGCAGGAAACTGAACAAGTTTTTGGAAGATGGTGGAATCTCAGCATCAATCCATCTATTAAATATTTATTGAAGACCCATCAAGAAAAATGAAAACTGTCGTATGTTTATTGGAGTCTGAGGCTAGCAGATTTGTGAAATATCCCAGGTTCGTCTAAACACACCCGCACCTGTGATTCTCATGGTGGAATTCTCCAGCCATTAAACTACCAGTTGAAGTGATTTCAGTAAAAATCACAGTTGACTTTATCAATCCATGTAATTTATAAGAACAAAGGGGCTGACTTAAAAAAGAAAGTTTGACCATCACTTAGTTTAAAAGGCTGGATGATAATGGGAGAGTGTTGGGGAAAGAAGCAAAAGAACAGGTTTCTGAATAAAAGCATAAATCCTTAATCCATTGATGGCCACAGAATAATGATAACCATATTGGATAATCATTGTTGGTGGTTACAAAAGAATGGAAGCCATATCAAAGAAATATCAAATATTCTAGCTCTACCTAAACAACTGCTGGTAGTGAGACAAGATGTCCTTAAAAGGATCTCCGAATATTTCATTTTAATCATAAACCATGAGGTGTTAAAGGGGTTAATGAGGTCTCAAGTCATTGTCAACTAATTATCTTTAAGTTGTTGTCATCACATTCTAATTGTTATGCTTCTGCCAGCTCCACCACTGGGGGTACCCAATCTTAGAGTAATTGGTTAAACACACACACACTTACACATACACACACCACACACACACACATACCTGATGGTTAACCTAGCTGCTGCTTAGTTTGTTAACTTAAACCATTGCTGTCACTAACACACACGTGCATGCATACGTACACACATACTTGCATACAAAAAGCTTTTAGGAACTTTCATCTTTTTAAAAGGGCAGGGGGAAAAATCAATAAAGTGGTAGCCTGGCCAGCAGTAGGGGATGGTTGAAGCAGCATGGGTGGCTGAACTGTATGAGAAACAGATGTAAGCTCTTTGGGGCTAGGGCAGGCCTTTCTCTTTACAACCAACTCAACCAGCCAATGGAAAGCAATTAATGTCCCTACCATCAGTCACCCAGCCCTCCCCCCCAAAGATTATTCAGTCTGTCTGTTGAAGCGAAGAGCAGAAAGGGGCATCCACCCAGCTGGGGAAACTATGATTTTGGCTCACACTTCACTCAAGTACCACGTAGTCTTAAAAATGATTCGTTTCATGGTCTGAATCAGCAGGGAAAAGCTTTCTTGCTGTTCCGTTTTGTACATTCTACCATCAGACAAATCTAAATTCACCTATTGCTCTTTACATTCATCTCTCTCTTTTTAAAATTTGTTTTCCTAGCCTGGGAATCCTTGTGGAGTTGATAAAAGACAGGGACCTGACACAAATGGGTCATTGCCGGTATGGTCACTTAATCGCCTTTCAATGAAGTTAGATGTTACAAACTTAAGGATTTGGAATGATTCAACCACTTTGGAAAAAAATGGCAGTTTCTCAAAAGGGTAAGCAGGTATCTACCCTACAACTCAGCAATTCCACTCCTAAGGATTACCCAAGAGAAATCAAAATAAATGTCTACAAATATAATCATATGGCAATGTTCATAGCAGCACTGCTCATAATACTTCCAAATTGGACACAATCCAGATGCCCATTATCCAGAAAGGATAATCAAATTGTAGCATATTCATACAACAAAATACTACTCAGCAATACAAAGGAATACACGACAATACGGGGAATTTCAAAACGTTAGGTTAATCAAAAGAAGGGGGCTATGAAAGAGTACATACTGTATAAATTCATTTATATGAAGTCCATGAGTAGGCAAAATTAATCTACAATGATAGAAGTCAGAAATCAAAAAGAGGTTGCCGCTGGCAGGCAGGTAATTGATTGGAAAGGGTCACATGGGAACTTTTTTGAGGTGATAGAAATACTCTATATCTTGTTTTAAATGATGGTTATGGTTGTGAATACAATTGACACAATACATTGAACTGAACACCTAAGACCTATACCTGGTATTGTGTGTAAATTATACCTCAAGTTTTTTAAAATTAAAAAGTTAAGGATTTTGGAAATACAGATGCTATAACAGGAAAAAAAGAAATGAATGTGGAAATCAGAAAATAGAGGAAATGGGGGGAAATTGATGATGCTGGGGGAAGTGAAACTCATTAAGGATGAGAATGTATGTGGATACATGTAGAAATACCTAGCCAGCTACCTGAAAGTTTCTTGAGTACTTACTATGTACCAAGCACTGTGCTAATCACTTTCTTGTATATTATCTATTTATCCTTCCCTTTTTCTTTGACCCTCCAGGGCACAGAATTGGATTAGTCCTATTCCTTGGTTCATTACACATTCTCATCATTAGTCCATGCATGGCTAGTTTCATTTAGTTATCTGGTTAATCTTATTCATAATATGTACTTGTAAGCCCTCCACCCAAGAACTAACTAGAACCTTGACTGTAACCTATTATCTAGCTATATAATCCTATCTCCCATTCTCCCACTTTCCCCCCACTCAAGGTAATCATCATTCTGAACCCTGTGTTTACCATTCTCTTTCTTTCCTTTTTGCATACAATTTTATTAATGCTTGTGAATTCTTACACATCTAGATTTAAATGTTACTTAGCTTTAATTTTATGAAAAAATATGTTCTACATAATCTTTTGGCATTTACTTTTTCACTTGATATTATATTGCTAAGATTCATGTAAATTATGTGTCTCTGTGTCATTTAATCTTTAGTATAGCCCTATGAAATAGGTGTGATAAAGTTGGGGCTCAGAGAAGTAAATTAACATGCCCAAGGGCACACAGCCAGGAAGTGGAAGAAGCAGGATTCAAAGCTGAGGCTCTTAACAAATATGTTACACTGCCTTCTCCATTCTATATTGTCAGCTATTTATAACCATATCTCTATCTCTACCTATACCTTACCCATACCCCCGTCTATACATACATATATAGAGAGAGACATAAATGTCAGCAAGGAGCCCAGGTTATGGAGCATGAAAGAATCAGTCAAGTCTATCTAATAATTTATGGGTCCTTATACTCTGGTAGAGAACATAAAATATAAAAGTTATATATACATATCATCTCAAGAATTTTAGTCCTTTAAAATTCAGAATATACAAGCAGGTAATGCTTTAGGAGAAGTGTCTGAAGCTGTAGTAGCATGTACGCGTGCAGACATGTGCACATGCACTTTCTGGGGTGTGTCTTAGAGCAGCATCCTTATTTTATTTCATTTCATATTCTAAAGGGGCAAATGCACAGACCTTGTTTAAGCAAGTCCTGCTCTGCACCTTATAACTGTATACCAGAGGCCATGGAAACTGGATCACTCTCTCAGGATGTCATTACAGCCAAGCAGAATCTCATTAAAAATCAATTCCTCAGGTCCATAAAGCTAGTTTATTTTATCTTCCTGGAGTGCCTGCTGCTAGCAGTTACACAGTTCCATTGTATGGCAGTCTTGTCTGCGAAGAACACTGCACAAAACGGCCATTTAAAGATTTTCCAATTTTATGTTAAACTTTATAATTTTGCAGTAGTTTAAGTTTACAGGGTTTGCTTCTCAAGTGTAGGGTATCTTGTTACATGTGCTGGAAGTCCATTGCCAGTCCTAGGTCCCACTAATTAAATATTTGCCTTTATAAACTAGGTGCTGTCCGATGTCAATGTGCACACTTAATTGGGTAGCAGGGTTTCCAGAGCTAAGAATGCCTGATTTGGTCAATTTCTGCGACTTCTCACCCATTGCTACTTTCTGACTGTTGAGTTGTACCCATGGCCTCTATGGGTAATTACACAAAAATCAGGTAGGGAATTTGTTCTTTGTCGTGACTTTAATTCAATATCTCTAAACATGCTAGAAATCGATATGTATCGGCCAACTTTTATAAATGGGGAGTTGAAAGCACATAGAGATTTAGTGACCTGTACAGGTCACACCCTGAATGAGCAACAGAGGCGGAAGGAATCAGAGAGGCTGCTCTGGCCCCATCTGGAATCTTTTAACTCTTTTGACCCCCTTCAGCGATTTAGGGGCTGGCGGATTTCAAAGATCAGTGAACTTTTTGGAACAGTGCTTGGCAGTGAAACATAGAGGCTTGGATTCCTTAGATTTTAGCTCTTCCAGGATGCAGGCTTAGTTTGCATTTTATTTTATTATTTTTTTATTTTATAAATTTATTTATTTATTTTTGACTGCGTTGGGTCTTTGTTGCTGCATGTGGACTTTCTCTAGTTGTGGTGAGCGGGGGCTACTCTTTGTTGCGGTACGCAGGCTTCTCATTGTGGTGGCTTCTCGTTGTGGAGCACGGGCTCTAGGCATGTGGGCTTCAGTATTTGTGGCACGCGGGCTCAATAGTTGTGGTGCACGGGCTTAGTTGCTCCGCAGCATGTGGGATCTTCCCAGACCAGGGCTCAAACCCGTGTCCCCTGCATTAGCAGGCGGCTTCTTAACCACTTCACCACCAGGGAAGTCCCTCAGTTTGCATGTTGTGAGGAGAATAAGGAGGGATGGACAAGTGTGAGTTGGGCTGGGATTAGAGTACAAAGAGGGTTAAGATCACTACAGACACCAAGTGCTCCTTCTCCCTCCACATGTTGGGGACTAAATAAGCATATCATTTAAAAAATGTTAGCAGTTGATATTGGAAGGAAACAAGTCCGAAATAAACCTCAATATAATCTGTTAAAAAATATTCAGTGGAAAGCGACAGGATTCTCCTCTGTTATGAACGCCTGCAATTTTGACAGTTGCATTTCTCTTCATGAAACCATCCCTGGGCACCATTCTCCAAGATGCCTTTTGTGGAGCCCTACGTCTATAAGATGATAATTGGTGTTTGAACAAAAAAGAGGTACTTGTTCAAATATATTTGCATATTTTGGCAAATTTGATCTCATTCCTGGAGATTCATAAGCATATGAGCATGTTAAAGGCTCTGAAAAGTCCTTCAGGGAAGAAAGCTTATTTGAACTTGTCTGACCATGGACTTTCCCCACATCGCAGCAAAACAACTACAAATAGCATCTCATGAAAATAGAAATAAGCTACAGAAGACATTTCAAGGGAATGATTAATCCTTCAACATTAAAACAAAAAATTAGTCCTATGCTCCGTCCACTGTAAAAAATTCCATCTAAATCCCAAGTCACAGAATTCTATCACTGGAAAGGAATCCAGTGGTTTAGTCTAACAGCCTCATTTCACAGAAGAGGAAGCACAAAACATTAAATAACTTATCCAGGTATCATGACAGAAGGTCAACTATACCCAGGATCTTTGCTTCCCAAGCCAGTGGTCGTCTGTGTCACCACCCTGTCACTCAAAGCACTTTAATATTGCCCCCACCTAAAATTATCTGTGAAGAATAATTTTTGTCTGAGCTTGAAAACACAAAACTGAAATGTTGCTACATCAGTGTTCTGTGCTAATGTTTGCCTAGGATGAGAGTAGGTTAGGAGAAGAATATTGAGAACTTGAAAGAAGTGTGCTCCAGGATGGGGGGAGAATTTTAGAGACCACTAATGCTTTTAGAAACATCGCAGATCCAGAAAGCATGCAGTGCCCAATAGACACTGAAGCTGCATAAAGCCGGCAGGTGGGAAAGTTGTCAAACTCGAGGAATTCTGGGAAGCGCAGAAAAGGTGGAGTTCATTGCAAGGAAATGCTAATCACTATTGGGAGAATTACTCACCAGCCTTTGAACCAGTGGCTTGACTCAGCACTGGAACAGAGATGGAGAGCGAAGGCAGATGGAAACGTAACTTCTGAAGGGCCAGAAGAGGAATTGTCTCATAAGAACGTGTAACTAGAAACAGCTTTATACACCTGAGTCATCTATACACCTGCTATTCCTCATATTTGTGTACATTTTATACTATCGAAAATTGGCATAAGAATCTGCATCTGTGTACACTTAAAAAAATCTGATTCTATGAGCTTTGCTAGGGAGGGAGGTAAGGAGGTGGGGATGGATGGTGGGGAACAAGAAACATTTTTGAAGGAAAAACAAAAACCTGATTCCTTGGTCTGGGTGGTAGAGGGTGGGGTTGAAGTGAGTCTTCAACAAAGCTCAGTCTAAATTGACTGGGAGGCTTTTATTTGGAGCTCTCCCTTGGCAATATTTTATCACAGTATGGTTTCCATTCTTGGCCGAGAAAAAGAACGGAGGTGGAATGGAATTGGCTCCGTCTTAGCTCTGATAAGACAGTCATAATAATGGAAGACATCTTTTCCCCATAACTTTGAAAAACATGAAAGCAGATATTGGCTCTGAGTATGTCTGATGGTCTAACTTTATTTCCTGTCAACAGAAATATCTCTGATTTATGTTTGGTCATCAAGTTCACACACTCACATACAACTTGTATTGGGAGAGCACAGAGAGATGTAATATACAGAGCCGTGATGTATGCCTGTCCAGCAAAGCTTCCTGGTCCAAAGGAGACCTCAGGGACTGAGAAAGACACTTCAGTATTCTCACTCTTCTGACACTATATCCCCCTGTGCATCCTTCCAGTGAGTTATATTACATGGGCTTCAGATGAGCTACATGTTGGCTTTGATCTCTGAGCCCCTCACCTACACTCTTTGTGATCCAGAAGGTTGGTTGGCCTGTATCCAATAATTGCGGTGGGATGCTGAAGGCTGAGGGGAGGATCCATGCTGGTATCTGGCACATTGTTTTATTCTTCTAATATCTGGATGCATCAGAGGAGTGAGAGGATTTTTTAAAAATTCCATTTCCTTTTCAAAACTGATCGATGGTCCAGGCAGTGGAAATTGAGTGACTATGCCTTTTCAGTTAATGCCTTCTTATGTCATCTGGTTTTGAATTCAGAAGTATTCTTTCCACTGCCCTGTTATTATGCCATATAATTCATTGAATTTAAGATGCCATCAATCATAACATGTCCCATTATTTTATGTACCACTACAAAAAAAAAATACTGCCAATTAAAGGAGGACCTAATAGTTCCTTATGTTTAAATTTTGTATTTTATCCTTTTTCAACGGGGTTCTTTTATACTTATTTGGATAGTTTTATTATGTGTCCCACTTGTGCAGACATAAAAAGGAAAATATATGTTAAATAAATTGGCTAAAAGTTTCTCCTAAAATTTCTTCATATCCAGAGTCCAACTCTTCTAAATCCCTCTAGAGACAGATTCTTCAATGTCTATACACAATGCAGTGTTTTGCCCCAAAATATGATGACAGTGCAACACAATAACTACATCATGACTGTGGCCTGGCTGACAGTGAATCTAAGTGACAGCAACTGTTAGAAGCCATGGATAGTGAGAAGCCAGGAAATTGAGACACATCCTGATTTTAGAGATGTTAAAACATGGGGGGTGGGGGGGGGGAGGTATATCTTAGAATGGAAGAAATATGGTACATCTCAGTCTCAAAGCGTGGTACAAGATTCATGTATACAAAATTTAGAAATATTTTACAAAAATTTCTCCTTTTATTTCTGAGGTTCAACATCAACCTCAGAAAGGAATGCAAAGTTTAAAATTATCCACCGTCTCAGTGTAAGCAGTTCACGGGATCCTAAGTAAGCATACTTATTTTACTTCTAGAGATACTCTATAGGCTTTCTTTTTTAAAAAAAGTGGCCATGGAGACGGTTTACCTGTCAGTCTATGAAGACTGTGAGGCAACTTCGTATAGTTCCTGGGAAAGGTTCTTGCCAATATTTATTAGCCTCTCATTGTAAAAAACCTAATTTGTAATTTCAAATAAATAACAATAAAAATTTCAAATGAAAACCGATATTTTCATGCCTATTTGGCAAAGTTATTTGGTGAAAAGAAGAATAGTAGCGGTCTTTTTCATTTTGGTGCCTAAGTTACAACAAAGTAGATTACATATACTTTTCCAACAATAGCGTGAAGAAACTTTTACATAGCTCTAAAATAAACACAATATTTTTAGCAGGAAAAAAAACTTAAATTGGTAGTAACCACTAGAATTATATTGGAAGGAAATATTCTGTTATTTGAATACAAATTAAAAATAAACACTCCAGTTTCTTTTTTGATAGATTAATTGGAACGTATTAAAACTCACAGAATTATTAGGCAACTTATAAGCATCATATTTTATTTACTCTCAGGAACCTTAATTTTGGAAACTAGTATTCCACGTGAGCATTACACAATCACATAAAAGATTTTTTTCCTTCCCACCTGCGTTAGGCCCAGAGGTAGTTAAATGCTGGTGATTCTGTCTCCGTCCAGCGGAGGGCAGTAGCGCACATCTTTAGAAGAGGGATTCCCGTTTCAGGTTGGACGAGCCTCACTCAGCCTGAGAAACCGTACACCGCGTTCCGTGTCTCTTGAGCCAGCCGCTGGTGACAGTCCTTGGCAAGGTCAGCAAGGCCACGGCGAGTTGTCTTCAGGGGGCCAGGTGGCAGCCTTGAAGGCTCCTCTTCCCAGTTCTGTGGGATGTACTCCCTCAGCCCAGGGGTGTGTGATGCAGGAAAAATGCAAGGCCCCGTGACATGCAAAGGATCTGGGACCGAGCCTCACCGCTTGGCTGCTTGAGTTCACCTTTGGCAACAAATTGGAGGGAATGTGGTTAAAATGCGACTCCTTCCCTTCCCAAGATATCGGCACTTAGATTGCATTTCTTCCTGTTTTCTGCTCTGATGCAGGACAATGAGGAGGAAACGTGGAGGCTTTGGTCCTGTAGGACCATCTTCCAATCTAAAAATTGCCTCCCTGTACCATCCCCGCTTAGAGCTTTGCTTCCTTCATGCTGTATTTGGACAAACTGGGATTGTCCAAGCCACCAGAATTCCCAGGGGACTGACTAGGGGGCATGCTCTGTGCCTTTGAATTCAATTAGAATGGAGTGCTTTGGGCAGTAGTCAATCTAATGACATTTTTATCATTCAACTTAAAGAAAATGTTAAATTAAAAGAATTTCCAAGTTCCTTACCAAGGTAACGAATGCTTTAGAATGACTTCTAATCGTTTGCATTGCGTGAGTCTGTAGACACACCGGAAACAGCACAGAAAGGAGTGGACTCTAAGGGCCTCATGGAGGTGTAGCATGAGAACCCTCCTTAGCCTTTCGCGAGGACAGGGTGCATTCCCTGGGCTATTACTCTTTCTAATACTATACTATATGCCCAGTTTAAGGGATGAGAGCAAAATGGACACCTGTGTATCCACCTCCCAGTTTAAGAAATAGAATGTTACCAGTACCTTTGGCGCCCCTGTTTGCCCGTCCCTGCTTCTTTCCATCTGCCGTCCCTGCTTCTTTCCATCCGCCGTCCCTGCTTCTTTCCATCCGCCTCCTCTTTTCTCAGAAGCAACCACTCTCCTAAATTGTAATCACTTCTGGGCTTTTCTTCATGCTATGATTCCCTCTCTATTCTGTGCCATTTGTCCAGTTGTCTTCCCTGGACCAAAATCACCCTGTTGTCTAAATTACTGAAGCTTTGGAGTAAGACTTCATTTCTGGTAGGTCAAGCGAGATTCCCCTTCCACCTCCTCACTCCCACAACCCCTGTTCCTTTTCTTCAGGGGTGTCTTGTCTATGTTTGTTCCTTCATGAGATTACTCTTAATATTCATAGAGGATGAGAAGCTGAGTGCCTTAGTGTGGATCCACAGTCTGACAAGCTGGTTTGAATCCTGGCTCTTTATTACTATCTGTGCTGCCTTAGGCTAGTTACTTTACCTCTCTCAGCTTCAGCTTCCTCATCTGTGACATGCACATCATAGTAGCACCAATTTCACAGGATTGTTGTGAGGATTACAATGGGGTAACATAGATAAGGCGCTGAGAACATTGCCTGGAAGGCGACACTATTGGCTTTGAATAGCTGAGAGCTTCTGCAGTCACATTTGACCTCCTGGCTGTCTCTTGCCAACCATGTCACCTTGGACCAGTTTCTTTATTTTTCCAAACCTCTGTTTCTGCATATGCACATGGGGATAATATTAGGGTTGTTATAAAAGTTAAAGGAGAAAACCAAGGAAATTACATAGCATGTTGTCTGGTAAATGCTTAACAATTTCATTTCAGCATTTTAACTAGATTTAATTTTAAAAGTGAATTGGGCCTTAGTGCTAAAAACTGTCTCTACACTCACTTCTGGGTATCTACAAAAACACTTGCTTGGGAATCCAAAACATTTGCCTGGGCGAAGGATAATGATAGTAAAGAGAAGTTTGCAAAACCACCTCTTGCTTTCTTGCAACTTTTCCTTGTTTTCATCTTTCTGAGGTGCAGCATTCTCAGAAGGAAAAACTGTTCCTGATTCAAAGCCAAACTCTCCTTCCTAGGCCTTCTCTGTTTCCACAGCCTGCTTTGCCGGCTTAGGGCTGACCAGGCAAAGCTGTTTCTTAACTTGTTTTCCAGAATCAGAGGAAAGTTTAACATAACAAAACTTTATAGCTCCTGCTTGGTAACATATATTACTTTAGAAAAATAAAAATACCTTTCCCTTATCATGCATTATTCTTTTACATGTACAATTTTCCTGACGTATTGAAGTAATATTCCACAGTTTGCTGTGACTTGGAGGTTTATGGCCCTTCTGTGGCAGATCAGACTAAACATAATTCATTCATAGCTACTTAGTGCTCTGGGAAATAAACCCCTGAACTTAAATAACTATGGTGTGACCTCTGTAAAATATTATTTATGGTTTTAAAACTACTATTATGTAGATATCAAGATATGCCAAATGTTATAAACCAAACACCAGCTGGCAAATGGGACAACTAGTATTCCATTTATTTTTGCTTTTCTTTCTGGATATTTCTCTGGAAAATGCTATTTTCACTTAAATGGATTCTGGGGTGATTATCTGGCAGAGGAAAGCAATGCTCATTTACATTTTATTATAGAATACTACAGTAAGTAAAAAAATTCCCTATAAAAAGCACCACAAAAATATAAACATTCCATTAACTTACTGCAGTTTAATAGGAAAGACACTGATTACCTTTGAGTATAAAGTAACTGTCCCCACTATCAGTGAACTAGTGTAACCCATCTGTTATTCATTTCTGCAAATTAGTTTATGGAGGAAAACCCCACTGCACATTGAAGTTACCCAAATGGGAACCCTAAGTTTAGTCTTTTCATGCTGTTAAAAATATGTGTGCATTCACAACACTCCTTATTGTAAGATTTTCAAAAGAGTAGGGTGTCATCTCCACACCTCCTTGGTTTCCTCAATGATTTCCTGTGCATTCGACTATATTGTAAGAAATAAGCCGTTCAGTGGTAGTAAAGTCATGGAATCGTCGGTTTCCTAATAATCATTCAACAAATGTTTGAGGACCCACCACATGCTGGTCACTCAGCTTGGCACTGGCAATAATAAAGATAAATGAGAAAAAAGAAATCCTCAGTGCTCAAAGAACTAACAGTTTGAATATGGAGGTAGATAACCAAATAAGAAATTTCCAGGCAGCGCATCAAGTGCTGTGAGAGAGGAATAAGCACAAAGGGAAGACGAGGCTGAGGACAGAGTGGAGGAGGCAAGGAGGGCTTGTGGAAGACTTCACAGAGGACGGAGACTCAAACACTGAGCATGGTCTTGAGGATGACTGGGGACATTCCGGTGGTCAGGTGGACGTGCAAGACCAGCACGGGCAAAGACACAAAGGGATGCTGGGTTCAGGCCTCTTCAAATCATTCAATACAGCTGAAATTTGGTGGAGCCTTGGAGAAAGAAAGGATGAAGATTCAGTGCGAGGCCAACCATGAAGGTCTTGAAGGCCCTGCTGAGGAATTTAGACTTCCTCCTGTAGGCTGTGTGTAGATATGAGAGAGTCGAAGTTGAGGGTCACGTGATGAGGTTGGGTTTTGGCTGGCTCCTCGTGGCTGGGATGTGGAAAATAAACTGGAGACCAATTAGCTGGCTCCTCCGACTTCCAGACGGAAAATAACAAAGTCCTGGGCCAGGGCAGTGACAAAGAGAGACCTGATTGAAAGTGCATTTGGGATCTGGAAGCAACAAGATCTGATAACCAGTTGGATGTGGGAAGAAACAGAGGGAGGAGTCAAGGAGGTAGTTCGGGTTTGGGGCTTGGATGCTTGAGTGGGACAGATGAGTCATTTTCAGCACCTGGGACTATTCTTGGAAGAATGGGTTTGGAGGAAAGGTCAATGGGTTTCATGCTGACCACGTGGAGCTTATGTTATTTGTAGGACATTTAAGTGTGTCCCAGAGGCAACTGGATGTGTGAGTTTGGAGAGAAGTTAGGGTTGGAGATAGAGATTATGCCAGTTATATATATGATGGTCAATGTTTTTAAAGATTCACGAAAGTGAATAAATGAGCTAATTTGCCTCCTAATGGTATGAAAGATACCATCATTCAGTTATTTGCAAATTATCTTGATGTAACAAGGTAAGTCTTCACCCCTAAAGCCCTGTAGGTAAAAACAAAAAGGGAAGGGTAAAAAGTGTTTTCCATTCTGTCATTTGCTATGAATAGGAAGTGATGCAGCTCTCATTTTGGATTCTTTAACAAAAATGGGATATGTCTTTTACTTATTAAAATCATAAAAAGACTTAATCAAGTCTTCCTTTGAGAATACTCAATTGATTGAAATCATTGAAATGATATCACTGCCTCATCCAGAGGTTGTGCTTTTGTTGTAGAAGACTGCCTACTTTTGTAGAGTTCCAAACAAAACTGAGCAAAATAGAAGGGAGTCTATTTCTCCCTTGTTAGTCTTGATGACTTTCTAAAAGCTCATGCATTTTGATGGCTAAGATTAATGAGACCACATAGTGTTAAGCACCTTGGACTTTCAGAACAAAGGCCTTTTAGAAGAACAAAGTATCATTATTAATGACACATCACTTACAGTTTTCATCAGTAATGTAAGGTTTCAGCCACTTTAATGGGAATTTAGTTAAGAGCTCCAATGTGGAGAGCAAGGCTATTAGAGGAGGTTCTTGACAGTAATACCTTTTGCTTCTAAGGAAAAAGACAAATCATACTGAAATTGATCAAAATGACAAGCTGAGAGGTTCAGAAGGAGGTGAGCTACCATCTGCTTACTAAATTTCTCAAAGGCTTTATCATCAATGAGTCCGCTGGTGAGCTCTGCCCGCTGCAGTGGGCTCCCTTTGTGGCCAAGTCTCCCCCTTCTGGACAACTTGCTGGCCCAGAAAAATGCCTCACGCTCCAAACATCACCTTTCTTTTTTATTTCCCCTCTCCTCTCCCTCCACACTCCCAGTCTGTGTTGGGTTTCACTGCCTCAGGATCTTCCTTTGTCCTATGGTGAGCTGCTCAGTCAAGTGCATGAATAAAGGAATGCCACCTTGCTGTGGTGAACTAATTTACACCATTACCACTAAAGGTGAGAATCATAATGCCAGGTGGCAAACCAGTGGGGAAGTATTTTTCCCTGAATACATGTTGTTAGTCTTATCAGAGAAATCATGGGGGATGGTGGTATACATAGAGTCAACAGTGTTTGCAATTTTTGCAAATTCTTTACACAAGATACTACTCTCATATAAGATCTCTCCCAGACCTTAATGTGTTTCAGTCAGATTCACTAAGACTCTCTTAATGACACTTTATAAATGACTCTGCTTTTGTTGGAGGGAAATTAGGAGAAATTCTCCTGGGGGAAAAAAACTGAAGTTAAAAGAACTGTAATTTTGTCGTCGAAATCAGTCAGCTATGTTTTATCTGTAGGAAAAAAAAAAAAAAAACCAACTAGAATGCAAAGAAATGCCCGATAAAAATAAAGGAAGAGGGAATTTACTATTATTACGAAACTGATGACTTATACCCAGGGGCATATAAGAAATTGATTACACTGCAGCTCTACCAATAACTCTTTGAGATCTTAGTCAAGATTGTTGAGATCCCCAGTGACAGGAAGAGAGCCACAGACACCGTAAGGCAGAAGGGGTTGTGGTTATATAGTGTGAAGTGATATTTGTTATTAAAGAAAATCTCAGACTATTATTCTGTCTCTGATTTGTAACAACTCTAACTCTGTGAATTGTTTAGTTGATTTGATTCTGGAGATTCTTGGAAAGACCTTCTTGTTATATCATTCTGTTTTGGGAGTTCCTGCCAACCACATTAATTAGTTTCTCTTTTGTTTGTGGTTTACAAAGTAGATCAAAGCACATTTCCAGTCCAATTGTTGAGGTTCACTCTTTTTTGTCTCATTCCAGATGACACAGCTCTAGCTAGGAAGCATTTACTGGACAACATGAGAATTCAAGTCCAGCTAGAATGCTGAGATACCAAACAAAATGCTACAGCGCAGGAGAATGTTTTGTTTTTAAAGTTTCTGAGGCATTGTAGTCCAAGATACCCAACAAATAATTGCAATTTAGAATTTGAGTAAAATGCAGAAATGGAGAAGTAAGATTACTGCAATCACATTCTTTAGTAACTTTTAGTACTAAATATTATTAAAAATTGACCACAGGACTTCCCTGGTGGCGCAGTGGTTAAGAATCCGCCTGCCAATGCAGGGGACACGGGTTCGACCCCTGGTCCGGGAAGATCCCACATGCCACGGAGCAACTAAGCCTGTGCACCACAACTACTGAGCCTGAGCTCTAGAGCCCGCGAGCCACAACTACTGAAGCCTGTGCTCCTAGAGCCTGTGCTCCACAAGAGAAGCCGCCGCAATTAGAAGCCTGCGCATCCCAACAAAGAGTAGCCTCCGCTCACTGCAACTAGAGAGAGCCCACGCACGGCAACAAAGACCCAACGTGGGCAAAAATAAATAAATAAAATAAAATAAATTTTTTTAAAAATTGACCAAATTTTACCAAATTCAAACAATAGTTGAAGATCATCTGATTTGTACTACACGTTGATGTTGATATAAGCTCAAATTCTGCATTGGGAAGTTAACACTGAAAGATTGAGTTCACTGTGAGCTTTATTATGAAAGATGATTTTCTTTCTGCATTATAAATCTGCTAATAACAAATGAGCAAAGTGGTTGCTAGTTGGTACCTTTTTTTAACGTTTGTGCCTTTAAGATCATAGTTCAAAAGAATTAAGCAAATGCGATAACAAAGGCAACACAAACATAACCTTTATTCTCTTTCAGAAACCCAGAGAATCAATAGGGCTTGGAACCATATTCATTGATTTAATCAGAATACCTTAAATTTTGTAGTCTCATTTAAAATGTTATAGCAATACAATGATTATTGTAAGAGTGATGGCAATATACATGGTTGTTCTCAACTAAGTAGTAAAAAAATGTAGTAAATTCTCTTATCCATCATAAAGAAGGGCTAGGCTAGTGAGCTGCTCGATCAAACATTCATAATAAATAAAAATTACTCTCTATCTATCTGATCATATATTCATAGCCTAAAATCACAATACACAAACTGACGGTAAAATTGTGTTACATTCAGGAGTTGGGAAGCCAGCACACTGGGATTATAAAACATTTTTTGGTTTATGTAAATACTGAGACAGAATCTCTAAAATCACAACTGTTCCAGAAGATCTGAGACACATGCCAATGAACATGCACGCTGTCTATCGGCTATTAGTTTTCAAAGGACTAGAAGAGTAAAATAAAATTAATGTAAATTATTCAATACAATTCAATATTGCTTTGACTACTTAAAAAAATACCTCAAGGTATTGCACTGCCTTATACGCATGAGCAAAAATGGTAGTAACTGGAAAGTAGCCGTAATTGAGAACAGGCACTGAGAATTCTGACAGAACACCAAATAACTGCTTTTGGCAAATAAACTGGTTAAGATGATCTCACTTTTTTAAAGTTCTTTTGCCATAAAAGGGGTTTTTAAAATTCTATTTTCTTAGAATAATTTTATATATATTAGAATGATTTTAGAGTAGTCAGAGTTTAACATTATCTCAAAGGTTCAAATAATTCTTAAGATTCTAGTTGACATAAGACTATATTCCTTAGCATTCATTTAAACATATTACTAAAAACAAACATGGTTCATCTGAGAACATAGATTAAAAATTTTTTTTTTCTTAAACCCAAGGGAAAAGGTATGAACATAGCCCTTTCTCTCTAAGCATAAAAAGTCATTTAGATGACAAAGAGGACTGAGTCCAGAGTCAGGAGACACAGATATGACTTTAGGGAAATCACTTTCCCTCTAAGATCCCCTCCGGCTATCTGATTCTAAGGTTAAAACATTCCCTCTGAACTATACAAACTGACCTGGCATTTTCAAGTTTCTACACGGTTCCTGGCCGCCCCCCCCACCAAAAAAACCTTTTAATTTCTTACACTCAAATATCAAATGAATTGATACAAACCCTGCTCTGCAAATCTGTATGCCAGCTTGTTGTTTTCACTTATTCTGTACATTGTAGAGAGCTTCCTATGTTCAAGAAGGAGTGCTAGACCAAACTTGCAACATTATGCTTGTCACTGCCCCTGGGAACAAAGGACCCCCTGGAAAACTGGATGCAGTGATTGCGTCAGGCCCAGCTTCAGACACCTGAGGAAATAGGGAAACAGGCAGTTATCCTACTTGCTCCCTGGTTCAGGGCACTGATTCCCAAACTTGAGGGAATACAGGAGGAATCTCCAGATGGGTTTGTTAAAACCGCAGCTTCCAGGGTCTCACCGCAGCCTTATTGTGTCAGAATTTCTGGGGATGGGGCCTCCTAATCTACCTACATTTTTAATCAATATGTTCTCCCCCACCCCTCCATGCCTCTGCTGGTTATTTGTGGGCTTCCCTCTCTACACTCCCACCCCCCAAAAAAGAAAAAAGAAAACCACTGTACTGTAGCGGTTAAAGCTTTAGAGTCAGCGTCAGGAGGCAATGAGCAGCTGCTAGATCTGGAATGAGTTATTTAACATCTCTTCACCAGATGGGGGTTGAATGAGAGGAGTCTAGCCGTCCCTTCCTCTCTCAAAGAACCTCACATGTCAACTGGTCAAGGAGATGGGGAAAATGTGCAGGGATGTCTCACTCTAGCAGTTCAAACACCCCAGAAGAGTCTGGAAGCCCCCGATCGGGTGTAATTCCTCTCTCTCTCTGGTCCCCTCATCCACAACTGGAGGCAAAGTGAGGCGAAGTTGGAACTGGGTGACAGTCGGGAGGGAGGAACCAAAAGAAGCTTGCAAGAGCGTTCTGGCAAGAAGCAGAAAGGGTACTCTGAAAGCAGGAATTACTCGTCGTCCTCGTCTTCGTCGTTCTGGTCCTGGTAGCGAATGTAGACGACCAGCATGACAAAGCCCATGAGGATGCAGAGGGAGCCGACCACCAAGTAGGCGATGCCCAGGAACGGATTCTTGCCGCCCATCCACGAGATGCTGCTGAAGGTGATGAGCTTGTGGCCGCCGAAGGCGCGCACCGGGTAGTTGTAGGTGATGTTGACGCGGTAGGTGCCCCGCGGCAGCCCGGCCGAGTAGTTGCCCTGGCGGATGCGCGCGTACAGCTTGCGGAACGTGGGCAGCGCCGCCGTGCGCATCCACACCACGAAGTCCTGGTTGATGAAGCCGGTGTTGTTCGGGTCTGGGCTGAGCTCGTAGACCGGCCGGTGCCAGCTGGGCGGGGGCGCGGTGCCCTGGAAGGCCAACGCCAGGCTGCCGTTCACCAGCGGCGGGTTGCGGAACTTGACGTGGTAGTCGGTCCACCAGGCGATGCCGGTGCGGTCGAGCGGCACCTCGACGTAGGGCCCGCCGGGCAGGCGCTGGTGCCACAGCGAGAAGGAGTCGTTGAAGAGGCTGTTGGCGATGGCGCCGCAGGGCGCGATGGGCAGGCCGGCCGCGCTGTACTGGTAGGGGTAGCACTCGTTGACCGGGTGGCGCAGCGCGCTCTGAAGCCCGCTCAGCTGCGCGTCGTCGCGGGACACGCCGTAGCGCCGGTTGTTCTGGTAGAAGTTGGTCAGCTCGTAGTAGAGGAACACGGGGCCCTGGAAGAACTCGGGCAGCGAGAAGTACCAGGCGCACGAGCAGCGGGGCGGCGGCGCGCGGCCCTGGCCGATGGCGGCGCACACCGAGCAGTTGCCGGTGCCCAGGTCGCCGGTGTAGTCGTACTCGAGCTCCTTGATGCCGTTGGAGGAGTAGTAGAGGCCCAGGCCCAGGCCGATGAAGGCCAGGCCGGCGCAGAAGAAGAGCGGCAGCGCGATGCTGGCTGACAGCAGCGGCTGCCAGGCGGGGAGGCGCTGCTGAGTGAACGCGGTGTTGTCGGGCTGGTGGGCGCCCCGGGCGGTGGCGCTCCAGGTCATGGCGGCCGCGCGGACCCACGGAGGGGCGCTCGGATGGGGCCGGCCGGGGGCGCCTCCCCCTCTTCGCTGGGCGAACCCGCGGCGGGTTTCCACCGGCTCAGGTGAGTTCTGGCCCCGGTCCCGCCTCCGGCCCCCGCACAGGTGAGTCTTAGTTACAGGTTCTCCGGGCAGTGACCGGACCCTTCAGTTCCGCCTCGGCCCAGGTGATCGGCCAGCACCGCCCCTGCGGGTAATCGAGAGCCGCGCCCCGCCTCTTCGGAGGTGAGCGGGCGGGCGTTCCTCCCCTCACCTGGCGGGCCCAGAGCTCGCTTTTCCTCTCTATCCGGGTGGGTCCGGACTCCAGCTCCTCCTCCTCGCAGGCTGCCTCTGAGTGGCTCATACCTTGCTCAGGTACTTCCTTCCCTTCCGCCTTCCAAGTGACTAGAGTGCCTGGGCCAGTCTTGCCCGAAATCGTAGGAGCTGCAGCCTCCAGCACAAAGTTCCACTGAGGGATTGCACCGTGCGTCCTGGAGCCTTGAAGATTTCAGGTAATTAATCCTCTTTTATCTGAAAGTGGGAAAAAAAGTGTCTCTGGACCCTGTTGTCTTTGTAGGTTAACTTAGGGGCCCCCTTTCAGTCAAGTTGCAGCCACAAATTGTAATGCCCAAAAGACTGCACTATGGTAAATCGGTTTGGAATGCCGTGCCTGCATTCAAATTCTAGAATTTTTTTTTTTTAAGGGAAAATGATTTTCCGGCCAGGTTCCCCAACCTGGCTGTATAACTAAGAAAAGTGGAAAGTTCTCTAAAAATGACACTTGAAAAAGAGAATTAAAGATGGCAAGAGGTTCAGAGCCTTTAAATATCTCTCTAGCTGGGGGAGAAACCACACAAGGAGAAAAATGCACTGGACTACATGTGATTTCTTTTTCTTTTCAGATTATTTGCCTGACTGGAAGAAAGTCCGACCCAAGGTCCCAAAAGACCTAGCTGCTATCCTCAATCAAGGATGTTGGGACTTTGGGCCTAAGGAGGTGAACTACAAGGTTTTATAGGACTTACTGCAAAGAAAACCCAAAATAGCTCTGAACATTGCTTGCGATTCTGTCTTTTATATCTAGGTTGGTACAATATACACAAGGGGGTGTCGGGCCATTTCAACTTTGTGCTAAATCCCCCTTAGGTATTGAGGTGTTTCTGCCTCTCTTCCCACTCCTAAAATGCAAATAACTTAAATATTTGCTATATTACACTTCTGTACCTAGAATAATATATTGCATTCAGGAGTTATTCAAAACCCATTGAAATCTGGAAAGTTAAAATACTTGCTAAATTAAACAACAGGAATTTTTTTTTTTTTAAGCATCTTTCAAGTGTTAGCCCTAAGCTAAGCAAGGTACAAGACAGAAGACAATTAGACTAAAAAGGACCCTTGACCTCAAGGCATTTGCAGTCTGATAGGGGACATATTGCTTAGGAATAAGATGAATCAAAATAGACAATAGACAGCATATACTCAAGTACCGAATTATACTTTACAAGAATGATACTAAAATTAAAAAGTAATATTGTTTTAATAACAGAAAATTCATTCTATCTTGTTGAATGGAATGAATGCAGATTGGAAGCTTTAGCTATTAGAGAATACTGAGGGAGACCCAACTGACTCGAATTCCACTTCCCTCACTTTTAATCATACCCCGAGAGAGGAAATCCCAACATTGTCCACAACTTCCTATGGTGTGATCCAGTCTCCACTACACCTTTCTTTCAAGAAGATAAAAGAATAAACAGCTCTCTGTATCATTTTGGTGGGTTCCATCCACTCCTATATCATTGAGTCATCCGTTGACTTGACATAGAGTCCACAAAACTAGTCCCTAGGAAGGAATTTGGTTCCCCAAACTTAACCTAGTGGATTTTAAGTCTAACAATTGCCCTGCCACCACTCCCCGGAAGTGTGAGCCCTCCTGTTGAGCTGAGAGACTTGCCAGCTCTCCCCTCCCTGGATGACATTCGTTTATTCATTCTGATAACTAGGGTCACACCAGAGTGTCCCAAAAGCCAAAAGAAGAGACTATTTCAAGACAAGGAATGGTCTACAGGGTGAAACACAGCTGAGGGTTCTAGTGAGACAAGAAATGAAAAGGTGCCATTGGATTTAACTTCTGTGGGAACAATTTGGGTGGTGGGGTGGGAGGAGTCAGGCTGTCTCAGGGGAGGGAAAGAGGATGTGGAAGCAGCCCAGGCAGGACAACACCTTTTAGAAGTATGGGGGAGGGGCAGGAGAAAGGCAAGTGGCAATCATTTAGAAGAGTATGTATCCCAAGGGAAAGGCTTCTTTATAGATGGCAGCAAGGGTTTATTCCGAGGGGAAAAGATAACAGTTCAGGCAAGGTTGAAGAGAGGGGCGACAAGCTCATGGATGGTCCAAAGGCAGGAGCAGGCAGGAGGTGCCGGGTCCAGAGAGCAGGTGCAGGGTCAGCTCACCTCTGAAACAGGGAGTAAGGATGGATGCAGAATGCAACTGGGCTTTGGTCTTGGCTCAAGGGGAGAAAGTTCCCACATAAGAATTTCTTTCTGTGCAGTAAAAGGCATTGTGGGGCGGGGAAGGGAAAGCATGAGCCTAAGGAAGTCTGTGAGGAGGGGAAGAGGGAACTGGCCTGGGATATGTGAAGTGATGCTGAGTGGCTTCGTCTAGAGGAGTCATGCAACCCAGGCTGGGAGAAGGCAAATGAACACGTCCAGCACATGGGGGCTTTCAGTGCAGGTGAATTGGAAATAAAGGCTTAAGATATTGCAGTTATTGTGGAGCGAGTGGCTTAAGTGATAGGCCTTAGTATTTAAGAGAATAGCAAAGAAAAATGAAACAAAGCTGGGGGACCAAAAGAGAGCATAGGGACCAGCAGACTGGCCATCCTAATGATGTTAATTAACGAGCAGGTGGCATGAAAGCTGGGAGGGGAAAAGCCCTGGTATGAGATGGGATGTTAAAGATTTTGGAGGTGGAGCAGTGCCGGGATACATGTATTCGTCATGTCTTCTCTACCAGCTTGCAAGTTCTGAGAGGCCAGGGACTGGTAGGTATTGCTGTGTCCCCCAGAGTTCAGTGTAAAACGAGGGCCCTGACCTCGTGTCTTTCATTTGGTTATGTGTTATCATGATGCATTAAAGGACACGTGGATCCTGTAAACTCTTCCCAGTCCCAAAAAAGAAGTTAGTTCATTCTAAACAATTCTTTTTTGTGTCTCTTTATTATAAAGAGAACTCAAAGTGAAAGAAAAAGTCATTCCCAATCCCAGTACTCCTAAAATCGTTTTATTTTTCCATTTTATATTGTGGGTTTTATCCATATAATTATTTAATTTTTAATAGATTTTAATTATAAAAAATACATTATCATTCTGTGTGTTAAATTACTTCCTTATGGAATGAGATGAAGAACAAAGTAAATATTTTCTCTGTTTCTTTGTGGTCTTCATAATTTTTAAATGGTTCTAAAATTCATGGGTTTGCCATATTTAACCACTCTCCTATTGTTGGGCATGTGGATTATTTCCAGTTTTTCAGTATTCCAAAGAATATAGTAGTAGACATCTTTTCGCCTATAACTTTTCATTTTATATTATTTCCTTAGGATAAATTTCTAAAAGCAGGAAAGGGGCTTAAAAGTCAAACCTGTTAAAGATACATATCTCTAGAGTCTTTGACACTGCCACAACATTGTTTACTTAGTTACATTCACCAAAACGTTGCCAACAAAACCAGTTGTTAACCACAGAATATATTTAGTCTGCACTAATAAACTATCAGATACTAGGAGAAGCAATATAAGATAGGGGAAAGAAAGTTGCTTGACGTTAAGGAAGTCCAAGTTCTACTCTAAAGTTCATCAAGAAATAGCTGGGTGATCTTTGTCAAATTGTTTAACTTCTCTGGTTTCCTGATTGCTTATCTGTATGAGTGTGTTTGCCAAAATGATAGTAAATATCTCTTTCAATGCAAAGATATCTGTTTCTAGTCAGTCCAAGAGGGCTTCCTTGCACTGACTCATTGAATAAATAGTCAGCATTTACTGAGTACCTACTGTGGGCCAGTCACTCTGTAGGCACTTTATGTGCAGTATCTCATCTGATTCACACCGCAAACCTAGGTGGTAGGTACTATTATTATAACCATCAAACTGATGCAGAACTAAGATTTAGGCTAAGGAAATGGAGGCTAGCCAAGTTCTTATAGAGGTAACTGGGAGCTGAGAGTCTAGTGCTAAATTCCAGTATCCTTCATTTTCAGTCACCACAGTGTAATGTCTAGACATACTTCTTCTTAAAAGAACCCAAAAGACTTGAACCGATTTTTAGTGTTGCAGGTCTTTTATACCCCAAAGATAAGAGAATTCTGTTCCATTTATGCAAAGTCCCAGAACATCTGAGTTGCCTTATTTTTGTTTAACCAAAGCTTTCGTTTTGAAGCCAACTTTTGTTCAGCATGTCTATTTCTCTTGCTAAAGTAAAAATAACTTCATTTGTCTGGCTGTACTCAGTTTTTGCATTTATTTCATTTAGTTCATGACTATTTATCTTACCGTAATAGAGCCAAGGGTTTTTAATTGGTGTTCCCTTATATAAATTTATACTGCTCAGAATTGTTGCCTATTACTCTGCCCATGGGGCAGCTTTTATTTAAAAGGAATCAAATTAAATTGCTTCATAAAATTACAGCATGTGTTCAGAAAAGTTTGAAAAATATCCACTGTGCCTGGACTTCATTTTTTATTAAGAACTGTGTTCAGCAGACTTCCTGTTTCAAAAACTATGGGGTGGTACCCCCTAGTGGAAGATGCAGAGTAACTTCGGTGAACGAGTACTGTAAGCACCGGGGGCAGAAAAGACAGACAGGAGCTCTTTCCACTCCTTGCTGCAGTGTGTTGGGGTTTTGGGTCATTAACTTACTGAAAAACAGTGGAGGCCACTTGTGAGCAGAATTGCGTGAGTTGAGAGCTGCAGGGGGCAGTATAAAATGAACAATGCGACTGAGATAGGTGACAATAGGTCTTAGGTGGCACAGGCATTGGCTATGGGATGCCCAGGTTAAAAGACTGGAAAAATCAGCAGGGATCGGATTGGACTTGAACTATGTGCATAGAGTTTGGATGTAGGAGTTGTGCTTGGTGAGTTGGTACTGGAGAGACCCAAAATATCAGGAGGACAAGTTGGGTGACAGAATTGAGATAGAGGGGAAGGAAAAGCTTTGTCACTGGAAATAAGAAAGAGTTAAATCAAAACTGAATTGGGTTAATGCAGTGTGAAAGGTGAGAGGGGCATATACCAGGGTGAGGATGGGAAGAGGGAGGGGACACCTACAGAGCAGTGTCTATGGAACCAGCTTGTCTGTTGAGACTAAAGGCCACCCTCCCCTGCCCATTCCCTGTCCCTGTGGGAGTGAAACTCACTGGTTTGGGGATGACCCCACTGAGGAATGTGATATACACACTGGCTTTCCCTTTCCCACAATGACAATATCTATTTGAAATGTAGGAATTCTTCACTCTGTATCAGGAGTGAATGGTAAAACATTTAAAATTTTTCAAAAAGTTATCAGCTTGTCTTTTGACAAGATTCAACACCCATTTATGATAAAAACTCTCTGGAAAGTGGGCATAGAGAGAACCTACCTCAACATAATAAAGGCCATATATGACAAACCCACAGCAAACATCATTCTCAATGGTGAAAAACTGAAAGCATTTCCTCTAAGATCAGGAACAAGACAAGGATGTCCACTCTCACCACTATTATTCAACACAGTTTTGGAAGTCCTGGCCACGGCAATCAGAGAAGAAAAAGAAATAAAAGGAATCCAAACTGGAAAAGAAGTAAAACTGTCACTGTTTGCAGATGACATGATACTATACATAGAGAATCCTAAAGATGTCACCAGAAAACTACTAGAGCTAATCAATGAATTTGGTAAAGTTGCAGGATACAAAATTAATGCACAGAAATCTCTTGCATTCCTATACACTAACAATGAAAGATCAGAAAGAGAAATTGAGGACACAATCCCATTCACCATTGCAACAAAAAGAATACAATACCTAGGAATAAACCTACCGAAGGAGGTAAAAGACCTGTATGCAGAAAACTATAAGACACTGATGAAAGAAATCAAAGATGACACAAACAGATGGCGAGACATACCATGTTCTTGGATTGGAAGAATCAATATTGTGAAAATGACTATACTATCCAAAGCAATCTACAGATTCAACACAATCCCTATCAAATTACCGATGGCAGTTTTTACAGAACTAGAACAAAAAATCTTAAAATGTATATGGAGACACAAAAGACCCCGAATAGCCAAAGCAATCTTGAGGGGAAAAAATGGAGCTGGAGGAATCAGACTCCCTGACTTCAGACTATACTACAAAGCTACAGTCATCAAGACAATATGGTACTGGCACAAAAACAGAAATATAGATCAATGCAACAGGATAGAAAGCCCAGAGATAAACCCACACACCTATGGTCAACTGATCTATGACAAAGGAGGCAAGGATATACAAAGGAGAAAAGACAGTCTCTTCAATAAGTGGTGCTGGGAAAACTGTACAGCTACATGTAAAAGAATGAAATTAGGACACTCCCTAACACCATACACAAAAATAAACTCAAAATGGATTAAAGACCTAAATGTAAGACCAGACACTATAAAACTCTTAGAGGAAACCATAGGAAGAACACTCTTTGACATAAATCACAGCAAGATCTTTTATGACCCACCTCCTAGAGTAATGGAAATAAAAACAAAAATAAACAAATGGGACCCAATGAAACCAAAACTTTTGCACAGCAAAGGAAACTATAAACAAGATGAAAAGATAACCCTCAAAATGGGAGAAAATATTTGCAAATGAATCAACGGACGAAGGATTAATTTCTAAAATATACGAACAGCTCATGCAGGTCAATATTAAAAAAAGAAACAACCCAATCAAAAAATAGGCAGAAGACCTAAACAGACATTTCTCCAAAGAAGACACACAGATGGCCAAGAGGCACATGAAAACTGCTCAACATCACTAATTATTAGAGAAATGCAAATCAAAACTACGGTGAGGTATCACCTCACACCAGTTAGAATGGGCATCATCATAAAATCTACAAACAACAAATGCTGGAGAGGGTGTGGAGAAAAGGGAACCCTCTTGCACTGTTGGTGGGAAGGTAAATTGATACAGCCACTGTAAAGAACAGTATGGAGGTTCCTTAAAAAATGAAAAATAGAATTACCATACGACCCAGCAATCCCACTACTGGGCATATACCCAGAGAAAACCATAATTCAAAAAGACACATGCACCCTAATGTTCATTGCAGCACTACTTACAATGGCCAGGTCATGGAAGCAACCTAAATGCCCATCGACAGACGAATGGATAAAGAAGATGTGGTGCATATATACAATGGAATATTACTCAGCCATAAAAAGGAATGAAATTGGGTCATTTGTAGAGACGTGGATGGACCTAGAGACTGTCATACAGAGTGAAGTAAGTCAGAAAGAGAAAAACAAATATCGTATATTAATGCATATATGCGGAATCTAGAAAAATGGTACAGATGAACCAGTTTGCAAGGCAGAAATAGAGACACAGATGTAGAGAACAAACATATGGACACCAAGGGGGGAAAGCTGGGGGCGGGGCAGTGGTGGTGGGATGAATTGGCAGATTGGGATTGACATATATATGCTAATATGTATAAAATATAAAATAAAATAAGAACCTGCTGTATAAAAAATGAAATAAAATTCAAATCAAGAAAAAAAAAGAAAAAAAAGTTATCAGCCCTATGTTCTAACAGCCATAATGTGAAGAGGGAGGGCTCATCTTAGGAAAACTGAAGTGCCCAAGAAAGATGTGCTTAATGCTCTTTCCTGTTTGATAGCATCAATAAACTGAATAAACATACTTTTAATTCCACTATCTAGGTCACTGATACAAATGTTTAAATACCTTGGCCGAGAACCTGGGAACCTGTACTTGCTGTGTGTGCTGATCAATATGCCTTGTTAATATTCAATCTGGAGATTGTATTACCCTTGGAGGACTGCAGGGGCCCCTGACCTTTCTCTCTGAAATGTGAATTTGAAGTGGTTGTGTTTAAAATTTTAGTTCTTTTTCTGTAGGAAGGATACTGTGAGGATAGCTGCATTGTGTCAACTTCTAAACCAAAGTCTGAGAATCTTAAAGGGACCAAGACCCTGAATGATACCTGATCCAGTGGTTCCCCATCTGGCCAAGTAGCAAAATCATTGGGAGTGGGGATGGTGTTTAAAAATACACATTTCTCAGAGTCTGATTCTTGCCACTAAATCACAATCTCCAGGGGCTGGCACCCAGGAAGCTTACTCAGAGCAATGTGATGATCACCCAGCTTTGGGGGCCACTGATCTACTCCAGCCCCATAATCCATCTGGGGATTTGCTTTGATTGTAGTCAGGGATTTCTGCAATGCAAGGAACAGCTTCAGCAACAGGTAGCTATTTTTCAGATATGAGGACTGTCACAGAAGCAAGGAACTGAGGGAAGTATATCTGGCTCTCATAGGAGGAGAAAGTCATCAGGCTTCTCTCCTCTCTCTGCAACTGTTTCTTGCCGCTGCTTCTCCCTGTATTTCTGTAGGCCATCTTCTCGAGCAAGTTTGCTTCTCCAAATCTTGGACTTTGCATGCTTCAGGTTGCCACAGCTCTGATGTGGACACCAGTGCTGGGTCACCTTTCAGCTCCTCCCGACTCTGGCAGTTATATTCTTCAGTTCAAGGGAGGCTCCAGCTTGGGTCACGGGTCCAGCCCTGGTCCAATCTGTTGTGGCAGGAGTGGGGAAAGGTCCCAAGACAGACACATGGCTGCCCACATCCACCTCTTCAGTAAAAGTTGAAGGGACTCTTCCAAAGGAGGGGGTGTGGTCTGGCTGAGAACTAAAAGGGTGTCCACCACACCTTTGTAACCTCCCAACGAGGGGGTCATTTGAGCTCCACTTGAACACTTCTTGTGACAAAGAACTCACCAATTTGTGAGGTCCTTTCCTTGTCCAGTTCTAAGATTTGACAGCTTTTTGGGTAATGACCATAATGTATTCTATGTTCCTTCTCTAGAGGAATACAGAATAAACTTACTCCTTGCCCTTTAAGAACTCTGAAGATGGCTATCATGTTTGCGTCAAGATTTTTATTTCCAGAACATACTTGCTTCGTTTCCTGATTTGGTCCTCTTTGGGTTTAGACTCTCATCATCCTGGTCTCCTTCCTTTTCTTGAGTTGGTTTCTTAATAAGAATTTTCTTACTTACATAGAGTAATTTTTTTTGGTTTTTGTTTTTGTTTTTCGGGGGCGGGGTGCGGAGCGGGCCTGCCAGCTCCCTGGGGCGGGCGGGAAGGGCGGAGCGTGGGGCCAGAGTAATGTTTTTAAAAGGATTGAGGCGGCTTTAAAATATGCAGTAAAGCAACATACAAAAAAATACTTCAAAGCAAAAGAATGAAGGCAAAGGGAATACATTTTGTAAAACAAGGTGGAGCTGAGTGAGAAGTTGGTTCATGAAGCACCTGCCATGAGATTGTGTGGCTTGCTAAGGGTGGTCTACAGGCTTGCTTCTTAAGCTTTCCAGTGGCCAGCCCCAAGAGGGAAGGATCAATCACTGCATCCATGGGAGGAAACAAAGCATCAGCTCAGAAGAATATTAAGTGATTTCTAGTGTAAAGACTAGGAAACATTTTCTCCTTGGGGTTCTCCCAGAGAAGGTGTTGTGAAACCAGGTAAACAAAATCTTTAACAAAAAACTTGCAGTAAATATTGCATTCATTTCCTAGCACTGTTCCTTACAACATCTGCCAGAGTGAGATATAATGGTGCTTGGTCGAAGCACAATTCAGTGAAGCCATTCTAGGGAGGCCCCCCATCCAGTCTGTGTGTGCTTCTCTGCCCCGCTGTCTTTGGACGGGTATTAGAGGATCTATCAATGGTTCTCAAGCCACGTTCTGGGGGGACCATCAGTGGTGGGATTAAGATCCCCATCCCTTCCTCGCATCCCATTCTCTGACCCTGGGCTTCTAAGAAGGACATGGTTTGAACAAGAATTCTATTGTTAAAAAAGAAGTTTGAAAACGACTGATCTAAAAGAATGGGTGCACTGCTATCCTTCAGGTAATCTTCCATAAATATTGTTCATTTCCCAAAGTTTTCCATAGTTAAGGAGCAGCTGTGAGTTCCAAGATTAAACATCGCAGTAAGTTCCTAGATCACAGAGCTTCTATGTTGCCAGTTAAACTCAGAGCCATATGTTTTAATAATCAAGCAAGCTAGGGAGGGATTGACAACTTCTTATTAAATTTGAGGTACCTAACAAGGACATATGGTGGACAGAAGGCCACTGCACCTCCACTTGGAGGTGAACTAAGAAAGGACCATCTGTTGGTGCCCAGATTCTCCTGAAGAAATAATTTAGCATTTGCTCTAACACGTTGATACACAAAGTACAGCCTCAATGATTTTAGCTTGAAAAATTTATCTCATAACCAAACACCCATTTTATCCACAAGCAAATCTCAGTAAGTCACTCATAGAACATCTAGCTTTTATATTGAGAAGGGTCTACATATGTTTAAAAATATATATGTAAAACTAGGAAGTTGATGGTTTTAGATTTAGAACAACTGGCTTTTCATTGTGATAATAAAAGATGGGGTCAGCTGGCTATTAATGCCTTTCTGGTCCTTGATACTAAGACCATGGCATTGGTGTACCAGAGAAAGCCCATCTTTGTCTTTCTTGTAATTGGAGGAGTAAACACTGTGTCTGATCTATTGATGGACTGTTATTCCTGACCTTGAAACACAATGGTATTAAGTGCAGGTTCCTTATAAGCCTTTCAGGTGAGGGTGGGAATGGACCTGGGGACTCATTATTGAGCTTGTATATCTCAGCCGACAACTGATTTCAGTCTTCAGAGTCAAAGGTTATGGAAAAATAGATACAAACAGCAAACACTCAGGTTTTTCTTGTTAGATTGCTCCACGAGATTGACAAAGAGTTTAATAATGATCAATGGTGGAATAGCTATGCCTATAGCTCCCTTTCTGTAGAACATTGACCCAAGAGTCCTAGAACTTACAATTTATCAAACAGGGAAGTGATGTTCATTTTAGGTAGACCACCTAGTAAATTAGGAGAAGAGTAAATGACTGCCTTTAGGGAAAATGTGGTAGACTTAACTGTGGTCCAATCAATAAGGAGAAATTTCTCATTAAAATACCACTAACAAAGGGTCTTCCCTATCTATTCACAAAACCATGTGATAACGCAACCTTTTTAAAAAGAGATCTGTGGGAATAGTGTATATGTGTGAGGATCCCTGTGTACTTTGTCGCAGATGATTGAACAGTGAAAGTGGGAAGTTGCAGAATTAATCAAATGTAAGCTCATCTTGATTAACCTCCCAAATTGGCAAAAGGAATCTGTTAGGGCAAAGCCCTGAAATGCCTGATTGACCACAGCACTGTGGACTGATAGGCCTCCCACCTTCTTACAGGGCCTGCCAGCTAGGGCTCAAAGCAGAAGCATCTGGCTACCCGTAGGCCCTTTTTACCTCGTCTCAAATGACGATAGCAGGGACAGGACACCAGAGTCCAAAAGCCTTGCAGGCTGGGAAGGGAGGATGACAGCAACAAAGAACAGGCTTGTGTAGCACTGGTCCCAGGTCTTCCTTCCAGAAGCAGGGGGAACACCCCCATGGGGCCCTTCCCTGTAGGTTCACACAGCCTACCTCTGGCCGTCCTTACATCCAACTGGGATGACATCTCATCCCCACGTTGAAATGGCAGAGTTCCCCTTGCCCAGCTTGTACAAACACTCATCTTGGAGACCAAATCACTTTGTTCCCCAAACATCTGAAGTTAAAACCTTTTTTTGGCAAGTAAGTTCGCTAAGATCAGAGCTCTCTATTAGAAGTGATCTGTGGGCGATCAGTCTCCTCCAAGAGTTTTATTTAGCTCAATTTTTAAAATGTGCTAAGTGATAAGAAAGAGTCTTGCTAGGTCCTAGTCTCTGTCTGCAGACTTAGAGCACTCAGCCTTCTCCTTGCAAGCTCTGAAAATTTAGCCTCTCGGGCAGCACCCACGATCGGAACATCGGGATTTCTCCCAAGACAATCTAACGTGGGAAACTACCGCAGAACCTGCCTATCCAAAGAGTGGGTGACCGAGCCCTTCTGAGGCAATAATATGTTTGTATTGAGATTTACTTTTTACCTGCTCCTGGGTAGCCATTTATTGAATATAATTCGCATCTCTCGTGTTGCACCACTAATCTTGGTACACTTTGTTTGTTGATACCTGACTGAGGTGAATGATCGATTTGCCTGCCCTATCTTCACCCCTTCTTAGAGTCGGTGTTCTCCCCACTCCCCCAAATATGGGGTTTGGTCAGACAGATACTAAACAGACTTGAAGTTTTACATTTGTTATTAAGTTTTATATCAATTTAGAGCCAGAATTCCCATTAATTAAGATGATTTACATTCTGATTCTGTAAATCTAGTGCATTAGCCATCCCTGCCAGCTTTGTGTCATCCAAATATTTGATCAACATACCCCTTCAACCAAGTCACTAATAAAAATGCGAACTGGATTTGACTCAATGTTGACTTGTTGACTAGGTGGTAGATTTATTTGATGGGCTGTAACATGAGCTTCAATGTGTTATTGCAGATCTGTTTATTGTCATGAAACAGTGTCCACAGTATACTGAAAACTGAAAAAAATCATTGAATATTACCATTTTTATGCTATTGCTGTTAAAATATGTGTGGGTATATATATACATGGAAAAGGGCCTGGAAAGAGATGCACCCAGAAAAGTCACTGTTTATCTCTGGGTGGTCAGGCTACTAGTAATTTTTCCTTTTCTTTTTAATTCTTGTATGTATCTTCTGGAAAGTTATTTAATGAGCATGGCTTGCTTTTATAAATAGAGGAAACAACAAAGAATTTTATAGTTTAAAAAACTCAAAAGAGGACTTCCCTGGTGGCGCAGTGGTTAAGAATCTGCCTGCCAATGCAGGGGACATAGGTTCGAGCCCTGGTCTGGGAAGATCCCACATGCCACAGAGCAACTAAGCCTGTGTGCCACAACTACTGAGCCTGCGCTCTAGAGCCCGCAAGCCACAACTACTGAGCCCGTGAGCCACAACTACTGAGCCGGTGTGCCACAACTACTGAGCCCACGTGCTACAACTACTGAAGCCCGTGCACCTAGAGCCTGTGCTCCACAGCAAGAGAAGCCACTGCAATAAGAAGCCTGCGCACCGCAATGAAGAGTAGCCCCCACTCGCCATAACTAGAGAAAGCCCACGTGCAGCAGCAAAGATCCAACACAGCCAAAAATTAATTAATTAATTAAAAATTTAAAAGAAATAAGGAGAAAGATCAAAGAGATCCCTACTGCATATCTGTAAAGACCTTTCTCCAGGTCTGAGAAAGTGGTTCTCAGACCATTGTGCTAAACAGAATTATTGGAAGAGATTTTTAAAAACATCTCCCCTGGGAGAAGCACAAGATGAAAATGCTGTTGCCATTCCCTGGACCAGCCAGTGGACAGAGCCACTTAGCTATGAATACACCTAACTTCTCTGCCTTTTACCAGCTGTGGGACCCCAGGTAACTAACCTAAGCTTCAAAAAACTTTTTTTTTTCCTGCTCTTCAAAATGGGATATTAACATCTATCTTCAAGGATGGTGGTGAGGCTTATACGGAGTAATGCACACAAGATGCCTAATCCAGTGCCCGGCGCATGGTAAAGCCTGGTAAGTGATATGCTGGTCTCCATGGCATCCGGCCCCCAGTTCTAAAATTTATCCTCAGGTCATTCCTTATCACATCTCTTCCCTCTTCTCCCTTTCCAACACATTTTAGGATCTTATCTGAGTCCAAGAAGAAAGCAAAGAAACTGATTGCTTAGTATTGATGCCAATTTGTGAAAATCATCATTTCTAATGATCTCCATATAAAGTAACAAACCTTCCACATATAACTTATGTTTTAACTTTTTTCTTTAGATCCTTTGCTTCTTTTTTGTGGCTTTTGCATTACGAAATCCCCCTTGCATTCTGGTAAGCCTGGAAGTTAATTCAAGAAACATTTGCGATTGTATGTAAAGCAATGTGTGATCTTCATTCCCCAAAGAACTTAAAGGCAGGTGGGAAAGACTACACAGTAAAATATCAGTTTTCCACATCATAACATTTTAGTGGAATTTTTGTCATTTTGAACATTCTTTGTGATGAGGGAAGAGTGAAACAGCATACTTTATTTTTGAAATCCCTCCTCAATTAGAGCAGGATATTTTAAAACAAATCTTATGGGAAATTATCAATTTCTATAGCATATGGTTCAAACCACCTCAGAAAGGCTGAGACCAAAGAGATGTAGCCTTGAAGAGACCAGTAAGCTGGAAGGGAAGGTGACTCATTTGACTCGGGAACCCCACACCCAAGTCTTAGTCTGGGAGGCATTGTTCTTGGAGCAGCAAGCCTGACTAAGATGGTGCACCGCCGTGCTCCTCCCATCCCTTCTCCTGCTTGTGCCCCCAGAGCTGGATGGCATGTTTGAGCAATGGAAAATTCCTTTGACTCCAGAGCTGGGCTGGAGAAGGGTCGTGCCACATGCTACAGCTTCCCAAGACAGAACCAATAGATGCCAGCTTTACTTTCTTTCTCTGGAGTCCAAGATTCATTCAGTAGTCCCATTATGTCCCCAGTCTTGAGGGGCTGCAAGGAGAGTGCTTAGAATAATTAGTTTCCGTGCAGAAGACTGGTCCCACATTAGCCTTGTAGAAATCAAGATAAAGTCCTTCTACTGATATCCCTAATTTACCTCTAAAAAAAAAAAATCATCATAGTTGAACATATTATTTCATCCAAGATGTTTCTAATGATTTTGTGATTTTTTAAAAAGTTGTGGGCTTCCCTGGTGGCGCAGTGGTTGAGAATCTGCCTGCCAATGCAGGGGACACGGGTTCGGGCCCTGGTCTGGGAAGATCCCACATGCCGCGGAGCAGCTGGGCCCGTGAGCCACAATTACTGAGCCTGCGCGTCTGGAGCCTGTGCTCCGCAACAAGAGAGGCCGCGATAGTGAAAGGCCCGCGCACCGCGATGAAGAGTGGCCCCCGCTCGCCGCAACTAGAGAAAGCCCTCGCACAGAAACGAGGACCCAAAACAGCCATTAATTAATTAATTAATTAATTAATTTTTAAAAAATGTGTATAATTTATGGTTTCAGGTTTGTTGTGAATTATTTAAATTTAAACTGTGATCTGTAGTTATCTCTGCAATATGATCATGTGTAACTCACATGACAGTGATTAGGGAAAAGATAAAATTGTTGTTTGCAATGCCAGCTGACTAAACAACTTTGAAACTTGAAATTTATTTGAGTTTACTTTTATCATTATTATTTTAGTTCTTTTTTTCTTCCTCTCTTTCAGATATGGTTTGTGGCCATTAGGTGGCGCTGTGCATTTCAAATATGAAAAGCACGTGAAATTCCAATGCTAGGCTGTGCGGAAGAAAGTGATATGCATTAGTTAAAATTGTCACATTCTTGTTTCAATGAGGGCAGAAACATTTTACTTTTCACATAAAAATTTCCAATATTATAATTTATTAAACAACCCAGAACATAATCCCACAGTTCCATCTGAAACTTTCCTTGCAGAAAGAAAATGTTCCTTACTGTGTGACATAAAAGCAATGCCTCTTAGACTTAGAGATTTGGGTGTGGGACTCCTGAGTCAAATGAGATAATTTAACTCTTTCTCCTGCCCTTTGGAGCACTGTGATCCTGATTTCCTAACAGTGTTGATGAATTTGCATTAGTGTAGCCATATTCTCTCATTTGGAGGACCTTATTACTGGAAGCATTTACTTACAGATAGGATGCAAATTCATTTACATTTTATCTGAAATGCTAGCTTTAACTCTAGAAAATAGTAAAAATGGCTTTCTTAGGGATCAATCCCAGGAGCTAGCTTCATGACTCTCATTGTTAACCAACTAATGGAAGATGTTACTCAAGTTTAATCCCCAGACAGAATATCCCGTAGCTCCTGCTACACCAATAGTCTCCTGTTCCCCTCTTTCCAGCCTTCCGTCCCACTGTACACCCACCCAGTCACTCTAGAGCTCTGCCAGGGGCCCCTTGTCCTCTCCTCCCACAGCTCCCCCTGAGCAGTCTCTCCTGCACCCAGGACTCTGGTTACCTTTTGGTGGTTGTTTCCTAGTCTGTGTCTTCAGCCCATGTATCCACTTCTTCCACTTAGATGTCTTCAGGCACTGTTATACTTAACTCATCTGAAATGGAACTCACCCTGCCCAACTCCAAACCAGCATTCCCTCTGTGGGGCAATGCCACCTTCATCTGTGCAGTTGCCCATGCAGAGATCTGAGAGTCAGGCTCCACCCTCCCTTGCTTTTATCCACCCATCCTTAACGTTCACTCTGCCACTACTATGGACATGGGTTGGATCATCTCTCATTTAGATGATGATTGTATGTATGTATGTATGTATTTATTTATGGCTGTGTTGGGTCTTCGTTGCTGCCTGCGGGCTTTCTCTAGTTGCGGTGAGCGGGGGCTACTCTTCGTTGCAGTGCCCGGGCTTCTCATTGTCGTGGCTTCTCTTGTTGTGGAGCATGGGCTCTAGGCGTGCAGGCTTCAGTAGTTGTGGCACGTGGGCTCAGTAGTTGTGGCTTGCGGGCTCTAGAGCTCAGGCTTAGTAGTTGTGGCACACGGGCTTAGTTGCTCCGTGTCATGTGGGATCTTCCTGGGCCAGGGCTCGAACCCGTGTCCCTTGTATTGGCAGGCAGATTCTTAACCACTGCACCACCAGGGAAGCCCTAGATGATGATTGTTAACCGTCTCCTAGTCTTGGTCCCTCTGAACCCTTTTTTTTTTTTTTTCACATTATAGCCACTGATCCTTGTATAATGCAGTTACCACCATGTTTGGATCCTGCTGGAAACCCTCGATAGCCTCTCATCTCTCTCAAGACAGATCCAAACTCCTTAACGTGAACATAAGGCCCTGGGCCCTTCCTACCTCTCTGGCCCTGTCTCCTCTGTCTCAAACTC
Organism: Balaenoptera borealis; assembly: GCF_965194805.1. NCBI lineage: Eukaryota > Metazoa > Chordata > Mammalia > Artiodactyla > Balaenopteridae > Balaenoptera > Balaenoptera borealis. The sequence continues at coordinate 39,683,153 of NC_138866.1, read as the reverse complement.
TGTACTCTGTCCTTAGACACATCTGTCAGCATATCAGATCTGCTGGACTTTCTCCAGCCTCCCACCTCTGCACACACTGTCCCCTCTGCAATTCTTTTCTCTCCACCCCTGTCTGTCTCCTGCATAATTCTTAGCTTAGATGTCACCGCCTCGCCTCTGGGAAGGGAACCTTCCCCACTGCTTCTCCCAATAGGATGAGCGCCCCTGCTTACCACAGCCCTTATCACACTATATGGTAATTGTCTGTTAGTCTACCCTGCAGACTGTAATAAACACATCTCTTACTCTCCGTCCTATCTCCACCATCCAACACAGTTCTTAACACGTAGTAGGTCCTCAGTAAATAGGTTTTGAACGAATGAATGAAGACCTGGTCTATGTAGCTCACTTTCGCTTACTGTCTGTAACCCAGGTCAGTTGTCTTCCCAGCTCACCCCAGCGGGAGTGAGTCCCTTCCATTGACCACCACGGCACTGGGCACAAACCTCAGTCAGAGCACATATGTTGTGTGCAAATTGTGTGAACCATCTCCACTAGACTCTGCACTCAGAGCAGGACAAGGTCCTCATCAGGTATTCCGTGAGAGTGGAGAAGGAACAGATTTTTCCTGCTTCCAAAGATCATGCAGCAAAAGGTGGTGAAGAGAGAATAAGTTTTCATCTGATTTGGGGGTTTAGGCCTGGTTTTGTTTATATGGCTATTACCTTCAATTTTAGGTTTTTTAAAATTTATTTTACTTAGAACTCTGTCTGAGGTTTAAAGCTACGAACCTTTGCTTGTGGAAACTACTCATTCAATCATTTAAGGGTGTTAGGTCCCATAACGTTTGAGTGAGGCTGTTAGAGTTTCCGGTGTGTGTGAGGAATGTGTGTGTGCTCCGACTTCTGTTTCCCTCTGCTAGCCACTCTGTGTACTCACTTCCTTCAGAGGAAGGGAGTTGATTATCTGTTCCGTAGTAATAAAATATAGTAATATTTCTTGAGCACATACTATGTGTCAGACGCTGTTGTAAGCATTTTACATGCATTAACTCACTTAATCCTTGAAAGACCCTTTGAGACAGGTGCCATCAAGTGTTAGCATTCCCATTTTAGAGATGAGAAGACTAAGGCACTGAGAGGTTTAGTAACTCCACCCAGGATGAGAAGAGGAGCCAGGAAGTTTGCCTTTAGCTCATGACCTTTTATATACTATATTATACAAAAAGCTTGACAGGAAATACATTTTTGATTATTTTAATTGAGGATACTAACAGCTGTAAAACATTGTCACGTGGACCTGTTTCACTATGTAAATATCTCTGAGTAAAAGGGCAGTTTGTTACCAAAACCTCCCATCTCCTCTGCCTCAGACCAGAGCATTCCCAGCCCCAAACTTTGCAGAAAGCCTGTAACCCTTTGCCTTTCAGGTATAATCCTAATTGCTCATCTCCCATGACACCTTTTCTTGAGACAAGCAAAGCCTTGCTCAGTTCTCCATAAATGGAGAGCCTTCTTTCTTTTGATCACAGATCTCTAACTGCTAAGTTACTTTCCTTCCATCTTCCTGATCCTAATTTAGAGACTTCTTAAGTTTTACAGGATCTCTTGCTAAACATCATTCACTGTGTATAATAGTACACCACACATCTTATCCCTAAGAGTTCATGTATATTTGAGCACGCCCCACTTAACCTGAAATCAAACTAGAGCACTGCAGCCCACAATACGGCTACAGAAGTTAACAAACTATATTGTGATTTGGTATAACACAATGTAGGCATATGTATTATCCATTATGAGAAAGGTTATTTTAAAATAAGTATTTCAAAGGATAAATAACATTTTTTTCACACAGTTCGAATACTATCTGACCTTTTAGAAAGTGATTTAGAAAGATCTCCTTCCCATATGTAAGTTTTTCTTCCTTTTATAATCTAAAGACTGTGTACTATAGGTCCCTGGCCTCATTTCCCCATTTCATTTTACCTCATAGTTTATCTTTTCTATTTTTCATTTAATCTTGAACTGGAGCATTTTTGAGCATTTCATTCAATATCTCCTATCTAATATTTTTGTTTCGTTGGATGTTTTATTTTTCCTCAGGGGTACTGGAATACTCTTATGGAATGTGTTTCCTTAGATAACGTGTAACAGGAAGGGAATCCTATTTAAAGGGAAAATGTTTAAATACTTTTTTCAAGACCAATAGTGTATTCTGGCTCAAAGAACCTCCATATGAATATCATGCAACTATTTGCTCAATCAGTATTTATTGAGTACCTACTAAGCCTGAAATCATGCCAGGCATTGGGGAAATGAGATAAAAGCACAATCTTATCTTCAAAGAATTCATAGTATAGGGTAGGAGAGAATAACTATTTTTAGACAGTCAGAATACAGTATACAGGTGCTGTAAAGCAGGTATACACTGGAGGGCAAAGGAGCAGAACTAGAGCTGATATCCTCTTTGTGGTTCCAGAAAGATTACCCTGAAAAAGGGTCACAAACTGACTCTGAAAGTCAGGATTAGCCCAGTTATTTTCATTGCAGAAAGAAATACGGTTGGTTTTGAGCTCTACAACTTTAATTCAGAAGGAAAAGAAAGAAACATTTTTCAGATAAGGCTGTAGGATCATTTTGGCATTATACTATCTAACATATCTCATGGAACTTTCAATTTCAATTATTTAAAAAATTTTATATTTAAAATTTCAGAATGTTTCAAGTTTTGTATGTTTATGTTGTAGTCTGGGGGATGCAATCTATTTATTTTTGATTGAGGTGAAATGTACATACAGTGAAATGTACTCAAGAATACAATTTTATGAGTGTGCCAATGATTCTTGTAATGAGCACAAAATTTGCCGTATAGAACTTTTCCATCATTCCAGAAAGTTCTCTCAAGACCTCTAACAGGCACCATCCTCCATAGGCAACCACTGATCTGGTTTCTATTACCAGAGTTTTGCCTGTTTTATTTCTTTAACAGACATAGGGCTATTCTGATTTTCTCTTGTGTCAGTTTCTTCTTGTGTCAGTTTTTATGTGGTGTGTTGTTTCAAGAAATTTTTCCAATTCATTTACGTTGTTGAATTTATTGGCACAATGTTAAGTATAATATTCCCTATTATTCTATTAATATCTATATGTTCTGTGGTGAGGTCCCCTTTTCATTCCTAATATTGGTAATTTGTGTGGGTTTTTTTTTTCCTTGATAAGTATTGCTAGGGGATTAAAAATGTTATTAATCTTTCAAAGAACCAATTTTTGTCTTTGTTCATTTTCTCTGTTTGTTTTCTATTTTATTGGTTTCTGCTCTCAAGTATTTCCTTTCTGCTACTCATTTTGGGTTTAATTGGCTCTTCCCCCCCGCCCCCTCCCCCCAGCTTTCAAAACCTTATTTTCTCTTATGAAAATATAAATGTTTAAATTTCCCTCTAAGCACTGCTTTAGCTGTATCCCACAAGTTTTGACATTTTTTGTTTTTATTATAAGTCAGGTGAAAGTATTTTCTAAATTCCCTGTGATTTCTTTTTTGACTTATAAGTTCTCTCGAATTATGTTGTGTGGGTGTGTCTGTGAGGGTGTTTCTGGAATAGGTTAGCATTTGCATCGGTGAACTGAATAAAGCAGATGTCCCTCCCCAATGTGGGTGGACCTCAGCCAGTCCGTTGAGGGCCTGAATAGAACAAAAAGGAAAGTTGAATTCCCTGTCTGCCTGACCACTTGAGCTGGGATATTGATCTTCTCCTGCCCTTGGTGCTCCTGGTTCTCAGGCATTCAGACTTGGACTGGATCCTATACCACTGGTCTCTGGCTCTCAGGGCATTGAAGGACATCACTGGTTTTCCTGGGTCACCAGCTCACAGCAGATCATAGAACTTCTCAGCCTCCATAATCACATGAACCAATACCTTATACTAAATTCCTATCTATCGTCTATCTATCTATCTATCTATCTATCTATCTATCTATCTATCTATCTACCTGTATCTATCATCTATCTATCTATCTATCTATCTATCTATCTATCTATCTATCTATCTATCTATCTATCTATCATCTATCTATCTACCTATCTATCTATCATCTATCTATCATTTATCTACCTACCTGTCTATCCTATTGGTCTGTTTCTCTGAAGAACTTTGACTAATAAAGTGACTATTCCATATGCATTTGAAAATAATGTGTATTCTGCAGATACTAAGTAAGATATCCTATAAATGTCAGTTAAATCAAGTTGGCTGATAATATTGCTCAAATCATTTAATCCTTATTCTTTTTTTTTTTTTGTCTAGTTCTTGTATCAGTTACAGAGAAGGGTGTTAAAATCTTCAACTATGATTATGGATTTGTATATTTGTCCTTTAAATTCTCATTTTTGCTTCTTGTACTTAAACCTTTTTTTTAGTCCCATAGCTATTTAGAATTTTTACATCTTCATGATGAAATGATCAGTTATCATTAAGAAATATTACTTCAACTCTGATCATTTTCCTTGACTTGAAGTTTATCTTGTATGATGATATCAACACCAGCTTTCTTAGATTTGTTTGGCCTGTCTTTTCACCTCTTTTTACTTTCAACTTTGCTGGGTCTTTAAAATGCATCCTGTGCAAACTGCATGTAGTTGAATCTTGCTCTTTATTCATCCTTGTAATCTCTTTCTTTTCATTGGATTGTTCAGTTCATTTACACTTAATGTAATTATTGATATGGTTGGATTTAAGTCTTTTATCTTGCTAGTTGTTTTCTATAGTCCCATTTTCTTCCCCCTCATTTTCTCCTTTTATGTCTTTGTTTTGGTTAATAAAACATTTTTAGTACTCTATTTTATTTAATTTTTAAGAGTTGGAAGACCTTATTAATTTAACAAATAATTGTAAAACTTCTTCTGTATGCCTGGTGCTGAGCCTGGTGTTGCATACAATAGTGAAGAAAATGAACATTTCTGCATCCACTGAGTTCGCATGATAGCAGATCTAAGATGATTAGTACTCTATTTTAATTCAATTTCTCTATTGGTTTTAAGTTATACATCTGTATTATTTTTTCCCAGTGGTTTCTCACATTCTCCAACTAAACTTGCTTCAGTGATACAAATATTCCATGTGCTTTTCCAATATAAGAGCTTAATATGTGGCTATTAAGACCTTGAAATGTGGCTAATAGAACTGAGAAACTGAATTTTAAATTATATTTCATTTTAATTAATTAAAGTTTAAATTTAGTCACTTGTGGTTAGTGATTACTCTGTTGGATAACACATCTTCATCATTCTACTTGGAGTTAATATTGTACCACCTCACGTAAAATGTAAACTTCACAATAATATAACATCAACTCTATCCTTTTTGTTATTGTTGTCATATATATTTACTACTACATGAGTTAAAACCCCTACAATATATTTGCCTTTTAACAGTCTTTTGTCATTTAAATAAATTATGAGAAGGAGAAAAAAAGACAGTCCTTCATATTTACATGCCTGTTTGCCATTTCCGCTGCTCTTCTTCCTGCAGAGTTCCTGTATTCTGGTGCTTCCTTCCTCTACTGCAGGTTTCCCCCTTGCTATCATTTCCCGTCATCCTCAAAAACTCTTCTATGACTATTTCTTATAGTTCACAATGAATTCTCCCAGCATGCATTTATCTGAAAATGTTTTTTCTGTTTTCATTTTTCAAAGATATTATTACTGCACATATATAATTCTGGGTTGGTCACTTCTTTTAGCGTTTTAATGATGACATTCCGCTTCTTCTGGCCTCCATTGTTTCTAGTGAGGAGTCAACTCTCACTCACAGCATTGTTTCCCTGTATGTAACTGACTTTTCTCTACTCTATCTTTGGTTTTCAGCATTTTGACTATGACATACCTAGGTGTGGTTTTTTGGATTTATTCTGGTTGGATTTTGTTGATTACACAATTTGTAGGCTGATGTTTTCCACCCAATTAGAAGAGTTCTCAACCACTGTTTCTTCAAATTTTGTTCTACTCCGTTCTCTTTCTTCTCTTCTACTAGGACTCAAATTACATATATATATATATGTAATTTCAGATATGTTCTTTTTATTTCTAATATATCCATTTGTTTTATTTCTTTGCTGATACTCCCCATCTGTTTACTCAATATATTCATCTTTTCCTGTGCACCCTTAAATATATTTATAGCTGTTTTAAAGAACTCAGCTGCTAATTCCAATATTTGTGTTCTCTTGGATTCTGCTTCTATTGACTGTTCCTTTTCTTGATTATGGGTCACATTTTCCTGCTTCTTCACATGTCTAGTATTTTAAATATTATTCTTGAATACTGTTATAAGGGAGTTATAGAGAGTCTGGGTTATTTTACCTTCCTTTGAAGGGTGTTGACGTTTCTTCTATCAGGCTGTTAAATTACTGGCAAATCTTTTTGATCTTGTTAGGCTTTGTTTTATTATTTGTTAGGACAGTTCTATTTCAGATTAATCCTTAGTCCTGGGGCATGGTCCTTTCTCTGGGTCATGGTACTTACTCCTAAGGTAGGGCCTCTTTGGGGTTTCAGTTGAATGCATTAGGTGCTTAATAAGGCCTCTCCACTGTGTCTGGGCCAAAATTCTCATGTTTCCAGCACTGCACAGCCTGTGATATCTTGGCCCAGCTCTCTTACTTGCAGAACCATTCTGTCTTAGGCCTCATGAAATCTCATCCTGCACACAGGCTGTTAGGGAACACTCATGAAGTCTTCTTTGTCACCCTCCTCTGCACAGCTTCTTCCTTTATGATATCCTGCCTTACAAATTCCAGAGACCACAGATATCCTAAACTCTATCTGCACCTCTTCAGCTCAGCAGGACATCCATATCCCCTTGGATTCCACTTCCTTATGGTCCAGTTGGTGACCCCAGGCACACAGCTGAAGAAGATGTGGAGCTCTCTGTGTGTTTCCCTTCTCCCGAGTATCACAGTCCTACAGTGTTTATTGCCAAGTGCCGGAAATCAGTTACCTCAGATATTTATAATTGGTTTCAGTGGAGGGCCAGTCCAGTACCAGTCACTCTGTACAGCCAGAAGTGGATGTCCTCTTCTGTATGATTTGGTATGATATGTATTGGGTTGGTCAAAAGGTTCGTTCAGTTTTTTCCATAAGATGTCTCTAGTAGCACTTAGTTGTCTTTAACTTCATTCAAAACAATTTTGTTAGATTGTATGTGACAGCTGTCATACCAGCGTGCATTTTAAAAAAGGCTTATCAAAATTGGTGAATTTTTGTGTAGCCATTTTAATATTGAAGATGGAAGAAAAAAAGCAACATTTTCAGCATATTATGCTTTATTATTTCAAGAAAGGTGAAAACACAACTGAAATGCAAAAAAAAGATTTGTACAGTGTATGGAGAAGGTGCTGTGACTGATCAAATGTGTCAAAAGTTTGCAAAATTTCATGCTGGAGATTTCTTGCTGGATGATGCTCCACGGTCGGGTAGACCAGTTGAAGTTGATCGCGATCAAATTGAGACATTAACTGATTGAGAACAATCAACATTATACTACGCAGGAGATAGCCAACATACTCAAAATACCCAAATCAAGCACTGAAAATCATTTGCGCCACCTTGGTTATGTCAATTGCTTTGATGTTTGGGTTCCACGTAAGTTAAGTGAAAAAAATTTTCTTGACCATATTTCCACATGCAATTCTCTACTTAAAGGTAATGAAAGTGTTCTGTTTTTAAAACAAATTGTGACGGGCAATGAAAAGTGGATACTGTATAATAATGTGGAACAGAAGAGATCGTGGGGCAAGTGAAATGAACCACCACCAACCACACCAAAGGCCGGTCTTCATCCAAAGAAGTGATGTTGTGTATTATGGTGGGATTGGGAGTCCTCTATTATGAGCTCCTTCCAGAAAACCAAATGATTAATTACAACAAGTACTGCTCCCAATTAGACCAACTGAAAGCAGCCCTTGATGAAAAGTGTCCAGAATTAGTCAACAGAAAACACATAATCTTCCATCAGGATAACGCAAGACCACATGTTTCTTTGATGACCAGGCAAAAGCTGTTACAGCTTGGCTGGGAAGTTCTGATTCATCCGCCATATTCACCAGACATTGCACCTTTGGATTTCCATTTATTTAGGTCTTTACAAAATTCTCTTAATGGAAAAAATTTCAGTTCCCTGGAAGACTGTAAAGGGCACCTGGAACAGTCTTTTGCTCAAAAAAATAAAAAGTTTTGGGAAGATGGAAATATGAAGTTGCCTGGAAAATGGTAAAAGGTAGTGGAACAAAAGGGTGAATATGTTGTTCAATAAAGTTCTTGGTGAAAACGAAAAATGTGTCTTTTATTTTTACTTAAAAACCGAAGGCCCTTTTTGACCAACCCGATACACCTTAATAAAGTACTAAAACAAAACATCACTTTTCTTTTTTTCACTTAAAGATCTTTGTTTCATTTCTGTGTCAGGGCACTGTTCCTGATGATTATTATGTATTCTTAATCTAACCTCAATAATTGTTAGTTTGTTGAAGTTCATTTAAATTATTATAATTAATATTTCTAAATGACAATGATCAATAATTAACATTAATATCTGTGAGACTCATTACAGTGTTTATCAAACATTGAAAAGACATTTTTCAAGACTTTAAAACAAAATGTGGGTAGAACTAAGTGTATTCTAATATCCTTCTATTTTAAAAAGTGTGATAAAATTATGAGATAATAAAATGATCTACGCAAACCTTGTTCACTGGCACAAAATTCTATTTGTAGTTTTCTTAAAAACAACAAAAGTAACATTTCTCACTGGTTATAATTTAACTGGCATGTCAAAGGAAAATGCTAGAAACAAATTTTCCTGACACTGAATTTCTAAGAAACTGAAATAAATCCTCGACTGTACCATAATTTATGTTTTACTTTATTGTTTAACAAAACATATCCAAGCAATATAAATGATACTGCTGTTTGTATAAATCGATTAGAGATAAGGCATATTGAGTCAGTAGTTTACTTGAGACTAGAACCGGCTCTGGGGAGCTCTGGCCTCACATTCTGAAGACCCGGGGAATGTGTAATAAACAACATGAAAAATGGCCAACTTCTGGTTCTGGCTCCTCATCTGTAAAATAGTTTTGGTCTAGAGTTCTCAGTCATGCCTTCCAGATCAAAGGACCCAAGCTTTTTGCGTTTGTATCTTTATTTTCCAACCCATCTTCTTATTACAATGCTATATTTTTGTCTTTCATCTTAAAACGTTCATTCCATACGTTTATTTTCATCTCAAAGTAATGACAGCTGTATTTCTGGGTGGTTATCATATTCGTCGAATACTTATAAATGGGAACAAAGGAAACGAACATGTGGCAAAGTGCCAGGTAATTTTAAAACAAGAAAAGAAAACAATTACCCCATAAATGTAATGCATTGAGTCTTCGATTGCTATTACAAAAATGGACCCAAACTAACAGAAGTAGCTTGTGCATTTACATGGAAATATAGACTCTGGAATGATATCACTGCCTGCCATCAGTTATCTCAAGCTGAGTCCAAGTTTTTTAAAGTCATTTCCTAACTAATGTTAACAAGCACAGGTGTTTCCTGATTTCAGTTGTTCAAACTCTCAAAAAAATGAGTAAGTCAGGGAAATGTGTAAAATTCCTTTGTTGGTTTCCTTTCTCCTGTATTGAGCCCAAGTTTCATCTTAGTACTATAAGTGGTTTTTGTGTTTCCATGCCCATTTAGCCCATGAGCTTATTTTCTCCGTATTTGTTTGTCTCGTTACTGGTGTTATTTTTTTCAAGTTTTCCTCCGTATTTAGAATCTCAATGTGAGTGATTATATTTGAACTAAGACAATGTGTCAAAAATTCTCCCTCTGATTTGAAGAGTCTCTGAGGGTGGTGGAGTTGAGCCCCTGGTCTTGAGCACAAATTCCTCAGCCCAGAGGGGGGACACATGGCGTAGTGTGAAGCAGCAAGAATGAGGTGGGGGAAGGGAAAGTGAACAGCAGGGTGAGGGAGAACTGATAACATTTATATAATACTATGGGACTTTGCCACGTGTTTTAAAGTTGGTTTTTCATTTAATTCTCTGCAATCACGTGACTTCTTTAAGGTCATCTAGTGATTTTAGAGGATGCAAACCTAAATCTTTGAATGCTATTGTCTCTCATGACTGGGCTTCTTGAAATTAAGTATAAAAGAATCGGCTAAGCTTGCCAAACTTTGTCAAAAATGCCAATTCCTGGGCCATCCAAGTCCCTACTTCATCCCCAAAATCATGGCCAGAAAGTCTGAATTGCCCTTCTCTCACTTGTTGGCTTCTAGAGCTAAAATTATGTTGCCTGTATTGTGGGACTTCATTAAATTATTAGAAAACAAACAGTACATTGCTTTACTACAAAGTATTTACCTACTTTGCTCTTCTAGTATCTACAATAAACTTTGCTAACTTTCTGTGTTCTAAACAAATGCCTCGAGTCAGAGTTCTAAAAAGGGAAGAGGGGAAGGGATTTGGGGGATTTTAATATGTAAATATGTATTGGTTTTGTAGAAAGTTAAATTTTTCTCCTTGCCTGAGAAAGATGATTGGGGTTGATGTGAAAATTTTACACTTCATTACCAAGATTTCAAGGACGGAGAAGCTTTTTTTATACCTTCTTATTATGAACTAACTACAAGCTCTTGGGAAGAGGGGACAAACTGCTTTTTCATTTCAAAGAACCAGAAGACGTTCAAGTTTCACCAGAAAGATGACAGGAAATGATTACAATTTGAAAGGGTTAAAGTCCACCTATCTGTGATTTGGTGTGCAGTTTTTTAATATTAGCTAAATAAACTTAAATTGCTGAAATTTTCATTACAGAAAAAAATAGAAAAATCACAAAATACAGACAAATGAAAAGAAGAAAAAGCCACCCACAATAATAAACATTTATAAAGTTGCTTACTATGTGCCTGGCACTGTTTCAAGGCCTTTACAAACAACTCTATAGAACACACATTAACCCACTTTATAGATGAAAAACTAAGGCATAGTAAGGAGAGGTAGAGCCTAAAGTCACACAGCTATAGGGGATAGGATTTGGGTGGAGGCAATCTGGCTCCAGAGTCCCTGTTCTCAGCCTCTACACTAGCCAGACTCTGCTCTGTAATCTATGACCTGTGATAACCATTGTTCACACTTAGGGGTCTACCCTTCCAAATTTACACATACACACACACACAACATACACATGCACACTTTACACCAAATAGGATCCTGCTGAATTACAGTTTGATAGCCTGCTTTTTTCACTAACAGTATATTGTGAACATCTGTAATGGCTACTATAGTAAATAGTAACTGCTACATTCTGGCAAAATATTCTATTTAAAGTGAAGCTCCTCCCCTCTCCCTTTGTACAACTATGCAAAAGCATAGCCAAGAAGGCCCAAGTGATCTTTCTATTAAGATTACTTGAATTGACAAAAGCCATTTTATGTACTAAATTTATCACTATCTACTATTCAATTCCAAGGCTGAAAGAACATGTAGAGGGTGTTACAAATGACCTAAAGGCAATTCCAGAGGACTTTGAAAAGTCTGAGTATGATGTCCAATGACCAGAATGGAATTACAGATTAGATGGCCACTGAATATACCCAAGAATGCCATCAATGAGACACAGAGAAAATCCAGCAAAGGGCGAAAGAAAGATGCCATTAGAGCAAAATAATCATTTTCCTCTCACAGGTTTCTTACACAAGCCATAAAATCTAATAACTTGGTTGCTACTTAATAACCACTCAGCTTGTTAATGGACTAAGACCAAATGATAAAAGTTAACGGAACAACTGGACCATTAACTACACTAATAATAGGTTTAGAGAAAATTATTACTATTTTAAACCATATTTGCTTGCTTCTATCACTAGTGTTTTTTAGAAATATTAAGATATTATGAAACATACTAAAATGAAGAGTTACAGTAAGTTCTGCATTCAGAATTAAGGAATTTTGAATTATTTTAGTTTCAAAAGATATTTTTGCCTCATTTGGTGACATGCTTCTGTAAATTGTGATTATAGAAGTGGAGATGAAGAAATGTTGGAGGTCCCTAAATGCAAATTAGTCTTGGCTCCCCTAAACTATTTATCTCTTATGGTATATGAGGTATGTCTTTTTAAAAAAATCTACCAAACTGTAATTCAGACCGAGGACTTTTATGAAACTGTTTCTTAACAGAATGTCTGTACGGTTTTCCAGGATTCCATAGTACTAATAAGAAAGGCACTTAGGTGATGTAAGGGATTTAAAATGAAAATATTCTAACATGGGTAGATTCAAGTAGGTGAGTTATGTAAAAAAGTAAATCAGCCATGGGAGAGATTTGTGTTTGTTCTGTTCACACTCAGAAAATATTTAACTTCACTGGAGTTTCCTGTTAGAAAACAATGGCAGAAATGTCTTATGGAGTCATTGCTCCTGATCACCAGGCTATGTCTAGACAACTTGACTGCTTTTTATGGGGGTATTACTTTTATGTTTGCTCCTCTGTTCTGACCTCAGTCCCTGGAAGGCCCTTCTTTTGAGGAAGGGTGAGAAGCTCAGCCGGTCTACCCCATCTGCTCTTTAGGACTTTGCCCCTCAGCCTTCTTTTCCCTCGTTCCCTCTCTCATTGTGAGCTGTTCATCCACTGACTCACAGACAGTTGTGTCAGGACCCTTTGGCTCTCTGAAGACCTCATTACTCTGATCTCATCCCAGACTCCTCCCACCCCACCCTACCTCCCAACTTTGTCTCTGTTTCTTCCTCCAAGTCATTGAAGATTCTCCTTTTATCCTGGTTTCAGAAGCCTCACAGGGATGTGTGTAGGTTTGGGTCTTCTTTCATTCATTCTGCCTAATACAACATGTCCTTTTCCATGTGACACTTGTGTCTTCCTTGCATTCTGAGAAATGGTACAACATCTGTGAAACAGCTTACCTTTTTCTGTTCTTTTTGGAACATGTATAAGGACATTGTGGCCCACCTTTGCCACTTTATATGTACCTTTATACATATACCATTATACATACGTACCTTTGCATATTTAGAAGTGGATAAAGAACAGCACTGCTATAACCCCTGTTCTGTGTAGCACTCTCTCCTGACTGCTGAGAATCTCCATCTTCTTCCTCTTTGTACTCAGTGTGTATAATAGTTTTCATTCCTACTATGCATTAAAACCACCTGGGATGGGGGTTAGGTGTGCATATTTTGATAAATGGACCAAATCTTAGCTCTTTCATGTATTAACTATGTGACCCAATTCACTTAACCATTCTGGCCCTCACTTTTCCTATGTGTAAAATAGAGATAATAACACTTACTCCTACGGCTGTTATGAGACTCAAATGAAATGTTTGTCAAGTGCCTTGTTACAATGCTGGTGGATACTTAATAAATGGTAATATGGCAGCTGAGGTAACAGCTGAAATGTACCTTGTGCTTGGCCATGTATCACATATTTTATATTGAATTATGTAATCTTCAGAGCCGTTGTAGATAAGTACATTTATTATTCGTTTGTAAGTCCAACATTCTAAGAACTGTGTTCGTTTATCTGTGTTAAACTCTAATCTTAATCCTTTGGTATGCATATTTTATGTACTTCATAGTATATTTATATTTCTTACTTTAGATTTTTAAAATGCTATTGACTATCTTTTTTCTATGTTATCATATGTCATTCTAATAACTATGTGATATTCCATTGAGTTGTTATTCTATAATTTACTCAGCCATTTCACTATTACTGGACATCTTCAGGCAAAGAAGTGATTTCTTACTTTGAAGATTTTGATGTACGGTATCAAACTGCCCTCCAAAGGCTGTGTCATATTATAGTAACATGGGGTAGTTTTTGACCTGGCTGCATTATTCTCTAAATTCTCTAATTCTATTTTAAAGTGGAATTGGGGGTTGTGTGAAATGTTCCTTAAGAAATTAGAAAAGTGGCAGTGATTTAGTCAATCAAGCAATCAATCAAAAAGCTTTTAGACAATGTACTAGGAATTGTATATAGAGAAGCCCAAAGTTATAATGTGACTAAGACAAAAAAAAAGTAATAGTGATAAGGGAAGAAAAAAAAAAAAACCAAACCTCTAGTCTATAAAGGAACCTATAATACATATTTCAAAGTAGTCTACACAGATATGCAAGTTGCTACACTGTATTATGTACAAGCCTCTAGTGAGCAGGGTGGGATACGTAGAGAGAGGGAACTTCTTGCTCCCCTGCCTTCCTTAAAAGTCAGGACCAGCTCTGGATAACAGCTGTCATGTAGGTGGGGTCTGTATGGGCAGCTAGTCCTTCCCTACAGGGACTTTGTGCTATGTGCTGTCTTCTACCTGTCTAGTGTACCCCAGGAGCCACCTAATGACGCATGACATAGGCTGGAGACAGAGTCTTCCTCAAGATTGATTTAAGGATACTAGCAGAGGAAATCCTTGTTCTGCTGGGGCTGTTAAACTAGAAATCCAGGAAGCTGGGGCTGCTGTAGACCATCTCCCCTGGCTATAGGCAGACAATTTTAGACAGCAGGCTAAGTGCCACAAGCATAGATGTTTCTTAAACTAAGGCCCATTTTTTCACGTGTGCCTTAGGTGGCATTCCCTGCTGCAGCCTCAGAATGGTGCAAACTCTCTCCTCTCCTGCATTGTTCCCTTTACTAAAAAGCCCTCCATCTGGTGACTGCATCCTGCTTCTCAGCTCTCACTCTCCTCACTCCAGCCAAACGTCTTGAAAGAGTGTCTAAACTCACACTCTCCACTTCTTATTCTTCACCTCAACCTACTCCAAATAGGCTTTCACGTCTACCCTTCTACTGAATCGGCTCAAAGATTACTCAGGACCTGTCCATTGCCAACGCCACAGGGCTTCTTTAGTCTTGTTTATTTAATCCCTTAGCATCCTCTGACCTAGCTGACCTTTCCTTCCTGCTGGAGAACTTCTGGGTTAGTTTCCACAATAACTTAACACCACCTCCTCCTGCGTTTTCTCTCACTCCCGCCTGCCGCTTCTCAACTCCCTTGCCTGCCCCTCCACCTATAGATGTTGGGGTTTCTGGAAGGCCGCATCCTAAGCCCCTTCTTTTCTCAAGCTACACTCTCTTCCTATCTTTTCCTGGAACAGAGATCTCATCCACTATGCTGGCTTTGATTGCGATCTCTATACTAATGGCGCCTACATTTATGCCTTTACTTCAGACTCCACCTCTGACCTTCACAACCACATAGCCCCGATTGCCCACTTTGGATTTACACTTAAATGTATCAAAGGTGTATCAAACCTGACCTGTCTCGAATTGAACTCCACCCCCTCCCAACCCTCCCACAAATCTGCGGCTCCTCTCCTAGTGTTTCCTAATCACTAATGGCTCTGTAATCCGCACGGTTGCTCAGGCTGATTTCCTGCAAGTTCCCCCTTGATACTTTCCTCTTCCTCATTCCCTCGCTTCCATCCATCCCTGAGACCTGTCAGTTCCACCCCCTTATCCTCATTGCCGTCACACCACCCGCATCCCGGTCACCATCTCCTCCCCTCTGGAGTTCGGCAGCAGCCTCCTCTCTGGTCTCCCCACACCTGTGCTTGCTCCTTCCAGCCCATTCTTCACACAGCCCCAGAGAGGATTTTCAAACCCCAATCTCCTCCTGTCCTGGCCCTGCTGAACAGCCTTCCAGAGGTTCCCAGCTGTTCATAGCTAATGTCCAAAAACCTACCACTTCTGGTCAGTCTCGGACCCCGACCCACCTTTTCAGGCTCATTGCAGTCACTTGCCCCTCCAGCCACATGGAATCCTCCCCGTTCCCCAAACAGGTCAAACTGCCCCTTTTCTCAGGAACCCAGAATAAACAGATCCTTCTGCTGTCAATTGTTTTAGGTGGCCCTTCTCTGACTACCCCTGCCCCCCAGGTTATGTTATCCCAGGGCACCTTGGCCTGTCCCTCCACTACACCCTCTCTTCATTGTTTTTCCTCCCTTGTGGGACTGTAAGCCCCAGGAGAGCAGGCAGCATGGCTATCCTGCCCACTGCTCTGTCACCACTGCCCACCTATGCCTGGCACTGACCGACAGCGCAAAAACGGAGTATCTTGTGTCTCTCATCACACAACCCTAGGGCAGCTGTATAGCTGGCCACGATTTGGGACAGTCTTCTTTTAGTATTATAGCCCAACAGCAGCAAATCCTTTAGTAGTTCTTAAAGCTAGAGTCCCACTCTTCGGAGGAGAGGATGACAAAGTTGACCCAAATGGTCCCCTTGACCTTTTCTCCTGGAGCACCAGGGCCATGCAGGAACTCCTTGGATGTTTGAGAGCTTGCTTTACAAGCCCCGTCCAAAGCTAAGGTGTCATTAGGATGATGTGTTGCATCCTTGCCCTGTTCTTCTAAGGACATTTTGCTGTTATTTTAAGACAGGCCCTCCCCCACCGACCCATTGTTCTTATTTGTTTTCATTCCATAGTGTGCCTCAGTGAAATGTTGAGAACCTAGGTTAGAGAGCCCCCAAATAGGGCACTGTGGGTAGAGGGGCTAGAAAGACTGACCTGCTAGCAGGAGACTGAGTCGCCAGAGAGAATGTAATTAAGTATCTCAAGAATGGCCTAGGCTTTATGGGAGACAAATTGGTTGACCTGGCCCTCAGGGAGTAAGGAGCTCCCAGGGGACAAAAACTGCAGGAGCCCTGAGTGGAGAAAAAAACTGAAGGCTGCCCCCTCTGACTCATAAAGAGAGCAACAGCCGCGAGTGTTCCTAGAAGAGGCGATCGAGCACATGTGCCAGGGACTGTGTGTGTGAACATCTACTGCTCTTGTCATGCAGGGCTGGGTGGACCGGGAATCACCCCGCAGAGGAAGAGATTTATTACGTCCCGGCCATGTCTGTCTTCAGAACTGAACTTTCCTGCTCTTTGTGCAACAAGACACACCTCTCCGAGGAAGGAGGCGGACAGGATTTCCATCATCACTACTGCTCTATTAAAAACACACACACGCACACACACAACAACCGTGTAATTACTCTCCGCAGGAAAGGTGCACAAACAGGATGGGCCCAAGCTGAACTCGGGATGAGCCATCCCTGTAAAGATTAGGTAAAGGAACCTCCCCGTCACGCACCCGCCTCCGGCCAGGGCCTCTCCCAGATGGCCACGTTGGGTCGCCAGCCCACCTCCTAGGGTGGGCTGGGGGGCGCGGGCGACTCCCAGCCGCGTGGGTTCCCTGCTCGTCCTCCTTCCCGCCTTCCGGCGCTCCCTGGGTCTGTCTCCCAAGCCTCAGGTGTTCGCTCAGGCTGGGCAGCAAGCCCTTCCCTTTATGGCCTGCACCTGGGGTAGC
This sequence comes from Balaenoptera borealis, assembly GCF_965194805.1. NCBI lineage: Eukaryota > Metazoa > Chordata > Mammalia > Artiodactyla > Balaenopteridae > Balaenoptera > Balaenoptera borealis. The sequence continues at coordinate 39,665,824 of NC_138866.1, read as the reverse complement.
TTCCAGCCCAGAGCTCCCCGCCAGACCCCGCTGCAGGGAGCGCGAGCAGAGCGGTGCGAACCGGCCTGCGCCGCGCTCCCCAGGCCGCTTGCGCCCCGCTACTGACCGAACGCAGGGTCGGGCGCCGGCCGCGCGCCGCGCCCCCGGGCTTCGGCGGGCGCGCCAGCCCCGCGCAGGGTTGCCGTGAACTTGGAGCCCGGCGGCGCGAGGCTCCTGCCCGGGATGGGGCGGCAGCTGCTTCCTGGTTTGAAGCTCACCGAGTGGGGGAGAGCGTGAGCCCGCGGAGGCGGGGGCAGGAGCAGAAGCGGGAGGAGGCGGGGGCAGGAGACGCTTGAGGCTCGAGCTAACCGCACGGGTCCCTCCGGCTCTCCGGGGAGAGGCGCTTCCCGGCCCTGGAGAAGGGGCGAATTCCGCGCGAGCCCCCGGGAGGCTCGAGAGGGACGGTCGGGCGACCCCGGCCCTCTGAGGGCTTGGCGCCCGGCTCCCCTCCTTTCCACCTCGCGAGGGAGGGAGAGAGGGAGGGAAGGAGGGGAGGGAAGGTCCGGCGCGGGAGGCAGAATGGCTGGTCGACGGGGGCTTGGGCTCCGCATTTCCCGGGAGCTGCCTCCACTCCTGCGGCCGCCGCGAGGGCTGGCCTGAACGAGGGCTCCCCGCTCTCCCGCTGCGAGACCGCGCGGCCCCTGGTCTGGGACAGCGGCCCCGGCATGTCGTCCGGCACCATGAAGTTCAATGGCTACTTGAGGGTCCGCATTGGCGAGGCCGTGGGGCTGCAGCCCACCCGCTGGTCCCTGCGCCACTCGCTCTTCAAGAAGGGCTATCAGCTGCTGGACCCCTACCTGACGGTGAGCGTGGACCAGGTACGCGTGGGCCAGACGAGCACCAAGCAGAAGACCAACAAACCCACGTACAACGAGGAATTCTGCGCCAACGTCACCGACGGTGGCCACCTCGAGCTGGCTGTCTTCCACGAGACGCCCCTGGGCTACGACCACTTTGTGGCCAACTGCACCCTGCAGTTCCAGGAGCTGCTGCGCACGGCCGGCGCCTCGGACACCTTCGAGGGCTGGGTGAGTACCTTGAACCCACCCCTTTGTGTCCACTCCGCACCTTCTGCCCCCCTTCATTTTACAAAGCTTGCCCGGGGCCCGCTTTCCCATCTTCCCAAGCGCAGGGAATTCCCTCCACTGCGGTCCTCGCTTTGGTTCTCGCCCAGGTGGCCACGGCACTGGTGGTGCGCGAGGGCACAGGTGTGTCTCTAGGAAGCCATCCTGGACACGGTCCCCTTTCGGGATGGCAGCTTGGGCTAACGGGAAGTCGGGGTAGGAGCGGTCACCCGCCTCCGCCCAGACTTTGGGTAAGGACCCCCAACTCTCAGCTTGAGGGTAATACGCAGGAAAGGCAAAGAAGGTGTGATAGATAGGAAAGTGACTTGATTTGGGTAAAGTTTTTTAAGCGCTTCTTAGGAGAAAGCGATACATTCTCGCAGGTCTTATTCATAATGTTTATGGATACGTGTTGGTTCAGCAGCTCAGAGGTGCACACGTGTTTCAGCATGCACATCCATTACATCCCAGAGGTACATAACCTACATTGGCAGGGACTGGAGTGCCTGGGTCTTCGGTTGGCAAAGTTTTGTTTAGCAGTTTTCCAAGGAGATGAGGTTTACGTGTGTTTGTAACTTCAGTTCAGTTTCAGCCTGAGAGGTGTGAGTCCTGCAGTATGTGTTTCTGTTGTTATTGGTCTTGAGAGTTTAGAGGGCTCTTCAGCAGTTTGTGAACTGCTCCCCTCGCCTCACCTGCTGGTGCTTCTGCATATTGACAAGTAGTTACCCGCAACTTCCTACTTGCCTGTGCTTTTCACATAGTTCCCATGAGGCAAAATTTCTGCTGCAAATAAATTAAAATGTCTAGAGCACTCTACACAGTGCTAAAATGCTTTTGCTTCTTAATCTTCATACTGTTTTTGTGATGCAGGTGTTATCCTTCCCACTCTTATGTGATGAAATGATAATTATGATGAAGTGGTCTGGCCTGGCAAAATGGAGTAAGCCCTTGGAAGACTCTCGGGAGTTCAATGATTTAAATTCTGGAGGATGTCAGTTTTGAGCCCAGAATGGTGACTCAGTATTGAAAACCTGTTTGAAATTAACAAGTGGGGGAATCAGATGGATAATAAGGAAGACTCATTTAGATATTTATTTTCCACTTTGAGGAACTGATAATTTTATCATATACTTTGTAAACTTACAGCTAGCTTGTGGAGTAGTCTCTTAAATAGGAGAAAAAGCCATAATGACTGTTTAACCATATCATCAAATTATATTGAGTTACTTTCCCTTCAGCTGAATTTACTTTGTGGAATTTAGAAGTGGTCTGGAGAGGAATGGCCAAAATAGAGATTGACTTTTTATCCTGTGACTTTCTGGACAGGAAATAGAGGTGAGTCTAGGAATCTGAATGGAATTATTAAATTAGTGTCTGATTAGGAGTTAGGTTGGGCAAAGCTCTAAAAGAACTAGGTTCTGAAATATGGTGGTGCAGACTGACCAATGGCCATTAGAAACCTGTTTTCCCAAAGAGATCCTAGACTGGTTCATTTTACCCCTAGTCTGCACATTTGAATCACCTGGGGAGCTTTTCAAAATCCCCACGTTTAAAGACTCTAGACAGGAATCTATGGCTGTGGACCCCAGCAACAGTACTTTTCAGCTCTCCGCGTGATTCCAATGTGCAGTGAAGTTTGAGAACCTGTAGCCTAAATGAAGACCACAAGATAAGGATTGGAAGAAGCATAAGTGTAGGAAGATTCAGGTTACCTGACAAGGTGGGGGTATTTAGAGCTGCCTATTGTCCCACTGGCTGAATAGATTTAAATGTAAATTAAATTTCTATATCTATAATTGTCTGAATTAATTATATTTAGATGTTTAATGTGGTGTTCCGGAAAATATGTGTGTTTCGTAGGGTAGGTCAGCATTTAAATGACCTTAAAACGGGTGATTTGTCAAGACACTCATATTCAATTAGGAGGCAGTTTTTAAAAGTTCTGGCTATTTTAAAACTGTGATGATAGGGTAGAATGGGTAGTGTGTTTCCTTTCTTTTAAAATTTTTTGTTAAGAAAATAATTTTAAGAAAATATTTGGAAATATGTGGAATGTTTGTTTTCTAAATGATCCTTTATAGGTCTAAAGGTGGTTTTGAAATTTAGAATTACAGAAGTACTTATTTGTCTTTAGCATATTAAATTGAAATGTGTAGTTTATTCAGAAAGTTACAAATGGAGTAATTTACTCCACAATAAATTTATTTGTTGCAATTGAAATTACAAATTGCTAAACTCTAAAAAAAAAAAAAACTAGCAGCTTAGTTTTTGCTAGATCATGAGAAGAGACAAAAACAGAAGACACCTTTATTATTAGACTAAAACAAAGTTGTTATGCTTTTTTGCTTAACATGCTTTCTGAGTATTAAGAAGATAATCATTGACATTGATTTTGTACCAATTTCATCTGTATTACCTTCTAAGCTTGATGAGAGAAAGGGTTAGATCTCTTTCGTGCAGTATATTCCTAGTATCAAGCACAGTTCCCGCCATGGATTAGGCAATCAACTATTTCTTTCCTAACTATACATATTTCATTTAATTTACATTATATCCAAGGAGGTAGTGGGATATAATGTAACAACTAAAGGTATTCTTAAACGGAAATTCACAGCATTAAACACTTAAATTAGAAAACATCTCTAAGACCTGAGTTTCCACCTGAAACTAGAAGAGAAGAGCAAATTGAATCCTAAGTAAGCAAAAAGAAGGAAATGTAAAGATAACAGAGGTTAGTTGAAGCAGAAAATAGAAACAGCAGGAAAAATCAATGAAACAAAAAGCTTGTTCTTTGAAAAAAAAAAGTAATAAAATTGATAAACCTCAAATGATCAAGAAAAAAAAGACACAAATTACCAATGTTAGGAATGAGAGAACATCACTATAGATCCTATGGACATTTAAAAAGAAAAAGAATATTATGAATAACTTTATGCCAGGAAATTCCACAATTAGATGAAATGAACAAATTCTTTGAAAGATACAAATGACCCAAACTCATTCAAATAACTTGAATAGCATTATGTCTATTAAGGCAATTGAGTTTGTAGTTAAAAACCTTCCACAATGCAAACTCAAGGTCCCAGAAGGCTTTACTGGTGAGTTCTATCATACATTTAAGGAATAAATATTGCCAACTATACAAACTATTCAGAAAACAGAAGAGAAGGAAACACATCCCGGCTCATTTCATGAGGCCAACATTACCTTTATACCAATACTTGATGAAAACATTACAAATAAATAAAACTACAGACCAGTGCCCCTCATGAATATAGATATAAAAAATCTTAAATTTTAGCAAATCAAACCCAGCAATATAGCAAATGATCAAATGGGGTTATAACCAGGACTTCAAGGTTGATTAAACATTTATAATCAATCAGTGCAACTCTTCATATTAACAGAATAAAAAAGGAGATTCATATGATCATCTCAATAGATAGAGAAAAGGTATTTGACACAATTCAATACCCATTCATGATAAAAACTCTCAACAAATTAGTAATAGAAGAGAACTTTTTCAACGTGATGAAGGACAACTGTGAAAAACCTACAGGTAACATGTTAATGGTGAAAAACAGAATGATATTCCCCTAAGATCAGGAGTGACAAGGATAGCTACTCTTACCACTTCTGTTCAGCAGTGTATTGGAGGTCCCAGTCAGTGCCATAGGCAATTAAAAAAATAAAGTACATGCAAAGGAAGAAGTAAAACTGTGTGTAGAAAATTCTAAGACACCTACAAAAGGGCTTCTAGAACCAACAAGCTAGGTTTAGCTAGGTTGCAGGATCCAAACCAATCTACAAAAATCAATTGTTTCTATATATTATCAGTGGACAATCAAAAACTGAAATAGAAAAATACCATTTAAAAGAGCATCAAAATATGAAATTGGATAAAACATGCAAGGCTTGTTCACTGAAAATGACAAACCATCACTGAAATAAGTTAAAGATCTAAATAAATGGAGAGATATACTGTATTCATAAATGGGAAGATTCGATATTGTTAAGACCTCAATTCTTAACAGTTCTTCCCAAGTTGTTCAATAGATTTAATGCAATCCTAGTTAAAATACCATCAAGCTTTGTTGTAGAAATTAACAGACTGATTCTAAAGCTTATATGAACATGTGAAGGACCCAGACTCATCTAAGAATAATTTTGAAAAAGGATGAGTTGGGGGACTTAAACTATCTGATTTCAAGGTAACTATAACATTACCATAATTAAGATAATGTGGTATCGGAGTAAAGAGAGTCATATAGATCAGCGGAGTAGAAGAGAGTCTAGAAATAGATTCACACATATATGATCAATTGACTTTCTTTTTTGACAAAGATGTCAAGGCAATTCAATGGGGAAATGATAATTTTTTTCAACAAGAGGTGCGTGAACAATTGAATAGCTATGTGCAGAAACTTGAGCATTGACCTTTACCTCATATCATACACAAAAATTAACTCAAAATGGATTATAGACCTAAAAAAAGGATTTTAGCTGTAAAATTTTTATAAGAAAACATAGAAGAAAGATCTTAGTGCCCTTGGGTTCAGCAAACCTTTTTTAGACAGGACACAAAAAAGCAAGTACTATAAAAAAATCAAATCAGACTATTAAAATTAACTATTGCATTTCAGAAGATACTTAAGAAAAAGAAAACACAAGCCACTGACTGGGAGAAATTATTTGCAACATGTAAATCAGACAAGGGACTTTTAACGGGAATATATAAAAACTCTTAAAACGCAATGAGAAAAATATTCAATTTAAAAATGGGACAAAGATTTGTATAGGCACCCCTCATGGAAAATAGCACATTAAAAGATTAGTCAAGGAAAAGTAAATTAAAACCAAAACCCATGGGAAAGGCTAAAATTAAAGAGACTGATCATACCAAGAGTTGGTGAGGAAGTGGAGCAACTGGAACTCTCATATACTACTGTGCAGGATATAAAACAATAGTCACGTTAGAAAACACTTTTACAGTTTCTTAAAGTGTTAGACATATACTTACCATGGGACCTAGCTACTCTTAAGTACTTACCAAGAGAAATGAAACCATTTATACAGAGACTTGTACATGAATATTCACAGCTGCTTTATTTGTAATAGCCCCCAAACTGGAAAATGTCAGTCAACAGGTGAATATTTAAATTTATTTTATTTATTTATTTTTGGCTGCGTTGGGTCTTTGTTGCTGCGTGAGGTCTTTCTTTAGTTGTGGCGAGTGGGGGCTACTCTTCGTTGAGGTGCACTTGTTTCTCATTGAGGTAGCTTCTCTTGTTGAGGAGCACAGGCTCTAGGCACGCGGGCTTCAGTAGTTGTGGCGCACGGGCTTGGTTGCTCTGCGGCATGTGGGATCTTCCTGGACCAGGGGTCGAACCCGTGTCCCCTGCATTGGCAGCTGGATTCTTAACCACTGTGCCAACAGGGAAGTCCCCAACAGGTGAATATTTAAACAAATTGTGTATCTATACAATGGAATACTACCCAGTAAAAAAAAGTGATGAACTATTGATACATGTAACAATATGGATGAATCTTAAAATATGTAATTTACATACTGAAAGAAGCCAGACACAAAAGAGTACATACTATATGATTTCATTTACACAAAATTATGGAAAATGTAAACTAGTTTGTAGTGACAGGAAGCAGATCAGTGGTTGCCTGGGAATGGGAGAATGAAGGTGATGGAGGGATGGATTACAAATGAGGCACAAGGAAACTTCTGAGCGAGATGAATATATTCATTATTTTGGTTGTGCTGATGGTTTCACAGTTATATACTTACGTCTAAGCACATCAGATAGTTCACTGTTAAGTGTGTGCACGTTGTTGTGTGACAGTTATACTCAATAAAGCTGTAGGGAAAAAACGGTGAGGATTTATTATCCTTATTTTACCAAAGAAGATGTTAGGTAAATAAGTGCCTGAATTAGATTTGAGCCAAGGCTGACTCTTGAAAACTATGTTGCCTCTTTAGTGCAAAAAATATAATCAGAGTAGGAGCATTAAAACAAACCAAATTCATTAAGTACAGTTTCTGACTTTTGGACACAGTCTCATTTTCTAAATTATCACTGTCAGCTTTTTTTCTGTTTCTTCTGGAACCGGTTTATTTTGCATAATTTCTTGAACTTCTAAAACCCAAAAGTTTGTCTAAGTTAAAACCTTATCTTCTCCTTTCACAGATTTGCTCTGTATTCGCTGACTTTCCAAATGGGGACCAGCACTTAATACTTAGTGCAGAGCATAGGGACATGGCAGGAGGCAGGAGGAGCTGGAGGCTGCGTCATGGAAAGGCCTTGGCATCCCCTCAGGAAGGAAGGACCTGCTTGGCAGTATCCCAGGCTGTTTTCCTGGTTCAACCCTCCTGAAGACATTCTGTTCCCTACAGCACTGGAGGGCTGCTTTCTCTCAACTCAGTGAGGTTACCTATTTAGTAGTTTTGGTTACCTGTTTAGTAGTCTTGTCAAGGGAAGCAGCCAGGTTACCACTTGGCAATCGTTGATTATCTTTGCCCTTGATTCCTGGATCCAGGTATATGAATTTATAGCATCAGATTGAATCTTCTAGATTCATTATCTGGCGGTTCATTCTCTTTGTGGTACAGTTATTCGTTCTCACAGTAATTTTTTTCGGAGCCGATTGGTGAGGAGCGTTTAGGGAAGAAACATATTTTAGCGTCTCTAGGGAGGTTTATCCCAGTGTACGTGAATTGTGTTGGATATATTGTGTCTTCAGTTTCATGGTAAGAATTTTGCTGCAGTGGGGCTGTCTGTTTCTCATCATGGTTAAGTTGTGGCTCAGATGTTCCCCCCTCAGAGAACACCTTCCAGACCACATTATTATCTGTCACCCTTCATTGCACTCATCCCTCTCTGAGATCATTCTGTTAATTTATTTTCTTATTTTACCTTCCTCCTTTAGGGTATAAACACCTTGAGAGCAGGGACCCCCACCTGTCTTAGTCACTGTTCTAAGTCCAGCATCTTGAGCAGTGTCTGGTATATAGTAGGCACTAAATCTCTGTTGAAATGTGATTTTGGAGCAAGTAAAGTATAAGCACTTTGGAAGGATCTTGACTTAAACATTTTATTCATCTTTTTTAAAAAATTAATTTATTTATTTTTGGCTGCACTGAGTCTTTGTTGCTACACGCAGGCTTTCTCTAGTTGTGGCGAGCGGGGGCTACTCTCGGTTGCGGTGCGCAGGCTTCTCATTGCTGTGGCTTCTCTTGTTGTGGAGCACAGGCTCTAGGCGTGTGGGCTTCAGTAGTTGTGGCAAGCGGGCTCTGTAGTTGTGGCTCATGGGCTCTAGAGCGCGGGCTCAGTAGTTGTGGCGCACGGGCTTAGTTGCTCCGTGGCATGTGGGATCTTCCCGGACCAGGGCTCAAACCCGTGTCCCCTGCACTGGCAGGCAGATTCTTAACCACTGCACCACCAGGGAAGTCCCTATTCATCTTTCTAAGAACAAAATGAAAATAATTCGGGAGTGACCAGTTATTACAGTGATCACAGTGTCCCTTGTAAAAAATCAATTAATTACATACCAACTTGCACTTGAAAGACTGGACCAGATTCTTGTGTCCTTTGAATATGATAATGGATGGAAAACTGTTTGGAGAATTCTTTGCTTTTGCTTATTTTAAAAGACTATGATTTCTAAACCTGTTAATATGGTGTAACTTTGTTCACTGGTAGTTTGTGAGCCCGACATGTTAAATTCGGTTGTGCTTCAACCCTGGAGAGCTAATGAGGTCGGTGGGCAGAGTGAATCATTATAACTCTTAGTACAGTTTTGGTATCTAGCAAATGTTTAGAATGATGACTAGTTGTGATAGTAAAAGTGCAGTACTTTTTAATGAGATGGGTAGCATTTATGTAGAATCAGAGGAGTGCCTTGGATTTTCTGTAGTCTTTCTTCTATTTTGTAAAACAGTTGGCTAGATCTGGTACTCCATTTGTGTTGGCTGCTTGCTCCATTTTATTAGAATATGATAAAAATGAGGCCTGAAAGTCAGTTCCTGACCACTTTCTTTCCACTTTCATCGTTGCTGTATCCAAAATGATCTTTCTCAGTTGCCGAGCTGATAGTGATTCCTTTACTTAAAACCCTTCAGTGGTTCCCCACTGCCCTTAGATAAAACGCAACTCTTCAAAATGCTATAGAATGTTCTGCATGATCTGGACCCCGATTTCCTCTTCAGCCTTATTGCTTACCTCACCCCATCCCACACTCCATGCTCCAGCCACAATGAGCAGCTTTCAGTTCCTCAAGAGCGACCATGCTAATTCCTACTTGTGCTTCAGGTCTCACCATAGACCTCACTTTACCCAGGAAACTTTCCCTGACATTCCAAGTCTGGGTTTGATCCTCCTCCTCCTCCTTCGTGTTCCCTCAGCATCCTAAGATCTCCACTGCCCACTTCCCCTCTATCCTGAAAGGATGGATATATGAATGGATTGGGCTCTCATGGAAGTGTATGATATTGGTCAGAGGAGTTCAGGGTTTAAAAGTGTGGGTGACTGACTGAGATTCATCCCCTCTGCTCCTGGGGTAGCTACTCTAACAGACTATTACATGTTTCTCTATGAAATGCCAAGCCCTAGGTGAGCTTTCATGCACCATTGAGCATGTCCTATGTACCAGGCACTGTGCTCTACCTTGGAGAGGCAAGTGGGCAAGATAGACATGGTCCTTTTCTTCACAGGCCTCATAGTTCCAAGGGGGAGAGAGATTGGGGAGGTAGGGGGGACAGCAACCAGGAAATGACAGAACAGAAGTAAGGACTAAGATGCTGGTGAGTGCCTGCTTTGGGGAGACCAGAAACATTTTCCTGGAGGAAAAACAGTTGATTTTTAAGGCTCCAGCATAGATAGGATGGCCACAGGCCTGCTTCAGTTAAAGGACTGTGAAAAATCATCCCTCAAAAGAAGATAAGGAACGTCTGACCTAATAATGCTTTCCCAGAGAGACATCACAGATCCCCTTTGAAAGGTAAACGTTCCTGACCCACAGAAATCTTTCTATCGTCCGAAAGTTTGGAGGGAACTAAGTTTCAATATCTATGAACAGATGACCCAAAAGAACATTTAACTCCCCAAGACAGAAAACAGTAACACCCTTTTTGAACCATCAAATACCCCCAAGCTTTGTACAGGTCAGAAAAGAATGACTGATGTTGAAGCAGGAGGGTCTAGTTCAGAACAGCAACAAAAAGCCTGACAGCTCTTAGGCCCATGGACAGGCTACAGATGTATTCATTTGGCAGTGATGTTTTTAACATTCAGTCCGAAGGCATTTAGTTCTGTGGTGCTCTAGTTTGCCACAGACCCCACCACCCCCTGATACTCAGTCCCCTTGACTCATTACCTGCTTGGTCCTGGGAAATTTTTGAGTTTTTGAACCTACTATAGCTCAATCCTTTGTTTTCAGAATGTGGAAACCAAAGCTCTGGCCAAAGCTTTACTGTTGCCTTAGCTCATGTGATGTGTGACAGACACACTTAACCATCTACATAGATATGAAGATGTACTTATTTCCTTTTATTTAGATATGTATTAATTTATTAATTTGTAAATACATTCAGTTAGATATTTATTTACATATATATATATTTGTGTCCTAAAATTTTAGTGGAAGCTGGCTTATTAGTAAATACATGGGAAGTTAACTTTAACTGTAAATTAGTATAGTATTAACTACCCAATTAAAGAAACTCTTTGTATTTCATTGTACAGCTTCCAGCAATATATAGGTACTGTTCTGTGAGAGTCAGGAGAGCTGGGTTCAAGGTGTGGCTTTGCCATCTGTCAGCTGTGACTGCAGGCAAGCCTCTGTGTATCAGGGTCTCGGCTCCTTCGTTTCTATCAGGAGGGGGTTGCACTGGAATTTCTCTAAGGACCCTTCCATCTCTAAAGCTTCTGCCTCCATATGTTAGGCAGTTACATCAGTTCTTTGCTTTAGGAGTAACTGGTTTGGTTTTAAACAGTCAAAATGATTTATATCTTCTCAAAGTTAGTAACTCCTAAGAATTCAGTTGGTACAAATCTAAATTGCTCAGGCTTGGACAGGATTTAACTCATGTCTAAATGACTTTCAGCATTGGTAGTGATGTTGATGTTATTTCCTTGGCTTAGAATCAGCCTTAAGGAATTACAGTGGGTCCTCATTTCAAGCCATGCAGTTATATTTCTTTTTTTTTTTTAAATTTATTTATTAATGTATTTATTTTTGGCTGCGTTGGGTCTTCATTGCTGCGCACGGGCTTTCTCTAGTTGTGGCGAGCAGGGGCTACTCTTCGTTGCGATGCGTGGGCTTCTCATTGCGGTGGCTTCTCTTGTTGCGGAGCACAGGCTCTAGGCACGTGGGCTTCAGTAGTTGTGGCACGCAGGCTCTAGAGCACAGGCTCAGTAGTTGTGGTGCACGAGCTTAGTTGCTCCATGGCATGTGGGATCCTCCTGGACCAGGGCTGGAACCCGTGTCCCCTGCATTGGCAGGCGGATTCTTAACCATTGCGCCACCAGGGAAGCCTATATTTCTTGATTTACACTAATGGGCTCCTTGTTCTATGGGATGGTAAGTTATGTCCCTGTTTTCTCGCATCAGAGAGTGACTGAGAATCCCACCATTTGAGCTTTTGCTAGAAGCCATTCTCACTAGCATGGTAATTAATGCTTTGTTGTCATGAAATGTCTGTAGCCACCGGTCTATCTATCCACCCTAGGTGATGACAAATACTATAAATCACTTGTAGGACAGACATTTTAATTAGATGGAGGAATGGGCCCAAAGGTATTGGCTATTGTAGTGTTTAAGTGCTATACTGAAGAATTTTATGAGACGGGAGATTTTTGTTGAGAATTGTGGTACTATCCAGAGAGATTTATCAAGAATTATGTTAGTGTGTTTCTGTAGCACCTGTAAATTAGAGCAGTGATTGTCAGAGCACGTAGGATGTTTTAGTAGAAAGACTAAACTGTGCTTTTATTATGTGTTGCCTTCTGGAAAGTTCCTTTGATTTTCACATAAGTTTCACCCTTGCACAACTTTGACCTTACAGGGAGAGAAACGCTTAAAAGGTAACCAAAGGTGTTTAGTTTGTGCTGCGGTAAAAAAAAATTAAGAAATTTGCTATAGGATAGAACCATGGCCAACATGAGCCCCTTGTAATTACTTTAATGAAATAAGTCACATGGGGCCAGTGTGAGCATACTCTAGACCTAGTGCCTGTTCTCCAAGTGCTTAAACCAAAACCACAAAGCTGAATTTTTATTTGCAAGTCGTGTATATCTCTTGTACTTGCTTGTCGCTATTTCTGCATCTCTCTCGTAGCACTTACATTTGATGTGCCTCTGTCCTCACACTGGGCTTTGGTGTTCTTGCCTGTGATGCTGGGGTCTGGGTAGCCAGTGCTCTGTGGCCCCTTCCAGTATCAGAGTTATGTGGTTCTGGTCATTTTTCCATTGGACAATGCAAATTCTGCTCCCTTCTGAAATGTCTTCTGGAGATTGTTCTGCTGATACTCAGATTTGTTCTAGGCTCTGAAATTATTTTTGAAAGAGTACACAAAAGCCATATTAGCAGAATTTCCTAAACAAAATGCATTTATTAATTTGTGAGCTGTGGACCTCTTAAGTGCTTTATTTTTTATTACTCTTGTTCCATCACAGTACAGAAGAGTTCAGAACAAATTTTTAGCAGAAGCAGTGCTTCTGAAACTGTTTTTGAACCCTGGACCGTTTTAGTGATGTTAAAAGCTATGGACCCTGTTTCTAGAAAAATGCACATGTGTGCATATTGCCAGCATGCTGGGAAAAGTGTCATCAGGTTAGTGGTCCCCTGAAGCCTGACTGTGGACACATGGCTTCAGGTTAAGAAATTCCAATGAAAAAAAAGAAAAAAAAAGAAATTCCAATGAAAAGTGTCAAAAATAAGGTTTTTATTAATTCCTAATTCCTAGGGCATTGTACTGATATTTTCCCCTGCAATTAGAGGACATTTTCCCTTCAACTAATTATACGAGACAGTTAACTAGTAGAAAAGAGAAGCTATAAATTTTAGAGAAAAAAGATGTAAAGTGTGTTCTCACTTCTGGCTCCTGGTGAAATATACTAGATAATGACCCATTTTAGGACCTATTTGGTTGTGTTATATAGGTATTTTCAAAAGTCTCTACTGTTGAAGGGGTTTCTTTGAGGTTTGCAATAGATGAAAAGTTAAAAAAAAAATAAAAACTAGGACAGTTTGAGTGACCTTGGCTTGGTGTCTTTTGTTAATATAAACTTTTCCCCTGTAGAAAGTGACAGGATTTATCTGTATACTTAAAACATTTACCCTGTTCTTGAGCTGTACTGGGCCTTATGGTGAACCACTGTGTTAGTCCAAGACAAAATGATGAAATCAGTGATGCTTGCCTGTTCCTCTTGCCCTGTGACCCCTGGTCTCCTATGGCCTGGGTCCCTATGACCCAACAAGATTTTCTGATTCTGCCCTGAGTTCCAGCTCACCTTGCTGAGACCTTGGAAAACAACCTGATGGTGGTAGAAATTGAGCTGAATGGAGGGCACCCAGGGCGCAGCCCCCTAGCTAGTTGAAGGTGAAGCTTGAATTTAGCTCTCTGGACTTCAAGATTCTTTCCTGATGCCACTTTAGTGTGTGATGGAGGCAGCAGGAAAGCCATTCAATCATTCATAGATCTCTACTGAGCACCTGCTGTGTGCCCGACTCCGTTCTAGGTGTTACAGATGGGGCAGAGAACACAACATCCAGAATTTCGGCTCTCACGGGGCTTCTACCCTCTCATGAAGAGACAGATAATAAGCAAGCAAACAAAACACACAAAAATAACAAATCGTGGTTAGGTGCTAAGTGGAGAATTAAAACAGGGTGATGTGATGGAGTGTGGCAAGGTGACTGCTTTACCTAGAATGGATAGAGGACTCAAGAGAAGGTGACATTTTGGCTGAGACCCAAGTGGCAAGAAGCAACCAGCCATGTGAAGATTACAGAGAGCATCCCAGGCAGAGGGGACAGCTAAGGCAAAGCCCCAAAGGGGGCAACAGGCTTGATATGTGGAGGAACAGGCAGAAGGTATTAGAAAGAGGATAGACTTCATATTAGCAAGTGCAGTAGGTTAACCCCAGCTCTGCCACAGTGAACCAGTCCCTTCAGCTCCATTGCCCCTTCTGGAAAATGGTGCTAAAGTTAGATAACTCTTAGGATTGGTGTGAAGATTAGATTTAATACATTAAACATGCTCAGCACAAAATAGGCCCTCAAGAAATGGTAGCTTTGGCTGCTTTTAATCTCCCAAGGAAACTGATATTTTGACAAGGGCCTTCTGAAAATAATATTGGCCAAGGAAAGACATTCAGATGGTTGCACTTTAGACAATGAAGGTGACGATGTAAACATTTCCTGGGAATAGCGTCTGCCTGCTCTCTACCTCTTTCAGTGCCATATTTTCCAAAAAAAAAAAAGAGTAGGGGAAAGGAAACAAAGACACTAAAGTTTATTCAAGATTCTTGAATTTTTGAATGATATATTTATTTTCTATGGAATCATAAGTATTAATGGAAAATTTTAATACTTAGAGGGATAGGATAATTGTACTGCAGTGATATAATTGATAGGGCCCCAGGTGTTTTTATTTTATTTTTTTTTTAGGAAACTATCAGTATAAATGTATGGATGAGAATTAATAACCATGGTGCCAGTAATGATAAAGGAAATAAAACCTAAAAAATTATGAATAAGTGGATACAGTTGATTCTTGTTGACTACTGAAAGCTCATTTACCTTATTGACTATAATTTTGTGAATTAATTCCGGATAATTTTGTCTATTTTGAATAATTTTGGATCATGCCTATTTTGGCATCTCCCTGATCTCCGGAATTTCTGACTGTCCCTTCAATATCCATTTGGTCTGTGTTCAATGTAAAAAGACACATTAGCATTTGCCTAAGCCATATAAGATGCATATTAAGATTCTGCATATTAAGATGCAGAATCTACAATGAGAGAGTCATAGCACACAAATACCGGCTTTGAGGAATATTTATTGGACAACCACCATAATTAGCAGTGCATCATAGTGTGATGGTTGGGTGTCAGCCAGATTGGGGTTCAGCTATTTGTTTTGCCTCTTATTGTAGAGGTCATTTAACCTCTGCTAGCTCCAGCTTTTTCATCGTAACATAGTACCTACCTCACAGGGTTATGTGACAATATAGTGAAGACTTATGTAAACCATCTAGCACAGTGCATGACACATACCACTACCGAAGAATCATCAATGTCACAATTACTACCACCACCATCACCACTCTACCCCAGTACTTAAGTATGAAGTCATGAGCCCAGCCTTTTCTGAAATTAACTCTGAAAACAGTATGATATTTATTTACCTAGAATTTTGGAGTTTTTAATTTTAAGGAATTTAGAGTTTAGAATATTTAGAATTTTAGAAGGGATTTTTGAGTCCAGCCTTCTTGCCGTGTTTGCTTTATATTTAAGATTCTGAAGTGTAAATCAGCGGATGGTTACTGGTGGAAGAGGAGATGGTTTCCTTATCCTGGGTTTGGGGTAAATGCTGCACAAATGTCCATTCTGAAAGATCTTGCAAGGAATCTGGGGAAATGAAGCTGGAATTACTGTAGTTGCAATGTTGGCCAAAGTTAGTTTATGGAAAATCTTGAATTTGAGTCTGTTGGTTTGCTCATCTGATATTGGACAGAGAGAAGGTTCTGAGTTAGGGTGAGTAATCAGAAAGAAGTAAAGTTGCAACATTTTAGTTGCAAAAGTCTGATGGAGCCCCCTTTCAAAAGCTGAAGTGAGCACATTTATTGCTGCAGTTGAGAAAAGATGGTAAATAGCCTCTTTAAATAGGCATTAAAAGACATTTCCTTGATTTAAGTTTGAACATGTAATGCATTGGATGGGAATTGTTCTTTCATGCTTTCAAGGAGGAAAACTACAATTTTAAAAGTGCATAGTTTGAACTTGTGGACTTCTGGGTGAATCAAAGATGCCAACAATTTTGATTTGTTTTACAGAAAATATGACGATTTCCCCCTATATTGATTCCCTCTAGTTTTATCTGTCGACTTGAGACTTGTTTGGGGTCCTAGATCTTTTACAGGTGATTTTAAGTTAGAGGTTTTCTGATATGAAAATATTTAATTTTTCAGAGCACAAGTTTCATCTGCTCCATAGTAAGGGCCAACAGTGTTCATAGTGATGTTCAGCACAGCCTTGGTTTTGGCTGTTCAGAAGCCTTGGTTAGCTCTTTGGCTTTGTGGAGAATACATTGTTTTTGAGTCTCCTTGCTGGGCCTCCTTGCCTTCTTGTCATGTACTTCCTGTACCTGGGTTGTGGTCATATTGATTTGCTGGGGCGCTGCCGTTGCAGATATCTGGGGGCGAGTGAGAATTTGTTCGTGGGTGTTGCCCTGACTTTGTCCGCTGACCTCCTTTCAGCCCAGTGGTACCGCTATCTGTGTGAGCACTAGAGACCCTCAGCAGCTCCCTGGTCCCTGGCAAAGTGCCCTGCACGTGGTAGAGATTCAGGAAACATTTGTAGAATGAAGAAACTCCTCCTTGTTCTCCTGTCTTGAGTCTTCTTCAGGATTCAAACACTGTCATTCACTTTTGCTAAGAGATCTTCTCTTTTAAAACAATTCCTATTTCAGATATAGACATTCATACTTGGTGTGTGTGAGGTTAAGAGCAGCCTCAGGAGTCGTTTAGAGGGAATGAATATGCCAGTGTGATTTTTATTCCCTTGATTATTTTAATAAGTGTAAAAGGTGTGTGAAAAGACTAGCTGAATCCCAGATTCCCCAAATAAAATGTTAACTTGTGTTTGGGTGATAAAAGATGGTTTTCAAAGGAGGAAAAACTGACTCAAACTGTCTTCAGGTATACCAGATGTCAGGACCATATTAATGGCAGCCTGCCCTTGGTAAGAACAGGACACCAGCAAGGCGCATAAACTAGATCATGGTTTAACTGTGACCTTGGAATAGTTGCCATTTAAGCTTATGTTTTTTAAAAAAAATCCTGTTACGGCAAAATAAATGAGTGACCCCTGAAGTTGCCTCATTAGGAATCCAGTGTGCATTTTTCTCTCCGAACGTAATATCTGATGGCTCATCGTCTACTCCTCCTGCTGTAATTTGGTCCTGTTGGGCTTGTGCATGTAGAATTTTGTTTTAAAACAGGAAAAATAATGATTCTGAAAAATTGTTCCTGTCAAGATATTAAATGAGTCTTTCCATTAATATCATTTCCGTTAGTATTTTGAAGTCAAATTACCTAGTGACAGTTTGGCTTCAATGAAGCATACATTAAAAAGAAGAAACTGACTGAGAGAATTGGAAGAAAAATAATTAATTCTCAGCACTCTCCCCAAGCCCCTCCCCCCCCACTCCCCCTCTCCTTACTCTTCTCAGGACCCTTGCTCCTTACTTGTCTTCTGCTTGGGTCATTGGTTGGAAGAGCTCAGGTTAGAGTCAGAGTTATAATCAGGGAGAATTTAAGTTTGTTTCCTAGCACCCAGATTCTTCTTTGTAGTCAAGGGCCCTAATGTTCCAAGAAAACTGACGTGCACAGGTGTGAACTTCCTGCTCCCGCCTGTGGCATCTCCTGCAGGCAGTTTTGGGAAGAGGCCCAGTCCTACACTTGCTGTTTGGGCTCCCTCTGTGTCCACCCTGGGTCAGGTGTTTCATTTCCTGTACCTTCATCCTCTCCCTTCCTCCTGACACCTTTCCTTTAGAAATGACCCAGATCTCTTAAGCACTCAGCATCCCCAAACCCCATAGAACAAACCACCCAGGCCTCTCTTTGCCTTGCTTGTTTCCCTTTTTTTTTTATATATATAAGTTTATTTATTTTATTTATTTATTTTTGGCTATGTTGGGTCTTTGTTGCTGCGCGCGGGCTTTCTCTAGTTGCGGTGAGGAGGGGCTACTCTTCGTTGCGGTGCGTGGGCTTCTCATTGCAGTGGCTCCTTGTTGAGGAGCAGGGTCTCTAGGTGCGTGGGCTTCAGTAGTTGTGGCACGCAGGCTCAGTAGTTGTGGCTTGCGGGCTCTAGAGCGCAGGCTCAGAAGTTGTGGTGCATGGGCTTAGTTGCGCCGCGGCATGTGGGATCTTCCCAGACCAGGGCTTGCACCTATGTCTCCTGCATTGGCAGGCAGATTCTTAACCACTGCGCCACCAGGGAAGCCCTTGTTTCCCTTTTGAGATGAGGCTCAGTGTCTCCCCTTCCCATCTCGGCCACCTCCCCAAAGAGCTGTCTGCATCTGTCCTCCCTAGCCCATTCATTCTTCTTCCCAAGGCAGGCTGACTTCTGCCTGCCTCACGGTGTGAATACCACTCCTGCAAAGCCCAGGAATGACCATGTAATCATGGTACTTATTTGTCTTGTTGACTGCTACCTTCTCTTTGCTTCCCTGCTTCTGTGTTTCTCCAGCACCTTCTGGGAATTTTGTTTGTTTCTTACTGTACCCCTTTCATTATCACTTAATCTCCTTTAATATTGGTGTTTCCTGGGGTTTTGTCCTTATTGTTGTCTTTCTCACTCCAGATGGTCTAATCTGCTCTCATGGTCTTAACCATATTGCACATATGCCAAGAATTTCCAAAGCTCTGTCTCCCATCTTTGTCCCTGGGCTTGATTACAGCTTCTAGGATTGGGGTAGGCTCAGGGCAAAGGGGTTTATACTCTGTCTCCTTCAGTCTATACAACAGTCGTGAGAGATGAGAAGTGCCATGGTTCCTGCATTTCCTACCCGAGGAGACTGTGGCTTAGAATGTCCAAGAACAGGTCCAAGGCCTTGTGTCTAATACGCTTGCTTGAAAGACCTACGTGGGCATCCTTCAGGCATTTCCAAGTCAACACTGTCCACAACTAAATACCCCACCTTTATCCCCACCTGCTCCTCCACCCACTCTCCCAGTCAGAACTCATCTCATCATCGTTCAGGTACCTACACATCATTGTGGAGTTTTCTCTCTCTTTTCACCTCTTTTCCCATTTTCACCAACTGCCAAGTCCTGCTGAAGTGACTTGCTAAATATTCTTGAGTCAGTGTCTCTTTTCCATCAGCACCACACTTGTTCAGGCCCTTATCACGTAGATAGATTATTCCAATAGCCTTGGAACAGGTCGCCATGAATCTCCTCCCTCAAATCCATCCTCCACGGAACTACCCGGATGAGCTCTCTAAAACTCGACCTTAGCCTCTCTCCTGCCTGAAATCTTTTAAAGGCTTCCCATCTCCTATAAAGTTCAGGCTCCTTGGGAAGATTCCCAGTAGTCTGGCCCTTGTCTCCCTCCCCCGCTCCTTCTGCCACCTCTCCTTGTCTCCTAGCTCATGATCTAGGTACAAATGAGCTAATTAGGTTTTCTTGCTGCTACTCATGTCTAATTCACTTTGTTTTCAGTACATACTGGGGGAGGAGAGCAGGTATTCCTTTGTAATTTGTGCAGAGGACTTGTTGCATAACACTGGAGAAGATAGGAGGGGTGAAGGAGGTTACATAGCAAAAATATGTCACTTTCCATGTAACCACACACACACACTCACAAACAGGCCTGGGCACGCACATGCACATACCAACACACGGCATTCCCAGAGCACCTGCTACAGCCAGAGGCGCATCAGATGCTACGGGTGCACAGCTCAAGGAGCTCACCTGTAGTGAGGGAGACGGCACAAGCCTACTGTTTCATCAGAGGGTAGTTTTGGAATAGAAGTGTGTGCAGGACATAGGGGATTGTGAGGCTGCTTCAGGGAGGACTTCGTGGAGGAGGAGATATCCAAGTTCAGTCTTCAGGGAAAGTCAGTATTCACCAGATTTAAGGTGGCACAAACTCCTGTGCCTTGACTCCCTTAGGGATTTGTATTTTTTCCATAGAATTTTACCCATGTGGGTCATTTTACACAGGGCTAACAACACTTCAGTGCCTTTTAAAAGCAAACTGTGTCTACTATATAGAAAATAGATAAAAAACATGGACCTGCTGTATAGCACAGGGAGCCATACTCAATATTTTGTAATAATCTATATGGGAAAAGAATCTGAAAAAGATATATATATATAATATATATGTAATATACATATAATATATACGTAATATGTAGATATATCTGAATCACTTTGTTGTACACCTGAAACTAACACAACATTGTAAATCAAGTATACTTCAATTAAAAAATTAATTAAAAAAAATTTTTAAGTGCTAAATTCATTTTAAAAATTAAAAAAACAAAAGCAAACTATGTCTGGTTCAGACCATTGGCAGGAACTTGCTTCATGAGGGCAAGGGGACTATCTTGGCCCCTGTTGATTCCCAGTGCCTGGCCCTGGTAGGTGCTGAATTAATGGTTGAATTGGACACCTTGAGTGAGGGGTGAGAAAGGGCTCTCTTCTTTACCCTGGAGGTGAGACAAGTCAGTGTGACAGTTGAGGCCAGTGTGGGGTGGGCCTGTGAGGTCAAAGTATGGTGGCCTGCCTGTGTCGTGTAACTGGGCTGGCTCCTGGAAGGGGCAGTGTGTAGGCTAGATATCCAACTCTGTTCTGAACACCAGTGCCAAACTCATTTGCAGTTGAAGGGAGTGCCCTTTTAAAGGCTAAACGAGTAATTAAATTCAAGCAGAAGGGTGATGGAGGTGGAGCTAACTCATTTATTAGCATATAATATGATCACTCTAACTTCTGTAAATGTAAATGATGGTGCTTTGTCCTTTCCCAACTGCAGAAAAGCCTGGGAGACATGCCCTGGATTATGAGTTAGTCAATGAGCAGCTGCTCAAAGATCTCGAAATACCAGAATATGTCATATCTGTGGGCTTTGTCCTGTAGTTAATTACAGATTTTTATCTCCACATATGTGAAGTTAACGATTATCTGGTTTGGGCTCAGAATTATCTGCCCCAGACCCCTGTTCCACTGGGCTTCGTCCCTGCCTACTATTGGTGCGAAGCCTTTGTTTTTCCACCAGAAGAATCGCACCGTAAGTGTTTCCACAGGAACTCTGCCCTTTGCCCGTGTCATTGTTGTGGCTGTATGGCAGAACCCACAGGGCGGAGGTGTTTCAGCCCTCGCTGAAAATACCACAGATCTTTCCATCTCTCACTGCAAATTTTCCAGTGTGTTCTGGTCCACTGTGGAGTCTTAAACCCAGGTTTACTGATTACCACATAAGAACTGATCATTAGATGTCCTAAATGATCCGTTGAAGACTAGCATCCAGAAAGGCCATTTAGTGTGTACCGCTAGCAGCTAACATTTGACAACACCATGTGGAAGTTGCTGTTTAAGTTCCGAGAACTGTGTAGCATCTCTGTTAAGACAGCCAAGGACATCACCGTTAAGTAAGCCAAGTTAAGACTTAGCTTTGGCTAAGGCAGTTTTGTCCCTTTCGGTTTCTCAGTGGCTCAACAGATATTGTTCTAATTGAGTCACTTGCTTTCCTTTTTTTCTGAGTGCTTACAGGGTGGCCTGGAATAGTTGGCTGTTAACTGGACTTCACGTTATGCCCGGTTGGTGTTGATGGCAGAGCAGTTGCCACTGGGATCGAGTAGTTATTTGCGTTGATAAGTCAAAGGAATGGCTTGGAGGCTAGTGTACTGTCTGGAGGAAGGTTCACTGTAACTCTGATTAAGAAATTACTGAATCTCAAATGACTATAGCCCAAGTGAGAGATCTTCCGAAAGAGTGGCTCTTTAGAGAAATAGTGACCAGCTCATTGAAAAAGAAGACACTAGGCTAGATAGAGAAGACACCTGGGTTCAGACTGGTTGATTCCTGTTCTAAAACTATGAAAGGACTAGGCTCTAGAAGGAAAAGGTCTTCAATTTTCATTCGTTCTGGAGCTGTGATAGAACAAGACTCGACAATACAAAGGCAGAGCGACAGATTTCTTTAGACTTTTATCTTAAACACAGAACATCTATCTAAGGTTCAAGAGTAAGACCTGGCCTTTTTGTTTTTTGTAATCAAGCAGTATTTTGAGTGATGTTCATTGTGTAACAGCACATGGCACACTGTAAAAGTGTAAACATTGGTTAAAAAATTATATGAGTCTGAAGATGGTTAAAAAGAATCTTGTTCATAACTTTATTAGGCTGAGATGGGTGGAATTATATTTGGCACCAGGAAATTGGTCTGGATTATTTAGAACAGGTTTTTTTTTCCGGATTCCGTCTTCTGTGGACAAGCACAGCCTTACCCCTTGGCTTTCTCTCGGGTCCAGGATTCTTAGGTGAGTTCTTAGGTGATTCTTAGGTCTTACAGTCTTAAGTGTCAGTCTTCTACCCCCAGAATCACGTCCTCTTTATGCTACACCAGGCCTGTATTTTGTAATAGTGGCTCTTTTGGATAGTGACTTCCTGCCTTTAGTAATCTCTCCTCGTCGTCCTGAAATGATGCCCGTTTACCTTAGGAACATCATGAAGGTTGTCATTTGAGGGACGTGGCTTCTTGTGGGCTTGAGAAAGAAGAGCTGTAGCCTTGGTTCACGCTGTTGATGGAACTGGGTGATCTCTGAAAGTTCCCCCAGCTCTGAGAATCCTGATGTTATCCACATCCACTGCCAGGGTTGCAGCTTCATGACACTGGAGGTGTAAGAAGAAAAGGAAATAAATATGAGAGACTTAGCTCTGCTGGGCCAGTGGGAAGTGGGTCAGGAGTTGAGTGAGACGGTGCCTGGCATTTCCCAGCCACATCAGAGCAGAAGTGTCTTGTGATGCACGCAGAGGCAGGCTGACGGGTCCATTGTGTGCCAGGGGTTCTCAGGAAAATAAGCTGCTGTGTGACAGGTGTAGCACACTGCCAACTGGAATGAGTGACCAATTTAATTTTTTTTTTTTTTTTGGTGATTTGTTAAATGAAGTGCTTAATGTTTAGAAGTAACTTACTTGAGAGAAGAAGAGCCCATGGAGAGTGCTGGATGGCTGCCGTGGGACCAGACCTGTTCTTTTCAGGCCGGCAGAGCCAGCCCCGGGGCAGTCAAACAGCTGTAGGTACAGCTGGAGCAGCACCAGGGCCTATAATCAACAGGTTTGCTTGTGGATGAGATAGGTGGAGTGGACACCTGCTGGTCTGCTCTGATGAAAGTACTGGCCCTGCTGATCTTTGCTTGGGTGTGACTCTAAAAGCTCCTCCCACGGTTGGGCTATGTGACCTTCTGTTTTCACCAGGTTCAGATTGCTAGCTCCTTCAAGCTAAAGGGATCTTAGAGTTCATCTAGGACCAAAGTTTTCTTTTCTCTCTCTCTCTTTTTTTTTTTTAAAGTTCCAATGACCACCTTGAACTCCCAGTTGAGTGATTGAAGCCAGGCTCGAATTGCTTACCAAGTCTCCTACTTCACGTGACAGTTTTTTGGTTTCCACTTTGAGAGAATGACCTTCTCAGGCCTGCAAAGGGCTCTTTCTGTTCCTGTCACAATACTAGGCTGCACACTCACCCTCCCGCAGTTCCCTTTTCTAGTATATTTCCTCACAAATCGTTGTCCCCTTTCCCCTATTTTTAGGGTAGCAGATCCTAAGATACTCACATATAGATACCCTCCTTTCTCAAACCCTTCTCCAGTGAGCACATTTATGGAGGACAGTCTCTCTCTAGGGTCTTGTGTCATCTGTAGTCCCTTTGAGGCTACCGTGAGTAGGGTGTTACCAAGTCTTTTCTAAGAGTCTCCATTTAATATTTAATTATTCCAGACTAAGACCTCTCATTAAAAGAGAGGGGCCTACGTTAGGTGTCTTACCTCCCACGGCCTCTAGTTAACATTTACCACTACATAGGAGTAGTAGGTCATTTGTATCCTTTCCCCATCCGTAGACCAAAACTTTTAGTATTTGTATCAGGAGGCCAGATTGACAGAGCCTCAAACAGTAATTTGATGGAGGTGCAAATCAAATGTGAACTGTGTATATTGAAAAGGATAAATGATCCTCCACCATGAGTCTCAACTTGTTTCCTCTATCTTAGAGTTCTGCTGTGCAGGGTCCAGAGGGAGCAGAGAAGTGATAAATGGAGTTGGGTGAGGGTGGGGTCATGCATAATAATAGTAGGTACTCAATAAAGGTTAATTAGGTGTCAGGCTGAGTGCTTCACACACATTAACTTATCCAGCCCTCAGAATACCACTGAGATATGTAGATTTTCTTATTAGCCATTCCTTATGAGGCCACTGAGGCCCAGAGAGGTTAAGATACTTGCCCGGGTAAGTGATGGAGCTAGAGTTTGAACCCCTGTATAGAGTCACTAGGTGGCGTTTCACCTGCTTCAAGTGATTGATTAGAAGCAAGATGTAAAACCTGTAGATGAACTCCCGTGTATTTACCTTTTAAAGGTTATATGTCTCTTAATTCTGATATTGTGGCATTATCAAGAGCTTAAGAGTTCACAGGGCCTGGAGAGGGAGAACATGCTCCATGCACTGCATGTGCTTCTGTAGCAGACGACAGGTCCTCAGCTTGGTGCCTGTCTTAGCAGTGGGGTGAGTGAAGTATCAGATGATCACATAGCACACATTTGACGGGCTTTCTCTGGAATTTACCTCCCCTCAAACCCTGTGCTTGCTGCGCTATACATTTCTTCTACCTTTAATTTTATGCTCTCTCAATAGAACAGTGAATTACTAGGTAAAGACATGATGGAACTTACCAGCACAAGCATGGTGCAGACAGCGTTGGCTGCAGTCTACAAACAGTCACTGGAGGTAGTCAGGGGAATTTCCCAGTGCTTACGGCTGTAGCCTATGCCAGTGGCCTTTTTTTCCTCTTTTGAAATATTTTAAGATTAACTCTTACTTTGCCAATAGGTTCAACACTTTCTTCAAGCAATTATTATGTGTCTGGGGTTCTGTTAGACATGGATCATGCAGAAATAAAAGGATAGGTTCTCTGCTCTAAAGGAGCTTACCTCATAGGGGAAACAGACACCTAAATACTTCTAGGGACCACAGATTTTATTTTGTGTCTAACATGACCTTAATGCGGAATTCTAAAGGAATAAAACTTCATGAGCAAAGCAAGCATGAGCAAACATTTCACATCTTGCTGGCTGTGTTTTGTGAACCATTCTGTCCCAGACTTCAACCAGACAGCCATTACAGGAATGAACATTTAAATGCGTTCCTTTTCCTAAGCATTACGGTTTTCCACATTCACCTCTTCATTCCATGATTAGCTAATGAAGTTCTCCCAAGTCATTTTTAAGTTTAGGGGTGGCTTAGGAATTGTGCCATATATTTACTTGGACTTGTCTGCTGCCCCTTGCTTTACAGTCTGTTCACTAATGATTGCATTGTTTCTTTGAGTTCCTTTGAAGTTGATGGTGAGAGGTGGAGACTGGTAGGGAGAGGAACCAATGATAGGTTTTCCAAAAACTGTGAAGGCATTTGGGTGAAAATCCAGGAGAAGCTGTCACAGTGCTGCTTATTTAAGGTGGTTTGGTTTGTGCCAAGTTTGGAGGAAATTTAGTTACTTAATGCAATTGCTTTTTATTTCACTGTTTTCCTTGGAGTCATGGGGATGGGGTGTTGCAGTGTAAAGCAATGTCCTTGTACCAATGGTAATTTTCTGATGATCTCCGAGACTGTACGGAAAGTGTTAGCACAGGTCCATCCATGTGCTCCTCCACTGTCACCTGCTCTGTGGCCCAGACCTTGGTGCCCACATCCAGGCGGTTGGCTGCCACCTGGTGCCTCTTGCCTGCTGGGCTTAGCAGTGGTGTCTCTGGGCCTAATGCAATTGGAACACTTGTAATTTATTCCAAAATCCCAATTTTGTGGAAGTTTGTACTCTCAGCTTAGATTTAATTACCCCTGAGTGGTGGTCAGTGTTAACTAGGGGTCATGGGAGGAAAGACACCTAATGTATGTCCCTTGAAGAGAAGTGCTCAGTCCATTTCCATCAGAATTTGGTTAATAATGCTTCTGTTTTACACACCAGAAGCCTAATATAACTAGTAATGAATCTCCTTAGTAATTTATATTGGCAGATCTGTGGTGTTAGATATTAAAACATTTTACGCCATGTGTGTTAACTTCAGTCAGTCAGTGAAGTGTCCTCAGGGTGAGGGAGGATGCAACCATCTTTACCCAAATAGAAAGGAAGAGAGGACCCAGGTTCTTCAGGGAATGGGTTGAAATGCACTTTACTGAGCTTGGCTGGGGCAGTGGGATGAGGAGGGGAGTTAACAGGCTTGGGGAGGAGAGCATCTCACTAGCTTTCCAAAGCTGGTTCATCCAGGTGCCAAGAAAGCTGTCGAAACCCACAGAGGAACTCCCCGGTTCCTTTCCATTCCTCTTTCTGATATGATCTTAGACCAGTTTATTTACTGGCCAGCCTTCCAGTTTTGTCTGCACTGGTCTATTTTTACATCTTCCTAAATGGCAGACTGTACAGTGTGGTGTTTTCGGGGGAGGGTGTCACAGTGAGAGCAGGGTGCCATGGAGAGGACCGCCTGTCCGTTTGTTCAGTGCGAGTTGTCTGGGCTCACCCTGCTTTAGAATGCTCCAGAGGTGCGTGGCCAGAGAGTGGATTTTGAATGAATAGAAGGAAAGGCTGGGTGGATCAACACATGAGGCCTTTTGAACCCTGTGTGGCCTCTGGAGAGGCAGGAGGTAGGACGAGGTTTGCTGACAGACGGAGGGAAACAAAACTCTGCCTCTGGCGTGCAGGCTTGGTCAGCCGCTTTTCTACTTTGATTGTGTTAAGATGGAGGGAAGCTTCTCTAGTTCTTTACTGGGGCCAGTATAAGAGAAAGGGCCTTTGTTACTGGTGTTCTTAATTTTAGTAAGCTCTGCCGAGCTGCTTTGTATACCAGCCTTAGTGCATAATTTCTGTGGCTGAGCCTTTTCTCTTCTTTCTCCCCCGTCACAGTCACCGAAAGCCAATTAGCCCTTGATTAATATCATTTTTCCTATGAATCCTCCGGGCTCGGTTAGTCCCCCACCCCCACTTTATACTTCCCTAGCAGTTGGCACTTCTGCCTTGAAGAACTTTGCACACAGTTATAGACAGTTGATTAGTTATCCCCTCCTAGGCTGTAAGCTTCATGAGGCAGGGCCCATCCGCATCCTCTGCTCCCAACACATGCTTGGCACACAGTAGGTGACCAGTTAGTATTGGTTGTCCAACCCACCAGTCGACTGACAGATTGGCGCGGAGGCAGCCTTTGGAAGCGTTAAATGGAATCATTCTGAGAATTTGCTAAAATGATGGTGGGTAACAGTTTATACTCTTATGAGTCTGCCCTTGAGACTTGTACGTGGCAGTTTGTTTGCTTAGCCCTTTACAGGTTTTACAGTGTTTTCCCTGTTTCCTTTCATATGCGTTTCCTACTTTGACCTTCACAGTCATTCTCTGAGGCAGGTATATCATCATTTCCATTTCAGCTGAGGGGACATAGGAGGTTACACGGCCTGTAACTTAAGGGGTGTAGCTGGGGCTTGATGACAGGTCTTCTGACTCTACATCCAGTGACCTTCCTGCTATCTCATGCTGCTCCTCCCCCTACTCTCATGGTTATTGATCACCTACTATGTACCAGTCCTTAATATGGGGTTGGCCAAAAAGTTTGTTTGGGTTTTTCCACAAGATGTTATGGAAAAACCCAAAAGAACTCTTTTGCCAGCCCAATATTTGTTACCTTATTTAATCTCTCATCAGTTCTGTTGAGGTAGATATTATACCCATTTTGCAGATGTGGAAATGGAGGCTATGAGAGGTTAAGTAACTTTCCTAGAGACACATAGTAAAAGGCATAGGAAGAGTCTGGGTTCAAACCCAGTTCTCCAGTGCTGGAGGGCACAGCTGTTGCCACAGAGGGCACAGAGTGCCAGCTGAAACCTTGTTGACTCTTCTGGTGGGGAATGGGGAGCAGTGCTTGTCACTTTAGAAATTCTGGTTGCTGTGTATATGTTCATCCCTATGTTCATGGTGGTGTTAGAAATACTGTACGGTATTCAGCAAGTGTCAATGAGATGCCAGGACTGTGCTTGGCACGCAAAGATGAATAAGGTAACCATACAGAGAACTATGACAATATAATATGTTATAAATGACCCCCGAAAGGTCTATGCGTTGTAGGAGTGTAGAGCTGGGGAGATAACCAACATTTGTATTCATATGATGTCTCTTGCTTTCACGGTCACCCTTTTTGTATTCTTCTTCTCCCCCCTTCCCCCGCACTCCCCCCCCGCCCTGCACCACCATCCCCCTCCCTCTCCAGTCAGGGCTGAGGTTGAGACAGTAACCTGTCCAAAGGCTACTTGTCGCCTACTGGGCCCTAGAAGAACACCAGCACATGCATTTTCCTGGCTGGTGTTGTATACAAACAGTACAAAAACAGAAGAGAATTGACAGATATTTAGATCTATGGACTTGTACACAAAGTAAAGATTACTTTTATCTGGTCAGTGTTTATGCCTTGGCTGCTGGCTCCATACTCCTCTGGAGAGTAAGAACATCTCATTGCCCCTCGGAATCGTTCCCGAAACTGAGCCTAGAAACTGCAGCAGAGCTCTGTCCTCACCTCTTCATCAGAGTCCCATGCCTCTTAAAGACACTATCAGAATGTCTCCTATCCCCCATGTCTGCCTGTACCGGGGAGCTCAATGCGCTTTATAACTACACTTGCCCCGGCAACCTGGGGAGGGAAGGAAGGGAATACAGTCAGTGCTCCTTTGTGGAGGCAAAGGTATCGACTGTGTCTGTTAGCTTAGACCTTCAGATTATTCCAAAATACCCTTGCTGACTTTGATCTTACAGTGCTCAAAGACCAGTCCTTTAGTGTCAGGGGTGGCAAACATTTCTGTTGAGGGATTGTAGGTTATTTTTTCGACTCTCCCTGGAAGAGTCCAGTCTGCCTCATGCAGCCTCAGCCGAGGAAATAAGTAAGCTCTGGTGCTGCCTTTTCTTCACCCCACACCTTTGATGAAGCACCGCTTTCCTTTGCGTGTTAGGATCCCAGGGTAAGAAGTACGCTACATGTGTTTCTAATCTCGCAGTCAATTTACATAGCTTAAGCAGTGCTCATTTAAAACATTGCAGAAGCTGCATGAAATGATACCCTATTAGAAAACTTTAAGGTAGCTACTGATTCCCCAAAATAAATGATTGGGCTGTCACAACATTGAGTTGCAATGTTGAGTTGCAGCCTTGAGTGTTGAGTGAGGGCTGCATCACTGGCCTTTATTTCCCTTGTCTTTATGGGATGAGGGTTCCTTTGAAGGGCCCCAGGATTCTGGAAGAATATGTTTCTAAATCTTCATTCTCACAGGTGGCACTTCTAGCTAAGGTCCTGCAGGGTTGCATTCTGCCACACTGCACTTCCTGCTTTGGGCATGTGGGCATGGGGAGTGGGGACTGCGTGTGGTCATGGTTGGGGGCCTGTTGGGGAAGAGGATAGGGAAAGGCAGGCTGCCATTCGGTAGCTTTAGTCTGTCTTTTCTCCTCCTCTGCCTTTCTGTCTCCTGAATTTCAGGATTTGGGTGCATGTATACATTTAAGATGTGCTCTACATAAACGAAAGCATACTTGCTTGCTGGGAGGGACATATTTGAGGGAACTACGCAGTGTTTGGAGGCCCAGTGAGAGGTGGGGAGATTCTGGGGGAGGCCCACACGGTGTTGGTGGTTTTCCAGTTGGTAGAATAGTGTCGGCGCCCTCTTCTCTGGTACAGGTGTAGCTCTCTGGGGCCCAAAAGACAAATCAAGATTAGTAAAGAAAATGACATGCTCTTGGCACGCTGTGGTTTGTATTGAGGAAAAAGTGACCCCAATTTGAGCTTTCAACTTGAATTCTTAGTAATGAATTTAACGAAGAGGTGGCTTCCCATATCTCTTTCTGTTTAGCTGTAAAACTATAAAAATGCATGCTGTTAAGTTTGGATGGCTGCTACTCACCAAGGCAGGTGAGCAGACTTCTACGCTGACGCCTTGGGCTAACCCTGGGAACAATTGGTTGCCCCCCCACAGAGAAGGTTGCTTTCACACTTTTCACAGTCAACTGTGAAGTGCAGAGTCTTAGAGCAGCAGCACTGACTGTGGTAGGAAGGGCTCTGGGGTGACTGTCCCAGGTTGGCTGCTAAATAGCAGTGTGAACTCAAGGAAACCATCACGTCTGTCTACACTGAGATTATCTTTCAACAGAGGAATCAGACCGTTATCTCTATGGGCTTTTCTGGCTCTGATTTCTGCAATATCTATATTAGTATTAGTCGACATCTTTTATTTGAACTGTTGGGGCCAGATGTGTTCCTGAATTCGGGATTTTTCAGTTTTACACAGGGCCGTGTGTCCTCTATTAAATAATATTTCCCCTAGGGGCTGGATGGCACCCTATAATCAAAAGCATTAATGCTTCTGCAGTGAAACATGAATATTCACACTAAGTGGGATAAATGAAGATGGCAAATTGCCTTATATTTGTTGAGGTCAGATTTTTGACCACAAACATTATAAAAGTTTTTCATGTTTTGGAGCCTTTTGAATATCAGGATTGCAGGTAAGGGATTATAGACCTGTATAGCCAAAGGGGGAAAACATCTGGAAGATTATGTATCAAACTCTTAGCAATGGTTTTCTTGGGTAGAGAAGTGGGGTGGAGTTACAGAGGACTTTTATTTTCCAAATTATATATATATTTCTAGTGAGCGTGTCTAATTTTATAATCAGAAAAAATGACTAAAGATATGTATAAAAAATAGCTAGAGACACATTTAACAAATCCATTGCACTGTTAGGACATTAAGGTTTGAATGATTTTTTTCCTCAATTTTTCAAATTTTTGAAGTGCGACTATAGTTTACATATACTTAAATTTTTTTCTAGATAATAATATTAGAAGAAATATAAAAAGAATATGTGATAGTAATTAAAAAGTCAGTGCTAAAAAAAGTAAGTCCTTTGGAGTCTCATGTGGGAGGTCAGGAGACACCTCCTCCTTTCTGGTTTGTAGAGCACATTATAGTGACCTATTAAATAATAAAAATCACATAGAAGAAGCAAATAATGACAGCCAAAATATAATGTATGGGAAAACACTTTATGGAAATATAAGGCCTTACAGAAATAAAAGGTGTTATTGAGGTAACATTGCAATTCTTTGGTGGCCCGGAATGAATGGAGTTGGTGGGAATGGGCTTTGTCAGAAAATGGACTGAAATAATTCCTCCAAAATTGAAGGAACTTGCACTTGCAGTTTTATGTATGGAACATAAGTGGGGGGGCTGATTGTTTAATTTTGTCAGTTCATACATAAGGACCTATATTATTCTTAATTTTCACATTTTTTCATATTTCTAATCAAAATATACTCATCACTCATTTGTTACCTTTTCCCACTTAATTGTATAATTACTCTTTGTATGTTGCTGTGTAATATTTCAGTCACTGCTTTACATAATTTGCTGACTTACTGCTATTTCTAATTTTTTTTTTTTTTTTTTTTTTACAAATAACACCTCTCTGTGCCAGTAGATCTTCCTTTTTATTTCCCCTCGTATATCTAGGGATTGTTTTCTTATGAAAGATTTTCTGAATGTAATAAGAACTTGAAGTTTATTCCATAAGCATTTGTTGAGCACCTACTATGTGTTGAGGCTTTGGAGATACAAAGATGAATTTTTAGAACCTCTGCATGAGCTGTGTCCATTTCCTGGAACTCTCTCCTCATCACCTGGTTAATTCTTCATTTGAATTCCACTTCACCAGGAGGCCTTCTATGAGTCCCCCAAAGTAGTTTAGGTTTTTCTGTACTTTTTCTTCTCATTTAATCATGGTTATAACCACATGGTCATTCTGGGATTATTTGTTTTATTTCTGCCTTCCTCAATAGACTACGAACTCTGAGAACAGGTCCCATGTCTGATTTGTTCCTCTTGGTACTTTACTAGTCACTCAAATATCTCTAATAAATGAGTGCTTGAATAAATGAATCAAATGTTTGAATGTGTTCCCTGCTTTGAGAAACTTAGAACATTAGAGGTGACCAATGGATTGGGTTGATAATTTCAGCAATATATAAGTGCTTTATGAAAATAAACTTTTTCCCCTTTGCAACAAAGTCCCTGGAGGAGAACTCAGTGCCAGCATGTTATACAATTTCTTACCTGATTTTATCCATACTCTGCACTGGGAGTGGGCTCATCTTAAGTTCTTTTCTGCTAAAGCTATTGTTTTTCTGTACAAATCCTCCTTTGTCATTGCATTGTATACCAATAACATTCACCTTTTGGACTTATTTTGACATCTTTGTTTTCTTGTTTTCCTCATTTAAAAAATAGTTTTTTCAGGGCCTCTTTCACTGGTGTTATCTGATGGCTATTCTTGTTTTGGTCTTTATGGCCTTTTAAAAACTGTTAGTTCCTTGAGGGAAAGGGTGGTTTGGTCTCCGATAGTATCTAATACAAATTCATGTGAAACAGTGTTGGTAATAAAACTTTGGATAGGACACTTTGGAAAATTCATATTCTTTTTTTTTAATTTAATTTTTATTTTATATTGGGGTATAGTAGATTTACAATGTTATGTTAGTTTTAGGTGTACAGCAAAGTGGTTCAGTTATACATGTACATATATCCATTCCTTTTCATATTCTTTTCCCATATAGGTTATTACAGAATACTGAGTAGAGCTCTCCGTGCTATACAGTAGGTCCTTGTTGGTTATTCACTTTATGTATAGTAGTGTGTATATGTTAATCCCAAGCTCCTGATTTATCCCTCCCTCCCAGCTTTCCCCTTTGTTAACCATAAGTTTGTTTTCTAAATCTGTGAGTCTGTTTCTGTTTTGTAAATAAGTTTATTTGTATCATCTTTTTAGATTCCACATATAAGTGATATATGATATTTGTCTTCTCTGTCTGATTTCACTTAGTATGATAATCTCTAGGTCCGTCCATGTTGTTGCAAATGGCATTATTTCATACTTTTTCATGGCTGAGTAATATTCCATCCTATATATGTACCACATCTTCTTTATCCATTCCTCTGTCAGTGGACATTTAGGTTGCTTCTATGTCTTAGGTATTGTAAATAGTGCTTCTATGAACATTGAGGTGCATGTATCATTTCAAATTATGGTTTTCTCTGGATATATGCCCAGGAATGGGATTGCTGGATCATATGGTAGTTCTATTTTTAGTTTTTTAAGGAGCCTCCATACTGTTCTCCATAGTGGTTGTACCAGAAAATTCATTTTCTTACATATGTTTTAATGTATCCCTTGGGTCAAGTGGAGGATTTTTTTAAAAGGATGATCATCAAATAAGTATTTAAGTAATTGGACCAAAATTTATATTCTTACCTTTTTACTAAAAACATACAGTAAATAATTTTAAGGGAAGATTTGGTAGTCTCGTGTTCAAGATTGAAATCTCTTGACTACTATTGCTTTGACTTATCATTTGCTTCACGGGTGGCTTCTGAATTCATTGCTTGGAATGTTGCTACTCAGGGCCAGTGTTGTTAGTATTGCTATGTCATGATTTTATTTGTTGCTACTTCCACATTCTAGCTGACCTGGAATCTGGAAGATCTCCACCAAAACACCTGTATAATTCAGTCTGAATTCAGAAGTGTCACTTGCAAGAGAGGCAACCTCAGGCTCATGACACTCAAATGATTTAATCATAAATCTCCTTATACATAATAGAAACTGGCAGGTGACTCACCATGGGTGGAAGCCTGAAAACAGCCTGCCGAGGAGGGTAGTCTTTCTGGTAACACATCACCACCCTTTTGAAGTATCCAGAGAACCTGAAGAGCAGGAACTGCCAGTCAGACTGACTGAACGCTTGGCATTCTTTCATGGAAAGATGACAACTCATTCAGGGTGAAAGAGGAAGTGGAGGGGGGCACAGAACAGGAGGGTGACCTGACATTTCCATTATTTTGTAGGCTGCTAGCTCTAGTGCAGTGGTTGTCTGGGGGAGGGGAGGAGTTGGAATCATGTACCTCATTGTCTATGTCTAAGGGAATGTATTATACCATTTTTGTCAAGGAGGGGAACTTGTACACGTTTTATCCTTGCATTGCTTCAGAATCTGGATTGCTTGTGATCTCTGCTATTCCCCTCACACTGAGCCTTGGGACTACTGATGATAATTCTAGCATCATTTTAAGAACTGAGATTCTTCTATGTCAAATTCTGTGAAATTTGAGAGCCAAAAGACTCTTTACAGGCTATTTCTGGCTTTGCCACTGACATGTTTTGAGTGTCAGTTGATTTTTGTCTCTGTTTAGAAGCTTACATAGTAAGAGTCAAAAGACCTGAGTGTTATTTTGATAATTTATTAAGTGCTGTCTTGGGACATCTTTGGGGGGAAATAAAGTTATCTTTAATTCTTTGTTAGTTTGGGTAGAACCCACTGGGGAGTTCAGTAGGCAACCAGTGGTGAGGAGGGCAATGGTGGGTCATCTGAAAACTGGTCAGTCCCCCAATTCTATGGTCTGTCTCTGCTTCTGCCATCCTTGCCTGGTAGCACCCCAGGGCCAGGCCAAAGCCAGGACTGCCTTCTCCACCTGGGAGAAGGTGGAGGTCCCGTACCTGGGCCACCAAGTTGTGCAGGGAAGAGTTGCACTTGGGCAGGTTGATGTTGTCCATTTCATCCCCCTTCTACTGAACACTTACTCCAAGCAGTTGGTTCTCCAGAAGGCCTCTCCAACCCCTCACTCAAATGACTACATCTGAGTTCATTAAGAAACTTGAGACTTCCTAGAATGATCTCCACCAATTTCCTGTCCTGGTGCCTGCAAACATATGTGTAGTCACCTCACGTGCTTTCCTGTAGGTTTCTCCCATCCCCTCCTGCTTCCTCCTAGGCCGTACTCTATTAGTCATTATGCCTTCCTCTCTAATTTTCAACCTTTGCATCTTGACACTCTCTTTCCCTTTGGCTATGAAATGCTCTCAGCATTTCCTATGTTTGCACTTCTTGTACTTACTAATATATATTTGTCAAATCCAGTGGACGTGCTGTAGTCCTTATTGCTCTGGACATCCTTGTTGTGTCTGATGCAGCTTATCCACTCTCTTCTCCTTCTGGCTTCTAGAAGGGATGGTCCATGCCTCTGGTTTTCCTGCTGCTTTTCTATCTTCTATCTCCTTTGTGCAATTGCCCTCCTTTACTCAGCCCTTGCTGTTGAAGTTCAGTTCTGGAGTAATGCTCGTCTCTTCTCACATACTCTGGCTTCAGGGCTTCATCCACTCTCTGAGTTTTCATCACCATCTACGTGCCGTGACCCCCCAGTTCTCTGCCTTACACTGCAGCCTGGTGTGCAGCACCTGCTGGTCATCACATGTATATCTGAAAAACTCCTTAATTGCATGGGGGCTGAACGCACCACCTTTCCTCCAAAGTCTCCCCTTTCTCCCATCTTCAGAGACTATATTGCATGGTGGTGAAGGTTGGTGCTCTGGAATCAGACAGATCTGGATTCTGACACTCATTGATATTTGATCTTGAACGTATCATTTAACTCCCAAGACTCAAGAGTCTTCCTTTTTAAAATGGGGATAGAAATAGTACCTATCTCAGAAGGTTCTTAGGAGGTAGACCCTAATATATCTGTACGGTGCCTGGCTCAGAATAAGAGGGCAATACATGTTTGCTTCTACTGGCGGTATTCTCTTTTAGTTACCCTCATCCATTGAGTCATCCTTAATACCTGCTTTCTTTAGCTCCTATATCCAACCAGTCTCCCAGTGTGGCTGATTTCTAATTACCATTTATTTCCTAGTCCTGGAAATTTCTGAGTTTCCTCTTCTCTTGATTCTCACTACCACTGCCTCCATGCAGGTCCTTATTATTGCTCCCCAAGATGAGGCCACAGTCTCCTGCTTTCTTTTTGTTCCTGCAAGTCCAGTCTGCTACCAGGTGGCCTCTCTCTGTTTAACAGGACCTCTCCCCTGGTTGAAGCCCTCTGGTGACTCCCGTTACGTGTAAATCAAAGACCAAGCTCCTTAACATGGTATCCCTGGTGTCTCATGGCCCTTGGTGGCCTTTTAGCTTATTTCTCCCCACTCCCGGACTCCAGCTCTATTCATGAGCAAAAATATCCTGCTCCGTTCCCTGCGCATGCCATGCTGTTTAGGCTCTTTCTCACCTTTATTATCCACACTACTTGGAATGCTCCCTTCCCTGCTTTTGCCTTACTACCTCCTTCTTCTGAGAACTCCCCTCAGTTGCCACCTCCTCCAGGAAGCCTTCCCTGTCTGACTCTCCAAGGACAGGTTAGGTCACCTTCCACAGAATCCTGTCATTCTCTATACTCATCATGCGCTTACCAGGTTGGATCACGGTCTATTTATGGTCTTTCCTACCAACATAAATCCTGAAGGGCAGACGTTATGTATCACTCAACTTTATATTGTTTGTACCTGGCTCGATGCTTGACATGTAGTAGGGACTTCTGAAATGTTTGTTAGGTGAATGACTGAATTCAAGGACGAGCAAACCTCCCGATGACCTTGTTTTTCTGGTTTGTGTGGACCACAGCGTTCTGGGGCAGGACTGGGTTTCGGCAGTTCAAGCCATGGTTGGGCAGCCACGACAGAAGTAGACACGCTGATATGCCTTACTTGGAGTTCCTCGTCCTAGATGACAGCCCTGGAGGGAGACTGTCAACTCACTAGTGTCAGAGCCTGAAAATTATTCCTGTGAAGAATAAAATGTGTCACGTTATTGGCTTAATTTTTTTCCAGAGAAAACTTTAATATTTTAAAACCTATGGTAATATTAACACTTTCTATTTGCATGAGAACTTCCCTGATGAAGGATACCACAGGTGTAAAGTTGTCTGAGTAGTGTTACACCACGGTGGAACTACTTTCCATCGATATAGAGATAGAGAACATGTATACTGTGAGACAGAACTTCTTTAGAGATGGAAAATAGACTGACCTCCTTAAGAGGCTGATTGTTTCCTAATTTTCTATTTTAAAAAGATGACAGCCGAACACTGAAAAGCTGAGGACATTTTAGAACTCTGCTGCCCAATACAGTGGCCACTAGCCACATGTGGCTGCTTAAGTTTCAATTGAATTAAAATTAAAAAATTCGGATCTTCAATCATGTTAGCCACATTTCAAGTTCTCAGTAGCCACATATGACTAGTGGCTACCATATTGGGCATCTCAGATATAAAACATTTCCTTCATTGCAGAAAGTTCTGT
The DNA here is from genome assembly GCF_965194805.1 of Balaenoptera borealis. Classification (NCBI taxonomy): domain Eukaryota; kingdom Metazoa; phylum Chordata; class Mammalia; order Artiodactyla; family Balaenopteridae; genus Balaenoptera; species Balaenoptera borealis. The sequence continues at coordinate 39,628,512 of NC_138866.1, read as the reverse complement.
TGGACACACTGCTTTTGAATGTGGAAGTCTTGATGGATAATCTCAAAACCACCTAACCACAGAGGGAGTTTTACAGAGCTATGAAATAAGAATTTTTACTGGGTACACCATATAATTGCTGTGTCATTTTATATAGTGTATATAGCATCATATCTCCTTATCATTTGAGCTTGTGTTTATCTTCAGGGACAATGATATTCAGACACCAAACATTATATTGTCTGTCTGGAAATGTTTTCTTATACAACTCAAAGGGGAAAATGAAGAATGTGGGTTGAATAAATGGAATCATTTTTCTTTGCTTCACATTATCAGAAAAACTCATAGGCTAAAATATATCCTGGAACTAAATATTTACATTTCTTAAAGAATGCCATCTCTGTGAGAGCGTGTGTGTGTGTGTGTGTTGGAAGAAAGGGAAACAAATGATCTGTATTGTTGTATAATATAAAAACACTTAAAAAATTAAAAGCAAAATGAAAGCAAGATCTTCTACTTTCTTTTGTTTTCTTCCATATTTGCCTTATCCACTTGGATTCCGGTGGCCTGAGGAATTTAAGAAGTAAGCATAGGCTTAGTTCTACTGGAACCATGCTAGGAAGCTCTAGCTATCTTGTAGTACCATGGAACTCACTAGAATATTTCACTGTGGAGCAGCAACTTTTTACACTGAATACCTTGGATGCCAGTACTGTAGAGGGATGGGAGGGATTGGAACGATCGTTCAGAAGGAATAAAAGTGACAGACCTGTACAGTTCATCTCACACACACAGATTCACGCATGACTGCCATGCACAGGGAAGTATGGTATGAGTCATTACGTGATTAAAGACCCCAGGAGACCATAGGTGACTCCCATCTGGTTGGCTTCTGACACCCAGTTCAGAGGCTGCAGCTGGTGGGATATTTTTTGGATTACAGAGAGCTGTGATTTCATATTAGCAGCTTCTTTCCCCACCCTGTTTAAAACAGTACCTGGGGACATCCTTCCGCTTAACTTTTTTTGAGAGAAGGGATGTGAGCTTGAGGATAAAGGGCACCGAATTCTACTTTGACCTTCCTGTACCTTTGTCTTCTTAGGGTGCCTCATTATTGAGGGAGAGAATAGAGGGCATGTAAGTGTGGAAAACTTTGTAAGAGAGTGAAGGGCGAAGGGTATTTGTCCTAGATAATAATCACAGTGGTTATAGTATAGGCAAAGTGAGTTCCTGACCAACGTTACAAGTTTATTTTACCAATGAACTTTTACTTCCCAGTGAAACATTAGAATTTCCAGCAGTTAATTATTTGTGGACTTTGTTCATGGTTTTTCTAAAACTTTCAACTCTGTCTCCCTTCATCACAATGGGGCTCAATTTTATACCCTTTATGTCCCCTTTTGAAAAGAGGCAGTATAGCCTAATGTTACGAACGTGGGCTTTGCAGCAGATAGATGGGGAATGGAAACCCATGGTCACTGCTTGGACAAGTTATTTAAATTCCCAAGCCTTAATTTTATAACCTGTAAAATGGGAATAATAATGCTTACCTCACAGGCAAGAGAAGGACATTTTCATGTGTGGAATACAAAATTAAGTCAAGTTGACTCATTTTCAGAAAGACCTTTGAAAATTAATAAACATGCCATATTTCTTGATCATTTTTATGATTAAGTTTGGTCATTTTCTTTGAGTTTTACCACATGTATTCACTTAGTGTTATAAAACTATAAGGAGAAAGGGCTCTCAGTGAAATTAGACAATCTCAGAATCTGTCCTACTATTAGGGAATTAATCAGAAAATAAGATTGAATGTGCTCAAAAGGATCTGTTCCTTTTAAGGCAAATCACTGTATTATTTAAAAGAAAACAAAGGGGCCAAGGGAAATGAGAAAACTAGGAAATTCAAAGGAAGTTCATTTTTTTTAAAAAGCCCTTGATTATTTGAACTTTTTGCTGTTTTGAGGAATATCATTGTTCACTGATTTCAATCCAGCCTAAGAGAAATAAAGAATCCACCTTATCTTCCAGAGAGTTTTTGAGGACAGACTACTCAGTTTTGAGTGATCACAAACATTATCACAGACTTACAAAAGTCAGGATTCATGTGACTCTGACACAGAGGAGGTGGAATAATCAAGTGTTCCTCCCATGAACACTATGCAGCGATCATCACAGAAGGAAATGAAGTTCCCTTTTCCTTAATGCCTGGGCTGCTTGGGCCAGCATTACTGAAGATGTGTGTCCTGTTGAAGCTACAACGTGTGTTGATGACCCTCTTTGCACCCGATACTGGGCTAATTCCCAGAGGTAGAAGGATGGGTCCCAGCCTTGGAGGTGCATATCCTATAGAAGGGAATGTGGACATGAGCACAGGCAATGTCAGTATCAGATGATGAGTGCCCCGACAGGGAGCTGGGAGATGACAGAAAACAGCTCCTTACCCCATGTGAGTCTTTGTGAAGAAGTCACCTGAACTGAGTCTTGAATGATGAGTAGGACTTAGTCATGTGATGAATGGGCAGGAAAGAGGGCCACTGTTTGCAGGCTAAGGGAATAGCATGAGTGTTAATGCACTAAACATCCTGTGTATGCTGGTAAGTGCAAGCCTTTCAGTTGAGTATAAAGCATAGGGTGAGGGTCAAGGGCTGCAAGGGGAGTGGTGTAGTTGGGGGCTAGACCATGAAGAGCCAGGTCTATTATGTGAAGGCTTAGAGATATGCTCTAGCTGGGGAGCCATTGAATTTTAACCAGGGGTGTAAATGGTCAGATCTGCCTTTTGGATGGGTTGCCATGGCAGCTTGGTGGATCGGAGACTTGAGGCTGTATGGCAGGAAGCTATCACGGTCGGCCAGATGAGGGAGGATCAGCCATGCAAGTAAGCAAGGGAAGTTAGGGCTGGAGAGAAGATAGGTGTGAGAAGTTCCCATGATGTGAAGTTTATATGACTTTGATCAATTGGCTATGGGAAATGAATGAGATGGAGGAAACCAGGATGACTCCTACAGTTCTGGTGTTGTTATGGATCTGGGGAATGTAGGAGAAAGAATTGGTGTGGGGGCCAAGATGACGTATTGATTTTAAAGTGTCTACCAGCCAACTGAAGGTGAATCTGAAGCTCTGGGAGGATGGATGGCTGGAGACAGGAACCTAGGAGTCATCCACATAGAGGTGGTAGTTAGAACAAATATGAATAGTTTGATGCTCAAGGAGAGCGCAGAACGAAGAAGGCAGTGGACGGAGGACAAAGTCCTAGGGAATATCAGACAGAAGTGGAAGGATGGATGAAAGAAGACATTCCTAGAAAAGACTGAGAAGAAGGGCTCTGCAGGCGGCATCTGTACTTGTCATAGAAGCCGGGAGGGGGAGCCTTTTGAGAGGTTTGTAGTTGAGATAGCTAACCCAGGACGCCCTAAATATTTGATGAAGTAGCAGTCAAGGTAGAATGGGTTTGGGCGTTTGAAGAGAAGGGAGATTATTTGGAATAATCCAGTCACTGGAGAAAAATGGGAGGTGAGCTGACCAACGAAGAGTGAAAGAAATGTGAAGAGATGCTGAGGCTTGAGGTTAGAAACTCTGAATGTCCAACGGCCCCAGTGTATGTGGCTCCTCAGCCTGTGTGCAGGAGCAGAGGCAGCGGATGAGGAGATTGGTCCAGGGTGGGGTTTTGCCAATCAGAGGTGGTAGAAAAGCAGGGTGTGAGGACGTGAAGGTACTAGCAAGAACTGGGAAGGAAATGTGACCAGGAGGGGGCCTCACAGGTTGGAAGGGAACGGTTCATGGCCTTGGAGGGCTCTGTGTGGTCAAAGAACAGGTGTAGAGGGAGGGGCCAGGAGGCTGTAGGGTGATGTAGATCTCAGAGCAGTTCCAGTGTGTGGTCATGGGAGTGGGTGGCAGAAGTGGCCTGGCAGTGAAGGCCAGCTCAGTGGAGGGTGGCCCGCAAGGAAAACTATAGAAAAGGGACTTTGATTCCACTTGCACAAACTTGTAGGATTCACTCTGAATTACAAGAGAATGTGTTGAATAAAAAACTGTATTTGGGTGTTTAAGAACACAGTAGATAGGTATGTGTCCTAAATGTTTTGAGCAGTCTTCCTAGATGCAGGGTCATCTCCCCTCAGCATCTCTGAAGGCACCTGTTGGGATTCTGTCGTCATTTATTTAAAGTTAGGGAAAAAGTCTGGGTTTGTGTCTCTTTAAGGAGGAAAATAAGAAAGCTTAGACAATGAATATAATTTATGATAATACTTTATACTTTTCAAAGATACTGTTTGCTATTCAGTTTAGTTTGGTAGTTCTGGGTAATCCATTAAAAGTCAATTTTTAGTTTGTTACTTTCTGCACAGATGGTTGAAAGGAATATATAACCCATATATTTCACTGAGTAACAAAAAGAACTGAAAGCTCTAAAGTAAGTGTTTTCTCGTGCTAAGAAAGGCAGTAGATTGATGCTGAATTATATACACTTCAATGCAATTCCACCTAAAGTTTCATTTTCAAGTTTATATATTTCTGTATTTGAGTTTTTAAACTGCAAGTATGTCTTCTAAGATGAGAAAAAATAGAAGCAAATCATATTAGCATGTAGTTTCTCATCTCCTACCATGTGCTGGGTGGTGTGAGGGCAAGAGGATGCATAAGACTTGCGGTCTTGAATCCGAAGAGATCTGAATGTAGTTGAAGAAACAAGACGTAAACACAGGAAAAGTTAGATAATTATGCAGGAAGTAAACAGCAAGGCATGACGTGACTAGTGGACAGATAGATACATGGTTTGGGCAGCAGTTCTGCAGGAGTTCAGAAGAAAGGCCATTTCAGGCAGTGACGGTAAAGGAAGGGGTGTTAATGACAGAAAATGAAGGGAAAGAAGAAATGGATTAAGTAGAGGGACTGAACCTTGGGAATTATGAAGCCTTGTTCTACAGCTTCTGCTTACCTTTTGCCTCAATTTCCCAATCGGTAGAAGGGAATGATGGTACGTTGCCTCCCAGACTGTCAGGAGGTGAGACAGTGATTGCAAAGTTGTTTGCAAATAAGGCCTGGTCCTTCCATAATGTGCAGGAGGTACAAATGGCAAACCTTTGGAAGGTGCGTGAAGTTTTAGGTTACTAGGGTTTCGTTTCTGTTGTTCGCATCATTTACTGAGATGGAAAGAATTAGGATATTGCTAAACGTTTGGCCTTGTTTGCCCCCCCTTTTTTTTCAGTAAGGAAAGACTCATAAAACTCGGAAGACATTTTATGCAAAACTACTAGACAAATTACTGCTTTGGAAAAATTGTTTCCATGGCCATGTATCCTTTTTTATTTCTTTATTTCCTTGAGCAAAGATAATAAGTAGTAAGCAAAACAGGAGAGGAGCCAGATTCCAATTTAGGGGGTAAATAATTTGTAATTCACTTGTTCCCCTGGCGTCCTTAAAAAAGTCAGTGGAAGTTGCAGGGTAGCTGGTGACAACTTTGGGTGAACCTAGCCTGACCCCTGGCATTTTGGAGACGATGGCCTCAGAATTCATGGGTTTCCTAGATATAAGGACATGGATGTTAGTCATGTCAACTTTATTGTTAATTGCTTTGGGGATATGAATGGTATTCATCAGGCAAGGAAGCTTGTACCCAGACTGTAACTAATGTGGACCCTTCTTATACATCCATTGATCCTTCAACATCTCTGTATTCCATGTTTATGCAAACATTTATACTTGTCCCAATTGCCAAAGACTTTGAGGCATTCAGGGCTCCTGGGTTCTTAGCGTAATGGTGATGAACATGGGACCTTGGAACTTTAGCCTAAAATTCACTGAGTATTCAGAGAGTACCTCTCTGTCTAGGGAGGTGGCTCATGCTGCTGTGGTCTTCCCTTCTCTAAGGTAGCGGTAGTAACATGGACAAAAAGGGAAATTTCTGAGATAAATACTTTGAGTAGGGAATTCTGTTTTCCTGAACATATCCACTTGCCTACATATTCCATTGCTCAACTCCTTCACTGCTTCTGGAACTGGTAACTCAAGGGCCATAAACATGACTTTCTCCTACTTTGGCAGATTGGGGACCTAGAACTAGAAAAGCATGTCAAAGAACAGTGGGGAAAGAGGTGATACAGGAAGTTGAAGAAAGCATGCATTACAGCCACAGGGAAGGGGTAGAGTCAGCTAGTACTCAAAGTGACATCTGCCCCTTCCCCTGTATAAACGTCCATGTCTGACTCAACGTCCTCAGAGCACATGCACCCAGAAAAACAAATACGAGATGGTGCGACTCTGGTATTGCAATGTGTGTGCGTGCATGTGTGTCAGAGATCAGCCCTGATGTAACTGCCACTGAGGTCACAGTGGGTGAGGTTACATGCAAGAGGCACCGCACACCTGAGCTGCCCTTGGTGCTGCTCTCCTCCCACGATTTCCCTGTTTTCAGCATCCACCTTGGTGCCTGGCACACAGTAGGTGCTCAAAAAATGCTTGCTGGATGACTAACTCGATGAATAGGTGCTAACTCTGACCCCTGTTGGAAATTCTGTGACCTGGAATCATTCTACAAGGAACAAGAGAGCCCAGGGGAGATTTGTGTCCTGCTTGTGACTTTCTTGTAACAACTGCAAATAACGTGTTACTCAGATAGACTACAGGCTCTAAACCCAGGCTCCTTGGAGGAGCCTCCAGGTGTCCATGGGCCTCAGGAATAGGATGCAAAGTTGGAGTTTTCTAGGGAGAGAGTCAGAGGGGTCTATGACCCAACCTGGCCTCCTGAGGGGCAGTGCTTTAACCCAGCCTAACCCTCCCATGGTCATGCCAGCGCCTTCTAGTTCCAGCATCTGCTGGAGGTTCCTGACAGAGCCCACACTTCGCCTTGTGTTATGAAAAAAAAAAAAGAGAAACCGTGCCTCCAAGATGATCTTGCCTTTGAGCCTGGTGTGTGTCCTGACCGGGAAGAAGACTTCCTGCTGATGGTCCTCCGCCTGATGCTGGAGATGAGGAGACTTCTCCAGACCTATTTGTAAGGAAAGCCCTTAAAGGCAGAGCTGACTTTATGGAGTCTCTGCTCAGCAGACAGATGGATGTTTATGAAGTAACAGAGGAGGAACAACTAGGCCAGAGGTCAGAGGACTTAATGCTGATGTGCCCTTTGGCAACTCCTGTAACTCTCTTGTAGGTATTTTCCATCTGTAAAACTAGGGCTGGTACCAATTACCTCTCGAGTGGAGCCAACAAAGGGAGTGTGCTGTGGAGGTCTGAACATTCTTGAAATTTTTACAAAAATTTAGAAAGATGTTTGCTTATAAATGGTGATTTCCCCCCTGCAAATAAATTCATTAGACATTTTTGCAGCCTTCGAAATTATATATTTGGTACTTATGGGGCATTGTTTGAAGGATATTTAACAATGCATGCGTGCATTTATTCAGAAAAATGTGTAGAAGTCTATCTAATATGTGCCAGACCCTGGAAACATACTTCAGCCTATGCTTCCTTTTGACACCCAGGCTGTGTACTTGGCCACATGGTTTGGGTTTTGTAAATCAGCTTTAGAAGAATGCTGCTAGGATTTGCTGTGCAAAATGCACCATTGAGTTACTGTTGGGATATTTCTGAGCAGGTCTGTAACCACTTTCAGTACATCCTATATGAAGATGCACTAAAACAGTGGTTCTTAAACTTTAGCCTGCATCAGTATCACCTGGAGGGCTTGTTAGAACACAGATTGCTGGGCCCAGCCCCAGAGTTTCTGATTGACAGGTTAAGGGGAGCGGGGTGCTTAACTATTTGTCATTCTAAGAAATTCCCAGGTGGTACTGATGCTGCTGGTCTAGGGACCACACTTGGATGTGGTCTTACATTAGACATTTCTTTAGACCTAAAGGCGTTGGGAGTCCTGTTCCTCCTCAGAAATTGGTGTGGTTTCATTGTGGTTAATGTGAATCATGGTTATGATCTTGGTTCCCTTTTTGCTTTGCTTCAGAAATTCGGACTGAAATTTTTAGATCCACTTTAATAAAAGTTAAACTGTTTACTTTTAAACTTAGCCCCAGCCTTGACCTCCTATTTCATTTTCCCCATTCTGATTTTTTTACCTGTTTATATTTTGCAATTTTATTATATAACTTCCGATAAACTCTTTCGTGGAATATAGTACATATTGATAAATATGATTGCAGTCACTGTTCTTGGGCATTTGGCTTTTATGTTTTAACTCTTTAATATATTAGCTATAGGAGTAGTTTCTCCAGAAAAGTCGAATTATTAATAGCAACTAACCAAAGTGGATTGAAAATAAAAACTTGGATAAGAGGGTGAGAAACAAAGTTCTCAGTAAAAAAAATTATAGACTTGTTTTTAAACAACTGGTGCATGGGTAATATGACGTACGAGCAGAAATTTATATTGCTTGAGAACCTTACTATATAAAAGCAAACTATATAGTTTCTTAGATTGTAGGATGAGCAGAGAAGGGATGGAGTAGTGAGAACTAATAAAGTGGGTTGCCAAGCGTTAGTGTGCATTAGAGTCAGTCACCTGAGGGGTTTGTTACATGGGGTGCTGGTTTACTGGGCCTGGGCTTGGGGCTTGCATTTTTACTAAGTACATCAGGAGAGTCTGGCTCAGGGGGCCTGGGACAAGTTCTTGCGCTTTTACACCTTTAGTACTGGGGAGAAAAATGAAAAGCGGGGGTGTCTTAAAAACCTCCCAAGTCTTTATCCGTTTTTTTTTTTTTTTTTTGGAGGAAGAGGAATTCCTGTTCAGATTTTCTGCAACTCTTTGTGAAATCAGATAGTGTAATGGGCATGACATCATTTGCATTACACAGCGTTAGCTCCAAAAAAAATACTCATGTTAGATGCTGGTTGGAAGCCATTTATAGCTGATTTCTCTCCTTCCCCTGCCCCTTTGTCTCTCTGTCTCTGTCTCTCTCTGACTCTCTTTGTCTCTTTCTCTTGCTCTCTCTTCGTCTTCTACTTTCAGTTTAATGGAAGACCCTTCACAAACAGCTTGTCTAAAAACAATCTGGAAAAAGGGAATCAATGGGAGTACTTCTTAAAAGAAAAGTCTTGGGTTCTCACTGAAGGCCTTCTCCAGGAGCGTGGAACAGCGCTAAAGGCTGCAGTATGAAAACTGGCTCTGCCTGGGATGGGCTAACCCGCACCAGAAGGGGAAAGCGGGAAACAGGGCCAACTTAGCTTCGATGTGGCAAAGCTACCTACACAATCTGAAAAGGTCAGGGCTCCTTCTGCACTGCTGCCTCTGGCTGGCTTTTCATCCATTTAGTGAAAAACTCACATTTATCACCTGTAGTATTGTTACTAATTCAGATTTAAATTTCTCTAAGGGTTACCTGGATTCAGGGCTCCATGGAGGCAGTTTTTATTTAAAAGTGACTTTTCTTAAATAGACGTTTTCTTTTAGAATAGTTCCAGATTTACAGCAAAATTGTGAAGATAGTACAGAGACTTCCCACATACCTCACACCCAGTTTCCTCTCTTAATATCTTACATTAGCGTCGTACTTTTATCACAGCTGATGAACCAGTAATGATACATTACTACTAACTAAACTCCATAGTTTGTTCACATTTCTTTAGTTTTTACCTAATGTCCCTTTTCTGTGTTGGGATCCCATCCAGGATACTGCATTATATTTAGTTGTCATGTCTCCTTAAGCTCCTTGAGACTGTCACAGTTTCTCAGATTTTCCTTGTTTTTGGCGAGCTTAAAAGCTTGAGGAGCACCAGTCAGATAATTTGTAGGATATCCTGCAGTTTGGGTTTGTCTGATGTTTCCCTGGTAGTCAGACTGAGGTGATGGGGTTGTGGTGAGGAAGACTAGAGTAAAGTGCTGTGTGTCATTACATCACATCAATTACATCAGTACACATTCCATACACAAATACCAGCAAAAAACTGTTGATGGAAACCTTGATTGCACGGATGAGCTCATGTTTGTCAGGTTTTTCCCATGGGGTTGCTCTTTCCCTCCTTTCCGTCCTGTACTTTTTGGAAGGAAGTCACTATGCACAGCCCACACTTGAGGTTGGAGAGTTAGCTTCTACCTGCTGGGCTGGTGGATGGGGGATAAGTATATACGTACATTATTTGATGTTCTGCTCACGAGATTTGCCCCCCCCCCATTTACTTATTTATTCAACACTTTATTTAGGTCAGTGTGGAATTGTGGATATTTATTTCATACTTTAGGTTATAATCCAACACTCCATTATTTGGTTGCTCAAACTGTTCCAGCTTCGGCCTTTGGGAGCTCTTTCAGTAGGCTCCTGTGTCCCTTGGTGACATATCCCCATCATTGTGGGTTCATTTTTTTTTGTTTTTTGGGGTTTTTTTTTTTGAGCACTTCCTTATTCTTTCTGGCACTACAGACGCTCCAGGCTCATTTTGTATATTTATTGCCCCAGCCGTAGAATCAACCATTTCCCCAAGGAGTGCTGTTCCTTTTATTGCAAAATGTTATTAGAAACCACGTTCTGGGCATTGGGTGTCCTTGTTGCTACTAGAGTGTCATTGCTTCTAGGTCCTCTGAGCTGACAGAGCAAGGACAGATGTATTTATACCAAGCCTTATATATACACATATATATATAAGTATTTCTCCCTCTATATGTATGTATCTGTGTTAAGCCAAACGTGAGTTTGCACTGATGTCTTCAACTCCAATACACTACTACATGGATCGTTCTAGCCTTTCTCCCTTGCTTGTCTGCAGATTCCAACAGTGAGAACTGCTTGCCACCGTCTACCATCCATTTACATACGTGTGTAGTGGCTTCAGAAGGGTTTACTGGTTCCACCCCACCCCCACCCCTCAACCTTTCCAGCTAGAGTTCAGTGCTTATGTGAAGTTCCTTTTGCTTTAGTCTTGAGTCCTCACTCATTTCCCAAGTTACTAGGTCAGCACCTTTTCCCTCTCTCCCTTCAGTGAGGTTAACATAGTTTTGAGTACACTTGATTCTCATGTTGCAGTTGCGTTCCATCCAGGGATCTTTTGACTCGTTGAAGGCTTTTTATTTTTTTAATTGCATCCATTCGGGTTCACTGTGCTGTAAAGTTCTACGGGTTTTGGTGAATGCTTAGTGTCCTGTGTCTATCATTACAGCATCATATGGAAGAGTTTTACTGCCCTCAAAAAAGCCCCTGTGCTAATGAAGCATTTTTAAGAACTTGAAAGTATGGCTAGGTGAAAGAAATAGGAATGAATATTAGAAAACAGCTTCTCATGAAAAGGCAAAGGCTGGTGGGGCCTTGTTTGCTGCTTTAGGAGAAGGCAGAGCCTAGGGCCCAGGGATGTGTTTAGGTTAGAGTCAAGTGACATGACTGAGAAAAGAATATGGGGTGGGTTTTTCATTTTAGCAAAAAGCCTCCAAAGAATCCTAGTTGAAGTACCTCTGGTTTAGATGTGAAGTGGGAGGTGGGTGGTGGACATCCTGTCTCAGGCCTCTCTTCTTTTTTTCCAAGCCCTATAGTAGCCTCAACTCACCCTTTGGTTTAACGTCCTGCCTAGAGTCCTGCCAATCAGTTACATCTGAAAGCAGTTCCGGTTTTACTTCTAAGTGATGTTCAGAAACTGGTCTGCTGTCAACCTGTCCCCTGGCTGAAGCCCTAGTTGGCTTTCAGCTGTGGTTGTGAACTAGTTTCTGAGAGTAGGCAAAGTTAATTTAGTAAGAAGTGAGAGAACGGGACAGGTGAACTTTAGGAAAACTTCCTGTGTGGTAAATATTAATTGAGTTTATTGAGAGCCATACATGTATTAGGATTCTCTTCACAGGGTGGTGAGAATGGTACTTGAGGACCTAAAATCCAACTCTAGTTCAACCTGCCAATTTATTAAGTCATTTACCCCTGGGTGACTGTGCAACACAGTGGGCACAATGGTACTTTACTTTCCCTTACTCGGAAGGTGGCTGTGAAGATAAATGGAAAAAAGTGTGTGAAATCGCTCAGGGTACCCAAGGTAGATGGAGTGCCTGCACCCTGTTCTTTCTCCTTTGCTGGTTCTGCTGTCTCCTTTTCTCTAAACAAGGCTTTACCCCTTGACTCTGCTCTTTGAACTCCATCCTCTGTCCTTGGGGTCACTGTCTTGCAGTTCAGTTGTCCTTAGTTTATGGATGGCACCTACCACTCTGTCTAGCCCTCTGTTTCAAGCTGCAGGCCCCATCTATCTTTTTGCCAAGAATTACTACCTCAGTGTCTCCTCAAAAAATCAATATATTTAAAAATTAGAGTCAACCTAAACCAACTGACCTTCTAGATTCTCTTACTTCTTCCAGGGTAAGTCTTCCAGGCTTCCAGATCCTGGAGCCCTTGGTTTTTCAGCCTCCCTGGCCCTTAGCCCCCAAGCCATACTGAGCTCCTATAATGTTTCCTTCCTGTCTCCCCCCTGCCACCGACCTATACCATTGGAATAAACTCTTAACTGTGTCCTCTTCCCCCAGTCCGGTCACCCCCTCCATCTTGTCTCCCAGCCTGGCCTCCTCTACTATTGCTAGTCTAATTTTTCTTAAATTTAAACTCTTAACTTGGCACCCAAGGTACAACTTGCATTTCTAGCTTTACCCCCCAGCTTAATTCAACTATTTAACTAAACTACATATTCCTTCTTGCTTCTGTGCTGTTTGCTCTCCTTTTCCCCACTCCCCTTCTCTTGGCAGGGTAAATTTTAGAGGGGGAATTAAACTTGCAGGTAGAGGGTACAGCAATATGGATGGACTTTAGCTAAGTATGAGGAGGACCATTCCGACAGAGCTGCTAAGGAGTGGGTGGGTATCATGGAGGAAGGCCAGCTGTTACCTCCCGGTTCCCAAGCCTGGGGATCCCATTAAAGTCTTTATCTTCCTACACCTCTGCAGCATGTCTCTTCTTTTCTGAAGCTGCTTCCTCCCATGTCCCATAATACCACACTTGGGCAAATTCCCCCCACCCCTCGGATTGCATCTCTGGCTCTTATTATTTCTCCCTTTCCTGTGCTCTTTCTTGAAAAATGTCAGGCTCTTAGTGATCACCTTTTGAGAAAGATCCCTAAATGAGAACTCCAGCCTGATCTTCACTCCACAGTTTGTCTTTAGTTCTATCTTCTTGCCAGTTGTTTCTATTTGGGTTGCTTTGTGTCCAAATTTGAACTCATTTCCTTCCTTCTAAAACATGTTCCTTCCCCCTGAGTTCCCTGCTTGATTAATGGCAACACAGGTTGGCAGACTTTTTCTGTACAGAGCCAGCCAGTAAATATTTTTGGCTTCGTGGGTCATAAGGTCTTAGTCACAACCACTCGTCTCTGCCCTTGTAGCATAACAGCAGCCATAGAAAATACGTAAATAAAAATGGGTGTCTCTGTGTTTCAGTAAAGCTTTACTTACAAAAACAGGCAGTGGGGTGAAATTGGCCTGTGGGCCATAGTTTGCTGACCTCTGATCTAGGTCACCCGGGCCTCAGACTCAATATTCCTTTGACCTTCCTAGTGCTTTTTCTCTTCATATGATTTTCATTTCCACTGATTCCATCCTTACGAAACCTTTCATATTTCTAGACCATACTCTCCCTCATTCATTGGTCTAGTAAACAAAATGCCCCTTTTACATGTTACTGTCCAGCAATTTACATAATCAAAAACCTCTAGTGTCTCACCTTTAATAAGGTTAAAATTCTCTAAGTGCAGCTCTTTCTTCAGTTTTGCCTCTAACCTTCTCTCTTGCTCCTCTGTATGGACACTTCTTCATTCACGCTGGTTTAGTTTGTGTTCTGATACTGGATCTATCTCTGCTCATGATGTGCTCCTGACTCACAAGGGTCTGTTCCTGCTTATTGAAACTTGCTTTTGGGCCTCAACTCAGGTGAAGCTCTGCCCTAGCCCAGCGATTTCTTCTTTTTTTAATTTAATTTTATTTATTTTTTTATACAGCAGGGTCTTGTTAGTCATCAATTTTATACACATCAGTGTATACATGTCAATCGCAATTGCCCATTCAGCACACCACCATCCCCACCCCCCGCCGCTTTCCCCCCTTGGTGTCCATATGTTTGTTCTCTACATCTGTGTCTCGATTTCTGCCCTGCAAACCAGTTCATCTGTACCATTTTTCTAGGTTCCACATATATGCGTTAATATACAATATTTGTTTTTCTCTTTCTGACTTACTTCACTGTGTATGACAGTCTCTAGATCCATCCACGTCTCAACAAATGACCCAATTTCATTCCTTTTTATGGCTGAGTAATATTCCATTGTATATATGCACCACATCTTCTTTATCCATTCGTCTGTCGATGGGCATTTAGGTTGCTTCCATGACCTGGCTATTGTAAATAGTGCTGCAATGAACATTGGGGTGCATGTGTCTTTTTGAATTATGTTTTTCTCTGGGTATATGCCCAGTAGTGGGATTGCTGGGTCATATGGTAGTTCTATTTTTCATTTTTTAAGGAACCTCCATACTGTGCTCCATAGTGGCTGTATCAATTTACATTCCCACCAACAGTGCAAGAGGGTTCCCCTTTCTCCACACCCTCTCCAGCATTTATTGTGTGTAGATTTTATGATGATGCCCATTCTAACTGGTGTGTGGTGATACCTCATTGTAGTTTTGATTTGCATTTCTCTAATAATGAGTGATGTTGAGCAGCTTTTCATGTGCTTCTTGGCCATCTGTATGTCTTCCTTGGAGAAATGTCTATTTAGGTCTTCTGCCCATTTTTTGATTGGGGTGTTTGTTTTTTTAATATTGAGCTGCATGAGCTGTTTATATATTTTGGAGATTGATCCTTTGTCCACTGATTCGTTGGCAAATATTTTCTCCCATTCTGAGGGTTGTCTTTTCGTCTTGTTTATGGTTTCCTTTGCTGTGCAAAAGCTTTGAAGTTTCATTAGGTCCCATTTGTTTATTTTTGTTTTTATTTCCATTACTCTAGGAGGTGGATCAAGAAAGATCTTGCTGTGATTTATGTCAGAGTGTTCTTCCTATATTTTCCTCTAAGAGTTTTATAGTGTCCGGTCTTACATTTAGGTCTCTAATCCATTTTGAGTTTATTTTTGGGTATGGTGTTAGGGAGTGTTCTAATTTCATTCTTTTACATGTAGCTGACCAGTTTTCCCAGCACCACTTATTGAAGAGACTGTCTTTTCTCCATTGTATATCCTTGCCTCCTTTGTCATAGATTAGTTGACCATAGGTGTGTGGGTTTATCTCTGGGCTTTCTATCTTGTTCCATTGATCTATGTTTCTGTTTCTGTGCCAGTACCATATTGTCTCGATTACTGTAGCTTTGTAGTATAGTCTGAAGTCAGGGAGTCTGATTCCTCCAGCTCAGTTTTTTTCCCTTAAGACTCCTTTGGCTCTTCGGGGTCTTTTGTGTCTCCATACAGATTTTAAGATTTTTTGTTCTAGTTCCATAAAAAATGCCATGGGTAATTTGATAGGGATTGCAGTGAATCTGTAGATTGCTTTGGGTAGTATAGTCATTTTCACAATATTGATTCTTCCAATCCAAGAACATGGTATATCTCTCCATCTGTTGGCATCATGTTTAATTTCTGTCATCAGTGTCTTATAGTTTTCTGCATGTAGGTCTTTTGTCTCCCTAGGTAGGTTTATTTCTAGGTATTTTATTCTTTTTGTTGCAATGGTAAATGGGAGTGTTTCCATAATTTTTCTTTCAGATTTTTAATCATTAGTATATAGGAATGCAAGAGATTTCTGTGCATTAATTTTGTATCCTGCAACTTTACCATATTCATTGATTAGCTCTAGTAGTTTTCTGGTGGCATCTTTAGGATTCTCAATGTATAGTATCATGTCATCTGCAAACAGTGACAGTTTTACTTCTTCTTTTTCAATTTGTATTCCTTTTATTTCTTTTTCTTCTCTGATTGCCATGGCTAGGACTTCCAAAACTATGTTGAATAATAGTGGTGAGGGTGGACATCCTTGTCTTGTTCCTGATCTTAGAGGAAATGCTTTCAGTTTTTCACTGTTGAGAATGATGTGTGCTGTGGGTTTGTCATATATGGCCTTTATTATGTTGAGGTAGTTTCCCTCTATGCCCACTTTCTGGAGAGCATTTATCATCAATGGGTGTTGAATTTTGTCAAAAGCTTTTTCTGCATCTATTGAGATGATCATATGGTTTTTCTTCTTCAATTTGTTAATATGGTGTATCACATTGATTGATTTGCATATGAAGAATCCTTGCATCCCTGGGATAAATCCCACTTGTTCATGGTGTATGATCCTTTTAATGTGTTGTTGGATTCTCTTTCCTAGTATTTTGTTTAGGATTTTTGCATCTATATTCATCAGTGATGTTGGTCTGTAATTTTCTTTTTTTGTAGTATCTTTGTCTGGTTTTGGTATCAGGGTGATGGTGGCCTCATAGAATGAGTTTGGGAGTGTTCCTTCCTCTGCAATTTTTTGGAAGAGTTTGAGGAGGATGGGTGTTAGCTCTTCTCTAAATGTTTGATAGAATTCACCTGTGAAGCCATCTGGTGCTGGACTTTTGTTTGTTGGAAGATTTTTAATCACAGTTTCAATTTCATTACTTGTGATTGGTCTGTTCATATTTTCTGTTTCTTCCTGGTTCAGTCTTGGAAGGTTATACCTTTCTAAGAATTTGTCCATTTCTTCCAGGTTGTCCATTTTATTGGCATAGAGTTGCTTGTAGTAGTCTCTTAGGATGCTTTGTATTTCTGCAGTGTCTGTTGTAACTTCTCCTTTTTCATTTCTAATTTTACTGATTTGAGTCCTCTCCCTCTTTTTCTTGATGAATCTGGCTACTGGTTTATCAGTTTTGTTTATCTTCTCAAAGAACCAGCGTTTAGTTTTATGGATCTTTGCTATTGTTTTCTTTGTTTCTATTTCATTTATTTCTGCTCTGATCTTTATGATTTCTTTCCTTCTGCTAACTTTGGGTTTTGTTTGTTCTTCTTTCTCTAGTTCCTTTAGGTGTAAGGTTAGATTGTTTATTTGAGATTTTTCTTGTTTCTTGAGGTAGGCTTGTATAGCTATAAACTTCCCTCTTAGAACTGCTTTTTCTGCGTCCCATAGGTTTTGGATCGTCGTGTTTTCATTGTCATTTGTCTCTAGGTATTTTTTGATTTCCTCCTTGATTTCTTCAGTGATCTCTTGGTTATTTAGTAACGTAGTGTTTAGCCTCCATGTGGTTGTGTTTTTTACATTTTTTTCCCTGTAATTGATTTCTAATCTCATAGCATTGTGGTCAGAAAAGATGCTTGATATGATTTCAATTTTCTTAAATTTACTGAGGCTTGATTTGTGACCCAAGATGTCATCTATCCTGGAGAATGTTCCGTGTGCACTTGAGAAGAAAGTGTAATCTGCTGTTTTTGGATGGAATGTCCTATAAATATCAATTAAATCTATCTGGTCTATTGTGTCATTTAAAGCTTGTGTTTCCTTATTTATTTTCATTTTGGATGATCTGTCCATTGGTGTAAGTGAGGTGTTAAAGTCCCCCACTCTTATTGTGTTACTGTCGATTTCCTCTTTTATAGCTGTTAGCAGTTGCCTTATGTATTGAGGTGCTCCTATGTTGGGTGCATATATATTTGTAATTGTTATATCTTCTTCTTGGATTGATCCCTTGATCATTATGTAGTGTCCTTCCTTGTCTCTTGTAACATTCTTTATTTTAAAGTCTATTTTATCTGATATGAGTATTGTTTCTCCAGCTTTCTTTTGATTTCCATTTGCATGGAATACCTTTTTCCATCCCCTCACTTTCAGTCTGTATGTGTCCCTAGGTCTGAAGTGGGTCTCTTGTAGACAGCATATAGATGGGTCTTGTTTTTGTATCCATTCAGCAAGCCTGTGTCTTTCGGTTGGAGCATTTACTCCATTCACGTTTAAGGTAATTATTGATATGTAGGTCCTATGACCATTTTCTTAATTGTTTTGGGTTTGTTTTTGTAGGTCCTTTTCTTCTCTTGTGTTTCCCACTTAGAGAAGTTCCTTTAACATTTGTTAGAGCTGGTTTGGTGGTGCTGAATTCTCTTAGCTTTTGCTTGTCTGTAAAGCTTTTGATTTCTCCATCGAATCTGAATGAGATCCTTGCCAGGTAGAGTAATCTTGGTCGTACGTTCTTCCCTTTCATCACTTTAAGTATATCATGCCACCCTCTTCTGGCTTGTAGAGTTTCTGCTGAGAAATCAGCTGTTAACCTTATGGGAGTTCCCTTGTATGTTATTTGTTGTTTTTCCCTTGCTGCTTTCAATAATTTTTCTTTGTCTTTAATTTTTGCCAGTTTGATTACTATGTGTCTCGGCTCTTTTCTCCTTGGGTTTATCCTGTATGGGACTCTCTGCGCTTCCTGGACTTGGGTGGCTATTTCCTTTCCCATGTTAGGGAAGTTTTTGACTATAATCTCTTCAAATATTTTCTCGGGTCCTTTCTCTCTCTCTTCTCCTTCTGGGACCCCTATAATGCGAATGTTGTTGCATTTAATGTTGTTCCAGAGGTCTCTTAAGCTGTCTTCATTTCTTATCATTCTTTTTTCTTTATTCTGTTCCACAGCAGTGAATTCCACCATTCTGTCTTCCCGGTCACTTATCCATTCTTCTGCCTCAGTTATTCTGCTATTGATTCCTTCTAGTGTATTTTTCATTTCAGTTATTGTATTCTTCATCTCTGTTTGTTTGTTCTTTATTTCTTCTAGGTCTTTGTTAAACATCTCTTGCATCTTCTCGATCTTTGCCTCCGTTCTTTATCCGAGGTCCTGGATCATCTTCACTATCATTATTCTGAATTCTTTTTCTGGAAGGTTGCCTATCTCCACTTCATTTAGTTGTTTTTCTGGGGTTTTATCTTGTTCCT
Organism: Balaenoptera borealis; assembly: GCF_965194805.1. Lineage (NCBI taxonomy): Eukaryota > Metazoa > Chordata > Mammalia > Artiodactyla > Balaenopteridae > Balaenoptera > Balaenoptera borealis. The sequence continues at coordinate 39,609,717 of NC_138866.1, read as the reverse complement.
TCCTCTGGCACATAGCCCTCTGCCTTTTCATCTTGTGTATCTTTCTGTGAATGTGGTTTTTGTTCCACAGGCTGCAGGATTGTAGTTCTTCTTGCTTCTGCTCTGTTTCTTTTTTTAATTGAAGTATAGTTGACTTAAAATGTTGTATTAGTTTCAAGTGTACAGCAAAGTTATTCAGTTATAAATATATAAATATATGTATATACGTATATATATATATACATACTTATTCTTTTCTATTATAGGTTATTAAAAGATATTGAATATAGTTCCCTGTGCTATATAGTAGGTCCTTGTTGTTTATCTATTTTATATATAGTAATGTGCATATGTTAATCCCAAACTCCTAATTTATTCCTCCCCCCTCTCACCTTTGGTAACCATAAGTTTGTTTTCTATGTATGTGAGTCCATTTCTGTTTTGTGAATAAGTTCATTTGTATCATTTTTTTAGATTCCACATATGTGATAACATATGGTATTCATCTTTCTCTGTGTGACTCACTTCACTTAGTATGATAATCTCTAGGTCCATCCATGTTGCTGTAAATGGCATTATTTCATTCTTTTTATGGCCAAATAATATTCCATTGTGTGTGTGTGTGTGTGTGTATATATATGTATGTATATATATATATATACGTATACACACACACACACCACGTTTTCTTTATCCATTCGTTTGTCAGTGGACATTTACGTTGCTTCCATGTCTTGGCTATTGTTAACGGTGCTGCTGTGAACATTGGGGTGCATGTATCTTTTCAAATTATTGTTTTCTCCAGATATATGCCCAGGAGTGGGATTGCTGGATCATATGGTAACTCTGGTTTTAGTTTTTTAAAGAACATCCGTAGTGCCTGCACCAGTTTACATTCCCACCAACAGTGTAGGAGGTTTCCCTTTTCTCTACACCTTCTCCAGTTTTTATTATTTGTAAACATTTTGATGATGGCCATTTTGGCCAGTGTGAAGTGATACCTCATTGTAGTTTTGATTTGCATTTCTCTAATAATTAGCAATGCTGAGCATCTTTTCATGTGTCTGTTGTCATCTGTATGTCTTCTTTGGAGAAATGTCTATTTAGGTCTTCTGCCCATTTTTTGATTGGGTTGTTTAGTTTTTTTGATATTGAGCTGTTTGTATATTTTGGAAATTAAACCCTTAATGGTAGCATAGTTTGCAAATATTTTCTCCCATTCCGTAGGTTGTCTTTTTGTTTTATTTATGGTTTCCTTTGCTGTGCAAAAGCTTTTAAGTTTAATTAGGTCCCATTTGTTTATTTTTGCTTTTATTTCCCTTACTCTAGGAGACGGATCCAAAAAAATATTGCTGTGATTTATGCCAAAGAATGTTCTGCCTATGTTTTCCTCTAGGAATTTTAGAGTATCTGGTCTTACATTTAGGTCTTTAGTCCATTTTGAGTTTATTTTTGTGTATGGTATTAGAGAATGTTCTAATTTCATTTTTTTACATGTAGCTGTCCAGTTTTACCAGCACCATTTATTGAAGAGACTGTGTTTTCTCCATTGTATATTCTTGCCTTTGTCATAGATTAATTGACCATAAGTGCACGGGTTTATTTCTGGGTGTTTTATCCTGTTCCTTTGATCTGTGTTTCTTTTTTTGTGCCAGCACCATCCTGGTTTGATGACTATAGCTTTATAGTATAGTCTGAAGTCAGAGAGTGTGATTCCTCTGGCTCCATTCTTCTTTCACAAGATTGTTTTGTCTATTTGGGGTCTTTTGTGTTTCCATTTTCATTTCTGTGAAAAATGCCATTGGTAATTTGATAGGGATTGCATTGAATCTGTAGACTGCCTTGGGTAGTATGGTCATTTTAACAATATTGGTATCTTTCCATCTGTTTGTGTTGTCTGCAGTTTCTTTCATCAGCATCTTATAGTTTTTAGAGTCCAGGTCTTTTGCTACCTTAGGTGGGGTTATTTCTAGGTATTTTATTGTTTTTGATGTGATGGTAAATGGAACTATTTCCTTAATTTCTCATTCTGGTATTTTGTTAGTGTGTAGAAATGCAACAGACTTCTGTATATTAATTTTGTATCCTGCAACTTTACCAAATTCATTGATGAACTCTAGTATTTTTCTGGTGGCGTCTTTAGGATTTTCTATGTATAGTATCATGTCATCTGATTGCTCCTTTTCTTGATCTGAATAGTGCTTTAGATGTTGCTCTTACCTGTTCCACTGAGACTGTACTAGGTTGTATTTTCTATCTTTGTGGTGTTCCTACTTCTCCATCTAAACTTTAAGAAGCTGTTCAGGGTGGCCCAGTAGATGCTCAGATGACATGGGTAATGGTCACACATTGAACTTTCTATCTTTCCTCCAGATCAGCTTATCCCTTTAGAGTCTCTGTCTCATTTAATGCCACCAGGATTGTCATTGGCCCTGGTGACTCTCTGTGACCACTTCTCTTTTACCTTCTACCCCACCTCTGATTACAAAGTACAGCTGCTGCTCCCTCCCCTGTCTTCCCCCGTCTGCCTCCCCCTCTCCATCCCCTCTGCTGCTGGCTTAGCTCAGGTCACCTCCAACCTTTGCTAGGACCAACAGGATAGCCTTTGAATACGTATCCACACCACCAGCTTCTCTCCCCTTATAATCCCAACACCCTGTCTGTAGGGCTCTGTCATGTTGGTATAATCCTGAAACTTTGCAGATTGAAACCCCTCAGTGGCTCCCCATTGCCCTGGGATAAGAGCTAGCCTTCCAGGGTGCCAGGAGGCCACTGTTGACCTGATAGCTTTTCCTCTCCAACCTAGTTTCTGACCCATCTCATTTACACAGCCTGCATTCCACCATACGTACCCCTAATAGTCCTCTGTGCATTTGCACATACTTCCGCTCTGTCTCCCCTTCCCTGGCCCACCTGGAAAACTGCTACCTGTATTTCTAGGTAGGGCACACAAGTCCATTTTGGCAGAGCTTTCCTCTTTCCTTCCCTCTGGAAGGCCAAAAAGAGTGAAAGTTTCACAAGATAACCCTTGGGAGAGACCTTGGGCTTGATGTATTTTCTAATGTTCCTTCAGATTCACAGTTATCTAAAGGTGACCAAGAGTCTGAGCAATGAGATATTAAGTAGACACATCTATAAAACATCTTGAGGGACTTCCCTGGCTATCTAGTGGTTAAGACTCCGTTCTTCCACTGCAGGGGGAGCGGGTTCGATCCCTGGTTGGGAATCTAATCCCACATGCCGCTTGGGAAACAAAAAGACCTCAGTTCAATGCTGAAAAGAATGCCATAGTAAAACAACAACAAACAAACAAAGAAACCTCTTGAATGCTTAAGTATGCTATATAGTTTGACTTACTCCTTGCTTTGGTTTTGCTTTCTTCCTCCATTACAATGTAGAATAATTCTGGATTTATTTAAATCTTTTTTTAAAAAAACCTGAAATCTTCTGTGGCAAAACTTAGACTCTTCATCTCCTAATATTTCTGCATCCTTGTGGGAGCTTCACCTCAGGAGGAGGCTCACTGGGGGGCTGAGAGCTCTCCCCAGGCAACCCACAGAAGCTGTGAAGAAGGAAGGGGGCTGTGAGGCCACTGAGCAGGAGGGTGGGCAAGAATGGCAATCCTCACCTCCAGCCACAGTCCAAAGGCCACCTGTCCCTTTCATTTAACACCTTATCCTGGCAAGGACAGAGTATGTTCTCTTCTGGAAGGGTCTATGGAACAGAAAAGAGAAGGATTGAGATCATGTTGAAAGTGCCCTTTTAAAGTGTTCTTTGATGTAGGGAACACAATTACCATGGTTCCTCTCTCAGGTTAGGGTCTGCTCTGGCATAAGGTCCTTGGGGGGCAGACACCTTATTGGAGGAGAAAGCAAGTGCCCTCTTAGTTCTGGAGGGTGCTCTTTTCTGAGAGTCGTCTGCTGGTTTCAAGGGTGGGCATTTGACTCCAAAAGAACTCAGCCCACCCTTTTTGGTCCATCAGGAGTACCAGCAGCTCTGGATCTCCTGGGCTGGGCAGATCCCTTCAGAGCCTCTGTCCTCCTTCACAAAGGAGGTGTCAGGTAGGCCTCACAGCACAGAATTGAACTCCCTAGGAGGTAAAGAGGGAGGAATTGTAGTGGAGTGTTTTGAAGAGCCTAAGGCATCCCATCATCTAATTGACATTTTCAATCCCTTGGATATTGGAGTCAAAGATTGAGAGACACACGCACTTGTACAATAGACCATTTCTATCTATCCTTAGCCTTCTCCTTGGCAAAGAAAAAGTATTTTAGTCCTCAGAGATATCCAATGTGGACTATTTATTCCTGGTTTTTCATTTTGGGCAGGGACACTTTGAAAAACTAATTTTAATACACAAGAATTCCCCTTTTGCCAGGAATTACACTATTTACACTAGGACATAGGGGTAATGGGCTCTAAATTGAAATAACTCTAAATTTAAATTTGCAGTGATTGGGTAGGTTTAGCTGGGGGTAGGGAAGAGTTACCGTGAGGCTTTATGCCTTTGAGAGGCATACTCTTCTGTAGTCTTTACTTCCTCTGTGGAGTTCAGAACCTGTTTGTGGCTTGGAATCGTAGAATCTTAGATATGAAAAGGACTTAAAAGCCTAGTTGTCCACCTTTATTGTCTAGGTGCAGAAGCCAGATGACCTGCCAACAGAGCTGTGGTCACAGCCGAGGGCTCTTTCCCCACCATCCTCTTCGACCACATGGAGGGTCCAGACTTAGAAAGATGAGGATTTAATCACTGACTAAAGATAGTATTTTCCTTCGGTTTAAACTACAGTCGTATTTGATAAGTCTCACCTTTCTGTGCAGTTTTTGCCATCTTCTTTTTCTGATCGTTTTTAATCTGTGGTGCTTTTTAGTGTGCTTTTAACACATAAACCTTGTCTGACTGCAAAAACAGAAAATCAGCAGGGACATAGGGTATGCCTCATTCACCCCCTTTTCCTTTAAACTCCTTCCCATGGCGAGGCGATGCGCTGTGTGTCTGCAGCACATGACCCTGACTCAAGTCCTCCAGGCAGCTGACTAATGGAACCTGAGCTGCCCGCTGCATTCTGCTAGCCCCAGCACAGACTTGCCACGTGCCCTTGTGAAGAGCCATCAGGCGACACCATCAGGCTGATGCCACTCCCACTGGCCTTGGCAGTGAGGAAGCAAGGCTGGAACACTGAGGCTTGGCATTCGGCAGGGAGCACCCTCAGGTGCCGAGGGCACAAGTCTAGCCCAAGTTCCCAGGGAGACGGGTGATGCGATTGACCTAACATGCCAAGGCTTGGGCAGGCTGGTTCGGGTGGAACAGAAGGCATCAGGCAAACCTGCAGGCAGATGCAGGCACAGCAGCCTACAGGGAGGCTGGTGTGGAACTGGGGCGGAATCTTCCCTGAGTCTGGATCTTGGCTTGGCCTTCTCTGCTGGTGAATTCCGTAACCTCACGGAGCCTCCATTTTCCCATCTGTAATGGCGGTGGTGATACCTTGCAGGGGGTGAAGGTGAGAAATAATGTAGGTCAGGCACCTGGCAGGGCTCCTGCACATTGATGAGTTCAAGACACAGTAACTATTATTTCTATTACTAAAGAACATAGCTACCTGTCTCCTTGTTGGTTATTGGTACAATTCCGTAAAGAAATTTTTTTTCCTTTAAGAATTTGAACTCTCATTTTTAAGTCTGATGGTTTTAGCTGGAAGAGAATTGTGAAATGCTTTATCATGTTTTTAAGTTCTTTAGTTACTTATCCCTAGAGTAAGACCTAGAAAAGTTATAGAAATGATCCACCTAGCCAAGAATCTGAATATCACAGATGTCTGGCCCAAGGCCCATAGAGTTTAGGTGAACCTTCTACTTTTGCCCAATAAAGGATTGGGTTCTTTTCTTTTAATATGCTAGGGCCTTTTGCTTATCCCAGGCTGAGATGAAAATTAAGTAGCCAGAAGTTTCCTGCCTGTGATCAATTCTAATGCCTTCTGTGAAGGGAAATGGTTGTAAATTATTACCAGTTAATTAAATGAGTGTTTCCGTTGAGTCCTGTCTGCAGGCTTTTATCCAAGCCTGTTTAGAATCATGGAACATTAGAGCTAGAAAGGTTTTTTAACAATCCTCTCATTTCATGGGCAAGAAGACCAAGTCAGGGATGTAGGTGACTTGCCCAACTTCTGCAAAGTGATGCCAAAGGAAAGGAAACACTGGCTCAGGGTGTGTGGTGGAGGAGGGGGGCTGGCGATCAGGTGGCTCATCAAGCGAGCAGAGGATGATCCTTAAGCAGGGGACCTGTGTAGTCCATACGCTACTGGTTTGCCGTGGAGCCATCTTGAAGTGCTTTTATATTTTACAAAGTGCTGTCAGAGTGTTTATTACAGGATAAAATACTACCATTCCCATTTTATAGGTGATGAAATTGAGGTGGTCAGATGAACTTCCAATTCAGCTCATTAGACCAAATCAACAGATATTTTTTGAGTGTTTACTTGGTTCAAGGAACTCTGCTAGGCCCTTCGGGGAATAAAAAAGTGTCAGATCCCACTGGAAAGGAGCTTACAGACCTAACTGCAAATGATGAGATGTAAGTCTATGAAATTTTATCTAATTGTTAAGGGTATCAGTAAATACTAAGATAATAATCGAGAAAGGAATTTTGAGACTGGAGGGCTCGATGTGCATGTGAGATCTTCCTGGCAAAAGTTTCTTCCTTCAGCTTCTGTAGCTACGTCATCTTTGCCAGGTACACTCAGCTGCTTCTTCCACCTTCAGCCTCAGGGAGCTTCTCTGGGAAATCCTGAGCACCTGGCAATGATCCTGACCCTAGGAGTCATTCAGTCAAGGTTGGAATGAGTGGATAGATGAAGAGAGAAAGGCTAAGTAGAGACAGCAGCACGAGCACAGGAGTGACTGTGACATAGTTGAGGAGACGGACCTGACTAGAAGAGCAGGTTTAAAGAATGGAAATTTGAAAAACAGGTTTGGGTTAATTAGTGGGGAGCCCACGGTGCCCTGCAAAGCCAAGTAAAGGAGAGTGAGTTTTCTTCTGAAGGCACTAGGAAGCCTCTGGAGGCTTGGATGGAGGAAAGTTGATGAGAGTGGCACTTTGGAAAGGGCATTTGGGCAGAGAGAGGTAGACACTTGTTTGTTTTTATACCACAGAAGTTTTAAATTTTGATGCAGTCCAATTTATCATTTTTTTGTCACTTGTAATTTTGATGTCATATCTAAGAAACCGTTGCCTAACCCAAAGTCAGGAAAATTTATTCCTCTATTTTCTTCTAAGAGTTTTATAGTTTTAGCTCTTACTTTTAGGTCTATGATCCATTTTGAGTTCATATTTATATATGGTGTGAGGTAGGGGTCTGCTTTTATTCTTTTGCATGTGGAATCCAGTTGTCCCAGCACCATTTGTTGAAAAGAGTACTCTTTCTCCATTTAATTGTCTTGGTACTCTCCTGCCCGTTTTTAATCCCTCTCTACCACCCGTCTTATTTCCATTACCCATCCCCAGGCAACCACTGATGTTTTCTGCCACTATAGAAATTATATGTTTACAGTCAGATAAAACTATATGTTGTCTCTCTTTTTCTAGGCAGAATGTTCTCTTTTGTGTTTGGCTTCTTTCATTTACTATTTTTCCATGTTGTTGCATGCATCAATAGTTTATTCTTTTTATTGTTGAATACTATTCCATTGTATGGCTATATCATATTCTTTTAAAAGCATCTTGAGCATTTGCATACATATTTTTGAACATATGCTTGCTTTATTCTTGGTTAAACACCTAAGAGTTGAATGGCTGGATCAAATGGGAGGTGTATGTGTAACATTTTAAGAAAATGTCAAACTGTTTCCAAAGTGATAGTTCCATTTTATAGTCCCGTCAGCAACATATGGGAATTCCAGTTGCTCCACATTCTTACATTTAGTATAATCAGACTTTTTAGTGTTAGCCCTCATAATAGGTAGTATTGTTATTGCATTGTGGTTTTAATTTGCATTTCTCTAATGACTAATGACGTTGAACTTGTTTTTATATACTTATTTGCCATCTTTATATTATGTCTTCTTTGGTGAAATGCAGTGATGAAGCCCATTTTTTAAAAGTTGGGTTGTTTTCTTATAGAGTTTTGCAAGTTCTTTATCCAGATACAAGTGAGAAAAAAATTACACTATTTTCTCCTGATCTGTGGCCTGTCTTTCATTCTCTTGACAGTGTCTTTCAAAGAGCAGAAATTTTAATTTAGATGAGCTCCAATTTGTCAGTTTGTTTTTTCATGGATTGTGCTTTTGGTTTTATATCTAAGAAATATTTACCTAATCCAAGTTTCCAAAGATTTTCTCTGATGTATTTTTCTTGAAGTATTAAAGTGTTAGGTTTTACATTTAGGTCTATGATCCATTTTGAGTTAATTTTTGTATAAGTTACAATGTGTGAGTTGAAGTTCACTATTGTGTATATGGACATCCAGTTACAGCACCATTTGTTTACACTGAGTTTTGGTGATTTATCTATCTGTGTGTCAGAATGTCACTTTTAAAGGCCATTGCTTTCTGAGTTTTGACAAGGGCCCAGGAGTTGCCCTTCTCACTAATAAAAGTGGTCTGTAGGAAAGAGGGCTTAGCATATTCACTTCTCCCTGAATGACTGTTACAGAAAGAATGCACAATACATCCATTTCTATGTGGGACCTCCATGGCACTCTGGCCTCAGCCCTGTCATGGTGGACATTCTGTAAGTGCCTCAGATGATGACAGGGTAACCCAGGCCCTGATTTGGAAGGCCATAAAGCTGACAAGGAGAGTGACTGAACGACTGGATTTGAGATCTAGTGAGCCTTGGAGCCCAGAGCAACAAGCTGAAATTCTGCAGAAAAAATATGGAGCTCTTAGGATTTGGGGCCTAAGCACTGCACAGGATGTGAGAAGCAGAGCCTTACAGCATGTAGAAAAGATGCAAAGGTTTTAGTTGATGGCAAACTCAAGCTGGGTCACTGGGGCTTCTCAAAGTGTTCATGAAGTCTGTAGCTGCATCACTAAAGGGCACTGTCACTGTTGAAATCAAAGTTGGTGATAACCTTGCTTTGCCCTGTTAACGTCTGGTGCACCTGTGGGCTGATGTTCACTCTTTCATGGGAGCGTGGAGAAATTGGAGCATATCTGGAGGAAACCAATCAGAATGGTGAAGGAGGAGAAAACCATGTCCTCTATGAAGCTGCTTGGAGTATCCTTGCTTGTTTGTTAATTTACTCATTCACAAAACCATTTCAGTCCTCTTATGTGCAAGTCAGGGTCCTAAGGGACCAGGGCATAGTGGCTACAACATGAGGGGGTTCCAGCAATGGTCTCTATAATGGTGTGGAGTTGCCCACCTGTCTAAAAGAGGTCTCGGAAGATCTTCCTGTAAAAAGTGAGTTTTGAGTTGATTCTCGATAGACAAATAGGAGTTTGACAGGTTAAAAAGAGAAGGATTTTCTAGGTATAAAGATTGCATGCCTCAAATCACTAGGCAATAAGCTTCAGACAGGTAATGTATATTTTTCATCATTTTGACTACATTCTCCATTATGCTGTCTGCCCCATAATACATTTTGTTGATCTCTAAGGTTAAAAATGAAATAATATGCCTCCCTGAAGAGTCTACAAATAATTTATAGATGCTGAGATGCAGGTTGTATGGGTTTGGGATGGTAAGGACACAGCATGTGGGGCTGTGTGCCCTGCTAAGGAGTTTGGCTGTTATCATAGAAGGGAGAGGACACATAGAAGGATTTTAAGTTAGAAAGTCACATGGTCAGATTTTCATTTTTGAAATGGTAGCAGCTGGGGGATTATGAGTCTGGAGACGGAAGCCAGCTAGAAGGCCCCTGCAAGAGGCAAGGTGAGTCAGGGCAGGAGGAGTGGAGAGGAAGGGGAAGGTTTAGGAGAGGCTCAGAAAGTGGACTTGGTGGGATCTGGTAGGATTATATGCACATAGTGAGGAGCCTGGGCTGCTGGGGAAATGGGGGAGTCATTTGGGGGTACATGATAAGACTTTGGACTCTGGACATGTTGAATTAAAGGGACTTGTCTTAGTGAGACACTGAGATGGAGACTTTCAGAAAAGGTGCATATATAGGTTTGGGAATAAAGTGTGTGCTTGAGACTTAGGAAATGAATGTGACTACACCCTCTTGGAGGTTCTGATATGTTTGCTTTTTCTCCTACTCCTACCCCCAGAGAATCTCAGGTGGGTTTTGAAATCATGAGTCTGAATCTTCCAATGGAAGGAAAAGAGGACTCAGGAGCAGCAGGGTTTAAAGAGAGATTCATGAAGGAGGAAGTGGGCAAGAGCATCAGACACTGGCAGAGGGGTCAGCTGAGGGGAAGACGGACACATCTTTGGATCTGACCGTGGGATGTGACAAGGGTTACAGGAGCTGTTTCAGTGCCAGAGAGAGGCAGGGGGGCAGATTGCAGGAGATGGCATGGGCGTTAGAAGGTGTAGAGGGGAGGTGATAATTGTCTTTACAAATATGACTTATTCTCTTTGGCTGCCAATTTGGATAAGCCTTTTGGGGTGCAAGTGACAGAAAACCTTACTCAAACTGGCTAAAGCAAAAGGAATTTATGGGCTCAAAAAACTGAAAATCCAGAAGAATCAAGCAGGGCTTGATCTAAGGCTTTAAATGACATCAAGACCTGATCTCTTTCTGTCTCTCAGCTCTCCCTTCTTTATTGACTTCATTCTCCAGCCCAATGTGGTAGTAAGAATGGTGCCAGACACTCCCAAGTGTATGTCCTTCCAGATTACAGTTCAGCAGGAGTGAGATCGTACTTCTTCCTTGTAGATCCAGGATTCCTGATTGGACCTACTTGGATTTTGTGCCCAAACCTGCACCAGTGACCGAGGGTAGGGAGGAGCAATTACTCAGATGGCCAGATGTAGGGCACGTGTCAGCTCCAGGCCCATCATCTTGGCTGAGGGAATTCAGTGCTCTGTTTGGCAAGCCTGGGTCACATGTCCACTCTGGAACCAGCGGTAGACTCTCAGCTGAGCCATGGACGAATATGAGGGCAGGGTGGTTCTCCAATAAAGCTAAAGTGCTCTTCCCAGAATCTGTAGAGCTAAAATATGCACTACAGCAGCAGGGGACAAAACTAGGGTCAATGAATGGAAGCTATTGGTCACTGCATTTCTGCTGTTAGAGAAGGATCTTCTCTGGGGTACAGGAATGAAAGACGCCAGCTGTGGTGGTAGTGAGTTGGCTGTCACTGGAGCTGTCTAAACAGCCACCACCATGTATAGATGCCAAACCATCGGCACTGTATAGGTGAAGCAGATGACCTCAAGGGTCACATTTTCAAACTGTTTCTCTGTGACGCACTAAGGAAGACATTTTACACTAAAACCCAGTATACCATTCTCACGCGTATAAAACTGCAAACAGAATTTTCATGGCGTGGTACTTTTCCTTACTATTTGACATGTTCATATTTTCTGTTCCACTTTATTCTACTTAAAAATCCCTGTTGTGTGCAACCCACTACATGGTTTTCATGTCTCACTAGTGAGTCTCGACCTGCAGTTGGTAAAACCCTGTTCTAAGGTCTGAGGTCTTAGATGGACTAACTAGGCTTACAGATGGCATTTGAGTCTGGCTTTTCCACCGTGATGGTGACTTGGGTCAAAAATGAGGATCGAACCTGTTGCACCATGAGAGCTCCTGATTCTAAGTGCTGGAGTCTCCTGCTGTCTGTGAGAGCAGCTCCTGCCCATGGGGTGGCGTGGCCTCCTTTATGGGCCCTCGGGCAGTGTTGGAGGGAGTTTACGGGCTGGATCTCGGCGGTGGCCTGGCAGTTTGGAGGCTGGCAGCAGCTCCTTCTGTGCCAGCAGCAGTTGATGTGGTGAGGTCGAATGTGTGTGCATGTATCTGGCTCTGCCAGGCTTTTGTGTTGAAGATGAGGGAGTGGCTTTTAAAAATAAAATATTTTTGACTTGAAACAAGTCAAGGCAGAGAGTGGAGACAATTAGAGACTGACATCCTGTTTAGTCATCTCTCCAGAGAGCTCTATTTTCAGAACTGTTCTATAAAGGTTCACAAGTAGTGTTAAGATAGTTAAGGGGATATTGTTAAGTTAGTAGTCGTGATGCAAGAAGCTGATTTGAACACTGGAGTGAGTTACGGTGTGGTAACCACACTGATAACTGACTGAATGCATAAAAAGGCAGGGTTTATAAGAATTGGCTGTTACATAGATGAAGATCTCCGAGTCAGTATAAAACAGGCATCTTTTATTTTGAAAGAGTATAAACAGGGTGTAGTACTTAAAAATAGGTGGTGGTGAGCTCTAGGGTAAGGTCAGTGCATTTCTTTTCTTCGGTTTTGGTCATCTATAGATACAATACAAAGAGTAAATAGTACTGTTAAGGCTCTTTGAGATTGTCTGACAGAAGCCATGTCAGAAATGCTGAAAAATGACATCATGGACTTGGAGATGGGAGCAGTGACGCTGGGATGGTTACGGACCTTGCCCAGAGTGTAGAGCTGCTGCGGCGGTCAGACGGGAGTCCGTGTCCTGGTCTAGTTTGGACACTGTACCATGTGATTTGCAGCTTATTTAAATTTAATATTCTACCCAAAAGACCATCCATATCTATACTCAGCTTCTCTGAACCTCCCTCTCTTAGACAAAAGGTCAAAGGCAGAACTGAAGCCATAGGCTAAACCTGACAAGATTTTATTTAAGGACAATTGTAAATGTATGTATCGGAGCCCCAAAGAACCTCAGAATCCATGGCTTAGAGGTGTTCATGGATGGTTCAAGGTTAGCATGAAGAGGGCAGAGCCTGCCTCCCTGGGCCAGTGTGGTCAGAGCAGATATGGAAGGTGCTGCCCCATCCTGGGGCCGTGCTGTGTGAAGGTCTTTGGGAGACGCGAGTGTGTGCAGAGGACAGGCTCTAGTGAGAAGACGTACAGCTGCCTCGCTGGCAGAACATCTGTCTTGTTTTCTCAGCTCGTGGATAAGAACTTGAAGGAACGTTGATGTTCCCATGAACAGTCGAGAGTAGTGAGTGCACAGCACACGTACTGCCTTCCCTGGTGCTTCCTGAGGATGAACTGCACTCAGGTGGAAATGGTGTAGACGGAGACAGCACCCTTCTATTCAAACTCTTTACTTTCTCAAACTAAGGGTACGCAGTTGACCACGGCACATTGGTTCATTGCCTTTATGTTGCCATTATTTCTCTATTTCACACACTTGCCACGTGGTTTAGTAAAATATTGTTCTTACAAATGGTGCACATCAGTTAGGGGTGTCTCAGAAACAGTGACCACGTGTATGGGAGCTCATCAATATCAGAGAGAGCCAAAATGGAAGGAAAACATTCGAGAGAGGGAAAGCATTGCAAGAACGGTTTCGTTTAGATCTGCTTTTCGTCCTTGACAGTTTCTTCTGCTGTCACTTGTTTCCTGCCCCTCTACTGTTCAATGAAAGACATAGATCTGATTTATGGCTGTGATTTGTGCATTGAGGCCTCTCTGTCAAGAATTATTTGAGGGCCACAAAAGAATACTTCAAAATTAGCATATAACATACAATTTTTTTTCTCTCTTTCTAGGTGGATCTGGAGCCAGAAGGGAAAGTATTTGTTGTAATAACCCTAACAGGAAGTTTCACTGAAGGTAAGAATGAATTTGGGGTGGTTTCTGGTGTTTGTGTACTCTTAGTTCATACTCAGTAGGAATTTATATCATGGAGCATATAAAAAGAGCATTTCATAAAAGACGCTTTAAAAATTGACTGTATAAACCAGGCTGGTTGGTATTTTGTTGTCTAATGGTCTATTGGTTTGGGTTGCCAGATTAAATATATTTGCTAACTCTGGCAATCTTGTGTTTTGTTTAACACACTCACTGGGTTTTTGTTTTTATTCATCATCATCTTAGCTCTTAGTTCAAGAGGTTCTTGCCCCTTTTGGTTCATGTCTATTAAACTGTATTTTAGATTTTTGGCTTTGGACCAACCTTTTAGTTTGCCCCAGGAGTGTATTAAAAATTTAAGGATTGTGTTCTCTTCCTTATAATCTTTATCTCATTCTGTCCTTTAAGGTATTCTCTTCCTCTTCCCCTTGCACTACCTCCATCTCCCATTCCCCATATTTAAAAAATTGAGGTAAAATTTATATACAGAGAAATGAATAGATCAGAAGTGAAGAGTTTGGTTTTGACAAATGCATACAACTGTGTAACTAGTGCTCCAATCCAAGACATAGCACATTTTCATCCCTCTGAAAGTTCCCTGTGTCCTCTCCCAGTTAATCCCCTGCTGCCAGAGGCAGTAAATGCAATGTTTTGCTTTGTTTCTTCACCATAGGTTAGTTTTGTCTATTCTGGAAGTTCATATAAATGGAACTACATAGCATGTTCTCTTTTGTGTCTGATTTCTTTGGCTCAGCATAATTTCTGTGAGACCCATTCATGTCATTGTGTATATTAGTATTCTGTTCCTTTTTACTGCTGGATATTCTGTTACATAAATGTAGCACAGTTTTGTTTGCTCATTCTCATCTTGATGGACATTTTGGAGTTTTCCCTGTTTGGGGTTATTATAAAGAATGCTTCCATAAACATTCTTGTACGTAAATTACACTTTGATTTTTCTTGGGTAAATACCTAGCAGTGGAATTGCTGGATAATAGAGTAGATACATGTTTAACTTTGTAAGAAACTCTCAAATGGTTTTCCAAAGTGGTTGTGTCCTTATATTCCCACCAGCAATGTATGAGAGCTCCAGTTACTCTGTATCCTCCCCAGCACTCGGTATGGTCATTCTCTTTAATTTTAGACATGCTGGTGGCTATGAAATGATATCTTGTGGTTTTAATTTGCATATCAAATTCCCTCTAATTTCTCTCTCTTTTCTGGTGGCCCTCCAGTGTTTCCAATTAATTGTTTTAGAATGTATTTCTAAATATTGTAGTTGTTTTTGGTGGGAAGATTAGTCCATTACAAGCTACTCCACCATTACTAAAATCCTTGCAAAGATCTGTAAATGTGCGGCTTCATGGTTTGTCTGTTTGGTGTTGACATTTTGCAAACTGATGACACCTTTGAGAAGTGGTTTTCTCTCGTCTCAGCCAACCCTTCTCATTCACGTGGGCAAATTGTCTTAATGTTAACATTTTTCAAGTTGTTGTCTCAATGGTCGCATCTTATCTTTTGAAATTAGCAGAAACTTGGGATACTTGAACATGAAAAAACTGTCCAGATTACGGTTTGGGGGTCTTCTGCCTGCTCACAGGTCTTTTGGTTTGGCTTGGTATCTTGAACATACAGGATCTGTGAGAAAAATGAGTCTGCTCATAACTCAGTCAAATAAAATATAATGTAATATTACAGAACATTGCTGATAGAACATTCTTACAGCACACGGAACATGGGTACAGCCATGGTACAGAGAAGCCCAGCAGTGAGAATAGAGGTGTGAATGAGGAGTGAGTGAGATTCTGAATGTGCTGAACTACGTTTTTGCACTGAATGACAAGGGACCAGTGGAGTAAGGCCATGCATGTTAGACCAGGTCTGATGGTGCCATTGTTGTTACATGACATCTTTTTTTTAGAGTTACACCAGCTCTCTAGGACTAAATTTTATTAAGTTTTTATCTTCCTTAATTTTACACTAGAAACATCAGAACAATGGCTCTGGAATACTCCTCAGTATTCTCATAGTATTGGGTTGGCCAAAAAGTTTGTTTGGGTTTTCTGTGTTACAAACAAACTTCTTGGCCAACCCAATATTAATTTATTAGTTATAGTGATAAGAAGAAAGGAATGTCAAGTGTTATTTGGGGTGAGTTCTTACCAGGTCATTGCAATTATATTCCTTTCAGAGGTGACCCTGCGTAAAATGGTGAGGCAGGCCGAGTTCATCTTTGGTAATTCCAACTCCCCTCTAAGTTAGTCCTTCCTGTTCTCTGCCTTCCACTGTCTCTTACTCCAGTAAGATGCCCAGTGATCTCCTCTCTCCAGGAACACTTGCTAATAAGGAAGACAGTGAATTCATGGACTAATTCACACTAAAATGATAGTGATCGCTATCTTAGCGCTCTACCCCTCTTAGGTGTGCCTGCGTATTTTAAAAGATGCTAAAAGAGCTGTTTTATCCATGAGAAATAGATTTTTTTAATGTTGAAATTTCAGGATCTATGGCATCACGGTGTGGGCTGTATTTTAGAAGCTCAGGTCTGTTCTCTTTGTCTGTGGGAGCCTTGCCTCGTCAGTTTGGCTCCTAGGCCGGGGCTCAGCTTGAGCTGGCACGTTGCTGCTGCCTTAGGGCACAGCTTCCTTGTCACATGCAGGGAACGTGATGGCTGCCTCTGTGTGTGTTGCACAAGAGGGAATGGAGCCTCCCCGCCCACACACTCCTGCCTCAGCTATGGCAGCACCTGGACCTGGCACTGTGAGAATGTCCCTGGCTTGGCCTCTCACCTGTCAGCCACCCTAGATCGTCCCTGGCCCTAAAGTGACAGGTAGGCTGATAGAACATTTGGAGCTCTAGTTTCCATCTGGGATGCTGAAGGGTTTTACATAAAGAAGCAGGATGAGGTCAGGCTTGCCTGGTGTGGCTCAGGCTGTGAAGGGGGGCATTGGCCTGGGATCCCAGAGGGATTGTCAGAGCTCAAGAAATGTTGGTTGATGAAAGAATGAAATAATGCCACATGCAGCAACATGGATGGACCTAGAGATTATCATGCTAGGTGAAGTAAGTTAGAGAAAGACAAATATCATATGATATCACTTGTATGTGGAATCTGAAAAAATGATACAAATGAACTTATTTACAAAACGGAAACAGACTCACAGATATAGAAAACAAATTTATGGTTATCAAAGGGGAAAGGTTGGGAGGGGCATAAATTAAGAGGTTGGGATTAACATATTCACACCACTACATATAAAATAGATAAAAAGGACCTACTGTATTGCACAGGGAACTCTACTCAATATTCTGTCATAACCTATATGTGAAAATAATCTGAAAAAGAATGGATATTTGTATATGTATGACTGAATCACTTTGCTGTACAGCAGAAACTAACACAACATTGTAAATCAACTATACTCCAATATAAAGTAGAAGTTAAATTTTAAAAAAAAAGAAGTGTTGGTTGAGCCTCGGCATGCATCTGATCTATCTCACAGGGTTGTTTTGAAGGTCAGGTGGTAGAATGCATAGGGAAGTGCTTTGCAAACTGTAGAGTGCTCTATGAAGGCACGCTAGTGGGTTCTCATCTCCGTGTTCCTGTTGTCATGGCAGCAGGAGTCCTGTCATTCTCCCCACCCCTGCCTGGGACCCCAAGTATACTCAGCAGGTGTGTTTTATTTCGACACTGCCTTTATTTTATACTAGAAGCTTCGAGAATTTAGTGGACAATTTCTAATATGATGTTGGCTTATTGCCATGGCTGTTTCCCTTTCATGGCCTCCTATAGGGGTTCTGCCATTAGCCCAGATGCTATAATCCCAAAGCTCTCCTTTAAAAAGCAGTTGCTTAAATGGAGCTGTGGTCTGTGATATACAGGACTGGCATTAGGAGCTACTGACTACTCCTTATTTCATCCTGTCTCGTCTTTTCATCTTTCATTAATTGTGCTGAATTAGTAGCTAAGGCAAAAAAGTTTTTATTAAATATAAGACATGACTGAGAAATGACATGAGAAATGCCTGCTGGGTGCAGACCTGTGATCTCATCACAGATGTTGGGGAGATAAAGATGAACAAGACACGGACACTTCAAGGAGCTCATAGGAGGCAGGCAGATGCAGCCCATATTTGCAGTGCAGGGGCCCAGGTCCCAGCATAGGAATAAGTCCAAGGCATGGTGTGATTGGATCGGCCAGGAGATTTTAGAAGAAGTTTCACAGGGTAGGTGATGTTTAAAGCAAGTTGGAATGAGCAATAGTAATGTCCCAGGCCGGGAAAGATGGTGCAAGAGGGGAAGACAGTTTGTTCACAGGCATAGGGGTGAGAGAACAGTGACGGGTTCCAGAGACTAAAAGTAGCGAGAGGGGTGCTGAAAGTGAGGGAGTGCAGTGGGAGGTGTAGCAGAGACTTGGGAGGGCCTCATGCATAGGTTTACCCGGGACAGTCTGAGTTTGTCTGCTATACCACCGTAACTACTAACAGTGTCACCTTTCACTCTCAGAAGGGTCCCAGGTTAGAGGATAAATTGCATGGTCACACTACTTCTAGGCTAGTAGATGTGATGGGGTGCCAGTGAAGGGTTTTAAGGAATGAGAAACAAAATCTGACTTGGTAGCTGTGGGTACAAGGGACTTGGGGCTGGGGACTGTTCAGATCATAAGAGGAGACAGGGGTGTAAACAGCCAGTAAGAGACAACTAAAGCTGTCTGAGGGAGAGGTTACTAGAGCCCAAGTTCAGTTGGAATCCGCAGGATGGATGGAGAGGAGGGGACAGCTATGAGAAATATATAGATCTCGAAACCAACAGGAATTGGCAATTCATAGGGTGTCAGGGATGCATAAGGATGAGACCCAGATGATGGTCAGAGGGATGTTGTGGAGTCCTTCACCAGGGCGGAAACATAGGAATGGAACGTGATGAAGTCAGCTTTGAACAGGTGGAGTTTGAGAAGCTTGTGGGAAACCCAAGTGGAGATGTTTAGGAAGAACTAGCAATAAGAGTCTAGAGTTTGGGGCTTCCCTGGTGGCGCAGTGGTTGAGAATCCGCCTGCCAATGCAGGGGACACGGGTTCGAGCCCTGGTCCGGGAAGATCCCACATGCCGTGGAGCAACTGGGCCCGTGAGCCACAATTACTGAGCCTGCGCGTCTGGAGCCTGTGCTCCGCAACAAGAGAGGCCGCGACAGTGAGAGGCCCGCGCACCGCGATGAAGAGTGGCCCCCGTTTGCCGCAACTAGAGAAAGCCCTCGCACAGAAACGAAGACCCAACACAGCCAAAAATAAATAAATGAATTTATAAAAAAGAAAAAAAAAAAAGAGTCTAGAGTGTGGCAAGAGATTGAGGCCTGAGATGTAGCTCTGGGTGCCAGTGGGAGACAGGCACAAGGATGAAGGGACCCAGTAAGAAGATTTAGAGAGAAAGCCAAGGTTGACTAAGCAGAACTCTGTGGAACACCAGTAATTAAGGACCTGGATCACAGATTATAATTTGTCAAACTCACCCAAACTCTGCCGAAGGTTTACTTAATGAACACCCATTTTGTTAATATACTCGTTCAATAATATTTGAGTGCTTACTGCGTGCCAGGGACTGTTTCGCCAGATGGTAGAAATTGGCATCCAAATGGTGATAATGAAGTTTGGAGAAAGGACAGAACATAGAAGTCTTTTTGAAAAGTCATACTTGAACTGGTGTTAACAGTAGTAGCTTCACAATTTGATGATAAAGTGTGCTGTGTGTAGGTTTATGTTTAATGCTGAGGTAAGAAGATGATCCTGCTTGAAAACCTACAGTGAGGGCTCTTCATTAAACTGCGATGGAGCAAGGAAACTCTTCGTGGAAGTCTGTCACAGAGCTGAAGGCATAACATTATCAACTGGGTCAAAAACCCATCACCATTGTTCATCTTAAGAAAGGTGTTATCACTCTCCATCAGATACAGAATTCCCCTCAGCACTGCTGTCAAGGCACAGTTGAAGTGATTTATTATTTTGAAAGGGCTGTCTCATGTCACTCTTTATTTCATTCTGGCTAAGCCTTTCTGGAGCTAACAACTGGATTGGTCACCTAATCAAGCTGAAATTTATTAAGGCGATGAAATAGACCTGGATTTTTAATGCAGCCTCTAGATGCTGTCACTGTGGCCCTGTTTGATTGTCATTATTTTGGACTAGTTCTTGCCTGGAAGAGTGGAGTGGCCAAAAAAAAAAAAAAAAAAGATGAAGTACTGATGAAAATGCATCAAACTAAACTCGTAACTGTTATAATTGGAAGAGAAGCAATACAAAGAAACTAAGTTAAAGTAGTGATATGCCCTCATGTGAGAACAAATCAAAAAAGATGTTGCTGCATTGTAATGCTATTAAGAAATACAGTCTAAGATTTAAAGAGGATAATGTAGTTTGCATAAGTGAAGTTTGCCTGGATTCAGGGTACCTCATACTTCAATGATTGGCCCACAGAGCGACAACCAGACAATGTGTGTTTCCTCATGGGAGCACACCACCCCATCTGTGGGGTAGTCTTGTCAAAAAATCAAGCCCAAATCTGGTCAGTCTTCTGCATCTAACCACCATTGTAGATGAAATACAATGGATAGGGGCACATTTTAAATGACCCCAGGAGATGCAATCAGCAAAACCCAAACTGTGGAAAAATTTGATAGGACAAGAGACTTGGTTCCTTTGACTAAAAATTGGAAGAAAAAAAGAAAAGAGACGGAAGGAAAATCAAAATAACAGAAGAGAAACATATTAACCAGTTTCAACATGTAGAACATATCAAACACAGATTGCAAAACAATAACTCCGAGGACACAGCTGGGAAAATGGGAACAGTAACTGTATACATGATGATAGTAAGGAATTATTAACCTGATTTAGCAGTGATTGTGGCATTTTGGTTGTTTAAAATAGAGCGTCTATTAGAGATACATATTGAAATATTTACTGATGAAATGATAGCTGAGATTTACGTCAGAATATTCCAGAGGTGGGAGGAGGGGGGAGATAGGGTACAGATAAAACCAGATTAGCCACAAGCTGGCTGTTGAAGCTGGGTGATGGTTACATGTAGATTTATTATAAGTTGCTGTCTACTTTTGCATGTGTTTGAAATTGTCTTTAATAAGAAATTAAAATTACACGAAAAATCTATTTTCTAAACAAAAAACAGAATCTGAGTTGCCTCTGCAACATCCAAATGATGCTTTAACTTTGAACACATGCTACCTATTCTCATTTATAAATTAAAGCTGGTGTTTTTTGTCTGTATATATTTTATCCTTAATTCCCAATTTTTATGTATTACAAAGAGGTGAGTTAAAAAATTTAAATGACTAAAGAAAGTATTTCAGAAATATTTTAAAGGTTCTAAATAAATACTAAGCTGTGAGTCAAAAACTGCAGGTAGGAAGAGATGAGTAAGATAATTCCCTTCGTTCTGTTGTAAAGTTCTCCCTCATAATGAATGACAAGTGAATCATCTCCTATTAACAATTACATAACATTTTGCCCTTAGAAAGTTTAATTTTAAGATAGTTTCCTAAAAGAATAAAGTAAATCAAAAGAATTAATGGTAGAAGTATCTTTATGAAGATAGTAAGATGAAAGTTCTTTGTGGACATGTTTCTTCCCCAGAGGTCCCAAAGCAAACTTGAAAGTATTCTGCACCAGTTTAGGAGGAAAAAGTAACTTCTTAAAAGACAAACAAAAATGCCACCTGACAGAGCACCTGTCATTTGCGGATTTGAAGCTCGTTGAGAAAACTTTGCTAAAACTTTGAATCGCCCCCTTCTTTCAGGCTCTTATTATGTTACTTGGAACTAATAATACATTTCCCCCGGGGAAGAATATGGAAAGTGCTTGAATTTTGGTATCTGCTTATTCTTTCTACTAAGGCAGTGCATTATAATGTACAGTAAGATTATGATCTTTTTGAACCATTTTCACTCAAATTTCCTGTGTCAAACCACTGGTTTACACATAATTATGTTCTCTGCTAAATCATTGTGGCCACATGTACCAAGGCAGATGAAACGTGTTAACTGCTTGAAGGCTGCAACCCCCAGTTTCTCACTGTATCTGACACTCTCAATGTGTGTCATTTTTAAAGGGGAAAATGTTATCTCTGATGGCAGTTGTTTTTTAGTATTCCTTTCTCATGTTTCAAGCCTGGTGACAGCTTGTTGATATACTTTTTCTTAATTTAGATTTTTTTTTAATTTTTAAATTTTATTTATTTATTTTTGGCTGCATTGGGTCTTGGTTGCTGCACACAGGCTTTCTCTAGTTGCGGTGAGCGAGGGCTGCTCTTCCTTGCGGTGCACGGGCTTCTCATTGCGGTGGCTTCTCTTGTTGCGGAGCACGGGCTCTAGGCTCGCGGGCTTCAGTAGTTGTGGCTCGCGGGCTCTAGAGCACGGGCTCAGTAGTTGTGGCGCACAGTCTTAGTTGCTCCAAGGCATGTGGGATCTTCCCGGACCAGGGATCAAACCCATGTCCCCTGCATTGGCAGGCGGATTCTTCACCACTGCACCACCAGGGAAGACCCTAGATTTTTTTTTTTTTAAATGTATTCTTTCTGTACATTCAACCTGAGGGATGAGTGACTACTTCTGTTCTCCTGCTGGTCCAAACAGTTATGTGGCTCCCACTGGAAATGACTGCCAGGTTGGAGACAGGGTAGGAGAGAAAGAAAGGCATTGAGGGAATGGGGAAAGAAGGGGAACTGGAAAAAGAAGAAATGATCTTTTTAAAGGATTGAGACTAATCATCCCATGTCATAGTTGACCTGCTCCTCCTTTCCATGACAGCGGGCTCATTTATTGAACTCCTTCTGAGGACCAGACGCTGTGGTAGGCCTGTAATTGAGCAAGTAGCAATAGCAGCCCTTGTTTTATTTTCTTCTGGTAGCAGGATAGCCTCTTACCCTTGTAATTGATGCCCTCTGTATGTTCCTGCTATCCTATATGTTATTTCATTTGCTCCTCACAACAAACTTTTGAGGCTGCTGTGATCCTCAGTATGCAAGCTCAGAGACACTGATTTGCTATGGTCTCCTGAATAGTGAGTGCCAGAGCCCAGACTGGCATGCTGAGGTCCAAGATCTTTCTAGGCCATTTAGCTATCTGGGAGGTGTTTCCATGTTTTATCTTTATTCTACCTTGTAAAAAAAAGACTGTCCTTTAGGTGGTATAATCCCACCCCCCTCAGAGTTTTGTCATCTTTTGGGATAATGTCTCTTTTGCAAGACTTTCCTTGGATTCCTCCTTCTTAAACCTAAAGATTGACATTGACCTAGGAAAGGTTCCACCTTCTCAGATACGAGGTATGGATCAGAGAGCTCTGGGAAGGCTGAGCTTAAGATTTGCTGAGTTTTACCGTCATCATCCGTAGTTTCTCTTAATGCAGGCATTAAGCTAGAACTCGGAAGAAATTAAAAGTCAAATAAACGAGTTCAGCTTAGGATATGATAGCTATATTTGCCTAGTTATACCTCAACCATCATTAGCTTCATCCTGACTACTTCTCTCTTACTTGCATTGCCTATTGATGATAAACTTTTAAGTGGTGTTTTTGTTCAAAATTCTTCATTTGGTTCTCAAAATGTGGTCCTGCAGATCTCTGGAGGTTCCAGAGACATTTTCAAGAGGTCCGTAGTTCAAAACTATTTTCCTTATAATACTAAGATATTCTGTCTTTTTTTTTTAATGTGTTGACGTTTGCACCAGTGGTGCAGAAGAAGTGGTGGGTAAAACTGCTGGTGCCTTAGAATGAATCAAGCCACCAAAGTGTACAGTTGTCAGTGTAGCCAGTGTATTCTTCCTCCCTGCAATTGTGTGGCAATTGCAGGGAGGAAGAGTTTCACTTAAGAATATCTTTGATGAAGCACTAAACATGATTAGTGTTCTTAAGCTCATCCCTTGACTATATATCTTTATAATATTCTGTGTGACAAAATGGGAAATATGCACAAGGCACTTCTGCTACATACTGCAATACTACCGTGTCTCAAGGAAGAACACTTGTATGATTGAGCTAGCCACTTTTTTTCCCCATGGGGCACCATTTTTACTTGAAAGAATGATGGACAAACTATAGTTATGGAGACATGGGATTTTATCAGGTATTTTCTTAAAAATGAGTGAAATGAGCTTGTTACTTCAAGGCAAGCAACTGTGAGTATGCCAGTGATAAAATTGGATCCTGCAAGCCATAGGTAGAATTTTGGAAAATTTATATCCACCATATGAGCTTGTCAGCTTGCAATACTTAAAAAAGACTTTTCACATGAGTTTGTTGTTGATGTTAACAACTGTGATTTTTAATATTGTAAAATAGGTCAACATTTGGAAGAGGATCTGCATAACTCAGTAAACCCATGTTTTCAAAATGACCAATACAGAATGTTACAAAACCATGCATGAGTCAAGGATCCATTGAAAGCTGAAGATAGACTAATCGATTTAATACAACACTATAAAAAGTTCATTGATTGTTTTTAGATTCTACATTGCAACTAACTTTTAAGAAACTACCACTTGTCAAGTTTTGATGTAGAATCAAAGAAGTACCTGAAAGAGCTATTAAAACACTCTCTTTTCCACTAATCTCCATGCGAGGCTGGATTTTGTTCATATATTTCATCTAAAACAATGTTTCAGCAGATTGAATACAGAAGCAGATCTAAGAATCCAGCTGGCCTCTAAGTCACACATCAAAGAGATTTGCTAAATTGTAAAACAATGCCACTCTTCTCACTTAACATTTTTTGCTTTAGAAAATAGAGTTATCTTTCATAAAAATATTATTTTTGTTAACATGCAATGGACTTGTTTTAAATGAATATTTTTAAAAGTCTCGATTTTAATTTCTAATATGGCAAATACTGGTAGAGAGAACCCACATAAACCAAAACTGAGTCCTTGATTTTTAAGACTATAAAAGGGTCCTGAGACCAAATTATTTTTAGAATTTCTGGGTTATTTTTCCCCTTTATCTTTCTTTCAGAAGTCCAGCACTTTTAATTTTAGTGAGAATTTAAAGAGGAGGAACTGACGAACATTTGTGTACATTCTACTGGGGACTGGTGTTAGGTGACAATTAGGTGATAAACAGGACAGGATAATTCAATCATTTTTTGAAACTGTAATCCTTTTTCTCTAACTGTTTTTACTGTGCAATGTACTTTTTCAGCCGGTTTTTGTTATAAGCCCTTTCTCATAAAAATAGGGAGGTCAGGAAATGACGCCCAAACAACCCAAAAGCGTATGGTGGTTTCTAACTTTAGAGATGCCTGTGATGGGTGGCTTGATGCTAAACCTTTGCTTGATTTGAGCGGAACAAGGCAGTCGCAATACTTCTGAGCAAGTGATCAGAGCTGTAAGCACTAAAAGCTGAACGGCAAAAATAGCTCAAAAGTCTATGGACAGAAGCATCGGCAGATTCACCTGATGTGACACTCACTCACTAACCAGCATGTTCCTCTAAAATCAAGGTTCTTGCAAAACAGGGTCTGACTGGTATCTTCATTTTCTCAAGCTTCATGTTTTTTTAGTTGAAATTATACTCATGCAGTATTCTCTCGGTGGATCTGAGATTTGGGAAAAACAGAAATGATTTAATTATCTGATAGAAAAATTAATTGCTCCAGAGTCTGGTTTCATTATTCTTCAATCTCATTTCCAGCAACCTCAGAGCTCTCTGCTCTTTTTGTTTCAAACGAACAAGGCAGCAGAGGTTCTGTTTGCCAGGCCAGTTACATTGACATCCCTTTTATTAGGTTTTCCCCAGTAACGCCTGTGTCAGTGGGCAGGTAAAGAGGCAGGAAGACCTGTTTCTTTCCTTCCCCCCTGAAACTTGTCTTCAGCATTAAGATTTCATCCTGGTGTCTGAAATTTCTGTTCAACACTAGCTGACTTCCTGCATGAGCTTGAGAGTGGGCGAGACGGGCCTTAGTGGTCTAGGGTTAAAGACACATTCTTTGTGTATGTCAGAGATGGCCTTCGATTTTCTAAGTGCAACTTAGTTCTAACACCGTTTTGGAGAAAGTCAGTTGCTATCTCTGTGAATTTACTTTGGTTGCAGAATATACTGGGTTGAGCGATACTTCTAAATTATCACCGCTTGGATCCAGTGGATCAAGGGAACTCTCTCTGGAAACACACAGAGTATTTGTGTATAACATTATGTGATGTATATATGCATGCATGTGTGTAGGCAAGTACTTAATAGTGACACTGAGTTTATTCTAATAGAACTCAAAAAGTGTGTAGGTGGAGACGCAAACAATTAGACAAATGAACATTGTATGCCAAGTGGTAAGTGCTATGGAAAAAATAGAGCAGAGCAAGGGGACAGAGATGAGGACTGTGTGTGTGCAGTTCTGTTCCAATCAGGTTGGTATTTGAGCTGCAGATCTGAAGGAAGGGAGGGACCATGGGGTTGTGTTGGGGGAAGAGGGGACAGGAAATACAAAGACCCTAAGGCAGGGGCGTGGTAGGTGAGTGAGAGCAGTAGGGAGAGGATCGTGGCTGAGCCTTGGGGTCCAGGGGAGGTACCAGCATCGTTTTGACACAAGGTCTGTACCCTGTTAATGTCACTGTACCCTGTTAATGTTCCCTTTTCAGGAACATACCTTTGTTAATTAAGTGAAGTTGAAGTTCACCTATATTTGATGCTGGCTTGCCATTTGGCTGATGGAACATAATCTTTCCCCTTTGGCTAGGGGCTTGAAGAGCACCATATTTACAGTCACTTATAATGATTTAATGTAAGTTGCTAAAGCAGAAACTTTTAAATTTATCATGAAGACTTTCCCAAGTTCTGTGCATTCCATCAGGGTTTCTTATTGTTCTAAGCTACATTAGGATCCATTACACAGCTTAATAAGCATTAAAAGTTCAAATGTACTATCTGGGGATATATAACAAGTCCATGCACTGCTAAATATAATTAGCTATAATTCAATTCTAGTTATAGGTTATTAAGAAATTACTCTTATTTGTGAGCCTCATCCATCTAAAACACAGTAAATTTAGGTTCAGCTAGTCTTCTGTCTGTGAACATGGTGGGAACTATCATTTGTTAAGTTTTAATAAATGTTAGTGACATCTACTAAACATCTGGAAAAGTAAATAGGTTGAAAGTCAGTCTAGGTACATAGGGGACTTAGTATATACCTTTTGGAAGGTTAATTCTTACTGCATTTTGATGATCCTTTTTTCATGTAAATGAGGACACTTCCATTACCTGAGTCCTTAGATTGGGAATTACCAAGTACTGAAAATGGGGCCTTCAAAAAGTATGAAATGTCAAGAGAGGATCTATATTCTAGATCAGTGGAATCAATTGAGAATTTTGAAAAATACAGATTTTCGGGCCCCAGACTGAATCAGAATCTCTGGGGAAGAGGCCAGGGAAACAGATTCCTAATGAGCACTTAGGCTGGTTCTAATAGTTGGCCAAGTTTGGATGCCCCTGTTGTACCTTAAATCATATCTAATTTGATTACTGGAACATTCTGGTGATTGGGAGGTTTGCTAGTTGAAAAAAATATGTAGAAAAAAAACTGCATAGCAGAGTGTATTACTTTGATGCATAGTCTTTTAAGAGTTGACAGAAATCCAAGTTCATTTTTTTTAAAGAGCCTTTAAAAGGCTGTGACGTAAAATGGTCGGGTTATAGTTTTTTCACTTTTAGGAGGAGAAAATGAGACTCAGAGGCAAAGGGCCTTGCTAATGTCTACACTCGGTGCTAATGCTGAGACTCAAGTCAGGATTGAACATGGTAAAATCAGGATGGGAATGTTGGCTTTGAGACAGGTTCTAGGCGTTTCCCCTTCTCTTCAAGTAACTGGGGTCAGGAAAAGGCAATTTAAAGTGATTCCAGTTACAGTAGGAGCCAAGATTTAAAAAATAGTATAAATGTTTTAAAAGATTTGCTTGGTGCTCTGTCTTTAAAAATGATGACAAAAATTATGAAAGTTTCTTTCATCTCTTATTTATCAGTGTTTGGGTTACAATGGCACCTGTATGCTAATTTTTAGAACCAAGAACAGATCAAATAACTCAGCGTGTACTTTTCTGACTGATTTGAAGGCTTGATATCTTTCAGTTTATGCTGACTTTCTCAGCACTATCATGAGGAGGGTTATTTTTGCAAAAATATTTGAAGATGTGATCAAGTTTTCCAAAGGCTGGGCATGGCTCCATCAGTGTTGATCTCTTATTCATTGGTGGTGGACCTGACACCTGGATTTACTTTGTCAGGGCGTTAGCTGTGATTGGAGCAGCTTGTCAATCAGTTTCAAGACCTGCGTCAGCTACAAGATCTCACTTTGACCCTGCACCTGACTTTAATTGTGTAAGTTGTATTGTGGAGTATAGCTGATACTCAGAAAATGAGAGCAGCCATTCACATGGTGAGGAAGAACAGGATAGTTTTAAGCAGGTAGGAATGTCAGAGAAGGGACTAGTTTAAAAGTGGTCAGTCTGTTTCTTGATGACTATTTTTATGCTTTGAGCATTTAGTTTACCTATATCAATCTCACTATTATGGGAGATTTTGGAAATGAAAACTCAGATGATGATGAGCTTGGGTGTCTCAGTGAAATAAATAACTTATTTCTTAGGAAGGATGTAGTAACTCTTGAATAAGTCAATAGCGTTCAGATACCATTGTGTAAAAGGGACTGCATATTTGGGTACCACCATCTCATCGAATGGTTACTTAGAATCCACCCGAAGGGGTACCTAACAATAACTGGAGGGGCCTTTCCCGCAGTGAACTTTAGGAAGGATTCATTGACAAAGACTGAACTTAACTCTCAGAGGGAACCACTGATTTTGTTAAACATATTAATAAGTGACGATTCAGTAGGACTCTGATACCACCTGCTGGCCCCTCAGGACCCTGTGGGGACACTCAGCCAGGATGCAGAAGAAACTTTCTGAGTCCTGCTCAAGTGTACCTGTGTCCCGTCGTGTCTTGCTCCACGCCTCTGCCTCAGGGGTTGCACGTCCTTAGTGGATACTCTAATTCCTAGGTTCTTGGTCTTGCCTCTGTGAGTGATCCAAGTTCACTCTAAGTCCAGTCTTATGGGCCCTCTTTTCTAATATGTAGGATATTGACTATATGCTGGCTGTGTCTGTTTGGTCGTCTCTCCCTCTAACCAGGAACCATGAACTGCTTACAGGCTGAAATTGGCCCAGAGGTGGGTTTTGTTTTGTTTGTGGCACGACACAGTGCTTTTGAAGTGTTTCAACTTGAACTCTTCAGGCCGGGCAGGGTTCTCCAGGACATCCCTGTTCCCAGCACTGCCTGTTGTCTGAATTCCCTCTGACTTCACATCTCCATGGCTCCACCTCTCAGTTTGCAATCCTGAATCTGTGTTTTCTTGGCAGTGTGTAGTAGCCGTGGGGCACTCTTAATTGTCTTGTATGGGGAAGGATCACTTCGTTGCTGGAGTCAACTGAAAACACTTTCCTTTTGCTGAAGATCATGAAAGTTCCTCTCTTGCACCATTCAGCATCCCAACCGACCCCAGTGGCACTCCCACTTCCGGTTTGGGGTCAGGCAGAGTCTCACTGTTCAGGGGAGTTTTGCAGGGAACGGTAGGGAGAGAAATCTCTCTTCGTTGTTTTTTGTTTGTTTGTTTTTTAATCCAGGAAATAAGTCAGGCTTTTAGATAATAGGTCACTTTTAGTGATGTCTCCAGCTTCCTGAATGCCCCACAATGTTCATTTCTGGTGTTAGTGTTAATCCTTTCTTTAACAGAACCTCACAGATACAATCCCCTGGGAACTGCTGTTGGGAATCTCTTACTGTGCTGGAGATGCGGGGTCAGTGGTAGAAGGGCATCAGCTTTCGATCAGATGGACCTGGCTCTGCTTCCTGTACTTCCCAGCCATGCGTGACCTTGAGCAATAGTTGCCTCACATGAAAAGTACAGGGCTGGTGGTATCTACCCCCAGGATTGTTTGTTGTGAAGGTTATATGAGATTATACACACGCACACACCCACAGAGTGTTGTATTACAGCCTGATGCAGATTATGTACCCACCCATTTGGGAAGGAAATCTGTACCCAGTTTATTTCCATGTGCTTTGTGATGAATCATCTGAAAGGCACTGGGGAAAATATGATGACATAAGCCTCTTTTCTCAGTCATTGTTTCAAATCCTAGACAGCATTTGAACCTATCATGTATTTCATGTTCTGGAAGGGGTGCAAGGTACACTCCAGTCTGTGTGTCTAAGTGCTTTTGATGGGAGCTGCCATTGATGAAGCCGTGGACGTGAGAGAAGGTACAGGAATAATTCACTCCCCGTGAGGGGAGCACTGCTTTGCCAGTTTCCTGCTTGCTGGGCCCCAAGGAACATAGCTTGCCCCTCTTCCTAAATCTGCCCACCAAAGCCAATGTTACGTCTTTTCCCAAGTCACCCCTTGAGGATCTAGCTAACGCCTGGATTGCTGCTGCTGCTGCACGGTGTCTCCTTGTGAGGGCTGATGGTGTGTGTGTGTGTGTGTGTGTGTGTGTGTGTGTGTGTGCGTGTGTGCGTGTGTGTGTGTGTGTGTGTGTAACTGCCATGGTCTCTCCATAGGAATGGTGGTAGGACAGCAGGGCAGGCATTAGCGTCTACTCCCCTGTCTAGCATGACCCAAGGAGCAGTGGGTCCAGGAATTGTCCTTTGGGATCATATTGAAAAACCAGCTCCCATGGCTGGCTGGTTCCTTTAGTGCAGATATATGGGTGCAATGAGTACCTTCTTCACATAGCTATTTTAAGATGAATGAGTTAATGTTTGTAAGACATTTCTAGGTCCCAGAAAGGTGTGTTTTAAAAGCAGATTGCATGTGCTGCTTGCTGTTAATTTCTTATCCCTAGAGGAATTGAATTTTAAGTGACAGGTTGCACATTGTAAATTGTCAGGCAGCATTGGCTCCTGTCCTCTACCTTTTCCCCCTACCCGGATTTTGTTAGGTTTGGTCACCAGCCTGATGACCTAAGTGCTGTCCATCAACTCGGAGCAGCCCTAGCTGTTTTATTTTGTTGTTGTTGTTATTTATTCACACATTGCAGTTGGTTCACTCCATGTGGATGTTTTCATAGCCTTTGGTCTTTTCCCAAATACTTACTTTAGTTTATTAAATTAGTTCCTCATTTATCAGTTAAAGTGTGTGTTGACTTTTGTGGTTTTAATTTTACAGGCTTGGTTGTCTTTGTATTGCCAGATGGTGTCTTTTGTTCGAGTCCATAAGCAGGGTTTGTTTGTGGACTGGCTTGTTTTGTTGAGGGCTTAAGCACTACCCAGTTCCTTCTTAAGTTAGGGATGGTGTTATATTCAAGTGAAAATCCATTTTAAATCCAGTATTTAATTATTAATTAAAATATCTCTTGTGTATTTTGGAGGCAGAATTACAACTTAGGTGCACATGAAGGAGGAGCACGTGCTAGAAAACTGGGAATTTTTGTGGCGGTTTGGGTTAGCTTCTTTACTCTGCCCCGTGGTGCCTGTAGGGAGGGTAATACATATCCAAAGGGCTGAAGGTAGGCTCCTGCTTCTGGGAAGGCTGACAGGTATCATCAAGGTATGGTAAGGGCTCTTTTCCTCTAGGGGTCTCGGGGAAGTACTGCTGCCTGTGAGGGTGAACAGAGTCTAGATCTGGGTGTTTACTTCCTGCTTCTAGCACCATTTCTGGCTCGTCGACTGTGGCAGTGGGCACTGTCGCGGCTAAGTTGCTCCTTCTGCAGTCCCCACCATATTCTTGGATGCTCTCCCGTCCCTCTCTCAGTTGGAGCCCAGTGGACTCCGTGAGTTGAGAAGATGGGGATTTGAGGGTCCACAAAGACTGAGGCAGCTAGAGATAGGATAGAATACCCGAGAGGAGACAGCTGCCCAGAGAAGAAACCCCAGAAATATGCAAAGTGACCCCTTTAGTACTGAGTACTAAACAGTATAAGGAAATACCTGAGGCGGGGGAAAGAGTCATCCAAAAGGATTAGAGAGAACTGTGCCTGGTACTAACAAAGGGCCAGGAATAGTGCCTGTTCCCACCAGCTGGACTGGAATATCTCAAGATTCATGGAGCCTTGAGTTGAGTATACAGAAGGGTGTTGCCTCCCTAGTGAGGAATAACTAGCCCTAGATTTAGCACTGTTCTGGCCCACCTAAAAAAATCTAAAAATCAAAATCTGATAAGATCAAACTATTTCCAAGTAACTTAACTGTGTCCCCAAACAAAGCTCAAGAATATTTATGGGAAGACAAAACTATCCAGTACTCAACAGGTAAAATTCACAATGTTTGGCATCCTATCAAAAATCACCAGACATGCAAAGAAGCAAGAAACTATGACCTGTAATGGAAAATCAGTTAATCAGTTGAAACTGGTCCAGAACTAACACAGATGTTAGGATTAGCAGACCAGATATTAAAACAGTTATGCTAACTATTCCATATGTTCAAAAAAGTTAAATACAGAGAAGGAAGATTAAACACCCCCCACCACAAATTGGATCTCAAACATGATGTGCCTACAATCAAGCCTGATGTAATTTAATCCTTAACGTTACTTCCACCGAATCCACACGACCCAAACCTGGGCCCTACTGACTAATCTGATCGCTCAGCCCATCCTGGTCCACTCAGTGTTCTCTGGAGCCCAGACTCTGGGGTCACCGCCGCAGTGCTAACTCAGGGATGCCAGGAGTCCGCTGCACCTTTAACCTTCCTTCGTGCCAGCTGTGCCACTGCCACACGTGAGCAGTCATTCTGCAGTGCTGCTCCTGGGACAAAGAATGCATCTGAATTCCTGGTGTGGAACCCAGGCGCTCAGCAAAAATCCAAGTGTGCTTCTAGTTTTTTTCAGCAATTCCAAAACCTTTACGCTTGCAAGCTTTTTTTTTTTCTTTTCTTTTTTTCCCTTTCACACAAATTCTGGTTCTAATACTCTGCTAAAAAAAATCCTGCAATAACTTCCATCTTTATGTGCTCACTATCCCTCAGTGTGGCCATCTCCTTTCTTCCTTTCTGCCGGTTGCCAGGGAAACCACTCTTCTCACAGAGGGTGCACACTTTTCCTGGGAAGATTCATCCTCTCTGCCCTCTTTAACATGTTCTTGCTTGCTCACTTATCTGGTCTGACTACACTTTGTGCTTTTGGTTGCTTCTCCTTTGGTCATGCTGATGGAAAAAAAAATTCTTCACCTGACCCTCAGCTACCATCCTATTTCTTTCCCCCTGTGATAGCCAACTATCTTGACAAATATTCTGTATCTGCTTCTGACCACCTACTTTCACCCCAGTCTCCGATTCTCTCGTGTTCAGACACCTCCTGATTACAAAATGTACCAGCCTTTCTCAGCAATCTTCCGCTCTGGCCTTGCTGTTGTATTTGGTTCTGTTTCCTGTTCTTCTTTTGGGAGCCTCAAATCACCACTACAAATCTCCCCTCTGTTCTGAGTGGTGTTCCTCAGCACCTTTAGCTCCTTCTCCCGTTCCCTTCAATGATAAACTTCGTCCTTCGTCCTCTCCAAGACCCCCATTTACCCCATGCCTTCATTCAAAGCAGGTGACCTTGCTTCCTAAGTGGTTGAGAAAACTGCAGCAGGTGTGACCTCCCTCAGCTACATCCTGCTCATGACTTTATCTGCATGCCCACCATCTTTGTTCCTTAGCCTGTGTCCCAGAGGACAGTTGTGCTTGTTTGTGCCAAAGACCTGAGCTTCCTCAAGCATTTTGCTTCCCTACCTCTAATTCTTCACTTCCCTCTCTCTTGGTTTCTTTCCTCAATCTGTAAACATGGCCAAGCCTTCTCATCCTAAAAATCCAACACCTCCTTGGGTACTTTCCAATTTGTTTCTTCTATTTCATCCAGCTGTCTTTAGAGTATAGCCTGTGTACACTCTCTCCCCTTCTTTTTTTATTTATTTATTTTTAACATCTTTATTGGAGTGTAATTGCTTTACAATGGTGTGTTAGTTTCTGCTTTATAACAAAGTGAATCAGTTATACATATGTTCCCATATCTCTTCCCTCTTGCATCTCCCTCCCTCCCATCCTCCCTATCCCACCCCTCTAGGTGGTCACAAAGCACAGAGCTGATCTCCCTGTGCTATGCAGTTGCTTCCCACTAGCTATCTATTTTACGTTTGGTAGTGTATATATGTCCATGCCACTCTCTCACTTTGTCACAGCTTACCCTTCCCCCTCCCCGTATCCTCAAGTCCATTCTCTAATAGGTCTGTGTCTTTATTCCTGTCTTGCCACTAGGTTCTTCATGACTTTTTTTTTCCCTTAGATTCCATATATATGTGTTAGCATACTGTATTTGTTTTTCTCTTTCTGACTTACTTCACTCTGTATGACAGACTCTAACTCCATCCACCTCACTACAAATAACTCCATTTCGTTTCTTTTTATGGCTGAGTAATATTCCATTGTATATATGTGCCACATCTTCTTTATCCATTCATCCGATGATGGACATTTAGGTTGCTTCCATGTCCTGGCTATTGTAAATAGAGCTGCAATGAACATTGTGGTACATGACTCTTTTTGAATTATGGTTTTCTCAGGGTATATGCCCAGTAATGGGATTGCTGTGTCGTCTCCCCTTCTTTGCCTTCTGTTTTCTCCCTCAGCCACTACTGTATCTCACTGGCTTCCTTCATTATCATTCTGCTCAAGGAGCCCTTGATGAGGTCACCAGGGGCATCTGTATGGCCAAATCCAGCCGCAGTTTTCAGTCCTCATCTTACTGGACATCTCTGTTGCCTTTGACAATGCCCATCACTCCCTCCACCTCAGGGCCCTCCACTTTTTGACTTCCATGACTCTGAAGTCGGCTGACACCCTCCCTGACTCTTCCTTCTCTGTATCTTTGGACTTCTCTCCATCCCCCTTCAGTTCGCTTCTCCGGGCATCAGTGTTCAGCACACGGCTGTCCTCACTCCCATCCCTGGGGATCTGTTTTAGTCTGGGGATTTCACTCTGCCTGTTGCTCTCCACCCTGACATCTGTGTCTGCAGTCCAGCCCTCTCACCTGAGTGTCAGCCTCCCGTATCCAGTCGCATGCTGGGCACTCCCACCTCGGTGTCCATTCATGCTTTCAGTTAGCAAACGTGCATCTTCTATCCCCATGTTCTGTTGAATATGAAATGTTAGCTATGGTGGAAGAAAGCATCCCCCCTCTGCTAGGTGTCTGATCCTGTTCCCATCTCTTTTCTTTCCTCTTCCATTCCTCCTCCTATATCTTAAAAGTGAGCACCTAGAAGATCCTTATAGGGTCTTTCATCTTCAGGGAGACTCTCAATTATTACCTGCAGCCTCAGTTCTTCCCATGAGGCTTAGTTCAGTGATATCTTTCAAACACCTTAGACTCAGACCCGAGTCATCATTTTCCTCCCTTCTCAACCCCCTCTGCCTACTCCATTTCTGTCCTTGGTACTTCTCTTCTCCTAGACACCCAAGCTCGAACCGACACATTTCCCCCACCTACGTATTTTGTCTCTCCAACTAAAAACAAAAGCAGTGTGCAGTTCCTGCTCTGTTGTGTACCTCAGTCTGTGCGCCCCGCCCCCGACGTCTGTGAGGGTATGAAGTGAGGCAGAGAGAAGCGGCTCCTACCATTTCCCGTTCTAACAAGCATCTGCAGAGCCCCTGTCCCCTTCCAACTGTGACATTAAGTAATCACAGTAGAAGTGATGTTTTTGGAAGAGGTTTCATCCAGACTTCCATTTCCAGCCAGAAGGAGAGCTAGGGAAGAAGATTAGCCATGGAAAGATGAGGATGTGGAATCAGTTTAATGAAGATTCTTATTGGGGATGTTTGCAGGAATTATTTTAACAACACTTACTTTAGACTATGCTATGTGCAATCTTCTTTCCCTTTGGGTAGTGGATTCCTTAACACCATACGGGGCCAATTCCGTCACTTTCCTGTTACCTTCAGTTTTTTTTCTTCTCTTTGCCTCACTTTATACCCTCACAGATGTTGGGGGCGGGGCATGCAGACAGAGCTTTATTGAGGTACAGTTGCCTAATAAAATTACAAGGTGTTTAAAGTATACGTCATAGTGATCTGAGATACATATACATCATGAAAGGATTTGTACCATCCAGTTAATTAACATCCATCAATACCTTCAGTTTTTAAAGTTATTTTTAATTGTAGTAAAATATGTTTAACATAAAAATTTACCATCTTAACCATTGTAACTGTACAGTTCAGTGGTATTTATTACATTTGCCTGTGCAACCATCACCACTGTCCATCTCTAGAACTTTTTTCGAAACTGAACAGAACTCTTGTGAAACTAAAACTCTACCCATTAAGTAATAAATCCCATTCCCCCTCTCCCCAGCCCCTGGCAACTGTCATTCTTTCTGTCTCTCTGAATTTGACCACTCTGGGTATCTTTTATGAGTGGAATCATACAGTATTTGTCCTCTTGTGACTGATTTATTTCACTTAGTATAATGTCCTCGAGATTCATCCATGTTGTAGCATGTATCAGAATTCCCTTCCTTTTTAAGGCTGAATAATATTCCATTGTATGTAAATGCCACATTTTGTTTATCCATTCATCTGTCAATGGATTCTTGGATTGTTCACCTTCAGTTTTAAAACAGTCTCACATTAATATTTTAAACTGAATCCTGTTCATTTTAAAAGCTCCAATCTCACGGTCAGTTGAGGCCTCCTTGACTCACCTCCTGCACCTGTGACCCGGCTGCTTGGAGTGAAGAGGAAGGTGAAATCTCTTTTTCTTTTGAGGTATAGTTGATATATAACATTACATTAGTTTCAGGTGTACAATGTAATGATTTGATACTTGTATATATTGTGAAATGATCACCACCGTAAGTCTAGTTTACATCCATCACCATACATAGTTACAAAAAAAAATTTCTTTCTTGTGATGAGAACTTTTAAGGTCTATTCTCTTAGCAACTTTTAAATATGCAATACAGTATTACTGTCATCACCATGTTGCACATTACATCCCCATGACTTGTTTATTTTATAACTGGAAGTTTGTACCTTTTGGGAGGAGGGTGCAGTCTTGTCCTGAGATCCAACATCTCCTTCTGTCCTTCCTCTCTCCCCTTCTTCTCCTCTCTTCCTCCCCTCCTCTCCCCCAAGAGTGAGTGTCTTGGAGCCAGCCTCCCTTCCTCTGCTTCAGGTTGGAGAGGGAAAAGACTCTCACCCCCTCTAATGCTGAAGTCCCCTTCCTTTCTCAGACTGGTTCTGACTTTGAGGGAGTGTGCAGACCTGGTGATGGGGTTACCGGTTCTGTCTCTAGGAAGCCCTGCTGCAGGGGGCGCTCTCAGAACTTAGATTTGGGGTATCTAGCACCTTTCATCCTTAGTGAAAATTCTAGGACAACAGGAAAAGTCCCACCCAACATCCTGCTACACTTAAAAAATTAAAGGGGACCTAGTTCTAGATGACTGTATGATCATTGACTGCAACTTCAGTCTCTCCAGAGGTGAGACCTTTTCCTTAAGGTGAACTTCTTTGAAAGGGCTTCCTCCCACTGTCTGCATCCCAGATTGCTTTACCAAATAGAATCCCTATTAGTGTCTCCTGTTTTGGTAACCTTCCCTGATCTACCATCAGAACCTTATTTCTAGGGCTGTTCGTGCAGTGTAGCAGCTTTAAATGGGCTGGCTTAGTGGTTACAAACCCTGTTGGTTAGCAAGGCCTTTGCTAAATTTCCCAGCTCCTCACATAAGTGTAGCTAGTTAGACTCTGTATCTTTTTGGACCAATAATGTATTTAATGGAAAAATTAAATTCAGTAAAGTCTCTAATTGGGTTTTGTTTCATTTACAAAAGTATGTAAACACTAGTTGTATATATGTTAGACATGTTTTGTGGCCTGAGACAGTGTTTGGTGCATTGTGGATTCATCTTCCTTTACAAGGAGTCCACCCCAGCCCTTCTGGACCCACAGCTTAGGAATGGTCCCAGTAGCCAGTTTTCTTTAAAAAACAAAAGAAAAAAGAAAAGAAAGAAAACAGCCTATAGAGTGATTGAATCTTTATCTTACAAAACTTGAGAGTCTAAATGAAAGCCTCTAGGTTGAAAGTATGTTCGTGTGTGCAGCTGGTTTGGGTGGGAGGGCTTTTTCGTGGATGCTTCTAAGAGCTGATGAGGAAGCCACACCGGGGTTGCTTCTCTGCTGGGAGGGCAGAGGTGAGGTCATCTGACCCGCTGATTACACTTGAAAAGGGAGAGTGTGTCTTTTGCCACCTCAAAGGGCAGCTGTTTATTGAATTTATCCACCCTACAATTGTTTTCCATATGGAATGGTTCCTGGAGAAAGATCTAACATCTGCACAGGTCTATCCTGTTCCTTGGCTGTGTTTACCAAAGCGAGTTCTGCTCTTACGTTTACCCTGCAAACCGCACGTACAGCGTGAGGGTGGGTTTGGCCTGCCGATCCAGTTTGGGGAGGTCATACGTTGAAGCATGTTGCACGTTTGACAGGTCAAGCTCCTTCAGTCATTCATTAAATATTAAGTTGGTCCCGGGCCAGGCACTAGCCTGTGTCCTAGTGATAAAAAGGGGAATGTGACAGCATCCCTGCTTTCAAAAAGCTTACAGTCTGGAGAGGAATAAACACAGTCAGCGTGACACGTCATGGTTGATGCACAAGGGGCCCGGGTGCCTCCTGGAAGAAGGCCTGATGGCTTCAGGAGAGAGGGTGGGGACAGAAGGTGAAGCTGGGCTCAGAAAGAGAGCCACGTGTGATGGGTTGTGTGGCTTCTGTCTTTGTATCTTGTAATCTTAGGATTAGCCTAAGCCAGGGGTGTCGGTTTCATGTACTGAGAGATGTCTCAGAGACCCTCAGAGAAGCCGGAAGCCATTGTGACAGGTTGGGCAACTGTACTTATTCCTCTGACCCCAGAATCAGAATTATCCCTTTGCTTGGCATCAAAAGATGCCACTTAGTCCCTGGGTTTTGCATTGGAATTAGTAAATAGGGAATTCACTGGCAGAGATTGAAAACCTCTTGAAGGCTGTCTCACAAGAGCGAGGACGTTAACCCTGAAGCCCGGGCCATTTTCCATCCTGAGAATTAAGCTCTGCCACTTCCTAAATTCCCATCGTGGTTTCAAATGAAGAGGCCATTGTTCATTTTCCTTTCTAAAAGAAGCAACAATATATTTAACTTCTGGCTTTCTGCCTGACTGATGGAGGGTTGATCTCTGTGAAGCCAACACCCGTGGCTTCCCAGCAGGACAAACCCTCAGGCTTCATCTGATCTTCCCCTCTCTGGTTGAAGTTATTTAGATTCTCAACTGGCTCGGTAGGAGTCTTGTGTTAAGTCCTAGTAGGTGGCTACCTGGCCTTGATTCCCACCCTGTGTTTAAAGATAAAAAGACAAGGTCTTAGCTCTTTTAGCAGCTAGAGATTCTCCAAAAGACCTATTATGGGAATTTAAAAGCAAATGTCTGATGGGAAAATCTGTACTATCTTAGGACTTTGAAGCCCAATACAAAAGAGTCTTTATAGTTGTTGAATAGTTCAGGTCCAGGCAGGTGTCCAAGAGCAGAAGTTTTCAAACTTATTTTTAAGCAACAAAATACTTTTTTTCACCCCAGATGAAATCTACAGAATCCAAATACCATAAGGTTTCTCAACCTTGGCATGATTGGCGTTTTGGGTGGGATAATTCTTTGTCATGGGGGCTGTTCTGTGCGTTATAGGAAGTTCAGCAGCATCCCTGGCCTGTACACTCCAGATGCCAGTAGCAACCCCACCCTCGCTCCAGTTGTGATAGCCAAAAATATCTCCAGACATTGCTAAATGTCCCCAGGGGGCAAAATCACACCCAGTTGAGAACCAATGCACTACAGTATATAAAACTGATTTTTTTTTTTTAAAGAAGGAACCGATGCTTTGGAAGGGGGATTAAACTCCTTCTGAACTCTGCCCAGGGTTCCTGACCCTTGCTGGTGGTATTTGAGGAACTGGTGTGGGGCACTGAGGTACACAGATGCACAATCCCAGAGGGATAGGTTGTCATTTTCAAGATCTGGAACATGGGGAACTGGTTAAAATAAAAAAAAAATCTAAAATTAGACAAACGTACAAGTATTTTGAATGTGCACTGAACAGTTACATGTGTATGAAGGTATACTTTGTAGGTGTACTTGGCTCTGTAGAATAGGGAAAAAGAGGTGGTTGGATGGTAACCACCTAACTCCGTATGCACTGGGCTTTGGCTACCACGTTTTGTCCTCTTTTACCAGGGATGCCAGCTGGGGGCATGTGGCTCTGAGCCCCGTGCCAGAGCCCACCCTTGCTGTGTGACCCCAGCTTCCGTGAGACTCAGCAGAACCAGCTCTCCTCAAGGTGGTTCTGCTCAAGGTAGGGTCGAAGTGCAGGCTAGTACCTGCAGCCTCTTTCAGCCAGATGCTATCTGGATCCCAGTTTAGATAGTTGTTTTGATTTGAAAATCCATTGGATGGGTTTTCGTACTTCTGTGCTTCGTACTTAGGGAGTAACACGTGCTTTTGTACGTGTGTGAGTGACTTTCAGGGAGCCCAGCATTGCCTCCTGTCCCCTGCCACTCTGAGCACCAGTTGGGGTGGGAGGAGGACTCTGGGAGTTTGGCACATGCTGCTCCCACCTTTTCCTCCCTGACCCACGTGGGGAAAGTGTGTGGAAGCCTATCCCAGAGGCAGACTCTGTAGCCCAGGTACGGGGGTGTCAGTATAAAAAACAATACCGCTGAGTCATTCTCACCAGTGGGCAGACGCATGGGCTCGGGGGGGAGGGGATTGTCTGCCTAGAGGGCTCAGCGTCAGTCCGTCTGTCCAGCAAACTCCTCCTAACCCCATGCCACAGCTGGAGTCCAGCATTAGATCACTGGAGAGCCTGTGCCTTGCTTGAGGGCTCAGCCCTCGTCCCAGCCATCTGTTGGGCTGCTGTTGAAGGTCTTTGGCCCTTAAAGCAAAGTTCTGTTTTCCTCTGTTTCACTGTAGGCATGACCCCTACAGCGAGCTATGGGGACAAAGGAATGAATACAACTCATGTTACCTATATGTCCATCTGTGGGTCTCTAACCCTTCTGAGAAATCCATTCCCAGAAATCCTGCAGGGGTCTGGCAGCAGTTTGCTTAGAATTCCTGTATGAGGCTGTTAAGAGCCAGTTGTAACGCTTCTCCGTCACCCCGCGCTCTCCCACTGCTGCCACCGTCGGCTGGAGGAGAGGAGCTCAGGGGAGCGCCTTGGGTTGGAATTGGGTAAGGGATCTGAGACCCCCCAGCTCCAGAATATCTAGAAAAAAGGTTTCTACTTCTTGCTTAAAAGGTTTCTACTCCTTAAAAAGGTTTCTACTCCTTGTTTGAAATCCATTTTATTTACTTAAATCTTTGGTGTGGATTATTGCTGTAAGTACACAAACCATTGAGCTAAAAACAGAGGCTCAGCAAAGGTTACCACTGATATATGAGTATAGAGTAGATGTTATCTAGTGGATGGTTTGATGAGTGACCCAGGTATATAACTGGCTTGTTTTGAAAGGGGAGTAGAGTTCCCAGGACTCCTCCCCGAAGTGCTCTAACAAGTGGCTGCATTTTCTGACCTCTGTACTTTTGTCATCTTTTATCATCTAACTATGCAACCAGTTTTAGGTGCTGCTGAGATATGAAAACTAAACATATAGGATTGAATGGGTTTCAGAGCTAGGAGTTGCAGAAAATATTCTTACACTTATACATAACTTTATAATGTATACATTGTTCTTATGTGTATTCTCCTCTTTAATCATCACAAATCAGCCCTTGTGACCTTGGCTCTCTCTTGGCCTTATCTTGAGAGAATTTCAGGAATCTGATAACACTGAAACCTCTCGGTGCCTTCCTATGATCTGTGCAGGCTCACCTCCTCCTTCCTGCCCAGGTCTGGTATTCATCTTCCTTCTAAATCTCATCTCCTACTAGGCCTTCATACTCACTGTAGTTCCAGCTATAGTATACTACTTGTGGGTACCTGAATGTGGCAGGCTCTTTTTTTTTTTTTAATTAATTAATTAATTTATTTATTTATTTATTTTTTTGGCTGTGTTGGGTCTTCGTTTCTGTGTGAGGGCTTTCTCTAGTTGCAGCGAGCAGGGGCCACTCTTCATCGTGGTGCGCGGGCCTCTCACTGTTGTGGCCTCCCTTGTTGCGGAGCACAGGCTCCAGACGCGCAGGCTCAGTAGTTGTGGCTCACAGGCCTAGTTGCTCCGCGGCCTGTGGGATCTTCCCAGACCAGGGTGTGACAGGCTCTTTTATACTTCTGTTTACTTATTCATTAATTCATTTCTTCCTCTACCCATTCACTCACTCACCCATTTATTCATTCATGGCTATTGATACGCGAACACTAGGGATACGTCTCCCTACCCCTAGTTCACAGTCTGAACAGGTAGATGTGAGTCTGCGTGATAAGAGCTTTGGTGTTGGGGCTGGAAACACTACAAGGAGGACAATCAAACCCTGGCTTGAATAAGGGTCAACGAGGCAAGTCCTTAAGGAAGTTGTTTTACTGGGAGGTAGGGTGGGAGAGGAAGGACAGGAGAGAGGAGGGCAGAGATGGCCAGGCAGGGATGGATGAATGTTAAGGGTTTAGTTCAGGCAGATAAACCAGCACGTGTGCTGCTTTGAGGACTTTGCCCTGCGGCCTGAAGGCAGCCACTGAAAGGTTTTTCAGGAGGAGCTGGCTGGGTGGGAATGGCTGGAAAAGACTTTCTTGGGTATTTCCTGTTCCTTCTGCTTCTCCCGGATCCAGAGCTGCTCGGGCTTTGGATTCAGTGCAGTCAACACCTCCCCTGCGTTGCTTCAGATTCCCGGGCTCTCTCCAGGCTCCCTCCTCTGTCTCATAGCACCCTGGACACGCAGCCTAGAAATAAGGCAACAATTGCTTTTGTATTTTAACTCTCTATTGATTTGCGGGTCCTTCCTGCTAGACCACTGGCTCTCTGAGTTTAAAATACGGATTCTTGGTTCCTACCCCAGATATTCTGATTTCGTTTGGAATAGAGTCTGGGACTCTCCACTTATTAATAAGCAGAAATATTCTAGCAGAGTGTGAGTTTAATGAGGCCCTATGTCTTACATGTGTGTGTACA
Source organism: Balaenoptera borealis (assembly GCF_965194805.1). NCBI lineage: Eukaryota > Metazoa > Chordata > Mammalia > Artiodactyla > Balaenopteridae > Balaenoptera > Balaenoptera borealis. The sequence continues at coordinate 39,566,928 of NC_138866.1, read as the reverse complement.
CACTGTACACACACACACTGACACCCACACACTTTGTCTTAATCATACTGGGTTGGCCAAAAAGTTCATTCCGGTTTTTCCGTAACATCTAACATCGGAAAAACCAGAATGAAGTTTTTGGCCAACCCAATACTTAAAGCCATATTTAACAGAGTGCCCGGTACATAGTTGCTATGCTACACATGTTTGGTCTAATGGAAGAAGTTGCCCAAATTTATATATATATAAGTAGCATGGGAGCCTAAATTAAAGCTCACGGATGACTGTGAGGCCAGGCTCTTTTACAGATCACTATATTATAGCTGCCACATTGTGATGACCTCGGAGAAGCAGGCAGTCCCACTGAACCACAGAATCCTAGAGACCCAGAAATGGGAACAAGGGATCTTTAACTTGCATTTCATGATTTTCAGTTGTGTGTTAGTATAATCTGCAAGGATTCCACTAATGGGTGTTAGAACCTCATTATGACGGATCCTGTGAGGTTACAAAACCTAGCTCTGGCCTCCAAGAAATCTTTGGTCTACTTGAGGTAAAAGGGAAAACTGCACAGGCAATTGAATGACTCTGTGAGATGGTGAAGGCCAGGTGGGGTGCTGTGCATGGAAGAGCATCAGAACCACGCGGTGATGATGAGGAAGAGGAGAGCGCAGGTAGCTAGAAGCGTCTCCAGACACCTTGAGATGAGGAAGCACTTGGATGAGGATTGGCTTTGGGAAAGTGAACAGCCAGTCGTGCTGAGGAGAGTGACCTGGGCAGAGTCTGGCTGGAGGAAGGGCTCTGAGTGGCAAGGACACCAGTTGGGAGCAGATTTGTGTAGAGGGGCCACGGGTGTTACTCTGGAAAGGGATATTGGTCCAGCCTCGGGTGGGCCTTAAAGGAAAGGCTGGGGATCTGGGTACTTTGCAGTTTCAGGCAAATTCAGCTGTTTAAAGGTCTGTTTTCCTTGTCTCCAACTCTATTCACCTTAACAAAGTCATGCATTTCTGAATCTAAGAGAACAACCATATATTTCTTTTTTTGGAGAGCCGTGGCCACACTTGAGTTCCAGGTGAGTGGAAAGCAGACCAGGGTGCATCCAGGGACAGTTTTGTCTGGCATTCCCTAGGGAGGAGTGTTCTCATGTCCCTGCCTGTTCCTCGTGCCTGTGCCCTGCTCACACCACCAAGCTGTCACGTTCCCTATCGTGCCATGCGTTTGCCAGTGCCTTCAATGAAAACACTTAAAAAATCAGAACTATTATTTCCTTAGTCATTAATGCAAAACACAGTGCTAAAGCCTCCAGACACGTGGTCTAGAATAAAGTTTTCAGTTCACACTGACCCTGTCATTGCTGAAGCCAGATTCTTCACTCTTTCACAAGTCTGGGCAGACAGCCTCACTGAGAATGTTTTCATCAGAGGTGTCACTTCTTAATAACCCTTTGATCCAGGATAACTTCTTCATAGTCTTAGATGGTAGTTTTGCCCCAAGGAAGTATAAGAGGACTCCCGTGAAGACTCTTGTTTTCTTTAGAGTTTGCCACAAATACTGGCAGAAGAAAGTCTTCTATTGTTACAATTATTTATACAGTTTTAAGTGAAAGGCTGTAGCTTATTTTAAAATGTTTCTGTTTTGAGTCTTTTATCTACAATTAGAGCGTGAAGCTGGGGTACCCTGTCCTTGTATTCACAGAGGAATTTTCTCACACAACTACAAGAAAATGCGGAAAGTTTTGTTTGAGGAAATTCTACTCTTTCATCTCTCATTAGTTATTGCTTCAGGAACGCAGTTTACAAAGTGGATTAGAGTCGGTTTGTAATGGCTCTCCCCTCGAAATCCCCACCTTGTTACCGGTCAACACCAGATGCTGAGAATTACTGAGCTTTCACCTGGCACTTAAACACCAAAAATGTTTTGTTTATGTTAGTGGGGAGTCTTATTTTTGGAAAGTGAAAAATTCTGTGTCTGTCAATCACAGAAAATATTCCCCATTGGTTTGCTTCTGAGATTCAATCATTGACTAAAAATTAAAAAAAAAAAAAGTTCTTACTAGGTAGACTTTTCTCTAATTGTCTCTTTAAAATACCCCTTTTGGGACTTCCCTGGTGGTGCAGTGGTTTAGAATCCACCTGCCAATGCAGGGGACATGGGTTCAATCCCTGGTCCAGGAAGATCCCACATGCCGCAGAGCAACTAAGCCCATGAACCACAACTACTGAGCCCGAGAGCCACAACTAATGAAGCCCGCGTGCATAGAGCCCGTGCTCTACAACAAGAGAAGCCACCGCAATGAGAAGTCTACGCACCCCAATGAAGAGTAGCCCCCGCTCGCCGCAACTAGAGAAAGCCCACGTGCAGCAACGAAGACCCAAAAGAGCCAAAAATAAAAAAAATAAAATACCCCTTTTTTGGAGGAGAGGGAATGAGGTGGCTCAAACTTTGAGTAACGATAGTTTTTCCTTTTTTGCATAGATGGTTTAAAGAATTTTGAATGCCATTGTTCCCATCCCACCCTTATCCCCTGTTCCACATTCATGGCCAAAGGTTTAAAAAAAGTTCTTAAAGGAAGCAAAATTAAAGAAAGAGGGACTTAGCTCTTAAGTGGTATAGAGCACTCCTACAGTTTTACATTGAGTTTCCAGTTGATCTGGAGAGTAGAGGGCAACATGAAAAGCTTCATTCCTTACAGATCAAGTGAAACCGGTTCCTATCTTCTCATTAAATACAAGTAAGAAACAGAAAAAGTAGACTCTTTTTAGGCCTCTTTCATCAGAATTACTATGTCACATTAAGGAACCAATTTGTAAGCTTTGGGCAAGAGCTCAAATAGAACTGAGTGAACACTCTGTTTCTCAAGGGCAAATGGTAGAGGTCTATAAATGCTTTGCAGTTAGAGGGCATGCTCTCATCCACTGTTTTTGATCTTTGTAATCAAAGATGGATATGAGGATTTTTTAAAAAATAAGTCTGTACAATAGCTCGGGACGCTGCTTCCACATAAAGAAGGTGAGCGTTCACACCCATTGCTGATGCTTTCAGAGCCTTGGGCAGTCTTGGAATATGTGTTCTTTGGACTCTGCTGAAGTTGCCTAGTTGCGGTGGCAGTTGCTAAAATCAGGTGTACTTCAGTTAGTAAAGAACTTGACAAAGATATTAACAAGACTCATTTTAATGAGGCCAGAAAAAAAAAAATCTGTGTGCCTATGCTAGGAATTGTAAATGGTGATGAAGCAGAATCAATGTAATTGAGATTATTTTATTAAAATTCAAAAATATTAAAATTTAACTGGATTATTTTACTCAGCTAGAGATGGTATAAAAAACTTGGCAAAAGTGATTTTTTACTTTGCTTGCTGGTCAGGATAATACTATATACATGGAATTTTAAAACATGAGTGTAGATTTTCTCTCCTCCCCACCAATATGTATGTATAAAAAAGTAAACATGAGCCCTAACCTTTCTGAAGCCTTCTTTGCCTTCAATCCGGACACAATCTTGGGCAGAGAGTTCTCAGGTGAATTCCATGCAATTGAATTTTCTCAACAGGAAAAACAGTTGCTAACTTCTCCCCAAAAGTAAACAGCTGTATCAGAAAGCCATAGTACAAATGGAAGACAACTCAATTTTTAAAAAAATAGGTGAAAGATTTGGACAAACATTTTCCCAAAAGAAGAAATATGAATGGCCAATAAGCACATGAAAGCATGCTCAACGTTTTGAGGCAGTAGGGAAATGCAAATTCAAACCACAATAAGATACCGCTAGAGTGACTAAAATGTAAAACACCGACCACACTAAATGGTTAAGACCGTGGAGCACTAGAACTTTTCAAATGATTGGTGGGAGTGCAAAATGGTACAACCACTTTGAAAAATGGGCAGGCACTGTCTTTCAGAACTAAACATATATCTACTCTGTGACCCAGCAATTCTTATCTTAGGTGTTTATCCAAGAGAAATGAAAGTATATCTCCATGAATGGAAAGAAGATGCCAACTAGGGTATGATTTTGAACAACTGAAGGAATGAAAGAATCAAGAATATATTTGAGCTTGACATTTGGCGTGTTTTCTTTCCTCTATTAGAGGGTCTCAGAGTGGACACCTAGAGAAGGGAATGTAACCCTATTGTACTACTCAGCTCCTCGGTAAGCAATAAGTATATAATGAGTTAATGCTGCTTAATACTTTCTTGTAAATCTGTGCTATTAAATATATAAAATAAAATTTTATATCCTCCTGGTGAAACAAACCTTTTATCACTATATGGTCACTTCTCTAATACAAAGGCTTCCCACAGAGAAGCACGACAAGTACTATTTCTCTTACAATGTATTTAATATGATATTAATGTGGCTACTCTGTTTCTTCTGGTTAGTATTTGCCTTGTACCTTCTTTGATTCTTTTACTTTCTTTTTTTTTTTTCTATCCATGTTTTAGGTTTGTGTCTTATAAACCACAAGTAGTTAAATTTCTTTTTTTTTTTTTTTTTAAGTTGATAGAGGTTCTTCCCACCAAGTCCATTTTCCCTGCTCTTATGGTTTGGAAGATATAACCTCTTTTTTTTTTTAACTGGCCGTACTTGGAATTTTAATACATCTATGTAACAAAATCTAAAGTTGGCCACTACCTTAACCTTCTACTGAGCAAATAAGGATGTTTAAATGCTTCAACTACAGTCCCCTTACCCCTGGCTGATGTGTAATTAATTGGTTGCTATTTTTAGATGTCTTTTTACTTTTCTTTTGAAGCTCTATTAACTAGACATTACTTGCTTATTCCATCACTGTTTATACTCACCTAACATGTTTATAATGTTTTGCTCACCATTTTCTTCTGTAGCTCAGACCTTCCTTTGAAGATCCTCCTTCTTGAAGTACATCCTTTAAAAGTACATCCTCCTTCTTAAAGTACATCCTTTAAAAGTTGATTTAGTGAAGGTGTTTGGTGGTGAACTATCTCAGTTTTCTGAAATATCTTTCTCTTCCCCTCATTCTTGAAAGCAAGTTTCATTAGGAACATAGACTCTCAAGAGTTAGAAGGAACTTCAGTGACCATGTAGCTCAGCTTTTCCATTTCCAGAGAAAGCCTGCCTCTGGGCACACAATTTTTCCAGGGTCCCTACTGCCTGCAAAATAAAGTACAATTTCTTAGCCTGATAATGAAGATGCCCCTGTCCTGCCCCCATTGTCTCTGCTCCAGAATCCCCACCATCTGTCCTGCTTCTCTGTGGGAAGCCTTTGTATGAGAGAAGTTGGTTTTCTCATTGTTCTCTAGCGCCCATATACCTGGGCTTATGTCAGTCTTCCCAGATGGAACGTCCTCCCTAACCTTTATAGGGTGCCTTGGTCTAAGTTCTGCTGTTCCGTCAAGGCCTAAATGAAATGCCATCTCTGCCATGGAGCCTCTCCTGACCACCCCAGCCCTCTTCCTGCCCCTTACCCTTTTAACACCTGTAGATAGCACTTAGCCTCACTGCTTGGTCCTTTTCATCTCTTTATAGCTTGTGTCTCCAGTTGGAATGTAAGCCCATCTGGATAAATGCCCTTCAAACTTCTTTGATCAAGTAGACATCAGTGAACAATTTTTGAGCATGCACCCCACATATATGTATATTTTCTTAAATTATATATATAATTCTATATATAGAGTGTGTGTGTGTGTATATATATAGTACTATGATTGCTATAAACACAAAGTATCATAGAATTGAAGTGAGGAATGTGAGAAACAAATAAATGGAAGATGCAGTAGTTTCTTCCTGTATCCCACCATAACGATTCGAGAACCTTCTTGGAGTAATCTTGCCCTACTTCTTGTTGTTCTGGGCCCTAGTAAATAGTAGACATTTAGTAAATATTTGATGATGGTGCTGCAGTTACAAGGTATTAAAGTGATCAGGTCGGAAGGTGAATATTAGGATTTGCTTGAACCTTGTATTCTCTCAACTCTGGACATGGGTACATACTGTTTCCTCTTCTTGCAACATTCTTCCCCATTTTTCCTGTTCCACCTCCCCTTCACGTGTTCTGAAAGTCGTAACTTCATTGTCCTTAAAAGGAAGCCACCTCTGATTGCTGCCTGTCCTGGTAAGGCTCCTCCCCTTCCACACTCACATGGAAATGTGTACTATGCACAGTAATAGCCACTTACAGTCTGTCTCCAATGTAGACTTTCAATTGTTGAAGACATTACTGTACCATGTTCACCATTGTACCCCTACTTCCCATCGCAGTGTCCAGCACTTAATAAAGATTCAAAATCTGTGGATTGAATGCACATATGATAGAGAAGGAAGAGGTTGGGTGTCCTTAGAGCCTATGTGGGGACCAAGGTTAAAACAAAAGATGATCTGCCCTTTAGTGTCCAAAATGGGACAGAATACCTCCTTGCCCTCAAAGTGGTTTGTGCATTGAATGACAGCTTTAGGGTTGAGAGGTCTGTTGCTATTCATTTTCCAGCGGAACCCTAGCAGTTTGTTGAATTGTTGTGTATTTAGACTATGTTTACTAGGTTATAATAAAGCTCTGAATTAAAACCAAAATATCCAGACTTTTGTTAATGTGATATGTTGAGCTAGTACTAAATGCTTCAGAAGATGGAGGCATTTGTCACACCTTATCCAGCTATTTGGTGTATTCTTGTATACATTTCTGCTTTTCCTAGAAAGGTATGAACTCTTTTTCAAGGATATAGAGTGGGTTGTTTATGGTAATAAAGAAGGAATCCTTTGAATAGATTTTAAGAAAAGAGGATTCATTTGTCTTTGACTAGTGGAATGTTCTTTCTGGTAGCACAGTAATAACAACACTGGATAATTAAGATGGGAATTTATTGCTAAACTCTACTTTTATCAGTGGTTTCAATCCCTGTCAGTACCAAACCTTTGTTTGCCTTATTTTTTAAAGTTTGATTTATCGCCTTTAAATTTTATTTGTCCCTGTTTAATTTAAGGCATAAAGCAATTGTCAAAAAAAACCCAAACAACAAAAAAAGCCAACCTAGTAGCCAGATGTATGCTTCTAAGTTGTTAGCCTCTAACAGGAAGTGACCATATGGTATAAATAACATTTGATTAAAGCAGCTGTCTCTCTCTCTCTCTCTCCTTTTTTTTTAAAACTATCAAATGAAGCTGGCTGAGATTCAAAGCCCTGGCATCAGTGTTGGAGCACATTTAGTTGTGTGATAAAGGTGTTTTACCTTCAGTGTTAGGTTTTGAATTAGTCTGTTTACGATGAGCAATGGTGCGGTGGTTTTAAAAATCATGTTGAATCAGCAACATGAGGGAGAAGCATTGCTTTCATTCCAGCCATGTAGTTGGAAAAGGAAATGATTAGACATCATACTCCTCATGGCTAATATCCTGTGAAGTTTTTCTAAAATCATGAAATCAGAACTTGAGAGCTTAGAGGGAACCTCAGATGTCTGCTAGTAGAAAGGAAAAAAAAAAAAAAATTGAAAGGGAAATGGAATCAGCCAAACTAAAGGGCAGTATTCTTTTAGTTCTCAGCAGGAAACACATGTTTATCTGGAAAAGATTTTGGTTGGACAGGTTGTTTGTATAAGAATCTTTTTCGTGAGGAAGGAAGACTAACCTGAGCTTGGAGGCTGGCAGTGGCGGTGGAGAGAACAGTGTCTAAGCTGTTAGAGAATGAGATTGAGAAAAAAAGTACAGATTTCAAATAGAGAAACCTTACTTTCATAGGGGTGATGTGCTAACGCTATTAGCTTACTTTTAAGTCAGCCATGCTGTATATTCATTTTATAAGATATGATTAAGTGGTAACTTTAGTATTAGTTGCTATAAAAGCAGAAATAGTAACTTTTAAAAAGATAGGGAAAATTTACGTCCACACAAAAACCTGCACGTGAATGTTTATAGCATCTTTATTCATAATTGCCAAAACTTGGAAGCAACCAAGATATCCCTGAGTAGCTGAAAAGATAAATAAACTGTGATGCATCCAGACAATGAAATATTGTTCAGTGCTAAAAAGAAATGCACTATCAATCCATGAAAAGATACAGAGGAACCTTAAATGCATATTAGTAAGTGGAAGAAGCCAATCTGAGAAGGCTACACACTGTGTGATTCCCACTCTATGACATTCTGGAAAAGGCAAACTTTGGAGACTATCAAAAAGATCAGTGGTTGCCAGAGGTGAGAGGAAGAGAAGGAGATGAATAGGCCAAGCACAGAGGATTTTTAGGGCAGTGAAACTACTCTGTATGTTGTAATAATGATGAGTATATGTCATTATACATTTGTCCAAACCCATAGAATATATAGCACCAAGAGTGAACCCTAAGGTAAACTATGGACTTTGGGTGATTATGATGTGTCGATGTAGGTTTATCCTTAGCAACAAATGTGCCTATTCCTGTGAATGATATTGATAAAGGGGGAAGCTACACATGTGTAGGGCAGGTACAGGGGGTATATGGGAAATCTCTGTACCTCCTCTCAATTTTATTGTAAACCTAAAACTGCTCTAAAAATATATAGTCTTCAAAAATATATGGAAAGGGGGCTTCCCTGGTGGTGCAGTGACTAAGAATCCGCCTGCTAATGCAGGGGACGTGGGTTTGAGCCCTGGTCTGGGAAGATCCCACATGCCGCGGAGCCGCTAAGACCGTGCGCCACAGCTACTGAGCCTGTGCTCTAGAGCCCGCGAGCCACAGCTACTGAGCCCGCGTGCCTAGAGTCCGTGCTCCACAATAAGAGAAGCCACCACAATGAGAAGCCTGCGCACCACAATGAAGAGTAGCCCCCGCTTGCCGCAACTAGAGAAAGCTCGCAGGCAGCAGCGAAGAACCAACACAACCAAAAATTTAAAAATAAACAAATAAATAAAATTTAAAAAAAAATTTTTTTTAAATATATGGAAAGACGTTTTAATTGGAAAGTGGTTGGCAAAGTAGCACAAAGAATATGACACCACTTACGTAAGATTGCATGTCTATACATTGTATATATTTGGCATGTTCACCAAAATTTTCAGTGATTATTTGTATAGTAAGATTGAAGATGACTTTTTAAAAGAAAAAAATTTTTCTTTATTTTCTGTATCATTTGCATTTTCTCTAGTGACCATATATTATCTTTATAAACAACTATAATGAAAGAGCAAGAAGACATTTTTATATGCTGCCTCTGCTCTGACAAGTAAAACCACATCATGGCTTCATTATCCTCTTAAGTTCAGAAGGTTATCAAAGGGACAGGAGATACCATGAGTGGGGCATTTTCTCTCTGGTTAAATTTAGTAATGAAGGATAAAAGAAAAATTGCCAGATAACTGGAAAATGCTTCAATTTTTAAGCATATAAAACCAAGATACTTTATCTAACTTAAGCTTGGAGTTGTGGATAATGCCATTTTGAGATATTTTCCAGGTAGTTAGGATGACAGAGTGATGATAGGGACATACCTCCAAGGATCCAATACAAATTCGATGAAACAGAAACATGTTTCCTGCTCATCCTGAAAGCTGATGGTTAATGATCCACTGAGCAATGTTTAATTTTCATTTAAAAAAACTGAAGAATGAAGAAGTGGCTGCTGGAAGTCTATTAACAGATGAAATCAGTGGGGGGAGATAAAATATTTGTAGAATCACAGGGTAGAAATCCTTACCATTTTTTGCAGTGAGTCATTGTAGGATCCTTGCATTTTTCATAGGGAACAAGAGGAAATTTATGTCATTAAATTATATGTGCAGAAAAGAGTAGGCACAATAATAGTCAAAGATTATTATTGTAAGAATTTTCTAGTTATACTTCATCTCATTCCACAGCAGCTTGTTAGGAAATATATATGGCAGCAAAATATAAATAAGAAATCAGGACCAGGCTAAGTATGAATTCATTCTGTGGTAGATGCTATGAATGACCTGCCCATATTTCCTCTCAGCCCACAAAGAAGGGCTAGAAATGCTGGAGAATTAATGTTCCCTTTCCTTGAAGCAGCCATTAACCAATGTCAGATGGGAGCTGGAGGATAAATATCCCAGTTTCCTTGCCCCTTGAGGATGTTCTGCCAACTCTTAGAGATCCCTGAAGGAACCCAGGTGGCAGGATGAAAGGGAGGAGAAGATTTGATGGGTTCCTGAGAACTATGGGTGTGGGGTTAGGGAAGTCAACATTGGTATCTACTAAACAGACTTAGTGGAGGAGTATAAGATCTGCTGGGTTCCTAATGAAAGGAATCCTGGTCCTCCAAGCCCATTACTACTGGGCTTACTCCTAGCCTACCTCAGTCTTTCTCTGCAGAGCCTTGTGGTTGCCCCATTCCTGGTACCTCAGGTCCAGACCCCAGAAATTGAGGACTGGGGGAGAGACTAGTCTCCCACCTGACTAAGGCCCACTTGAAAGTCTTTTTGCTGTCTTAGGACTCAACTTTCTCTCAGATGTTGGACAGTGGAAGCACCACCCTTTGGGGAAAATATACCCCCTACTACCTTACTATGGTTCAAATAGGACAACTATAGTAAGCCTGATTTCCATGCAGGAGATTCACATACACTGTGAATTATGTGTATTTCATACACATAACTGGTTGGATGAAGGATGGATTTCAGAGGGGAGCAAACTTATGCAGGGAGACTAGTTAGGAAACTATTTCACAGTCCAGATGAGAGGAAGAAGGCATGAACTAACTATACCCAATGAGCATGGGAGGGAGAGACCCAGTCAGATCATAGAAGGCTTAGTAGAACGTGACAATCAAATTGTTGTGGATGGAGAAGAAGGACCTGAAGACATCTCTATGCTGTTTTTTTTTTTTTTTTCTTCTTTTTCTGGATGACTCCAAGCATAGTGGTACTATTATCTAGGAAGAAACCTGGGTTCAAGATGTTGGGGAAGAGGGGTCAGCCTACAAATGTCAAGTTTTAGGTACTTTGGGGATGTCTTGAAGAGTTACTGAGAAGCTACTTAGAAACAAGTTTAGTAGTTAGAAGCCAGAGCTAGAGCTGCAGATTTGTGAGTGCTCAGTGCATAGGCAATTGTTGGAAGTCAAGAGATCTTTTGAAGTCTTGGAGGAGATGAGTGCCCTGAAAGACCAGAAGAATGGTGTACAAAGAACCTTGGGACACACACATGTTTAAACCATTGGGTGGAAGAGAATAGCTGGTGAGGGAGACTAAGAAGAAATTGTGGAGTGAGAGGAACCAGATGTTGTTGGAGCCAAGGTCCCTTTCTTCAGGGCTGAGGAGAGAGTTTTTACTTTGGACAGTACTCGTAGATACAAGGGGTGAAGTTAAGAAGGAGGTTATGGGACGATGGGAGATCAGGGCTCTTACAACAGTGGGGTGAGAGGCCTTTCCCAAGGCTCCTGATGGAACTTGGGTACCATTTCTGATGGCCGCATCCAGGACCTCTGTTCTGCTCCTCTTTCTGCTGACAGAGGAGACTGGAGGGTTAGGTGGGGATGGGTGAGAATGGGCTCAGCTCTCATGATGCTATGAGCCATGGGTCCTCTGCGAGAGGGTCAATCTAGTAACAAATAGTTTTTCTCTCCTCCTCTTTACAGTGATAGTCATCCCCATGAGTTTGCACGATGGTAGATGCGTTTGTAGGCTGGGCTTCCTCAGAGGAAGCCAAGTCCCTGAGAAACACCTGTGTATGGCTCCTGAAGAGTCAGGTCTCATACTACATTGAGTTGAATCATTCTATCTGAATTTAGAAATAACTATGAGTCATGTGATTCAGCTCTTTTCAAAAAACAGAAGATTCTGTTCTGCTCAGTGCCATTTGGGGGCTTTTGCTTGCCATTTTTAATACCAACACTGTTTGTCACAGCCATTGTGACTGGTGCTGGCATAAATTCCTGGAATCCTCTCCCTATCCTGGTTCACCAGGTTCTCCTTCCTCTTCCAAACAACTGCTAATCTCAACCCATTTATGAAGTCTTCCTTAATTAATCAGACGACTAGGTACACAACTCCTGTGATTCTCTCTTCACTCAACACCCAATAAATGCTCTCACCCATTGGTTGTGTGTACTTGTTGTAAAGACTCATTTAAGTTATGTATTTGCTTAATACGTGTGCTAATTGTTCTTTTATTATCACTATTGTCTCAGGAATCATCTAAGTTTAAGTTCTTAAACATCATTCTTTATCACACAGTTCTGTGATCATGTGGTTGCTTATTCAGTATGTTGGATAATACTAAGCAAAATTCTCTCACGACCTTACTGCATTACCTTTCAAGGATATTTTGTATTTTAGAGACATTAACAACATAACACTCTCTGGTTCTTTCTTGACTAGTAACTTTTGGTCAACACTAAGGTTTTCCTGTTTGTTTTTCCCCACAGTTATCCCCTCCCAAGTGCACACATGATAAAATGAATATCTCAGGAAGAAGAAAAAAGACGTCTGATAACATTGCTCAGTAGTTCAACATAGTAAACAGGGTCTGGCGTCCCCACTTCTATCATTGGCTGCCTGACCTCACTTAACCTTCCTGTTAGTTTCTGTTTCCTCACCAGAAAATTTATTACTTTCCAGGGGAGAGACCCAATTGATTCTAGGAGATTCTAGGAGACCCAATGTTAATAATGTTAATAAAGGACAAAGTGCAGGATGGTGTTAACCATATGGTCCTGGGATAAAATCAAGAGTGGAGGATTCTGGGGGTAGTTCTGGTGCTAGCTAGCTACTAGATGAGCCTTGAGCACGTTGTTGAACTTCTAGGTAATGGTTTCCTAGGTATTGATTCTTCTTCGAGGCAATTAGGTGATTGGATTAAAAATCCCTTCTATTTCTTGAACTCTGAAGTAAGAGTTTTAACAACAAGTATAAATAGGTAACACTTAGTTGCCACCTGCTAGGTATTTTTCTAATTATGTTACACTTATTATCTCAGCAAGTCCTCAAAATGGCCCTTTGAGGAGAGTTCTCTAGCCCTTCATGTTCTACAAATGAGGAAACTGAGGCATAGGAGACAAAACAAGTTGCCCAAGGTCACCCAGTTTATAAGGGGAAGAAGCAGGATTCCCAGCTGGGCTCCAGATTCCAAGCGCTCACCCACCACACTCTCCTGCCTGCCATATATAAAGGCGGCATGACCTCCTCTGCACCACCCCTTGAAGACCAGCCACAGATTTTAGTAAACTAAGTGCTTTTGCTGCTGAGCAAATACAACTTAAATTGCGTTCTACACTAAATCAGAGGTATTTCCTTTATATGTTTTATATCAGTAATTCTAAATATTAAAAAGTGCCATAGATTTCTCTTTCTGATTTAATATGCTTACAGTCATTTGGAAACTTGGAACTATGCTTTTTTGACTCACATCAGAATGTTTCAGGAGTACTTTCAAATACAGATGTCTATGTCTGGTATATAAAGCCTTAAATTCAGGTAGGGAGAGCAGAAGACTAAAAAGTATGAAATATTTACTATTTTTGAGATCAAGTTTAGACAGTTTGACAGAGACTTTGGAGAGCCACTCCTCCCTGGCAAAGCCTCACATCAGCAGCACAAGTTTCAGACCAGCACAACTTTCTGCGATGGAAACTTACCCTGAAGTGGCTCCTACTCACTTGTGCCTTCTCAAGTTCTGAAAGAGTGTGTGGGATGACAATCAGATTTTATGAAATATAATTTTATTTCAGACTAGTTAACCTTCGTTACATTTGACAGAATTATTCTCCACCCTGTGGTTGGGAGGGCTTGGCAAAACCAGCTCCTGGGTAAGGCAGATCAGGGCTCCAGACCTGCCCACCTCCTGAGACTGGAATGTGAGTTTCCACTCTGGGGCACTGAGCCAGCTTCCTATTTACTTAGAGGCATTGAGCACCTCAAGAGCAAAACAGAGGTTGTGATGCAAGTTTTGGCTGCAGAGCGTGTTAGGATTGCTTGATGTGTTCAACTAACACGTGATCTGAAAGGTTTCTCAAAGCCCAGGGTGGTTTCAGGCACAACAGGATTAAATCGTCTTTTTTAGCCCTTCTAACTCAGTCCTAAGTCAACAGGAGGCCATGCGAACAATGAGGAAGCTCCCTCTGCACCCTGATTGTCAAATGGGGGTTGAGTCTGTGCTCTGGGGAACAGAGTTAAGTCCCAGAGTTCTTTCTTCCTGGTCAGGGCAGCCAGCAAGAGAATGGTGATAGGGAAAGCCATATGAACCCATGGGGGCCCCAGTTTACTTACATGACTTAAATTTCTTGCAAATTCTGAGGTGTGGGTGAGTGTGTGTTTGCTTTTTAAACAAAAAGGTGCACATGTGCAAAAGAATAAAGAAAAGGGAAGAGTGACGTTTAGTTAAGAATGACCACGTATGAGGTCTTATGAGTCACCTGGGTATAGGAGGTGAAGGAGACATAACCCCTAGTTTCCTGGGGTAAGGGAAAAGATGGAGGTGTGCTCCCAGGTTGCTGTGGAAACAGAGGGGAGAAGCATTTCACTCTGATTCAGGATTTGCCTTAGGCTCTGAGGCACACAGGAAAGTCTAAGTTAACTAGTTAAAAAAAAAAAAAAAAGAAGGAAGAACATTCCAGGAGGGGTGAAAGGCAGGAGCGAAGGCATTAGGGGATGAACGACTTGGTAGACAACTACAAGCAGTTTCTTCCTGTGTCCTTCCAGCTATAACAAATCACCTGGAAAATTCATAGGTCACATTACTGCAATGGTAATAGCTGTTGAGGGGGAAAAAAAAGACTCAATTCATGAAATATTAAAACTGCAAGTGAGCTGACCTTTTAACCAATCTTTATAGTATTAAGGGATTAAGTAAGTAAATTATTGGTAATTAGACCCCCAGGGAGAATTTAATTTGCATTTAGATGTGATAAGTGTTTAGTAATTCAATACAAATTTTGCTTTGGCCAGTACTGAGCTGGGTCTTAGGCTGGTGATAATGTAGATCAGGTGTAGGGTGTTATCATTAGGCTAACTTTCATCATCTGTCAACAAAGGAACATTAAAATCTGTTTATATTGTGGTTACTAAATGGCCTCTAGAAGTATTGTGGAAGAGAGCAGTACAGTAGAGTGACTTCTGTTCTTATGTGACCCTTATCCAAAATTGTAAGAACATCTCAGGAATATTGATTATGACACTATCCCCATAGCGCTGAGGACAAAGGTATATTTTCATCTTCTTTAGATAGATGGGAAACCTGAGAATGATAGTAATTGGGCTGCTTGCCAAAGATGTTACACACACACCCCAAAACAAAACCTGAAGCAGGTACAATTTTAACAATGCTAGAGCCTCTGAAGAATTGGTATCTTAGCAACGTTTATTTGGACTATTTCTACATTTTATTCTTTGAGATTTCTTATATTGACCCTAATTTTTACTGTTAAAAAGAATATAATGATTGATATCTATATAGCATATATTCCTGCTTTCTGGTGTTTTTTGTAGAAAACAAATCCTAGAAGTTGAATTGTTGCATGAAAGGAAATGCACATAACACTTGGACAAAGGTCACAAAAACACTAACTCTAAAAGATATCTGCACCCCCATGTTCATAGCAGCATTGTTTACAATAGCCAAGATACAGAAACAACCTGTGTCTATCAATGGATGAATGGATAAAGAAGTTGTGATATATATACACAATGGAATATTAGTCAGCTATAAAAAAATGAGGAAGTCTTAGCATTTACGTCAACATGGATGGACCTTGAAGGCATTATGCTAAGTGAAATAAGTCAGAGAAAAACAAATACTGTATGATGTAAAAAACAAACAGGAAAAACAAAACAACCAATTCACAGAAAAACAGATCAGATTTGTGGTTACCAGAGGCCGAGTGTAGGGGGAGGAGGAATTGGAGGAAGGTGGTCAAAAGGTATAAACTTCTGGTTATAAGATAAGTAAGTACTAGGGATGTAACGTATACAACATGATAACCACAGCTAACATTGATGTATGATATATAGGAAAGTTGAGAATAAATCCTAAGAGTTCTCATCACAAGGAGAAAATATATATTTCCTTTTCTTCTTTCTTTTTATTGTATCTATATGAGAAGGTGAATGTTAGCTGAACCTATTGTGGTAATCATTTCACAGTATTTGTAAATCAGACCATCATGCTTGTACACCTTAAACTCACACAGTGAAGTTATGTCAATTATTTCTCAATAAAACTGGAATAAATACTTTGACAGGTATTTGTCAAACTGGTCACCGAAAGAAATCATTCTTGAAATAGCTACGTGTTGAATGTGACCATGTGCCTAGCTCTGGGCAAAACGTTTCTAATGCATTATCTCATTCAGTCCTTGGAAAAAACCTAGGAGGAAGGCACTACCTGGTTTATAGATGGGAACACTGAGGCTTAGCAGGGTAAATACAGCCAGAGGATGGTGGGGCGAGGACTAGAGACCAGTTTATGCTCCTACCAGCAGAGGCTGGAGGTGCCGATTTCCCTACACTGTAGTAAGAGTGGGCATGTTAACTACCTTCATAAGTGTTTGCCAACAAGAGGTAAAATGTCATTTACCTTGCAGTTCTTACATGTCTGTCTTGGATAGGATTGGACATCTTGGCATGTTTATTGTCTATTTGCATTTATAATTTTATGAATTGCCTGTTCACTTCCTCTGCCCCTTTTTTACTAGGTTGTTTATCCTCTTTTCTTAATGATTTATACATATTATAAGTAGTAACACTTTGTCACATGTTGCAAATCCTTTTCTCCCCAGTTTGTTTTAACTTTGTTTTGTGTCTATTGACAAGTAGGACTTTAAATTTCATAGATTGCAAATCTGTGGATCTTTTATGGCTGTAGAAATTTGTTTTCCTCATCCCACTCCTAGGATTGTATTATTTTTCCCATGTTTTCTTTCTTTCTATAATTTCCACCTCAACATTTATCTGAGATTATTTGGGTGTAAGGAGTGAGGTAAAGATATTTTCCAAAAGGCTACCTAGTTGTCTAAACACCTCTTATTGAATAATCCATCTTTTCCCACTGATTTGAACCATATTCTCTTTCAGCCAAATTGATTTCTAGTTTTGGACTTTTCTTGAGGGGGTAGAGCACTGTTTAAATTATCGTAATTTTATAATATGTTTTAACATGTAGAGTAGGTCCTCCCTCATTGAAATTTTGGGACAGTTTTAAAATATTTATGGTACCAAATAAACCTTGAAAAAAATTGTCAAATTTAAAAACATCCTTTCGGAATGTTGATTGAAATTTTGTTGAATTTAGACATTACTTTAGATAGAATTGACAGCTTTGTAGTATTGAGTGTTCCAATTTAAGAACTTCATTTTTACTTATCTTTTCATACCCTTCAGTTGGTTTTATAGTCTTTTTTTCATATAAATCTTGCACTTCTGATAAATTATTTCCTAGATAATTTGTTTTTTTTTTTGGTTGTATGAATGGGATTTTTTAACTTATTCTAATTGGCTCTTTTGATATACTAAATACCTTGACTTTTAATGATTTATTATTGTCCATCACACCGAACTCATTTTTTTAATAGATTAGGCTGAATTCTCCTGAGTTTTCTAGTCATACATTAAACAACTTCAAATAATGGTATCTTTGCCACCTTTTCCTAATAGTTTGATCTTTTGTTTCATTTCTAACAACTTTGGCGAGTACTTTCAGAATAATATTAAATAATGGTGGTGATAATTAGTCTTATTCGTTCTTAACTGTCACAAGAATTTTGTTAACATTTACCATTCAGTTTGATGCTTCTGACCTGTGAAAATGTGTGTTGGTCATGTTAAAGAGACAATCTTTTAGTCTTTCAAAAGAATTTTTTATTGGATTACAAGTTAAATTTTATCAAGTGCCTTTTAAACATCTATTGAAACTGTCATACTTATTCTTTCACCTATTAATAGAATAAGCTATAATAGATTTTGTAATAATATGCCCATTGTTATGCTCCTGAGAAAATTCCCACTTGGTCATAGTGAGTTCTCCTTTTTAAGATAATTCTGGATAGTATAGAAGTTTCTGGTTATTTGAGTATATTGCTACTGGGAAAAGTCTACATAAAATGAATCCTTCAGAATTAGAGGTAGTCCTTTAAAAACGTTATCAATTTCTTCTAAAAAATTAGACTGTTTGGTTTATGTGACTAATTTTGACCATGTATTTACATGGAAATCTTCTATTTCTTCCAGGTTTTAAAATTTATTAGCAGATTATTCTTGCATGATTCCTTTAGTTTCCTTTGGAGCAGTGATTCATTTAAAAGCATTATTGAAGAAGGAATCTTTATTTTATAATCACAAGCCTCTGCATACATTGGAAAAGTTCTAGAACAGTTAGGTGGAAGATATCATTTATGATCTTTAAATGGTGCACAGTTTTTAGAGTCTTCAGATTAGGAGACACTACTTTTAAAATATGAAATTAGAAGAGGAACTCTGAGTGTATTCCCAGTTAATTTCTACCTCTTCCAAGTTAACAGAGGTGGTGCTGGAACTGATGCTTTGGGGCAGGGCTCTCACTGTGTTGGGGGCAGTTGCCTCACTAAGTTTGTGAGGACAGCAGAATGAAAGGGGAGTAATGAGGAGCCCTGTTTGCCAGCCGGTCACTGCAGCCGGTCGGTGAACCTGAGGTCCCAGACAGCTGGACAGGGACGGCAAGACCATGCTGCTGTCACATACTGGAGCATCGGAACTCTGGGGAACCCACACTCTGTTCCGGGGGAGACTGGCCCAAGATAGCCAGTTATAACTAGGCAATTGGGAATCCCAGGGTTCACATATGTCTAACAAAGCATGATGATTTTCTGGGGTGTTTTACATCTTGAAGAAAGAAAAAAGTAATTTGGGGAGTATTTGAACTATCGAACTTTCTCATACATTAGGTGCAGGTAGGTTCATTACACGTGATTCTTTTTTCCCTTCTTTTAATATACAGCTACTCTCCAGAGAGACCGAATCTTCAAACATTTTACCAGGAAGCGCCAAAGGGCTATGCGAAGGCGAGTCCACCAGATCAACGGACATAAGTTCATGGCCACATACCTGAGGCAGCCCACCTACTGCTCTCACTGCAGGGAGTTTATCTGGTAAGAGGTTCCCTGACTTCTCTCCTCCCAAGAGCTGAGATTTCCTCTGGTTGTGTGTGATTTCAGGAGAAAGCATGACTATTAAGAATTGTTTTAGAATCTGATTATTTTCCTCTTACTCTAATATGTTGACCTAGAAATTTTAATCCCCAACAAAAAAATTACACAATTTACAGATTAAGTTTTATTTGTTATTTCTTTTGCCAATCATTTTGGTAAAAGTGCTAATGAATCATGAACTGGTTAAAAAGCACTAATTAGAGAGAGAGGCTAATCAGTTAACAAATGATCTATCCCTAAGGAGGAAAGAAATATCAACAGTATTTCTCTAAGAAGGCATGAATCACATGATGACTTATGGAATTAATTGTTGGAAGTAAACTAAACATACAGTAGTCTTCAGCCTTATAGTATGTAGACAAAGGTAATAGCTTTCAGTGATCACATACTATAATCCCTGGCATTTAAGAATCAAGATAATTAATAGTTGAGAAATTCTAGATGATTTGGGGCAATATCTTACTATACATGTTACTCAAGTGGCAAATCTATAATGTAAAATAAATTTAAGTAATAGTTATCTTCAGTTAGAGGCAACATTAAACATATTTATTTGCAGAGAGAAGGAAGAAATACCCTCACATGCACAAAACATACACATACACACCCTTCTCAGGAGGAAGAAACACACTCTCATATCTGCAGCATAAAAGGAGATCTTTGTTTTTGTTGCAAACTTTAGTCATTTTGTTTAAGGCAGAAACACTTGATTCAGATTCATTTCTGAGTATTGATCAATTACTTTGTGTTTTGTGGGGGTTTTTGTGATTACTTTAGATTTTATACCTTTTAACAGTCAGAATGCAGGCTTAGTTTGTGTTTCTGGCCTTTTTAATCAAGAATATGGTCTTGTCTATGATCCTTTTAAAGTACTATTGGAATCTGTTTGCTAGTATTTTATTGAGGATTTTTGCATCTATGTTTCAGTGATATTGGCCTGTAATTTTCTTTTTTTGTGATATCTTTGTCTAGTTTTGGTATCAGGGTGATGGTGGCCTCACAGAATGAATTCGGAAGTCTTCCTTTCTCGGCAATTTTTTGGAATAGTTTCAGAAGGGTAGGTGTTAACTCTTGTCTAAATGTTTGGTAGAATTCACCTGTGAAGCCATCCATCTGATCCTGAACTTTTGTTTGTTGAGAGCTTTTAAATTACTGATTCAATTTCAGTGCTGGTAATTGGTCTGTTCATATTTTCTATTTCTTCCTGGTTCCATCTTGGGAGATTGTACCTTTCTAAGAATTTGTCCATTTCTTCTAGGTTGTCCGTTTTATTGGCGTTATAGTTGCTCGTAGTAGTCTCTTATGATCCTTTGTATTTCTGTGGTGTCTGTGGTAACTTCTCATTTTTCATTTCTGATTTTATTGATTTGGGCCCTCTGTCTATTTTTCCTGGATGAGTCTGCCTAAAGGTTTATCAATTTTTTTTAATCTTTTTGAAGAACCAGCTTTTAGTTTCATTTATCTTTTCTATTGCTTTTTTAGTCTCTATTTCACTTATTTCTGTTCTGATCTTTATGATTTCCTTCCTTCTACTAACTTTGGGTTTTGTTTGTTCTTCTTTCTCTAGTTGTTTTAGGTGTAAGTTTAGGTTGTTTATTGAGATTTTTCTTGTTTTCTGAGGTAAGCTTGTATCACTATAAACTTCCTTCTTAGAACTGCTTTGGCTGTGTCCCATAGGTGTTTTTTTTTTTTTTTAATATTTATTTATTTTTGGCTGTGTTGGGTCTTCATTGCTGTGCACGGGCTTTCTTTTAGTTGTGGCGAGCGGGGGCTACTCTTCGTTGCGGTGCACGGGCTTCTCATTGCGGTGGCTTCTCTTGCTGTGGAGCATGGGCTCTAGGTGCGCAGGCTTCAGTAGTTGTGGCTTGGGCTCAGTCGTTGTGGCTCGCAGACTCTAGAGCACAGGCTCAGTAGTTGTGGCGCACGGGCTTAGCTGCTCCATGGCATGTGGGATCTTCCTGGACCAGGGATTGAACCCATGTCCCCTGCATTGGCAGGTGGATTCTCAACCACTGTGCCACCAGGGAAGTCTCATGTCCCACAGGTTTTGGATTGTCATGTTTTCATTTTCATTTGTCTCTAGGTATTTTTTTAATTTCCTCTTTGATCTCTTCAGTGATCCGTTGGTTGTTTGGTAGCATACTGTTTAGCCTCCATCTGTTTGTGTTTTTTGCAGTTTTTTTTCTTGTAGTTGACTTCTAATTTCATAGTGCTGTGGTTGGAATATATGGTTGATATTTCACTTTTCTTAAATTTACTGAGGCTTGTTTTGTGGCCTAGCATGTGATCTATCAAGAAGAATATTCCATGTGCACTTGAAAAGAATGTGTATTCTGCTGCTTTTGGGGTGAAATGCTCTGTAAATATCAATTATGCTCTATAAATATCAATAAATATCATTTGGTCTAATGTGTCATTTAAGGCCTGTGTTTCCTTATTGATTTTCTGTCTGGATGATGTGTCCATTGATGTAAGTGGGGTGTTAAAGTCCCCTACTATTATTGTGTTACTGTTGATATCTCCTTTTATATCTGTTAATATTTGCCTTATGTATTAAGGTGCTCCTATGTTGGGTGCATATATATTTACATTTGTTATATCTTCTTGGATTGATCCCTTGATCATTATGTAGTGTCCTTCTTTGTCTCTTGAAACAGTGTTTATTTTAAAGTCTATTTTATCTGATACAAGTATTGCTGCTCCAGCTTTCTTTTGATTTCCATTTGCGTGGAATACCTTTTTCCATCCCCTCACAAATATCATATGATATCATGTGGAATCTAAAAAAATGATACAAAGGAACTTATTTACAAAACAGAAATAGACTCACAGACATAGAAAACAAATTTATGCTTACCAAAGGCAGAAGGAGGGGGCAGGGATAAATTAGGGATTTGGGATTAACAGATACATACTACTATATATAAAACAGATGAACAACAAGGACCTACTGTATAACACAGGCAACTATCTTCAATATCTTGTAATAATGTATAATGGAAAAGAATCTGAAAAAGAACATATATATGTATATATATATATATAATGAATCACTTTGCTATGCACCAGAAACTAACACAACATTGTAAATCAACTATACTTCAATAAAATAAATTTTAAAAAGAAATAAGACATTAAATTTGTACACAATAAAAAAAAAATATGAAAGAAAGAAAAAGTAGAGTCTTGTCTAAACCAAAGGCCCTAAACTGGCTGTCGATATGTATGAAGCCTAAAACTGTAGTCTTTAGGAGGAGGTTCCTATTCTATTTTTTAATGAAAAAATTAGCATCTCTGGCAACTTTGAGCCCATTTTTCTTCTTTGCATGCTCCAGTTAGCCATAGACCCACCTCTCACTGGATTTGCCTGACCAGAAGGGTAATTGTCTGTTACTGTTTTATTTCATGTCACACCATTTGGCTTCCCTCCTTTACATGACCTGCCTGCCCCTGTAGGCATTTGTGGTGGCAACCTGTGATCTCAACTAACGTTCTTAATGGAAACTTACTTGATAATTTCACCAAATTTTTTTCTACCAAGGAAACTTTAACTCCCACCTAACTGGCCTTGTGAAACACACACACACACGCACACACACACATGCACACACACTTAAAATAGTGGTATATGTGTTTTATATATATACATACATATATATATATATATATATATCTATGATTAAGCACATGGACTCTGGCATTCAATCTCATCACCAACTAGATGTGTGAACCTAGACAAGCTATATAACCCATCAATGTCTCCTCATTTGCAAAACAGAGACAATAATTTTATTTTATTTACATAATAAACTTTTATATGCACTTAGAGTGCCAGGCACTGTTCTAAGTATTTTACATTATCAACACTTTTTATCTTCATGATAACCTTATAAAGTAGGTACTGTTATTATTATACCTTTATATATATTAAGAAACAGTGACTCAAAGTAGTTAAAACAACTTGCCCCAAATCACATCCAGGCCATCCAGCTTCAGGATCTGTGCTCTAGGCTATCCTATTATATGTGCTACCTCACGTGGCTTTTGTGAGGATTAAATGAGATGGTACACGTCAGCTGCTTGGCTCATTGCCTGGCATATCCTACTGGCTTAGTAAAATGTGGTTTTTGTTAATAAGAATGAGAATCATATCACCATCACCCAGAGACTGTATTAGGGAGAGACAGAGATGGAAGCTGTGGGCATGATGGGCATATTGTGGCCGCACTTCTGCTCCCCAGTGGACTCTGGGTGATGTGGGCACAGGGAAGATGGAAGATGCCTCAGGTCAGGCATCTGGAGTGGACTCACCTGTTTACATCCATATGTATATTTGCATCTGTTTACTTCACCCTCTGCATGTATTTATGTGTATGTGAGAGAGAATGATCAATAAGGCAGTAAAGTGACACTTCAGGCAGAGGCTCAGTCATACACACAGAGGAGGGTTTATTTTCACTGAGGACTTGGGGGATTACCACAGTGGTGGGTAGAATGAGAATTGCCAAACTCACCTGTTTGTGATTCGGAGCATTCTAACTCATCAGTTTCCTCCTTGTCTTGTGGTAACAAAAAAGGGCTCAAAAAGAACATTATCTCTGCTGCTTCTCTGAAATTGTGTTTTTTATAAAGGACCAGAGGATGAAATTTGTTTTCCTTAAGTACTGTAATTATAGGAACATTGTTGCTGAAATATTTGACTAATGGTTTCTTTTTTCTCTATTGTCTTGAACAGGGGTGTATTTGGGAAACAGGGTTATCAATGCCAAGGTAAGAAAACATTTTAAAACTATGTTTAATCTTGTTCCTGTGTTAAAAAGTGATTATACCAAGAGGAAACAGGATACATTCCATTAATATTTTGATAAATAACTCTCTGTAGGTCAAATGAGACCCCCATAGAATTATAACCCTTTAGTTTTGGTTAAATTTTAGCCATGTCTTTTTGTAGACAAAGTAGAGGGGCTGTTTTTATTCCTGAATCCAGGATACCTATGTAAGTTTAGTTGTTTAAAGTTTTGTCTCTGCAGGATCATGAACATACTAAAAGGTAACGCGATTTTGTGAGCAGGACCCTTGAGTCTTGAAGATAAATTTTTGGTTTTTTACAATCCCCTTGTCCATAGGGGTGAGAAGTAGCACAATGCTGATTTCTCTTTACCTGAATTGGAAATAGAAGCTATTATCCAAGTTGCTTTTTTGATTTTCTGAATTTAGTTAAATGTGAGAATGTTCAAAGTTAGGCTGTTAATGGTCTTGTAAGATATTATCCATTCAATTTATTTTGATTTTCACAATTCTAAGATAACCTCAATTAGTGTTCCAGAAGAAATGGAATGAAATAAAAAAGGAAAGAGTAAAAGAAGACTCCTTAATCTGGAGGTTTAGCCAGGCTGGATTGGACTTTTATTTGGGCCTCCCTCATCATTAACTTGAGCGTCATCTCATGGTTTGTCCATATGGTACCTATTATCTTAATTTACACCCTACAGATCATTGGTAAAATAGTACTACCTATCCTAGAGTGGTGACCTATGGTAAACTAGGTAAATAAAGAAATCCCACCTTCTCTTCTGAAGGAGGGGAAGTAAAACATTATTTCCCTTAGAAGAATGGAATAAGACATACATTTGGATGTAATTTTGACTTTAATATGTATGAACAATTCTACTGAGTTCTCAAATTTAGGAAAAACTGAATTGATATTACAGCAATAATTGACCTTATGCTATTAATTTCAGCCCCAAATGAGAGCATAGTTCACAGGTCAGAATCAATGTCACTTTTTGGCTTGGACCTCTCCAGCACAGGGGTATGCTCTGTCCATCTCATGCATACAAAGATAACTTGAGAACCTCTTGGTAAACAAGATTATATTTTTTGAGTTTAAAAATACATGATTTGTGACATATCTGTTGTTTTTTTAGTTTATTTCTTCTACCATGGCCTGTAGTGCCAGGATATTTGAAGAGCTGATTTTCAGTGGGCCACCTGTTAAAGGATCAGGAAAGAACACTGGTCAGGAGACACGTGGACACTAATTTGTTCACATCTTGCAAAGGGATATAAAACCACATGCCTAGTTGGAAGGATATACCAATCATGCTAAAACTAATCAAAAGCAAACAGATTAAAGCAGACTTCAGAACAAGGAAAGTTATAAAGGATAAGGAAGTGCATTATGTAATGATAAAAGGAGTCAGTTTTCCAAGAAGACATAAAAATCTTTAGCGTATATGCGCCTAATAACAGGACATCAAAATACTTAAGGCAAAAACTGATAGAACTGCAAGGAGATACAAACAAATCCACTATTATAGTTGGATTTAATTTTATTTAATATCTCAGCAATTGATAGATCCAGCAGGCAGAAAATCAGTAAGAATATAGTTGACCTAAACAGCACTATCACAACTTGATCAAATTGACATTTATAGAATTCTCCATCTAAGAGCAGCAGAACACACATTCTTCTCAAGCTTACTAGGAACATTTACCAACATAGACCACATTCTGGGACATTGAAACAAACCATAACAAATATAAAAGAATAGAAATCATAAAAAGTATCTTCTCAGACCACAGTGGAATTAAACTAGAAATCAATAACAAAAAGATAGCTCAAACACCTCCAAATATTTGAAGATTAAGCTACATATTCTAAATAGCACATGGGTCAAAGAAGACTCAAGAGGAAATAAAAAATATTTTAAATCAAATGAAAATACAATTTATCAAAATTTGTGGGAGGCAGTGAAAGCAGTGCTCAGAGGAAAATTTAGAGTATTAAATGCATATATTAGAAAAGAATAAAGGTCTAAAATCAATAATCTAAGTTTCCATCTTAAAAAGGAGAGAAATTTAAGCCTAAAGTGAGCAGCAGAAAATAAATAACAAAAATAGAGTGGAAAGCAGTGAAATTGAAATTAGGAAAACAATTTTAAAAATCCACAAAACCAAAAGCTATCAATAATTCTCCAAAAAGATCAATAAAATTGATAAACCTGTAGCCAAGCTGACTGTGAAAAAAACAAATGCCTTGGAATATAAGATTTTTCTATGTGAAGGATTCCCTCATATAAAAAGACCAGTTCTCTGGGCACTTTCAATTTGGTTCTCCTGAGAATTCAATCTGATGAAAGCTAGATTTGTTTTAGATTATAGTGCTACTTGCTGACATGTCATCTGTCTTTATGTATTTAATCCTAGAAACTTCCATATGTCTTGAAAGATCTTAAAAATGATGTGTATTTTCATATTGCTTCATTGCACATGTTCATCCTTTAATGGAAACTGGACTCTGCACTCTATCAGTTGTCTGAATGAAAATTTTAAAAATGTTATTTAGAAAGTTCTAACTATTCAAGCAATTGATTGGGTCATTCTGCAAATACTTAATGAATGCCTACTTTGTACAAGTCATCATGCTGGCTGGGAATCCTGAGGACATTAGAGGTTGTATGTGGAAGATCTGAAATGAGGGAGGCCAGCTAGAGGTTGTAGGAGACTAGAGGAGGGAGAGAGTTTCAGTCTAGAAGGGGAGCCATGGGGAGTATATTTTCATAAAAGAGACATTTTTTAAAGTCGTTTCTTGTTATACATTTAAGGTTTAGTGAAGTGATAGGAAAAGAAGATACCCCAGGGATTCAGAGGGGCATGGACAGTGTGTTGGGGAGGGTGAAGATTTGCTCCAGGAAGAGCACCTAGTCTAGTTTTTAGTGGAACAAAGAGCCCCCAGAGAAGAAAGGTGACAGGTGAGCCTGGGGTGGGCTTGGGAGAGCCTGAAACCTATCTGGGAAATTTCAACTCTAGTTTGACTTGACTATGAGACACGATTGAATGCTTTAGATTATGGGCCTGAGGTGACCAGAATTATATACTGTGAGATGATTCCTCTGGAAGTTGGGGCAGGAAGGAGTAAAGCCAGGAAGTATGACGTTAGTTCCGGACCCGAGTATGAACAGTTCAAGCGTGAGCAAAGGCCTGAGTTAGGGTGGTGGTAAGGAATATAGGAAGAACGGGAACACTGGCTGCCATCATGTGGGCCCACCATCTAAATCAAGCCACAATGGCCTGGTGCCTCCAATAAATGTATAATCGCTGGATTTTATTTCCTAGTGTGCACCTGTGTCGTCCACAAGCGCTGCCATCATCTAATTGTTACAGCCTGCACCTGCCAAAACAATATTAACAAAGTGGATTCAAAGGTAAGATAGCAGTTTGCTGATTAAGTGCCTGCATGAGCTCATGCGTACACATTCTCTCTTGCTCGCTCTCTCTCCCCCTCTCTCTCTGCCTCTGTCTCTCTTTCTCTCTCTCTCTCTCTCCTTCCCTCTGTCTTTTTCTTCCTCCCTCTCATTCCCAATTCCCTTTCACATTCCTTGAAGCCAATGGTGGTATCAGAATTGAAATTTCTCTCCTTTTTATATTATGGCATTTGTATTTCTATACTTGCATAGCTTGACCTGTCCTTGAAATGACTCCATTAGTGATCAGCTGGGTAAAAGCTCTAGAGATCAGTTCTACTAATTTGAAGAGAGATTTGGAAACATGGAAAGTTCCCTGAGTTTGGCATCAGATGACTGGGATTTGAATGTAGAATCCAGCCTCTGCTAGCTAGCTTCTCTCTCAGCCTCAGACCTAAAATAGTATCAATACTACAAGATAGAATTGATATGGTAAGTATGTTGTTAACTGTAAATTGCACTTCCTAAATAAAGTGCCTTTTGGCCCCCTCCAGCCTCTCGAGGAATTTCAGGGAGGATCTGTATCTATACATAAAGGCTTGAACATCACTCTTGCCATTAGCATTGCATCCAGCTGAGGTGGGCGTACATTCTAAATTCTGGAGGTAGAAGGCAGTTGGAGTATTACCAACAGTTAGCAGTGGATTTACAGATGCATTGAAAAGTCCGACTCTGGAACTTGATGGTTTTTTACGGTATACACCCAGGATTGCTATAGAGTACACACAGAGGCATGTGTACTTTCTTTTATGAGAAAGAGGCCAGAAAAGTTTCAAGAGGAGTAATATTGCCCCACTACTTGTTATGTGTGGCTCTGTTGTTATTGCTTCAAACTGTGATATAGACTATAGAGCATATGCCTAATTTAACTATTTGCTGGAAACAGTATGTGAGATTTCACCTGATCCTGAGAAGTGATCGTCTGTGAGATAAAAGCAGAATCTTTGCACTCAGATATCAAAATACAAAGACAGGCAGAGGCTGGAAGGGCTGAATAAGATCACCAGTTGAATGTCACCTTGGAATAAATTCCTTCTGTGGTTCCCTGTCCTCTGGATGTCACCCCATCCTCATGACACAATTTCTGGAAGAACTTGTGGTGATAGCAAGTGTATGTTGCCTATAAAAGACTTGTTGAATCCTGAAGTTAAAAGGTTCTAGGAAATAGACATGGGTGTGAGGAATTGGCCGGGAGAGAAACACGGCCAATTGAATATAAAAGGTGAAATGAATATTTAAATTTCTATTAATCTCCCAAGATGGTGGACAGTTTAATGTACACCACACATTTCTGTCCAGTCTTGTTCACTAGAAAATGTGCTTCGTCTGCGTGGTAAGGCCTGGGTAATTCATCGTGGCTGGGCAGTAATAGTATACTCATCTCAGGTGTCATAGTAACACTTTGCATTTGGTGGGCTCCTGTTACAGTTTTCACAAAAGGTGTGGGTATGGAATTTCAGCTCTCGTCCTCCTGTTTCCCTGCTACAGATTGCTGAGCAGAGGTTCGGAATCAACATCCCACACAAGTTCAGCGTCCACAACTACAAGGTGCCAACGTTCTGTGATCACTGTGGCTCCCTGCTCTGGGGGATAATGCGACAAGGACTTCAGTGTAAAAGTGAGATTCTGGGGTGCTTGGTACCCACTTTCTCATGAGAACACCTTGCTGCGAGCTTTCAGCATTCTGCAGTTCAGAATCTGACCTAGGACAGATGGTTTTAGATACCTTGTAAATGAACATCTTAGTGGCTCTCTCTATATGTATGTGTCCCTTGTCAGGCACGTAAAGAGAGTTACATGTGATCCACAGATTTCCTAACCATGGAATGTTTTCTCACTTGCTAAATGAAATGTCCCGTCTAGTTAGCTAGCCTGCTGGCTATCCTCTATTTAGTACTGAGTACAGGCTAGTCATTGTGTATTTCCATAGATATTTGAAAGAGGAAAAAATGGGATCTGGTCAGAAATGGAAGGTGGTAGGAGGTGAGGTGGCCAGCAGAGAAGGTTGAGTTATGAGTAAGAACTATCAGGAGAGTTGGTTTGATCACCTCACCAGAAATAAGCAGGAATTGAGTGATAAAAGCATAACTCAGTCCGCCCTGTGTCTTCTCAAAGAGCTTGATAGAGATCAGAGAGTAGGTGGAACGAAGGACACTTCAGCTTTGGCCACGCGAGGGCACGCACTTCAACAACAATGTCCAGTGGAGCCTGAGTTTGGAGCTTTTGCCTCAGCAGAGGATAAGGATATGGGGGCTGGTCCCTGTCCTGTTAGGAGTTGAGGGGCTGTTGGCCTGGAGTCATCTCTCCTTGAGTGTTGCTATAACAATCTGGCTGTGGTGAGGTGCACTGTCCTCTGCTGAAATACATGTGAGTTTCAGCCTGAAGCCTGAGACACATTCTGAGTCACCAGGGGAGGCAGAGTTCATGTCAGTACAACTGGACAACTTCCACTGGCTGCCTGGACTTAACCAGACCTGCTTCTATTAACAAAAAGGGGCTAGTCACTTGTCTTTAAGAAAGGCAAATTCTTTTATTTCTCCAGAGCACCATTTAACTATTCTTATTTCATAGATATTTCATGAACTAATTCTTTTTCAACCAAAACAGCAGCCAGCTCACATGTAGCTTTGTTTCAGGCACTGCTTGATCATTAGCTGGATGGTGTCACCCAGGTGTGGGTTTCTAGTGTGAAAGCCCCTTTCTGCTTTCGTATGGTTGTTGCTGACAGGCAGAGCCATGGGTGGGGTTCATCTGCATTGCACTCGTCCCCGGTGGTGCTGAGGGTAGCACGCCTGCAGTGTTCCAGCTCCTATCATTTTTGCTTTTATTGTCACGTGGAGCTTTAGAAAGGCCACCGCAGGCTTGTATGTCTCCGTACCAGCCTTGCTGAGAGAGGTGGATTTCCTAGGAATCTAATGAAGCTTAAGCCTTGGAGCTCCTCCCTTGCAAGGTACCTTCCAAGTTCTCTACTTGATGAAGTGCTCTTTTTCTTAAAGAGGGCAACCCTAAATTGCATCACTTCAGGCACCGCGAAACTTGGCTCTGTGTATGCTTCCAAAGATGGGCTGACACACCTCAACGCATCTTACGCTGCTTTATCCCTGCCTCCGATCAGCAGGGCCCGTGTCAAGAAACCGTGTCAGAACTCTGTGCTGATTAAACCTCGGGTCTTTCATCACCCCAAGTCAGCTTCCTGTGCACCAGGAGCTTAGCTTGCTTCGCTCTCCTCTTCCAACTGCCACTTGCCTTGACCTTTAAAAACGTTGCTTTTTGTCACCCATGAAGCCACAGGCTGCAAGCACTGAGAAATACAGCTGCTGCACAGGATGATGCGTTCTGTGCTGTGAGGGCCACCCAAAGACAGTGCTCAGAAAGAAAGCTTTACTTAGAGGCTGTCCTCTCAGAAACACCAGTTCCATCCTGTCTGAACAGCCATCTACATGTGGCTGTTAGATTGCTACCTTTTAGTGAGAGTTACAAGGAATGGCATAAAGTCGGTTGGCACGTTTCCTTGTTATTTAATCGAGTGAGCTGTTGCCGTGATGAATGTTTTGATCTCTGTATTGAATCATGCTGGGAAATCAGTGATGACTTTTAAAATATGATTTAAGTGAATGTCTTGCATCAAGTCACAGTGGAAACAAAAAGAAATTTGAAATGTATTATTCTTCCGTATGCCAGGCTTACTGCTTCTGCACAAAACAGAAATAGAGAAAATCAGGGATTTACTTACACTCAGGGATCGTTGTGGGTGTCAGTTGAATTTGATGAGAAGATATCATTATTCAGCCTGTGCAATTCCTCAGTCACAGTCTTTCAGGTTATCACAGCTCTCTTTCACAGCACATGTTGACGTGGCTCCTTTCTGAATGTGGATTCCCTTTTCCTCTTCCATCCAGTATGTAAAATGAATGTACACATTCGATGTCAGGCGAACGTGGCCCCAAACTGCGGCGTGAATGCGGCGGAGCTGGCCAAGACTCTGGCAGGAATGGGCCTCCAACCCGGAAGTATTTCTCCCACCTCGGTGAGACTTTGCTATTTTCATATTTTGTAACTTAGAAGTTGTTCAGATGTGGCGAGCCCTAGTATTGTGTGTGGCATAATCAAAGTTCCTAGTCTCGGCAAATACAATAAACAGATTTATTGCATTTTTAAAGAGCATTTTGTTCCACAAATAAGGTTCTATATGCAATTATATAACAAGAAATAATGAGCGTGCAGATATAGCAAGAAGCAGAAAAGGGATTTTTTTTTAAAAAAATAGCTTCCTGTCATTGTGGTCTGGTGAAAAGCCTGGAATCCAGGGTCCTCGGTTCTGCTCTTGTCGGGGCCCCCGGCAGTGCAGTTGACCAGTAACTATGGGCCTTTGCTTCCTTCTCTCTGAAGGGGTTGAACTTAAAGAGCTGATGTTCTCCACAGGCCTGGAATCCAGCAGTTGTGTAGTATTTGTTTATGGATCGTGAATTTATCTCAAGTCCAGCCACAGACAGGAGTTCCTTCCTCTCGGCTCTCGGGAGTGGGTGGAGCATGTCAGTCGCCGTGCACGTGTTTTGTCCTGCCACCGCCCTGAGTGACCCTCCCCCACCTGCTGTTGTCCATTAGCACTTCAGACACATCCCAGGCCCACATCCTATTGCCACCTTCCTGGCTGTGGTCTGCTGAGAATTGGGAAAGAGCCATGGTTATGGCTGAGGCTTCTGAAATGTGTAGCTTGATGCCGGGTTCAGGAAAATTCTAGACTTAACTGTCAAATATCTCTGGGCACTTAGGAAGGGAAGTGCAATCACTGTCAGGTTCTTGGTTATCCAAACAATGTCATCACTAACCACCCCATTTCCTTTTCACCGCAGGGCCCCGCCTGGTAAAGCAGGGGCTTGGATTGACATTGCATTTCTTGATTTCAGGAAGGCGTTGGCAAAGTCCTTCAAGTCTGTGTGTCTTTCTTGTGGACAGACAGGCAGGGTGCTATACCGTGAGGGGGATTTCCAGTGCATGGGACAGCTGTCCCTGAAGAGTGTAGGTTAGGGATTTCGGCCTGGCCCAGGGCTTCTGAAATACCATGGAAATAAGCTGAGCCATGTGGCACAACCTCTAGGAATGGGCGGCGCCACTTGTCACTTGAACCAAGTGTCTTTCATGTTCTGATACTTAATAGTGAGAAAACCCAAATTCCCTGTTAGCTGACAGTACAGCATTAAAGAGAGACATCTTTAGTCTATTAAAAGAGAAGAATGGGTTAAACAAACAAACAAAAAAAGATTGAGAAACACTGGATTTAGAGTTTTCTGGCAGCGGAAGTATTTAAGTGGAGGAAGTGAGATTCAAGCTGGTAAAATTTTTCCAGCTTTGAGAAATTTATGATCAGAAATCTAGAGGAGAAACTATTAAAATAATCAGATTTTAAAGGTGATCCATTTTATATCTTCAATCACTGTTTCACTGGGTTGAGTAAGAAAAATCCTTGCAGTTTCAGGGTATTGTCCAGCTGTTTATTACAAACATTGCTTAGAAGTTGCCTCAGATAAGCTTTTTTTTTAGCTAAATAGGTCAAATGCTCCAGGATGTCAGACTTTTTGTCTCTCATCTGGTGGTAGCTTGTCTTATAAATATCCCAAGGTAGACATCTGCACGTCACCTTGTCTTTAGGTAGCGCCCTCCCTGGGATGAGTCTTGTACTAGTGGGATAGGGCTAGAGAACTCCCCGAAGAGGCCACACCTACTTCTGGTTCTATGTGGTGAACCGGGAGCACTCATTGGGTTGGTGGTTAACCTTGCTGGAGGGCAAGTTGACCATGTATCAAAAGTCTTCAAAATTAACACAGTGGCCCAAAGAATTCCCTTTCCAGAAAGCTATCTTAAGAAAATAGATGATGACGGTGAGGATGATCGTGTTGATAAAGATGACAACACAGCTTAGGTTTATGGAATGTGCCCGGCACTGGTCTAAGTGCTTTAAGTGCAGTTATTCATTTACTCCTCATAACAACCCATGTTGCAGGTACTATAACCTCCCCTTTGTTAGAAGAGGAAACTGAGGCACAGAGAGGTAGGTGACTTGTCCACGGTCACAGGGTTAGGTTGTAGAGCTGTGATTTCAACCCAGGCAGCCTGCTTGAGAACCTAGACTCCTAATCACCCTGATTTGAAGATTTGCGTGCAAGTATGGTCACTGTGTGTTATCTATACTAGTGAAAGATGAGAGATAATCTATATTTCCAATACCGAGAATTAGTGAATCAATTGTGATATATCCATAAAATGGAATATTGGACAGCTTTTTGAAACTCATGTTCTTGAAGGACATTTAGAGATATGGATAATATGCATGGAAAAATGTTAAATTAAAACTTGTGTTATGAAACAACAATTTTATTGTATTTTTTAAAATTAAGTGTAAAGATAGATGTGTGTATATGTATGTTTCTATTTTTTGTTTTTTGAGGAAGGCTGATGAGATTATAGGTATTGTCAATCTTACCCTTCATATATTTACATTAACTTTTGTTTCTCTTTTATAATTTAAAATATTGTATATAAAAATGTTGCTTCATTCATTCTTGGTGTGGAGTGGCGCTCAATTCTCTGAGCAGTTGTGAAAGCTGCTATTTGCAGGACATGGACACCAGGTGGCGCTCTTGGAACTTTGCCCACCCTGTAGAAAGCCACCGCAAGAAATCAGGTGGACCAGACTGAGACATTTTCTATATACTCCCATTTGAGCACAAACTGAAACTCGGTGGCTTAGATATATTTTAAATGATTCTGACCCAAATACAGTAAGCACAGATCAGGAGTTGGTGCTGAAGCAGTTTTGAGTGGCAGAACCTGATCTCACATGTCAAGCTGTATTGATCTTTCCCCATGTGCTGTATTGAGGGTTGAAGCTGCAAGTAAGGTCTTCTTCATCCATAAATGCTTCATGCTGCACTGTGATTTCTGACTTGATGTATTCCTACTCTTCTTTGCAGAATCTTGTTTCCAGATCAACCCTAAGACGACAAGGAAAGGAGAGCATCAAAGAAGGAAATGGCATTGGGGTTAATTCTTCCAACCGACTTGGGATCAACAACTTTGAGTTCATCCGAGTACTGGGGAAGGGCAGCTTTGGGAAGGTGAGTCTTGGCTCCAAGTGTTTGGGTGGTTAAAGGACGCCTGCTGCATGTATGTTGTTTGCCTGTGCATGTATGTATACACATGGCCATTTCCCACGTGCCATCTGCCTTCTGCCTCAGATGAGGCCACACCCTAAGAGCTGCACGAGTTCTCACGCTCCCTCCTCCTGCTTTGCCATAGGTGATGCTTGCAAGGATAAAAGAAACAGGAGACCTCTATGCCGTGAAGGTGCTGAAGAAGGACGTGATCCTGCAAGATGATGACGTGGAGTGCACCATGACAGAGAAAAGGATCCTGTCTTTGGCCCGCAATCACCCCTTCCTCACTCAGTTGTTTTGCTGCTTTCAGACACCCGTAAGTATGACCCACATTCACTGCCTCAGGGGCCTCCTTTCTTCAAAAGCTGAGATCACAGATGTTGAAGGTTTCATAAAGTAGAGTATTAGAAACTTTTGGGGGATGGACTCCTAAGGTAGGGTCATTTGAAGTATCCAGTGACTTCTGATGACCAGAACCAATGAGCTAACTGCTTCCTTCCTTTCATGCTGTCCTGGAGAAGGATCACTTTGAGGGTTGTGTGTCCTAAGATTGAAAACGTCTTCATACGTAAGTCTTCTCTAGCAGAGTGAAGGTCACAGAAGTCTAAGAATACAGTAAATGTCATGGGCTGATTATTTTGGTGACTTTAACCTCAGCTCTGTTGCTAAATGCTGAACTGGTTCTGACCCGGGGAAAAGAGTTCAGACCAGGATAGGCCCAAAGGGAGCACCTTGATTTGTAATGTCCCAAGGCATTGCTTCTGGCCTCAGTCAAGGACCCTCTGCTTGATTCTATGGACTGATTGTGGGATTCTGTCTATCCCATCATGTTGTGCAATTAGGAATGCTTTTGGCTGCAGTTAACAGAATATGTGGCTGACAGTGGTTTACACAATAGACAGAAAGGATGAGTTTAGTTCATTAGTACAGACTTTTTTCTTGGGAAGTCTGACAGTAGCAATGTTAGGGTTAGATTAGTTGATCAGTGACATCAGACATCTCTTCCCCGTGGGTCTCAAGGTATTTGCCACGGCCCTAAACATCACACCTCATATGACAGCATCCAAAGCAGGAAGCTCGGGGGACAGAGGCAGAAGGGCTTCATGGACCACTCTTCTTTTATCAAGGAGAGAAAAATCTTTCCTAGACCTGAGTTACAGGCTCACCCTGAGCTGCAAAGGAGGCTGGAAGAGCAAACATCTAGTCACGATAAGCTGCTTTATCATGATTGGCTCGCATCAACCTTGACTTATCCCCTGGGGCAGGACACTCTATAGCCCATTTAGCATTGGGCTCAGAATTGGGCTTCTGTTGTCAGTGGAGAAGGAATAGGGCTCCTGTGAAGGCACCAAGAGGGTCTGGCACAGATATTTCTTAATCTTCTTGCTGTCAAAGTCATTCTGAAAGAGAATTCAGGACATGTCCCTTGTCTCTGCTACCATCAGGGATGTAAAGGGCGTGATGGGAGCAGGATGGGGGCATCCCACCTGGTCCAGTGGTGCTGTGATGCATTTCTAGGGAAAGTAACAGCTATGCCAGAACCAGAAGGGCCAGTCAGAATTAGTCAGGCAAAGAGAATGAAAGTGAATATGGAATAAAGGTTAAACAGCTCAGGCATGGATCTACTAGTAAACGGGACCAGGAGGTGTGAATAAAGCTCACGAGCATAAAATGTGAGGTTGAGGAGGGGCCTGGTGAGAACTAAGGCTGCAGAAGTAGCCCAGGCCGCTGTAGGCGCTGTTAAAGGGGCTAGGGTTTTAGTGCTAAGAACAAATGCAAGACATTTAAGCAGAGGAATGACATATCAGATTGCATTTTTTAACTATTAAAAACCATTTTATTTTATTTTTTTTTTGCAATGGGTAGTATAAGCATCCTCCAAGTATCCATACCCTCTCTTTGAAAGGAAAAATTATTACTAGTTTCAAGTGTAGCCTTTCAGAGAATTTTTTTGCACACAAAAGTATACACACACACCACATATATGCATCCATATTTATTTTTCTAAAAAGCACAAATGGTTGTATATATTTGTCCACCATTCTGTATCCTTTTTTTAAGGAAAAAAAAATCCAAAATGGTTTTATTAAGGAAGTAAATCTCTGTAATGCATCTCGCAAAATTTACACATTTAAAAAAATTGAGGTAAATTGACATGTAACATTATATTAGTTTTGAGCGTACAAAATAATGATTTGATATTTGTATATGTGGTAAAATGATCACCACAATTAGTCTAGCTAACATCCATCATCACACAGTTACAGAATTTTTTCTTGTGGTGAGAACCTTTAGGAGCTACTTTCTTAGCAACTTTCATATATGCAATACTATGTTATTAACTGTAGTCACCATATTGTACATTGCATCCCCAGTCTCCTTATTTTTTTAAAAAAATGTAATAATGTATCTTGAGATTGTCTCATATTTGTACATACCTGGCTGCCTCATTTTTAATGGCTACATACTATTCCATTTTAAGAACATGATGCAATTTATTTAACTTGTTTCCTATTGCTGTGTATTTAGGCTGTACTTAGACTTTTATTTCAAAGTTGCAGTGAGTCTCTTTGTACTTTTATCTTTAGGTACTTGTGCTATGATTTCTATATGATACACTACTAGAAGTGATATTGCTTGCTCAGAAGTAGATGCCTTTATAATTTTATCTAGTTGGCCCTCTCTCCCCATCGTGGTTAAAGATAACTAACACTTTATCATTTAAATACCAGGCACTGTTCTAAGTGCTTTATGTGTATTATCTCAGTAATCCCATGAAGTAAATTCTGTTAACATCACTCCCATTTTACAGATGAACAAACTGAGGCAGGAAGAAATTTAGCTTCCAAGTGGCAGACGTTTTAAGTCTGACTGCTGAGCCCAAGCTCTTACCACTTGCTGGCTGTATTTCTAAATTCATACTCCCAAACCATGTGTGAGAAGGCTTATTTCCCCCACCCTCCTGTCATGGCATGCTACCTATCATTTTGATGGTTGGAGAGATTTTTAAAAAGGTGTCTTTGGGGTTCTAATCGACATTTCTCTGACAGTGAGTGAGGCTGAGCATTCACATATGTTTAAGGGTCCCTTGTGTTGGCAAAGACTCATGTACAGCTTAGAGAATGGATGGAGCAGGGAACACTGGAAGCCGGGAGACAGGAGGGTGTGTGAAAGGGGATGCACGGCGTGCACTCCCATGCTGTCTGAGTATGTTGGGAGGAGCTGGGGTTCAAGTAAGAGCTTCTTGGGCTTCGGTTTCCTCTGCACTCCTTCCCGCCCCTCATGGTCTAGGCTCTTTGAGGCCACGCCCTCCTCATCAGAGTCCTCGGTGGCTCCAGGAGCCCTGGAGTCCTGGAGTCCCTGCCGCCCCTACCACCTTGCCCCTGATTCTTGCTTCCCATCTCCGGGTCCATGGTTCCTTCAGAGCTCCGGTTCTGCCCATTCTCCACTGCTACCCAGAGTATCCCCAAAACACTGTTTCCCATGCTCTGTGTGCTCTGTCCACCTAAAGCCCTTCATCAGCCCTCATCCAGCCGTTTTCCCAGAGAAGAGTGGGGTGACAGCTCTGGGCTTGAGAACACCCTTGTGAAGAAGGCAAGACTGGTGGGTGGTACTGGTCACCCGCCTGAGCTTCAGGCGCACCTCCTCCTCATTCCATGAGCCGGACAGGGCTATACTCAGCTCGTCTTTCCAGGGCTGCACCAAAGTGCAGATGGTTTTCTATGACATTGGGTTAGATGATATTAACAGTTGACTGACATGGTTGTGCAGTGGCTGCTTCAAGTTACTCTAATGAACAAATAAAGAAGTGTCAGCTACCCCACTCCAGGGGACTTTTACCTACTGAAGGAGATCCCCGTGATTCTATAGAAGCAGTCTGAGGTCTTACCAACAAT
This sequence comes from Balaenoptera borealis, assembly GCF_965194805.1. Lineage (NCBI taxonomy): Eukaryota > Metazoa > Chordata > Mammalia > Artiodactyla > Balaenopteridae > Balaenoptera > Balaenoptera borealis. Next base: position 39,528,578 of record NC_138866.1, on the reverse strand, counting down.
TAGAGGGTGTTGTAGTAGAAAAGAACTTAACCTGGAACAGATTGGGAGACCAATAAATATAGGATATACAATGCAAAATTTTCCAGGAAAATATAAACTATACAGTATCCCCAAATATTAGTGTCCACATGTTATTTCCACAGTGTTCAGCCGGTCAAGCCTTTATTTTAACATGGGCCATCTATTTTTCCTAGTGACAGTTTCATATATGGCCACAAGGTGGCAGTCGTTACCGCAAGGTGATTTTTATTTCTGCACCAGAGAGAGAGGAACTGACTTTGGGGTTTAAAATTTGTGTGTTACAGTAGATGTCTCCAAAGCAAAGGATGATGGGAATTTTCCCTTGCCCTAGGTCTAGATGATAAAGTGGTAAGAACCAACTTAAAAGAATCAAGTGCATTTTTCTCATGCTGAGATAGAGATATACAGTTTCCATTTTGCTGTAGTTTAAGCCTTCTCTCGGATTTGCAAGGTATCAGACTCCACATATGCATAGCATTTGCTCTCTGCATCTGTCCATCTGTCAGAAATCCTCAGTCACTATCCCTATTTGCTACTGAATAACTATAAAGAACAGAAAATGTTAGTTACCATGAGAAATTAAAGCAGGTAAATGACTACTTTTCAGCTACTGGGTTTGGCAGGCCCTGGCCTCTGAAGTGAGCTACTAATCAGTGTGTTGTGCTGAACCGTAACACAGTTTAGAAGGGAGCCCAGGTGAGGCGTGGGAGCACCCCCCAGCGTCTGCAATGTGTCACTTCACTGTGAAGACGCTGGCAGAGACAGCAGTCAGTCCTCTTGCCGTCCAGCCCTGTAGAATGAGTGTCTCTGAGGCCCAGGAGAAAGGGAGCAACTTGCTGAGGATCCCTTAGGCTGGGAGTGCTGGAGACAAGGTTCATCTCTGGGTCAGGCTGACTCTGGAACCCGGCTCCGTCCACTTGGTGTCTTATACAACATTGAGGTTGTTGGTTCAGCATCTGCTTAAAGCCTCTCCTGTCTGCCCTGACTCACCTCCAACCTGCTGATACGGAAACAGCTCTGCCCTTGGAAACGGAAGACCTAAGTTCTTCCAGCTCTGTCTTCCTCTGTCTGAATGGCTTGCAACTACCTTAAAATTCCTTTGAGCCTTGAAGTTCTCATGGTTGAGATGAAAGCAGGATTGCTGTGAGGACCAAAGGCGAGAATGCAGACACACTGTTGCTACACGCGCGGCAACTCGGTGTTGTGATGACCGCCTCCTTCCCCACACAAAAAAAATGTCCTGGGCCTTCCCAGGGGCCAGCACAGACCCCACGTGGAGGTGACAGTAAACACCCACAAAGTAGGAATTTTGGAACTTCTTTTGTTCTTGACGAGAACAAAAAGATAAGCAAATTTCAAATATTAGATAATTTGTCGTTTGCTGCATAGAATTATGAGCCCATGAATTATTGCCCCTGATTTTTTCATAATAATGCTTGTTACTTGCATGTATATCATTCCACTGGCATCCTCATAAATTTCTGAAAGCATTGTAAATCCTAATAGTTTGTGAATAATTTGATAATCTGGATCAAGACTTATAAGAATGCGTATACTCTTGGATCTGTTGATTTTATTCCTGATAATCTAGCCAAAGAAAACAACGTAAAGAATAAATGTTACGCATAAAGATGTTTAATTTTCAATGCATTATTTATAAGAGGAAAATATTGGAAACAACTTCAGCCTTCAGCAATAGGAGTCTACTTAAACAATGTACTATTTGATGAAGATTTTCAGCCAGTAGAGAAATAATTGAATATTAAGTAGTTAGATCATTGTGTGTTACTGTTGGAAGCATCTAACGTGTAATATTTATTGCATGTAATTCTTACATCAGCCGTAGAAGATGGGTACAATTATTATCTTTATTTTGCCGAGTGATAAAGTGACGGAGAAGTTAAGTTACTTGCCCTAAATCTAACAGAGTAAATGGTGGAACTCAGAGATGGGAAGCCAGGAAATAGTACAGAATTTATGATGATTAAGGGCATGAATCCATATCAGGTTTCACCCAGGACAGCAATGTGGCAAACCTGGCCCCTCCTCCAAAAAAAGCCTGAAAGGAGATGATGCCAGTAGACTATCAGGGACTGTTGCGAAGGTAGTGGAATTGGGGATGATCTTTTTCTTCTTTGTTCTGTTTGTCAGTTTCTGCAATGTGCTTCTGTTTCTTTGTCCATGAGGCTGGGAGGAGTGAGGGCTTATGAAACGAGCAGGGCCCAGGGTCTGGGCTGCCGGCCTGGCGTAGGCCACCTTCCCCACTCTTTCAGGTTAAATTCACTTCACACGCCTTTCATCTTAATCAGTGACTGTTGTGCCGGCAGCCGAGCCTGCTGGCATTTATGGCCTATGATCCGGGTCTCCCCACCCCCAGCTCCCAGGGGCTCTCCTTGGCTCTCCTGGAGCCCTGGCTGAGTGCTGAGGGCCGAGACCAGGACGAACAAAGAGGCAGCAGCAGCAGGAGGGGGAGTGGCAGAGTAAACACGGGTCAGATGCTTTAGCCTTTGTTCAGAGACCCAGTTTGTTAGAGCAAAGGTTTCCATTTGGAAAACATAAGAGACACTGTGCTTGGTGCCCAAGAGCTGCCTCTGGTCGGCACGACCCCGGCCGCGTCGGATCCACGAGCCCGTTTTCGGGAGAGAACTTGCTTGCATTTGTGAGCTGCTGCCCTGGGAGGGGCGGGGGACAGATTACACAAAACCTCCTTTTACAGGGACAGAAGCCCAGTGCTCTCACCTCCCTACTGACGGGGTGTCCTCGGCTGTCACCTGCAGGGGTCGTCCGCGAAGCAGTGCACCTGGGGTTCGTGGCAGGGGCATCGCTTTCCCTAAGAAGCTGCCGCTCAGTGTCGGGCAACAAAGCAGAAATCCAGCCTTTGAAGGGCAGGGCGGCTAGGAATCTTGTGACCTAAGTGCTGTCAGCTTACACAACCGGTGCAAACTGATGTTGGTGCACTTAAACCACACTTAAAATACGTCTGAAAATCGCCTGGCAGCGTGGGTACAGGGGAACAGTCTTTTCTCTGGGTTATTGTCTCCATCGTCATATTAAATATTAGCAAAGGGGTGTACATGTGAGAGAGAGACACAGACAGAAGAGATAGGCAGCAGGATGGTCGTGTGGCCCTGGAATGCATCTTTCAGAATCTCATCAGGAGGTGACTACACTGTAGCCTTCAACAGGAGAGCTTTGAGTTCTCATCTTGACTTAGCTAATAGCCCCCTTGTCTTGAGGAAGGTCCCCTGCCTTGGATTTTTTTTTTTTCCAGATAAGCACCTCCTGTGTCCTTCTGTCACAGACCTGTTGGCAGAAATGCCTCCCAATAGGGACCCCCCACTGACTTCGTTCAGGTGGGGGTGGGAGGTGCAGTCAGCCCTGCACACCCAACGGCCCTCCAGCCCCTCCAGCTCTCGTTCCCTTTCCCGGTGTTCAGGGAGCATCTGGCAGCGACAGCTGGGCCACTTGGCCCCTGGTACAGCTTTACCCGCGATGCTCTAAATCACAGCAACATCCCGGGCAAGGGGAAGAGCCCTCTGTTAACACGTTACATAGCTGGTCGATTCTCGGAGCCTAACTGCACCAGCTTTGCAGAAGGGGTGGGTGAAGGATGAAGTAGCAGCAGCAGGTACTATTCACCGAGACCCTAGCATATTCTGGGTGCTTATATTCACTACCAGTGTCTCGACAAGTGTACAATTCGGTATTTCCATAAATAGCTGTTGAATGAAATATCTCATTTAATACTCAAAACAGTCCACGGGGGTATAGCTACTATTATCCTCATTTTAAAGATCTGGAAACTGAGGTCCAGAGAGGTTAAAGAACTTGCCCCAGATCACACAGCAAGCAAGAGTCAGTCTGTGGATTCTGAACCAGGTCGTCCAGTTTAATAATCTACGCCATTTCTAATATCGCACAAATAGAAGTATCCTCCCTCTGCAGTGTGCACAGCTGAGGAGAGTGTCATCAGGCAGGAATAAAGGCAGTTTTTCACAACATACAGTTTTGTGGCCTTTTATAAAATACCTAAGGAAAGGCCATTTCCTCTTACCTGTTTGGAACTGGGTTTCCTCCTTTCCCTGAGCAGTGAGTGCCATAAACACCCTTTGGTCTGCTTATGGGTCATTTGGTATAGTTTGCCTTTGGCTCAGATCAAAATAGAAAATGAGCCAGAACATGGTGTTTCCCAGTTGGGCATGTTCCCAACTTACTAATCATGTTCCAGCTGGGGACAGAATGCACATAGGCCGTCTCTGGGCTCTGGATTTCTGGGAAGCTGATTTAGGACCTTTGCTTCTGTCCTTGGAGGCTTCCCGGCTTCCCGACTATCTGTGACTCAATAGGGCCGTGAAAATGAATGGGAAGTAGGAGGACGCGGAGTTCTTGCTGTTCCTTTGGCTGTCTCTGCTCAGGGAGGACTGCCAGAACACTTGGTGTGACCAAAGGGCTTGAAAGGGTTGTGTTTCCCTCCGAGGTTGTTCAGCTGTAACTGACCTTGTCACTAGCTGTCACCCACACCGATGACCTAGAGATGGCCTGGACTCCCCACCTCCGTGTTTATAAGGCGGTTCGTGAATTGTGTGTCACTTCCGTTGACTTATCTGAGAGTTGCCAGGGTCAGACACGGCCCCTGTGCTTCCCGATGACTGGCGAGGCTTTGTGGCACTGAGTTTTGGTTACGGTTTTCCCTGATCGTGCCTGGGAACCTGCCAAACTATAGATACTCCCGCCTCAGCAGGGCCCTGTTTTAAGGCACTGGGCTTGAAGTGCCAGGAGTGGCTCCAGGCATGAGAATGGGGTGGGCTTTCTACCAAATAGTTTAGTGAAAAGTCAGCCAGTCCGGGATCACACTGATGGAGGGCTAGGGGGAGAAGCAGTGCTTTTAATCCTCAGTCTAGCTGGGAAGAGGAGAGTCTCACACATGGCATAGACAGTATAATGACTGTGTTTACTCCATGCTACCAAAGGAAAGGTAGCTGAAAACGAGCACTGGCCTCTGGGGGAAAATTTTACCTGCGGGCCAGTCTTTCCTCAGAAGGGCAACCAGAATGACTGTAAAACTAACAGTCTAAGTAGCAGCACCTGAGGGTGGCCTGCGGGTGTTTCCCTGGGAAGCTGGGTTGGCCTCTGCCAGGACCAACTGGGACCTTGGGGCCAGGGCCTGACGCGACACCTGTGGGTGGCTGGAGTGGGTGCCCCTTACCCTGAACCCAGAATCGTGCAGTCTAGAAACCCAACTGGTCTGGGTGAAAATCACAGACCATAATGTCTTCTCGTTTTGAAATACTTGCGTTTTCCATAATTGCTTCATCACTGGTTAGAACCCAGCTCTGCCCATCTCCACTAGGTCCCAGAACAATCCGGGGCCTCTCAGGACAGGATCAGCCCCATCTGTCACTATCAACTTAGCCGACTTGTAGTGACAGAGACTTGTCCACCAGTAGGTGAAGATCAAGGGTGTGCATTCATTTGGCAGATGTGCACAGAGTTCCTTCAGGGTGAAGGCTCGCCTCTGAGCCCTGAGGACGCAGCAGTGGACAAAGCAAGGGGGAGCCCCTTCCCTCATGGAGCCGGCGTCCTCCCGGGGAGTTCGGGGGCCTGAGCAGCCTGCTGATAACATAGAGTCTGCTGCTGACCCTGCACGGTGGGCTGGTCCTGGTAGCAGTTCTGGGATTGCTATTTAGGACAGGCTCAGAGCAGCCATCTGCTTAGAAGAGAGTCTGCGGGGCTTGTCTTGAAGCTGCATTTGCGTGTGGATTCCTGTGTGGTGCAGTGAATTGAAGACCTGATGGAGATTCCTGGGGGCAGGGATGGCGATGGGGTCTGGAGCACCACTGGGCTTGGGGCCCAAAGCAGGAGACGTCATGAAAGAGCAGCAGCCCGGCTTACTTCCCATGCTCACGGTTGCAATTGGTACAGTGTTCTTCATCCCGCTGGGAGGACTGGTCTCATTCCCTGCCCCCACCCCCCATCCCGTGCCGTCAAGACTGACTCGTGCAGGGTTCCTCTTCCAGCCTTCCACTGTCAGAGAGTACCTTGGCTCCGTCTCACCAGCAGACCGTCCCGCTCCACTGGCGGGCTCTGGCAGGCCCCGTCTTCCCTTTGGGACCACCCAGGGAGTTCCTGTTTCCTTTGAGTGCAGGCGTCCAGCTTTTAGTATATTTGCACAGCAAAAGAGCCCGCTGTATTTGGAGCTCACTCCTACCCGTTTCTTTAGAATGGTCTGTAATGATGTATTGCTTAGGTCTCACAAAGGGAGTCTTGGAACTCTTCCCAGAGTCTCAATTCCATTCTCATTGTGTATGATATTTTCAACGTTAAAATGATGTAATGTATAATTCCCAACCAAAACAAAAGAGGAGAGCCCTTCCCGCAGAACTCCTTCCCTCCCACCCATACATGTTTTCCTGCTCCTGTGCGGTGGCCGTGTGGGAAGTGTCTTCGTCTTTGTCCTTCCTCTCACTCCTCACCCCCAGGGAGCACTGACCCATAGTCTGCTTGTGAAGTGGGAACTAGCCTGTGCCCACGTCAAGCCCAGACCTTCTGCACTAGTGTGTGTCTCACCAATGGTGAAAGGAAGTTCAAGATAAGTGAGACACAACCAACAAAGTAGAGAACTGGACTTAGAGACTGGTTCAAGTTCCTCTTCTGGAAACCTGCAGAATTGAGAGCCTGCTCATAAACTTGGTTTGTCCCTCCCTACTTTGGCTTCAGGGCAGATCTGTAGCAGGAAGTTCCCTCCATGTTGCTCAGAACTTTACCTCCAAGACCTTGACCTTCACCAACAGGTCAATAGTTTAAGGAATTGAATGACTGGTGAATGTTCATCCTTTCCAGTAAAAAAGATTAAAAAAAAATAAATTTAAAAAAATTTAAATCACGTATTTGTACAATGTGATATCATTTGCCCACTACTAATATTGAGGGCAGGATAACCCTTTGTCACGGGAGGGGAGGGAGCTGTCCTGTGCGTTGTAGGATTAGCAACGTCCCCTGGCCTCTGCTCACCAGGTGCCGGTGGCACTTCCCTAGTTACGACAACCAAAAAAGTCTCCAGACATGACCAGATGCTCCCTGGGGGAAGAATCTCTCCAGTTGAAAACCACTGCCTTACATGAGTGTCTGGTGGTCCAGCCCTAGATATGGGAAGTCAAGTAGGCTAGATCACTAGCCTTTTCACAGAGGCCAAAGAAAACGTGACAGATCTTCTTTGTAAAGACATAAGCATTATCTCTGTTTTTTTCTGAGTTTGTAGACAGACAGAGCTCCTGTCTGGGGGCTCCTAACAGCTGTCCTGTCAGTGGTTGCACTGTGGCATTCGCAGGGACTGGGGCCCTGGTCTGGGAAGCGGAGGCGGAAGTAAGAGGTCTGTTGAACGTGAACAAGAGGTTATCACGCTCCCAGCAGTTCGGATAGGGCAGAGTTGTCAGAGCCTGGGACATCTAAGGAACAAAAGATTAGCTCAGTGAGCATATAGTTAAAATGGGTTATGTTAGAAAGCAAGCAATACAAATAGTGCAGCTTCTCGTGTTTTGGCATTTAATGATTCTATTTCCACTTTACCAACAAAGCACTGAATGAGTGACATTTTATGATAATCATCGTCACCACTCTGGTCTTAAAGGGGTGCCTCTCTGTGAGTCAGATTCCTATCCTGTGTGTGGTACAAATGATTGGAATTTACAAACAGAGATAAAGCTTTAAGAAATATTTCCCAACCAGTGTAGAAAAATGTGCTGGTAGCAATACAAGTTCGCTTTGGGGAAAGCAGACTTGCTGTTTTCTTTCTTTTGTTTCCATGTATGGGAATGCCATTTCAGCTTAAGATACAGATACCTTAGAGGCTATCTGCAAAACTGAGTGGTCTCTACATATTAAAAGTAGATTCTAGCCACCAGAGACATTACCTGTTAATATGTTGAATGGTAATATTGTGTCTACGTTGCATTTTTAATTCCATTCAGTAAATGTTTCCTGAGCCAGGGACATTATGTGCCAGGGACTTGAAGGCATAAGGAAGAACAAAATGTGGGCCTGCCCTTTTGTTGCTTTCAGGCAAGGGTCTTCCTAAACACAGATATGTCTTATCACTGTGTGATAGAAGACAGTCATAGCTTGGTCCCTGGGGAGGTTGGAAAGGCCTTCCATGGGAGGGGCTGTCTGAGCTGTGTTTTAAGGATGAATAGGAGCCCTACAGAGACAGAAGGAGGATGGGCCTCCCAGACAGAGGTAGTAGCAGTGCAAAGACACAGAGGCTTAAAATTGTATGATGTGCCCAGGAACCCCCAAATAACTTGATGTAACAGGATTGCAGGAGAGGAAATATGGGGAGGAAAGAAGACATCCTTTGCTGAAGAGTTTAGACTCAATCATGAGGTGAAAGGAACTGGCAGGGAGCAACCTAAGCTTTGCATTTGGGGAGGGCTCCAGGTGGCTGTCTGCAGAGGGAGGAGACTTGGGGGCGGGGGGGCAGCCCTGGTAAGGCTGTTGAACCACTGGCCTCCTGAGCCTTCCTGCTTCAAGGCAGCAGTCACAGGAATGGAGTCAAGGAAACACATAGGAGGTGGAATTGATAGGACTTTTTAGAGTAAAAGAGCGAGAGGAATGGCCAGGGTTCTGACCAGTTGGGAGCCTGAGGGAACGGAATAAACGTTTTGGGTTCTTTTGTTGTGTTTTTGTTTTGCAGAAAATCCAGTGGTAAGATGTCGCTCAGAAACACTGTTCAGATGGGGAGTAGATTTTAGTGTCATCAGTATCCACTTGGCATAGTAGAAACGATCATTTAAAATATGTCAGTAGGTGTTTATAGAAGGAGAAGAGAGGAAGGCTGAAGAGGGATTTCTAAGTAAGGGTGGCTAAAGGTAGGGGGAAAAGAGAAGAATCAGGAGGAAGTGGTTTCTTAGGAGGAGCCATCAAGTGCCGAGATGAAGTCCGTTCACCAAGGGATTCAGAGCTACCCACTGGATCTGGGATATGGTTGCTGGTGTGGCCATCTTAGTCACCATTCTCATCCTTGGGGTCTGAAGGGCCCATCGAACTTCATTTCACCAGCTAAAGCTTCTCGACGAAGGTAACACAGTGTCCTCTCCCCTGGGTAAACGTTTTCATCTATTTCTGATTACTTTGCCCCTCATCTTATTAGAGCTATGTCTCTTTTACTTGGGTCTCCCTGCCTTTATAGTAAGGTCTGCATCTTTCTTCCTCAGTGGACAGTGGAGATCCGTATTTTGCACACGTTGCAAAAAGGATCTGGGGAGAGATTGTAGGGGATCTCATTCCCCAGCCAGAGGGCCAGAGAAGAATGATGTTGTGTCTAAACTGGAAGTCTCAAACTCAAAATAGCACATGGAAGGCACATTCCAGACAGAAATTTCAGCAAGCATGCAGCACCATAGAGCAGAGGAAGGAACAGACTCTCAGCCAGTGGATTTCCAGGCGTCATCTTGAGGCAGATATGGAATATTCTTGGCCCGATTTGATACTTCCCTAATTGGCAAAATGTTTAATCAGAAAGCTATAACCCAGAATCTCCTCCCATGAGGAAGAAATGTCTAGTTGATCCACAGATCAAAGGGAGACATGAAATCTTCTTTAAAAAGTTGCGAAGTTTAGGAACCTCTGTCATGAAAAAGAATCTAAAGTGAAATGGCATAACGGAATTTTTACTCTTTATTCTGTAGCCCTGTACAAACTAAATCCATAAATATCTTCAATAGACTTGTTCCTATTTGATGCTGAAACCAAAATCTTTATAAAAAGAATGTACTGTGTGAAATAATGATTTAAAGGAATCCTATCCTGCATACCTTTAAGTGACCAAACCTTTTTTTTTTTTTTTTAAGTGAATAATCACCTAAGGTATCTTCTTTGGGAATCTACATTCAGAATTAAAACACCATGTCCAGTTCGTAATAATCTGCTTTCAGAGATGCCTGTTTTTCCAGGCTAATAAAAATGATCTTTATCATAAGTCAGTGACTAGACTGTTAATACCACGTCTCTTATTCTCATTAACGTAAGCAGAAGTCCAGCTAATTGTAGGACTTCATAGAAATGGCATGGGGAATAGTATGCAACTGTTAAAAAAAAATCATGGTTTTGATGACTAAGTACATCAGGAAATATTATGTAATGTAAGTGCAAAAGGAAGGGTATGTTTTTTTGTTTTCTCTTTTTCTGTTCTTTAAACATGCTATAAAGTGTTAAGTATAATTAGGACATAAGGGGGAAATCAAATGTAGTTAAAATTACTTTGTAAATATGTGCTCTAAAATCTGCAGTTCTTTGGATGCTAAAAGCCATAAATAGTTTTGTTTCTCCTTGTATTTAGACTTCTCTCTCTGGGTGTCAGGATTACAGGTGATTTTATTTTCTCCATTTTCCATGTATTTACTTTGTAATTACATTTGAACGAAGAACATGTAATTACTTTTATAAACAGAAAAACCAAAGAATCAGGAGGAAGTGGTTTCTTAGGAGGAGCCATCAAGTGCCAAGATGAAGTCCGTTCACCAAGGGATTCAAAGCTATCCACTGGATCTGGGATATATTATAAATAAAGGGAAATGAAATGGTGTCAAGCAGACCTGCCTCTCTTGAACTCTTTCACAAACTGTTTTGACGGTGGGCGAGGCACTTCACTTCTTTGCACTTGACTTCCACAAACTGGCCGGGTAAAACTAGTCTTGGCAGTTTGTTCCAACTTTTCTAATCTAATTTAAATTTTATCAGGAAACAAAAATGGTCTCCTGCTATGTTAGTTCCTCAAGGGTTTATTAAACCTTACCATAGTGCAGGCACCAGGGGCGGTGGTACTAGAGATGCATCATTTGGCATCTGGGCTCTGCCTTAAAAGGTTTCAGGCCCTCCAGAGAAAACACGACCAAGTGCACAAAGCCAGCCCAGCCAGCCCAGTGATACTGGGCAGGATGTGTGTGGACCAGAGACGCCAAAGGAGGCTCCACCAGGAAGGGAGGACTTGTGCTCCAACTTTGCTATATCCCTGATCATATGTTTGCTGCTTATTTATGCTTTAAAAAAACATCCTGGCCCAGATGTTTCACAGGATGTTGACCTGCAGGTTCGATTGCCTCGTTTCCCTCATCTGGTACATATGCCAATAAGCCTTGTCGAGTTTCATTATAAGAGAGGACCATAACGTATCCAGTTTGCCAGGAGAACACTTGGTCTTTGGAAAGAACTGTGTGTCCCTCCAGGTTTAAAATGCAAGCTCCTAAGGGCTTGTTATATTGGAGACATATTTCACCTTCCCAAAGACTAGTTTCTGAGCTCAGATAGGATGTACCATGCCTGTGGGCTTGACAGAAGAGTTGCTGGGTGATTGAATTAACTTCTCATATCTTCTGGGCTGAGCAAAATGATAAATTAAAAACAAAACAAACAAACCAAAAAAAAGCCATTCGATTCCCTCTCCTTGTTTCTTCCTTGAAGACTTTGTAATCAGTCTTAATGTGGTTAAGTTCAAGTTGTTTCCAGTTCAGGCATGGTGCAATCAGATTTCCTCACGGGGGTGCTTTTCTGCTGTCACCTCTTTGACGTCAGTAACGGTTTCCTGTTGATTTGAACTCCCTATTCACCCTGTAGATGACTTTGTCAGAGAAAAATTATAAAACAGAGGCACTTATGAGAAATACAACACAATGCTGTCTATTACTGGAGATTTCCTTTTCTTTGTCCACAGCCGGTCAATAGCACTCCACAGCTTTTGATACAGGGTTGATGTGTTACTCATTTAGAAGTAATTCCAAAGCAATTCTTAGAACTTGGGTAAGGAAGTATTGATGTGGCTCCCAGCTTAACATTGCCTTAAGGCAATAACTAAATTAGTCATTAACTTTAAATGTTATTTCTATTCTTTGTCTTATTTCCAAAAGGTAACCTGCATCCTCACTGTAAATACATCTTTTTTTTTTTTAATTATTATTTATTTATTTATTTATTTATTTGGCTGTGTTGGGTCTTCGTTTCTGCGCGAGGGCTTCCTCTAGCTGCGGCAAGCGGGGGCCACTCCTCATCGCGGTGCGCGGGCCTCTCACCATCGTGGCCTCCCTTGTTGTGGATCACAGGCTCCAGACGCACAGGCTCAGTAGTTGTGGCTCACGGGCCCAGTTGCTCCGCGGCATGTGGGATCTTCCCAGACCAGGGCTCGAACCTGTGTCCCCAGCGTTAGCAGGCAGACTCTCAACCACCGCGCCACCAGGGAAGCCCCTGTAAATACATCTTTAAATGAGATTTACATGTGTCAATGGCAGTGACCATGGATTCTTGGTTTAAACAGAAAAATCTTTCTCAGTCTGTTTATAAGAACAAATCGACTTTGTAGAAGGGGAGAATAGCTACTATAAGCAGTCTCGTTTACCATAGTGTTTGCAGTTCATAGGGGAGCACATTTGCCTTGCAATAATAATTATGATTATTATAAAGCTTTTAAAAGAGAGAATATGAATTATTATCTAATATTAGAAAAATGAGAAAACTTATTTGGTTAATGTGTCTTGGCTTATCAAATCTAGTTTCGTGACCCCTTGTTAAATAGTCACGTCCAAGAAAGAGAAGTTCTCTTTATCAGGTCAGGGCCATGACTGTACAGTATCAGGAAGTGCTCCTGCAACCCAGCAGCTGCCCTGGGGTCCTCCTGACTCCCTGATCCCTCGAGACTCCTGTCCTGAACTGGGGGTCGGGGAGCCGCTGCTGTAGCGGTTGCGGCTGCCGTCTCGCTCCTGTGTACGCGCCAGGCCGAGTGCCCCGTGAGTGGGGCACCATCTCCACACCCACGGCAGGCGGCTCCCTGTCTGGTTCACTGTAGCCCCCACGCCAGGGGCCAGAGCCCCAGGAGCAGACGGCCCCGGCAGCTGCAGCCTAGCGCAGGTGGCAAGGAGGAGGAGGAGAATACTGGCACTAATAGTTGCTAACATTCATCACGCACGTACCATGTGCCACATAACTGTTTGAAATTCTAAGCTTAAATCATTTCATCCTCGAACACCTGTGAGTTCAATCACCTTATCCCCATTTTGCCGATGAGAGTTTTGAGAGCGAAAAAATAAATAGAGCACAGCTGGAACTGCTTTGGCATCTCGGGCTTCCTGACTCCTGACCCCTACACTGTGCATCCTCTTAGCTACACCAGGGACTTCCGTGCTGGGCACAAGGTCTCCCAGATGTAGCTGTGGTCCTCTTTGTGTGATGTAGTGATAACAATATAGTCTATTTGTTGCGATCCCTTTCTGGGTCTGGTGCTGTGCCAGGCACTCGGCTTCTGGTTTAATCCTCACACGATCAGTGTCGTTAGAGGTGTTATTACCCTAGATTTATAAATCAGGAAACCTCCTGCCCCTTAAAAATTGGTGAATGTTTCAGTTACAATTCTCCTGGTAGCAAATACTGGAAAAACACTTAACTAGAGTCATGCAAAAAGGGAGAAGTGAAAATAAAGAATCAGAGGTACAATGGTGTCTCATGGAACCCAAGGGCACACAATGGCCAGGTCTCTCTGGGGACCTGAAACTGGAAGGGTGTGAGGGACCCAGGTAGTTTCCTTCTCGGCCCGTTCACGCTTTCTTATTTTTGCCCCATTCTTCTCCTCCATCTGTCCATCCCGGCGTTCACTGCTCTGGTATACCGAGACATCTCATGTGTTCACACCACAGAGGCGGCCGCCTCAGCTCCCTAATTCACGTTTCCTCAGTTCTTGCACACAGCACAGCCTACATGAACAGCTGTCTATATCAGTTCCAGTTTTCTGGGAAGGGGACTGGAGCAGGAGGCAGGGAGCAGCTTGGTCCAACTTGCTGTGTGCAGAATGTCCAGCACTTACCCATGTGACGGTGCCAGGGCAGGTCTCTGAGGAAGGAAGGGCTCAATGGGCTGAGCAGACACCTCTGAAGGTGTCTGGCACACGGGCCCTAAGGGGTCTCATCCCTGGCCCGTGGTCACTCTGCACTCACCCTCCTTAGGTGACGTCACCTTGCCACAGGTACCATAGCACTTCTATCTATACTGGTGTTTTCTCTCTAACTTCTCCTCATGCAATTGCGCATCAGTTTTACCTCCCAAAAAACAGTCCTTAGGAGGGGCTTTAGGGAATGCACGCTGCTTATACTGTCAGCCACTTTCAGGTCGGAAGATATTTTTATCCCCTTTGGCCTGGGGAAGCAACATCCCTGAACTGACAGTAGCCAGGGGCAGACTTGGCCCAGGCTGCAGCCGGTCAATGGGACCAGGCACGTGATGACAGGAATTCTATTACTAACCAGGCACCAGCTCCTTGGCCTCCTGTAACTCACACTGGGCTGGGCTGGGCTGGGCTGGGCTGAGTGGGACAAAGGGATTTCTGAGTTGCTTTTATTCCCCCAGGTGTTCCTCATCCCATGTTAATGACTTACATTTGTGGTTGGTTGAATCAGGAACAAAAGAGAGGAGCAAAGGACAGACAAAGGGCTGGGCCACTTGGCTTTAGAACTGAGGTTAAGCCAGTCTGCGGGACCTTAGATTTGTTACTGTGCAGATCAGGGCAAGATTTCCCCCTCGAGGAGCCAGAGGCCTCGGGGAAAGCCATGCAGGTGTCCAGGCTCAGCATCTAGGAAATTGGATTTTAGAAAAACTGGAATGCTATCTACACAGGCTTAAATACAGAAACAGCCGTCTGCCCTCACTGCCCAAGGTGGGATTTGGAAACTCTTCGCTGCCCCAGAAACGACTCGTGGCAGCCTTAATCCACCGTGCAGTGAGAGCCTCCCTAAATGCGTGGATCCCAGCAGATACTTCCTCTGGTTGCTTCCCAGTTGGGTTTCTTCAGCATGACTTAGTGTTTGTCAAGTCATCAGTGAGACTAGGTCCTAAGCAGCACAGATCGTGGAGTCGTAGGCAGGAGGTGATCTTCTGCCTCCTTGCTTCATCGCTGCTTTGTAAAGGGCATTTGTTCAATGTGAAAGGTTTCCAGCTTGATGGCATTCATGCCATAGGAGTAAAATTCAGCTGGAGTCATTGGTTTTTGTAGCTGATGTTTATTCTTTGTGGCAGGTTCCAACACTACTGCAGTCTTTTTCAAGCCTAGCCCTTAAAAAGCATAGCTGCCACCTGCTTTAGCCCAGACACTGGGCCTGTAATTATGGCAGAGGCCGATAGTGAATGACCTTGTGTATTCATAGGACCAAGGCCCTGTTCTCAGCTGTGGGTGACCTGCGGATAGGGTGAAGGGAAGCTTCCTAACTAGCCTTGGCTTTCTGTACCAGCACTTGATCATGAAAGCAGCCTCAGCACCTGGGGAACATCCCCCTTTGCACTCACGACACCCTGCCTCACACCTGACACCAGCTGTTCATTCACCTTGATTCCTGCCCCCTCCATCCCACTCCATCCTGACTCGCGCTTCCCCATCCTTCAAGGCTGGTGAATCGGCTCCTCTTCGAAGCTTTCCCCCAACCCCACCCCAGCCTCCAGGCTGCTCCGGTGTCCCTGCTCTGTTTCTGCATGATGCCCCCTGTGCCCCTGTACTGTGCTTAGCACACTGGGCTGATGTGCTCCAGCTACGAGAGCTTCCTGAGAGCAGGCCTGGGCTCCCGTTCATTTTATGGTACTTGGTCCCCACCCAGGGCCTGGCATAGTGTGTGCTCAGTAAATGTGTATTCCTCCTTGTGGAGACCCTTAAAGCAAGCATAAAAGGCCTCTGAGGGGACCTCCCTGGTGGTGCAGTGGTTCGGTCACGGGTTCGAGCCCTGGTCCAGGAAGATCCCACATGCCGCGGAGCAGCTAGGCCCGTGCGCCACAACTACTGAGCCTGCGCTCTAGAGCCCACGAGCCACAACTACTGAGCCCGCACACTAGAGCCCCTGCTCCACAACAAGAGAAGCCACCACGATGAGGAGCCCCTGCACCGCAACTAGGGAGGGCCTGCGCACAGCAAGGAGGACCCAACGCAGCCAAAAATAAATAAATAAATAGAGTAGTATTTTTTAAAAAAAAAAGTCTTTGAAAGACTCAGTAGACTCTATGAAGCCTGTGTACCAGAACTCAGACCCTCTCCTCTCAGTGGAGCCCTGGCACCCAAACCAGAGCCTACTGAGTCTCATTTTGGATGTGTTTCCAACAAGCCTGATGGCCTGGTTATATCAGGCATCAGAATGGCTATTAAGGGAGAGGGTGATTATTAGGGGCCCTGAATAATGGGCCGCCAGGGATGTGAAGACCCCTCTTTCTGTAGCTGCTTTCCTAATCCCACCTCCCACTGCCTAAGTACCTGCTCTAAGACAGTCTCAGAATTGCACTTTTCCAGTCTCTCATCTTTCAGATGAAAATTAGGGAAATATGGAGGAAGCCATATGTGACTTTGCTTTGTTTCTAATTATAAGAATAATGCACACTCATCATAGAAACCTTCAGAGGGAATTTCCTGGCGGTCCAGTGGTTAGGACTACACGCTTTCACTGCCGAGGGCCCGGGTTCAGTCTCTGGTCGGGGAACTAAGATCCTACAAGCTGCACCGTGTGGCCAAAAAAAATTTTTTTAATAAAAAAAACTTTTTTAAAAAGAAACCTTCAGAGATACTGAAAAGTATAAAGAAGAGATAAATGACATACCAGATCTCACAACTGAAAGCTGACTTGTCATACATAGGTATTTTTTTGTCTTTTCTGTGCATATCTGCATCTTTGGCTATAACTGAAATAATTCTGCACATTCATGTGTATGATCTTTTTTTTTTTTCTAACAGAAAACATCTTCACCATTATAGCCACCACCAGCAGCCGCTACTGTTTATTGCACACTTTCTAGAAGCCCCACCTGAGGACATGTTTAATGAAAGTTTATTGCTGAGGATGGCTTCTCACTAACCCCCACTATGAGTGAATCTTTGCTAAAAGCTGGATATTTTTGTCATTTATCTCCACCTCTACAAAAGAAATCGTGGAGAAATTGCTACCAAATTTGAACTGCCTCAGCAGCAAACATTTTAAAATAGACTGAACAGAATTCTATGTAAACAGAAGGTCTCTTCACAGCAAACACATTTTGCTGGCTGATAAACATGCTTTTGTTTTTCTACCTTGTGACATTATTGTAGGTCTTTGGTAAGATGGACTATTACTTTTCATTAAAGTGTCCTTGTATCTCCTGGCTCGTTTTCCCTTCCTGCATGCTTAAAGAGTTGAGTGTAGCCCGAGGGCTGGGAGCTGTACCCTCTGTTCTAGGTGGTGCCAGACAGGAAGTTAGAAATGAGACTCTGGGTGAAAAACAAAAGCATATTTTCGCAGTTCTAAAGCTTATGACCTCTTGCTGTGCGTGCCAGGTGTGCGCGCCTCCCAGGAACCCGTGCACTAACTGAGAATCTGCCGCCAGGGCAGGTGGTGGGGCTGAGACAGAGGAGCATGACTGAGGAGGGAAGGCAGTATGTCCTTGCCCAGGTCTGGAATTTAGCCCAGGGTCTGGCTTTTCAGACTTGAGATTATGAGAATTATTTTAGGGGGGAACTAGGAATGGACGCAGTTTCCCTTGGAATGCCCTCATCTTGATGCCTACTGTCTCAGATGTTCTTGCTAACCCCCGCTGATTTCCAGCAGCCTAGGGAGTAGCCACTTAACCTACTGACCCAGTTCTAGTAACCAGGTATTTCGAGCTATTGGAATTCATGTGACTGCCAGTCACAGCCATGCAAAGGTGAACAGGCCAGATGACAAAAATGTATCAGATGGACCTTCTTGCTGAGGGATGGTTTGAGGCGGCTTTACCACCTGGGGATTCATCCAGGCCCCTGAGGCCCCTCCAAATGAACACAGCGTCGGCATAACAATTTCTCACTCGGATGCAGCTCTTAGACCCGTCTCTATCACATGCTTACCCTCTGCCCCGCCCACTGCTAACCTGCTCCTTCCACCCGAGCCCTCCCCATACAGAAAATAGGGAACCCCATTGCTCATCCAAGCTCGTCCCACCCAACTCGGCCTCTCCCCCTGGTCAGTCACACTCAAATGAAGGCCATTAGCTTAGTCAGACGGCTTGATATATTTAGTATTCTGTTGGCTTATACTGGTCAACCTGAAGAGTTGTTTTATTGATGTTTGGTTTTTGGTTTTGTGTGCGTGAGTCTTGCCATTCCATCTCCACTCTTAAATTCTTGCTTCTCATTAGCAGAAAGAGATGTTTCATAGACCCAGAGGATTTTTTTTTTCCTTCTAATTAAGGTTTGTCTTAAAATTGGGAATAGGAGGTCATAAGTTGTAGTGTCTTCTGATTGGGAAGGGCCTGATTAAACCATGATTAAACCAGTGATGGATCAGGAGGTGAACAACAGCATACACAATCTGTGCCCACCATTCCGCTGTGAATGCATGCCAATACCAAGCAGAGCTGGCAGCACCTGAAACCACAAACGAGGATGGCTTCTGTGTGCGTGTGCACATCCTTTGTGAATTGGTAAAATACCAGCTTCCTTACGAAATGACCTCCCTCCCTCCCACCCCCCAGAAGGATGACCACTGGCCCTGATTGCACTCATTCAGAGGGTCTCAGCTCCCACATCACTTGCTCAGAGAGACCTCCCCTGACCCCCCAAGCAGATGACACAATATCATTGCTTCCTCCACTTTTCCTTCACAGCATTTACCAGAATTTGTAAATTTGCCTGTTTATGTGACTTTGTGGCTTTTTTAAAGTAATGTGTATCTCCCACACTAGACTCTCTATGGATAGAGACTGTGTCTGTTTTGTGCCTGTTTTACTCTCTGTTGGGTCCCCATCACCTAATTCAGCACTGGCTAACTTGGGAGTCCATAAATGCTAATGAGAGGGAATGAGGAAGTCCATTGATCTCAGAGGTTCCTGAGGCAAAGCGTTTTATGCTGTCCATCTTGGAGAATCACTTTTTAATGGAGACTTGTACACTTCTTCCATTAAGCGGTGTTACTTTCCATAGCACTTTATTCATAACACTTGCACAGTACTTAGTCCGTTGACCGCAACAGTGACTTTTATGAGCCCATTTCACCTGCTGGGTTAGAGTTCCTTCCAGATGGAGACGGCATCTCACTTGACTTTAAGTTCCCTTTTCTGATTCAGGAACCTTCTGAGGGGCCAAATGGAATTTCTAACATTGAGGCAACTCTGAGGCTGTCATTAGACTGTTGTCTGGCTGATTTGTCAAAAATGTTTTCCTTTCTCTGTGATTATTCTCCGCCCAGGTGTGAGGACCTATCAGATGTCCCTTACTTGCTGTGATTAACCCTACATGTTCCAGACAAAAAGGCAT
Organism: Balaenoptera borealis; assembly: GCF_965194805.1. Classification (NCBI taxonomy): domain Eukaryota; kingdom Metazoa; phylum Chordata; class Mammalia; order Artiodactyla; family Balaenopteridae; genus Balaenoptera; species Balaenoptera borealis. Next base: position 39,509,290 of record NC_138866.1, on the reverse strand, counting down.
GCACTTTTTGATTTATGCTTCTCTCTTCCAGTTTGTAAAACTCAATGATTCTGGTAGAGATAACATCATCATCCTCACCTTACTAATGTTGAACATCCGAAAAAAGTTAAATTCAAGGTTACATAGTGTTTAAAGTGCAGAACTAAAACTAGAACCAAAGCCTTCTCTACTTTTTATTTAATGCAGAAATTCAAGGTTGTGTGGAATTACTTAAAGGAGATCCAGGTGTTACTAACACCACCTAGCCCCCATCCCCACCATCCCCACCATCCCAAGGATTTAATCCACCAGACCCTCCTGCTTTGCCCTGACCCGCTGTCAGGATGTTCCATTGAGTACCTCCATTTAACAACCTCTTCTCCCCACGCCGGAGCCCAAGGTCATGTGATGCTGACTGAATTCTAGGCTAATGGCTACACCACGTTGGATCCTCTTTTGTCTCTTTTGTGTTTGTACCCAGGATCGTCTGTTTTTTGTGATGGAGTTTGTGAACGGGGGCGACTTGATGTTTCATATTCAGAAGTCACGTCGTTTTGATGAGGCACGAGCTCGTTTCTATGCTGCAGAAATCATTTCGGCGCTTATGTTCCTACACGACAAAGGCATCATCTATAGGTGAGTTTTGGTTGCTGGTAGCCCCTCTCATAATTCATCCCTGGTTCATTCCCCTGTTCAACCCATTCTTCCATGTCTCATGATGAACAATTGAAATGTTTTTGGAATTAAATTCACAAATCTTTGTGTGTCCATTAGAATAAATGAGTAACACAGCGATGAACAATGCCTGCAAAGTAAAACTTGCCCCCGTGTGGTATTCGTAAAATAGGCTTGAGAGTCTCAGAAGAGACTGTTCATGAACTTGTTCAGCTGGAGTTTTCTAAGGCCAAACCCCGCCAAGGGCTGAAAATGTTGCTGCTCTCTTTTTTCTGTTTTAAACTTGAGAGTGATTCGTTCCATTTTCAGAATCCATGCCTAAACTGCAGAGCGTGGATGCTTCTTGCCCTAAATTGCTGTGATTAGGAATCACAGTCCGATGAGCTTGCGGCTCACCAGTCCAGGAGCCAAGAGGTGACCCATTGATGAGCAGTGTCCTCCAGCTCGATGACACCTATCACTTGAAGCCCCCTCCCAAATACTGTTTGATTCCACTTCATGACACACAATCTTTTGATCGTAATATATCATACTTTAAATGGGCTTGAAATCTGGTTGATGTTGTTAGATCTCAGAGCTCAGGGGAGATCAAATTAAACTTGAGTCAGACACAAAGCTGGGGAAGGTGGGAAATGTAATAGTGAGTGTTAGATAATTTTTATTCTTACATTTCCCTTTTTTTCCCCTGTTGACAACGTCATCCTGCTCTTTACATCACATTATGACTTAGTTGCCACATATACTCCTTTTTTCTTCCCCTCTTGAGAAGCAATTGTTTCCTTCCCTTGAGAAAAATTCTGTCTCATATTAGGCACATGAATGTTGAAGTAAAGAATTTCCTGAATGTTTATTAGCTAGCTGAAGGCTGTTCCTTTCGTGAGCTCATGACCGCATGAACATCATTATTAAAGTGTGAGAGAGCTTTAAAAACTGAATATTCTTAAGTACCCTGGGAGAAAAAAGTAGGAAAAGAGAAGTGAGACCAGTAAAGAATGCAGTAGGACTGGTCGATGGTGCCAGAAAGAAGTGGAAAAACAAGAAGGTAGAGCAGGCACTGTGCAGAAATGTTTTCTAGTGAATTTGCAGTGCAGAGCACGAAACCTCAAGTAGACACAGCTCTTCTGTCACAGCCCCCGCTGTGAAGTAGAAGAGGGGGTACAGCACGGGGAGCCAGGCTGGATAACCAGCAGTGGGGTAGTCCCTTGAAGGTCATAAGGAATCTCCGCTCATTCCTAAGTCGTGAGGCGGCCCCAGGTCACTTTGGATGGCCTGTGCTTTGAGCTTTCTCAACCAGGACATGATGTTCTCCTGGTGGCTCCAGCAGGGCATTTCTCCTGTCTCAGCCCTCCGCCCAGCGCATGATTGGTGGTGGTTGCTGACATGATCTCTGGTGGTGGAGGGAGTTCTAGGTCCTTCCTGGTGGTGGTATCAAACTCTGGGCTGTGTGTTCCACGTTTGTTCTCCTCTCCTTGCTGTAGCTACCCATCTCTGCTCTGTTTAGCCCAGGGAGAGCCTTCCCCACATTTAATTTTTAAGAATAATCACTTCCCTACTTGACAGGGACTTGTGTTGTAAATTTAAAAAGATTAACAATGGCAACAAGAGCTAAACGGAGTACTTGTTACAGGCCCAGTACTTGACCTGAATTTCTCCCTTAATCCTCCCAACAATGGTATTATATAATAATAATATTACTTGTGTTACTTAGATGAATTACTAATCTTCAAATGAGTTAATAACCAGACTGTTAACTGGTAGTGAAGCCAGAATTCAAATTATGTTTTTAACCACTGGGCTATACTGTCTCCTCAGGAGAGACTTGAAGGCTTAGAGTACAACCTTAAAGTAAATTGTCACGTAAACCCATTGAAGAGTGGGTTTCTTACTCCCCTTTTGGTGATAGGGCGACTTTGATTTGTGAAAATGAGGCAGAGTGGGTGTCTTAGCCCATTCAGGCTGCTGTAACAAAATAGCACAGATTAGGTGGCTTATAAACCACAGAAATTTATTTCTCATAGTTCTGGAGACTAGAAGTCCAAGATCAAAGAACCAGCATGGTCATGTTTGGTGACGGCCCTCTTCCTGGCTCCTAGCTGGTACCTTCTCACTGTGACCTCACGTGGTGGAAGGGGCCAGGGATCTCTTTGGAACCCCTTTTATAAGGCACTATCCCTATTCATCAGGGCCCCACCCTCATGACCTAAGCACCTCTCAAAGGCCCTACCTACTAATACCATCACCCTTTGAGGGCTAGGATTTCAACATAATGTGGGGGAGGGAGGGCACAAACTAGCAGTGGGGAAAAGCAGTAAGGCCTAAATCGTTTTCTTGAATACTCAGACTTTTCATAAGCACTGTATTACCTTGATGCAAGGCACATACTAGATGACCTGTGTGGGATGTGACTGCCTCTCCATCTCCCTGTTTCATTTGTTTTGAAATATGGAGGATGGACATTGTAGCCTGATGTGGTTTCTGGTGAAGCAGTATCAGCCCACATCTTGAGAAATTTTATTTCAGTTCTTGGTATCGCGGTTCAAATCTGAGAATTTAATTCACTCTTTGACTTGAATTCCATGTGCAGGCTCTAACTGATATGGTTGACTTTGAAGGGAACACATTTAATTAGGATAGATTCCAATGCTATTTTTATCCTGTGGATTTATTTCACGGGATAATTTAATTTCATTCAGGGTACTGGCCTGAGAGCAGAGTCTTAAGGATAAGCCTTTGAAAACCAAGTCCTTGTAATTCACAGAGAGCAAAGGGCACATTTGGGTCACAGAGGGTGTGAATTTGATCCAGAGAGCACAGTGAGAAATGTGGGAGCATAGGACAGCCTTGTTTATCATACATGTCCTGGGATGGCCTTTATCAGAGCTAAAAAGATGAATGATGCCTGAATGATGCCTCTGATCTCTCCAAATAGAACTGTTGTTGTTTGGCTGTTTTATGTTTTTGTTTTTTTCTGGGGGAGGTGTTTCTTTTGCAGCAAGTTACAAAGATAGTACCATTTGCAAGTCATCATCAAATGGGACTTTAGAAGGTAGTGCCTTATGCCCTTCTTCTGTCTCTCAGCAGACTGTGCCTTGTGTGAGAGGAGACAGGCCAGTTACATTCAAGCGCTTTTCCACTTGTGTTCTGACCCTGATTCTCAGATATGTTCACTTGCGTTCCATGGAGGAACAGAAGCCCAGCTCTTGGGAGCTACAGCAAGAAAAGAGTTTGCCCCTTTGCCTTTGGTTAGAAGGTCTGGAGCCTTGCTGTGGCCCACAGACCAAGAAAAGAGAGGGCTGCGAAGTAAGCAGTCAATCAGTCGCTTTGCTAAGGGAAAAAAAGACTATTCATTCCTTTGTCTGGGGCTTATTGGCTGACTGGAATCCCAGACAGTGCTCATGAATAATTTACATGGGCACTGACTTTTTTCCAGAGTCAAGCCCTACAGAAATGGGGAAAACAAAGAGGCACGCATCCCATTTACCTGCCTGCCAGCATTATGGGCACCGTTTTCTATCGTGTTTCAAAAACTGTGTTAGAGGAGAACTCAGACATCATTTGACATGTCAACCCCTAACTCCCAAAGCCGGCCAGCACACGTTGGATTTGCTGTTTCTGACAAAGCATGGAATGTATCTAAAATAGGTTGAGTGAGGAAGAATTTATAGAAGAGCCCAGTTTAAGTTTTGATTCCTCCTTCCCAGGTTATACTTGAACACAGCACATTTCAACGTACACTTTTCAACTCATGCGTCTGACTGCTTTGTGCCCTGTGCAGTTCTCATTATGCGGGCTGCATGGATATCAATGGTAATTTGCCATCCCATCGTCCAGATGTGGAACTGGCCACAGAGGCTGACTGCCAGACCTGACATATTGTTTTGTACTCATATACTTACACAGTACATTAACTTTTAAAGGAAATCACTTTTGATTTCTTCTCAAATTAGAGAACAATCACTACCTAATTTGACTTTTTTTTCATAAGTTCAGAATTTGGAAATATTAGCGATCTCCCTGCCAGATGAGATCTATCAAGCTAGTCTCTGAGCACAGCTGTGAGACATTGCATCTGCATGAATACACCAACCTCTATATCATCTGACTCTTGTTTCTCAAAGATACCATAAGGGACCGTCAGGTTCCTTGCTGACTCCACATACCTGTGTGATCTGAAGTTAGCTGAGTATCATTTTGCTCAGAGAGGCCATGCTGAGAGAGGCCACCTCTGTGAGCATTGCTTTCATGTTTAAGAATTCACAAGTCAGGACTTCCCTGGTGGTCCAGTGGCTAAGACTTTGCTTTCCAACGCAGGAGGTGAGGGTTTGACCCCTGGTCAGGGAGCAAAGATCCCAAATGCCTCACAGCCAGAAAACCAAAACATAAAACAGAAGCAATATTGTAACAAATTCAATAAAGACTTAAAAAATGGTCCACATCAAAAAAAATCTTTAAAAAAAAAAAAAAAGAATTCACAAGTCACCTGTTCCCAAATCAACTTGTGTGTTGGGTCCGTGGTGAATATCATGTGCTTGAGTCATTGTTCTCTGATATCTAGCTCTTCCCCCTCTTGAAAATTGTGGCAACACCTGTCTGATTCTCATTTCCTGGGACGTTTCTTACTCCTAAGTATTTATCAGCAGACTTTCAGAGTCCTCAGATGTCTTTCATTTGAGCCTGGAATTCTGGACTCCTATCTACAGTGGAATTCGATTCTATATTTGTATTTATTCTACTCACTCTAGCGAGAAAGGTGGTCTATTTAGATAAAGTTGAAAGTCAAATTTAGGAGCTCTGTTTTCCCTTTGCCATGTGATAACATCATTCTTTCTGCTCCAAGAAGTAGGTCTACTCTTTCTTGATCTGCGTGCTACAAAGACAGCCACAAATTGTTGTGTTTTTATCTTCATATAGTCCTTGTTTTTTCAGGATGTGCTAGCCGTGGGATTTTCAATACATTAGTAACTTTCACTTCGGATTTTGGCTGTGAGCTCTTACTCAGGACTATTACTGGAGCTCCAAACTTTTTAGTCATATTCCTGCCTTCTCTCTTCTTAGCTTATCATGCATGTTCTGCCAGATGATGGGCTCATTCGGTGCCTGCTCGTCCGTCACCAGAAAGTGACTTCAATCCCTAACTCCTGAGATCTTTTTTCAAAGGTGTGATGGGGAGCTCTGAGGATTTCCAGCTTACTAAAATAGCTTGACATGTCCCCCAAATGAAACTCATCATCCCCTATTCTCCTCCCTTGCACAGCATTTGGGGACCTTTGACAAGAATTTATTGAGCATTGACTCTCTGCCAAGGATGTGGATACAGTGATGAGCAAATACAAAACTGCTGCCTTGTGGAGAGTATGGTCTAGTGAGGGAGAAAGACATCAATCACATAATCATACTAATAGAAAATCACAACTGTGACCAGTGCTGTGAAGAAGAGGAATGCATTGCAATGAATGAGAACCTCTCATAGGGTGATTCAATCTGGTCAAGGAAAGGTGGAAGATTTTCCTAAGGAAGTGACTCATGAGCTGAGGTAACTAGTAAAGAGTGAAGGAAAGAGCATTCAAGACAGAAGGAATAGCAAATGCAAGTGCCCAGTGTCAGGAGGGAGCATGGCAAGCTCAAGGGCTTTTAGAGAAAGAAGTCCAGCGTGGTTGAAATTTAGGAGGCATATCTTCCCACAGTTGACATTTCAATATCCTAATGTGCTCAGTGTCCTCTGATGACTTTGAGATTTTTTAGGCACTCCTTGTAAATAATTTATTTAAAAGTTGGGTAAGGCCAGTCATGTTGTCAGTCCCTGGAGGAGCCATTCACTCACAGTGAGTTTCTTGTGTCCAAATCTATGTGTTTGTATTCAAAAATGGAATTATAAAGTGTCAGAACCAGATGAGACCTACAAGATTACTTAGTGCCGAGTTCCCCGTTACAGATGAAAGAATTCAAGTCTGAAACATCCAAACAATAAATTGCTTCTCAGAATGGATGTTTTCTTAGGATGGCTCACTTGCAGCTTGTTTTTTACCTCCAGAAAAAAATATTGCCATTAGAAAATTTTGTTTCAGTCTTCAGCGTACTGCTGACCTGAAGGGCTAAGCAAGACATTCGGAAGCATGTGATATTGTTCACTCCATTTCAGTGAGGAAAATGCAGTTGAGCTCAGAACATAATTACTGAGCTCCCACTTGTGTTAGGAGGTATAGATACAAAATGAGTAGATGTGTTGTCTGCCCTCTGAGGTTCTTTCTGTGGGGTGGGAGAGATGGCCCATAAATAATAGCAAGTGGGCTCCAAAACTGGAGTATGCCCAGGGCATTATGGGAGCACAGAGAATGGCCACTTAGCTTAAGACGGAGATTTAGGCAAACTTCCTATAGGAGGTGATGCCTGAGCTGAGTGTGGAAAGTTAAATGCTGAATAAAATTAAGTAGGGTGTTTAGGTAGGGCGCAGACTTGAACAAAAGCTGAGAAGTGTGAAAGTCCCTGGTGAATCTGTGGGTGGAGTGGAAAACTACTAGAATTTTGGTAGTACTAGAGCCTAAAGATTGAAGTATGGTGGAACATAAGGCTAGAGAGGTTGACAGAAATGAAGTTATGCAAGGCTTAACATTCTTGAGAAGTTTGAATTCTGTATCACTTAGGATTTGGCACCATTGCCTGTCACAGGCAATATAAAATGACAGTGGCTTAAACTAAATAGAAATATATTTCTCTTCCCTGTAAAGAATCTGGAGGTAGGGTGTCCAGCTCTGCCATTAAAGCTCCATGGAGTCCTCAGGGATGCAGATTTCTATCTTTTCTATTCTGCCGTCTTCAAGGTCACCTCATGGTCTAAGATGGTTGCTGCAACTCCAGAAGTCATCTCTATATTCCAGTTCCAGGCAGTAAGAAGGGCAAAGGGCACTCCTTCCAGCTGAGTCAGCTCTCTTTAAGGATCCTTCCTGAACTTCCACACAATACTTACCATGGAATTGTCCAGAACTTGGTCACATGGCTGTACCTAGCTTCAGTGAAGGCTAGGAAATTACTACATGGCTATGTTCTAACTAAAAATTGGGTTTCTCTTATTAAGGAAAAAGGAGGAAAATAGTTATTTGATAGAAAACCTGCACTGTCAGGTACAAATTTCATACCAGGAAATTTGGCTTTATGTAACAGGTAAAGGAGAGTCTTTGAAGAATTTTCAGCAAGTTGCATGACATGAGTGAGTGGATTTATATTTTACATGTATTTGGCAGGGGTGGGGGGAGTGTATGGACATGTGCATGTGGGCGGCAGGGGAAGGTTCAGTTTGTGGCTGTTACGGTGCTCTGGGTAAGAAGATAATGAGGCTCTGAACTAAGATATTGATGGTAGGGCTGAGGAGAAGGGCATACATTTATGAGATATCAGCAAGTAGAACAGACAGGGCTTAGTGACTAGGTGGACCCAGGGCATGAATGAGAAACCTGGGGTCATTCCTAGGTGTTTAGTTAGAAGTTTGAATAGATGATGGACAGTACCGTTAGCTAGGAGAGACCATGAGACTAGGAAGAGATCTCAGCAGAAGATGAAGATGAGAACTAGAAACATATGATGTCAGGTACTTGAGCCACATTCCAGGGGAAATGCTAAATGGGCAGATGGGTTTGAGTCTGAAGCCCAGTGAAGGTGGGCAGGAACTAAATATTTGGAAGTCATCAGGACATATCTGTTAGTTCAGATCATAGGACTGGATGAGATCATCCAACAACAGTGTCTTAAATGGAACAGTGAGCCAAAGACAGAACCCTAGGGAATCAGGCCCCATTAGAAAGCTGCCTAAATTTGGCTCTGTGGTTAAACAAAATACTGATATACTGCATCATTTAGAGTAAGTGTCCCCAGAGTACAATTCCATTTAAAATATAATGCTACAAAAAATAGAAAAGCATCACTTATTTTAAAGTAAGTTTGAGAGGCAGCATATATTCTTTGAACTGAAAGAATGCTGGGCATGGTTTTCAGAAGGACCTAGGTGCTAGTCCCAGCCCTGCTTCATGCTGGTCCTGAGGATGTGGGTGGCTTGCTGAACACTCTTGAGCCTGTTTGCCTGTCTGTCCAATGGGGGCACCATTGACATAGCTTTCCTGTAGGGTGTTGATGAAGCTCCAGTCAGGTGGAAATGGAAATGTGAAAGCTCTTTGAAACATGCCACATCAATAGAGATTATTCTTTGCATACATGCTATCAGCTGATTTGCACTTTCTCTGTAGCATAGGCTTGAGCTGAAATTTTGCTCATGATGCATCCTCAAAAATAGAGAATTCTTCACAGAAATTGGAGTTGTGGCTTGTAAAAATCAACCCTCTGAAGACCAGTCTTTTTTGGAGGCGTGGGGATCATCAAATAATCCTTTATTAAATTATTTTTCTTTGTAGTTCTTGTAGCTGGGAATTTCACCACACCACTGTTGATGTCATCTGTGATGTTGTGAGGGGGGCAGCCATCAACATTGCAGCCCACAGATGGGCAGTCCCCAGGATCTCTTTAATGGTTCCAAAGAGTTCTCTAGCTAAAGATGGATGCCACATCTGTCATGCAATGTTGACAATCTCATCAAAAGTGATGCTTCCACTCTGTTTGATGTTTTTCTGCTTCCTTCTGTCTCTTGGTGATTCCTTGAGGGCTTTGATGACCAGAGGCAGAGGCAGAAGGTACCATCTTAATCTGGGCCTGTCTGTTCTGAATGGTCAGTTTCACTGTAATCCTCAGACCCTTCCAATCACCAGTTGCCTTGGTGATGTCATTACCAAGCTTTTTTGGAGACAGACCCAGGGGGCCGATCTTGGGGACCAGAGCAGATGTGGCACCAAATTCCCCATCATGCACCTCAGGTATACGTCCTTGATCTCGTTGGGGTCGAACTTAGGCAGCATGGTGGAGGCGGCTGGTGTCAGATGAACCGGGATTCGGGATGAATGAAGAAAGCTGCACCCTGGGCTCCTCTGAGCCAAAAGCTGAAAGGAGACCAATCTTTTTACAGTAAACTAAATCTGATTATGCTTTCCTTTCAAGCCAAATACTTTTCTTCGCATTTTAGCCATATTTTGATATCATGTATAGTTAATATAGTTACCATGTACTTATCATAAGTCCTTAAGATAGTTTCCTTAGGAAGCCCTGGAGCATAGGGGACAGATTGTAAAACTTGAAGACTATACTGTTGCCTTTTGTTTAAATGTCAGCTGCCTCTCTAATGTATGGGGGAAACAGTCCAACTCATTTTGAGTTTACTTTTTCTGGTATTGAAACAAATTTTTATGTTGTTCATTTGAGGGGCGATTCAAGAACATTTTTGGACCATCACTGGAGTAAATATCCTGGTACAATTTCTCCAAGGATCCAGATTAATGACAGAAAGAAATTTCAGCCCTGAAACACTTTGATTGTTTCTGTACTTATTAGATCAGAATACTGATCCTGGCATACATCATCAGTGTTTGACCTTTGCATGAACAAAAGCTGTGGTTATTTGGGACTAATTGATATATGTGTTAATTGATTCCACTGGCTAATGAAATCAGACCACCAGTCTTGCTGTATTCCCCACCAAATTGATCCAGCAATCTACTGCTTCATTATAATTAAACACAATCTTGGATTCATTTGCTAAGCTCTAAAAATATAATCGTTGATCTTTAGGTACCAGATGAACACTGCCATTTGTAAAAAGTGATTCAGTTGTACAGTTAAACAAATGCCTATGAAATGCCTACTTAATGCAAAGCTTTATGTCACACCCTCAGAGACTAAAAGAAGAATAAAGGAAGGCCCCGCCCTCTAGCTTGGGTTACTTATTCATTCCTTTCACACTTAGGTGTTGAGTACACATCATGGGCCAGGCACTGTTCAAAGCTCTGGAAATAAAGCTGACAAAACAACCTACCCTCCAGGAGCTTAAATTCTAGCACAGGTAGTCAGACAAGCAAAAAGTAAGTATATTGAGTGTCGGGGTGATAAACTCTGTGGAGAAAAAGCTATGTCAGGGAAGATAAAGTTTGAGGAGAATGGTTTTACTGTTTACACAGAGGATTAAGAAAGGCTTCTCTTGTAAGGGCTCTTTGGGCAGATGAGCAGAGACGTAAGGATGCCAGGAAACAGGCTCTCTATGAATAACGGGGGGAAAAGCATTCCGGGTGGAAGGAACGGCAGGGACACTGTGGGAGGGGCATGTGCTCTGCGAGGTCAAGGATGGCTGGGCAGGGAGATCTGGGGCAGAGCGGAGGAGATGATCCAAGCTCTCTCCCTGATTCTACCACACAGAATAATAGCCACGTGTGCTGAGCATTAATCTCATGCGGACAAACACCTCTGGAAGGAGTTGTACCTATTTAATTTTGCCTTCTTATGACATCTCTCCAAGGAAATGGTGTCATCCTTCTTTTACAGATAAGGACACTTGAGGCTCTGGGAAGTAACTTGTTCAAGGTCATGCAGCCTATGGTGGAACTCCGTCATCCCACCTCAGGTGTGAATCCATGAAGGTGCCAGTTCCTCCATCCTGCAGGCCTTGGCACATGCATTTCCCTTTGCCTGGAACGCTTCTCCCTCTCTCTGCCAAGGGAATGCCTGCTGATCTCTGCAGTCTCTGCTTAGTTGTCACCTCTAATGGGAAATTCTCCTGGACCCCCTTGCCCCCCACCTCTGTCGGGGTTGGGTGCCCACCCTCTCTGCTCCCGCAGTGTCCTGTAATACCCTTCTCTCAGCATCCTTCCTGGCCTATGCCTCTCTGCGTATGGGCCGCCTCGTGAGAGCAGGGACCATGCCTCTTTAACCCAGTATCTATCACCACTATTATACTGGTCCAAACCCATGATTTGCTGAGAAATCAAGGTAGTGTTTTTTTTTTTTTAAATAAATGAATGCCTTTTGAGAATTTGACCTACTGAAAAGAATGAGCATCCATAATAGTATTTTTCAAATGATCGTTTTAATTCTTATGGATTTTAAAATTTTGGATTTTCATTTTGATGATAACATACATCTTTCACTCACTATAAAGATAAAATTTCTTCCTTGTGATTGTAATTCTCAAGTGAAAGATATTTCATAGGAAAAGACAGGTCTATCAGTGTTTCTTCACATGTTCTTTCAAAAGGAGCTGTACAGTACTTGGGTTTGAGAAACAGTGGTGGTCTCTGCCATGACCCTTCTACACTGGATGACTTAGATCCATAGAATTTGTAGCAAATTTAAGTTGTGTACTTTTCTGCTTTAGGTGATGCTAATTCCTCTCAGATTTACATCAGGTCTGTCTGCTATGTTCAGAGGACTTCAACAGTAATCTGTTCCATTTTTTTATGCCTTTCTGCTAAAAGGAAAGGTAAAAACCTCTTCAAGATCATTTTTACAAACCGGACATTGTTTTGTAAGTTCCTTAAACCTATCATGTATATTTTACATATATGACTATGTTAGAAATCCTGGTGATTTCACTTTTTTTACAGTTACGTGTAAGTTATCGAATACCATCAATACCCTAAAATTATTAAGGGGCTGTACAAAGATATTTTTCTCATAAAGATGTGTATATACAGTCTTGGGTGTACGGGTATACATTCGTTAGTGAGAGCAATGATTTTCCCCTGTGTTTTTTATTTTTAAAATAAAATTGATTCTTCTCTAATTACGAAAGTAACATATAGTAACTGTTGAAAATTTAAAATTAAATAACCTATAACCCTACCACTGAAAGATAATCATTTTCTTCAGATGTATTTCCTTAGAGTTTTAAAATGTATTTACTTTTAAAAAAAAGAAACAAAATTGAGGTCATACTATATATACATTTTTAACCTGATTTTTTTTTCACTTAATTTGTCATGACCATTTTCCCCTATCATGAAAGCCATTTACATTCTCTTTTAAACCTAATATTACATGATACAGAGTGGTCTACCATATGGACCTACTTAATTTATAGTACATTTAAGCTGATTTATTAATAATGGTGAATTTATTATATCCTTGTACACATCTATTTGGATCAGTCTTTGATTCTTTTCCTGGAACAGATTCCTGGAGGTATTACTGCTGAGTCAAAAGGCATGCATGTTGTTATAACTTTTTTTCCTGGGGTTTGAGGGACCTGGGTTCCAGTTCTGCCTTGCCACTTCCCAGCTGTGGAATTTTGAGCAAGTTACGTAACTGCTATAAGCCTCAGTTTCTTCATTGATAAAATGCAGATCCTAGAAATGCACACCTGAGTGGTGCATGTGAGGCCTTTAGCCCAGAGCCTGGTATGTAGTACATGCTCAGTAATGTTCACTTTTTGAACAATCTTTGGAAAAATGCATCAAAGCACATGTTTTAATGATGAGTATTGGTGTTACCCAGTGGGTTGTATTGGTCTTTCCACTTCACTCCACCACCACCCCCATAGATCTTAAGTGTACAATTTGTTTTGATGAGTGTACACAATAGGTAATCAATTCTGTAAATAACAGATAGAACGTTTCCATCATCCCAGAAAGTTTCCTTGTGCTCCTTTCAGTTAATCCCTAATCACCCCTATAGGCAACCAGTGTTGATTCTATACAGATAGTACAGGATGTGAATATCCATATTAGGATCCTGAAAATAAAACCACTTCTCAGTAACGTCCCTGTGAGTATAAGAGGATGGGGTTCTTTAAGGTGACTTTGTGAGTGCAGTGATGGTCATGGTTCAGAAGAAACCCCCCAGAAGAAGACCTCATTCCTTGTCAGCTTTACTCTCTGTAGAGAAAATAGTTCCAGAATGATAAACATCAGCACATCAACAGTGGTTGTCTGAGTATCTGAGGGAATGTAGGTGGTTTTTATTTTCCTTTTAATGCTTTTCAAATGTTCTACATTGAACAAACATTGTCTTTTTAATCATTAAAAATATTATTTTCAAAAGGGAATCTCAAATATGATATTGAATATACCCCAATACAAGTTTTTCAACATGATTATATCAAAAATAGGTACCTTGCTGCTGCTGTACCAGTTAAGTTCTGTCAAGCCTTGGCCTTCAGGCTGTGATCACTCCTTGTCTGTGAGTCATCATCCTAGTCTACTCAGGCTTCCGTAATGATCACCGTAGACTGGATGACTTAAACAACAGAAATTTATGTCTATACTTGTAGAATCTTGGAAGTCCAAGAGCAAGATGCTGGCCATTTTGGTTTCTGGTGTGGCCTGTCTTCCTGGTTTGCAGACAGCCACTTTCTTGCTGTATCTTCACATGCCTGGTGGAGAAGAGACGAGAAGCAAGCTCTCTAACGTCTCTTCTTATAAAGGCACAAATCCCATCATGGGGGACCCACCCTCATGACCTTATCTAACCTGAATTACTTCCCAGAGGCCCCATCTCCAAATATGGGGTGGTCAGGGCTTCAACATATGAATTTGGGAGGTATGCAACCATTCAGTCCATCGCAGTGGTTCATTCATACATTTATTCAATTGTCAACGTTTTCTATTATGTGAAGCAAGGTGCTTTGCAACTACTTGATAGTACAAAATCTACCTGGAAATAATTTCAGCCCTGAGGAGAATAGTACCTGCTGGAGTTGAACACACCATGGATTGACACGAGAGAACAGCTGAGGATTAGATGAGGGCATTGTCATTCTTTTGGCTCACTGAGCTATGTACGTTAGTCTTGGAGGGTATGTTTTCCAGTTGTGTTGAGACCAAATCCTCCTCCTGGATCCCAGTACTTAAGCCTGGCAGGAGAAATAGCTAAGTGGAACGTGGTATTACTGTTTGCCTTTTGATAAATAGTCTGCCTGAAAGTGGAATTTTTTCCATTGTCTTGCAAATGTCAAATTTTACTTATCAGCAAACTTCCTAAGAGGAAATGTAACTTGGTGCAAGCACCCTGTTACCATTTGGCAAAAATGCCCAGATATTGATGAATTTCTGGGTTCAGCTGCAAAGAAAAGTGAGTGAAACTGACAGGCAGACTGCCCCACACCTTGGAGAATGACATCACTGAGGGATCCGGTTCCCAAAGTGTGTGCATGGTGCTCAAAATGGGAAGGTGGCAGTTTGACTGTATGACCTTTCATTTCTCTTTCCTCCCTTGGCGCTGCTCCTCCAACCTCCAGAATATCCCTCCAAACCTGCTTTTTCACATATAGAATCTCTGTCCTACATTCTTGATACTTCCCTGATCCATGTCCCATTGACACAATTTTTGAGCCTTGGGATTGGAAGGAAATTCACAGTTATATACCCTTCTTTTTCAAAGCATGAATACCTAATAGCCTGCTGAGTGGTCATTTTGTCTATATTTAAACACCTCCAAACAAAAAGGAACTTGTTCCCTCCACTTTTAGGCATCAATGACTTGGAAATTTCACCTTTGTATTGACTCATACAGTATCTCTCAGTATCTTCCATTCACTGGTTCTGAACCACCTATAAGGAAGAAACTGAAAAAACACAAATCTTCTAAAAGAAAGCCTTTCAGATATTTGGAGGCAATCTGGTTCTTCCAATGTAGTTTACCTGTCAAAGAAGGAAATATGATTAGTGTGATATTGTTCATTCTGGTTATCTTTTTGCAATCACTGATTTCTGAGCAATCATAAGCCATCCATATAATTTTTCATTCTTGATTCAGTATCTATTTGATGTGTTACATTCTTCTTCTCTAGTAAAATCAGCAGCATCATAACTAGTAATTGGTTAACTAAACTGAGTTGTGATGTTAATAGTTCCTGTTACTCCTCTTAAATAAGACTTGGGCTTTAATTGAATTTTGTTGATGCTGATTATAGGGGTAGCAGGCATGGTGGGAAGTGGATTGTTGATGTGACTTCAGAATAGGCTCTTCAGAGTTTCCTTTTGCAAAGATGAGGCAGAGGATGAGCACAGGTGTGGGGATGGGGGAGATGAAGACCTGAACACCTCAAGTTAGAGGTACCTGTGGAACGCCTAGTCAACTGACCCATCTCAAAGTTGTAAATACCAGGCTAACATTGAAGACAGTGGCCATAGGCTCCAGGTTGATTGCGTGGCAACAGTGTGCAAATGAGGCAGTATTGACTTACAGTTAAGAGCAAGGCTTTGGAATCAAACTTGGATTAGAAACTTACCTCCACAGTGTACTAGCTCTGTGATACTGGATAAACTCTTTAATTCCTCTAAGTCTCAGTTTCCTAATCCATAACATGGGGATGACAGTTCTGCTTATCCCATGAGGTTATTTTGAGAATTCAATTCATGCTGCTTGTTTATCCCCGTATCTGGTATCAGTTAATTCTCCACACATGTTATCAGTTATAAAGAAGAAAATGATCCAAGGAAGAAACTTGAACAGTGAACCCATTTAAGAGGTGGACAGATTTAATAAGGAAAGGTTAAATAAATTACAGTATACCCTGCAGAATATTATACAACTATTGAAAGAATGAATGAGTTAGATTTACATTTATTCACCTGGGTGGTTTTTTCCTGATAGATAAATCAGTGAGAAAAATAAGTTAAATGGTTCATATGCTCATTTAAGTCCCATTTTTTGCTTAAAAAAAAAAAAAGTAGCAAAATCCAACTGTACATAGATATGTGCGTGGAAGAAGTGGTGGGAGAGCAGATACAAAACAAGCTTGGGATGGGGTGGACAGTTCTTAATTTTTTGTTAGGTATCTTCATATTGTATCACACTGATTGTAGTGAGAATGTGGTACCTTTGTGATTTTTGAGAACCAATATTTTTAAATGAAATAAGCAAAAGGAGTGGGGGATGGGCAGAGGAAGAGGAGAAATCAGTCAGTAGGGAGTGAAAGGGAATTGTCAGCAAGGGAAGAGATGTTCTCCAGGGGGTGCAGGATGAAGAGCCAAGATCCTCAGGCTTTTTCTCTCATTTGTCACAGCTCTATCAGGGCTTGGCATCCAGAACTTTGGTTTCCTTGTTCATTTTCATTTGGTATCCCTCCATTTCTGGCACATGGTATAGCAATATTTCTTCTTTCTTCTCTTCATTTCTGTTTTATTTCTAGCTACTGAGCTTGTCCAGGGGAACACATTGGGGGAGATAAATGATATGAAGATGGGTATAAACAGGGTATTAGTTATTGACTAAAGAGCAGTGTCGATGTAACTTAATTAGATGAGTTAATGCATACATATGATAAAAAAAGAAATGTTGAGCTATTCTAAAAAAGATTACAGTGAAAGCTAAGTCCAGCTTCCTGATTTCTCTTTCTCAAGGCAACCAGTTACCCATTTCTTGTATGTCCTGCCAGAAATGGTTTACATATACACAAGCTCTGTGTTTCCTATCGAAAAACAAATGGTGCTATAGGATACACTTGAAGATTTCCTAAGCCTTTTGAAAAGACCAGCTCTAAACTCCTGTAAAAAGCTAGCAGTTTTGAGCCTCCTTCTCTTTTCCAAGCAGGGTCTGTGGGTGAGGGTTCAAACCTGCAAAGAATTCTGCTCTTGTTGGAGAAACTGTGCAGGTCTGTTCAGATCATGCAACAGGCTTATAAAAGTTTATTGCAGTTATATAGCTACAAAGAGAAATTTATTTCCAGCCCTACACGTCGTGCAGTTGCATCAGTGGTTATATTTATAACGGGATTAAGGAACAGCAGCACACACGTCCACGCTGGCTGCATGGTGCGTGCTTTGCTTTGGTGCAGAGTGGTCATTTACCAGCAGCTTCTCAAACCCCTTTCTCTGCAAAGCACTGGAGCAGGCACTGTCAAAGGGAGGAAAAAATCAGACGTGAGCTCTTATGCTCTGTAAACATGTGGAAGCCTTCCAGATCTTGTGAATTAAGCAAGAGAGGGTGTTAAATCTTTGTTTAATCCAAGCAGTGAGAAGCTGGCCCCTCCCAAGTTTGCCCTTAGTGAGGATTTTAACACTCCTTTGACAAAGAAATGGGTCAGAGCCATAGAGGAAAGCAGGTGAGAGTGAGTCATGAAATTCACCCTTTAGAAGAACAGCTCTTGCCATCATGAGCCCTTCCTGAGTGAGGTACCCAAGGCTCTTGTGTTAATTCTTGAAGGGAGGGAGGGAGGGAGGGAGGGAGGAAGGAAGACCAGTTTTTTTGGTTTGTGTGTGTTTGTTCTAATTCCTACCCTAGACACTGGAATTGAGAAAAATACTCTGTAGCGGTGAAATTAAGACTTAATTTACAGCTTGGGAGGAAAATTTTGACAAAGCGAACCTGAGATCTAAATGCTGTCAGGCTGGCCGCTTTATTGCTACTCTAAAAAAAGGGGGATTCAGTTTGGGCCTAAAGAACACTGAAGTTTTGTTTTCTTGTCTGTGAAGAGACAGGTTCAAACCTGTCAGAGGCAGTTGCTGAGTTTCCTTATGACTGACTTATATGTGTGGCATTGATTTTTTTTTTTTTTCCCGTAAGAATCTTGATGAGTAATTCAGAAAGTTAAAAAATAGCAAAAAAGAAAGAAATGAGAAAAGCTAGCCAAGGTCTGCCCCAGATGCCAGGAAGGTTCCACACAGACGGGAAAAATCTGTGACGTCTCTGTTTGTTTCTCCCCATGCAAATACTCAGCCGCGCTCCGCAAAGCTTGAGTGCCCTATCTATTCAGCTGCCATTTAAGAAATAGGACTCTGTTCTCCACAGCTTATTCCTTGGGGTTTCAGAGTGTAAAATATGAAGTGTGTATAATCACAGTTCCCAGCATTTCTTGGCATTTCAGCTTTGGCAGCAAGAATGGGAAAAACTGAAGCTTTTATGGCTGGGAAGGCTGAGTGTAATCTTTGTACCGTGGCACTACCAAAGGAAGTGAGTATGTTAAAAAGCACGTTCCCTCTGAAGTCTGTCTGAGGGGCTGCTGGGCTTTGTGCAGTTTGCTGCAGCTATGGCATATTTTTATGTTCTGTTTGCATCAAAAGAAAGAGGGAGCATCGAGGGCTTACTATGCAGAGCATTTTCACAGTATCTCACTTGATGCATGATCCAGGAAGGGTGGCCTGGGTCATACTTGGTGTGTAAAGAGTTAACTCTAGAACTGATAACTTCCCAGAGAAGCTCAAGATACTGTACTTCCTAAGAATGAGTTCTCAAGATAACAACTCAGCAAAGAGTTAAGATGAGAAGAATTCAGGAAAGAACAAGCACTTTCAAGAGAAGAATTTCAAGGAATTACTTTAACTCTGAGTGGGTAGCTTACATGGTGAAGAGGTAGGTCAGCCCCGTGTCTTAGTTTTCCCAGGGAAGTTCCAGTTTGCTCCTGTGATTCCCCCTTAATAGTGCCCCCCTTCTACTCAGAGGCCCATTTTGGACAGTACATTGCACAGTCACCCTACAAAGAGGTGTCCACATTCTACAACTTTTTCTTTTTTTCTGTGAGATGGCAGAACCAAAGAAAAGGGGATATTTTTTAGAAGTTTAGAGGGTTCCCCTTCTGTAGGAAAGGAATTCTCCCATCATTTTCTTTTCATGGAATATTCTCTCCCAGGCCATGAATTGGAAATTTAGTTATTAACCACTTAAAAGTATCTTTTTAGCATTGGTCACTGTCTTAATTTGAAAGACACATGGAAGAAAATTGCTTTTCCCCTGAGTCCCATGTTTTATTTCCTTTGCATGATACTTTAATATATTTGCATGAAAAATAAATTTGTCAGTAGTCATAACTTTATGGGTCCACATTCAACTATTTATTTATGCATCTGTTAAGTCATTCATTTATTCATGCAGCAAATATTCATTGAGACCTACTTTGTGTCTAAGGATATCATAGTGACCAAGACAGGCCAGGACCCTGCCTACAGGAAACATGTATTCTAGTGTAAGCAGATAAAAAAGTAAAAGTAATTACTCGTGAAAATGACATGGAAGGAAATAAGTGCACTTTTCATGTTTAGTTTTACTCGATAGAGCTAAAGAAAGGGGAGATGAGAGAGACAGACAGCTACCTCTCTGTCCACTTCTTTCGTTGCTGAACGGGGTCTCAAATAGCTTCAGAATAGGGACCAAAGGGGACACTACAGTCCCACAGTTCTAGCCAAATAGAACTCATGTGTCTGTACAACTAAAGTTCAGTTTAAAAAAGAAAAACAAGGAACCCAAGGCCAGACCACATTTGGCCCTGGCCACTCATTCACTTCCTCCAAAACTCCCAGATGTCCTTTAGCTCCACATCAGTGCCCACAGGCCTGGTTCAGTCTTCCATTGCAGTAGGTCCCCTTGTGGGTCTCTCAGAGGAAACGAGGGTAGTATGTATTAGAATGTTACAACCACAGGGAGCTTTTCCGCCTCACTTTGGAAACAGTGAACCATCCCTCCACAGTTTGGTTGGCGGCCAGACTCTGCTCCAGGAAATCTGATGGAATATCCCAGCACTAGCAGAAATGTCATGAAGATCATCTTTCATCATGGAATTTCTACACACTTCTATGGAGCTCCTGTGAGTCAGCAGGAGGAACTCCACCGCACTGTGGCCCCGGGCCTCAAATCAGAGAGGCTGTGGCAGTTTCCCAGCCCCAGCTGGGGGGTGTCAGGGGGGTACGTGGTGTTACCATACATGCCAGCCCTGGAATGCAGGCTCCTTCGAGTGGGCGATGATGACCCTCCCAAGCCAAGTCTGAACGCCTTGGCTTCTTGAGTGGGCTCTCTCTGGAAAGCTCATCTTCCCTTCTTCTTTAGCCATCACCCACCCCCTGCCACTCTCCCAGAAAATTTCTCTTCAGTGCCAAGAGTGAGTCTCCTAAAAAACCAGACACTATCCTTAACCTAGACTTTCATGAAGGATGGGAGAGGCTATCAGTCACCTGCCCTATGTCTCCATGGGGCTCTTTCTCAGACCAAGAAAGAAAGAAAAAAACAACCCCTAAGAAGGAACCTGACTGCCTCTTATTCCCTTTGGCCACACAGTGACTCCTCCTGAACAGACGTTTAATGCAGTAGGAAAGTTCCTGCAGCCAGTGGCCTTCCACAAAGCCTCTTTTAAGGCACTGGTGTCTTCAAATGGAATTACCTGGACTCTGTTTTCTTTGAAGGTGAATGAATATGCATAAGTCGTAATTTCCCTGTTAGTAGCTCCTTCCCTTTGGTTCCCCCAGCCTTTAACACAGCAATTGACAAGGGGAATGCCTACTGAAAATTACTATATATCCTTGATTCCAAGTAACTGAAGATCACAAGATGCTGATGGTGCCTGATATGATGAAAATGAGGATACTGGCAACTGGCAAGTTTTTTTGTCATGAGTTTCAAGAAACTCCCCTGTTGCAAAAGCATTAAAGGGGATGGAGTGGGCACAGATCTTAGCATCAAGGCAATACAGAGGTTGGAGTCTTGTTCTTCTCTAGGTATTGATAGGGGTGTGGTTTTTTTCCCCCTCTCTAGGCACAGTGATGGAGGATGGCTTGGTTAAAGATATTATTAAGGCCATCCTAGTGACATCCATCCAGGAAGCAGAAATCTAGGTGGCCAGAAAAGTGTATGATCAGCTGACTTTGAAAGCTCTTCCTTTTTTCTTCTGTGCTAGTCAGGCTTCTGCATGAGGACAGAATATAAGGGCAGTGGTATGTGCAGACACCCACATTTTCCACTGTGTCAGAAAAGCAAAGTCAGTCTACCCCTCCCCAGTTTCTGTCTTGGTAGATTGGTACTCCTGGTCATTTCTTTCCCCCAAATGGGGGATCCCAATCTCAGATAAGAGGAGGTTTGGCATTACATAGGATAAAGGTGAAAAAATGCTGGTCAGGTGGTTGGGTTTGTCTCACACATGAGGCCCTATGCTGTAAATGGTCTTTCCTAGATGGATTTCTCATGTCTGTAAATGTATCTCAAAGAGCGGAGCTTGAAGGCATTACTTCTCTCAGAACTTAAAGTCAGTTTTTTTGCTCTGCTCTCAAGATGGTGCTACTAATTAGATTTGTAAGCATCCCATTTGGCGGCACTTCTTTCCCATCCACGTTCTCACCTTCCCAAGGTGAGCATTATTCTGAGTCATGTCCAGATTCCTGTAATGTGTTGTTAACATGGGCGGTGGGACTGCGTCAGTCCAGGGTCTGGAGAGCTGTGCAGAGGCAGAAGGGAACTTCAGAAAGAAGCCCCAAACCCTGCCAACTCTCTTCCAAGGTACCAAGCCTCAGCCCCCTGCCAAGAGGTTTTGGTTTCCAGGAATCACATTTGATGCAGGTTGTGAGTTATGGCATCAATGTGTGTTTGTCTTAAATGGACCTTTTGGTTTGGAAAGTACCCTTCACCCCGCCTGACATACTGTGGTGCACTCATCTTCCCTTGTTCGGCTGGGGTTTGCAACATGCAGGCTCAGAATAGACCATCGTTAAGTCTTTCCGTGGCCTTTGTTTGACCATGAAGGAGCCGTCTCCACCATTCAGTTACTCATTCAGTTACTCATTCAGTATGTCCTGCACATCTGCTTTGTACTGGGTTTGGCTCTGAAAACCAAAAGATACATAAAACAGGGTCCTTGCCCTCAAGGATTTAGTCTATTGGGGGCTCCAAACACATACATAAATTGACAGCTTAAGACATGGTACCATAAATGGTCAAAGTGAAACGAAAACAGAATGTGATGAGAACACAGAAAAGGAAGCTATTAATTCTGATGCAGAGGGTCAGCAGAGGCTTTGGAGAAGAGATGGCACTTGAGCCATAGGTTTTTAGTTAGCAGCAAAATATGGAAATACTTGCCAGGTAATTGGAACAGTAGGGGCAGAGGCCTGGGGGCAGGAAGTGTCCTGTGCTGGGGAATCATGAGGACTCAATGTGACTGAGGGACCAGAGCAGGGGGCGGGTGGCAGTTGAGGTAAGTTGGGGTGAGAACATGGAAGGTTTTGGATGTGGGCTAGGAAGTTTGGGTTTTATTGGCCTGTCAGTTGAAACCATCAGAAGCGTTGGAGAAAAGAGACTAATAGGAAATAAGTGTGCTGTGTGAAATAGAGTGCAGAGGAGCAAGTCCAGAAGCCAGGAGTTCAGGTAGGAGTCCTTGGAGTAAGTCAGGCAAGACCTAGTCATGGTTTGAAGCAAGCCAGTGCCGGTGATGGAAAGGGAAGAGGGATGGGAGATGGAGTGGAGGAAAAGCTGAGAGGACCCTGGTGAATTGGATATGGGGACCAAGGAGCAGGCATTCAAGATGACTCCGAGATTTCCCACAGAGAACTCTAAAGCTT
Source organism: Balaenoptera borealis (assembly GCF_965194805.1). Lineage (NCBI taxonomy): Eukaryota > Metazoa > Chordata > Mammalia > Artiodactyla > Balaenopteridae > Balaenoptera > Balaenoptera borealis. Next base: position 39,486,518 of record NC_138866.1, on the reverse strand, counting down.
TTTTTTTTTTTTTTTAAACATCTTTATTGGAGTATAATTGCTCTACAATGGTGTGTTAGTTTCTGCTTTATAACTTTTAACTGAGTGATGACAGCAGTGGGTAATGTCCAGTTTCATCCTTTTGGGTTTGAAGGGTTGAAACATCCCTAGTAACTTTGCCCCCAAATCAGTTAATGGCTAACTTCTCAGGCATCTCTGGATCTCCAGAGAGAGGTGTCAGGGTAGAGGTTTCAACTTGGGAGCCATCTGTCCAGGGTGATATTTGAATCCATGGGCTTCCACTGCTCAACCGGGCAGACCGTGTGCTGAGCATCTCCAGGGAGTGCCCCTCCGTCAGGGTCTGTGATGATGTGTGTGATCACTATGAATGTCCTAGGCAATGGTGGTAACACGTCTTGAGAAAGGGGTGCCTTTCTCTAATTTGCACAAAGGTGCCATATGGTGTAGCAGCTGTGCTGGAAATAAACCCAGGCAAGGGCCAAGAACAGAACCTCAGGGAACCGCCTACCCTTCAAGGGAGGGTGGAGGAGGAGGAGCCCAGCAAGGAGACACTTAGGAGTGGTTAGAGACAGTGAGAAGACTGTGTTTATTAGCTGCTTTGGAACTTACCTGACAACGTAGTCCCACTCAGTGAACTCCCATCTTACTTCGGTTTAAGGATTCAGGTGGAGCCTCTGCAAATAGTATTCCTGAGTTTTCCCCCTTTTCACATATCCCACGGGTTTTTCCCCACCCCAGCCAATGGGAGAGTTAACAATCTCCATCCGGTTAGGACCTAGAATTATCAATTCCGTGGCTCTGCTCCCTGAGAGCCAATACTGGGCAGGTGAGCAAAATCCAGAGTGAATAGATGTCTCTGGAATGCCCACTCCAGAGCGTCCCCTGGTGGCTCCAAGAGGGCAGGCCATGTTCGCTGTCCCTAGGAAAGGACACTCCCTCAGGCCACTCACCCCTGTCACATTTGGCTCCAGCCAGCCAGAAGTCAGGAGTTGCTGGGGCCACTCCCAGCCCAGAACAGGCAGAACCTCTCTGATGGCCCTGAGTCCTGACCTCTGAGGGCCTGGCAGGGCAGAGGAAGCTTCTTGCCTCCTGAGCCATGCAAGGAAGAAAAGGCATCCCCAGAGCAATGGCTTGGAGGGTGTCTCGACTCATCTGTGGCACAAAGCTCACAGCCTCCCCGACGTGTGCCAGCAGGATGGTATGAACGCTTTTTGCAGAAGAGAAAGCACGAACCCTGCCTTGGCTGATGAGTCTCTCCCATGTAGACCTGTTGCTGCTGCCTCCCGGCATTTGTGACCTCGTTTGCATTGATGGAAAGTTACAGGAGGAGGGAGAGCACCACCTTCCTGGCCAGGAATGTGTCACGTAACCCAGACCAAAAATTCCGAGTTCACATCTGTGTCAACGGGACCCAGGCGCTATAGGCAGATAAAACATTGTTCAGAATGGCCATAAAACTCAGAGTGAAACTGGGGTTCATCAGAGTGGGTGGAACTCGATGGCTTGTACATTACCTACATCAGTCAGTCAGAATGTTCTGTTTCAAAATAATCACTTTTTTCAGATCTTAAATGTTGGTGATTTTTCTTTCATCAGCTGATCCTTTATTTTTAATTTGAATGAGGAAGACTCCCTTCTCCAACAGGGAAAAAAAAATCACTTGTTCTGTCTCTGGGGCTTGCTTGTTTGGCTCCTAACCATAAGTGAAGCTAGGGGCCCTGGCTTCAGAAGCCCTCATGAAGTCTTGGGATAATTTCATACACTACATCCTGAAAATGTGGGCGATTACCTTACCATTTTAAAAGAAAGGTCTCTGAAGCAGAGAGGAGGGGAGAGAATTTTTCCATGGCTTCAAAGGGAAAATCTAGGAGTAGAGCCCAAGAGGCTGAGGTTCAGGAAATGTGTTCCTAAACTGCCTTCTCTGGAAAATGCAGGGAACCACTGGTTCCCAGTGACAATTTTGGATTTATCAACTTTCAAAAAGAAAGTAGTCCCATATGATGGGAATTGTGTTCTTTAGTTTTGGCTTAAAGGATTTTCTGAGATTTTAAGTCGATTCTTCTGTAATATTCTGTCCCTTCTGGTTTTGGAGTTTTCCATGAGATGCCTTTTAAAAAAAAAAAATCAGATGAGCTTTTCAACTTGATGAAGGACTTCAGGAATCTCATTATTCCTTTTCTTCCTGGACTGACCTTTTAATTTTATGCAAAATGTACAGGGGTAATTTGTCTTGTCTGGTTATAATACTACACTGTTGTAAGGATGCTTAATCACCAGGCACACACATTAGTCATGCGCTGTTGTACCTACAAGCCCAGCTTTCTTATATTAACTCTAGGACTAGATTGAGAGCCAGAGTATTGAGTACAACTGGCTGGGTGGCACAAAGAAGTCACCACCAAATGCAGAAAGGAGCTCCCATTATTTCTTCCTCATTTCCTAAGCACCCATTATGTACAGAATACCAACTAGGTATTTGAGGGAGATACACTGGCCAGAAGAATTTTATACTCAAGGGGTGTATGGGTAAAAGGCATGTAACCAGAGTTTAGGGTAAAAAACTTGGGCTTGTTCAGTTTAATCAGCACTTATTTGCCCACTCAGCCCTGTGCCAGGCACCTTGCTCTGAGGTTAGAGAGCTGAATTAAGCATGGGAAAGACCTGCAGGGAAAACAACAGTTACAGTCAGTGCAATCAATGCTATAATTAGAAGTATGCAGCAAATTCCCCTGGAGCACAGAGGAGAGACATCATGCTTGTCCAAGGAAGGGACGCAGGAAGTTTCTGAGGCACAGAGGCTTCAGTGAGACTGAAGTGGTCAGACAAGCCCAGTAGAGAAGAAGGAAGGAAGATGCTGGCCAGAGCTCCTCAAACTATCTGCAGTGGTAAACCAGTGGATTTTCTTCCTTTCCAATCCATTTAGGACCAATACTTGTATAAAATGTAATAAAAGTAAATTACTAGAAAAATGAACTTTTAAAAAGACATAAATAGAAGCCCAAATTTTTATTAGATTCAACAGACATGAAACTACTGTTGAATAGTTATAAAAGTTTCTACATGCTGATTCTCAAGTTTTCTATTTACTTCATTGCTACTTCATTCATTTTCTACCGCATTGTGGGCCAGTAGCAGTTTGCAGGTAAGTACCAGTCCGCGGACCACACTTTGAGTAGCGCTGCTCTAGGCACAGGGAGCATTTGTCCACCAGAGAGCACGGTGCTCATCTGGGAATGTAAAGCAGGCGAGGACAGTGTAGGGAGGAAGTAAGGCTGGCAGGGCAGGCAGAGGCCCAGTGGTGGAGCATTACAGATGCTACAACCAGACAGGAGCCTCTTAAAGTTTCAGACGTTCAAGGGACAAGATCAGAACTGTAGTTCTGAAAAATAACTGGTAGAGCATGGAGAATGGGGGAGAAAAGGGGAACGAGACCAGTTAGGAAATGCAGTGATCCACCTGGGAAGAGATGGGCTGAATAAGAGACCATGGCAGTGTGGTGCAGAGAAGGCATCCAGTTCTAAATATAATCAGGAGGCGTAAGTGTCAGTTCTTAGTGATTGACTGGATGTGAGCAGTAGAGAGGGGATGTCATTGAGTCCCATCCCATCATTTTACAGATGAGGAAACTGAGGCCCAGAGAGGTGGCAGAGCTGAGGCAAGAAACCTTGCTTTCTTGCTTGGAACAAGTGTCCTTGTCCCTTGACTAGACAGTGCACCTGATAGTACCTGCATTCCAGCTTGACCGCCTGACCCCCTGTGCTGCCTCTGAGGAGAGGGCAGGATGTGTGTCCCTCAGAAGGTTCTGGTGCACCAAGATGCCAGCCTGCACACTGCCCAGCAGCACTCAGCCAGCCGACCTGACTGCCTGTGCTCTCTGCTCATGGCCACTGTCTTAATGACAGAATCCACTCCCAGGTTCACTGTGTCCTGTAGTGGTCAGTGAACCTGGGAGTGGATTCTGTTGACTTCCTAAACAGGATGTCTGTGAATTTAACTGTAGTAGTCAGTTAAATTCACAAACATCCTGTTTAGGAAGTCAACAGAATTTTTAATATCCTCCTTTTACAGGAACACAGGTTGCTCTCACCTATCAGCCAAACATGAACAAGCAGTCACCAAGCAGGGCCAGTTTTCCTTTCTCTCTTGGATGGAATTGGTTTGGTTCTAGATGGGACAGGAAGGATTCATGTCTGGAGCGGGGTGGACTTGAAAGTGTGTTCAGAGCCACAGAGGTTCCTGGGGTACTGTCCTGGTCCTAGGTCACCTCCAAGACAGGACCCCAGCAGGCAATGGCAGCTTCATGTCCGCTCCAGAGGTCCCAGATGGGTGCCAGGGTTCCAGCACAAACCAGAATCAACCAGCTTCCTAAGAGTCCCCCACGTCCTCCCTTAATCCAGCTTCACTGGGGTCTCAGGACCAAACCAACACCAGATGGCGGAGGGGGCGTGCTCTTCAGACTATCAGCCATTGGGACTTACCTGGTGGTACAGCGGTTAAGAATCCGCCTGCCAATGCAGGGCACATGGGTTGCATCCCTGGTCTGGGAAGATCCCACATGCCGCGGAGCAACTAAGCCCGTGAGCCACAACTACTGAGGCCGCGCTCTGGAGCCCGCGAGCCACAACTACTGAGCCCACGTGCTACAACTACTGAAGCCCGCGCACCTAGAGCCCATGTTCTGCAACAAGAGAAGCCACCGTAATGAGAAGCCCGGGCACCGCAACGAAGTGTAGCCCCCACTCGCTGCAACTAGAGAAACCCCTTGTGCAGCAATGAAGACCCAACGCAGCCAAAAATGAATAAATAAATAGATAGATAGATTTATTAAAAAAAAAGAATATCAGCCATTTATTAGGGGCTCAGTAGGTGCAAAGCACGGTGTTAGGCACCAAAGGGAACTCAAAAATACAAAGATAGAAAAATGAAAACAAGGAGGCACCACCTTGGAGATCACATTTTAGTTGGGAAAATAAGAATCATAAAATAGCAGCAGCCCGAGGCAGGATTTTGGAATTGTACTCTCTGCCTGCCCCTTCCTTTGAATACCTGTGACCATTGTTGGCTTCCTGTGGTATAGGAAGGCAAACACCAGTGCAGTGGCCTTGATAGAAATTCTTAAATGTAAGCATGGTACCCGGAGTTGACTGCTCATTTGTGAAAACACGTGATAAAAAATATTAATAGATTTAGACACACTGAAAAGATACCTTCATTTATCACCATATTGTTTAAACAGCGAACGGTTAGAAACAACATCTCCCAAAAGTGGCCTTGCAGGAGCTGGATTTTATCACATCATTGAATGTATGAGACCCATCTCCATAACTGGGTTTATGTCCTAAATAATTAGGCAGGGAGAGGGTAGAAAACGAGGACCGGGTGTACCAGTGGAGTTTTATTTGATTGCATTGTGGGATGTGGATCCCACGTCAGTTCTCCAGAACGGAAATAAATGTCCCCAGCCACAGTGATGGTATTGATAGCCAACGGCAGGATTTAGTGACTTCCCTCTCCTCCTCCAGCTTATTCTGCTTGAAAGAATGGATCACCTGTAGTGAAATGCCTGGCTGTTCAACTGAAACCAACCTTTTCTCGCTGTGCTGGGCAGGGCTGCTGATGCTGAACAGAGATCTTTGTCCCTACATCCTAGTGCTTCAGAAAGTGGTCTCAGCAAAGATGTGCAAAGGAGACGAAGGTGTTGGATGATGGGGTTGCACCAGTTCTTGAGACATTTTGCTCGTTGTTGGCGCCAGGCTGGGGCACTGTGTGGCACGCTGCTTTGGCTTCTCGCTCTCTTCCCCGCAGAGCCGTTTATAAGCCAGATGTGTCACTTAATAACCCAATAGACCTCCCTGCCTCAAACTCAAAAGCTCACAGTAGTTACTTAGAATTTACAAAGTCCGTGTATCCTCTCTATTGGTTTTGATTCTCATAAAAATCTTAAGCAACCGGCCATGCTGTTATCTGTTATGTGTTGCTGTGTTGTTGTTGTTGATGAGGAAATAATAGCTAAATGCTTCCATAGCACTTCAGTGCATCGTGGGCACTGTTTTAAGCAATTCATATTTAAAACACTCATAATTCCCATGAGGCAGGAACTCTCGTTATCTGAGTTTCATTGTAAGGAAATAAACGCAGAGTGATTAAGTAAATGGCCCAAGATCACACACAGCTAGTAAAGAATAGGGCCAAGATTCAAACCCAGGATGCCGGGCTCCAGAGTCCCTTAACCTCACACTACACTACTTCTTAGGAACAGGCAGACAAAAGTCGGTCGGATGACCTCCCTAAGGTTGCCTGGGGGAGGGGGAAGGAAGCAGATTGAAAGAGGCAAATGGGGGCTGTATTGCTCCGTAAGGGCATAATCGAGTATTTGCCCATCCGTCATTCTTGGCCACAAGTCCAGATTTGCTGTGTCTCCAGAATTGGTCACTCTGGATTTGTTACCAGATCATCAGCATGGACTGTGTGTGGTTCCCTAGGAAATGTAAAATATGCCCCACTATTATTGCTGCATGAAACCTTATATTTGCAAAAGGTCTTTAATTGCCTCTGTAATATACATATGGGAATATGTGTAATGTTGTGGCATGGATTATTTATGGAATGAAATCCAGGGTTAGTAACTGTTTAGACTAAGGTCGATCACCTTGTGACCTTAACAGTGTTTTAACAGAGAAACTGAGGAGCTGGGGAAAGTGACCAAACTGAAATAGCCTTTACTTATTGGATCAAGATTAGTCCAGCATTTAGGCAAAAAGAATGTTAGTCTCCTCTCAAAAGGTATGTTCATCTGCTACTTCTGCTTACAAGTTTGGTGATACTTTCTAAAGTAAAACTAAGATGCATAAGCTAAAAATACTTTTCCCCCTGATTTGTGAATTCTGTTGACTTCTAAGATCTTAGGAAGTTATGATGACTCTTACGCATTTAACAGATTACCTTTATTAAGAAGAATACTACTACATAAAATTGGCGAGTCTTTGGACAGTGTCTCCACAGACAAGTACTCACATATTTCAAAGTGAACAACTTAAATGTCTGTTTTGAAAAACCTGGGCTCTTTGGTTACAAGACCAAGTACTGGGAACAGACTAGGTAGGTATTCAGGAAGTAGTAGTTACTTCTCCCAAAGGGAATATCTTAGGGGAAAATGTGATGCTTTGCACATTTTCTCTGACATGCGCAGCGTTAGGAGGAAATCAGTAAAGTTCCTTCTTGGAAAGGAACTCAGATGTGTGTTGCTGTCCTGAGTCCAGCCTGTGATCAGTAGTCTGGGAATGACCTGTGGAATATTCCAGGCCTACCCTTGGAGTTTGTAATCTGATTGGGGAAAGCAAGACTTTTTATGCAAAACATAATTAGAAAACAAAGCAGTATTGACTATAATAAAGAACTAAGATGTGAGGTTCCTATTCAATTCTGCGGGCCTGGGAGTGGTTCTGAATAGATGTCCTTGGGTTTTTTCAGAGACTTCCGTTTAGATGGCTCAGGTTTCTGCTCGGATGGGGAGAGCAGGTAACCAGATGAGACCTGTTGATGTGGCCAAAAGTTCCTGTTCAGGTCATCCGAGGGCTCCCTCCCTCCCCACCCCTCCCCTGCTCTTCCCGCCCCTCCCTTCCCCGCCCCTCCCCTCTGAAATTGCTATTGTATAAGGTATTACTAATGCTGGCAAAGATTTGTGTTTAGCCATTTGCCAAAAGCAGCCTGCATATCCCTTCCTGGGGTTGGGGCTATAAACTCTACTCCTTCCTGTCATAAAACATTCCTCCTCACCCCCTCCCAGCAGTACCCACGTCCCCCTTCACATGGTCTGCAAGGCTGCATGTTCCTTCAGCAAATGGCTGCACCTGCTTTTGCTGCTTGTTTGCCCCAAGCTGTAACCCTGGCAGAGGAGGGACATTACTGTTTCTTCTCAGTGGACTGGCTTCAGGGAACCAGCCCCAGTGACAGGATCTAGTCTCATTAGTCAGAAGAGCCCTGGGTTTCCTTAGAGGGAACCAGCCGCAGCTAGACAAGTTAAGATGTCTCATTGTCCCTTACACTGTCTCCATTGTCTCCAGAAACCATGGCTAGCATTTCCCTAGTGCTGTGTGCCCAGTAACGTTAACAGAGTTTCACTCTGTGAACCCGTTTGTTGGTATTGGCACCGTGTGTCCAGCATAAACCTGGTAGGATCCATCTGCCCCTGCCCACCCCACCCCCTCCTCCACAGCTGCCCTGATTGTCATTAAAATCTTTCTGCTTAGGAGGGAGCCATGCTCTGCTTCCTCCTTATTGGAAATCTTTCCATCCTTCATCTTCATGCACGTGCCCTGCGGACGACCAGCCAGCGAGGGTCACCTCCCCGCCTACCGTGACCCCAGCTTGCAGGCTCTCAGCATCCCTGTGACTCGCCGATGCTATTTGTGGTCTTGCTAGATGAGAACCTCCATTTCCTTGTTGGATTTCTGTGGTTGGGAAGCCACGCTGCCCTGGCAGGTAGTTTTCCGTGGATCAGCTGCGCTCGGCTCTCTGCAGTCGGGGGGCCTGCGGAGTTAAAGCAGGATTCAGCTTGTTGATCACTTTGTGCCCCCTGGACCATCAAGTCCAGGTATGCCGTTGGGCCCAGCATCTTTTCTGTGTGGTCGGAGCTAGGCCCAATGGCCAGGAGTTCCCTGACCACCAAGGGGCTATCATCTCCTTGGTGTCTTTGTCTGAAGCCCTCCACCCTGCCTCTGGCTCTCTCACCGAATGCTGTCAGGTATCACGTAGGAAGCGTTTTGGCAAGAAGTGTCGGTGAGAGAGGTTTTCTTGGCAACTATAAAATACGAGTATTGTGAGGAGTGCTAAATAAATTTGTGCCGCTTCAGCCAGGGAATTTCAACCCTCCTGGGAGTGTGGGGGTTGTGGAAGGAAAAAATATATATCGAAGGCTCAACTGCAGGTTTGATGGCTCATTAGATGGTCCTAAGGAGGTGTGTGATCTGCAGTGTGGACATTAGCCAGACTCATTGCCACTTGCATTTGTCCAGAGAGTCAACGAATGTTTTCTTTGCACTTATTTTTCCTACCATAAGACAAGGCAAGGGGCAATCTCTCAGTCCCTTTGCTCAAGTTAAGTTGGTCCTGTGTGTACACAGGGGTGAAGGTGGAAACAGGCGGCCTGCATATCAAGTGCACCAAACACCAACACAGGGTGGAGCGCAGCACCTGGCCTGAGGGGGTTAGTTTGTGAGTCCCTGGCCCCGTTTTAAAGGGAGTATAATAGCCAGACTTGCCACGGAGTCATTTTTGTAATCATTTCCCATCTCAAATCGCTGTTGGGAAGAAATATGAAAAGGTAGGGGGAAAAGAGCCACAAAGGAGCCTCTAAAACTTCCTGGGTTGGAAATTGTTTTATTGACTTTCATGTACCAGAAAGTAAGTTATTTCGCATTTACCTTCATAATGATGAATGTTCATGCTTCATGTGTTTGTTCTTAAGCTGATGTTGCAATAGATCAGCCTCACAAACACCAGATAGATTGTCACTTCATGAGGACAAATGGCATGGGGACCTCATTTAATAATTGGGAACGTTGCTTCTTTTAGCAAGGGCCTCATTTTCGTACTTAAGTTGGTTAAGACTACAGGGACATGTCGTAGGGCTATTGAAAATACCAATGCTATCCACAAGCATTGGTAATTTCAGTGGTTAAAAAAATGAGCTTATGACAACAGATCAGAATTCTGAGTCTACAAATGTTCACATTCCCTAAGCAAGTAAGGTGATTTTTTTCAACATTCCCTTACGGCCTGGGTTCCAGAATAAATCCTTTCTATTCCTACCAGTAGATCACTTTCCCTCCACATCTTCCTTGGGAATTACAGCCTTAAACAGTAGAGAGACCAAAGAAAAGGATTAAAGCCAAAATATGTAAATACATATCTTATGACGTTTTGCTGGTTATCAAAGTAACATGTAATTCCTATAAAATTTAGAAAATACAAAAGAGAAAAAATCATTCATAAACATATCACCTAGAAATAAACTTGTAATCTTTTTCTTTTATCTTTTCCCACCTCTCCCTTTTCCCTCCTGCCTTTCTTTCTTCCCTCTGTCCCCCACTCCAACAATTGTAACATAAGAGAATATTGAAAATACAATTTCGTGTTCTGCTTTTTTATTTAGAATTGTATCAGTCTGTAAATAAGTCGTGAAACCCAGCAGCTATAAAAAGATTGATAGATTTGACTATATAAAAATATGAAAGTTACCATAAATAAAACAAAAACAAGCTGAACAATAATATTTGCAACCCATATAACAAATTACTTCTATCCATAATGTATAATGAGCCTCTAAAAAATAATCCAAAAAATAACTCAAATTTTAAAATAGGTAAAACTTGTGAATAGGCAACAGAAGAAATATAAATGGCCATTAACCATATATATTTTTTAAAGATTAATCTCAATTATCAAGAAATGAAGTTAAAGCAATGAGATCATTTTCCCCTAGCAAATTGGCAAGGATACAAGGATGATTACATCTAACCTGAATAAGGAAGCTAAATGGATGCTCTTGTACGCTATTGGTGGGAGTATAAATTGGTGCCAGCTTTTTGGAGGGCCGTTGCTCAACATCTATTTAAATTTTAAATATTTATACCCTTTGACACGGCATTTCCACTTCTAAAAATTTAACCCTCCTACAAGAGTGCAAATAATGTTCATTACTCCATTGTTTGAAGATGCAAACAATTAGAAACAATCTAAATGTTCATAGAGAGGGGACTAGTTAAATTACGAAACATCTTTATAATGGAATTTTTTGTAACCATTACAAAGAATGAGGCAGATCTACAGGATATAGAAATGTGTCCAAAAGTTCATTAAGTGAGAAAAACAAGTTAATTCATGATCTATGGTAGTGTAGCATTAAGAAGAAAAGATTGGATGACTATGAACCCGTCATTTTCGCCATAATTTCTTCAGGAATGACCACATTTTAGGTAATGAAAATAGTACTTGTATAATCCCAAAAGAAATAACTTTCAAAAGACAAAAATTCTGTCATAAACATTTCCCTGCATTTTTTGCCCTTCATACGATTTTAATAGCTTTCATAAAATTCTGTCATGGATATACCATAATTTATTTAGCTGTTCCCCTATTAATAAATAAATTAGCTTGCTTCCAGAATTTGCTGTTATGTACAGTACAGCAACAAACATCTTTGTAAAATAAGACTTAAGTTTACACTCTCCAAATCATCACTTCATGTAGCAGAGGTTGACAGTTTAACCTAGAAAGAATCCATAAGATGGTTTTGAATGTAAAAGGGTAATGTTTTCTAATCCTTTTAAATCTTAACAGGACTACATATGATCCAAAAGAGTTGGATCCCTGCTTCCCGGCACTCAGCTATGCTACCCACTCTGACTATAATTTCTCTCTAGTGTTTGTGGTCTCAGTGTGAAAAAGACCAAGGATGTTATCCTCAGGATACACTTCCCAAAGCTTAGTACCAAGCCCTCTCCTTTTTATTCCATTCTCCCTCCCCAGGTGAACTCATCCACACCCAGCTAATGACTTGCAAATTTCTATCCTTTGCCTGGCCTTTCATCTGAGTTCTAGCCATGTATATTCAGCTGCCCATTAAACATCTCCACTCAGATGTCTAAAAAATACCTCAGTATTTCCAAAATAAATTCTTTGAGCCACAACATGCTCATACCTTCTTTCCTTTTACCTTCTACATCCTTGCATTACTAAATCCCATTGCTTTTTTTCCCCTAGTAGTTCTCCATCGATCTAGTTCTCTTTACCTTACTGCCCCACCCTGATCCAGGCCACAGTCAGTCCTTTTCTGAATTCTTCAGTAGCTTCCCAGCTGGTCTCTTCATGTTCTTTCTCATCCCCTCTGACCTATTATCCTTCCTGTGGCTGGAGGCTTGTTGTGAAATCAGATTAATGCTATCCTTCTCCTGTGTAAGACCTTTCAGTGGTTTCTTTTTCCTCTTAGGCTAAAGACTGAAATCCTCCCTGGACCCTGGTATATCAGGCTCCTGCCATTTCCTGCCCCCTTCAATATTCTGAGCCCCTTGCATATTGCCTGGCTTACAGATGGCACCCAAAGATTTGCTGGGTGGATGAATGTCTGGATGTCTTCTCTGAGGTGACATGAATGGCATTACTATATCTAACTTGTGATAAAACCAGATTTTAGGCTTTTGCTATTTCAGTGACTTTTCAAAATTCTTTTACCAATTTAATACAGTCTGTCTTGCTTTGAAAAAATGTCAAGTTCATATAAACCCACATATTCAAAACCCAAGCCAGCCCTATATGGTTTTGTTTTGAAACTAAGATCATAATCCAAATTCACTCTCTTGGCAAATGCCACCTCTTAACTCTTGCCCGCATGCCAGCCTCTCTTCCTTAGAAGAGGGCAGCAAGTTATCTTCTCAATATTTGACAACTAGAGAGGGATTTGCTACGCATTCCCTTACTGCTGTACCTTCAAGGACTGTGTGAAATCCAATCAACTCCTCCATGCAAAAGCTAAGAACCAAAGCAAAAAAATTATTTTTCCAGAATTTTGATTATGCATTTAACAATGTGCACAAAAATGGCCTTTGGACATAATTCTGTCTCAGGATATTTGTTGATTTTCAGATGGTTCTTGTTTCTCAATTGATGTAGTCCTCTCAGGAAGCAGTCTACTAGGAGGATTAGCCAGTGACACAGTAGCACTGCATGGAAGAGAGTGTGCCTATTGTAGTGGGTTTGGAGCCCAGGCCTTGGAGGGAGGTGAGCAGAACTGAGTCCAAATCCTGACTTTATCCCTGGCTCACTAAATGATGTTGGTGTAGAGCCTACTTCATAGGGTTGTTTTGAAGGTAAAATAAGAATATGGATAAAGCACTTAGCATTTAGTGAAAATTCGATGTATGTTAGCTGCTAATGACACTGATTGTTGTTGTTATTATTATATCATCATCATCATCCACAGAAGGTTTTTTCAGGTTCTCAGGACACACACACATACCCCCAAATGAGCAAACAGACAAAAAGCAATATACTTACAATAGTCTATTGACTGTATATTTTAGGAAAACTAATAGCAAAGTTGTACTTCATTAAAAAATTGTTGTCATTTAGATTTCGATATTAACGTATAGATAGATGAGATGATTTCATGTTTTGGATTTGCTTCCAGATCTGGAAAAGGTGGGTCAAGAAGGGAGAAAATGCACAGCTGAAACACGATTGGGCACTGATAGCAGCTTTTGCTGTGAGATCACTACGGGAGTCGTTATGTTATTCACTATACTTTTGTATAAGTTTGAAGTTTTCCAAGATAAAAATTTTTTTAAATACATTAAAAATAGCTACTGAATAGCCTCTTAGATGCATTCTTGTTCAGGGAGCCAGCTCTCAACTCACTGTCCTTTATTTCTTTTGGAAGAGTAACTGATTCTAGTGATCTAAGCAGTAAGTCTCTTGTCATTATGTTTTATGACTCTCAGAATAGCTCATGGTGGAAACAAAATAAATACAATTTCTGAATTTCCTTTGTCGTCAACCACTTGAGACTCTTCTCTGAAACCACTGTGGGCATTTTAAGTAACCTGATTACCCAGCAAGAACAATGTACCCTTCAGACCATCAGGGAGGATAAAATAACTAACTCTTTCTACCCTTCTGTGCTTGCATAACAAAGGTATAACTATTAAATACAAGCGCTCAATAAGCTAATGCATGACGAGCCCTCAGCGGTTTAGGATCTGAGCCTCTGTCCTGTACGAACTTGTAGTCTTCATTGTGTAGCCTTGTTAACTTTGGCTGCTGAGTTACATGTGAGCAGAGGAGGCTGAAGAACTCCAAAGCCAAAAACGGACCTCTGCATATTTCATATTCAATTCAGGAGTCAGAGGGTGACTTTTTTGCCTTGTTGTTGTTGTTGTTGTTTAAGTGAAGATATCTATTTACCCTTAGAGCGGAAGCTGACCGTGGCCATAAATGGTTCTGTAACCTTTGCATCTGTTTGAAAACCCTCTTCCATCTGCGTGTAAACCAGGGGAGAAAGGATTCTGCTTGGGTCCTCTCTGCTTTATGATTGCCCCTCCTAAAGCAGTTTCTTTTCTCCAGCTTCACTAAAGCAAAGAATTTGAACTTACATTTCAGGGCTCTTCTTTTCCCCTGGAATCTCTCTCTAAGGGGTAAAGCACATGGATTTTTATAGGTTTAATTACTTTGGAACAAAAGTCCCAGTGAAGTTTATGGAACTTCCTTCCTTCCCCTAAAAATAAAACAGGCTCTGAACTGACCAGCACAACTCACTGTTATCCATCTGACATTCTTCTGTTTATCTCTTTGGTCAGCATCTTCTGCCAGGCCTGAGCTGAGGCTAGGGAGGAATGAGGTTCAGCCCCAGCCAAGTGGGGAGACAGGTACATAGACAGAGTCTTCTGGAGTGCAGTGAAAGGTGGGCTGTCATAGAGCTCTGAACTGGGTGCTCCAGGGGCAGAGTTGACTAGCTGGGGACATCAGAACAGACCCCACAGTGGAGGTTTGAGATATTTGGGCTGAGGGCAGAACTGAAAGCCTGGGATTATGTTATGCTCTTAATCGAACCCCCTTAGGATCCCAATTTGAGAGTTTTGTCCTGTTAGGTAGCATCTGGTGTGAAACGAGCAATGGCGTTTCCCTCAGGGCTGGTCCAGTTCCGAGAATGCCTAAAATGAGACGGCAAAGTCAGGACTGAGGTATATAACCTGCCTCTTGTGTCCTGGGGCATCCTACGACCAGGCTGAGTCGCATCCCCAGTGCTGTTCGGTTCTGTGTCCCGAGTATCGGGGCTGTGTTCCAAGACTTCTGTGTGCAGAGGGCATTGTGACGGGCAGCTTAGAAAACTGATGACAAAGCACTTTTCTCTCCCCGAACAATTCCTGCTACCTGTGACAGCTGCTGAGCAATAAACAATCAAACCTCTTTACCTGGGTCGTTAGTGACAAGCTCTCTTGAGCAATCTCAGGTCAGCTCTTTAGACCGTTGTGGGTTTCTGTTAGCACTTGTTTCTGCTACCCAAGGAGATCCTTTCCGAGCCCTTATCAGGCGTAACGGCTTCAGGAGAATTCAGAAATGCAGTCGCCCTGTTTGGCAGTGTGAGAAAGTCAGAGCGCTCTGGGAGCCGGACCACACGAGCCTGGACCGCTGGGCTGGAACACGGTGCTGATAAAGCCAGCCCCCAGGCTCGGGTCCCCCACGGCCTTGGTCTCTCCTGAAGCCACAGACTAGAGGTGGCTGGCCGAGGTTAGAGATTATAATGTTTGCATCAGTCCCCAGAGGAGCCAGACAACGAGGCGCTAATAGGGCCTCGGGTCTGAAACCACTTCTGGAAGAACAACTGCGTGGGACCGTGCTCTTGGCAGTGGCCGTGACCATTATCATCCTCACCCCCAACCTGTGCTTTTGGGATTCCGCCTTCACGTTGGCTAAACAAATCTTGCTCATGCTGGGTGTGTGTGTCTAGGGGTCAGTGGAGGAGGATACAGTTTCCACAGACCACAGCCCACTGAAAACATTGCTTGTGAGGGAAGTGGGATTCTGCTCAGGCAAAGGGGCGGCAGCCCGACTGGAGGATGGAGGCCGGAGGCCGGGTTTGGGTTAGAGGCAGAGGAGACTCGCTTTCCTGCGTTGGCTGCACAAGTACCCAGCACGTCTTTGCCTGACACCGGGGAGATGCCTGGAGCGCAAGCGCGGACAGGAGGCTGGTCTGAGAAAGCTCTGCTGCTTTCACCTCGCTTATCGGGGATTCCTGGAAGACAGGACTTGGTTTCCATTCCTGGGTGTCTTCCAGTGACCACTGTCTGTAAGACCTGCATGGTCCAGCTGGACCAACTCACAGGGCCCAGTGTGGAAACCAGTCTCGCCAGTTCTGTCATCACCTGCTTCCTCTGAGCCACAGCGTGATTCTGGGCTGGACAGAGACCAGCCTTTTCCCTCGGGCCAAGCAGCCCAACAGACCTTTATTGTCAGAGCAGGGATGGGAGAACAGAGCTATGAGTGCCTCGACACAGCCCACTGGGGACTTGAAGCTCCAGAACAGCAGTCAGCAGCCCCCGCTCTGAAGATGCCCAGTGAGGGACCACCAGCACTCCTAACAGCACAGCCCCAGGAGGCCGCGGCCGTGGCAGCCTCCCACCTGGCAGGCGACTGCAAACCTCCAGGGCAGGGTAGGCACCTAGCATCGCCTTCTGGCTGGGCAGCCTCTCCTCACTGATAAGCCCGCGTGGTTGCCTCTGAGCACGTCATTCCTTCAAAAAGCAAAGCATAAAGGTGTCGCCCCATAGGCGAAGCTGCTTCTCTGGAGCTCTCCCGAGGCTGAGCTTAGAGGCTGGCAATGGTGTCGGTGTGTAGGACTCTTTCCCAGTTTGCCATGGTGCCAGACCTCCCTCTGTAATGATGCCCGGATATGCATGGCGATGGGAGAGGTGGTGCCAGAGGCCTGTGTTGGGGAGGGGTTGTTCAGGGGGCACTGCTTTTCATTTGCAGACAGTTTTATTAGCATCCAACCCATGTTCCTGCCTCCACTGAGGCCTTTTACCGGACAGTTCTGCTGCTGGAAACGCACTTCCCTTAAGTGGATTCTGCTCCTAGGGGCTGGGGGAGGGACGGTAAGTGCCTTTTTGTCCTGTGCTCACCATATCTGAGGCTTCTGTGTATCTGGGGTACACCTAAACAAACCCTCTTCTTACCCTGTTTTGCTTTTCCCTGGTTATTAACGTCCCCACTGACCCACTGGATCTAAGACAGAAACCCAGGGGTTATCAGTTTTGCTGCTTCTCCTCATCTCCCTCTAAATGGTCATCGAGCCTTAATACTAATTGTGTTTTCACCAAAGCACTGGCTGACTGACCCCCTAGTTTTCATTCCATCTGTCACTGTCCTAGTTCAGGTCATCTCTTCCCTGGACTGTTTCAGCTGCCTCTAGCTGATCTTTTCTCATCAGCTGGAAATCTTAATTAGAGAGCTTCAGTGGGTCACTTTTGCCTAATATCTAAATATCAGAATTCCTTAGTGTGGCATTCAGGACACTTCACAGTTTGGACCTAACTTTGCCTTCTAGCCCTGGCATTTTGATGGCCCCCGTGTTCCCATGCGAGCCCCCTCTCCATCCTTACTACACCACGTGGGGTTCCTGAGCCCACCTGCACATCACACCTCTGCACCTGCTGCATGCAATAGCCCTGCCCACCTGCCCACAGCGACCTTCTCACACCCCTTCCCTGTCTGGAAGACCCTGACTCATGTTTTAAGACCCAGCTCAATTTCTGTTTCTCCTGTGGAAATGTCCCTCTCTCCTCCCACTAGAAGGAATTAATTGTTCCTTCTTGTGTTTCTCTCACAGCCCTTGGTTCATACTTCCTTTGTGCCACTTGTATTATACAACAGTTGGTTCTGTCTCCCTCCCCAACCCCCTTCTCATTCTCCTCTCCTCCCTCCCCCGTGTGTGTGTGTGTGTGTGTGTGTGTGTGTATGCATGTGTATGTATCTCTGTACACACACATCTATATGTATATATTTTGAAAAATATTTATTGAGTGCACTATGCCAGGCACAGTGGTGAACCAAACCCACCTGGTCCCTCCTCCATGGAGCTTACAGTCTAGCAAATATCTGTCTCCCCATCATACTGTGAGTTCCTTAGGAAGAAGGATCGTCTGTACTCTTTTTTCTTTCTTTTTTTTTTTTTTTTAATTTTTATTTATTTATTTATTTATGGCCGTGTTGGGTCTTCGTTTCTGTGCGAGGGCTTTCTCTAGTTGTGGCAAGTGGGGGCCACTCTTCATCGCGGTGCGCAGGCCTCTCATTATCGCGGCCTCTCTTGTCGCGGAGCACAGGCTCCAGACGCGCAGGCTCAGTAGTTGTGGCTCACGGGCCCAGCCGCTCCGCGGTATGTGGGATCTTCCCAGACCAGGGCTCGAACCCGTGTCCCCTGCATTGGCAGGCAGATTCTCAACCACTGCACCACCAGGGAAGCCCTGTACTCTTGATGCCTATCACAGTCTGTGCCACACAGTGGCCACTTGCTCCGGAATGTTCACCGAGTGAAGTCCAGTGGGCAGAGATAGATGCCAGAGAACAGGGGGCGGGTGGGTGGATGTCTCATGGGCTTAAAGTAAGTGGGAAGCCTGGAAGTCACATTCTCAGTTTCTAATGGGCAGCCTGTGTTTTGATATGTGGTTAGCCCATTCAGATGGAACCATCGTCTAGGAACCATGAGGCAGATGTCAAGAGCAGATCTAAATTTGTTCTCCAGATAACACAAAGAAGTGCGTTCCCTTTGAAGGGTGCGTGCAGAAAGCTCTCCCGGCTGCGTGATCTCCCATCCCGTGACCCAGCTCAGCCAGGTGGACGGTTTGGGGCCCGGCTGCCCCACCACATGCTGCTGTTTGTTTCTTGCAGAGATCTGAAACTGGACAACGTGCTTTTGGACCACGAGGGTCACTGTAAACTGGCAGACTTTGGGATGTGCAAGGAGGGGATCTGTAACGGGGTCACCACGGCCACCTTCTGCGGCACACCCGACTACATTGCTCCAGAGGTGAGTGTGCTCGCTGCTTGAGCAGCTGTGGAAATCCAGGCTCTCTAGCAGCCCCGTCAGAAGAGCCACACAGGCTGCATTTATGTGCTGCAGCTTGGTGGGCGGCATTGAAAGTTGACGCCTCCAGACTCCTTTGTGGCTCATTGGGTGAATGATGGCTGAAAATGTCCTTGGTTCCTCCCAATACAAATTTGAGTCAAAAAGAGTGTTGTAAACTTTGCAGTTGCTTTAGGGTTTAGCCCTGAATGAGGACAAAGTACATTCCAGGCACAGCTATTTAATTTTTTTCTTTGCCTCTACTCAGTGCTTTGATCCCAGCCCCATTTAGCAGAAATAAAGACAAGCTCTTGAATCTTTCCCATAGGAGTGAGTGAGCCCACAGATATAGTTCCAAAACCCTTTCTGGTTTGGATCTGCATATACTATTACGTTGGCCTAAGCAGGCCATAGATGTTTGATCACCTGGATGACAAGGCCTCTGAATTGACCCCAGGGAAAACAGACCACTCTCTAGAGATGGAATGAAACATGTATGCCAACGCAGGAAACTCCCTTGTTTTACTTCATCTCCTAATCCATCATTTGCCTTAGTCATTACTGATGCATTTGTTCATCAGATGCACGAAGTTCTTCTCACATTACCCCTCTGCACAGATCCTCCAGGAGATGCTCTACGGGCCCGCAGTGGATTGGTGGGCAATGGGCGTGCTGCTCTACGAGATGCTCTGTGGCCACGCGCCCTTTGAGGCAGAGAACGAAGATGACCTCTTTGAAGCCATACTGAACGACGAAGTGGTCTACCCTACATGGCTGCATGAAGATGCCACAGGGATCCTGAAATCTGTAAGTTTGGTGCACTCAGCCAGCTTTTGAACTATTGCAGACCAGCTTGCTGAGTGGGCTTCTTGGGCTTTGGGTTTGTTTGCTTGTTTTTTAATACCACCTACCAGTAAGCTACCAGCTCTAACTGAAATCTGTGTTTTAATCTGTAGAATCAAAGAAGCAGAGTTTTCTCAGGCTGTTTGTTTTCTCTTAGGCAATAGTTATTTTGGAGCCAATGCATGAGCAGTTGATAGCATTGTCTGCCTTATATCAAGTATTTCTAGCACTTGTGGCTTCAGTGTAGGTGAAGTGATGCTCCCGCTTCATCCGGTCAGGACACATAAGGCCGTTGGGTCATGTGAGCAGCATTCCCGGTTGTTTCGATACGGATTTTGTTTCTGTCGGCAACATCGAAGGATGAAGGGGCCTTTCCCGTAGTGCTGGGAGAGGAGAAGAGAGGTTTTCCAAAGTTGTGCAAGATCTCATTTGCTTCCATGTTATCCTTGTGCAAGTCAGGTGCCAGGCCCAGGATTCAGGTGCAGTGTAGAATATCACATTGAAAAAGTCTTTCATTCATGCATTTAAGGCATTGTGCTGGAAGCCTTATTTTCAAGTGTGGAAGAAAGTGGATTTGATGCTTTATGTTGAAAATAAGAAAGTAACATGTAATGAGAGAATAACATATAATTTGGGTCAGTTCTGTATTAGAAAATCATGTATTATTTCCTACTAAATGCATAGGAGGAATAAAGATGAATATTCTTCAAATAGGGAAAAATCAGAACAATCCATTCTCTCCTGGATAGTATCTATGGGATAAGAATTACTTTGCTCAAATCATATCCTTTCCAGTGATTTGAGACAAAAAAACTAAATTTGGGAAATATTAGCCATGCTGGTGAAAGACTTGTCTCTCTTTAGAAATTGCCAGTCATAGGGACTTCCCTGGTGGTCCAGTGGTTAAGACTTCACCTTCCAATGCAGGGGGTGTGTGTTTGATCCCTCGTCAGGGAGCTAAGATCCCACATGCCTCATGGCCAAAAACCCAAAGCATAAAACAGAAGCAACATTGTAACAAATTCAGTAAAGTCTTATTGAATGGTTTAAAAATGGTCCACATCAAAAAATTAAAAATCTTAAAAAAAAAAAAAAGAAAGAAATCTCCAGTCATATAATTAGTGTCATTTTAAGGACATTTTGTATACAGATCACTGTGTCCTGGGGCTGATGGCATGATTGTCCCTGAGAATTCTCTACTGAAAGAGAAATGATCACAGAAATCCTTCTCAGGCCGATATTGCCAAAGTGAATCATAATTCATAACTCAATTCTCAAGTTCAGGTGCAAATGCTCTCCTGATATTGAGGAAGCATTAATTTCATATAGAAAATAAAAGTGGGGAATTCCCTGGCAGTCCAGTGTGTAGGACTTGTGCTTTCACTGCCGGCAGCCCGGGGTTCGATCCCTGGTTGGGGAACTGGGATCCCACAAGCAGTGTGGCATGGCCAAAAAAAAAAAAAAAAAAAAAAGAAATAGAAGTGAAGTACTTTTGGATTCTACCAAATGTCTTCTATCTAGCCTCTTTTCATAAGAAAATTTTATTTGTATATTTAATAGAAAATGTAGACTAAGGAAACCAAGAATGTGGCTTTTATAATTTTTTTAATAAAAAAATCAGGGAGAAGGACTTGTCTTTGTAGATTTATGCCTTGAAGTTTCTTAACTTCTGGAAGGGAAAGATACTCACCTCAGCTGGCCCCAGCTACATTTGATGACCTAATCTATGATAACACAACAAAACTGTGCTGCAGAGTTGGGCTTACTTTGCATTATTGCTCTCCCAGTTCTGTCATCTAGAGTCTGGGTCCTTGCGACTCCCAAGGCATGCTAATCCCCTGGGGCCTGGAACAACCACCATCATAATACTAATGGTTTCTCATGATTCACACATTTAGTCCAATTACCATAGCTGAGTTAACTTTTTTAATATTTAAAAGAAGGACCCCAGAGCTTATAATTCAACTGAAAATGCTAGTTCAAGCCATAAAGAAATATGCATTGTTGGCCTTGGTGTATAAAAGTTGCTGTGCTAGGTACCATGGAGGGTAGGAAATAAAAGTCAGTCTGTGCCTCAGGAAACTTTAAAGTTCTCTATTTAGGGATTAACAATCCAGTTCAGTCTTTCTCTGATAAACACTCCATACCTTTTGAATGTAGGTCCAGTAGAACTCTTTAGAGACCACATCATTGTTTGAGTTGAACATTAACCCACGTCTGCTTCTCTCAATTTTTTTATTTCCAGTTTTTAGGAGTCCTCAACCTCTTTCTGGCATTTAGAATCCTCTTAAGAGAATTCTTCCCGACGAAATCTGGGACCTAGATTTCACCCCTTTTAACTCAATCCCTGTAAAACCTAGAACAGGCACTAAGCAATGTTAAGATCATATGGAACTATTAAGATGGTTTCTTCTTAACCAGATAAATCCAATTACTTTTTTTTTTTTTACTTTTATTGGAGTATAGTTGATTTAAAATGTTGTGTTAGTTTCAGGTGTACAGCAAAGTAATTCAGTTATATATATACATGTATTCATTCTTTTTCAGATTCTTTTCCCATATAGGTTATTACAGGGTACTGAGTAGAGTTCCCTGTGCTATCCAGTAGGTTCTTGTTGTTTATCTATTTTATATGTAGTAGTGTGTGTATGTTAATCCCAAGCTCCTAATTTATCCCTCCCCCAATTACTTTAAACTATATCTTTGATGTATATAGAAATATTTTTGGTAACTAGAATATATGTTATCCAGGAATATCCTCCCTCCACAATCTTTGTTCTGGGAGAAAACAGAGCCTTTTGTGCCTAAAGAGAACCTACTATTCAGTGCGGACTGAGTTGTTCCCTCTCCTTCCTTCTGGGAAGCTGTGAACCTCTTCACTTCCCTTTATTTTGACCCCTTTCTAATGCTAGCAGCTCAGCAGGTCATGGTGTGTCACTGGCCGAACACTGATTTTCCTAAGTGGCTCTCTGTGTTCTGCCGGGAGTCTCCCCGTAGGAAGGAGCTTGGGTTTCACCCTGTGGCGGTCTTATCTCCCAGCTCTGTTACATTCTGGCTGAGTGACCTTGACGAGCTAACACACCTCTCTGAATCTCTGTGTCCTTGCTCATAAAATCCTATAAAATCGAGGTAATAAAATCCATGTCATAGGGTTGCTGTCCAGATTCAGTGAATTCATACATGTAAACCACACAGGAACACAGTGAGCATTCTGTTTCTTCCTCCTTCAAGGAGTGTACCTTAAAAGTGACTTTCTGGAAAACACTGGAAAAGGTGTCAGAGGAAATTACTAAAAAACATTCACGGAGAGGATTTCAGAGACAGTTTTGTACCTTTCAGCCTCCAGGCCTAAAAATAAAAAGCTTCAATGCTGTAGCTGAGGAAATTCAGCTGTTCTTGGCAGAGAACTGAGACACTTAAACAGAAGTGTGATCAAAGAAAAGAAAGAAAACAATGAAGAGCGCTCAAGACTTGGGGCGAAGCACCCAGGAGGGAAGCGTCAGGGCGTGGTGGTGAGGATCTTGCCTCCAGAGCAGCGCTGTCCGAGGGCAGATATTGGCTCTTCCACCTGCTGGCTGTGGGACCTCGGGAAGATGGCGCAATTTTGCCACACCTCGGTTTCCACAACTGTACCCTCAGGGTCTGAGATAATGCGTGGAGGATAGTTGGAACAGCGCTGAGCACAGAGTAGGTGCTCAGGAAGCAGCCACCACTGTCATCAGTGAGAGCTGGGTGCATTATTATTATTATTATTATTTTTTTTAATTTATTTATTGGCTGCGTTGTGTCTTCGTTGCTGTGCGCGGGCTTTCTCTAGTTGCGGCGAGCGGGGGCTACTCTTAGTTGCAGTGCACGGGCTTCTCATTGCGGTGGCTTCTCTTGTTGTGGAGCACGGGCTCTAGGCATGTGGGCTTCGGTAGTTGAGGCTCACCGGCTCTAGAGCTCAGGCTCAGTAGTTGTGGCGCATGGGCTTAGTTGCTCCGTGGCATGTGGGATCTTCCCAGACCAGGGCTCGAACCCGTGTCCCCTGCATTGGCAGGCGGACTCTTAAGTGCTGTGCCACCAGGGAAGCCCTGGGTGTATTTTTAGATCCTGTGCCCTTTTCTCTGAAAAATTATGACTCTATTTATTGTATTAGGAAACCATTTAAACTGCTTTCTGGCTGTAATTGCAACTTGATTCAATTAGACCAATACAGTTTTTTTTTAATTGCTAGAAGAAACCTAAGAGATTATCCATTAAAATTCCTTCATTTAATAGATGAGGAAACTGAGGTCCAGAGAAATTGTGACTCACCAAAGGCCATTCAGCACATTACTTAAAACAAACAAATAAATTAGAACCCTTGAGCAACTCTCATGGGAATGTAAAATGATGCAGGCACTGCGGAAAGTAATATAGCAGGCAGTTCCTCAGAAAATTAAACATAGAAGTACCATATGACCTAGCAATTCCATTTCTGGTTGTATATCCCAAAGAATTGAAAGCAGGGGCTCGAACATATTTGTACATCAATGTTCATAGCATTATTCACAATATCTAAAAGGTGGAAGTAACCCAAGTGTCCAGCAATAGATGAATGGATAAACAAACTGTGTTATAGGCATACAATGGATTATTAGTCAGCCTTACAAAGGAAGGAAATTCTGATGCACGTTATAACCTGGATGAATCTTGAATGAATTATGCTTAATGAAATAAGCCAAATACAAAGGGACAAATGTATGATTCCACTAACAGGAGGTACCTAGAATAGTCATTCATAGAGACAAAAGCAAAATGGTGGTTGCCAAGGGCTGGCGGCCTGGGTGGGTGGAGAGCTAGGGTTTAAGGGATGTGGAATTTCAGTTTGGGAAGATGAAAGAAGTTCTGTAGGTGGATGGTGGTGATGGTTGTACAACAATGTGAATAGACTTAATCCTACTGAGCTGTACACTTAAAAATGGTTAAGAAGGTAAATATTATGTTCTGTATATTACACCACAGTAAGGAGAAAACCCTGGGATCAGAATCCAGCTTTTCCTGACTCCCAGTCCTGGGTTCTAAGCTAGCTACACCTGGCCTTTCCCCATTTTTCTTCTACGTCTCATTAATAAGTGTCCTGTACCCTTAGAGCCCCACATTTTAGCACCCAGATTACTCCCTGATGTGATTCTTTCCACTTGTCCTAGAAGCATGAGCCACTGGAGGAAGCTACCAGGGTCCTGTGTACTTAATACCCACAGAGCAAGAATCTGCCACCTATTTAGCTTTCCATAAAGTAAGATATAACGTTTATGATAACAGTGTTATTTAAAGATTGTGCATTTGAATCTTTCTCTTTTGACCCCAGATGAGCCTGTGACCGTAGAAGGAGAAACTGATACGTTAGGGAATTAGGATCCCTGTCTGTTTCCATTCGGCAAATACTTGTCAGATGCCTTCCTTTGGCTTGGCCTGTGCTAAGTGCCGGGAAGCAAAGATGAAAAGACACGGCCTCTTCTGTTGCTCACAGCCTAGTAGGAATGAGGACACGTAAACGGATACTTAGCTGGCTGCCGAAGAGGAATGATCAAAACTCTCTCTGGGGTCAAGCACAGGGAAGTGACATAAGGACAAGGCAGAGGAGGCGGCATGTAGGCTGGGTGTTGAGGAACAAACAAGGGTTCAGTAGGGTTGACAAGGGGGAGAAGGGTATTCTAGACAGAGGAAATAACTTGTGCAAAGCCTCGGAGGGGACAGGCAGCCTGCGTGTTCAAAGAGCTGCAGTCACCAGTTCCGCCGTTGGTGTGTTAGGTGCAGGGTAGGGGCTGGGAAAGATGAGTTTAGGAAATGGGACCTCTGAGGGGTTGGGGAGACATTCAGAAAGTGGTCTATTCTTTGTATTTGGTCACATAGGTCTGGAGCTCAGGAGAGAGGTAGGAGATGACCACTGTAGCATGGTAGTGAGAACAGGGGAGAAGGCATGGACTGGGGGAGAGGGTGAAGAGTAAAAGGAGGACAAGGCCTGGGGACACCAGTATTGAAAGGGTGACAGTGGAAGAGGATTCAGTGAGGAGGTCAGGACGGAATGACTTCAAGTTGTGTAAACATCTCAATCTGCAGCTCATCTGCTAGTTTTACTTGTGGTGAAATAGGCCAGTGGTTTTACAGTGTGATTTCCCCAGAAACTGATGCTTGCAATAACTTTTGAGTAGTGCTAGCCAGGTTCAGGAGCAAATGGTCCTTGGCCAGAAAACCGAGGGCTTGGGGAAGTATCTGTTAGGAGGTAGGTAAGTTGAAATGTTTTGTTTTGTTTTGTTTTGTTTAATTTTATTTATTTACTTATGGCTGTGTTGGGTCTTCGTTTCTGTGCGAGGGCTTTCTCCAGTTGCGGCAAGCGGGGGCCACTTTTCATCACGGTGCACGGGCCTCTCACCATCGCGGCCTCTCTTGTTGCGGAGCACAGGCTCCAGACGCGCAGGCTCAGTAATTGTGGCTCACGGGCCTAGTTGCTCCGTGGCATGTGGGATCTTCCCGGACCAGGGCTCGAACCTGTGTCCCCTGCATTGGCAGGCAGATTCTCAACCGCTGTGCCACCAGGGAAGCCCAGTTGAAATGTTTTTAAGGACCCTGAACAAGTTTCATTTTGTTGTGTAATTCCAGACCAAGGTAAGGTACACTGCTTTCTTTAAAAATATAGACTTCAGGCCTTTTCCAAGGATTTTGTGACCACCTGTGATTCTGGGAGCTTGGTGACTTCAAGAGTTCCTAATGTTATGCACCTGGAGGGTATCATGCTTAGGGAAATAAGTTAGAGAAAGACAAATATTGTATGATATCACTTATATGTGGAATCTAAAAAATAAAACAAACTAGTGAATATAACGAAAAAGAAACAGACTCAGATATAGAGAACAAACTAGTGGTTACCAGTGGGGAGAGGGAAGGGGGCAAGACAGGGGTAGAGGATTAAGAGGTATAAACTACTATGTATAAAATAAGTAAACTACAAGAATATATTATACAACACAGGGAATATAGCCAATATTTTATAATAACTATAAATGGAGAATAATCTATAAAAATTTTGAATCACTATGTTGTATACCTGAAACTGCTATAACATTGTAAATCAAGAATATTTCAATTTAAAAAAAAAAAAAGTTCCTAATGTTGACTCCACTGGGTAGTGTCTTACATAGTCCCAAAATCTGTCAGGAAGTCGTGCATGCTGTTTTGGATTGTAATCATTTGTCATGGAGCTTGGTGACTATTAGAAACATAAACACAGAATTTCAGAGATGGAGGATCTTTAAAAACACTTTGTCTAACTCCCTGGTTGGTAGGTGAAGCTGAGGCTGAGAGGTGAACCAACCTCACACAGTAGAATGGAAGGAGCACACACTGGTCTGAGGATCACAAGACCTCATTCTACTCCTGCCACTGCTTTCCAGTCTTTACCTCTGTAACACAGTGATGATAACACCTGCGGTACCCACTTCAAATGAGGTAGCGCCCATGAAAGCATTTTCAAAGTGGTATGCACAACACTGGAGTAAGTTATTAGTATTGTTAAGTTATGAGTAGTAATTTTACAGCATGTTGAGAGGTGTCATTATCTTCATCCTCCCTTTGAACAATCCACCAATATCATCAAGATTATTAAGCGCTTAATTGTACATGAGGCTGTGTTAGGTTTTTATTTTGGAGAGAGTTGTATTTCTGTTTTCCCAGGAGCCTTTTTTTTTTTTTTCTCCCAATTAAGCATCTTTTTTCTTATACCTTTTTAAAATTGTAGTTGATTTACAATGTTATGTTAGTTTCAGGTGTACAGCAAAGTGATTCAGTTATATATATATATTATATATATATATATATATATATATATATATATATATCCTTTTTCAGATTCTTTTCCATTATAGGTTATTACAAGATATTGACTATAATTCCTTGTGCTATAGAGTAGGTCCTGTTATTTTTCTATTTTATATACAGTAGTGTGTATCTGTTAATCCCAAACTCCTAATTTACCTCTCCCCACTCCCCAACCCCCAAGTTGAGTATCTGAGTGCACCCCAAAGAAAGATTTTTAACAAATAAACAGAGAAGGAGAAAGCACCCATTGGTGAACTCTGCCCATAGCTGCTGCCCTTGCCTCTGTGTGCGATCCTTCCCCACCAGAGAGGCAGGAAGGCCAAGATCCCTGAGCCAGCCCTTCACATCCGTTCTCACCACCGAATCAGCATGGTGGGTCATCTCTACTTGGCTTCCTGAGATTTCCTGATGATCCTTTCTTTGGAACGTAAGGTCAGCACTGTTCCTGGAATTGGTGTCTGCTGGATATTTTACATGCCCTTTTGTTTTTTCCCTTCAGAAGGAAATGCTTTCTGAATACCTTCTTAACTTTTTAAATAGAAGGTATTATTATTATTCCATGTCTGTAGAAGCTGTTTGGATACCCATTTATATAACACTAGAGAGTCATAGATGTTCAAGGCCTGGGGGCTTCGTATGGTATGATAACGTCAGTGAGTCCCCTGAATTCGGGGTGAGGGGTGTTCTTGTCTGTCGTTCAAGGAGAGTGAGGGGTTGAACAGGATGGGCACCAACATCTTACCCAGTGTAACTCCTAACCCAGTATTACTTTCCTCCCCTCACCCTTCCCATCATCATCTTTACCCCCACCCCCAAGATTGGGTAGCCATACACCAAAAACTCAAAAGTCCTCCCAAATTTCACATAAGCATGGATAGAGAGCTGAGAACTTGCGTGTGAGAACACTCCCCACGGAGCACAGAGTCGGCGGGAGGAGGGGAGGTGGAATACACAGTCTTTAGCCCAGTTTTCTACTTGAAAAAAATTCCCAAGTCATTAACCAGTGATCTTGACAACTGAAAATAACCATAGTATTCACCCCAAAATGTACAGCGGAAGACTATTTTTCTTGCTTGCCCTTTTGTCTCTCACGTCTCATCTTCGCTGTGAAGGTGTGTGTGTGTGTTAAATGCTCACACATGCATGTTCCAAAAGCAAAACCATCCTCCCCTCCCCTCTCAGAGAACAGGTTATAAAAACTGGCAACATCCACAGAAGGTAGCACACGAAAGATAAAGAAAGATACACACTCTTGTGTGAAAAACAGACCTAGACTTTCTAGATTGCTGACCTTAAAGGTGATTTTTTTTATTTTTTTATTTTTTTTTACTTGCTTTTGGTATAAATACACGTTTTCTGTTGGCCACCACGTTACCGAGTTTCCTAAACTGGCACTGAATTATCCCAAAATGTGAATAATCATGACACAGACGAAAAAGTATAGTTTGCTTAGAGCTTCTGCGGTTGCGCTGAGCTTTGGCCTCATCAGCTCCAGAAAGACTTGAGGGAGTCCTCGTGAGTCCCCAGAGCTTAGGAAGGTGATGCCCTCTGTCTCTGAGGTGAGCATTCCTTTGTGCTAAATCACCTCTGGTGAGAGATCACAAGGCGCCAGTGCTGACTTGGGTGAGGTCAACGCCCTTTTCTCCGGGCTCACACAGGTGGGCCAGGTTAACTAAGTGCTGAAAGGAGTTTGGTGCATTCTCCTGGGTCACCTTTGTCAGTTCGGGAGGCATTGTAAACCTCAGAAGGAGATTATAGCATGCTTTCGCTCCTAAGCTTTACAGAAATTAAACTGTGTGTTTGCACGTGGGCTTATCTGTCATCACACCTATCAGATTTCATCCTCTGTGCATTGTCTGCAGGAGTCTCGTTTGCCTCTGTGTACAGAGAAGGAACCGCAAGTAATTTGGGGATCCTCTTTTAGCCCTGAGTGTGTCTCACGTCTGTTACCAGGCAATTGACCAGAGTGGCACTGAGCTTGATCCTCTGCATTTCCTACTCCCCTCCTGGCAAAGATTGGAATGCTCAAGGCAGCAGCCAAAGGTGGCCAGCCAGGAGGAGGCTGAGGAAGTGGAGGGAAAACTGGGACCAGGGTCATGCAGAGGATCCAGCTCTCCATCATTAGAGCCAATTTTTCAAAGAGTGTTACGGGGAAAATCCAAAAGTAAGTTACTGAAAGGTCCTTTAAAAGGAGGATGGTTAACGTGAAGCCTGGCAGCCCTTGCCCTTTGCCGGGACTGGAGTTCCCATATGAGGAAATGGCGCTTCAGGCTTCTTACTGAAACTGACACCTTCAGAAATGGACCATTTATTCACAGATAGGGCAGGCTAGTGTTGGCAGAACACAGAAAAATACTGATCTTCCTAGAGGCTTCATTTTTGGCATTCTTTATCACTTTATTAAAGTTACTATTCTCAACTTCCTTCCCCCATTTCAGATTGTTTAGGACCTCTATTCTTAGGAAACTTACATTTTATCTGTGGCTAGTAGTGTGAAGGATTTTATTTTTTAATGAAGTATTAATACCACATGGCTCTTTAATCTTCATATCTCAGACAGGAGCATAAAGATGTCAGGTTTTGTAAAATGAGCATGGAAATCTTTTCTAGGTAGAGGTTTGCTAACCGACGTCTGCGGGTCAGAAGAGCTTTTTGTTTTAAGTTGGAAAAACTCTAAGGAACACACTTAAAAACTCTAAGTAGCACACTTTGTTTTCTTTCCTTTGTCCCTTCCAGTGATCAACGAGCATTAAATTTTAGCAGGTGGTGGTTAGGTTTGGTTTAGACACCCAAGAAAATGTGTATCCAGGATAAAGAAGGGTGTTGGCCTGGGTTTCATCAGGAGGAAATAAAGACATTGTGTAGTATGCCTCTGGAGGATCCTTCTTTAGCACTTGCTTCCTTTCAATAGCTGCACTTTGGGGGATCACAGCTATCAGGCGAGCTTCCTTTTCCTTCAACACTTGGGGGTTATTGGAGAGCAGTGAAACCCTCACCATTAGTCAGAGATGCTCGGGACTGGTTTGCCAGGAATAAAACCATCTTGGCCAACAACACTGGCATTGGCACAAGGGCCCGACCTTGGGCTTCTGTCTCTGAGACTCACCTCTGATCTTTACCTTTTTTTAACCAGTGTTATCACATGACTTTAGTGAAGCTACTGAGATGGCTTGGGTTTCAGGGGAAGCTATAATGAGTATAAAACACAGGCAAGGCAGAGTGTTAAGAGCGTTGATAAGGAATAAATATATGCCCATGAAAAGGCTGCTGGATTCTAATCAGAGACAGGATGGAAAATATAGCCCGCAAACCTGCAACAGATTTTAGCACTATTCCTGCCCCAGTGCAGAAAGAGAAACAGTACAGGGCATTTTTGTACTTGTTTTCATTAGGAGGGAATAAAGTGCACTGTAGACTGTCTCTGGAGATATCTCCCAGAATATTCTGATGTGGCTCAGGTAAGACATTGATCCACTGGTGTGTTCAAATATACTTACATACTCACCTGCCCACTCCTTCAGTAACTAGCTCCTGGAGATCAGCTTAAACATGTTTTATTTCATTTTTATAAAGCAAGTCCACTTCAGACCCAAGGAAAACATGACATCTTCAGCTGAGGGAGGTACAGTTATCTTCAAAATTTTTTCTCATTCCAAATAGAGAAGAAAGGATAAGACTGTAGACTCTCGATGTAGGCATAGACCCTGGAGGACATTGCTCTCCCCTCCCACCTGACCACAGATGGGTCATCCAGGTGGTTCTTTCAGTGTCTCCAGTAAGGCAGTCCTGCTCCTCCCAGGAAAGCGCCTTCTCTCACTTAATGGCATTGAGTATTAGAAATTTTTGTTTTAATTTTCCTTATGACATCCTTACATACACTCCTTTAACTTCCACTCCCCATACTTATTTCTCCCATTTAGAACCGCCTCTTCTGGCCAACAGCACTTCCATTATTTGAAGCTATCAACAGTGTCATCTGTCTTTTCTTCTCCAGTATAAAGACCCCAGTTGTTGGAAATAAAACCAGGTGGTCAGAATGAAGGATTCCTTGGGTTCAAGACTATTCCTTTTCTCTCCCTTCTCTTAGCATCTGCTCTGGGTGTACATCTCTATCACTTCTCCCTCCATAGAGTCAGAGAAAGAGGAATGGCTTGTGGGCCAGCACAGAAAGTACAACATAAGTAAACACACACAGTGCTGTGCATCCTTTTTTTTTTTTTTTAATTTATTTTTTATTTATTTTTATGGCTGTGTTGGGTCTTCATTTCTGTGCGAGGGCTTTCTCTAGTTGTGGCAAGCAGGGGCCACTCTTCATCGCGGTGCGCGGGCCTCTCACTGTCGCGGTCTCTCTTGTTGCGGAGCACAGGCTCCAGACGCGCAGGCTCAGTAACTGTGGCTCACGGGCCCAGTTGCTCTGCGGCATGTGGGATCTTCCCAGACCAGGGCTCGAACCCGTGTCCCCTGCATTGGCAGGCAGATTCTCAACCACTGCGCCACCAGGGAAGCCCCAGTGCTGTGCGTTCTTATCCAGGTGACGTCCTGAGCGTCATCCCAGGATTGCTCCTGACCTGTCACTGCTCTTTCATCCAGAATCCAAATGAGGAGGTTGGTAAACCTCAAAAGGAGGTTTAGCATAGTGACTGAGGGCAAAGGCTTCTACTGTTAGATAGGCCTGGCTTCAAATCTCAGCTCCAACACTCCCAAACTGGGTGGCCTGGGGCAGGTTCCAGATGGGTCTGTTCCTCAGTTTCCCTTTTTTTTTTTAATTTTTATTGGAGTCTAGTTGATTTACAATGTTGTATTAGTTTTAGGTGTACAGCAAAGTGAATCAGTTATACATATACATATATCCACTCTTTTTTAGATTCTTTTCCCATGTAGGTCATTACAGAATACTGAGTAGAGTTCCCTGTGCTATACAGTAGGTCCTTATTAGTTATCTATTTTATATATAATAGTGTATATATGACAATCCCAATCTCCCAATTTATCCCTCCCTAAAAAACTAACCATAAGTTAGGTTTTTACATCTGTGAGTCTATTTCTGTTTTGTAAATAAGTTCATTTCTACCATTTTTTTAGATTCCACATATAAGCAATATCATATGATATTTGTCTTTGTCTGGCTTACTTTACTCAGTATGACAATCTCTAGGTCCATCCATGTTGCTGCAAATGGCATTATTTTGTTCTTTTTTTATGGCTGAGTAATATTCCATCTTCTTTATCCATTCCTCTGTCAATGGATATTTAGGTTGCTTCCATGAGCTGGCTATTGTGAACAGTGCTGCAATGAACATTAGGGTGCATGTATCTTCTCAAATTATGGTTTTCTCATGGTATATGCCCAGTAGTGGAATTGGGTCATATGGTAGCTCTAGATTTAGTTTTTTAAGGAACCTCCATACTGTTCTCCATAGTGGCTGTATCAATTTACATTCCCACCAACAGTGTATGAGGGTTCCCTTTTCTCCACACCCTCTCCAGCATTTATTGTTTGTAGATTTTTTGACGATGGCCATTCTGACTGGTGTGAGGTGATACCTCATTGTAGTTTTGATTTCCATTTCTCTAATAATTAGCAGTGTTGAGCATCTTTTCATGTGCCTCTTGGCTATTTTTATGTTTTCTTTGGAGAAATGTGGCTGGCACAGGTGGTTCTCAGCTCTATGCCCACCACCGCAGCTGGCAGGAAGGGGTATGAGAGGAGAAGGTTGCTGACGAGTCTTCATAACGAGGTCAGACTCTACCTGTGATAGTGGCAAAACACAAAGACACAGGAGGCTGCAACATACACAAGCATGCATGTTATTCACCCCAGGGTGGCCTTCATGGCCATGAACCATACTCTGTTCTGTGTCCTGTGTTCTTTCTCTGCACTCCCTCCTCAGGACTCTCTGTAGAGTCATCAAATTCCTTCTTCCTAACTAGGAACATCCCCCTGGAATACTGATGGGGATGTCCTACGGCATGCTTGCCAGCACTAACCGCTAACTCTCTGCCCTTTGGTCCGAAGTTGAATGAAAGGAAAAGTTCCTTTTGTTTGCCCAACAGCCAAATCCATCTGTTAAGTAGAAAATACAGTGTTCTCTCTCTCCTGGAAGAAAATCCCATTAGATTAATTGCCCTACTTATATAACTAGTCCTCTTCCTATGAAATCAGATTTTTGAAAGAAAATATACTTTTAGTCATTGCCTACATTTGAATGAGTTTCAGAGTACATTTGGACCCTGTTATCTCTAGACACATTGTTAACACGGGGTGAGTTTGAACTCTATCCTCTGGAACATCTGAAAACTCAAAACCAAAGCCGCCTCAGGTGTAGCAGAGCCCACAAGACATGACAAGTGCTATAGCTGACCTCAGAATTACAGGAAAGTGTTCCACTGCGCCCTTCACCCTGCATTCAGCACTTCCCTTCTGTTGTTAAAGCAGGTACAACTGCACGTTAAAACCTGAGTATCATCTGCATTCTTATTTTCGATTGTCTTTAGAAATCTTTGCTGTCAGAAAAATTGTTTTTCCTGAGACCATCACTACCACCCCCCTGTTGGAGTCTGGGACTGTGAAGGCAGAAACAGACCTTGTTCCCTTTTCCTGGCTGCAAAGTATGAGAGAGAGAGAGAGACAGAGCCAGATAAGCCTCGGGGCCAAGGCTCACCTCAGATGTTCATCTCTCAGAGGCTTTTCAGTCCATGCCCCTGTCTTTAGGTAGGACGGGATGACCCTCCAAGTGGTTTAACAAGATGCTTGCTGAAACTCACTAGCATTGGTTGAAGGCTTGCTCTTGTGCCAGGTATTTTACACTGATTATCTCATTTACGCATCATAATATTAGGATATACAGAAAAATCTCCACTTTATAGTTGAGGAATCTGAGGTCCAGGGAAGTTAATACATTTGTCCAAAGTCACACAGCTCATCAATGGGAGAACTGGTATCCAAACACAGCAGTGAAGCTGCAGAGCCTAACCAGTTCCCCTCTGGGCCCTCCGTATCAGAGGAGCTCTTATATCCTTTATAATCCGTCCCTGGCTGGCAGGAGGCTTTGCAGGACATTCCTGTACAGACCTGGCCTACATTGCTTATGTTTCTTCAGGAAGGTGCCTGGCTGACTGCTTTCCCCTGTGGTCATGCCTTCTCTGCAGCCTTGAAGGAACTGTTCTTTCTCATTCTCTGGGCAGGTGTGCTTCTGATTCCTTAAGGATCCTCTAGAGAAATTCCACTTTCACGAGGGCCACTTTCAGGAGGAAGGGGAATATGAAACGAGTCCACACATTCTTGCCCCTGCTCTCCAGTTAGCTGGAGACTTATATTCGGGGTGGAATCAGATTTTCCACCCTGGCCTCCTCCCTCTTTGCGGCTTATAACGTGCTTTCATTGACCCTAGCAACCATTCTGCTTCCTTTAGTAAGTGTGTCCAGAATCTTCCATGGAGTCACTTTATTTTCCTCTTTGGCTGACTTCCCCATTGGGACCACAGTCGGAGAGAAGTTCAGTTGAGGCGAGGCAAGTTTTCAGTATGACCTTAGACACAGATGAGTGATGGCTCTAAACGCCATGGTTGTTAACTTGTTTGGCATTTGGGTCCCAGTAGGGGCATAAGCAAACAGAGGAAGTGTTCTGCAACGGGATCGTGCCGTCACCATCACAGCAGCAGGAACACGGTGTTTAAGGCGAGTCCTGGGCCTGGCCTAGGGCAGTGAACCCCTCCTGTCCTCAACCCCATACCCCTCCACTGACATGTCCTGTGAAAGATTCCAGGCCTGGGACTGATGTTCAGTGTTCCCTGAACTTCCCACCTCTGCATCTTTGGAGGGGGGAGGGGTTAGTCATAGAGGAGCTATAACCCTCCCCGCCCAGCCTTCCACGCCCTCAGCACCACCGATCACCCCTCCTCCTGCCCGGAATGGTCGCTGTGCTGGTTTCTGTTCCATGGTCTTCATCCTGCTCTGGCTTTCTCATGAGCTCCTGCTGCCACCCCGGCCTTCTTTCCACCCTATGCCAGGGCCCAGAGCCAACACAGGCATGCGGGCAGCCAGCCAGGTATGAGGCCGAGGGGAGTGGTGGGACCAGGGGATCACATGCCCCAGCTAATGAGGCAGCCACTGCTCAACTCCAGGTCATTTTCACCAAGAAGAAGTGCAGGTCCAATGTTCCAGAATATTCCATCTTCCAAGAGAATTTGGAAAACTTGACTTTCATGAGTGTGATGTGACATTTGCTACCTTTTAAATGTTTGACAAGTAGTTAAAATTATTTTAAAAACACTCTATGTGGGCCAAATAAAATGTCTGTGGCCTGGAGCTGCTCTCAGTTCTATTCTCTCTCCCTCCACCTCTGCCTTCCCCGCACCCCAGCCTGCCCTCCCAGCATCAGCTCTCTCTCACCAAACGGCGATGGCCCTGGGTGTCAGACCTCTCACCCTGGCCTGCACCCCAGGCTTACAGGGCTAGTCAGCTCCTGGTGGATGTTTGCACATCTCAGATGCAAAGCTGAGCTCACCAACCTCCCAGATCTGTAAGACCTTGAGAAATGGTAGATGTTTTTGTTTTCATCCCTTTGACAAAAGTTACTACCGCTACTACTACTATACTTCTATTGACACTAATACTCCCAACAATAATCAGTTTCTGTTATCCTTTTCCGTCCCTCAACAGCTGGAGAGGACCCTGGGACCTGGCTGTCCTCCTGCCCCTTCCCCCCAGTTCCAGGCAGAGTGGAATGTGCTCATTTTTCTTCCACAAGCCCTCCAGGACCTGCTCCCCTCTTTTCCTTTCTACTAACTAGAAAATCTAGCTTCCAGACTTGTCGTGTCTTCTCGGCTGTCGTCTCAGCCTCCTAACTAGTCAGCCCCCTACCCACGAATCTCTTACCCCTCCGTTAGGGATTTATCCATCCCATCGTGGCTACAGTCATCCCTGAATCACAGGGCAGCTCTCGTCATTCACCTCTTCGTACGCTTTTGTCGGGTCCTCCTGGCTGCCCCACGGTTCCTCGGCCGTCCTTTCACGCCAGCCCTACCACCCTACAGGCTCCCTCACCAACGTGGCCGGTGCTTGCCTACAGCCGTGCCAGCTGCGTTCTCGGGCGTGACTGCCCTCTTCCTTCCTGGCTCTGTTAATTCTATGTATATGCCTCATGTCATCAACTGTCACCTCTTCTGAGAGGCCATCGCCTGCCCTCTCACCACCAGCCCCCAATGCGATTTTCCCAGTCTCTCTCCGGAGCTCCCGCTGCACTTGGCTGTGTCTCTCTTCCTTTCGTCCAGCTGTGTTACAGATAAAGTGTGCTTGCCTCTGCCCCTTCTCTTGATCAGCTCCTTCATGGGGGGAGACACTGTCCTTGTCATCCGTGTACCCACCCCCTATGAGGCCTAGTGCACTGCCTTGCATAGACACCTGCAAACCCTTGTAAATTGAACTTTTCTTTTTTTTATGTGGAGAATGAATATCTTGAGCCCTTTAGATACAGCCAAAGTTAAAACAAAACTGTGCGTGATTATTCGAAAGGATTTATCAGAATTCTAAGCATAAGCTAGTGAAAGGGTTATTCTGCCCGACTCCATTCCCAGGGATGAAGTTTACAGAGGAGAGCAGCCACGATTTGGTCTCCTGTTCCTTGGGCAGTGCTTTTCCACAGTGCCCCTTGGAAGGTTGGCTTCCGTGCCGGGGCAGGGAAAAATGGGCAAAGTTGTTCAGACACCAGGGCTTCTGCCACCCTGGCATCAAGAGCCCCACACTGTTCCTCTTGCCCAGAAGAACAAGTTGTACTCACACATTCACAAGGTGTCCTCTGCTCGCACCGTTGGCAGGCCTGGGAGTTTCCCACAAGCCATCTGGGTCTGTTCTGCTGTCCTTGTAGCTTGAGTTTTTTGCAGCATTGTTTGTTTTTTGTTAATTAGCTCTTAGAATAGACACGGCTATTCCATCAGGGATCGTATCCCATTGACTTTCCTAATGAGAGAATCTACTCATTTCTTTTGTGTATTTATTTTCCCCTGCCTTTCTGAGTTGCACAGACTCATCTGGGGAGAGCCCACGCAGCATGAGCTCCTAGCTCTTTCAGAACAGAGTTGTTTTTGAGATATATTTCCTAAGTCAACGCTGATCACCGTGCGTGCCCAGAGTGCTAACTGCCGTGGAGCTCTGAAAGCTGCTTTTACTTTCGAGTTCCCCGTCCAAATTCAGCACCACCAGGCCTTTCATTCCTTGTCTCTAGGAAAGAGGAGAAACCATTAAACCCCATCCGTGTCTTCCATTTTTACTAGCTCCCCTTGGAAGCTTTTTTAGCGTTTTATGAGGTCTGTCCTGTCAGATTGGCTTAGGGACTCTGGCAGCCTCCTCCCTCCACCTGATCGTGCTCACCTGAAGCAACCCGGGAGGTTTTGCAGCTTTGGACACCTGACATGGCAGGGCTGGTCACCTCTCAACCCTACCCTTTCTTGTGTGCACCTTCAAGATTTTTTTCAAAAATACTGTGTAAATTCCACTCCAAAGCCATTTCTATGAACACACCATTACTTTTGTCTTGTGTTCATAAATCAGACTTGGAAAGATAACTTGATTTAAGTTTTTAAAAAGTTTTTGTCCAAGGCAATTTTCTTTTGATAATGGGAAATTAGCTTATGTGTCTTTAAAATTGAAAATGACATTCTGGCCATGAAAAGTGAATTATCCTATACTGGTCTTTGGTCAGGATACGATCAGAATGCCTTTGCTGACCACTCTGTGAAAGGAGGGTTAGCCCAAAACATCTTGATAGGAGCTCAGCCGCGAGGAAGTTGCCCAATTGATATAAATACAGAGGATTTATATACACACATTCCTTGAATGTATGGCAGTGCTTTTAAATTTTGGACTATGTGGCAAGAGTCTCAGTCATGAAACATTTCAAAATGAAGGGGCAGGAGAGAAGGGAGCATCTCAACGAAAAAAACTTTTCACTCAAAACTATGATATCTTTGTTGCATAATAAAAGCGGCCAACTTTGTTTTTCCTGGAGCCCGAACACAGAACTTTAAGTTTTTCACCCTTGCGGCTTCTTCACACAGCTCTTCAGAAAAATGACTCTCATTCTTCTCTCTGTGGTCCTGTCAGAGAGTGGGAATCCTGGCCGGCTGGTTGGGTCTCTCAGAAGAATGGCACAGCTGTTCTGAAAAGTAGCCCCATTCATAAGATGCCGGCTGTCCACAACTGCAGTGCTGGAGAAAAGCACACTATTTTATAAAGCGTTTCTTTTCTTTAAAGAGGAAAAAAAATATACATGGTATTTACAGGAAAGAAAACCGGGCCCCTCGGTTTTATTTTAGTTGCCACGTCTGAAATGGAAGTGGGGAAGGCCATAAATACACATGAGCAATTTGCGCCTCATGTGTAAAGGAAAATTGCACCTTTACGGGATGATTCATGGGGGCTGTGCCGCCTGTGATGGGAAAATACAGCTGGTTAAGCAAGATCAGCCAGAAAGCCTCACATCGGCTCTTCTGCCAGAGCGAATGCCTACCGTCTTGTGACATACTTATTGTCTAGGATTGAATGATTGACTCTCTTTCTCCCCCTCTCAGTTCATGACCAAGAACCCCACTATGCGCTTGGGCAGCCCGAGTCAGGGTGGCGAGCATGCCATCTTGAGACATCCTTTCTTTAAGGAAATCGACTGGACCCAGCTGAACCATCGCCAAGTAGAACCACCTTTCAGACCCAGAATTGTAAGTGTCCAAGACCACCTTAGTAGACCTTCTTCTTTCTTAAAATGTCTCAGTGTTTCACTGAGCAGCCAGATGGTCCACTGGGGAATGATCAGACTGGAAGTTCAGCCTGATGCTTTGCCAGGCACTTCACCCAGGAGGCGGCTGGGCTCCTTGCCCCCGAGGCAACGTCTATCTGTGTGCCAGGGTTACTTCTCAAAAAGTTTTTACCTCTTGCTTGCCCTGGCCCCATCCTCTCTTAATTTAAAATTTCCTGGGGTCTAAGAGGCCTTGAAACTTTCCAGGTTTCCCCAAAAGTGTTTGGTTGAGAAATTCATTGTTCCTAGCTGATTTCCTTATGCTCCTTAGTCAAGGTGCCTTTCCCAAGCCCCCAAGAAAGTAGAGAGGCCATGAAATGCTCCTCAAAGCCCTAAGCCTGGCTCCTTGGCTTGGAGAGCTCAGGTCTGTAACAGCTACTGCAGCACAGGGTTCAGGGCAGAACAGGCCGAGTCCTCTTTGACTAGGAAATACTGGGAGCACCTCACTAGGAAGTGAGGCAGCTGAGTGGGGTGGCATTCCTGAGGGTGGTCCAGCTCTCGGTCTGAGAGCTAAGCTCTTTCTCATGGGTGGGTCAAGAGAACCACAATGGGAAGGCAGAGAAGCTGGGCTGGCAGTACATCAAGAGTTAGGGGGACGAGGGGTGCTCAAAGGCAGAGAGAAAAATACCATTGACTCAAGGAAGAGAAGTAGGAGGCCTCACAATGGTAAAATTGATCTCTCCAGCATTAGTTTATAAAGATGGAAAATACACATTTCCAAGCGTCATTAGCTTAATCTGTAACAGCCTGCTAGGTTGAGACACAGAGACAAAGCCACTTCCTTTAATGGACATCCCCCTGCCAGCCCCTCTGGGAGGAGGGAAACCTTTGCCAGCAGGGCAGAATGAATCTGACTGTTGAGTAAAGTGAGAGGAATTTGTTCCCTAAACTCAGCATTTCCAAGAAGTCTTTCAAGAAAATCTCTCTTCAAGCATATAGATCTTTGTAAAACAGGAGGTGGGACAAGCGTGAATTTGCTCAACCTCTGTTGGTTTATGTGCCTGTCCATTAGGCCTGCTGAGAAGTGGTACCTCAGTGAAATGGGGAGGGTGAACCAGCTGGCTGGGTCAGGTGAACAAATTAATTTTTTAGTTTCCCAACCTAAGGCTGGCCTGCTCAGCAAGATTTTTGTGGGGTTAGTGAATTGGTGGTTACCACATGCCCTAGTAATACACAATGCAGTAGAATTAGTGTAAAGCACTGTTTAACCAATTGTCATAACTGTGAATAACACTACCGAGAGAGTTGCAGGGCAGTCCTCCGAACTCATTGAAATGGGCTAAGTCCCACGGAAGATGACTAAACCTCAAGTGCACAGAATCTGAAATTTTCCCTGTTTCCTTTTTGACAGAAATCCCGAGAAGACGTCAGTAATTTTGACCCCGACTTCATAAAGGAAGAACCAGTTTTAACTCCAATTGATGAGGGACATCTTCCTATGATTAACCAGGATGAGTTTAGAAACTTTTCCTTTGTCTCTCCAGAATTGCATCCATAGCCTTATGGGGAATGGGAGAGATGGTATGAGAATCAAAAGGGGATAGAGATTTTCCAGGAATTTCCTTTGTGGGGAACGCCTCAGCATCAGCCTTAGAACAAGAACCTTACCTTCAGGGAAGTGGAGAACTCTGTGAAGGACGGAACGTCAGGAGATCAACAACAGTATTTCAAGTCCTGAGGGAGCCACGGTCCTGGAAACAGTTGATACTGAAACGAGATTTCATGAAGAAATACACTGCTCAGCCTCTGAGTTTCCATAGCTACTTGGGGTTTGGGATATTAACAGGAGCCAAAAGGAGAAAAGGTGTGAAGAGTAAATCGGATCCTAGAACTTCTGAGCCAATCAGGCGTTTTACTTCAAGGGACAAACCTAGACTTTGTATGGAGTGCCGGGCTCTTCTGTAAGCCATTGAGCCCCGAATACTGGCCGACTTCTGCTAGAAGTCTGTAAATGCTAATGAAGAACTTGAAGAGAAGGAAAGGGATGGCCTCCAAATAGAACGATTTACTCTGAACAAAAAAGTGTGTCCATAAAGCTCATAACTTAAAGCCCCATCCTGACAACAGATGGGCACCAAGGCAACTGCTACAGCTTATTCTTTTATCCTTACTTTCATTTAATAGATATTTATTGAGTGCCCAGTGAGACGGGGCCACAATACCCAGCAGTGTAAACAACAGATTTGCTTTCACCAAGCTTTCATCCTTAAGTTACGTGAATGGTGTTTGTTTGCATTCTGTGAAAGGCCTCTCCACGTTGCCTACATCATACTTTGCACATAACTTTTTTCACAGAAGGCAGCTCGATCCCCAACAGCAACTATCCACATAATCGGCAGGTTAATCAGCAGGTGAGCTCAGGTGCTCGCTGACTTGTGGAATCTCGTCGTGGGGGCAATGTGCCAATATTGCTCTGGACTCATCACTGAAGAATCGCACTCTGCTCGCATCCATGACCAGACTTACGGCTTATACCTTAGCGATTTATTTAAATTATATTTTAAGAGACAAAGATGTTTGTTTGGTATGCATTTTAATAATTAGAAATGGCTCTTGTAAGCAGGACATGTATCAAAGAAGGACCTTATAATATGTACCCATATATGCAGTTGGAGAATTTTATCTGGCTGAAATAAATGCATTTTGTAACAAAAGGGATTTTTCTTGTCTAGAAGGATTTGTCCCATTCCCCACTAGGAGAGGAGATATGTAATTAAAATAAGCTTTGAGCAGAATGGATAGAACTCTTGACTCAAAACAACTTCCTGAGAGCAAAGGTTGACATCACATTGTGTATGTCACTTAAATGAATGTGGCCTGTCTCTTCCTAACCACAACTTTCATTCT
Organism: Balaenoptera borealis; assembly: GCF_965194805.1. Classification (NCBI taxonomy): domain Eukaryota; kingdom Metazoa; phylum Chordata; class Mammalia; order Artiodactyla; family Balaenopteridae; genus Balaenoptera; species Balaenoptera borealis. Next base: position 39,444,588 of record NC_138866.1, on the reverse strand, counting down.
GAGTCAGGGTAATGACTGCTAAGTATTGCTGCCACAGAGTAACCCTCAAACTCCTAGTAGCTAGACATAGTAATTGCTTATTTCTCATCCAGTGAGAGCAAGTTCAACGGCCCTCTTCCAACTCATAACTATGCCATCTGATAATGCAGCTTCCAAGATTGCCATAGCAAGGGAAGGGAGAGATGGAGGTGGTGCTTACTCTTTAACTACGTCTCCTAGGAGGGACACGCATCACCTCTGCTCACACCAGATTGGCCAGAACATGGCCTCCCTCTAACTACAGACAGGACTGGGAATTACAGAGCAGCCAAGGGGTATCTGGGCAGAGGTGACCGTCTCTGTTGTTGGGGATTCTTTTTTGCATCCCAACGTGGAAAATGACTTTCGAATGAAGAGAGTAGCTAGGAGCCGCCCTCTATGTTTAGCTCTTAGCAGTGCATAGATACTCTCACCCATGCAATTTTACTAGATCTTCCCAATATCCCTGTGAGGCAAGCAGCTCATTCTACCACTATTTCCGGTGTGAATACCATGGTACATTTTACACACGAGAACAAGAGAGGCTCTGAGAAGCTGAGTTAGTTGATTACCCAAAGGTTTCAGACTTGGTAAAGAGTGGATCCGGTCTAGAGTCTAAATCTTTGATGTTCTGATCCAACAGACTTCTGGAAAGGGAGGCTCATTCTGACTTGAGGACTTTTTTTGGCCTTTGTAGCGACTTTGCAGCTCTGAAGAGCAGTGGGGCTGATTAGCTACTGGATATGGTTTTACTCCACAGTGTAAAGAATCACAAAGAATAAAGCAGGCCTCCTGTGTTCATTTACAAAATCCATTATCACAGGCCTGCAGAGGACCCAAATATCTTCTAGACTCAGCAGCTTCCCTCGTCACAATCTATTCTCAAGCCTGCTACCTGGGTCCCCCAGTTCAGGTTCAGTCCATTCTTCTAAGATCATTCCAGACCTATCAGACAGATTATCCAACAGCCAAAGCCTGCAATGATGGGATTTCCAGCGCTTCATCCCCATCGCTCTTTTATATGTGAGGAGAGAGAGGAGGTACGTGATATTGACCTAAAACTCAGTCTCCGACTCCAGGGTTAGAGCTCTGTTTCACATCTTTCATCAGTTCTCCTAAACCTCACATCCCTTCTGAGAAGCACAAGGCCACAGGCCCACACTTCCTGAGGCGGGCTGGCCACAAGCCATTTACTTGATCAGCAGGTGCCGAGTCTGCTGGGGCTGCCCGGTTCCCTGAGCTCAGCAGGTACCATGCAGGTCAAGACGAGGTCACGCTGACACTGCCCTCCCTCAAGACAATCTCGCCTCTTGGAACAGGAATCTTGAGAAATCCTCAGGCCTTATCACCCTACTCCCTCATCCCGACACCCATTTGTCCCTACTCTCCCAAACTATTCCACACCAATCTAAGCTAGACATGCAGCCTTGAGTATTTGAAAGGAGAGTAAACTGTAAAGCATTTGCTCTGACATGTTGATTATCCTTTGACTGCAGAAGGGGTTTTCACTTACTAATGGCTAACATTTATTGCACATTTACTATGTATGAAGCCCTGATGCAAACACTTTCAATGTATTTACTCATTCAATGCCCCAAGGGGTGGGTACTCTCATCTTCATTGTACAACTGGGGAAACTGAGGTATTAAGAGAGATTAAGTAACTTGTTTAAAGTCACACAAGTGAAGCAGTAGGGTCAGGATTGGGACGAGGCAGTTTAACTCCTGAGTCCCTAGTTTTAGCCCAATTTGTTGAAATTCCTCTATTAAGGCCAATTTTATTTTTCCCACTTTTGTAAGGTATTGAGAACAATAAAAAGGGTGTAAACCAGATTTAGCAGAAAGCACTAGATAAACTGCCAGCTGGGCAGGATGGTATTACTCAGCCTGTCTGCAGAACCATTTACCAGCAGTGAAACTGTGTGATTTGCATGTCAAGGGCCTGGAGCTGCTCACCGCCCCCCTTAAAGGAACTGGGGCAGGCCAGAATGATGCAATCAGGACTTGGACCGCCCCGAGGAAGAGGAAACAGGCTGGTAGTCTGGGTCATAAACCCAGACTGGATGCTGTAAACCCTGCCTGAACCCCTGGGGTAACCTCTGAGCCTTGGGGGTGAGGGTGCAGGGTGAGGGGTTCCGTTCCCTTCCTCTCCCCTCCTGGAGGAGCTTCTTTGTGTTTTGGTAACCCACCCTGGTGATCCACCCTGCTGGTAGTATGGCATCATCAGGAAAGAGGCATATAGCCCAAGTCCTACCTGGGCAGCTACATGTTTCCAGCTACAGAGCTGGTGTAACTTGATAGTAAAGAAAAGAGCAAAATAAAAACGCCCCATTTATCATTTGTTGATCTTAATTAGGTTCACATTGCCATAAAAATATTCCAGCCACAGATCTGGCCTTGACCATACCACAGGCCAACGTCATAAAGCTTTAGGTCCTCTTTATTCCCAGATTTGGTCATCCTGATTGCTTAATCTGGCTGTGTTGACTTAAAATGACTAGGCAGCCCACTGTGATTGCCCCTGGCTCAGTGTCCTACAACTTCTCATTTTATGTCATCTGAGGATAAGACTCAGATACAGCCGGAGACATTTGCAGTGGAAATGAGCCCTGTGGTCATATGTTGCTCTGAACTGAGGTGTGGGTTGGACAGAACGGGTCCAAGTGCAGCTATAAATGAGGCTTTGTCGTCTCCCTTCCTTCCTGTGTTGAATTAGAACCAAAGCTGAATGCCACCATCGGCTTCTTCCTGTCCCAGCCGCCCCCACACCATCACCTCCACTCCCTTGTCAGTGCTTTCTCTCCTCCCCGCCCCCTCCACGCTCTTTATTCCCTGGTGTAATAAGTCAGTTCTGTACTCTCTCCCTTCCTCTCTCATTTGATTTTTACAGCCCAACCGGTCGTACAGCCAGTTTTCCAACCACCAAGATGACATAAAATCCTGATTTGCCTACGTTATAGGCTCTTTTAGAGCCCAGAAATGGCAGCCGTCCTTCCCTTGTGTTTCTTCATCTCCAGCCTCGCCCCCACCGCACCCCACCCCCCGTGTCAGCTACTGCCCTGGCATAGACAGCCTCTGAGCGCAGCCCTGCCTGTGCCGCCCATGGCTCTCGGAGGTGAGCCGTCACAGGAGTGAGCTGGGCAGAGCGCAGGTCTGTGTGCTAACTCTACCTCTTAACATGTGTGCTTGGAGAAAGGGGGTCGTTTCCCCAGCCTCCCATTTTCTGGCCCACACGCTGCACTCTGGCCTGCTCGGTCCAATCCGCAACTCAGTTCAGAAGAACCTGTGACCACAGGGCTCATCTGTGGAAGTGGGAGTGAGAATGACACCTGCCTGGCCCATCCTATTACTGCAGGGCTTAGCTGTGATACTCCACGTGAAGCCCATACTACAGGGTGGGACACAGAAAATGCTCAGTCAGTAATAACAATTATTACTGTGAGCTATGCCAGAGGACCAAGGGAAGGTTGCATGTGACGCCCCCCAGAAAATGGGCAGAGTGGGACCCCCATGTTCTCCATCCTGCCCATCTCACCCATGGGGATGCCTGCCAGCTCCAAGTTGGAGGGGTTTGTACTTTGCTAACTCGTTGGCTGCTGAGATTTCTCAGGAGACTCTTTTAAAAACGTCTCCTAGGATGTCTTGAGTCCATGCTGCCCTGAGTGACATGCAGAGTCAGCATTAAGCTTGAAACTGTGCTGCTCACCCTAAAAAAAGAGACTAAGAGGTACCCATGGTTTTCCCCTAAAATGGCTCTTCTCTCAAGCCTTTCAGGAATTCTTTCGTTCTGCTGGATTTAATCATAAGGCACATTTAACTGACTTCTGACCAAAGATCACAGGAACCACACCTCAACACCAATACCTGCCGGATACCCTCTGGACCCTCAGCATGCCTGTGGACCAGTTCCGAAAAGAGAACACGTGTGCTCAAGATGTCCACTGCGTCCTAGCATGCCTAAGGGTTTGAAGCCCATCGTAGTATACAGGGGCCTGTTCTTCCTGGATTAAGATACCTATGAAGGTTTCTGGTAAAACCAGAGACCTCGTAGTCCTATGTATTCCCACTAGAACCTGGGCCATAGCACCCCTGTCCTCATGTAACACTCAAAGACCACCCAGAGCTGCCTTTCTCATGCCAACAAGGCAGTTCTTACCTCACAGAGGTTTCATTCTTCTCAGGGCTCGGACCACAGCTGGGAGAATTTGGGCTAGACAAAGTGAAGATTGTGCAGGCACTGAGTACAGCCCAACATTCAAGTGGTTGTAAAGGTTGAAAGAGGAATCTTCTTTGGAAACATTTCAAATTAGAAACCAGGGCTAGTCTAGTAGTCATTTGATCTGACAGTGTGAGAAACTACCAGGATGATCTCTGAAGTGCTTCCAGCCTTGTGCTCTCAGGACTAGAGATGAACAGAGGGATATGGTCCATCAGCCTCCACCAGTAGACATCAGCTCCATACTACTCTCACCACACACAAAACCTCCATCACTCAGATTTCCTCCCCGTCCATCTCTGTGCAAACTTCACACCCTGGCACACCCACACACCCTCTCTGCTAGCTCTCTCCATCCGAATCCCCCTGAGGCTCACACAGATCGCTTGTGCCCAAAATCACATATCCATATGTCATATGTGGTTGCCCTTCATATTTCTCATGCTTGTCCATACATGGAAAGGAAAAAGGCTTTCTAAAATTATGATCAGCCCAAGATCACAAGAAGGATAAGCCCCCTTCTAGCAACTGATAATCAAGCACTTAAGAATGAAAGAGAGGGGCTTCCCTGGTGGTGCAGTGGTTGAGAGTCTGCCTGCCAATGCAGAGGACGCGGGTTCGAGCCCTGGTCTGGGAAGATCCCACATGCCACGGAGCAACTGGGCCCGTGAGCCACAACTACTGAGCCTGCGCGTCTGGAGCCTGTGCTCCGCAACAAGAGAGGCCACGATAGTGAGAGGCCCGCGCACCACGATGAAGAGTGGCCCCCGCTTGCCGTAACTAGAGAAAGCCCTTGCACAGAAACGAAGACCCAACACAGCTAATAAATAAATAAATAAATAAATAATAAAAATAAAAGAATTCCTTTAAAAAAAAAAGAATGAAAGAGAAAGCAATATTCCTCAACTCAGCTCCCTCTCTATTTTCTCAAAGAAAATGATTTTCAAGGATACAATGGTTATTGAGAAAATGAATCGTAGGCCAAGGTAGATGAAGAGATGATATCAATTATTTAGGTAAGTACAGGCAAAATTGCAGAATTATTTAAGCAGTAATTTATGAGTACCAGAAGGGTTATTGATCATTAAGACTGTACCGGGGCTCATAAAAAACAAGTCTTGAAAGTCTAATCTTGTTTTCTTCTTTGATGTTTACTAGACTGGTGGATCAGGTTTGTATGATCAGTTTCACATAGCTGAGCTTCAACAACATACATGACAAAGTCTTACTTCCTTGTGGCCCAGCAGGATTCAATGAACAATGGTACCCAAAGTATGATAATTAATAGATTAGTATCAATCTGAAACAGTGTTCTGCAACCTTGGGTAACCCTTACTTCCTGGAGATTAACAGACAAATTTCACATCTTCTGTTAGTCTTATTTTAGAGTTCAAACATCATGACCAACCACAAAAGCTGATAATGAGACAAAGTGCTACTTTGTTTTCAAACTACACATGCCCTCCCAGGAGATTCTGATACATAAAAGCAAAGTGGAGCTTAGAGATCCATTCACTCATGAAGCTAATATTTATTAAGCATGGACTATATGCCTGGCATGCTTTTGTGGCTGGAAAACACTAAAGCAAAACAAAACAAAACAAAACAAACACACCCAAAGATTCCTGCATTCTAATCTAGAGATGTGATAGTGTTCACCCAAATGAACCCACTCAATGGTAAGGCAGGCTTGTGGTCCTGTGGCACCTGAGCCATTATAGGTGCTTCAGAAATATGTGCTCTTGAATGACACCATCAGAGCTGGGGGTCAAACACCCACTTTTTGACTACAAAGATAATACACTTTCTCAGCTCTACCTGGAACAAATTTAAGAAATAAATGAAACTTGTACTTGGGTCTTAAAAAGCTGATTATATCAGGGCAAGATGGAGATGACAGAAGGAGCAAAAAAGTAGGCAGAGGCAAAGAGAATAAATTCAATGTATGTATTCATCCAACGAATGTTTATTAGGATTTATCAGACCTTTTGCTAAGTTATGGGACAGTGAATAGACAACCACAGGGTGCTGTGGCTGCCCCAAAAAATAAAAATGCAACTGAGGCCCCAGAGTTCCCACTGTCGTGTTTCAGATGAGGGGGATGAGCCCCACTGAGCTTGCCATGATTAGACTATGCCCGGAAAACTGCACTCAGCTGCAGACACCAGTACAGAGATACAAAGCTCGATCACATTCAGAGAAGAGTGAACTGGGTGATGAAGGGAGAAAAAGTGTAACACAGCAATGAGAGGGTAAACTGGGCGTGAGCCCAAGAAGAAAATGAGGGATGACATGGTAACTACCTTCAAGTATACAAAAACTACTGTGGTGATCATTAAGGCTGCTCTTCAAGTGTTTCCAGCTCTCTGCCTCCTGGACATTGAGTAAGAGCCCCTTTTTGGCCCTGTTATGGACAGGTGAGACCACATGAAGAGTTTTAGCCAACAAGTTAAGAGCAGAATGGTGTATAATGCGTGTAACCTTGAACATTCAGTGCTGGGACAGACTCTCTTTCCCCTCCAGCCAAGCCCTCGACCAACCCTTGATGGACATTTTACAAGATCAGCAATAATTATTCATATTTTCATTACTGCTAAGATTGTGGTGGTTGTTTGTCACTGTGGCATAACCTAGTCCATCCTAATGCTTGCTATATGGAGAGAGTCTGGTAATTTAGAGCCCCCAGGGTTAAAACTAGGATCATGTCAGGCTGCAACAAGGGTTACAGAATTTGTTTTAGCATAAAAGTGAACTTTTTTTCACAAAGGTACTCAAACGTGTAATCAGCTTCCTTGGGAAAGAAAGAGTTCACCATCACTGGGCATCTTCAAGGACTCTACAATCTTTGGTGGGATGGTGGACAGGAGGTCAGAATGGACCATCTCAGAGAGGCTCCTTTCAACCCTGGGAGACCATCATGACACACACTGAATGTGCTTAGCGAGCACACTGAAACTGTGCTGCTTCTCTGGGCCCACCGGGGGAGGCCTGGGGCTGGCTCACCATAATGTCTCCACTGGCCACATGCCCTGACCCCTGCTGCTTTCACTATACCACACAGTCCTGCACCTGTGCTCAGCACTGCTGATGGGCTCAGGAAGTGTGTACAAACTGCACAGCAGCTCAGATGACCAAGAGGTAAAGCAGATTATAAAGGCTCTCTTGACTCACCATCATGCAGAATGATAAATAGTCCTCTGGGACTCCTGTCTGCATCATTAGCATGCTGGGGGCATTAGGAAGCCTCTGAATTCACCCCTATTGATTTGTCCCTCATCATGCTTATCTGCTTTCTAGGAAGAAGAGCTAAACATCCTCCCTAATCAGGCAGCACTCCAGCATAGAGATCTGCTCTGGAGAGATATGTGTTGAGAGTAAGGCTAAAGAGAAATATGGATCTTACCATCAAAGGCTGGGTTTGACAAGTGCACACAGAACATTCTCCAGGATAGATCACATCTTGGGTCACAAATCAAGTCTCAGTAAATTTAAGAAAATTGAAATCGTATCAAGCATCTTTTCCGACCACAACACTATGGGACTAGATATCAATTACAGGAAAAAAACACAAACATATGGAAGCTAAACAATATACTACTAAATAACCAAGAGATCACTAAAGAAATCAAAGAGGAAATCAAAAAATACCGGGACAAATGACAATGAAAACACAATGACCCAAAACCTATGGGACACAGCAAAAGCAGTTCTAAGAGGGAAGTTTATAGCAATACAATCATACCTCAAGAAACAAGAAAAATCTCAAATAAACAATCTAACCTTACACCTAAAGGAACTAGAGAAAGAAGAACAAAGAAAACCCAAAGTTAGTAGAAGGAAAGAAATCATAAAGATCAGAGCAGAAATAAATGAAATAGAAACAAAGAAAACAATAGCAAAGATCAATAAAACTAAAAGGTGGTTTTTTGAGAAGATAAACAAAACTGATAAACCTTTAGCCAGACTCATCAAGAGAAGGAGGGAAAGGACTCAAACCAAAAAAATTAGAAATGAAAAAGAACTTACAATGGACACCACAGAAATACAAAGAATCATAAGAGAATGCTACAAGCAACTATATGCCAATAAAATGGACAACCTCAAAGAAATGGTCAAATTCTTAGAAAGGTATAACCTTCCAAGACTGAACCAGGAAGAAACAGGAAATATGAACAGACCAATCACAAGTAATGAAATTGAAACTGTGATTAAAAATCTTCCAACAAAAGTCCAGGACCAGATGGCTTCACAGGTGAATTCTATCGAACATTTATAGAAGAGCTAACACCCATCCTCCTCAAACTCTTCCAAAAAGTTTCAGAGGAAGGAACACTCCCAAACTCATTCTATGAAGCCACCATCACCCTGATACCAAAACCAGACAACCATACTACAATAAAAAGAAAATTACAGACCAGTATCACTGATGAATATAGATGCAAAAATCCTCAACAAAATAACTAGCAAACAGAATCCAGCAACACATTAAAAGGATCATACACCATGATCAAGTGGGAATTACCCCAGGATGCAAGGATTCTTCAATATACACAAATCAATCAATGCAATACACCGTATTAACAAATTGAAGAATTAAAACCATATGATCATCCCAATGGATGCAGAAAAAGCTTTTGACAAAATTCAACACCTATTTATGATGAAAACTCTCCAGAAAGTGGGCATAGAGGGAACCTACCTCAACATAATATAGGCCATATATGACAAACCCACAGCAAACATCATTCTCAATGGTGAAAAACTGAAAGTGTTTCCTCTAAGATCAGGAACAAGACAAGCTGTCCACTCTCACCACTATTATACAACACAGTTTTGGAAGTCCTAGCCACGGCAATCAGAGAAGAAAAAGAAATAAAAGGAATCCAAACTGGAAAAGAAGAAGTAAAACTGTCACTGTTTGCAGATGACATGATACTATACATAGAAAATCCTAAAGATGCCACCAGAATACTGCTAGAGCTAATCAATGAATTTGGTAAGGTTGCAGGATACAACCTGCAACAGAAATCTCTTGCATTCCTATACACTAACAAGGAAAGATCAGAAAGAGAAATTAAGGAAACACTCCCATTCACCATTGCAACAAAAAGAATAAAATACCTAGGAATAAACCTACCTAAGGAGGTAAAATACCTGGACTCAGAAAACTATAAGACATTGATGAAAGAAATCAAAGATGACACAAACAGTTGGAGAGATATACCATGTTCTTGGATTGGAAGAATCAATATTGTGAAAATGACTATACTAGCCAAAACAATCTACAGATTCAATGCAATCCCTATCAAACTACTAATGGCATTTTTTACAGAACTAGAACAAAAAACCTTAAAATTTGTATGGAGACACAAAAGACCCCAAATAGCCAAAGCAATTTTGAGAAAAAAAAAAATGGAGCTGGACGAATCAGACTCCCTGACTTCAGACTATACTACAAAGCTACAGTAATCAAGACAATATGGTACTGGCACAAAAACAGAAATATAGATCAATGAAACAAGACAGAAAGCCCAGAGATAAACCTATGCACCTATGGTCAACTAATCTATGACAAAGGAGGCAAGGATATACAATGGAGAAAAGACAGTCTCTTCAATAAATGGTGCTGGGAAAACTGGACAGCTACGTGTAAAACAATGAAATTAGAACACTCCCTAACACCATACACAAAAATAAACTCAAAATGGATTAAAGACCTAAATGTAAGACTGGACACTATAAAACTCTTAGAGGAAAACATAGGAAGAACACTCTTGGACATAAATCACAGCAAGATCTCTTTTGACCCACCTACTAGAGTAATGGAAATAAAAACAAAAATAAACATATGGGACCTAATTAAACTTAAAAGCTTTTGCACAGCAAAGGAAACCATAAACGAGATGAAAAGACAACCCTCAGAATGGGAGAAAATATTTGCAAACGAATCAATGGACAAAGGATTAATCTCCAAAATTTACAAGCAGTTCATGCAGCTCAATATCAAAAAAACAAACAGCCCAATCAAAAATGGACGGAAGACCTAAATAGACATTTCTCCAAAGAAGACATACAGATGGCCAAGAGACACATGAAAAGCTGTTCAACATCACTAATTATTAGAGAAATGCAAATCAAAACTACAATGAGGTATTACCTCACACCGGTTAGGATGGGCATCATCAGAAAATCTACAGACAATAAATGCTGGAGAGGATGTGGAGAATAGGGAACCCTCTTGCACTCTTGGGGGGAATGTAAATTGATACAGCCATTATGGAGAACAGTATGGAGGTTCCTTAAAAAAATAAAAACAGAATTACCATATGACCCAGCAATCCCACTACTGGGCATATACCCTGAGAAAACCATAATTCAAAAAGACACATGCACCCCAATGTTCATTGCAGCACTATTTACAATAGCCAGGTCGTGGAAGCAACCTAAATGCCCATCAACAGACGAATGGATAAAGAAGATGTGGCACATATATACAATGGAATATTACTCAGCCATAAAAAGGAACGAAATTGGGTCATTTGTATAGACGTGGATGGACCTAGAGACTGTCATACAGAGTGAAGTATGTCAGAAAAACAAATATCATATATTAACGCATATTTGTGGAATCTAGAAAAAATGGTACAGATGAACCGGTTTGCAAGGCAGAAATAGAGACCCAGATATAGAGAACAAACGTATGGCTACCAAGGGGGTAAAGGGGAGGTGGGATGAATTGGGAGATTGGGATTAACATATATACACTAATATGTATAAAACAGATAACTAATGAGAACCTGCTGTATAGTACAGGGAACTCTACTTCATTTCACTGTACAGTAGAAACTAACACAACATTGTAAAACAACTATACCCCAATTAAAAAAAAAAAAGGTTGCCTTTGAGCACTTGTCCCATCTTCTCGCGCTCTGCTGGAGCTGGCTCGTACTGGCTCACGGGAACCAATCAAACACATCTCTTCCCAAGTCAGTGTCGAGTGAGCTCACAATGTCAGCTTAAAATTGGGCCTGGTGGGAATATTTACACCACGAAAACTGGTAAATGGTACAAATCAAGGTTCTGTTTTGTTTTGCAGCACTATTTTGACCACTTACCAGCACACCCCCTGGTAAGAAATAACAAGAAAATCATGGTCTTCAGAACCAGGATGATTGGGTTCATTCTGGCTCTGCTCTACTTGTTGTCATTAGGGAGAAAGTACTAAAATTTCTGTGAACCTTAGTTTCCTTGTCTAAAATGGGTATAATAATGAAAATCAAGCTATTAAGTACCTCATAGGGTAGTATAAGGATCAAATGTGATAATGTCCACATATCCCTTACTAAACTAAACAACGCTCCTTCACCTCGGGGCACATACAGACAACAACCTCCAGAGACAGAAAAAGAACACCTCTGAATCATGACTCCTTCTTTTTTTAAAGTGTAAAACAGTCCCAGAAGTGTCCCAGCCTTACATCCTCATATCCCGTCAGCCAGTTTACCATCACACATGACTATACCTAAAACCAATACTTGACAAGGGTAATAGAAGCTGAACTACAGCTCCTGAGTGTGCCCAGGAGTCCCAGGTGGGATTGGTGGGATTTTTAAAGCTCCCCACATGGTTTCAATGTGCAGTTAGAATACAAAACCAGTGGCTTAGAGGCTAAGTCTTGGACAAATTATGACTTAGCCACTGGGCCTAGAGAGGGAGTCGTTTCCTCCTGGAGGGCAAGAATGGAGGACACAATCGGGGTTCTAGGAGTGTGAAAGGGATAAAGGAGGCTGTGTATCAGGTAACCAGCAGTATTGGCCCCAGTCTGCATTCCCAGCTACTGGACCTTTCAGGGGCAAAGAGTTCAGTGGGGAAAACCAGAGGCATTAAGAAATGGTTGTTCTTAGGGTCAAGACACTCAACTGTTTGAAAAACAGAAATGAAGTCTTAGATTAAGATTTGAGAAAATAAGGTGTGGGAGGGAGAAGGTTAAGAAAGTGTTTGCAGTTTTGGTTCAAAATGGCATCAGAAGAGGCTCCTGAACTCCCCTCCTCCTATGGACATACCAAATTTATAGCTACATATGGAACAAGTTCCTCTGAAAGAAATCCAGACACTAGCCGAGTGACTTGTACACAATGGGCAAATGAGAAAAAAACCCACATCAAAACATATAGGAGAGGCTGAGACAATCTCACCATAAACCCCACCCCCAGCTCAGTAACACACAACCAGGAGGGAACTCACAACTCTCAACTTCTCTCTGAGGAGTGAAGGGTTTAGTCTTCATATCTGGTGTAACAACTTTTAAGACTTCCACCTGAGAGATGAGGCCCCAAAATATCTAGCTCTGAAAGGCAATTGGGCTTGCGTCCATGAGACCCACAAGGCTATAACAAACTAAGAAACAGTTCTTAACTTATTCCCATGGATTCATCATGACTATGACCCCAGGCAGCAGAACTAAATGCCCAGGTTTTCTGGGAAAGAGGCCTATTTGCTTATCTTAAAAGCTATGGCCTGAGGGGTAGGCTTCTAAGGCATCTAAGGGTCAACTACAGTCATCTCCAGAGACTGGGGTGGCTGGCAGATGCCATTTTCACACTCTGCTTGTGTCTCACTCCAGGTCACAGGTATCTCACAGAAAGGAGCTTATGCATACATCTGGCACCCCAGCATTACCAGCTGCCACCAAGGGGATGAAACCCTTGATAGCCTGACTCCAGTGACCAGCAGAGCTTATATTTGTGGGTTCAACAGCACTGTAACAGACGGAAAAACAGTTCTTAACTAGCTATCCACCCAAGGCACAGCACAGAGGCAACAGATTGAAATGCCCAGTCTTCCCATGAAAGAGGTCTATCTACATATCTTAAAAGCTGCAGCCTGAAGGTCGGGCTTCTAACTTAACACATCTCTAGGGGCTAACTGCTATCCTCTCCAGTGACCAGGGAGGCCAGTGGGTGCCATCTTTGCAGTCTCCCTCTGTCCCACCCCAGGTAACCAGTGTCTCTGATAACGAAGCTTGTACATACATCTGGTACCCTGGGTTTTGTGGCTGCCACCCAAAGGGTACATCCCTGAGAGTTTGGTGGCCAGTGGGGCTTGTGTTAAGAGGTTCAATGGGATGGTAGCCAAAAATAAACAGTTCTTAACTGGCTATCCCCCAGGGCTCAGTACAGAGGGAACAGTCAGAAATGCCCATATCCAGTATTCCCCCTGAAAGTGGCATATTTGCATATTTAAATGCTGCTTCCTGTGGGTTTGGTTTCCTATCAGCTTACATCTGGGGTTGACTGAGATCCCCCATTTGTGACACTGACAGGTCTTGGCACACCCCTCACCGATTGGGAGTCACCAAGATTAAAGATGGCTGCTTGGACAATCACAAATGTTTGAGAGACAACCAAGAGCTAGGGCAGGGTTGAACAGTAAGTTTCACCTCCTACACAAGGCCACTTCCAGACTGAGAGCTAGCTCTTTTATCTAATGCACAGAAACAAACACAGAGAGTCAAGAGAAATGAAAAACACAGGAATATGTTCAAAACAAAAGAACAAGATAAAAACCCAGAAAAAGATCTTAATGAAATGGAGATAAATGATTTACCTGATAAGGAGTTAAAAATAATGGTAATAAAGATGCACACTAAGGTCAGGAGAACAATGTATGAACAAAGTGAGAATTTCAAAAAAGAGAAAGTATAAGAAAATATAAGAAAGTACCAAACAGAATTTACAGAACTGAAGAATACAATAACTGAACTAAAATTTTCATGGTGGGAATCACAGCATTGGAACAGAATAAAGAAAAAAGAATGAAAAGAAATAAGGACAGTCTAAGAGACCTCCGGGACAACATTAAATGCAACAACATTTGCATTACAGGCATCCCAGAAGGAGAAGAGAGAGAGAAAGGACCTGAGAAAATATTTGAAGAGATAATAGCTGAAAACTTCCTTAATATGAGAAAGGAAGCAGTGACCCAAGTCCAGGAAGTGCAGAGAGTCCCAGGCAGGATAAACTGAAGGAGGAACATGCTGAGACACATAGTAATCAAATTGAAAAAATTAAAGACAAAGAGAAAATATTAAAAGCAACATGGGAAAAGCAAGAAATGACATACAAGGGAATTCCCAAAAGGTTATCAGCTGATTTTTCAGCAGAAATTCTACAGGCCAGAAGAAGTGGCATGACATATTTAAAGTGATGAAAGGGAAAAACCTACAACCAAGAATACTCTACCCAGCAAGACTCTCATTCAGATTTGACAGAGAAATCAAAAGCTTTACAGATAAGCAAAAGCTAAGAGAATTCAGCACCACCAGACCAACTTTGCAACAGATGCTAAAGGAACTTCTCTAGGCATAAAAGGCCACAACTAGAAACAATAAAATTACAAATGGAAGAAATCACCAGTAAAGGCAAATATACAGTAAAGGTAGTAAATCATCCACACACAAATATGATATCAAAGCTAGCAATCGTGAGAAGAAGAGAGCACAAATGAAGGATATTGGAAATGTATTTGAAATGAAAAGACCAGCAACTTAAAACAATCTTGTTTATATATAGACGGCTATATCAAAACCTCATGGTAACTGCAAAACAAAAATCTTCAACAGATACACACACAAAAAAAGAATAAAGAATCCAAACACAAGAGTAAAGTTAGTCATCAAATCACAAGAGAAGAGAACAAAAGAGGAAGGGACTAGACTTACAAGAAAAAATCCAAAACAATTAACAAAATGGCAATAAAACATACATATCAATAATTACCTTAAAAGTAAACGGATTAAATGCTCCAACCGAAAGACATAGACTGGCTGAATAGATATGAAAACAAGACCCATATATATGCTGTCTACAAGAGATGAACTTCAGATCTAGGGACACATACAGACTGAAAGTGAGGGGATGGAAAAAGATATTCCATGCAAATGGAAATCAAAAGAAAGCTGGAGTAGCAATACTTGTGTCAGACAAAATTGACTTTAAAATAAAGACTGTTAAGAGACAAAGAAAGACAGTACATAATGATCAAGGGACAACTCCAAGAAGATATAACAATTTTAAATACATATGCACTCAACATAGGAGCACCTCAATAAATAAGGCAAATGCTAAAATCCATGAAAGGAGAGATTGACAGTAACACAATAATAGTGGGGGACTTTAACACCCTGCTTGCATCAATGGACAGATCATCCAGACAAAAAATCAATAGGGAAACACAGGCTTTAAATGACACATTAGATCAGGTGGATGTAATTTGTATTTATAGAGCATTCCATCCAAAAGCAGCAGAATACACTTGCTTCTTAAGTGCACATGGAACATTCCCCAGGATTGATCACATGCTGGGCCACAAAGCGAGCCTTGGTAAATTTAAGAAAGTTGAAATCATATCAGGCATCTTTTCCGACCACAATGCTATGAGATTAGAAATCAACTACAAGAAAAAACTATAAAAAACACAAACACGTGGAGGCTAAACAATATGCTACTGAACAACCAATGGGTCACTGAAGAAATAAAAGAGGAAATTAAAAAATACCTAGAGACAAATGAAAACAAAAGCACAACAATCCGAAACCTATGGGACACAGCAAAGGCAGTTCTAACAGGGAAGTTTACAGCAATAGAATCTTACCTCAGGAAACAAGAAAAATCTCAAATAAACAACCTAACCTTACATGTAAAGCAACTTTACATGTAAACCTTACATGTAAAGCAACTAGAGAAAGAAGAACAAACAAAACCCAAAGTTAGTAGAAGGAAAGAAATCATAAAGATTTCAGAGCAGAAATAAATGAAATAGAGATGAAGAAAACAATAAAAAAGGTCAATGAAACTAAAAGGTGATTCTTTGAAAAGATAAACAAAATTGATAAACCTTTAGCCAGACTCATCAACAAAAAAAAGGAGAGGGCTCAAATCAATAAAATTAAAAATGAAAGAGGAGACGTTACAACAGACACCACAGAAATACAAAGAATCATAAGAGACTGTTACAAGAAACTATATTCCAATAAAATGGGCACCCTAGAAGAAACGGACAAGTTCTTAGATACAATCTCCCAAAACTGAACCAGGAAGAAATAGAAAATATGAACAGATGAATCACAAGTACTGAAATTGAAACTGATTAAAAAACTCCCAAACAAAAGTTCAGGACGAGATGGCTTCACAGGTGAATTCTATCAAACATTTAGAGATGAGTTACCACCTATCCTTCTGAAACTCTTCCAAAAAATTGCAGAGAAAGAAACACTGCTAACCTCATTCTGTGAGGCCACCAACACCCTGATACCAAAACCAGACAAAGATACTACAAAAAAAGAAAATTACAGGCCAATATCACTGATGAACACAGATGCAAAAATTCTCAACAAAATACTAGCAAACTGAATCCAACAATGCATTAAAAGAGTCATACACAATGATCAAGTGGGATTTATTCCAGGGATGCAAAGATTTTTCAGTATATGCAAATCAGTCAGTGTGATACACCACATTAACAAACTGAAGAATAAAAACCATACGATCATCTCAGTAGATGCAGAAAAAGCTTTTGACAAAATTCAACACCTATTTATGATGAAAATTCTCCAGAAAGTGGGCACAGAGGGAACATACTTCAACATAATAAAGGCCATATATGACAAATCTATAGCCAACATCATACTCAATGGTGAAAAGCTGAAAACACTTCCTCTAAGATCAGGAAGAAGACAAGGATGTCCACTCTCGACACTTTCATGCAACATAGTTTTGGAAGTCCTAGCCACAGCAATCAGAGAAGAAAAAGAAATAAAACTGTCACTGCTTGCAGATGACATGATACTATACATAAAAAATCCTAAAGATGCTACTAGAGAGCTAATAGAGCTCATCAATGAATTTGGCAAAGTTGCAGGATACATAATTAATACACAGAAATCTCTTGCATTTCTATACACTAACAACAAAAGATCAGAAAGAGAAATTAAGGAAACAATCCCATTCACCACTGAAACAAAAAGAATAAAATACCTAGAGATAAACCTACCTAAGGAGGCAAAAGACCTGTACTCCAAAAACTATAAAACACTGGTGAAAGAAATTGAAGATGACACAGATGGAAAGATATACCATGTTCTTGGATTGCAATAGTTAACACTGTCAAAATGACTATCCTACCCAAGACAATCTACAGATTCAATGCAATCCCTATCAAATTGCCAACTGCATTTTTCACAGAACTAGAACAAAAAATTTTTTTAATTTGTATGGAGATACAAAAGACCCTGAATAGCCAAAGCAATCCTGAGAAAGAAAAGCAGAGCTGGTGGAATCAGGTTCCCTGACTTCAGACTATACTACAAAGCTACAGTAATCAAAACAATATTGTACTGGCACAGAACCAGAAATATAGATCAATGGAACAGGCTAGAAATCCCAGAGATAAACCCACACACCTGTGGTCAGTTAATCTATGACAAAGGAGGCAAGACTATACAATGGAAAAAAGACAGTCTCTTCGATGACTGGTGCTGGGAAAACTGCACAGCTATTGTAAAAGAGTGAAATTAGAACATTCTCTCACATCATACACAAAAATAAACTGAAAATGGATTAAAGACCTAAATATAAGACTGGATACTATAAAACTCTTAGAGGAAAACATAGGCAGAACACTCTAACATAAATTGCAGCAGTATCTTTTTCAAGCCATCTCCTACAGTAATGGAAATAAAAACAAAAAGAAACAAATGGGAACTAATTAAACTCAAAAGCTTTTGCACAGCAAAGGAAACCATAAACAAAATGAAAAGACAACCCACAGAATGGAAGAAAGTATTTGCAAACAATGTGATCGACAAGGGATTAATATCCAAAATCTACAAACAGTACATGAGCTCAATACTTAAAAAAACAAACAACCCAATCAAAAGATGGGTAGAAGACCTAAATAAACATTTCTCCAAAGAAGACATACAGATGGCCAAGATACACATGAAAATATGCTCAACACTGCTAATTATTAGAGAAATGCAAATCAAAACTATAATGAGGTATCAGTTCACACCAGTCAGAATGGCCAGCATCAGAAAGTCTACAAACAAACAATAAATGCTGGAGAGGGTGTGGAGAAAAGGGAACCCTCCTATGCTGTTGGTGGGAATGTAAACTCCACAGCCACTGTGGAGAACAGTATGGAGGTTCCTTAAAAAATTAAAAATAGAGCTACCATATGATCCAGAAATCCCAGTCCTGGGCATATATCCAGAGAAAACCATGGTTCAAAAGGATACATGTACCCCAATGTTCATTGCAGCACTGTTTACAATTGCCAGGACATGTAAGCAAACTTAATGTCCATCAACAGAGGGATAAAGAAGATGTGGTACACATATACAATGGAATATTATTCAGCCATAAAAAAGAATGAAATAATGCCATTTGCAGCATCATGAATGGACCTGGAGATTATCATACTAAGTGAAGTAAGTCAGACAGAGAAAGACAAATATCATATGATATTGCTTATATGTGGAATCTAAAAAAAAGGATACAAATGAACTTATTTACAAAACAGAAACAGACTCACAGACTTAGACAACAAACTTATGGTTACCAAACAGGAAAGGTGGGGGGAAGGGGTAAATTGGGAGTTTAGGACTGATATATACACATTACTATATTTAAAATAGGTAACCAACAAGGACCTACTGTATAGCACAGGGAACTCTGCTCAATATTCTGTAATAACCTAAATGTGAAAAGAATTTGAAAAGAATAGATATATGTAAATGTATAACTGAATCACTTTGCTGTACACCTGAAACTAACACAACATTGTAAATCGACTATAGTCCAATATAAAATTAAAAAATTTTAAAAAGAGTTCCAAATAATGGTCATAAATATGCACACCAAGGTCAGGAGAACAACGCATGAACAAAGTGAGAACATCAACAAAGAGACAGAAAATATAAGAAAGTACCAAACAAAAATTACAGAGCTGAAGAATAAAATAACTGAACTAAAAAATTCAGTAGAACTGTTCAATAGCAGACTGTATGACAGGAAAAAAAGCATCAGCGTATCCAAAGACATGGCAGTGGAAATCACCCAATCAGAGGAGTTTAAAAAAAAAAGAAAGAAAGAAAGAGTGAAGAGAGTGAAGATAGCTTAAGGGACTTATTGCATGTATCAAGTGAACCAGTAGGCATGTTATAGAGATCCCAGAAGGAAAAGAGAGAGAGAAAGGGTCAGAAAACTTATTTGAAGCAATAATGGCTAAAACAGAAGGAAACCTGGGGAAGGAAACAGACATCTGTATCCAGAAAGCCCAAAGAGTTCCAAATAAGATGAACCCAAAGAGATCTGCACCAAGATACACAATAAATTGCCAACAGTTAGAGACAAGGAGAGAACAACTTATGTACAAGGGAACCCCCATAAGACTATGAGGAGATTTTTCAGCAGAAACTTCGAATACATGATGCCACTCTCTTCTGGCCTGCAAAGTGCTGGAAAAAAAAGAAAAAAGAAAAAGCTACTAACTAAGAATACTCTACCCAGCAAAATTGTCTATCAGAATTGAAGGAGAGATAAAGAATTCCCCAGACGAGCAAAAGCTGAAGGGTTTCATCACCAATACACCAGCCTTACAGAGATGTTAAACGGACTTCTTTAAGCTAACCAAAATTGTGTTAATTAGTAGCAGGAAAACATATGAAAGTATAAATCTCGTTGGTAAATGTAAACATATAGTTAAATTCAGAATACCCTAATGTTGTAATGTTGGTGGGTTAATCACTTGTAAATCTAGTATGAAAGTTAAAAGACAAAACAAGCAAAAATAACTATACAATAATGTGTTAAGGAATACACAAGATAAAAAGATGTAAATTGTGATGTGAAAAACGTAAAATGGATAGAGCGGGAGAGTAAAAATGTAGAGATTTAGAATGCACTTGAACTTATCAATATAAAATAGACAGTTACAAATATAAGATATTTTATATGAGCTCCATGGTTACCACAAGCAAAAACCTATAGTAGATACACAGAAGATAAAAGAATATAAGCATATCACTACAGAAAATCATGAAGTCACAAAGGAAGAGAGCAAGAGAAAAAAAGGAACAAAGGAAATACAAAATAGCCAGAAAACAATCAACAAAATGGCAATAAGTCCAGGCCCATTAATAATGACTTTAAATGTAAATGTATTACATTCACCAATCAAAACAGAGTGGCTTAATGGATTAATAATGTTAAAAAAAAAAAGTCCCAACTATATGCTGTCTATAAGAGACTCACTTTGAAGGACACACACAGACAGAAAGTGATGGGGTGGAAAAAGATATTCCATGCAAATGGAAACCAAAAGAAAGCTGGGGTAACTACACTTACATAAACAAAATAGACTTTAAGACAAAAACTGTAATAAGAGGTAAATAAGATCATTATATAATGATAAAGGAGTTAATCCAACAAGAGGTTATAACATTTGTAAAGATTTATGCACCCAAATAGGAGCATCTAAATATATAAAGCAAATATTAACAGACCTAAAGGAAGAAATAGACGGCAATACAATAGTAGTAGGGGACTTCTATATCTCACTTTCATCAATGGATAATTCATCCAGACAGAGAATCAATATGGAAACATTGGCCTTAAATAACATGTTAGATCAGATGGAATTAACAGACATATATAGAACATTCCATTCAAAAGCAACAGAATAGAGGGGGGACCTTCAAGATGGCAGAGGAGTAAGAAGTGGAGATCACCTTCCTCCCCACAAATACATCAGAAATACATCTACATGTGGAACAACTCCTACAGAACACCTACTGAACGCTGGCAGAAGACTTCAGACTTCCCAAAAGGCAAGTAACTCCCCACGTATCTGGGTAGGGCAAAAGAAAAAAGAAAAAACAGAGACAAAAGAATAAGGAGGGGACCTGCACCTCTGGGAGGGAGCTGTGAAGGAGGAAAAGTTTCCACACACTAGGAAGCCCCTTCACTGGCAGAGACGGGAGAGGGCGTGCAGGAAGCTTCGGAGCCATGGAGGAGAGCGCAGCAACAGGGGTGCAGAGGGCAAAGCAGAGAGATTCCCGCACAGAGGATTGGTGTTGACCAGCACTCACCAGCCAAGAGCCTAGTCTGCTCACCCGCCATGGTGGGTGAGGGCTGGGATCTGATGCTTGGGCTTCGGAGGTCAGATCCCAGGGAGAGGACTGGGGTTGGCTGCATGAACACAGCCCGAAGGGGGCTATTGCGCCACAGCTAGCCAGGAGGGAGTCCGGGAAAAAGCCTGGAACTGCCTAAGAGTCAAGAGACCATTGTTTTGGGGTGCACGAAGAGAGGGGATTGCTTCCCTGTCTGCTCACAGAAGGCAGAGCACTGCCTAAATGAGCTCCAGAGACAGGCGCAAGCCACGGCTACAGACCCCAGAGATGGGCATGAAACACTAATGCTGCTGCTGCAGCCACCAAGAATCCTGTGTGCAAGCACAGGTCACGATCCACACTGCCCCCCTGACCCAGGAGCTGTGCAGCTCGCCACTGCCAGGGTCCCGTGATTCAGGGACAACTTCTCCGGGGTAACACATGGCATGCCTCAGGCTGTTGCAACGT
Source organism: Balaenoptera borealis (assembly GCF_965194805.1). Classification (NCBI taxonomy): domain Eukaryota; kingdom Metazoa; phylum Chordata; class Mammalia; order Artiodactyla; family Balaenopteridae; genus Balaenoptera; species Balaenoptera borealis. Next base: position 39,422,717 of record NC_138866.1, on the reverse strand, counting down.
CATGCCGGCCTCTGCCCCTGCAGGCTTGACCTGCATTCCAATTATAACTACCTTACCCCTCCCTCCCCCCGGCATGAGTGAGCCAGAGCCCCATAATCAGCCACTGCTTTAACCTCATCCTGTCTGGGCTGGAACAAAAGCCTGAGGGCAACCTACACACAGAGGTGGGCCGAAGCCAAAGCTGAACCCCAGGAGCTGTGTGAACAAAGAAGAGAAAGGGAAATTTCTCCAGGCAGCCTCAGGAACAGTGGATTAAATCCCCACAATCAACTTGAGGTACCCTGCATCTGTGGAATACCTGAATAGACAACGAATCAACCCAAAACTGAGGCAGCCCACTGCCTCAATTTTGGGAATAACTATAGCCTTGGGGTTTACTTTCTGTGACTGACTTGTTTCTGATTTTTATGTTTATCTTATAATAGTTTTTAGCGTGTGTTATCATTGGTGGATTTGTTTATTGGTTTGGTTGCTCTCTTCTTTTTAAAAATTTTTTTTTATTTTAATAATTTAAAGAAAATTTTTAAATTTTAACAATTAAAAATTTTTTTTATTTTAATATTTTTATTTTATTATTTTTTTCTTATTATTATTTTTTTTCTTCCTTATTTCCTCCCTCTTCTTCTGAGCCGTGTGGCTGAGAGGGTCTTGGTGCTCTGGCCTGATGTCAGGCCTGAGCCTCTGAGGTGGGAGAGCCAAGTTCAGGATATTGGACCACCAGAGACCTCCCAGGACCATGTAATATCAGTTGGCGAGAGCTCTCCAAGAGATCTCCATCTAAACACTAAGACCCAGATCCACCCAACGGCCAGCAAGCTCCAGTGCTGGACGCCCCATGCCAAACAATTAGCAAGACAGGAACACAACCCCACCCATTAGCAGAGAGGCTGCCTAAAATCATACTAAGTTCACAGACACCCCAAGACACATGGCCGGATGTGGCCCTGCCCATCAGAAAGACAAGATCCAGCCCCACGCACCAGAATATAGGCACCAGTCCCTGTCACCAGGAAGCCTACACAAGGCACTGAACCAACCTTACCCACTGGGGGCAGACACCAAAAACAACAGGAACTACGAACTTGCAGCCTGTGAAATGGAGACCCCAAACACAGTAAGTTAAGCAAAATGAGAAGACAGAGAAATACAGAGCAGATGAAGGAGCAAGGTAAAAACCCACCAGACCAAACAAATGAAGAGGAAATAGGCAGTCTACCTGAAAAAGAATTCAGAGTAAAGATGATCCAAAATCTTGGAAATAGAATGGAGAAAATACAAGAAAAGTTTAACAAGGACCTAAAAGAACTAAAGAGTAAACAAACGATGATGAACAACACAATAAGTGAAACTAAAAATTCTCTAGAAGGAATCAATAGCAGAGTAACTGACGCAGAAGAACGCATAAGTGACCTGGAAGATAAAATAGTGGAAATAACTACCACAGAGAAGAATAAAGAAAAAAGAATGAAAAGAATTGAGGACAGTCTCAGAGACCTCTGGAACAACATTAAACGCACCAACATTCAAATTATAGGGGTCCCAGAAGAAGAAGAGGAAAAGAAAGGGTCTGAGAAAATATTTGAAGAGATTATACTTGAAAACTTCCCTAACATGGGAAGGGAAACAGTCAAATCCAGGAAGCGCAGAGAGTCCCATACAGGATAGATCCAAGGAGAAACATGCCAAGACACATATTAATCAAACTATCAAAAATTAAAAAGAAAGAAAAAATACTAAAAGCATCAAAGAAAAAGCACCAAATAACATACAAGGGAACCCCCATAAGGACAAGAGTTGATCTTTCAGCAGAAACTCTGCAAGCCAGAAGGGAATGGCAGGACATATTTAAAGTGAGGAAAGGGAAAAACCTACAACCAAGATTACTCTACCCAGCAAGGATCTCATTCAGATTCGATGGAGAAATTAAAAGCTTTACAGACAAACAAAAGTTAAGAGAATTCAGCACCACCAAACCAGCTTGACAACAAATGCCAAAGGAACTTCTCTAGGCAGGAAACACAAGAGAAGGAAAAGACCTACAAAAACAAACCCAAAACAATTAAGAAAATGGTGATAGGAACATACATATCAATAATTACCTTAAATATAAATGGATTAAATGTTCCAACCAAAAGACATAGACTGGCTGAATGGATACAAAAACAAGACCCATATATATGCTGTCTACAAGAGACCCACTTCAGACCTAGGGACACATACAGAGTGAAAGTGAGGGGATGGAAAAAGATATTCCATGCACATGGAAAGCAAAAGAAAGCTGGAGTAGCAATTCTCATATCAGACAAAATAGACTTTAAAATAAAGACTATTACAAGAGACAAAGAAGGACACTACACAATGATCAAGGAATCAATCCAAGAAGAAGATATAACAATTGTAAATATTTATGCACCCAACATAGGAGCACCTCAATATATAAGGCAAATGCTAACAGCCATAAAAGAGGAAATCAACAGTAACACAACCATAGTAGGGGACTTTAACACCCCACTTTCACCAATGGACAGATCAACCAAAATGAAACTAAATAAGGAAACACAAGCTTTAAATGACACATTAAACAAGGTGGACTTTATTGATATTTATAGGACATTCCATCCAAAAACAACAGAATACACTTTCTTCTCAAGTGCCCATGGAACATTCTACAGGACAGATCATATCTTAGGTCACAAATCAAACTTCGGTAAATTTAAGAAAATTGAAACGGTATCAAGCATCTTTTCCAACCACAATGCTATGAGACTAGATATCAATTACAGGGGAAAAACTGTAAAAATACAAACACATGGAGGCTAAACAATACGCTACTAAACAACCAAGAGATCACTGAAGAAATCAAAGAGGAAATCAAAAAATACCTAGAAACAAATAACAATGAAAACACGATGACCCAAAACCTATGGGATGCAGCAAAAGCAGTTCTAAGAGGGAAGGTTACAGCAATACAATCCTACCTCAAGAAACAAGAAAAATCTCAAATAAACAACCTAACCTTACACCTAAAGCAATTAGAGAAAGAAGAACAAAAAAAACCCAAAGTTAGCAGAAGGAAAGAAATCATAAAGATCAGATCAGAAATAAATGAAAAAGAAATGAACGAAACAATAGCGAAGATCAATAAAACTAAAATCTGGTTCTTTGAGAAGATGAACAAAATTGATCAACCACTAGCCAGACTCATCAAGAAAAAAAGGGAGAAGACTCAAATCAATAGAATTAGAAATGAAAAAGGAGAAGTAAAAACTGACACTGCAGAAATACAAAGAATCATGAGAGATTACTACAAGCAACTATATGCCAATAAAATGGACAACCTGAAAGAAATGGACAAATTCTTAGAAAAGCACAATCTTCCTAGACTGAAACAGGAATAAATAGAAAATATAAACAGACCAATCACATGCACTGAAATTGAAACCGTGATTTAAAATCTTTCAACAAACAAAAGCCCAGGGCCAGAAGGCTTCACAGGCGAATTCTATTAAACATTTAAACAAGAGCTAACACCTATCCTTCTCAAACTCTTCCAAATTATAGAGGGAGGAACACTCCCAAACTCATTCTATGAGGCCACCATCACCCTGATACCAAAACCAGACAAAGATGTCACAAAAAAAGAAAATAACAGGCCAATATCACTGATGAATGTAGATGCAAAAATCCTCAACAAAATACTAGCAAACAGAATCCAACAGCACATTAGAAGGATCATACACATGATCAACTGAGGTTTATCCCAGGAATGCAAGGATTCTTCAATATATGCAAATCAATCAATGTGATACACCATATTAACAAACTGAAGGATAAAACTATATGATCATGTCAATAGATGCAGAAAGAACTTTTGACAAAATTCAACACCCATTTATGATAAAAACTCTCCAGAAACTGGGCATAGAGAGAACCTACCTCAACATAATAAAAGCCATATATGACAAACCCACAGCCAACATTGTTCTCAATGGTGAAAAACTGAAACCATTTCCTCTAAGATCAGGAACAAGACAAGGGTGCCCACTCTTACCACTATTATTCAACATAGTTTTAGCCACAGCAATCAGAGAAGAAAAAGAAATAAAAGGAATCCAAATTGGAAAAGAAGAAGTAAAACTGTCACTGTTTGCAGATGACATGATACTATACATAGAAAATCCTAAAGATGCCACCAGAATACTACTAGAGCTTATCAATGAATTTGGTAAAGTAGCAGGATACAAAATTAATGCACAGAAGTCTCTTGCATTCCTATACACTAATGATGAAAAATCTGAAAGAGAAATTAAGGAAACACTCCCATTTACCACTGCAACAAAAAGAATAAAATACCTAGGAATAAATCTACCTAAGGAACCAAAAGACCTGTGCTCCACAAACTATAAGACACTGATGAAAGAAATCAAAGATGACACAAACAGCTGGAAAGATATAAGATGTTCTTGGATTGGAAGAATCAATATTGTGAAAATGACTATACTACCCAAAGCAATCCACAGATTCAATGCAATCTCTATCAAATTACCAATGGCATTTTTCACAGAACTAGAACAAAAATTTTTACAATTTGTATGGAAACACAAAAGACCCTGAATAGCTAAAGCAATCTTGAGAAAGAAAAATGGAGCTGGAGGAATCAGGCTCCCTGACTTCAGACTATACTACAAAGCTACAGTGGTGAAGATAGTCTGGTACTGGCAGAAAAACAGAAACATAGATCAGTGGAACAGGATAGAAAGTCCAGAGATAAACCCATGCACCTATGGTCACCTTATCTTTGACAAAGGAGGCAAGAATATACAATGGAGAAAAGACAGCCTCTTCAATAAGTGGTGCTGGGAAAACTGGACAGCTACGTGTAAAAGAATGAAATTAGAACACTTCCTAACACCATACACAAAAATAAACTCAAAATGGATCAAAGACCTAAATGTAAGGCCAGACATTATAACACTCTTAGAGGAAAACATAGGCAGAACACTCTATGACATAAATCACAGCAAGAACTTTTTTGACCCACCTCCTAGAGTAATGGAAATAAAATAAAAAATAAACAAATGGAAAATAACGAAACTTAAAAGTTTTTGCTCAGCAAAGGAAACCATAAACAAGACGAAAAGACAACCCTCAGAATGGGACAAAATATTTGCAAACGAAGCAGCTGACACAGGATTAATCTCCAAAAAATACAAGCAGCTCATACAGCTCAATGTTATAAAAACAAACAACCCAATCCAAAAATGGGCAGAAGACCTAAATAGACATTTCTCTGAAGAAGACATACAGATTGCCAACAAACACATGAAAAGATGCTCAACATCACTAATCATTAGAGAAATGCAAATCAAAACTACAATGAGGTATCACCTCACACTAGTCAGAATGTTCATCATCAAAAAATCTACAAACAATAAATGTTGGAGAGGGTGTGGAGAAAAGGGAACCCTCTTGCACTGTTGGTGGGAATGTAAATTGATACAGCCACTGTGGAGAACAGTATGGAGGTTCCTTAAACAACTAAAAACAGAACTACCATATGACCCAGCAATCCCACTACTGGGCATATACCCTGAGAAAACCATAATTCAAAAACATACATGTACCGCAATGTTCACTGCAGCACTATTTACAATAGCCAGGACATGAAAACAACCTAAATGTCCATTGACAGATGAATGGATAAAGAAGATGTGGCACATATATACAATGGAATTGTTACTCAGCCATAAAAAGGAACGAAATTAAGTTATTTGTAATGAGGTGGATGGACCTAGAGTCTGTCATACAGAGTGAAGTAAGTCAGAGAAACAAATACTGTATGCTAACTCACATATATGGAATTTTTTTAAATGGTACTGATGAACCTAGTGGCAGGGCAGGAATAAAGACACAGACGTACAGAACGGACTTGAGGACATGGGGTGGGGGATGGGAAAGCTGGGACGAAATGAGAGAGTAGCATTGACATATATACACTACAAATGTAAAAATGGATGGCTAGTGGGAAACTACTGAATAACACAGGGAGATCAGCTTGATACTTTGTGATGACCTAGAGGGGTGGGATAGGGAGGGTGGGAGGGAGGCTCAAGAGGGAGGGCATATGGAGATATATGTATACATATAGCTGATTCACTTTGTTTGTTGTACAGCATAAACTAACGCAGCATTGTAAAGCAATTATACTGCAATAAATATATATATATTTTTAAAGTGTAGTACTGGCACAAAAACAGACACATAGCTCAATGGACCATAACAGAGAGTGCATATATGGTCAGTTAATTTACTATAAAGGAGTCAAGAACATACAATAGAAAAAGGTCAGTCTCTTCAATAAATGGTGTTGGGAACCTGGACAGCCACATGCAAAAGAATGAAACTGGATCCCTATCTTCACCATACACAAAAATCAATTCAAAATGGATTAAAGACTTGAACATAAAACCTGAAACCACAGAACTCCTAGAAGGAGACAAAGGGGGCAAGCTCCTTTGCATAAGTATTGGCAATAATTTGTTTTTATTTGACAACCAAAAACAAAGGCAATACAAGTGAAAACAAACAAGCGGGACTACATCAAACTAAAAGTTCTGTATAGCAAAGGAAATCATCAACAAAATGAAAAGGCAACCTACAGAATGGGAGAACATATTTGCAAATCATATATCTGATAAGAAGTTAATATCCAAAATATAAAAACTCATACAACTCCATAGCACACAAAAAAAGTCTGACTGAAAAATGGGCAGAGGATCTGAATAGACTTTTTCCCAAAGAATACATACAAATGGCCAACAAGTATATTAAAAAGTTGCTCAATATCCTTAATCAGGGAAATGCAAATCAAAACCACAGTGAGATACACCTCACACCCCTTACAATGACTATTATCAAAAAGACAAGAGAATGTTTGTTGGCAAGGATGTGGAGAAAACACAGTCTCTTCAATAAGTGGTGCAGCTACATGTAAAAGAATGAAATTAGAACATTCTCTAATACCATGTACAAATATAAACCCAAAATGTACTAAAGACCTAAATATAAGACTGGATACTATAAAACTCCTAGAGCAAAACATAGGCAGAACATTCTTTTGACATGAATCGCAGCAATATCTTTTTGGATCTGTCTCCTAGAGTAATGGAAATAAAAATAAAAATTAAATTAAACTTAGAAGCTTTGGCACAGCAAAGGAAACCATAAACCAAATAAAAAGACAACCTACAGACTGGCAGAAAATATTTGCAAATGATGCTACTGACAAGGGATTAATTTCCAAAATATACAGCTCATACTGTTTAATATCAAAAAAACCCAAACAACCCAATCAAAAAATGGGCAGAAGACCTAAATAGTCATTTCTCCAAAGAAGACATATAGATGGCCAATAGACACATGAAAAGATGCTCAATATGGCTAATTATTTGAGAAATGCAAATCAAAACTACAATGAGGTATCACCTCACACTACTCAGAACGGCCATCATTAAAAAGTCTACAAATAACAAATGCTGGAGAGGGTGTGGAGAAAAGGGAACACTCCTACACTATTGGTAGGAATGTAAATTGGTGCAGCCACTATGGAGAAGTGTATGGAGGTTCCTTAAAACATCCAGCAATCCCACTCCTGGGTATATATATCCGGACAAAACTATAATTCAAAAAGCTATATGCACTCCTATGTTCATAGCAGTACTATTTACAACAGCCAAGACGTAGAAGCAACCTAAATGTCCATTGACAAATGAATAAAGAAGATGTGGTGTATATATATATACACACACACACACACACACACACACACACACACACATATACACACAATGGAATATTACTCAGCCATAAAAAAGAATGAAATAATGCCATTCAGCAACATTGATGGGCCTAGAGATTACCACATTGAGTGAAGTAAGGCAGAGAAAGACAAATATCATATGATATCACTTATATGTGGAATCTAAAAAAATTATAGAAATGAACTTTACAAAACAGAAATACTCACAGACATAGAAAACAAACTTATGGTTACCAAAGGGGATAGCCCGGGGCAGGGCAGGAGATAAATTAGGTGTTTGGGATTAACATATACACACTACTATGTATAAAATAGGTAAACAACAAGGACCTACTATATAGCACAGGGAACTATACTCAATATCTTATAATAGCCTATAGTGGAAAAGAATCTCAAAAAGAATATGTATATATATTCACTTATATATACATTACGTAAGTGAATCACTTTGCTGCACAGCCGAAACTAACACATTGTATATTAACTATACTTCAATTAAAATAAGTGGTAAAAAAAACAACACAGTAAGATATCACCTCACACCCATTAGAATGGCTATTATAAAAACAAGAGGAAACAAGTGTTGGCAAGGATGTGAAGAAAAGAGAACCTTTGTGCACTGTTGGTGGGAATGTAAATTGGTGCAGCCACTATGGAAACATTATGGAGATTCCTTAAAAAAAATTAAAAACAGAACTACCATATGTGATCCTGCAATTCCACTTCTGGGTATTTATCCAAAAGAAACAAAGTTACTATCTTGAAAAATATATACATTCCATGTTAATTCATTGCAGCATTATTACAATAGCCAAGACATGAATTTAACCTAATAGTCCACTGGTGGATGAATGGAGAAAGAAGATGTGGTATACACATATGAGGAGGCAATATTATTCAGTCATAAAAAGAAGGAAATTCTGCAATATGAAATAACATGGATGGACCTAGAGGGTGTTATACAAAGTGAAATAAGTCAGACAGAGAAAGACAAATACTGTATGATCTCAAATATATGTGTAATCTTAAAAAAAAAAACAACTCACAGATACAGGGAACAGATGGGGGAGTGGCAGTGGAATGGGTGAAGAGAGTGAAAAGGTACAAACTTCCAGTTATAAGGTAAATAAATTCTGAGGATGTAATATACAGCATGGTGACTATAGTAAACCATAGTGTATTGTATATTTAAAAGTTGCTAGGAGTAAATTATAAAAGTTCTCATCATAAGAAAAAAATTGTAACTATGTGAGGTGACAGATCTTAACTTATTGTGGTGATCACTTTACAATACACACGTGTGTCAAATCATTATGTTGTACACCTGAAACTAATACAATGTCATATGTCAATTATATCTCAATAATATATAGGAAAATGATCAATAGACAATAACCTTTTAAATTACCAAATACTTCTCAAATTAAAAATATTCTTTAAAAGAAAAAAAAGAAAAGAAAGCTTAGGCAACTTATCCTGAGAGGGTAAGACATGCTGCTCTGTTCATTCTGTTCGTCCTGTGTTACAGCACCAATTCAGTGAGGCGGGGTGGGAGGGGTAAGTTCCCCACAACCAGCAAGTCCCTGACTCCAGCTGTGTCTTATAATTCAACTCAATTCTGACACCTACCTGGAGATAGTGGCAGATCCCTCAGGTTAAGTCCTACAATTCAGATGATCACCTGTGCTTCTGACCAACCAGTTATAGATTATAGGAGGTTCCCGTAACCTCCTCCTGGGGTTCACTTAATTTGCTAACGCAGCTTACAGAACTCAGAGAAACATCTACTTACTAGATTACTGGTTTATTATAAAAGAATGTGACTCAGGAACAGCCAGCTGGAAGAGGTACATAGGGCAAGGTGTGGAGAAAGGGCACGGAGCTTCCATGCTTCTCAGAGCACACTACTCTGCCCAGATCTCTGGGTGTTCACCAACCTGGAAGCTCTCTGAACCCAGTCCTTTTGGGTTTTTATGGAGGCATTATTACATAAGCATGGTCGATTACATCACTGCCTTCGGTTACTGAACTTAATCTCCAGCCCCTCTCCTCTCGGTGCAGAGGGAGGGGTGCAGGGGGAGGGGTGGGACTGGAGTTCCAGCCCTCTAGTCACATGATGGCTCCACTGGCAACCAACCCCATCCTTAGGTGCTTTCCAAATTTGCTTCATTAATATAACAAGACATCTTTATCACTCTCATCATAGGAAATCCCAAGGGTCTTAGGAGCTCTGTGCCAGGAATAGGGTCCAAGACCAAATATATATTTCTTATGATAAATCACAATATCACAACCACATGTGCTTCTTGCAGACCAACATTGAGACAGAGCCACAGGCACAGCAGAATTTTCCGCTTGGTCTGTATCTTCTCAGAATGTTGGGGTCCTAATAAAGTTAATTCATGTATCAGGACCCCCCACAAGGAGGCTGCCCCCGGGAGCCAGCCCACATCACAAATCTAAACCTAAGTGAGCCGGCACTTATGGGAAACACCTGTCAAGGAAACCGAGCTACACCAATCATAATCCCCCAACTCAGCTGCAGCTAGCTCACCTGAGCCTAGAAAAATAGGATCCATTAGCCTTATAAGGAAGTCCCTGACCTCCTAGCCAACCACGCCTTGCTTCAGCGTTGCCTCTTCTAACGCACTAAAGAACTCCCTCTTGCCCAAAATCCCTCAAGAGGAGCGCTTGAGGCACTGTCCTCCTTCAATCGATGGATGGTTTCCCCTTGAACAAAGCACAGCAAACATGTTACTAGATTGTTTTAGTTTTATCATTTGACAGGCCCCAAGTGTGATTCCAGGGACTGACTTTCTGAGGCTCAGCGCTGTCTCCTGGACTCCAAGGGGCTGCCGACAGTAACTGCTGAGTCTATACTATGGATCTTGAAGAATATGGACTTTGAGTCAGGAGACATGGACGAGAAACTTGACCCTGCGTTCTCCCTGGGCCAGCTGTTAAACTCTCCCAAACCTCGCTCCCTTCATTGATTAAGCAGCAACAATACCCACTTTATATGACTGTGAAGAGGATTTTAAAAAAGGACGACTTAAACTCTTACCCCTCCATACAAATTATAGTTACCTTTAGCATAACTGAGGAATTAGGTTTAAAAGCAGAGGCCTTTAGGGGCTTCCCTGGTCGCGCAGTGGTTGAGAATCCGCCTGCCAACGCAGGGGACACGGGTTTGATCCCTGGTCTGGGAAGATCCCACATGCCGCGGAGCAACTAAGCCTGTGCGCGCCACAACTACTGACCCTGCGCTCTAGAGCCCGCAAGCCGCAACTACTGAGGCCCACGCGGCTAGAGCCCGTGCTCCGCAACAAGAGAAGCCACCGCAATGAGAAGCCCTCGTGCCGCAACAAAGAGTAGCCCCCGCTCGCCACAACTAGAGAAAAGCCCGTGGGAAGCAATGAAGACCCAATGCAGCCAAAAATCAATCAATTTATTAAAAAAAAAAAAAAAAAAAGCAGAGACCTTTAGCTCAGTCAGCATTTCCCCATCTAAAGGCTCCCTAAGCATCAGTCGAGGAGGGAGAGGAGGGGGGAGGGGGGAGGGAAGGAGGAAGAATCATGTTCCAGCTCATCCTAGAGGACGTATGGAGTTCAGTCACTGCTGCTAAGAGCAGGGCCTAGTTCTCAGCTCCATCTGTCTTATTCCCCAGACACCTCCACTCTCGTTAGCTCTCCACTTGCCAAGGAAGGGATAAGTGAAGTGGAACCAAGGAGCTTTATTCTTTGTTTCCCACTGCAATCTGTCTCAGAGGCAGAATGTGAGAAGCCCAGAATTTCTCCTCGCCCCTCTCTGCACCTCCCCAGCTGCACCCATAGGGATTTCATCCCAAGTGGAAGCCAGGACCCTCCAAAAGCAGGAGAGAGACTTGGATTCTCTTTTGTATCTCTTTTATGTGAGAAACAGACACCAGGGTCAAGCAGGGGCACTTCGCAACCAGTTCTTATTTCTGAGGAAAGGCCAAGACTGATGCAGCATGAGACACGGTAGCTTTCTATTCAGACAAGCTGGAGAGCTGGGCAGGACCAGACAGAGAATGGATCTTTGTGAAAGGCTAGGCAAAGCCAGCTCAAGGCCCTGCTCTTTTCTCAGCTGACAGTCCCATTTTGGGAATCAGGCCAGTCCTGCACTTCCTGGATGACCTGGAACCACACATGGACTTCCACATGACTCCAGGGCCACCCAGACAACGGCATGGCCCCGCTAAGAAAGTCCAGAGGCATGGGGATGATTGGACCAGGTCTCAAGAGGGATATTAAGGCATGTTGGAAACAGTGTGTCTGGAATCTCGTGTCCTTGACTGCTCATGAATGCGTGGTTTGGGTAGCTTTCTGGTCTGACTTACAGGAAGGTCTGATGGGGATAGAGCAGGAAAGTTGTAACAGCTCTGGATCACCTTTGGAAAATATCGCTCATTTGCCAGCCTGACACTGCAATTCCAGGAAGCAGCTGTTGGTGAATCAGCAGCCTCTTCTTTTCCTGTGGTTTCAGGAAGCTCATCCAGGGCCTCACCCATCTCCTCTCCAGGAAGAGAAATGCCCACCAGGCACACACGGGCTTTTCTGGAAGGGACTGAAAGGGGGGCTCCATGACAGCCCCCCTAAAGCTGGAGGAACAGGGATGACATGAGGGACCTCACAGCCCCAGACCCTACCTGAGTCTTTTGAAAACATTCTCAGGCTTTTGCTATAGAAAATCTATTCCAGATTTCTGATTCTCTCTTCTGGAGTTCATCACAACACAGAAACTACGTAGAAGTCTCTGCATTCTGAGTGGCATGGTGTGCTTTGGCCTCAATGTGTTATCAGTCTCTTAACTACAGAGCCAGCCAGGGTCTGCGAAGCTCCCAGAAGCTTGTTGGTTGGTCCTCTGTGGGTCACTAAACAGCTGGACAGGGCTTAGGAAAAGAAGGCGGGGGGCACAGCTCCCACTGTCATCACCCTGGGCCCTCTCGTGCCTCTACCCCAAGTGGAGGGTTCCTGCTGTCTTTGCATTGGCCAATCTCTGGCCTCCTCCTGAGGTTACTGCTAACCCTGGAACAGCTTTGGGCCACTGGACATAACATTTGTGCCTTATTTTTCCCACAGCCCAGTGGAGCTCGGCAAACAGTGAACAGATTTGGAGAGGAGGGGCACTCCTGGGTTTTCACACCCACATGAGAACTAATTTTTTTTTTTCCTGTGTGTATATCTGGCTCTTCTCCATGCTATTACATTCAAACACAGGTTGAGACCTCAGTGACCCACATTCAGATCCAATGATTAAGAAAGCAAGTCCATGTTCACTGATGATTCAGAAGAACTTGAAAGATGAGCTGAGTCAATGTGGCTGTGGAGTTTACTTAATCCCTCCACCCATTTCCTTGTCAAGTGCGCACTTCCTTACCTTTCTCAGAGTCAGCAGCCTTGATCTTCCAGGGCTCATGTGAGCGCACCACGGAAGCCAGAGAGCGGTGGCTGAGTTGTCCGCAACCACCTTCCAGGACTCTTCATTCTCACGGCCTTTGGGACATGAGCCCTCGGGCTTCAGGGGAGGCAGGTAGCTGTGCAGCCTGTAGCTACCTGAACAGGGAAGCAGCCGTGAGGCATGTTGGGAGAGCAGCCAGCTCAGGGCTTTTTAGCTCCAGCTCTAGGGAATCTAATAACCTAAGTGGAGGCTTAGATTACCTCACCTGTGGGCCAGGTTCCCTCAGCAGTCAGGGGAGGGATTTAAAGGATACTGTGAAGACTTCTAGATAAGCCTGAAGTCAGGATGGGCGAGGAAGAGAAAAACAAACCTCCCAAAGACCATCCCCTGGAGCTCATTTCTTGCCCTAATAAACCATGCCACTCCTACTCCTTTCCTTCTTCCTACTTTCCTTTACTCAGCTTCCATTCTTTCTTTCTCTGCTGCTTTTTGGTCATATATAGGCTGGTCCAGCGGTTCTCATCAGCTACACCCGGACACTTGTTAGAAATGCAAATTCTCAGACCCCACCACAGGCCTACTGAATTAGAAACCCTGGGGGAGGGGCTGGCAATCTGTGTTTTAACCAGCCCTCCAGGGGATTCTAAGCTCTCTGATTTGAGAACCCTGCTCTAGTCTCTTCTTCCCCGGTTAGGCTGCAGTCTCCTGGAGGGTTCTGACCACACAGGGCTTAGCGTGGTCCTGGGAACTGGGGGCACAGCCCTGCACAGAACCTGTAGTAGGAAGTAGAAAGAAGATCAAGAAGGAAACCTGGAAATAATCAGAACCTGGGTTCTGATTGGGTGGCCCTGGCCAGGTCACTCACCTCTTGGACTCTTAGTTTCCTCTTCAGAAGTGTAGACAGGAAGAAGTTAGTCTCTGAGGTTGGGTTGTTCTCACGTCTGTAAGTCCTGGTCTGGCCAGCGCCTGCTTCATTATTCTTCTCTTTTCTGCTGACTCCCTGCCCAGCCCTCATGGCAATCCTGAGTTTTGTCTTGTCCTTGGTCAATTACTGTTTGTGAGAGAGATAGAGAGATCCAATCTAGAAATGAAATAGAAACACATGTAGGAGAGGTCATAGCCTCCAACAGAAATGGGGCCATGCTTTGACTGTGGGCTCCCAGAAGGGAGGGAGCTGGAGGGGTCCCCCCTGTTGGGAGCTCAGCTGGGAAAAAGTGAGTGGGCTATGCTGTCAGGGGTCCATGTAGCCAATTAAAGCAACAAGCTTTTAATCACTCACTGTGATGGCATAAATGAAAGTCTACAACTGGAGAAAGTACACATCCCCCTGTTCCATTTTCCCTCGTGGAACTGCACACCGGCCCAAGGTTGGGTGGACCAGCGTAGACGTGGGGGTCATCTCTCTGTTGAGGGAGCCCCTGAGAAAAAGGCAGTTTTATGGATCCTGAAGTTGGGTGGGGGGAGGGGAAGGGCTAGGAGTGGAAAAGTAATGAGTCAGAGGAAGGGAAGAGTCTTCACAGTTTCCTCCTCCTCCCCCCATAAGGGGGCCTCAGGAGAGACAGCACCTGAAGAGGACCTCTGCCCAAGGCCTCAGTCATAGAAACCTAGGAATGTAGGTGCTTCTGAGCTAGGAATGTAAATATGCGAAGGGCATGACCAGCGAGTGGGGCCTGAGTCCTTAACTGCACCTCTCGGGCTACGCACCAAAGCACAAGAAGCTGCCTGCAGGCCTGCCAGGCAAAGCCTTTGTAATTGCTGATGGTCAGGCCTGAAAAATCACACAAATTACCCACAGGTTTTTAACCAGGAGCCAGACTCCTCACCTCCTCCCAGGGAGACATTAAGCGGCCTCTGCTCCCACCTGCCTCTTCTGAGTCAACTCCTCCAGCTTTCAAGCAAGGATCAGGGCACATGGCTCTGCATAGAGATGCCATGACTTTCTCCAGGTGAAAATCACTTTTCACCCACTTTTCTAGGCTTGAACCTCTTGGTTTCTGTCATTTTAAATCACAAGTATCTCTGGGAAATAATTGAGAGAACTAAGTGCAAACTCTAATGAAAAGTTCACATTATTGACACAAATAAGACTCTAAGATGAATCCCAAAGCCACCAGAACTGTCTTCCTGAAAGATGTCTAGGGTGTGGGAAAAAGATGTTTCAAAGGAAAGAAATCATAAAGATCAGAGCAGAAATAAATGAAATAGAAACAAAGAAAACAAAAGCAAACGTGGTTCTTTGAAAAGATAAACAAAATTGATAAACCCTTAGCCAGACTCATCAAGAAAAGAAGGGAGAGGACAGAAATCAATAAAATTAGAAATGAAAAAGGAGACATCACAACTGACAACGCAGAAATACAAAGGATTATAAGAGACTACTACAAACAACTCTATGCCAATAAAATGGACAACCATGAAGAAATGGACAAATTCTTGGAAAGGTACAATTTTCCAAGACTGAACCAGGAAGAATTAGAAAATATAAACAGACCTATCACAAGTAATGAAATTGAAACTGTAATTAAAAATCTTCCAACAAACAAAAGTCCAGGACCAGATGGCTTCACAGGCGAATTCTATCAAACATTTAGAGAAGAGCTAAGACCAGTCCTCAAACTCTTCCAAAAAATTGCAGAGGGAGGAACACTCCCAAATTCATTCTATGAAGCCACCATCACCCTGATACCAAAACCAGAAAAAGATACCACAAAAAAAAGAAAATTATAGACCAATATCACTGATGAACACAGATGCAAAAATCCTGAACAAAATACTAGCAAACAGAATCCAACAACATATTAAAAGGAACATACACCATGATCAAGTGGGATTTATCCCAGGACTCAAAGATTCTTCAATATATGCAAATCAATCAATGTGATACACCATATTAACAAATGAAGGAATAAAAACCATATGATCATCTCAATAGATGCAGAAAAAGCTTTTGACAAAATTCAACACCCATTTATGATAAAAACTCTCCAGAAAATCGGCATAGAGGGAACCTACCTCAACCTAATAAAGGCCATATACAACAAACCCACAGCCAACATCGTTCTCAATGGTGAAAAACTGAAAGCATTTCCACTAAGATTAGGAACAAGACAAGGATGTCCACTCTCGCCACTCTTATTCAACATAGTTTTGGAAGTCCTAGCCACAGCAATCAGAGAAGAAAGAGAAATAAAAGGAATACAAATTGGAAAAGAAGTAAAACTGTCACTGTTTGCCAATGACATGATACTATACATAGAAAATTCTAAAAATGCCACCAGAAAACTAGTAGAACTAATCAATGAATTTGGTAAGGTTGCAGGATACAAAATTAATGCACAGAAATCTCTGGCATTCCTATACACCAACAACAAAAATCAGAAAGAGAAATTAAGGAAACACTCCCATTTACCACTGCAACAAAAAGAATAAAATACCTAGGAATAAACCTGCCTAAGGAGGTGAAAGACTTGTACTCAGAAAACTATAAAACAAGCACTGATGAAAGAAAGCAAAGATGACATAAACAGATGGAGAAATATACCATGTTCTTGGATTGGAAGAATCAATATTGTGAAAATGACTATACTACTCAAAGCAATCTACAGATTCAATGCAATCCCTATTAAACTACCAATGGCATTCTTCACAGAATTAGAAAAAAAAATTTTACAATTTGTATGGAAGCACAAAAGACCCCGAATAGCCAAAGCAATCTTGAGAAAGAGAAACAGAGTGGGAGGAATCAGGCTCCGCAACTTCAAACTATACTACAAAGCTACAGTAATCAAGACGGTATGGTACTGGCACAGAAACAGAAATATAGATCAATCGTACAGGATTGAATGCCCAGAGATAAACCCATGCACATATGGGCACCTAATTTATGGCAAAGGAGGCAAAAACATACAATGGAGAAAAGACAGCCTCTTCAATAAGTGGTGCTGGGAAACCTGGACAGCTATATGTAAAAGAATGAAATTAGAACACTACCTAACACCATACACAAAAATAAACCCCAAATGAATTAAAGACTGAAATGTAAGACCAGACACTATAAAACTTTTAGAGGAAAACATAGGAAAAACACTCTTTGACATAAACCACAGCAAGATCTTTTTTGACCCACCTCCTAGAGAAATGGAAATAAAAACAAAAATAAATAAATGGGACTTAATTAAGCTTAAAAGCTTTTGCACAGCAAAGGAAACCATAAACAAGACAGAAAGACAACCCTCAGAATGGGAGAAAATATTTGCAAATCAAACAGCAGACAAAGGATTAATCTCCAAAATATAAAAACAGCTCATGGAGCTCAATATCAAAAACACGAACAACCCAATTAAAAAATGGGCAGAAGACCTAAATAGACATTTCACCGAGGAAGACATACCGATGGCCAAGAGGCACATGAAAAGATGCTCAACATCACTAATTACTAGAGAAATGCAAATCAAAACTACAATGAGGTATCACTTCTTGCCAGTCAGAATGGCCATCATCAAAAAAGCTAGAAACAATAAATGCTGGAAAGGGTGTGGAGAAAAGGGAACCCTCCTACACTGTTGGTGGGAATGTAAATTGATACAACCACTATGGAGAACAGTATGGAGGTTCCTTAAACAACTAAAAATAGAACTACCATATTACCCAGCAATCCCACTACTGAGCATATACCCTGAGAAAACCGTAATTCAAAAAGAGACGTGTACCACAATGTTCATTGCAGCACTATTTACAATAGCCAGGACATGGAACCAACCTAAATGTCCATCGACAGGTGAATGGATAAAGAAGATGTGGCACATATATACAATGGAATGTTACTCAGCCATAAAAAAGAAACGAAATTGAGTTATTTGTAGTGAGGTGGATGGACCTAGAGTCTGTCATATAGAGTGAAGTAAGTCAGAAAGAGAAAAACAAATACCATATGCTAACACATACATATGGAATCTAAAAAAAAAAAAAGATGATACTGATGAACCTAGTGGCAGGAGAGGAATAAAGACGTAGACATAGAGAAGGGACTTGAGGACACGGGGTTGGGGGGGAAGCTGGGGCAAAGTGAGAGTAGCATGGACATATATACACTACCAAATGTAAAATAGATAGCTAGTGGGAAGCAGCAGCATAGCACAGGGAGATCAGCTCGGTGCTCTTCAATGACCTAGAGGGGTGGGATAGTGAGGGTGGGAGGGAGGCTCAAGAGGGAGGGGATATGGGGATATATGTATGCATATGGCTGATTCACTTCGTTGTACAACACAAACTAATACAGTATTGTGAAGCAGTTATACTCCAATAAAGAGGTATTAAAAAAAAAAAAGTTTCCGAACAGGCCCTACTGATGCTAAAGCTGACACGGAATCACTCACTTGTCCCAGCCTATACTATTTTCTATTATAGTTTATACTGATATGTCCTATCTTCCCTATTGGACTGTGAGCTTCTTGTTGGCAAAGACTATGCCTTACATGCCTGCATATCACCCAAAATACATTGCTCTCAAATACATGCTGTGTGGATAAATGGTTGGGATACAGAACTTCAAATAACAACAAAATCAGTTCTTCTCCTGTGGTCTGAAAATATCTAAGCCTTATGTTTACTTTTATACACAATTATGTCCTATCTTCCCAAGTGGGTTGTACATATTTTCATGTTTGAGGCTTCTCAGTGCCTGGTCCATAATTAGCTCTCAACAAATAAATACTTAACTATTAGATGTCTCAGAACAGTCTTCACCAAGAGGCGAAAAGTAGAACTGGAAATTTAATCCTCTCAAACCCCATGAAGATCCATCCCCCAGGGTGTGAGATTCCAGGCATGATCAGACAGGATCACCCCTTCCTGGAATCCCTCAGAGGGCAGCCATAAGCACATGGGGGATATTTCTGGGAACAGTGAATTAACAGCCTCCCTTTGCTTCAGCTTGCCCCAGTACTCAGACTTAATTGGTGGAGATTTATGGGTTTGTGTACAATGTACTAGATGTTTCTTTTTTATTAGTTATTAATCACAGACACCATTGGAAACTCCCTGGTGCAATCATCCCTAGCTCTTGACCATGATAATCAAGGTGGTCCTGAAAAGGAGTCAACAAGCCAGAGAGCTAGTCTCCTGCTTTCTAATGGATGATTTATACAATTTAGGTCAAGAAGGAGGCACCATCCACTCTAGGCAGGCATAGCCCAGCCCACCATCCCAATACATTCTACTCTACCTTTCCATTCATCCATCCCCGCTGTCCCTCCTGCTTCATTGAAGTCATGTGAGCAGATCCCAGACTTACAGCCCAGTTAGACTGAGCTTTCCCTGTCTTCCTCTGATGATTTCTGACTGTCTTGTGGCCAACAGCCAGACTCTGGGTTTGTTCTCCCCATCAGCCATGCAGAGAAACGGCCACCAGAGAAATTCCAGTTCCGCATTCCTCTAAGGATCAGTGGTTCTGACTGCTTAGCAGTATTACCTGGGGGAGAGTTTCCAGAATATGGCTCCCTGGGACTTACCCCCAAAGATTCCAATTTAGTCAGTCCAGGTGACGTTCAATCAGCTGTATTTTAATGATTCTGAGGCATGAGCAAATTTGGGAACCACTGGACAAATTCTAAGCTCTTTGAGATCAAGAAAGATGTGAATCTGCCATTCTGTATGTCCGCAATGACTAGCACAGCATCTGGCACAGAGCGACCACTTATATTCATTGAATCAATGAATGCTGAAAACATGGTGGTGGCTTGGAAGTAGAGTGAACCTAGCTTCTTACCTAAAGGCTAGGCAAGAGCCAGTGGGATGCAGGAGGTCAAACCAGTCAGAGTGGGGCTAGGGATAGGAAGAAAGCAGCAGGGCAGTGGTGGGCGTAAGCAGAAGAAAATGGGTAATTTGAGCCCCATGTGGGAGACATGGCCCCTGCTCTGGAATATGCTACAATCTTTAAAGATGCTGCCGCCTCTATTCTGGGACTTACAGGAGTTCTGCCTCCCCTCCCACTTAAGAAAGCAAATCTGATGGATGACTTCCCTGGTTAAAACCCTCCAAAGAAAAATGAAACCACCAAAAAACCCTCCAAAGGCCTGTATTGTCAGGATAAATTCTACACTCTTTTCTCTGACTCAGAGTCCTTTCCTAGTTCCTGCCTCGCTCATCACACGGTACTGGCTCCCACCTCTTTACATATACAGCCATCCTTACAAGTCTCAAGTCGTACACTCTGCCTGTTCTCTCTGCCTGCGATGCTCATTCCTGGTCCCGAGACCATCGGGACCGGCTTTTTTGTTTGTTTTTTTAATTTATTTTTTTAACTCTGTATTGGAGTATAATTGCTCTACAATGGTGTGTTAGTTTCCGCTTTATAACAAAGTGAATCAGATATACATATACATATATCCCCATATCCCCTCCCTCTTGCGTCTCCCTCCCACCCTCCCTATCCCACCCCTCTAGGTGGTCCCAAAGCGCCGAGCTGATCTCCCTGTGCTATGCGGCTGCTTCCCACTAGCTATCTATTTTGCATGGCATGGACTTATATACACTCTCTTCTCATTTTGCTTATCTTACTGTGTTTGGGGTCTCCTTTTCACAGGCTGCAGGTTCGTAGTTCCCGTTGTTTTTGGTATCTGTCCCCAGTGGCTAAGGTTCGTTCAGTGGGTTGTGTAGGCTTCCTGGTGGAGGGGACTAGTGCCTGTGTTCTGGTGGATGAGGTTGGATCTTGTCTTTCTGGTGGGCACGTCCACGTCTGGTGGTGTGTTTTGGGGTATCTGTGGCCTTATTATGATTTTAGGCAGCCTCTCTGCTAATGGATGGGGCTGTGTTCCTGTCTTGCTAGTTGTTTGGCATAGGGTGTCCAGCACTGTAACTTGCTGGTCATTGAATGAAGCTGGGTCTTGATGTTGAGATGGAGATCTCTGAGAGATTTTCGCCGTTTGGTTTTACGTGGAGCTGGGAGGTCTCTTGTGGACCAGTGTCCTGAAGTTGGCTCTCCCACCTCAGAGGCATAGCCCTGATGCCTGGCTGGAGCACCAAGAGCCTTTCATCCACACGGCTCTTGAGCTGAAGCTCTGGGGATGTGCTGTGGGGTGGCTGCAGATATTCTGCGTGTGCTGGATTCCTCCAGAGGTTGCCTGAGAACGCTTGTTAGATTTCAGTTCCATTAAGAGTATCAGCATCCTTACTGCATTTATCTCCTACCTCTCCTTGACTTTCTTCCAGTTTAAAAAACACTGCTACTAATATCCTCGCAGGAGACTGTCCCTTCATGAAACCTGCGGAAATATTAGGTCTCCAGGGCAAATACTAAAGCCAAGCCCCACCCCGTTTCTGACCCCGCGACCTGCTCTGCGAAGGCCGCACTCCCCCCTACACTCTCAAATCACAGTTTTAAACATCACCTTCTCTTCCCCCAGGAGACTGCCAGCTCCCTGAGGGTCGAGGTTAGCCTGCTGTGTCCAAAGCCTAGCCAGCAGTTGTGCTAATATTTCAATGAAAGGAAATTGGGAAGGGAAACCGACAGCAGACACTCAGGATTGGCGTTTGCTTGTGTTGCTGTAAAACTGGATTCTGCAGACACAAACCAGCTCATTGATTTGGATCTAGAGAGGAACTGGGAGATGGGAGTTGTGTTGAGAAGGAGAAAAGCAAGGGCAGGTGGGAGGATCAAAAAATTAAAAATACAACCAGAGAGAAGGGAGCGTGCGCAATCCGACGCTGAGGTCAAAGGCCGTGGGAGACCATCTCCCGTGGACACACTTGGCCAACGCAGACTGCCAAGAAGCTCCACACTGAGAAAACCCCAGCGGCTGCACCGGCGTGACGCGGGGCTGCAGGTGGGCGGGGCGCGGGGCGGGGCTGCGCGCGGACAGGGTTGGGGCAGCGCGCGGGTGGTGCGGGCGCCGCTAGGCCGGCGCTGGAGGCAGCTGATTCGCCTGCTTGACGCTCTGATGCCTTGATTTGGTCTGACAAGTGGAGGCTGCTGTGAGAAGCGGCCTGGATTTTTGACATTCAGCGAACTAGAAATAACCAGCTGGGCTCCTGGCGCTGTGGTCACAAATGTCTTGCCCTTCCGAAACGACGGGCTGATTGAAGGGGCTTTTCGGCAGTGCAGATCTGTTCTCTGAGTCCGGATTCAGCTCCCAGCTCGGTTTAGTGGAGTCACTTGAATTGGCTGCCACTCAGCCTTCCCTCTGTTGTTGATAGCTGACCCCCTTCCGCCTCTGCTGAAAATGATTCTGAGTGGCTGCCTTGTCCCTCCTAATCCCGTGGCCTGAACTTGATGTTCGCCGCTTCTAGAAGCCCAGCGCTCCACATATCCACTCTGGGAGGGACGAGAAGATGATCCTGATCGAAAAGGTGCTGATGAACGTTTTGTGAACCCTGAGAGAGTGTTGAAATCTAGGAGCTCTCGTCCTAGAAAAATTTACACACCGATCAAACATTGCTTATAACTGCAGGGAGTTAGTGGCGTAAATCACAGACCCCTGGTTTAACAGGCTAGTCCAACTCCTCCTCTTGCCGGTGAGGAGACTGGCCTGAAACAAGCCCTCAGGGTTTTCCCCCAACTCCCGATCCTCCTGCACCACGAGCACCGCTTTTTTCCTCCTTTCCTCCTTCAGCCGTCCTCCTCACCGACCCTCCACATTTGGGCGCTCTCAAGAGGGAAACTGTCCCATAAATATTTATAAAATGCGTGGGATGTCCTGAAGTAGAGAAAGTGAAAAGTAACACCCCCAGGTCTGCAGAACTTCGCCTGATGCTTCTCTCGCAGCTTCCACTCATCCTTCCCGTGAGCCTGGGGAGGGGGTGCAGCTAGAGGGAGCTGAAGCTGCCGCAGCAAAGAAGTCCCCACCCCCTTCAGAATCAGCACCATCAACACTATCACATAAAACTTCCCGCTCCAGCACCAACCAGCAGCTGCCTGGTAGCAAGCAACAAGAGCCAAAGCAGCTTTGCACGGTGGCTTGCTTGCCCAGAAGTATCCGGTACAAATGGGCTTCTTGTACAACGGGGAACTCCTGGGAGTGCCCTTCTGAATGTACTGCAAGAAGCAGCTCTACCAATGGATGATTCAGGAGGCTATAATTGGCCTTCACTCCTACCGCATAGTTTCTATAAAATAACGTAGCCCAGCAGGGGGTAGGAAGGCAGTAAATAAAAACCTAAGCTCTTGCCACTCAAAGTGTGCATGGCACCAGTGGCATCGACGTCACCAGGAGCTTGGTAGAAATGCAGGCTCTGTCCCAGACCCACTAGGAGATCTGCGTTTTAAAGAGATTTTGAGGTGATCTGCATATGGGTTAAAGTTTGAGAGACCCCACCCAAAGTCGGCTGATAGTGGTCATTATTAGTCCCAGTCATCCCCTGCTCCCACCTAGGAAAACCACAAGAGGTAGATGAAATTCCTCCAAGCTCTGCTTGCAGATGATGGCCATGCTTACAAGGAGACCCAGTACCCACCTCTACCCCCTCCCTCAACCAGAGACCTCACCCACCTGTTGGCAGAGTCACCGACCTTGTTACTGCTATTCTATGATTTTATCTTCTGGGAAAACAGAGAAGTCTTCTATCTGGAGATGAAAATGACAAGCGACTACCTCCTAAATAAAATCCAATTTGGCTTTAGCTTTGGCAGTAGCTCTAACCCCCTTGCTGCTGGAACCAGTTCCAAGGTCTAACTACCAAATACTTCAGGGGAAATGGGAGGAAGGTAACTCTCTGCAATTGCCCATTTGTACCATCTAGCACTATTTTCACTTGCCTTTGAAAAGGAAGGTGCAGAAACCATGGGCAGTGAGGAAGACACAGACCGGTGACTTCCAGAGTGGGCCCGACAGGGGAAAATGGAAGAGAAGTGCAGAAAATTGCTCAGGGGAAGACAGGCTTCAGTGACACCTGCTGAAACAGAAACCTGATCTCACAGGACATCCCTCTCTGTCTGTTCTCTACAAATATTAGGGGGCTTATGCGGTAAAAAAAAAAAAAAAAAAAAGAGATGTTTGGCCAGCTTATAGAAAATGTAATGTGGACACTTTGCTGTCCTGGCTTTTAAAGCGGTCAAAAGCAAACCAACTTCAAGGTGTCAGCCGCTCTGTTTGCAGCCTTAGAAAGACATCCTTGATCTTTTATTGTCCTGCCTTTGCTCAGAGCAGCAAACTCTCCCTGGGGAAATGGCTTACCTTAAAAGAGATGCTATTATAGCTGAAGATGTTTTAGCTTCACTTCCAATCTCTGATTCCTTGTGGAAAGTAATGGCTGCTGTGCCTTTTATTCTTACATTTTTGCTTAGGTGAACAGTAGCTAAGTGGACACAGCTGCTTAAAATTCGGGACTTAAATGTTTCCATGGAGAATGATTCAGACAACAGGAGAGATAACCAACAGTAAGCAAAAGTGCACAGTCCAAGTTATAAAATTTAGGGGAGGTGGGGAGGCTGATTCAGCTGGTGGAACAAAGTGATTATTACTTGGGATCCTGGGTTAGTGAGAGAATCAGCGAGGAACTGCTTTACATGCCAACATCCAATTGAAAAGAAAAACAAAACTTCACCCCATCACATCGATGTTGGTCAGTTTATTATAGATGCTACAAAGGGATTTATTTTTCCCAAAACAGTTGATTGGAGGCATCTCAAATCACAACTCGAACAGACTCTTAGCTCCAGGCAGCCTCGTAACTGTGGACCCAGCTTTTCACAGCTCAGTTCTCCCTGCCAATCCAATTTTTTTTCTTGAAAGCTCAAACTTACCTTCTCCAGGAAGACTTCCTGAATGATCTCAGCTCACAGGGATCTCATCCCTAATGTAGAGGACATTCACTGCCCAGGAGCAGAGTCTACCCCTTGTTTTTGTGTAACCTTGGAATTATGCTCTGTTCTTGTCTATGTAACTGATCTGTCAGTAGTAGCCTTCCATGTTCTTCATCTCCTATTGTCTCCCAAGCTCTTACTATACCCAGTCTGTGCTTGACCAATATCAGTTGCGTGTACGGAGACGGTAACCTCTAAGTGGCAGGTCCTTGGCCCATCCATCTGATAAGCCTCACCCAGGGCCTCATCGGCAGACTGAGAAAGGGTTAGGACTATTGACTCAGGGACATTCTTGGCTCTGTATGAATGCTTTGTTTTTAAAACAAGGGGTTTTGCCTCCAGTGCATTGAAGAGACATAACCCCCACTGTCAGCATATTTTTAAGTATCTGCTTGTGTTGGATCCCACTGTCAGGTCAGAGGCCCTACACACAGATCCCCTCACTCTGCCCTGTTGCCCCCATCCCCAGAGATGGGGCAGCTGGTGGAATATGTGTTCAAACCAGGTCTACCATCCAGGAAAGTGAGCAGGGTAGTTTGAGATTTCCTGTCTTCTCGAATTCCCCGTGTTCTGAACAGCCAAAACTAATGAAAAGAATGGATTTGTTTTATTCACAGGTGTTAACACTCCGCCAAAAGTATTTGTTTGGCTAGCTGGGGTGTTGGTGGCCATTGACCAAAAAGGTCTGCAGGTGTGGATCAGAGCAGAGCTCTGGATTTCTATAGGAATGTCACTGTCTTCTACTTCACATCACCTTCATCCTAATGAGATCACTGTATTGTGTGTCTGCTATGTTCAAGGCACTATGTAGGCATTAGAGATACAGTGGTGAATAGACACTGCTTAGAATCTAGTGGGAGAGACTGGAATCGATCCAATAAGTAAACAAGTAAGTATATAATTATCAACTGTGTATATAACTGTGTATATACTGTGTATATAACTGTGTATACACAACTGTGTATATAACTATCAACTATCAAAGGCCCTAAAGGGAAAGAATAGGATGCTCTGCAAGAACATACAAGCACTTTTATCTGATCTAATGGGGGTGGGGAGGGGAAGATTCAGGGAGGGCTTCTCAGAGGAAGTGACATTTGAGCGGAACACCGAAAGAGAAATAGAAGTTCAAAAGTAAAGAGGGGTAAGGGAGTGCTTGAGATTAGAGCCTGAGCATTGGAGGAACTGAAATAAAGTCCTTGTGTCTGGATTAAAGGGAATGAAGAAAGCAGGGATCAGGAGAGGTAGACAGGGACTGGGACAGGTGGGGATGTGTAAACAGTGTGGAGGAGGCTGGCTTTTATTTTAGAACAATGGAAAGCCATTTCAAGCAGGCGATGAGAACATTAAATTTGTGCTTCCAGAAGATTGGTCTGGTGAGACAATGGTGAGCAAGAACGTCGTCACTCACATCTCTTCCAACCCTCCCATGAAGAGTCTAATGAATTGCCCAAGTCCTGCTTCTTAACCTCTAAGCCCAAGTGTGTGATGCCTCCCCAGGCCCACTGAGAAGCCTAGAGGGCTTGTTGAAAGGTGTGGGTGTCCTGCTAAAACTCACTGCTAAGGCATTCCAATATGGGCTGCTTTATTTCCATGAGCCTTTGGCCTCCACTCCCAAGGAATGAATCCTTAACATTAGAACCCTTGGGTTCCCATGCCCAGGCAGGCTCACTTCTGTTGGATCACAGTAATCATGGCTTTGACTGTGAATTCCCAATCCCAAATTAAATGATTAGCCCAAGGTCAGTGGACTAGTCAGCTGCCACACCAAGGACAGCTTTCCAGTTCCCTACTCCCCAGGCAGATGTGCTCCTCGGGAGTATTGTCAGGGGCTTATAATATGGGTCACTTAGAAAGAGAAAGAAAGAGAAATGTGTGTTCCCCAGACATTTGTTCTTTGATGTTCATGTTTAGTCTTAGATTCTGAAGTTCCCAGGATCACCTTCTAGGGTGGTCAGAAATTCTCTTTGAGGGGAAAGTGATTCCTTATTTGAAAACCATGCCCATCCTTCGTGGATGATGCTAGCTTTCTTGCTGGCTGTCCCACCTTACCATTTCCTGAAGCTCCTGGTAAAGTTGAAACAGACATATGAACACCCCCTGGGTTGCCAGAAAGACATCTTAATCCTCAACAGGTTTTGAGGATCTGAAAAGTAGTTGCTTATTCACTAGATTTGCTTTACAAATTTTGCACTGTTGGCACGTTGTGTCTGGGCCTTTCCCCAGCCTTCCGTGCAGATATGAACCCAGGGTGACTCACCCTTCTGCATTTTAAAGGAATTCCAGGAGAGCTCAGACAAGCCTCTGAAAATCCTGTGTTATTTCAGGACTTGTGAGCCTGGATGTTTCAGGCCCCTGAAATTAGAGATGACTCTTTTGGCCAGAGGTAGCATTCTACCTCCATCAGAAGAGGCGACAAGGCATGTGGGGTTTTTGGGGGGTTCCCCCCAGAAGAGAAGCAGCTTGAAACATTGGACCTACATGTCCAGCTTTGTCCTTGCAGCCAGAGCTCCCTCCCATCAACCCACTTCTCACTCCATGAGCTGATCTGTCCTGACAGCTGCCAAATTAGTCCCTCACTCCTGGGGCTTGCTTTGGCACCGCTACAGATCTTTCCTTTCAAAGTCCACCCTTCATTTCCTCACAGTTTCTTCAGCCTTACTTCAGGGGTGAATTAAATTGATCTAAAACTCTTCATAGGAAAAGGTAGTTTCAACCAGCTAATAGAGGTTCTGAAAGATATATAAATCTCCGGTGCCAGACCTTATCCACCAAATGCAAATCTACATCTGGATATAAATCATCTACAAACAATTCTGAAGAACACACAGGTCAGAGGGAATTCTATGATGTCTGCTATCATCTTTCTATTTTTTTTTCTTTCTGATTCATGCACCATTGGAATGTCTTCTCTGTTCTGTTCCTCCAAATTAGAACAGTCCCTCTGTTTGTGTCTGTGACATGTTTACTGAAGGGCAGAGTCTGAACCCAGTCTAGAAAGGCGTGTTCCTCCCTCAGTCACCGATCATCCCATCTGTCGCCAACCGATGGAGTGGCCTTGGGCGAACCACATGACCTCTTTCTCCTCTTTCCTTCATTGTAGAATAAGGAGAATGCTGCTCTTATGCTCTCATAGAGTTATTATGAAACATTTAATTTGTAGTATGTGGGTGAACTGTGACAAGTTTTAAAATAGTATATTAATATAACCATGCTATTATGTGAAGTAGTGTTTTCTTATCCTTTCTCCCTATTCCCCCTGGAAAAAAACAAACCAAAAACAAAGAAACAAATTCCTTGCCGAACTATGTGATGGCATGCCTAATTTAAGTCCTGGCCAGAGTGGAAAAGGCTGGCACTGCTGTGGGATTCATCCATGGGTTCCCAAGAATGCACATACCCTGCATCTCTGCTTTGTTTGCTTTCTTGCTTTACTGTCTTTATGGCCTGGGCCTCATGCTGGGGTGGAGGAGAAGTCATACGAGTTCCTGGAGGCATAGTCTGTTGCATATTAATATAAATGCCTCAAAGACTTTTAGCCTGCCTGCCCATATTTGGAGGGCTTGAAGAAAATATTTTTGTGTGTGTGCTAACTCTGACAATGCCTTTCTCACACTGAAAATTACTGGGGGCAGAGACTGGTGTCTGCCATCCATTTTTCATGGTGCACTGACTTCTAGGCAATGAGTAAATGCTTCTGTGGGTGAAAGGGCTCTGGTCCCAGCGCTGTCACCTATTAGCTGTCGTGCCTGGGGTATGGCTTTCAATTTCTCTGGGGCTCATTTTCTTTTCTTTTTATTAATTAATTAATTTATTTTTGGCTGCGTTGGGTCTTCGTTGCTGTGCGCGGGCTTTCTCTAGTTGTGGCGATCAGGGGCTACTCTTTGTTGTGGTGCACGGTCTCCTCACTGTGGTGGCTTCTCGTGTTGCGGAGCACGGGCTCTAGACGCGAGGGTTTCGGTAGTTGTGGCACACGGGCTTAGGTGCTCCGCGGCATGTGGGATCTTCCCGGACCAGGGCTCAAATCCGTGTCCCCTGCATTGGCAGGCGGATTCTTAACTATTGCGCCTCCAGGGAAGCCCTGGGCCTCATTTTCTTAAGCTGGAGGTTTTCAACTGGTGTTCAGTGAAACCCGTTGGTGGGGGAGGGGTAGAGACAGGCTCTATTATTATTATTCTTATTTTTTAGCATTTGGAGCATCTTTATAAACTTTTGGCTAATAGGAAAATGTTGAACACTGCCATCTTCTAGCACTAACTTTCTATGGCCTGAAAAGTTCCACCAGAAAGCTCACTGATTGTTCCTATGAGATATTTATTTTCATCCAGTCATAATTTTCTTCTTTTTTTCTTCAAAGATAATAATTGTCAGGGAGCAGTGGTTAGACAAGGTCCTCACACTTATGTCTGGGAGATTAGGAATTCTCAGCTTAGCCCATCCAGTCTGGAAAGGTTTTCTGTAGTGAACGGCTGTTAGAGGGGTGTGGTCAGGTGAAATAGGAACCAGGGCTGAAACCCCCATAGCATGGTCATCTTCCAAGACACGATGATACTTAGGCACAGCTTAGAAATCTGCAAGTTGTTCCTGACCCTCGACACTCGCCAGTAATGAAATGTGCACTTCTGGGACTGGTCCCATGTTCTGCCTTCTGAAGTAATTTTAATTAAAACAGACAGACTCTGACATAAAAGGAAAAGATAGAGAATTCGTCGAAAACCTAAACTGTGCTGTCTGTTAGAGGTGGCAGCATTTGCTAGTCTCCTTCCGGCTGTCGAGATGCTGTGAGTGCCGTTGACCCAAAGGTTGCTATGACTTTGTCAGATAAAGCAGAGCCAAGAGCATGAGTCCGATGGGCCAGAGAGAGTGGTGTCCCAAACAATGCCCCCAAAGTGAATCTGCTGCAAAACGAGTAATGTGCCCAAACCATCCAGATGGTCTACCCCATCATATCCACCATAATCTATCGACTGAGAAAACAGTGACACCACGCATCTAGAACCTGCATTCTCCTCTTTCATCTCTGCCAAGTACTCTCCACCATGGGAGTACCCAAGGCCCTCAGTCTAGAACTTTCTCCTTGTTCACCAGAAAGTTTTATCTGGCGACAGAGAGACCTTGTGAACATGTAGGGGCTGGGAGACTTTCCCAAACCATCCTTAAAGCTCCTCTCAAAACCACGCGTTGACCCTCTCTTCCCTCTTCTCCTTCCTCCTCTGTCCACCCTCACGCTTACTCCTCGGGAGCCCCACCGTGTTTCACATATTCCTGCTCTCACCCTCCATCAGAAGACCTTTCTAAGAATGCTGAGCATCTGGAAACAATCTCTCAGCAATGTGTTGACACTTCAGCGCTCTTCTGAAGTTAAGAGGCAGATTTCTCAGGAAACATTTAAAAGGAGATTGGGTTCCACTGTTTTGAATTATGTGGAAAGAGGAACACAAAGTATTATAAAAGGCTGAGAGAAATCCTAGGGTCAAAACTTCTTAAATAGATCTGATGACCTAGTTGGAACATGGCACAAGTTGCCTTTCTGGCTCATTTATTTAAAACAATTGTGTGACATCACTGTTTAGTCACTAGTCTATGTTTACCCCCAAGGCAATTCCTGACGAATGGTGCCGCCAACCATGAGATGCTGTTTCATATACAACAGGCATCATGGTCTACTTTGCTCATGTGCAGAACATGCAGTTTTCTCACACAACAGGTTTTTTGTTTTATCCAATCAGTGAAACAGAGAACCCTCAGAAAGGAAATCATGTCTGGCAAATCACTATCCCTCTTAAAAGACACAGCTATTTAGATTTAAGGATAAAGTCTCCTTTAGCGTTAACTGCATCTTACAGGTTTTTTTCTTTTTTTAACTTTTTATTTTGAAATAATTTTCAAGCTTAAAAAAATTACAAAAATAGTGTTAAAAAAAAAAAAAAAAACTCCTGTATGTGCGTCACCCAGATTCACCATTTGTGGGATAACATTTTGTTATTTCTCTCTGGATATCACCACCACCATCATCATCATCATCATCATCTGATGCATTTGAGAATGTTTCATATGCCTGAATCCCTAAATATTTTAGTGCATATTTCTTAAGAACAAAGACGTTCATTCACAACGCAGTATAATTATCAAAATCAAGAAATTTAATACAGTAGTATTATCTAATCTATAGACCTTATTCACATTTTTCCAGTTATTCCCAAAATATCCAAAACAGCACTTTTTTTTTTTTGGACGAGCTCTCATGAGGTACTTTTGTTGTCATTGTGATGTGAGGTACTTTTGTTGTCATTTACTTCTAAAATATTTTATCATTTCAATTGTGAATTCCTCTTTAACCCGTGAGTTATTTATAAGATTGCTTTACTAGTTTCTGAACATATGTTATAGTTATTATTGTTTTAAACTTCTTTTCATTGTTGATTTCAAATTTAATTGCACTATTGTCAGAGAACATGGCCTCTATCATATCCCTTTACATTTGTTGAGACGTCCTTTGTGATTTTCATAGGAGGTAAGATTATGTAAATATGTGCTGTTGGGAATAAAGACATTTTCCTGCATGTCTAGTAGATTTGTTGTTTAAACTTTTAAAATTCTTTTGAAGTTTTCATCTTACTTGATCTCAGTAATCTATACTATGATTGTTGACTTGTTGAATTCTGCTTATAATTCTTTCACTTAGGCTTTGTAGTTTTCAGAGATATGCTGTTAGGTACCTGCAGGTTCATGAATGCTACATTTTGGTGGATTGTCCTTTCTATGATTATGTAGTGTTTTTGTCTTAAATTCTATTTAGTCTGATATAATGTTGATGTACCAGGTTTCTTTTTATTATTATTATTACATGGTACACCTTTTTAATTCCTTTATAGTCACACTTTCTCTTTTAGTGTTGTTTTAATTATGTCTCCTATAGGAGGCATATAGCTGGAATTTTTTAAAAATCCACTGTGATAACCATGTTAGTAGATACATATTTTATTGCAATATATTTGAACTTCTGCCCTGTTATTTTGGGTTTTCTCCTTACCATAATTTTTTTAGCTTTGTGAATTTCTCCTTTTCTGTCTTCTACTCTACTAATAAGGTTTCCATATACTTAGAGTATTTTAATAAATACAAATTTATTTGTTGATTTTGGTGATTCCCTTTAATTTTTTAAACATACATATTTAACCCTAAACTTTTCTAACAAAGGCTAAAGTTATTCAGAACTTCTATCCTTCTCTTTACTACTGCAAAGCCCTCATAGATTGAGCATGGTATTCCTTTCCTTCTGTCTTAGTTTTGCAGTATAGAACTTGAATTTTACCCCTTTTAAATACCCCCCCCAAAAAAAGCTTAATATGCGTGCCCTTATGGTCAATAATTAATTGAACTTACTGATAAATGTAGTCAATTTCTATTTTACCCTGCTTTCTTATATTTCATGACTTGGGCTAACTTTTCTTCGTGAATACCATCCTTTAATATTTCTTTTAGTGGGGTTTTTGACTCTGTTCTTGTTGATAAGAAATCTGTCAATGCAGTTGTCACTTCTTTCTAGATAAGATAATATATATTTCCTCTCTGGAAATTTCTGAGCTCTTCTCTTTAATGTTAGTGCTGTACAGTTTTACTTCAATCTGTCTGGTAGGCATGGGTTTTTTAGCTGTCCATCTTAAAGCACTCCTTTGATGTGAGGACTCTTCTCTATTTTCAATCTTGGAAAAGTCTCTACTAGCTATCTCTTCAAATATTGCTTCCCTTATTGCCTTCTTCAGAACTTCTATTTACCATGTGTTGGAGCTATTCAAACTATGTTCCTTGTCCTTTTTTGTATTTTTTTTATCTTTATCTTTGGATATGTAGGGGTAGATTCCTCAGGGCTGTTTTCCAGTTCCATTAATTATCTATGTAATTGTGTTCAGTCTAGTGTTTATCCTATCTTTGAATTTTTAATTCAAATTATTATAATTTTTAGTTCCAAGATTTCAAATTGTTTATTTTCATATTCACATAATCTTATTTCATTTCTGCCTACTTGTGTTTCTCATCTTGCTCTTCAAAAAAAGAAGCCAGTCCATTTTATTGCTTTGAATACTCAAAAACATGCTTATTTTAAAAATACTTTTCAGACTGTTCTATAAAATAATTTTATTGGGAGTAAGTAATTTGTTGACTGACTATTAACATTAGATTTTTGAGGTAGGATTTAGAATTTTGGTTTGCAAGCTTTCCAAATTTTATTTAAAGTGAGTTTTACTTTTTTTCTCTTTCCCACCTCCTTCCAACAGTAGTTTTGCAGTTGCCTCACCTGGGCCTGGAGGCAGATGGGGCCCCCGTCTTTTGGAGAGATTTGGACACATTAGATCTGGGCACTGAGCCAGCAGGTAGCTTTACTCCTTTTCCATTCATGAGACTGTGTCCAAGTCCTCTCATTCCCCCAGGCTCAGTCTTTGCCAAAAGCTATGATCCCAAATGATCAGATTCTAGTTAAATGATGAAGGTAAATCCAAAATTATTTCCTGGTACATTTGTTGAGAGAGATGAGAAAATGGTTGTATCAAGGTTTGGGGGCCTCAGGAACCAAAGGATGGAGTTACTATCACCTGAGATGGGGAAGATTGAGGGTTGGGCAGATATTGGGGCAGGGAAAATCAGGAGTTCATCTGAGTTTGAGATTTCTGTTAGACATCCAAATGGAGGTATTAAGTAGGCTGTTAGATATCTGCACCTGGAGTTTGGAGAGAGATCTGAGCTAGAGAGTTAAACTGGAAGGGGTCAGAATTTGGATGACATTTAAAGCCATGAGCCCTGATAAGATCACAAAGGAGTGAATATGGACAGAGAACAGGACCAAGGACTAAATCTAAACATCCTCCAATATTAAGAGTTTGGGAAGAAGAGGGAAACCTTTAGAAAGGAAACAGAAAAGTGGCCAGTGAAGTAGGAGGGAAACCAGTCTAAGGGGATCACCCCTACCAAAGTCTGCTTAGTAAAATAAGGACTGAGAACTGACCATTGGTTTTAGCAAAGTCAGTAGGGGAGGCAGGGTTGGGGGAGATGCCTGAGTGATAATACTTAGCAAGTATGTATAAGCCTCCTTTCATGAGCTGGCAAAAGTGAGGGCATTATCTACCCCCACCAACTCCTGGCTTCAAGCAGTAAACTGGCTTCTATTCCCTGCTTCAGGTGGAACTCTTTAATTCCCTTTACTCTGCAGACACAAAGCTCCCAGTGACCTCTCCCTGCTTTCATTCTGAGAGCAATGTAGATTTCTGGTTGTGGAGATGTTTATCCATGAACCAGCTTTACAGTTTTTATTTTCTGTTTCATCTCTTATTACTATGAGTTTAAAGCACCAAAATTGTATCAAAGCCTAAATTTGTAGAGCCATATTGATTGACTGGAAGCTCCTTACACTCTTCAAACATCTGAACATTTTGGATGGTGTGTTAGTTATTTCTATGGGACCAACCATCCCAAAACTTAATGGATTAAAACAGCAACTGTTTACTTAACTCATGATTCTGCAAATCAGCAATTTAGGGTGGATCAGCTGTACATTCTTCCAGTCTTTGCTTGGTTCTTTCATGCATCCGTGGTCAGCTACAGGTCAGCTAAGGAGCTCTGCACCTGAGGAAGTAACTGGTTGTCAGCTAACGCCAACAGGGCTGACAGGGTTGACTTGGCCATGTGGTCATTCACTATCTAGCAGGCTTGCTCAAGCTTGTTCGCTGGTAGCTGAGCAGAGTTCTAAGAGAGAGAATAGAAACTAACAAACCTCTTAAGGGCTAGGCTTAGGAAGGGCACAACATCACTTCTGCTGTGATTTATTGGCCAAAGCTGGTCACATGGTCAGCCCACACTTAAAGGGCGGGAAAACGGATTCCATCTCTTAATGGGAGGAGATGTTAAGCCACATTGCAAAGGAGCATGGATACAAGGAAGAGAAAAGATTTTGGCCATTTTTGCAAACAATGTACTACCAATGGAGTATGAAAAGACTTAAATTATTGTGGGATTAATTTTGGTTAGATATAAGGAGAAAATACATCAACAGTAGAGCATACGAGTGATTTCTGAGGGTAGAGAAGGTAGTGGTAGAGGCTCTGCATCGGATTCAGGACAACCAGTTGAGTATTTGCCATAATCAAGGTTTGAGTTGGGAGCTATGGGAGAGTCACAGAGGAAGTGCTTCCTGCTTTTCAAGTAGTGATTACTTGAATAAGGAGTGCAGGGCAAACCTCCAGCTCTATAACAAGGCAGAATAGTAATAGATGACTGGACAAGGGAAATCTTTGGAATGAGGTAGACTTCAAGTGTAGGCTGAGAGCAGGAAGCTATGGAAAGATTAAAGACTCAAAAGAGACAAAGATTATAGGCAGTGGTTGCACTTTGGCCAGCACCCTTATTTAACTGGTAGAGGCCAAAAAGCTAAGAAATGCATCAATCCTCAGGAAACAAAGGAAAAAAGAAAAAGAATCCAAGTTCTCCCAACTAATTCTTTTTTTTAAGTTAAACCAGAAGGAATTTATTGCTTTTAATTTAAAGAATACTTGTATCAACAAGAATTCTGTACACCTCAGCAAAGATGGGTCCTAGCTTGCGGTAGCTCTGGCAGATTTTCAGGGTGTTAGCAAGACACCCCCTTCATACCATAGCCATCCGATTGTTCGTGTTCTCAGTGCCCAGGCCAAATGAGGCCAGGAAGAAAGCCCAATGGCTGGTGCTCAGAGGGCATTGACCTGTGGGTCCTTAGTCCCTGACTCCAGAAATCCCAAGAGTTTCTCTTTTGTGGAATTAGCTTGTTCTATAGAACTTAAGGCCACCACTGAAAATGTCCTTTGGCCACTTTTTCATCTGTCTACACCACCCAGTGATTTTTTTCAGGCTTTCAAAATTCAACTCAAATTTTGATTCCCAAAAGTTATTGGCTTTTCTGACTAATTCTTAGGTTGAAGGCAGGATGTGGGCTGGTCGTCAATGTGTCTTAAAGGGCCTGAGGACCACGGCCCACCAAGGGAGCCAGTTCTATCCAACCTGTTGCTCCTCACCAAGCTTTTGTTCTCTTTGGAAACCACTAGAACTCCACCCACTGGAGCAAAATGAATCTGGCACAGGTAAGGCAGGCATTCCCATAATGCTCAATGTTTTTACCAAGGGTGGAGACGGATGATGCAGAGATTAGTCAATCATCCAAATACTAGTGAACATTTTTGGAAATAAACGGGAAATATTTAACAACTGTGTTATTCATACTTTTATCCCTGAAATGAATTCAATCCAATGCTGCATTATGCGTATGGATTTTTGTTACATGATGGATTCTATTCTGAACTCAGGGAACAGT
Organism: Balaenoptera borealis; assembly: GCF_965194805.1. Classification (NCBI taxonomy): domain Eukaryota; kingdom Metazoa; phylum Chordata; class Mammalia; order Artiodactyla; family Balaenopteridae; genus Balaenoptera; species Balaenoptera borealis. The sequence goes on along the minus strand of NC_138866.1, from coordinate 39,386,342 downwards.
GAAGAGATGGAAACAAATATATTTGAGTGCTACCCTGCTCTAGACACTATGCTTTATTTTTGCTCATTCACCACATCTAATCAATTCCCCTGTCCTTTCAGTTCTGACTCTTTGATATTTCTAGGATCCAATCCCTTCTCTGCATTCCCACTGCCACTACCTTAATTTATAACCTCATCATCTTCCAATTGGTTATTGTAAAAGCCTCTGTTATGGGCTGAATGATGTCCTCCCCCCAGATTTATACATTGAAGTCTTAACACCCAGTACTGCAGAATGTGACTGTATTTAGAGATAGGGCCCTCAAAGGGGCAACTGAGGTAAAATGAGGTCATATCAGTGATCCCTAATCCAATATGACTGGTGTCCTTGTAAGAAGAGGAGATGAGAATATGACATGCACAGAGAGAAGACCCCGTGAAGACAGAGGGAGATGACAGCTACCTACAAGCCAAGGAAAGAGGCTTCGGAAGAAACCAACCCTGCTGACACCTTGATCTCTAACTTCTAGCCTCCAGAACTGTGAGAAAATTAATTTCTGTTGTTTAAGCCACTCAGTCTGTGTTATTTTGTTATGGCAGCCCTAGCAAACCAATATAGCTTTCTGTCTGGGTTCCCTCTCAAGTCGACACTTCTAAAAGTGGAATTATCTATCTCAATCCCTAGCCTGTCACTTGCCTGCTAAAATCCTTCAGTAGCACCTCACCTCTCACTTAGTGTTTTCCACATTAAGTTTTCTGGAACAATAGTTCTATATTGTGTAAGTTGTGTAAGTTTGGGAACTCTGCAAGTCCCCAGCTTGAGGAGTCAGTGTACATTTGTATTGGGTTGACCAAAAAGTTCATTCAGGTTTTTCCTTATGCTAACAAAACCCCAAACGAACTTTTTGGCCAACCCAACATGTTAAAGGCTCTGAGAAGTTTTATAGTCAAAAAACCTGGTTAACTTGGTTTAACCCAGTGTTTGCCAGATTTATTTGACTATGGAAATTTTTTTCTTGATATAATACCCATTATATCCACTGCAACTTGTGTTCTATAATACAAACTAGGAAATGCTGTCCTATACAATCAATACTTTGGCATGTCATGCAGAATGAGGGCCACCAGATTTATTTATTATTATTTTTTAACATCTTTATTGGAGTATAATTGCTTTACAATGGTGTGTTAGTTTCTGCTGTATAACAAAGTGAATCAGCTATATATATACATATATCCCCATATCTCCTCCCCCTTGAGTCTCCCTCCCACCCTCCCTATCCCACCCCTCTAGGTGGTCACAAAGCACGGAGCTGATGGGCCACCAGATTTACCAAACAAAAATACAGGATGCCTCGTTGAATTTGAATTTCAGATAAGTCTAAAAAATTATTTGTTGTCTACCTGAAATTCAGATTAACTGGGTGTCTTGTATTTTGTCTAGCAATCCTATACAGAACCCTCTGTGACCTATTATACGGCGCACAGACTGAACCAAAATGAATTTGATAAGAATTTTTTTCTCCAGTTAACATACTTGGAAAGGATGAAGCCAAGGTCGATTCTTGGCTTTCACTTGGATTCCTTCAATTTGCCACCAACCCTTGTTCCCTTAAAGCAGTGTCTTTCCATCCTGGCTGCATATTAGAATCAGTTGAGGAGGTTTTAAAAAATAACGTACATCCCATCCCAAACCAAGTGACTGAGAATTGGGGGATTGCTGAGTGGGGAGTTTGAAAGGCAGGGCCAGGGGGAAAGTGAGGCAAATGGGGCCTCCAGGGAGCAAGACTGAAGGTGGCCCTCACTCTCAGGGCTGACCCTGTACCTGCACAACCCCTGCTGGCCTCACCCCAGTCAGACCCTGTTAAAAGAAGTAGGTGCAGGATTGTGGAGAAGAACTTGCAGAGGGGTTCTGAGCTGACCTGAGGCCCATCTCCACATCGTGTTGCTTTACAAGGAAATGTCAACATTTTTGAGCAACTGGACATGAGCTCCAGCCCATAAGCATGAGTCAGGAGAGGCTTCACCAGGCCAGGTTATCCTGAAATGTAAACTTGCAGCTGACTCCAGTTTCCTCTAGAAGGCCACTCCTAAAAGTTACAAAACGCTTGGGTTCCTCCTTCTTTTTCAGTCCAGGCTGGTGATGTTTGAGTAGCGGCTAGTCCCTGGCAACTGTTTCGTATTCAAGAATTGTTTTAACTTTCTGAAAATGTAATGAAAGTATACGCTTCACTTTTCTCTCCAAGGTTTTACAGATGCTCATCCCCACTCACTCTCCCTCCTCCTCCTCGCTTTCTGCTTTTTTGTCAGTGATTTCACACCCCATCCCTGGCAGTCTGGTCACAAAGGCACATCGTTAATCCTCACAGGAGGCAGCACTAGGACAGCTCTGGACCTGTCTCTTCCTCCACTGGCCTCTGAGTTCTGTGGTGTCATGAGTGCTCTGCCCCTGCCTCATTGTTACCGGCTGATGGGCACATCCTTAACTGCTGATTCCCAGAGGCTCTGAAAGTTTTAAAACACCAGGGAAAGAAACTTTGTAATTTTCCAGTGCTGGGAAAAGATGGGAGTGGTTGATGGGAGCTCCCCACATAGCCAAAATTAACTTCTTTCTATTGTGATAAGTGAATGATTTTCAGGGATGTTCTTCTTATAATTGGATTCAAAACCTACCTCCTCAGAGGCAAATTTGGAAGAGAAAAATACAAGGGAAAGGGTCAGATAAGGCAAAGTTTGCGACAATTTTCTGGTAATATCAAGATCACGGAATCCTGTGGGTGTATCTCACTTGGCATAATAGCCCTGTCCCTGTAAAGTTTCACATAAATGGAATTTTTTAAAAATTAAATCATTGTAAGTGCATAGGAAAGATTGCTAAATAAAGGAACCCCAAAGGGCCGTACTATATAAAGTGAATGATCTTTACATAATGCATATAATCCCTCCCACGCATATACACTTATATTTTTTATAAGCTTGCAATTTCTCGCAAGCTGGATTTTCATGAGGTAGGGGTGCCTGTTACTTATAATGATGACTGGTCTGAGGTCACAGCTGTTCTCTGAAACAACTTTTCTTTTTTTTTTTAAACTTTGGGTTTTTATTTATTTATGGCTGTGTTGGGTCTTCGTTTCTGTGCGAGGGCTTTCTCTAGTTGCAGCAAGTGGGGGCCACTCTTCATCGTGGTGCGCGGGCCTCTCACTATCGCGGCCTCTCTTATTGCGGAGCACAGGCTCCAGACGCGCAGGCTCAGTAGCTGTGGCTCACGGGCCCAGTTGCTCCGCGGCATGTGGGATCTTCCCAGACCAGGGCTCGAACCCGTGTCCCCTGCATTGGCAGGCAGATTCTCAACCACTGCGCCACCAGGGAAGCCCAAAACAACTTTTCATAATGCTCTCTGAGGAGTATGAGCAGCTACCAGGGTTCTATGGGGAATTTTAGCTGAGAAAATCATTCCTGTGGGTAAGCTAACCCAGAATCCTCCTGGCCTACCTCCAGACTGATGTGGACTCTGGGGTGCCCAGAAAAATTGTCAATGATTGGACGTTGGAAGAGTCCATGGGGGACACGCTGAGGCTAAATGTTTCCAAATGCAACAAGAACAGCAGTGTGGTGTAATGGATAGAATCATAAGCTCTGTGGCCAGACTGCTCTGCCTCTGCCCCTGTCCTCTAGTTGGGTGACTGCCTGAACCTCAGTATCCTCATCTGTAGAATGGGGTGATATCATAGTACCTACCTCAAGGTAGCACCTAGCAGACAGTAAGTGCTCATAAAGTATTAGCTATTTTTAAACTGCCTGGTTTAGCTCTAGTCAGATAGGACAGAAAAAAATCAAAAGACCAAAGATGCTTATGTCTACTGGGTGCTGGTCTATGCCAGGTACGTGCTTTTATTTAATCTACATGTCTCTCACACATGAAGGCACTGTTATCCCTACTTCTCAATGGAAACTAAAGTTCAGAGAGGTTAAGCAATTTTCCTAATGTCACACAGCAGATAAGGGGCAAAGCAGATATCTGAGGCCAGTGTTATGTCTCTTTCCACTCTGTCTCAGGCCTGAGGAGACCAAAGCCTGAAAGTGACTTCAAAGATGATGGCTTAGGGCCTGGAGGGTTTTGAGATTTGAAAGTAAAACTGGTTCAGGAAGTTACATCAAGGAAAGAAGGAAGGGAAATTCTTTTATTTATTTCACAAAGATTTATGAGAATCTACAGTGTGCTGGCACTCCAGTTACAGAGGTGAGGTAAGGCCTCACCCCTGACCTTAATGCCCAGTGGGGGAGACAGTCAAAGTAAAACTACAATAAACACCAGCCAGTGTTAGGATTTAGGTGTGAAGAATGTGCTATTGGATCCCTAAGTGAAAAATGACCAACTTTATCTGAGGAAGGTTTCAAAGGGAGGTGACATTTGACGGCTTTACAATTATTATCTTATTCACTCCCCCTCGTACTTGGGCAGGTGGGCAATATTATTACCCTGGGGCAGGGACAGCTAGTTACCAGGATCTAAAGCCCCTTCGTACTTATGAAGAGAACCCTGACTGCCTTGGGTAGGCAATATGGCCAGCTCCAAGTCTACTTTTTCCAGACTCCTTTGCAGGCAGCTCTGGCCCATTAAATGGAAGCAGAGGTCATTGGGTTAGACCTCCAAAAAGGCTTCTTAAAAAGGGTAAAGGCTGCTTACATCGGCTTTTTCTTGCTCTTTTCCCCTGCTTCCTGCCTAGAGTACAGATTTGATGGCTAAGGCTCCAACACTAACTTGTGATCTTGAGAAAGGAAGCCTCAAGCTAAAGATGGCAGGGCAGGAGGACAGAAGGAGCCCAAGTCCCTGATGACCATGACTTGCTGTCCCAGCCTCAGACTGTCTCCATCCAGACTTGTTTGTTTAAAGGAAGGCAAAACAAACTTTTATCTTATTTAAGCCTGTGTTGTTTTTGGTCATTGTTACTAGCATCTGACCCAGTCCCGAACTGGCATGTGGCCCTGGGGCTATTAGGTGGTGGTGCTGGGATCTAAACTCAAGCAGCCTGACTCTCCAACCCACATTCTTATCCACTGTTGGGGCAAGCCTGTGGGCCTAGGGCAACCCAATAGCCTAGAGAGTTTCCTTGAAATTTTAATCCCTTTTGTCAACTATTCGGCCCTGGCATCAAGCGCACAGCCTGGTACCAAGCAGCACGCAATAATATATGTTGAATGAATACAGCAAATAACTGCCCCTCAACCATTTCCCCAAGAAAATGTTTTTCTGAGGGGTTGTAGAATGGTCCCTGCTTCTCCCAGGCCAGTGTCAGTATGAAGCTTGTGAGAAATCTGAAGTGCTTTGACATGTTAAAAGAAGGGAAATGATAAACTAGAAATGACAGATAATAAAAGCTTATAGATAAGCCTAATTTAATTAAGTAGAATTCTTTTAATGGTGAAGCAAAATTGTGTATTTTTTTGTAGGAAACACTAAAAATATAATTAAATGGGCTGAAAGCAAGAGTTGCTATCCCAAGTCCTTTTTTTAATTTATTTTTTACTGATTACAAAAATATCAAATATGACTTTATATAACTCCTTCTATGCATAAAAACACACTAAATATATACTTTATATATGAGCTTATGGTGTATATACTATTTTGCAACCTTCACTTTTTTCACTTAACATCATATTTTGGCCATTTCCCCATGTCTTGCCTTTAAATTAACTTGGCTCTGTTTAAAGCAGCGGAGTATCCTTTACCCCAACGCTCTCTTTTAAAAAAAAATGTGTTTGGATGTATCTCTGACCTTGCACTGTAAAGTGTCATCAGGTGTTTATAAGAGGTGGTTGATGAGAAGGGCATCAGAGAGTAACTCACCCCCAACTGGAGTCAGCTGGGCTCTGGAGTAGTCAGGCTGAAAAATGTCCGGTCCTAGAAAGAAAAATATTTTGGATCAATGTTTTGTGGGTAGAAACTGATGAAGCTCAGAGTCACAGCAAACAACTTAGGCCTGTCTGGATGGTCGATAAGCTTCTAGGATCCCTGATGAAAGCTCCCTCTGACCCCTTCCTGGCATCTGCAGGGCTGGGGATGGGATGGGGGAGACTGTCTAAGACGTAGGTATCATCTGCAACCCCACAGAGAATCGGTTCCTTGACTGGCCTTCTCCTGGAGCCTTGAGAGACTGTGGGGTGCTGGGCACTTACCGTTTTGGACTCAGGTATTAGAGAGAAAATGGTCCAAAAAGAAAGCCAGAAGGTGTGGTCTCTACCCTGGGCGTTTAAGCTCTAGATGGGGAGATGAATGCTATGAATCTCACTCCCACCACCCCACCTAAATCAAACATATCCACTGTCCACATGATTATCCCAAACCCATCAATCAGCCCACCCAGCTACTGTAACCTGAGCTCGCTTGGTAAATGTTGAGAGCAGCTGCTGTAAACTTGGGTATCCAGCCGGGCTCAACTGAGAAGACTGGGGAAGAAGCGAGTTAATCATCAAGCAGGGCTTTAAAAGAGGAAAGGAGGCCCAGAAGTCAGAGCCCCTGGCGGCTCAGATGCACATACCCGTGGCAGAGGTGCAGGCTGATCAATAGAGAGGTGAAGGAGATCAATAAGGAGATTAATTCAGGCAGGAAGGAGAGTTCAAGGTGGAAGCCTGGGGAACGGGCAGGGAAAAGAGTGAAGGTGTGAGAGACTTCTGAACCTCCGTTGAGGAGATTGACTTGGATAGATCAACAGGGAGCAGCTGTGCCTTGGGCAGAGGCATCCCTGAAGAAGGCCAGGCAGGCCACAGCTGCACCTGCTGGGCCCATTCACTCCCTACACCGGGAAGGGAGCAGCTCCATCAGGGACCTCACCAGCCCTTCTCTTGTGCAGGCTGGGTAAGAGGCGCCCACGCTGCAGCCAGTGTAATTATTTCACTGGCAGACTGGTTCAGGATGTTCTAGCTGTCCAGCTGGCCCGACTAGTACTTCTCGCTCCAAGATGGCAAAACAGCTGGGCTTGCCTTCCAGTCCTCAGTGTCAGTGCCCTCCAGGCAGAGGCCACCAGGATCACTGGGGTCGAACAATGTTCGGTCCACAGATTCGTTGCAGTGGGGGAGGGCACATGCCAGGGGAGCCATGGGGCATCTCAGTAAGAGGATATGACAAAGACCTTACAGGAGCAACACGGATGCAACTAGAGATTATCACACTAAGTGAAGTAAGTCAGACAGAGAAAGACAAATACCATATATCACTTATATGTGGAATCTAAAATATGATGCAAATGAACCCGTCTATGAAACAGAAACAGAATCACGGACATAGAGAACAGACTGCTGGTTGCCAAGGGGGGAGGGGTTGGGGGAAAGATGGAGTGGGAGTTTGGGATTAGCAGATGTAAGCTTTTATATAGAGAATGGTTAAACAACAAGGTCCTACTGTACAGCACAGGGAACTATATTCAATATCCTCTGATAAACCATAATGGAAAAGAATATTTTAAAAAAGAATGTGTATGTATATGTATAACTGAATCACTTTGCTGTATAGCAGTAATTAACACAACATTGTAAATCAACTATACTTCAATAAAAAATATTGATTGGAAAAAAGGATTCAGGCTCGGGTTTGGTGATTTGGGGGAGGGTTCAAAGAAGGGAGACTTGCTCTGGAATGGGTGTTATCAAGAAGCAGGGGTAATTTTATGATGGGGTATCTTAATCATTCTTACCTAGAAGGCAAGGAGAAATGAGACAAGCCTCAGGCTATAAATAGTAAAGAAATAGCAGTCACTCATACTAGCCAGGAAAGGGGCATCTTCGGTCATTTTTGTGGTTTAGACAATGTTCTTATTTTTGTCTGGGTTCAGGCGTGATTATGAAGTAGTCCTATTTTTGTTTTGCTCCCTCGTGGTCACAGAGTGGCCTTGTCTGATGTCCTGTGGAAACATTTATGTTTAGTAGGAGAACACCATGACCCCGCTGTGAGTGCCAGGCTGGGTCCTGGCTCTTGGGAGCTGCTTTCTCTTTCTCAATAAGAAACAAGGCCCGTGTCTAAAGGCAGCCAGGAACCCTGGCGAGAAAAGAATCTGAGGGCTCGCAATGCTCATGTCTAAGCAGAAGCTCCTCTTGCAGGGCTGGAGGAGAGGCCTGGGAAGCCAGATGCTCATGTTGTAAGGCTGCGCCTAGCCCATTCATTCAGCAGTCGACAAACATTTACTGAACAGCTAATATACTTGGGCACTTGAGACAGAGCTGTGAGCCAGAGAGTCCTCCTGGAGTGTCCACGTTAGTGAGAGGCCCACACAATGTGAGTGAACAATAAAGAAGATAGTCTCGGGTAGTGACGGGTGTTATAAAGAAAGTAAAGGTAGTTGATGGAGTAGAGAATGACTGGGGGAGGGGGTACCATTTTGGAGAGGTGGTCAGTTACACCCTCTCCGAGGAGGTGATGAGAAGGTGCCATGTGAAATTCTGGGGTGAGAGTATTTTGAGCAGATCAAACAGGAAGTGCCGAGGCTTCTAGAAACAGGAAGAAGGTGCATGTCTCTGCAGTGCGGTGAGTGAGGGTGAGATGGGCCAAGACGAGGTCAGAGAGGTAGGCTGGGTCAGGGAGTCTGGGTTTTGTTCCCCGTGTCCTGGAGGCGATTAGATGATCTCCTCTGAGACAGCAGAGGTGTGCAGCTTATTGACATCTCTCTGCATACCAAGGTCTGTCTTACCTGCTGCAGCCCTTCCCTCTAGGCCTGGGGTTTAGGATACACCAGAAATAGCCTGATCTCTTCCTTACCTGCTAAGGCCAATCATTGTTTAGAAGTGTGTGTTAGTTTCCTATTGCTGCTGTACAAAAGCCACAACTTAGTAGCTTAAAACAGCACCTTTTTATTACAGTGGTGGAGGTCAGAAATCACAAATCAAGATGTCAGCAGGGCTGTGTTCCTTTTGAGGCAGAATCTGTTTCTTCTGGATGTATCTGTTTCTTTTAGAGGCCACCTGCATTCCTTGGCTTGTGGCCCCTTCCTCTATCTTCAAAGCTGACAGCATAGCACCTTCAAATCTCTCTCTCTGTGACCCCTACTTCTACCATCGCAGCTCATTCTCTGACTCTGTTTCTCCTCCTCTTATTAGGACCCTTGTGATTATATTGGGCCCAGCCAGATCATTCAGGATAATCTCCCTATCTCAAGGTGCTTTAGTTAATCACATCTGCAATTGAAAAATTACGTTTTGCTATGTAAGGTAACATACTCACAGGTGTGAGGGATTAGGATTTACACATCTTTGGGGAGCCATTCTGTCTATCACAGGTAGTCACCTAGAGAGCAGAGAATGAAATCTGGCCCAAACCATTCTACTAGTTGGATGTGTCATTTAACTACCGTGGGTCTGTTTATTTGCTGTAAAAATAGGATGAATACTTGCCGCATCTACCTCAAGAAGTTGTTGTGAGTATCACGTGAATTAAGGTAGCATATTCGGAAAAATAAGAAATGCCATAAAATATAAAGGGTAATTATGAAGTATTACCAAGCCTATGAAACATGGGTACAAAAGCAATGTTATATATTAATATAAAACACTGGAATTAAAAGAGCTGGGAGGCTTCCCTGGTGGCGCAGTGGTTGAGAGTCTACCTGCCGGTGCAGGGGACACGGGTTCGAGCCCTGGTCTGGGAAGATCTCACATGCCACGGAGCAACTGGGCCCGTGGGCCACAATTACTGAGCCTGCGCTCCGCAACAGGAGAGGCCGCGATGGTGGGAGGCCCGCGCACCGCAATGAAGAGTGGTCCCCACTTGCCGCGGCTGGGGAGAGCCCTCGCACAGGGGCGAAGACTCAACACAGTCATAAATAAATAAATAAATAAATAAATAAATAAAAGAACGTGAATTTCTTAAAAAAAAAAAAAAAAGAGCTGGGTTTGAGTTCTGCTCTCCAAAATACTTGCTGTTACCTTGAATAAGTCACTTAATATCTTTGGGTTTTATTGTGTATAAAATTTGGAAAATGCTATCTTCTCATTAACATTATTGTAGAATTTACATTAAGTAACATTGGCAGTGGCTCTTCGTGAAATGCTACACAAATGTTGTTTGTTAAATATTGCACAGGCAGCCGCCCAAATACTTCCTCCTCGATGCACGATGAATCCAGGTAACAGGGACGTACCTGTCAGACCAATGCCAACAGGTTTTGAATCTCCACTGTATGAAGTGAAAGAGAAATGAATAGGAGGTCGTAAATAAGGGCCTCTCTTTTCCCTCTCCCCTCAGCTACTGAGGGGCCCAAAGGCAACAGGAAGAAACTATGGCATCTAAAATGGTTATTCAGGAAAATGCAAAGTATGCCTATTGAGAATATAGAATCTTCCTGCAATGAACAGGTTTAGGTTGAGGCTGACTTTTTCTGGAAGAATCATCTCTGGTCATGTTTTAGACATTAAAATAAGTTACTCAAGAGCTGCCTTATTCATTCAGCACCTATTACCTAACCATGAGCATAGCACTTGGTTAGAAATGGGCATGAAATACATGCTTCCTGAGTGTGGGCTATAGACCCACAAATATTTATTCAGCACACCATTTCTGAGCACTGAACTATGCACAAAACACTTTTCCTTGGTGCTGGGGACAGAGTGGGAGGTAAAGACAGAAAACCTCCCTGCCCTCATGGAGCTTGTAAGTTGAGGAAATGAACATTAATCAAACACTTCCACAAACGAATGTAAAAGTACAACCAAAACTCTTCCAAGGCAAGGTTCATGGTGCCAGGGGAGCTTACCATGAGGGTCCTAACTTGGCCTCCAAAAGGTAACAGTTGAGCTGAGATCGGAAGGCTGAGCAAGTGTGTTTAGAGGAAAATGAAGGGAAGAGTTTCCCAGGCTGAGGGAACAGTGTGTACTAAGGCAAAGAGGACGCATGGGATGAGGAAGCATGAAGACCTAAGAGAAGGCCAGCGCGGCTGGACTCTGTGAGTGAAAGGTACAGTGGTCAGCATATAGACTAGAGAGCTGGGCAGGGTAGTTCCAGCCACAAGGGTCATTATGTGGGCACACACGGTGACTGACAAAGTCAGGACATAGTGTTTTACCAAGTTCCACATTTTGTTTTTATTTTAATGTTTCCAGGAGTATCCTATCATTGCATTTCCATAACCTGAAAAATCCTTTAAATATGTAATAATAAATTACATAATTCTCACTAGGATAAGAGAGGCATATTAAGTCACCTTGTGTAGGTACATGAAGGGTACCCTGCAAACTGGCTCCAAGACCGGATGCAAAGACCAGACCAGATACTATGGAAGCTCACTATTCACAACTCTTCTCTCACTCTTGTACTTTCCCACGCATCTCACACAATGATCACTCTTGACTCCCACAAAAGCATTTTAACAGTGGAGAAGATGTCCAATGACTTGACTCACATCCCATAGGCACAGAGGGGACACTTGAACCCACATTCACTGCTTCTAGATTGACACGGTTTTTCCCACAGACCACCGCTAAGTCACCTACAAACTCTCTCTGACCTCCTTAATGGCATAGAACTCTAGAATTTTCCAAGTTGAAGTGAAACTTGACCATCAACCAACCTGTTGAATTCTCTCATTTGGAAATTGCAGGAAGTTTGAAAACTATGAGAAGGCATAATATTTCAGAAAAAGACTAAAAGTGGTATATTCCACTAAAGGAAGAGGGAAGTCATTACCTGGTTCTGTCTAGCGACTCACTGTTGGCTCCCGAGCACACACCATGCAACAGAAAGACTGCTCCCATCACTAGGTAGCTGTGACCTTAGACGGCCCATCACTTTCCTCGGGTACCTTCTGTTTTCTCACTATAAACTAAAAACATAAAGTGACTACAGCTGATGATAACAAATCATCTTACATCATAACCCAGCACACACACACACACACACACACACACACAGACACACACACACAACTGAAACAAAAGTTCCAAGAATCTGTACTTAGCCTTACTATTGGGTTGGCCAAAAAAGTTCATTTGGGTTTTTCTGTAACATTGAAAGAGCCGAACAAACTTTTTGGCCAACCCAATAGAACAATGTAAGTTTTTCTATTCTACTTTTTCAAGAAAAAGGTCTTTGCAATACCCTAAATTGATGTTACTACCCACTAGAGTTTGAAATCCTCAGGTTGACAAACTCTGGACTGGATACCCTCTGAGGCACCTTCCAGCCCTAGTTCCCTGACATTCCTCAGGGCTGCCCAGAGCCTCTGTGAGGTTTCTTCCTAGTAAGGTAAGTGGCTAGTTCTCCCCGGACCTGGCAGCTCCACTGGTGACTTGGAGTTCTTCGGCCTCACAAAGGAGCATTGGCCTTGTGGAATTTTATCCCTGCATGGATAAACAAAACACGGAACATGGCCTTCTGGTCCCAGACAGCTGCAATCTGGTGGAGAAAGATCTATATTCAAACTGCTGAGCTACAGAACTTGGCCAGTCTCTGCCATCTCCCAGCCCAGATGCCCACACACCACACACACCGCATACATACCACGCACCTTACTCATGCACATACACCCCACATGGTTGTCCACACACACTCACCATATACACCACACATGCACACAGACCCCACACACACTTTACACATGTATGCATACCTTGTGTACACACACACACACACACACACTCACCATATACTGCATACATCCCACACAACACGCACGCGCACACACAGACCCCACACACACTGACACTTCAACAATGACACCACTGAAGCACTTTGTTTTTCCAAATGGTACTCTTTTTAAAAAATCAAATAATATTATATGGTATTTCAATTATAATTTCTTTCAACTTTAATTACATTTTCACTTTATGAGTGCTCATTTTTAATGTTCTATTGTTAATTTTTCTACTAGTTTGTAATCGCTTAACACTATATTAATGTTTATATCTTTAATAACTTACACATTTCCTTAATGTTTTGAAAGAGACTTATAAATGTGTGCTTTTGAAAAGTACTGAACATGTTGTTTCACTGATGTTTTAAATTTTATGAATTCTGAATATTTTAAACTATAATAACAGTATCAATCCCAGTATTTCACCATGAAGTGAAGTAAATCGCGAAATCCTGGTATCACCATTTTGCCTTGGAATTGCCATCACCCACAAGGAGCTGGAGAGAGTACTGGTTCTCATGCCCCCATGACGATTCTGAAGCTGCTTTCAGCGCCTCGCCCAGTGCTTGGCATCTGGGAAGCTCTTAGGAAATGTCTGGTGAGAGAGTGGCTGAAAAGGAAAAAGTGGGAGAGGCAGGGGGAAGAGGAAAAGAGAAAAAGAAAAAAGAAGAGAGAGAAAGGTAAAGGAAGAAGGGGAGGGAATGAGCCGTGAGTGGGGCAGATGAAGAGAGTGAATGAGACAGACAGAAAGGACAGCTGTATATTGTGTCTGCCTTAGATGTCTTTCCTTAAGGAAAATGGAAATCAAAGACCATTTCCATGACGTATCTTGTTCAAAATATTATTGCTGGAACCCACCTGGTGAAGTGGCAATTTTGTAGGATATTCATGGAAAATTCAGCTTTCCATCTGCTAGAGGAAGCAAATCTCGCTGAGACATTTGACAGACACACAATTGTTTAGTCTTGGACATGCACTTTGCCATGGTAACAAAAGCCATGTCACGGAAATACATGCATCACCCATCTAAATTGTTTTCTTTTCATCTCTAAGGATCATAAGTGAATTTTGGAAGGAAGGATAGGGTTTTATTGTTTCTCCTAATGATAAAATTTTTTAAATGCTCATTATTTTTGAGTCATCAGATAAGTATAAACAAGAAAATAAAGATTACCTATTAGTCAAAATATCCAGAGATGACAGTTATTAACATTTGGTGTTCCAGATTTTATTTTTAATACTATATATATATATATATATATATATATATATATGATCATATATATACTCTGTTACATAATCTTTTGTCTCACTTAATATGTTGAGGACATCTCTGTCCATTTTTTTTACATTATTACACAGCTTTCTGTTCCCCTATGGACAAATATTTAGGTTTGCCAATCTTTGGTTATTCTAAATGACACACTAAAAAACATTCTTATACAGGCATTTTTGTGCATTTATCCAGTTATTTCCTTAGGATATATTCTTAGATGTGAGCATTTAAATGTCAATATGCACATTTTAAAATACTATATCAATTTGCCAAATTGCCCTCCAGAAAACTTTGAACCAATTTATATTCCCTTTAAAGTGTATGAAAGCACCGGTTATCTCACGCCCTCATCAACGCTAGTTATTATCGTTCTTTTCAAACTTTCCCAGGTTTATAGGTTAAAAGGTATTTTCATTTTTATTTTAATTGGCATTTCATTTATTACTAGTGAGGTAAAATAATTTTCACAGTTTTTTGGCTATTTGCATTTCTCCTTTTTTGTGTAACTTGCCTGACCATGTTTCAGCTGTGTTTTCCTAATGCATTTTTTGTCTTTTCCTTAATTTCTGAGTTCTTCATAACTCAAAAATATTAACCCTTTCCTGCCATATATGTTGTGAATTCTTTTTACAGTTTTTCATAACTTTGAATATGTAATTAAGACATACAGAGGTTTTGTTTTGTTTTAAGGAACCAATATACCTATAATTCTCTTGTTGTTTCTTACTTTTGATTCATGGTTAGAAGAGTATCCCTCATTCCAAGATTATATATATTTTTTTAACCTGTGTTTTTTCTGTCCTCTTTTGTTTTTTACATTTATATTTTTAAGTCACCTGGAATTGATTTGATTTGTAGCATGAGGCAGGGATCTAAATTTTTTTCCTAACTTGCTAATGAGTTGTTTCATTAACACTCGGACTAAAGAGTCCATATTTTTCCTATTGATTTGAAATATCTTGTTTACCATACTCTAAATTCTTACAGACACCTGAGGTCTTCTGTTACTTGCTTTTCGTAGTCTTCTTAAGCCCTAAATCCATGTATGTTAAGTCTTTCAGAACTATCTATCATTTTAACTATCTAGATGGAAAGTTCTTATTCCATAGACTCCGTAAGGTGGTTGAATAATGGATGCTACTTTTAATAGAAAGAACAAGGTCTATTTCCGTCCTTAGGAGCTATGGGAAAGGAGAGAGTTTTCCTCCTGGGTCATAGAGTTTCAAAATGGAAAGACATAGACTGTCTGTTCCAAAGCCCTAATTTTACAGGTGAGTGCTAGAAATATTAATTGACTTGTTTATGGTTAACATAGCTAGCAGTGCCAAGCTGAGACTAGAACCAAGGCGTATTCCTCTAAAACCATGCTGGAGGAAGATGGATGGAGTGAGGGTCTATCAAGGACAGGAAAAGCAGAATCAATAAAAGGATGAGCCTTTCTTTTCTACATCTCCAGGAACTTGGAGGGAAATGGGAGGTTTCTGGAGCACCACCTTGAGAAGGGAGTTAAATGTATAGGAGCCCCTGCCGTTACCTGACTGAGTCCTTAGAAAATTCAGCATAAAAAGAGGACATCACAGACGCACCAGAGTGAGCACACAAGCACACATGCGCAGCCAATAGGAGCAGCTTACCCAGCTTTGAGCTTTCAAACAGAAGTTTCAGGCATTTCTCAAGAGTGCCACTCTCACCATGGTTGACTCTGTGAAGGTCATTTAGGTCAGACGCCAGCAAAAGCCAGCAGCGGAGAGGCAGGAAATGTATGGGGCTCTGTGAGCACAGCAAAGGAGAAAAGCTTTTTGTAGCCAAAGCATGGGAGGAAACACTGATAATGTGAGGAGGGCTGTGTGTATGTTGTGTTTTCTTTTCTCTGGCGAGAAAACTCTCAAACTGTGTTCTTTCTTTTATTTTATTATTGGAGCATAATTGAGTTACAATATTAGTTTCAGATGTACAACACAGTGATTTGATATTTTTACAGATTATATTCCATGTAAAGTTGTTATAAAATATTGGCTATATTCCCTGTGCTGTACATTACATCCTTGTAACTTATTTTATACTTAGCAGTTTAATCCCCTTCTGCTATCCTGCCCTTCCCCCACCTCTCTCCCCTCTGTAACCACTTAGTTTGTTGAACTGTGTTCTATAAAAGCCATCCAGGTCCCCTCCTACCTCCCATCTGGTGAAAATCCGTTCTCTAGCAAACCACCTTCTATCTGACATCAATGAAGTTTTAAAAATATGTTTAGTTAAAAAAAAAAAAAGTTTAGTTTTTTAAAGATGTTCTCTACTTTAATTTTTATTAGGAAAATATAGCCATATGATTTAAAATGCAAGAGGCACAAAAGGATCTATAGTGAGAAATCTCCCTCCCACCCGTGGTCTTCAGCTACCCAGCTCCCTGTCTAGGGAAAACTAAGTTCTAGTTTCTTATAGACACTTCCGGAGTTGTTTTCAACATATTCAAATACATAAGTACACACATATATTATTCTGTGAGAATTTTTACACAAAGGGTAGCATCCTACACATACTGTTTTGCACCTTGACAATTTTACTTAATACATCCTGGGGATGTTTGGTTCTGTACATAAAAAGCTACCTCATTCCTTGTCATAGCTGCATTTCATTACACTCTATTGCATAAATAGAAAGATATTTATTTTCCAGATTTTGCCATCACACACAATGCTGCAGTTAATATATTATTATTACTTTGTGTGTGTGTGTGTGTGTGTGTGTGTGTGTGTGTGTGGCTCGCTGGCTCTAGAGCACAGGCTCTACAGCTGTGGCCCGTGGGCCTAGCTGCTCTGAGGCATGTGGGACCCTCCCGGACCAGGGATCACACCCATGTCCCCTGCATTGAGGCAGACTCTCAACCACTGTGCCACCAGGGAAGTCCCTATTACTTTACACGTCAACAATTTATATCAAGAATAATGTCCTAGAAGGGGAAATATGAGATACAAGGAGATGAGCATTTGTAATTTTGACAAAAGTTGCTAAATTTCCCCCTTTAGAGACTGTACCAATTTAAAGCCCTCCCAGTAGTGTTGAAAGTGCCTGTTTTCTCACATCTTTGCTATATATAGTGTGTTACCAACTTTAACCTTTGTTACTATGATAACTGAACACTGGTGTCTCAGTATAGCTTTAATTTGTATTTCTCTTATTATGAATGAGATTGAGAATCTTTTTATATATTGGAGGGCAATTTGTATTTCTGTCCTATAAACTGTTTATACCATTAGTCTTTTTTGTCTAGTATGTTACTGATCTTCTTATTTTTATTTTTTTTTTATTGATTTGTAAGAGCTTTTTATACAGTAGAGCAGCTAGCGATTCACCTGTGATTTTATTTGCACTTATTTTCCCCAGTTTGTTGCTTGTCCTTTAACTAAACTATTGGCATTTAGAAATCCTTTTATTTTTATGGGTTCTGTGTTTTCTGTCAGGCTTTCCCAGTCTAAGATTGTTAAAAAAATACCTTATGGCTTCTTTTTTACAAATTTATGGTTTATTTTTTACTTTTAAATATTTGATCTATCTGAAATTTATCCTGGTCTGACATTTTAGGTTTGGATACATTTTTTCCCAGATGTCTAACCAGTTATTCCAACACTATTTATTAAATAATTTTTATTTCTTCTACTAATTTGAAATACTATCTTTATAATATCTGTATTTTCAAGGTATTCACATGTTATAATTCATCATAAAACTTTTCCCTTGTAACAACTCTCCTCAAAATCTTTATAAATCTTATAATGATTCCATATCAGTCTCTTACAATCACTGGAAAAATCACATTTTCATAATTTTCTTCCCTTTATTTTCTCTCTCTTTTTGCTTTAAAATATTACACTTTGTTATGGTAAAAGTCCCCAGTGGACCAGGAATAGAGGAGAACTTCCCCAACTTGATAAAGAATATATACAGGGCTTCCCTGGCGGCGCAGTGGTTGAGAATCTGCCTGCCAACGCAGGGGACACAGGTTCGAGCCCTGGTCTGGGAAGATCCCACATGCCGCGGAGCAACTGGGCCTGTGAGCCACAATTACTGAGCCTGCGCGTCTGGAGCCTGTGCTCCGCAACAAGAGAGGCCGCGATGGTGAGAGGCCCGCGCACCGCGATGAAGAGTGGTCCCCACTTGCTGCAACTGGAGAAAGCTCTCGCACAGAAACGAAGACTCAATACAGTCATAAATAAATAAATAAATAAATAAATAAATAAATAAATAAATAAAAGAACGTGAATTTCTAAAAAAAAGAATATCTACAAAAACCTACAATTAACATCACACTTATGATGAAAAACTAAAAACTTTCCAACCAAGATCAGGAAAAAGTCAAGGATGTCCCCTCTCACCACTCCTTTTCAGCACCGTACTGGAAGTCCTAACTAATGCAGTAAGATGAGGAAAGGGAACAAAAGGTATCCAGACTGGGAAGGAAGAAATAAAATTGTCTTTGTTCACAGATGACATGAACATCTATGTAGAAAATCTGAAAGAATCAACAACCACAACAACAACGACAAAAAACCTCCTGGAACTAGTAAGTGATTATATAGCAAGGTTGCAGAATATAAGGTTAATATACAAAAGTCAATTGCCTTCCTTTATACCAGCAATGAACAAGTGGAATTTGATATTTAAAACAGAATGCCACTTACATTAACACCTCCCAAAATTAAATATATAGGTATAAATCTAATATGTGCAAGAACTTTATGAGGAAAGCTACAAAACTCTGATGAATGAAATCAAAGAACTAAATAAATGGAGAGATATTCCATGTTCACAAATAGGAAGACTCAAATATTGTCAAGATGTCAGGTCTTCTCACTTGATCTGTAGATTCAACACAATTGCAATAAAAATCCCAGCAAGTTATTTTGTAGATATTGACAAACTGGAAAAGTTTATATGGAAAGGCAAAAGACTCAGAATAGCCAACACAATATTAAAGGAGAAGAACAAAATTAGAGGACTGGCACTACCTGACTTCAAGACTTACTATAAAGCTATAGTAGTCAAAACAGTGTGGCACTGAGGAAAGAATAGACAGCCTAGAAATAGACCCACATAAATCTAGTCAACTGCTCTTTGACAAAGGCAATACAATGGAGCAAAAATATTCTTTTCAGTGATAGTGCTGGAACAACTGGACACCCACATACAAAAAAAAAAAAAGATTCTGAACACAGATCTTATGCCCTTCACAAAAATTAATTCAAAACGTATCATAGACCTCAATGTAAAATGCAAAACTAGAAGATAACATAGGGGAAAACCTAGATGACCTTGAGTATGACAATGACTTTTTAGGTATAACGCCAAAGCCATAATCCATGAAAGGAATAATTGATAATTTAGACTTCACTAAAATTAAAAACTTCTGCAAAAGATGATGTCAAGAGAATGAGAAAACAAGCCACAGAGAGGAGAAAATATTTGCAAAAGACATATCTAATGAAGGACTGTTATTCAAAATATACAAAGAATAAAGAAACAATCTGATTTTTTTAAATGGGCTAAAGACCTTAACAGATTCCTCACCAAGGAAGATACACAGATAGCAAATAAGTATATGAAAAGGTACTCCACATCATATGTCATCAAAGAGATGCAAATTAAAACAATAATGAGATATCACTTCACTCCTATTAGAATATCCAAAATTCAGAACACTGACAACACCAAATGCTGGCAAGGATGTGGAGCAACGGGAACTCTCATACATTGCTGGTGGGAATGCAAAATGGTACAGCCACTTTGGCAATCAGTTTGGTAGTTTCTTACAAAACTAAACATACTTTTACCATATGATCCAGCAATTTCTCACATTGGCATTTACCCAAAGGTGTTGAAAACTTACATCCACACAAATGTTTATAACAGCTTTATTCATAATTGCCAAAACTTGGAAGCCACAAAGATGTCCTTTAGTAGGTGAATGGGTAAATAAACAATGGTACATCTAGACAATGAAATGTTATTCAATGCTAAGAAGAAATGAGCTGTCAAGCTGTGAAAAGACATGGAAGAATCTCAAGTAGTTATTACTAAGTGAAAGAAGCCAATTTGAAAAGGCTACATATTGTATGATCCCAGCTGTATGGCATTCTGGAAAAGCAAAACTATAGACATAGTAAAAATATCACTGTTTGCTGGGTGCTGTGGGGAGGGATGAATAGGAGAAGCACAGAGTACTTCCAGAGCAGTGTATGATACTATAATGGCAGATACATGTCATTATACATTTGTCCAAACCCATAGAATGTACACCAAGAATGATTTCTGATGTAAACTTTGGGTGATTATGATGTGTCAGTATAGGTTCACCAATTATAACAATGTACCACTCTGGTGGGGATGTTGATAATGGAAGAGGCTATGCATAGACAGCGACAGGAAGTGTATGGGAGATCTCTGTACCTTCTTCTCAACTTTGCTGTGAATCTGAAACTGCTCTTAAAAAAACTGTCTTTATACCCCAAAAAAAAGTTATACTCTGCAGGCCAATTTCTCCTCTAAACTTCTCTCACATTTTTAGCATCAGCGTTTCTGCTTTCCCAGACAGATATTACCCCTACTTTTAGGATTATTTGTGCCTCTTCTTCCCTTTTAAGAAGAGATTGCAAATTGCTCCCCTTCTTCCCCACCCCCACCATAAATCCTTACTCTCATCCAGGTGGTTATAGGTGAGTGTCTATTAAGGTAAGACTGGAGTTTCAGAGACAAGGCAGGGCTCTTAGCATAGAATCAGGGGTTATCAACACAGAGGTGGCTGCTGAAGTCCAGAGAATGCTGATTTACAGGGAAGAGTATGTAGGTGAAGAAGAGTGATGGGTTGCAAACGTTTTATTACACAAAGAAAAGTGTGAAGGAGGAGCTAGAAGAGGAACTACAGGGGAAGCAATGGAAGAATAAAAGATGAAGAGTGCAGAGTCTGAGGAGGAGACAAATAATACAGAAAGATCAGTGAGGTTAAGGATAAGAAAAAAACAAAAACAGTGGATTTGGTGACGGGAAGATCATTGCTGCTCTTTAGAGCAGGTCACTTCCCATATTCAAATCCATCCACCTTTTCCATCTCAATTACTTCCGCTTCTGGGTGGATAGAATTGTTGTCAGCAGAACAGCACTCCCAATAGAAGAATTAGAAAAGGCAAATAAATGAAATATAGAAATTATCTCTTTGAAGGAAGCTAAGAGCTGCTGAAGCAAGGAATACTGGAAAAGCTAAGGCACTGGAAAGGGAAAAATGAGAGGAAAGAGCTGCTTCTGCAACCATTTTTATACTCAGGGCTTTTGCAGGAGGCTGAGAATCCCAGGGCAGGATGTGGTGCAAAGTCTGGCAGAGGGCTGCAAAGGAGCGAGAGAAACCAGCAGAGTTTTGGTGAAAGACTTGGGAAGCCTTCAAGCATACAGCCTGTTTTCCTCTGAGAACTTTTGCCAAATACTGGGGCTGTTCAGAGAAGGGGTTTTAAAATGCAAGTGGAAAACCTGCCCCTGAAAAGCTGAGTGAAGTTTTTCAGCAGTCCTGTAAGACTAAGATCAGAGTTTAGTACCCACAGTGGGTGTGGGGCCTTGCAGAACACAATAGGCTTTTTGTTGAAAGTCCAGGAAGTCAGAGATGAACCAGTGGAAGACGGAGACTTACCAGAGCTATAATTGAACCTTGACTCAACAAATCCCTAATTGGAATAATATGATCAGCTATCATTCCATCTGGACAGCATGGAGATGGTAAACCCTCTCTGAAAGAAGAGATCGTCTGAAGTCTCTGTGACTTATTATACCTAATGTCCTGCACTCAGTTCAAATGTACTAGGGCTACCAAAAGACAGGATCACATGACTGAAAACCCAAGGAAAAAGAGACAGTAGAAACAGACAGGTGATTCAGATGTTGAAGTTAGCCAACAAGCACTGACAACTCACTACTATTGGATTTTAAAAAGGGAAAGATGGACAACAGTGATGGAAACTTCCATAAGTTTTCTTTTGTCCTCCATTTCTAGAAGTCATCTTTTCCTCCTCCACATAATCCTGAAAGTTTACCTGTACTTCTTTTTGCACATACCACCTTATAAAATAGTATCTTATAAGTGGTTAAAAGCAAGAAGGTTTGAAGTCACATTGGGTTCAAATTTTGGATCAGCCACTTGTTAACAACAAGCCCTTGGATAAGTTACTTATCTTAGTTAAGCCTCAATTTCCTTGTCTATAAAATGGAGTCAATAATAGTACTTTCCTTACAAGGTTGTCTTGAGGAATTCAAATATACTCACACTAACTCAGTTGCAGTGAAAATGTGTTTAATGTTCTAATTATGTGCTCTAGTTTTCCTCACAAACAGCTTCTGCTGAGCAGCGTAGAAACATCTTTAATTTTTGTCCAATCCATTCATTTTATATTGACCTAATACCTGGAATATTTCTTTAGAGATCTCAGTTCTTTTGGAATAAATGTTCGGCCTTTGTTTCTTTCCTCCAAGATGGTATCTGGGTACATGGGGAGAGGTCTATGGGTCAGGGACCTTGTAGCAGCAGAGGAGAGGCAAGGTCCTTAAACCCATCCAGTGTCCCCTGGATCCCTTTGATCTCTGCTGTGGAGTAGCTGGGCAAGTCTGCTAGCAGGCTGGTAAGCATTAATGTGCCCTTGGTCCTGTCTGGCTATTTGAGCTCAATGGGCTGGTGCCCACCATTGAACTTCAGAGCCCCAGCCACTTGCCTCAAGACTCCTCTCCTTTCACAGCAACCTGAGGCTTCTCCTAGGCCCCTAACCTTCTTAGCGTCTATGTCTCCTCAATGGGATGTGAAAGAATGGTTGCTGCTTCAGAATAGGTGCCCTCGTTATCTACGCCCTTAGTTCCTGTTCCTGTCCTTCATAGCACTTTACTAAATTGATAACTTTATATTTTGGTGGGAACATTCATTTCACATTTCCTCCCACACAACATTGCAACATTACAATTCCTGTCCAGTGTTGCTCATCATTGTATTTCCAGTGCCTACCATAATAGGTACTTGATCAAAACTGCTAAACCCATAAATGAGAAACTCCAACTTCAGGGCCCTAAGATGGAAGAACATGGATGATCTTGCCTCAAATCTTTTCCCATCCACACCACAAACCTTTGTTAGTTTTCTACCCAATAGCCATTCCCCATGTGTTCTTTGCTATGAGAATATTAATTTTGTTTGGTTGGAAAATGCCCAGCCTGGGGATGAAATCATAAATTGATCTAAACTAAACATGGCAATCCCATTCCATTTTGTCAGCATGGATTGCCAAGTTGTTCTGGCTAATGAGCTAGAAAGAGATGTCTGCGGGCTTCTGGGAAAGATTTTTTGTCCCTGATGGAAGGAAAGAAAAGTATGAGGAGAGAGCTCTCTTTAGCCTCCTCTACGCCCAACCCCTCACTTCTTAGATGTGGTAGGGTGAGGCTGTTATGTTTGGAACCACGGCAACTATCTTGCAACCATGAAGGAAAGGCCTGAAGAAATGCCAGAATGACCTCATTGAATTTCTGTACCAAGCCTGGAACTACCTCCAGATTTCTTGTTATACGAGATCATAAACACTTTCATTATTTAGGCGACTATTATTTGAATTTTGTATTGTAGGAGCCAAATTTTTTTTTCTGAGACACTGTGGAACAAATCCAATTTCATGTCCATTTCATGACCTAGAGCTGGGTCAGCAGATCAGGGATCCTCTTTTTACCCCCATATAAGTTACAGTCTACCTCAGACATAAGCCTCATTGACGTCCTGGGCTACGTGTCACATTTGGTTTTAGGTAATACCTCTAAATCCCTCTGAACAAAGAATTTCTAAATTGTCACACCTGGTGACCAGGTAGCTACACGTGAATGGAATGGGATAAGGAAGTAGAATTGAAGAGGCAGAGCACTGAAAGCTGAAGCCAGGAATGCAGAGAGAAACCAAGAAGCCGTAAAAACCAAAGAAGTTAAAAGATTGAGGTGAAGGAAAAGTACAATCAAATAGTCAGAAATAAGAATAACAGAGGAATTGGGAATGGAAAATTTTAATTTCTTAATTGACTAGGAAATCATCTAACAAAATTGCACAAGACCTTTTTTGTAGAAAATTTAAATTCCAAGAATGGGCATAAACAAAGACCTGAAAAAATGGAGTGATACTTCAATTATATGGGATGATTTAATATTTTAGGAATATCACTTCTTCACAAATTAAACTACAAATCCAGTGTAATTTTAGTAAAATGTCCTCCCTACAACTGGGGGGACTTTGAAAAAACAGTTTTAAAATGTATGTAGAATAATAAACATTCACAAACAGCTAATTTTTAAAAATGAGCAAAAAGATGCCTTACTAGATATTAAGGCATATCACAAAGGCATGATTTTAAAAAGGAAAAAAGGCAAGTTAATCAGTGGAACAGAATAGAGAACCCAGAAATAGACCTAGCTATTGATGGGAACTTGGTGCATGATAAGAGGGGGCATCACGAATCACTGGGAAAGCAACAGATTATTTAATGTTGGGAAAGTTGAGTCCATTCAACACTACCTCAGACGATCTAAAAAGAAACCCCAAATGTATTATAGGTCTCAATGTTAAACAGAAAACTGTAGATATAGAAGAAAAATATGGGTGAATATCTCTGTGACTTTTAAGTAGAGACTTCTAACTTAAAGAAAACCTTAAAAGTACAAACCATAAGCAGAGAAAAATGGATAGATTTGTCTACAGAACAAAATTAAAGATTTATTCCAACAAAAATCCCCCCAAAGTCAACAGGTATATAGTGGACTTGTTTTTAACATCCTAAACCAAAGGATCCATATCTAGGAAATCCTACAGAACAGTAAGAAAAAGACAGGGAAAACACCAGAAGAAACTGGCAAAATAGATGAATAGGCAGTTCATAGGAGGGGAAACCTCTGAATGGCCAATAAGTTTAGAAAGAGATTCCCACCATCACTAGCCATCAGAAAAATGCAAATTAAAACCTCAATGAGAGGTCACTTCCCGGAAAGTTAGACACTATCAAGTACAGCCAAGGTGCACTGCTAGTGGAGTGTGAACTGGTGGAGCCATTCTGCAAAGCAGTCAGTCCCTAAAGGATTCAAAGATGCAGTCTCAGCCCTGAATATGTGCCCAGTACAACTTCAATGTGCAAGTCATAAGGATACACATTAAGGGTGTTCATCATGGCGCATGCACCTGTGTGTGTGTTAGCAAGGACTTGGAAGCAACCTGGTGTTTATTAATAAAGCAGTGACTTAGTTAAGCATAAACATAAACAGGATGGGCCACCAGGCTAGTGAGAGGTAGTAAAGGATATTTACACAGAGTAATAAGAATGGGTCACCAAAGCCTAACGATGAAGAAAATAGGTAGGAAGCAGAATGAGTTCCATAGCACAGAACCACATTTGTGAAGTAAGAACACACACACGCACACACAAAATGGGAACACATAGTATATTTTTAAGAATATATGTCTAACATGTGGAGGTGGATTGGAAGTATATAGAGAAGTTCAGGTCAGTACCTATGTTGGTGAAGGGAATGAGGATGAGAAATGTTTATCTTGATCGTGGTGATAGTTTCACAAGTGTGTGTATATATATATATATGTCAAAATTTATCAAATATATACTTTAAACATAAACAGTTTTTTGTATGTCAATTACACTTCAGTACAGAGTGTAAATAGATGATGACAGTGGTGTATAAACTGATGAATGATTATTCTATTCTCCTGGAGTCCAAATAGACATGTATATAATGGAATATTACTCAGCCATAAAAAATGAAATAATGCCATTTGCAGCAACATGGATAGACCTAGAGATTATCATACTAAGTGAAGTTAATCAGAAAGAGAAAGACAAATACCATATGACATCACTTACATAGGGAGTCTAAAATATGACAAGAACTTATCCACGAAACAGAAACAGACTCACAGACATAGAGAACAGACTTGTAGTTGTCAAGGGGGAGGGGTGGGGGAAGGATGGAGTGGGAGTTTGAGGTTAGCAGATGCAAACTATTATACATAGAATGGATAAACAACAAGATCCTCCTGTATAGCACCAGGAATTATATTCAATATCCTATGATAAACCATAATGGAAAAGAATATGAAAAAGAATGTATATATATGTATAACTGAATCACTTTGCTGTTCAGCAGAAATTAACACAACATTGTAAGTCAACTACACTTCAATAAAATAAATTAAAAATTAATTAATATGGAATCTAAAAAAAAAAATGGTTCTGAAGAACCTAGGGGCAGGACAGGAATAAAGACGCAGACATAGAGAATGGACTTGAGGACACGGGGAGAGGGAAGGGTAAGCTGGGACGAAGTGAGAGAGTGGCATGGACATATATACACTACCAAATGTAAAAGAGATAGCTGGTGGGAAGCAGCCGCATAGCACAGGGAGATCAGCTCGGTGCTTTGTGTCCACCTAGAGGGGTGGGATAGGGAGGGTGGGAGGGAGACGCAAGAGGGAGGGGATAGGGGGATATATGTATATGTATAGCTGATTCACTTTGTTATACAGCAGAAACTAACACACCATTGTAAAGCAATTATACTCCAATAAAGATGTTAAAAATAATTAATTTTAAAAAACCAAAATAGAAATACATAGGGCCAGTGACCAAAGAACTCCAGTGATTCTCAAATTTTAAAGTGCATGAGAATCATCTGAAGTACCTGCTAAAAGGACAAATGTGTGGGCCCCGCACGCAGAGATTCTGAACCTGCATTTTAAATACACACCCTGGATGACCTTCCTGTCAGTGGACCATGGGTCATACTTGGAGACACCTTGAACTAGATAAAAATCAAGCTTCTGGGAGAGAGAAAGGAAATGAATGAGTGGGGACAACAGCAGTAGAACATCTGTCCAGCACCAGCAGCAAGGAAATGACACTCAAGCAGCTGGCCTCGTCACCATGGGCTGCCTTTCTTCCCCTGCCTCTTGTGCGAGCCAATCCCTGGGGGCTTAACCCCAAGGGACTGGTGATGGAGATTGACAACAGCCATCTGGGGAGTGCATCTGTGGATAGGAAGCCCCCAGAGACATCTTCTTTACAAGGGTGCTGGGAGTGTGGTGCCTCCCATGGTCCTGAGCTTGATGTGATCGCCCTAACTCCCAGTCGGCTTCCTGGGGTTGGGCTGCGTGTTGGGGGGAAGTGGGCTATGAAGAGAGTGAACATGACATATGTGGGACATTATCAGAAGCACATGCTGGAGTCTGACCCGATGAGAGAGAAGAATGGATGGAATCATCTCTCAGCAAATCTCCTGGTAGCCCCCCTCAGAGTGCAGATGGTCCAGGATTATAGCCATAAAATGCTGTCATCCCTCCAGTGCCTGCTTTGCCCTTGTCTCCTTTGGTCCCTGCTTCTCGTCTGTACATCAACAGCTGGACCGTTTTCTGGCGTCACGTGCACCACTTGGAGGAACCTTTTAACAACGATGGCTGTGATTGTAGGCAGACATGACTTAGTCTTAAGCTTGTCCTTAGGCATGTCTAATGGCATTCTCAACCCTGCCTCTCCAGGCAGAGAAGTCTACCTCTTTGTGAATGGAATACAGCCACCCCAGTCAAGAATGGACTGGGCTCCCTTCTACGGTTATTTATCCAGGCACCGTTCCCCTAACGGCCCAGAACACCAACAGGAGCTTGGATTCACTGGCCCCTTCCTAATATGTAGAATGGCCTGGTTTCCTAAGGACAAGGAAGGTTTTTGAGATTTAGACAAACAGACCAAGCATATTTGTGGGTATCCAGGTAACAAACCCAGTTTGAAACTCCTTCTGACAGCATAATTCATAGCCCCAGACAGAAATGCTAATGTGAACACAGATGCTCCAAGGAACCAACTACAGTGGAAAAGATTAAGAGATGGTCCCAAATAGAATTCTCTCTAGAAATCATTTGATTCTCCAACAGGGCCTTTTTTCACAAATGTGAATATTTTCATGTAAAGAAAAAAAGAAAAGAGAAAGAAAAAGAATGGCAGAGAATTCAGAGACACAAATATGCCAGGTTTATTAATAATCAGTCAAGTTGTCTCTCTGTCCTTAGGAACTGCTTGAAGTCAGCTGTTTGATGCCGATTGTGTGTGATGTGTAAGCCAGGGTGTGCAAACCTGAGGGTCTCCACGTGTGTTTCTGGGACTGGGTCTCCGAGCTTGTTTGAATGAGATTCAGCGCAGCTGCAGCTCCCATGGTGCAGAGCAGCCCAGGCAGGCTGACAGAGCCATTCTTCTCTCTAAGTAATGTGTTTGCTTAAGCATGAACATTAGTGTCAGAAGCGCTTAGTGCAAAGCAACCTTTCAGGGGTGAAGCAGTCATTGCCAAGTCTAATTCGTTATGTCTGTTCGTCTGGGGTTAGGGGTAAGGTTAGGCAACTCTTGTATTTTCTAATGAAGTTGAAAAGATAAAAAAAGGAAAAGAACACTATAAAATCACCTTTGGGGGTGAGTCCAGCTGTGCAAATCCCACCATCTTGCACTGGGAATGCCTTCCTGAAGAACTGAACAATAGCTCTTGCTTTGTGGGCCAGATCCTCTTGCCCTCATCAGCCCCGTCTTCTGAAATGAGCGAAATGAAAGTTATTTTACACCCGACCTTGCACAAAGCTAATGTGCCTAATTAGCGGAAGATCTGCTTCTAGGATAGGAATCTGATTTTAATCAGTAGAGTCCCATCTTTCAGAGATGAGGGCACATCTTGGGCAGACTGGGTGTTTTTTCTTGTCTTTCTCACAGTAGCAATGCATGTGAACTGAACTGTGGATCCCCTTGCCCTGTTGCCAGCAGGGCCAGAGTCATTCACTTCAGACGGAGGCAGCTGGCTAGCGCCGCGCTGGGGGCAGCTAACTGTGCCACACAGCCCGGGACTCACAACCTGCTGGCTGGTTCATGCACACTGGGCTTCGGCTTAAGAAGGGCCTAGAGAGCTAAGACAGCCCTACGAAGCCATCTTGTTTTACCTTTGTCTTTGGGGTAGTTAATATATGGACCTGGTACAAACCAGGTCTCCTTCCTTCCGCTGTACCCACTGTTCCTCCCCAGAATCAGCATCTATTATCAGCTTCCTGTGTGGTGGTCCACTCAGTGGCGTACAATGGCAGGGTGATGGGAGAGAGAGGGTACAGTCAATTAGGGGGTACGCTGCTTCAGTGAATATAAAAGCAATAATAAAACTGACAAGCCAGTCTGTTGCTTATTATCACCCATGCTGACAATCTAAACAGTGTCGGTAATAAAATACTCCTCCCTACAAGCTCTGAACAATTGTTTCTACTGTTGTGGCCCCTGACACAGGTGGACACAGCCACAGGTGTTCCTTTTGAAAGAATGTTTGTGACAGCTTAAAATCATCCAAGTTCCCTTCCGCACGTTTTGTGTCTCCGACTCCTGTGATACAACACATTCCTGAATTTAAACAGATTTGAAATAAGCAAAGATAGCACAGCGATTCTCTAGACAAAGAAACAGAAAATGTGTGATTTCAATTCTATTTGATCACGAGGAGTTTTCATTTGTGTTTGAAATTTAAGACAATGGAACAGATTGCAAACTACATGGTGTAATATTTTTGTTTATGTGCAAATTTCAGTTCATACCTGAAATATTTTACTGAATTTAAAGATCTCCAAGATTAAAGTTTATTCTTGATGAAAATTGTTAATTGTTTGAAAACTAAAGACCCTGAGAGAGAGTGTCTCCTTCAGTTGTGTGCCTCACCCTACTTCCGGCTTTGCCTAGTAAGCTATGGGGAAATCCAAAAACACACCTGCTTACACCCTGAGCTGCAGCGTCTGGGGCCCTGACACCTAACCTAAGCTTGGCCTACCAGGTACAGCAGCATTCCACCTGGAATGTTGAATCTGGAGCAAGTAACTCAAAGATGGAAGGATAGTTTGGAATCCATCCTTGTAGAAGTGGTGATGGTGCCAGGAGTGGTATCCGGTGCCCAGGAGCAGAGATGTCTAACCAGACAGTGATTTTGTCTGTAAGTCTGGTCTTCTTATATACTTTGGTTTCTGCTTGTTTGTCAGCTGGGCTTGCAGTTGACTCTCTGAGCTCCCTGATATCCTTCTAGTGAATTCCTTCTCTGCTTAAGTTAACCAGAGTCAGTGTGTTATTTGCAGTCAAAAACTCTTACTGGTATTCCTAATTCAGAAGAATAAGTTGAGGATGAACTTTGAAGCCCAGGATAATTGTGTACAGCAGACAAAAAAGAGCCCTAAAAATGTAGAGCAGTGGCCTTACTAGAAATGTCAATGCATCAACTTGTCAAAGACCATAAATCACACCAACTGTCCCTAACTACCCTGGCCAGATCTTAGTAGATCCAGCAAGACAAAAACCAGAGGCTCTCTTTGATTAGAGAGATTTTCATAGAGCTTACTCCATTTAAAATAAATTAAGGCAAAAACCATTTAAAAGATAAGAGTTATGGTTAAGGCAAAAAATAAAGTAGAAATAATAGAGGAACAGAAGGTACCTTGTCAACAAAAGTCTGAAAGCAAAGTTAAAAATGTCTCATCCAACCATTTATTTTTGTTAATTGCTTGTTCTGCTCTGAATGCTCTTGGATCAAAGCAATGGAAATCTCCTCAGTAAGCTGCAGATAAATGTTAATTCCAAAACATACTACAGGAATGGGTGACATTCAGTATAAGAATCCATTTCAACATCTACTCATTTCCAATATTATTGATTCTCTTCTTATATCCATTGTAGTTACAGCAAACACCTAGCTTCTGTATTAGGTTCTATGACTTTGAGTAAGTTCTTAAAGATCTCTAGACTGAGGTTCCCTCCTTTTTCTATTGGGATGGCGATATCCTCTTGGGAAGATTGAGGAAGTTTAGGTAAAGCACCTAATACAGTGCCTGTCACATAGTACATTCCCTCAGCCTTCAGTAAGCACCTGCTAAGGACCAAGAACTATTTGAGGTATCAGAAAACTCCTCACGCTCCTATTGTATTTGCTGTCTTCCTTCTGCTACTTGCTAAGATGTGATGGTCTTTCTAAATACCAGGATGAATAGCCACAAGTACCAGGTTCCTCAGCCTATCTCTTATCTGCTCTTCCCTTGTGCAGGCATGCGCACGCAAGCACACACACACACACACACACACACACACACACACAGTCACTCGCTCACCTCTAATTCAGGGACTCTGGTACAGCTTAGGAAAAGTCAGTTCCATCTGTCAGTCCCAGCAAACACCTCCTGCTTCTGCAAAGCGGCCTCCACCATTCTGACTCATCTAGATCTGTTCATTCATTGTATGTCCTCATGGCATCATGTGTGTTTCCTTCACTATGCTTACTACTAAATAATTATGTCTGTAATCACTATGCAATTCCTCCCTGATTTACCCCCAGACTCCATTGGGAAGAGGGTCCATCACTGTCTCTCTGACTTCTGTACCCATAGCTCTCAGTATAATGCCTGGTACCTGAAATACATTGCTTGAATAAATGGAAAACAGCTCTTGAAACCCCACATCTTTACAGAATCTTCTGGGATTCAGGCTCTCCATAGTCCCTCCTCTATGCAACTCTCTCTAAACCCTAAAAATGTCAACATTTGCCCCTATCGTTCCAGGGCAGTAAACATATAGTTTACTGCATGTAGTTAATCAACTTAATTCAGGTTCCAACTTGAAGTCCATAAGGGATGGCCTAGATAAGTGGACTCAGACGAATATTTTGGCACTTCATTCAACAGACATTTGTTTAAATATTTGTTCAAATATCCGAGAGGGGATGCCAAGGACTTCATGGGGCCCACTGACCACTGGAAAGAGCTCTGCCTCACCTTGCAGTTCAACTCTGGTCCCAAACTAACATACTGCAGCCCACAAAAAAATTCTTACAATTAAACAGAACCACCACTTTTAGAAGCCAGTTTAGAGACTATCAGCTTTTCTTTGATTATTCTCTTTGGAAGCCTCATTGCCGCAGCCCAAACACTTTACCAAATTGTTCCTTCTCATCACACACGGTAATCTCCCTGAGAGGGCTTCTGGTGAACACAATTTTTTCCATCTTATTACATTTCTAGAGATGCTTCAGGACCCATTTTAGACTGACACCTCATTACATGCCCATCTGGCTCACTCTTTAATTTGGCTCCTGGGTTCATTATACCAATAATTTGGGATTCATAATAAAGAATGTGTGTGTTAGTTAAATATGTTCATGCCACAGCCAGAAATCTCAATCCTGGGAAGACAAAAAGTACAAATAAGGGGGAAAAATCTGTATGCCTTAAGATGTTCTTTGCAGTGTCTTTTTTTGGGGGGAGGGGGCAGTGAGAGATTATTTGATCATTAAGGGTTCCCCCTGAGGGTGAGGGAATACATTTATAGCAAGGAATCGGCTATAACTGTGGGAGCTGGCTAGGCAAGTCTAAAATACATAGGGCAGGCTGTGAGTAAGGGCAGTCTATCAGGAAGGGCAGGCTGGAAACTCAGGCAGGAACCGAGGCTGCAGTTCAAGACAGAATTCCTTCTTCTTCACAGAAACCTCAGTTTTGATCTTAAGGCCTTTCAAATTATCTGATTGCATAAAATATACCCAGATTATTGAGGATAATCTCCTTTACATAAAGTTAACTGATGGTTAGGTGTTAAGCATGTCTACAAAATACTTTCACAGCAACACCTAGAATAACATTTGATTTAATAACTAGGTTTAACCTAACCAAGTTAATACATAAAACTGTTATTTTTCCTGTTATAAAAATAATTATAGAAAAATAGGCAGAACAAAAAAAAATTGCCTAGAATTCTACATACAGACAACCACTGTTAACACTTTGCTGTGTTTTAATGAATGCCTTCTAGTTTTGTCTTTCTAGCAATCTATTCATTTATAACAGCAGGAAAAAATGGAAATAAATGAAATGCTTAACAATAAGGGAATAGTCATGGGAATTATAGTATATGCATATGAAGCAAAATTATGCAGTCTTTAAAAGTTATAGTTATGAAAACTGTATCAACCTGAAAAAATACTTCAGGTGAAAAAAGCACAGTACAAAATTATATCCCCACCCTGATTGTGATTACAACTATGTAAAAATTGTGAAACATGGTAACTTGGACTAGAAGGAAAAAAAAATGATGCAGCAGGGAGGGAGGGATGAATTGGCAGAGCATAGAGGATTTTTAGGGAAGTGAAACTATTCTGTATGATACTATAATGGTAGATCTATATCATTATATATTTGTCAAAACCCATAGAATGTATAACACCAAGAGCAAACTATGTAAGGTAACATATGTAACTATATAATGTAAACTATGGACTTTGGGCAGTAATGATGTGTTAGTGTAGGTTTATTGATTGTAACAAATGAACCACTCTGGTGGTGGATGTTGATAACAGAGGAGGTTATGCATGTGTGGGGGGCAGGGAGCATATGAGAACTCTCTGTCCTTTCTGCTCAGTTTTACTGTGAACCTAAAACTGCTCTAAAAAATAAAGTCTATTACAAGAATAATAACACAGCAAACATCAGTGCCCACCCCAGATCCCGCCAGTACTTAACGATTTTATGTGCCCTGAATGAGCACCTCAGACTGCTGCCAGCACCCACGACTCCGCCTGGGGACTTTCTCTGTCCTCTACAGCCATTCTGCCCGAGCAAGGGGCAAAATTAAATTGCTGGAGAATTAATATCCTCCTGGGAACAATCCTCAACCAACAACTAATGAAAGTGGCTGGGTATATACCTGGCCTCTCAGGCAAGATATCCTGGAGGTGGGAGTTGCACCCTGGTTCGCAGAGCACCCCTGTCAGATGACAGACCAGTGGCACCTGCTCTAATTCATGCTCTTTTGGCTTCCTTCCTTCCTGTCTCACTGTCCCACTTCACTGAGGTTTCTTCATCTCCTAAATTAACTACTTGCCTTGTCTTGGTTTGGTTCTGGGGCATACGTGTTCAACAGGGGTGATAGAGTTCCAAAGGGGTAAGACTTGGTTATCTGGGTGAAGATGTTAGTGTGCTGTGTGTGTATCTATGCTTTATACATAAAGTGTACATTATACCAAAAATGTACAGATATACACACAGTACACTAACAAATTTACAATATACCTCAGGTATTAAAAATTCTTGGGGGAGCCCAGAAATAAACCATGTATTTAAGGTCAATTAATCTACAACAAAGGGGCTTCCCTGGTGGCACAGTGGTTGAGAATCTGCCTGCCAATGCAGGGGACACGGGTTTGAGCCCTGGTCTGGGAGGATCCCACATGCCGCGGAGCAACTAGGCCCTTGAGCCACAACTACTGAGCCTGCGTGTCTGGAGACTGTGCTCTGCAACAAGAGGGGCTGTGATAATGAGAGGCCCACGCACCACGATGAAGAGTGGCCCCCGCTTGCCACAACTAGAGAAAGCCCTCGCACAAAAACGAAGACCCAACACAGCCAAAAATAAATAAATAAAAATTTTTAAAAAAAATCTACAACAAAGGAGGCAAGAATATACAATGGAGAAAAGACAGTCTCTTCAATAAGTGGTGCTGGGAAACTAGACAGCTAAACGTAAAAGAATGGAATTAGAACATTCTCTAACACCATATACAAAAATAAACTCAAAATGGATTAAAGACCTACCTATAAGATCAAATACCATAAAACTCCTAGAGGAAAACATAGCAGAACACTCTGACATAAATTGTAGCAATATGTTTTGGGATCTATCTCCTAAAACAAAGGAAATAAAAGCAAAAATAAACAAATGAGACCTAATTAAACTTAAAAGGTTTTGCAAAGTAAAGGAAACCATTGACAAAACAAAAAGACAACATACTGAATGGGAGAAAGTATATGCAAGTGATATGACCGATAAGGGGTTAATAGCCAACATATATAAACAGCTCATAAAACTCAACATCAAAGAACAAACATTTAAAAATGCACCAAAGAACCGAATAGACATTTTTCCAAAGAGGAACTGCAGATGGGCAACAGGCACATGAAAAGATGCTCAACATCGCTAATCATCAGGGAAATGCAAGTCAAAACCACAGTGAGATATCACCTCACACCTGTCAGAAAGGCTATTGTCCAAACACAAAAACCAAATGTTGGTGAGGATGTGGAAGAAAGGGAACCCTCATACACTGTTGGTGGGAAGGTAATTTGGTGCAGCCACTGTGAAAAAAAGTATGGACATTTCTCTAAAAAACTAAAAATAGAACTACCATATGACCCAGTAATTCCACTCCTGGGTATATATCTGAAAAAAACAAAAACACTAATTCAAAAAGATACATGTACCCCAATGGTCATAGCAGCCTTATTTACAATTGACAAGATATGGGGGCAACCTAAGTATCCATCAACCGATGAATAGATAAAGATGTGGTATATATATGTACAATGGAATACTACTCAGCTATAAAAAAGAATGAAATGTTGCCATTTGCAGCATCATGGATGGACTTGGGGGGCATTATGATAATTAGAATAAGTCAGACAGAGAAAGACAAATACCGTATGATATCACTTATTTGTGGAATCTAAAAAATACAACACACTAGTAAATATAACAAAAGAGAAACAGACTCACAGATGTAAAGAGCAAACTAGTGGTTACCAGTGGGGAGAGGGAAGGGGGGAGGGGCAATATAGAGGTAGAGGATTAAGTGGTACAAACTATTAGGTTTAAAATAAGCTTCAAGCAGCTGCATAGCACAGGGAGATCAGCTCGGTGCTTTGTGACCACCTAGAGGGGTGGGATAGGGAGGGTGGGAGGGAGACACAAGAGGGAGGGGATATGGGGATATATGTATACATATAGCTGATTCACTTTGTTATGCAGCCGAAACTAACACGACATTGTAAAGCAATTATACTCCAATAAAGATGTTATAAAAAAAAAAGAGAGCTTATACTATTTTCCCCCTAAAAAAATAAAATAAAATAAAATAAGCTTCAAGGATATATCATACAACACAGGGAATATAGTAAATATTTTATAGTAACTATAAATAGAGTATAACCTTTAAAAATTTTGAATCACTATATTGTACAAGTGTAATTTATATAATAGTATACATCAACTATACTTCAATAAAAATATATGTATTAAAAAATACAAAAAAATTCATGGGGAAGTGGGTGATTAGGAAAAAATGTCTCAAGAATTCCTCTGGGGGTTAATAAAAAAAATTTTTTTAAAAAGCCTGAGGAACACTGTGAATGGGGGGAACCCAAGCTAAGACAAATGAAAACATTTCTTAGAATGATGGATCAAATATAAATTTTGACCTCTAATTCTTTTTTACTTCAAATAGTTATGTGATATGTACAATAATAATAATAAAATAATAGTTTAAAAAAACAGAAGAACACATGGCCCTGGCCTACAAGGGTCTGGCCTTCTGACCTGGAGATAAGCACCTACTGTCACATGACTGGTGAGCCCTGTTGACCTCAACCTTTTTGCTGCTACTTATAATTAGCTAACCACCTACTTCCTGTCCCCATCCCCACCCCCCATCATTTCATCTCCCTTTCCTGACATTCTGGGCAGAATCATTTTGGATTAAGAGCTAGAATCAGAGTTTCTTCCTTTTGTTTTTTTCCAGCAAGAAGAGAAAAAGGCTAAGCATACATAGAAGCTCCGTCTTTCTGAGAGTTAACAGGGGTATGAAGAGTGTGAGAATGGAAGAAAGGGTCAGGAAACCCTACCTAGCAGGTGAGGAAGAAAGAGGCCCTGGTCATGCCCAGGCTGGAGGGAAGCCATGGAGGACCTGCCTGAGTCCCCTGTACTTTCACGGCGAGGGCAGGAGATGAAGCAGGCACTGGGGGAGCTTGGAGGGCAGGCTGTGTCTAGTCTGGACTCCGGAGGGTAATGGCAGGCTCTGGGAGTGCTCAGTGTCATGTGTAGAAAGACTCTAGCTGCAGAAACCTGAATATTGTGAAGGGTTTGGGGAAGGCTGAGGAACCAATAACGTGGTTACAACCAGCCATGGGTATTTGGCAGCCAAAGCAAAGAGATCAGGTCAGTTCCACATCATTAATTACCAGCACAAGGCCCTACATTCTTGAAACTGGCCCAAGGAAGATTTTCTTTTATAGTATTTATAAAAATGCTAGTCAAAGTGCTCTATTGTCATATCTCATTTTAAAATAAGGCCAAAGATTGGTGAACATCACTGTGCCAACTTTGCTCCTGGGTAAGAAGGAGGCCTGGGGCTCTCACCCAGGCCAGACTGGGCTCCAGGAGTTCAGCTGGATCCAGGGAAGGCAGGGCTGGCTGCGGGAGGAGGGAGCTATTGCACAAAGGCATATTCTCACACGTCTGGAGCTGAAGTGGTAGCAAACTAGACAGACTCTCAAAGTCCCTTTCTTACCCTTCTGATTCAGTAGGCTTTATTATCTAATATAAGTGCCCAAGATACTTTCTCCTTGTAAACTAGCCCTTGGAGAAGCTTGTAAAGCTTTTGTGGCACACGAGGTAAAATTCCACTCTGTTCAAAGTGCAGCGTTTGTGGAGAGTAAGTCAGAGTGATTTCCAGCTTTTCCAGCAAATGCCCTTGGCTGTTAAATGATCTAAACTTCTGTTTCCCACCCAAAGATGAAACTGAGGAGCTCATCTGAAGACATATAGTTTTAATAATAAAAATACCTCTCCTAAAAGGGAACACTCTTGCACTGTTGGTGGGAATGTAAATTGATACAGCCACTATGGAGAACAGTATGGAGGTTCCTTAAAAAACTACAAATAGAACTACCATACGACCCAGCAATCCCACTACTGGGCATATACCCTGAGAAAACCATAATTCAAAAAGAGTCATGTACCAAAATGTTCATTGCAGCTCTATTTACAATAGCCAGGACATGGAAGCAACCAAAGTGTCCATCATCAGATGAATGGATAAAGAAGATGTGGCACATATATACAATGGAATATTACTCAGCCATAGAAAGAAATGAAATGGAGGTATTTGTAATGAGGTGGATGGAGTTAGAGTCTGTCATACAGAGTGAACTAAGTCAGAAAGAGAAAAACAAATACAGTATGCTAACACATATATATGGAATCTAAGGAAAAAAAAAAAAAAAGGCCATGAAGAACCTAGTGGCAAGATGGGAATAAAGACACAGACCTACTAAAGAATGGACTTGAGGATATGGGGAGGGGGAGGGGTGAGATGTGACAGGGTGAGAGAGTGTCATGGACATATATACACTACCAAATGTAAAATAGATAGCTAGTGGGAAGCAGCCGCATAGCACAGGGAGATCAGCACGGTGCTTTGTGACCGCCTGGCGGGGTGGGATGGGGAGGGTGGGAGGGAGGGAGATGCGGGAGGGAGGAGATATGGGAACGTGTGTATATCTGTAGCTGATTCACTTTGTTATAAAGCAGAAACTAACACACCATTGTGAAGCAATTATACTTCAATAAAGATGTTTAATAAAAAAAATAAAAATTAAAAAAAAAAATACCTCTCCTTTGCTGAGAGCTCACTAAGTGCCTCTTAACGTGGATTATTTTATTCCCACAACAACGCTTTGAGGTTATTGTGAGGTTATTGGTGCCTATTGTACAGATGGGAAAACTGATGATCAGGGAAGTCAAGCAATTTGCCCCAAGATCACATTGCTAGTAAATGGAGTAGTTATCTTAACTCTGTAACTACACTTCCTCTCAAAGAGAAAGAACACTAGCTTTATTAGAAGCGTTACTTCCTGTGTGGTCAAAGGAAGACCTTTCACCACAGAGGTTACCTCAGCATGCACTTAAGATGGGAATGTTCAGAAGATCAAAGAATGGCAGTAGACCATTTAGTGTATTTACTCTGTGACTCTCCGTAGTACCCTTTGGCGTAACAAAGGGCTCACTAAGTGCCTGACCTTCCTCTCAGGGAGGCCCAGCTGCTTGAAAAAAGTAGGTTGAACTCTGAGACTTTGCAACACACTGAAAAACATCCTTAGGTTACCTTCCAGTGTGTGCTTTATAAAGGATTATAGTGTCATGAAAGGAGCTCCCTCCTCTTGACAAACACTTTTCAATGTACCCATCTTCGGGTATCCAATCTCAAAAGTCTCATCCACTTCTGCAACCTCAGGTCCCTGGATAACGTCAAACCCTCTTTCTCTACTTGTTTCCAAGATGGCCACCATCATGTCCTTCCCTCTCTTTGGGTTCATCCCATCCCCTCAGAGAGTTAGTGTCTATTCCTTCACTCCTCTTAAATATAAGTGGGCCTTAATGACTTGCATGACCAATAGAAAGCAGTGGAAATGATGTCCTCTGACTTTCAAGTCTAGGTCAAAAGAAACCTTGCTGCTTCCATCTGCGTCTCTTGGAATAATCGCTCTTGAAGGGAGTTATCATGTAATGAGTGTGATTATTCTGTGAGAAGCCCAACCCACATTGAGAGGCCCTGGAGGAGAGAAAGTTTCCAAGGAGCACCAGGCACCACACGTGTGGGTGAAACGGCCATCTTGGAAGTGGACCCTCCAGTCTCAGACACCGCCTAACTCAAAGCCAAACCATCCAGCCAAACCCTTCTTGAATTCTTGACCCACAAAATTATGGGGCCAAATAAAAAGTTATTTTAAA
This sequence comes from Balaenoptera borealis, assembly GCF_965194805.1. Classification (NCBI taxonomy): domain Eukaryota; kingdom Metazoa; phylum Chordata; class Mammalia; order Artiodactyla; family Balaenopteridae; genus Balaenoptera; species Balaenoptera borealis. Next base: position 39,346,819 of record NC_138866.1, on the reverse strand, counting down.
CTGTTCAGTTCGGGGATAGTTTTTCATGTAACAACAGTTATACTGAAACCAGCATGTAAACATTCTCAAGTCTCTTGTAGCTTAAGAAACAACAATAACAACACAAACAAACAAAAAACACTACATCTTCTTTAGCTACTCTAAATCTCTTCCCCTTTGTTCATGACTAAATGTTGAGTGGTCTTCAACAGATTTCTCTACCTTCTCCTTTCCCACTCACTCCCCTGCCCACTTTTGTCAAGCTTCTCACCTCTTCTGAAATTGCAAACAATCCTCACAGCTTTCTTATTACCGACCCCCTTTTGTCATTATCGTACTTGGCTTCCCTGCAATCTCTGACATTTGTCTGCTTCCCCTTGGAAATGCCCCCTTCCCCTGGGCTTCTTCTTTCTCAATGATCCGTCCTTCTCAGAATCATTCTTCTTCATCTGCTGGCATCTTAAAGGGGTTGGGTTCCCTAGGGTTCTGCCTTCAGCTCTCTTCTCATGATACACACTCTCTCTGATTGTCAGATGTGCCTTGCAGATGGTATTGTGTTTATTAAATCCGCCAGAGTGAATCAGAAAGTGAAATTTAAATTAAATTTCAATATTTCGGAAACAACAATATTACAATAGCCAAGAGGTGGAAGCAACCCAAATGTCCATCAGCTGATGAATAGGTAAACAAAATGTGATATATAAATGTAATGGAATATTATTCAGCCTTTAAAAGGAAGGAAATCTCATCACATATTACAGCTTGAATGAGCCTTGAGGACATCATGCTAATTGAAATAAGCCAGTCACAAAAAAGACAAGTACAGTGTGATTTCCTTTCTATGAGGTATCTAAATTAGTGAAATTCATAGAAATAGAAAGTAGAATGATGGCTACCAGGGGCTGAGGTGAGGGGGGAGAAGGGGAATTATCATTTAATGAATATAGAATTTCAGTTTTGCAAGGTGGAAAAGTTCTGGAGACGTTTCACAACAACGTGGATATACTTCACACCACAGAACTGTACACTTAAAAATGGTTAAGATGGTAAATTTTTCACTGTGTGTTTTTTTCCACAATAAAAAAAAATGCAAAACACAAGAGGGAGGGGAGGTGGGGGATGGATGGAGTGGGAGTTTGTGGTTAGCAGATGTAAACTAGTATATATAAAATGAATAAACAAGGTCCTACTGTATCACACAGGGAACTATATTCAATTTTTAAAAGTACATGAAGGGGTGAAAATCACAAAAAAAAATGCAAAACAAAAAGATAACTCTTTAAGACAGTAACAAGTTGTATATCAATATTTTGAATAGTCTTTATTTTTCAAATGTCCATTAATACCCAGTTCTTCAAAAACAGGGATACAATTATGTCCCACTAAGGGATAGCCTTGGATAACCTTGGATGAAGCAGCATATTATGTAACTCTGGCATTTCCTCATTTGAAGAAGGTAACATCCTTGTTTAAATACTTCTTGGAGTTCATGGAATTACAGAGCTGGAAAAACTTAGAGATGATGTAGTTCTATTTCATTGTGTCTCACAAAAGTCCATTGGAGTTGCAGGGTCCAAATGTTAGACCATGTGACTGAGGAGGATTGAGTCCTACTGATTTCCTTCCCGATCTATCCACCAGCTCTTCCTTTTTCCTGTACCACATTATCTTTACTGAAGGAATGGGTAGTGGAGGAAAGGAAGGAACAGAGGAAGAAAGACCCCTGAAAACAATAAGAGCAAACGATGTGTTGTTGCTTCTAGAGGGAGGTTTCTCTCAAAAACATAATCAGTTACCTTCTAAAAGATGATAGAATGGTGTATAGTTGTGAAATATTTACGCCTCCCCCCCTCCCCCCGCTGACATTATCTTGCACTTAGTTCATGGCACAATTTTTTGTGTTTCTACTTTTAAGAACAGGAAAACATGAAACAGAGGAGTGTTTCTGAAAAATCCTCATCAGTATTTAGAAGGTGACCAGACATTTAAAAGATCCAAAGTAGTTCTCACCAGAACCTTGATATCAATATCCTGGCACCTAGGTAATCAATAGAACAAAGCAACATGTGATGAGTAAAGAAAGAGCTAAGAGCATTACACAAAGGCGGAAATATTTATCGGCTGTTCTATCCAAAAACTTTCTTAGGAACAGGAGCAGAGTACTGTAGGAAGCTATAGAATTTTACACAAAAAGTTTTAAGATTGCTGTTTTGGATCCCCTGTCTTTTAAGCAGCATGGGATTAAACCAGTATAACAAGGACATTTTGATGATCACAAACTGATGATCTCAGAATGTTAGTAGCTGCCCATAAGATGTGCTGCAAATAATGAAAATGATGAGGCAAAGTCAAGATTATGATCCAGGGGACCACACGGCTAGCTCTGGTTACCTCTACCTATCAAAATTACAAGATTGCTGCTAATCTCTTCCCTGGCTCTTGTTTGTGTTGAACTGAATGTATCCCTGGTTCAAGAGCATCGGTTTTTCTCTGCCTTGCAGACGAGGGGAAGCTGAGGCTGGATTTATACAATACACCACAGTCTTGATTGCTGAAAGGCAGAAAACAATGTACATAGACTCTTCCTGCCAACGCTGGGCTCACATTTCCTTTCTCATTTTTCTCATTAAGGTTAGGAATGAATCATTTGTACTTAGTTAAAGGAGAGAAGGATTCTTTGCCAATACATTCATGTAACTATCCCAAATCTGAAACTGTTCCCAGACATAAGGTTTGTGAAGGCTAAGACATCTGAGCTGTTCTCCCACCCACCTAGCCAAGCCCCCTTTTTCTGCCTCACTTCCAGGAGCCCTATCATGGTGTGTGCACATCAAAGTCTGGAAATGATGAGTTACATTACCACCGTTTCTCAATTTTTCAGAGAAAAAAATATCTGAATGACTTCACAGTGGTTTGTCTCTTTTCACATGACTATGAACTATAATGCAATTTTGCACTCAATCTTTTTTAAAGCTATATATTTAATAATACCCATATTGGGCATCAACTATGTTTCAGGTACTGTACTAAATGCTTTATATACATTTTCTAATTTAATCTTCACATTAAAGAAAATATTTTATAGATGAGAAAAACCAAAGCCAAAAGAGTTCAAGGAGGTGGTCCAAATCCACACAGCAAACAAAGAGTGGAATCAAGGGCTCAAAACTAAGTCTGTCTGATGCCAAACAGACAGATCTAGCTACACAGTTAGAATTGCTCTGTATAGATTTAAGGGAAATTATATACACATAGTGAATGTAGAATTTCTACTTAGACTTTAGCCAGTGTCTAATCTGACTGACACTGACAGATACAGATACCGACGTGTATCCAATTTTTTTTACCATTTCTGCCAATGGAATCAGGTTACCAGTCCCTTCTATTATTTGCATTTAATCCTATGCATGTGTCACATGACTCCCTGTGATGGTTAATTTTAGGTGGCAACTTGGCTGGGCCACAATGCCCAGATATCCAACATTATTCTGGATGTTTCCATGAGGGCGTTTTTAGACGAGATTAACATTCAAATCAATGGACTTTGAGTAAAGCAGATTTCCCTCCATAATGTGAGTGGTCCTCAACCAATCAGCTGAAGGCTTGAATAAAACAATAGACTGACCTCTGAACAAGAGGAAATTCCACCAGCAGGCAGCTTTCAGACTTGGACTTCAGATTTTGGACCAGCAGCCTCCATAATTGCATGAGCCAATTTCTTGAAATAAATCTCTCTCTATATATAGATGTACATTTTTATTGATTCTGTTTCTCTGGAGAACCCTGACTAATATACCCCCATATGCCATAAGTCATAATGTATATCTAAACAACCATAGGCCAATGTGAGAAATATTCTTAATATTGGAAATCCTCAAAACCAGTGGTTTAGAGCTGATTAAAAATACAAAGCCTGGGCCCCACCTAAGACTTACTGAATTAGACTCTCTAGGAATAGAACCCGAGCACGTCTATTTTTATTAAGCTCCACAGTGATTGTGACATCAATTTCTGGTTAAAATATAACTGCATTATATGAAACTAGAAACATGGGGTATTAGTCAGGGTAGACAAGGTTGTGCTGTGGTAACAAACAAACAACTCAGAAATCTCAGTGTTCATGCTACATGACCAACGCTGGTTGGTGGAAGGGTCTTCTGTTCATGATAGCTGTCCTTCACTCTGTGTATCAGTCAGAGTTCTGTAGGAAACAGATGACATACTCAAATAATTAATTAAGGACAGCTTAATAAACAGACTATTTACAAAAGGTGAGGGATAAGGTTGAGGGAAATCAACAAAAGAAGGTACCAACCCTAGGGCCAATGACAGCAGCTCCCAAAACCTCAGGAGAGTAGGTGCTACCCAAGAGAAGCTGGAGATATTTAGTAGAGGAATGCAACCAGCCCGTGCAGACCTGGAAGGGAGGGAGTGAGAGAATAAATATCCCATCACCACTCTCCTTCTGCCCTCTGATGTCTGGCCAGTACCTCTCATTAGTCAAACCCAACCAGAAGACAGAGGACAGGGCGTCTGCTGCTATAGTCCCTAAAAGGCAGCCTCCCAGGGCACAGACTATCATGGATAGGGTGGAATCTGTAGAGGCAAGTATAAAATATCTAGCACACTCTGGAACCCAGGCTGGCGCCACCTTGAATATTGACAGTCAACATGGTAGAAGGGAAGAAAATGAGGAAAAAACCTAAACTGGCTTTTAAGCTTCAGCCCAGAAGTGCTCTGGCCACTTAGGCTTACATTTCATTGACCTATGCAAATCACATTGCCAAGCCTGACTTCAAAGGATGGGGCAGCAGTGGGGAGATATAATTCTCCAGGGAGGGAAAGTGAATTTTGGTGACAGTAAAACATGCAAGGCAGGTGAAGTGGATGTCTGAGAGTCAGGTGAGAGGAAGGCTTGTTTTTTACCATATTTCTTTTCTTCTCTTTTGAATTTTGCAACCTATTAAATATATTGCCTACTCAAAACAATAAATAAGAGTTAAAATGATACACTTGAAACTGATATGTTGTATGTCAACATTATGTTTAAATTTTTAATTTTTAAAAATATTTTTTAATTTTTAAATTAAATTTTTAAAAAACTTTAATGAAACTACTGTGATAGGTCCCTATAGTCAACATTTGTCCATCTTTTTGGCTGCCCAGCATCTGAACCACTCACCTTACGAGGAAGAGTTAACCTCTCACTGTAGAAACTGAATACGCCAGACACTAGCTTTTCCTGCCTCCTTTGCTGCTAGGACATTGGCACATGATCAAGTTTCTGCCAATCAGATGCAGGTGCCCCAGACTTTAAATTGGAGACTAGAGATACGAGAAGGGACTGAACCAAATACCTCATGGTGACGGGTGGTAGCTGGAACGGCAGCTACATCCAATTTCCGGAGTCATCAGGGAAAGCAGCGACACCCAAGGTTTCAATTCTGGTGATTCAGGGAAAGCCATCAACAATGTCTCCCACCCAGCAGCAGCAGCAGGGTGTGCTCATAGAACTAGTTCCATGGCATGATTTTCAGCTTTTCTTTTGATGTGTATCCTCTAAACTTGATTCCTACTCCTTCTGGAGAGTTTAGGAGCTTTCCAATATCTTTTTACTATATTCTACTTTCCGCTCAAATTAGCCAGAGTTTGATATCTGTTACTTGCAGCCAAAACCCTGACTGCTACAGTGCCTAGCTTCTGGCCTGTTATTGCAAGAAAGAATAATTATAAGAACTAGATGAAGTCCTCTTTAACTTTCAGTTTAAAAAAAGAAATTCAAGGGACTGGATAAGTAAGTAAGTAAATAGTAACTTAACCTTCCTTTAGCAATTCTACGTGAATCAAGCTTTTCTGAGCTGGCTGCTTGTCATTGCCTAGAACAAGAGCTGCAGAGCAACGTGGGTTTTAAGCTACTTGAATCACCTGAGAATTAAAGTGAGCTTGACAACAATTTAGATTCTAAGATTTTCTTAGGATTTTGTCTTAATTAGATAAGATATTGGGAAAGTGAGGACACCAGGTAAAATAGAGTAAAAGCTGAATTGAAGTCAGGAGACCCAGATTCTAGTTTGGGGCTGTATCTGACGAAGATTACTAGGTATCTGTTTTCTCATATTAATCAGATGATTGCTTAGATTCCTTCATCTCTGATACTTTATGCTTCTAAATTGTTAAAGCCCAGAGTGAATTCTGTTCCAAATTGGTTAATGCAGCTCAAAAAAGCGCCAGCCAGATAGAATCAGACTGAATTAGTCTGTATTTAACATCTCTGTACTTAAGATTCTTTCACTAAAACACATGTTTAGACATAGTGCCATGCAACCGGGAAAAGAGGTCATCTGTTATCTTTTGTGTACTTTGACCAGTAAATTTATCTACAAGACACAACTTTTCTCCTACTGCTTTACACTTTCTTAAGCTGAAAAGCTAAGACTCTAGTGACCAGAGCTGCATGAGACAACTCATCAACCGAGAAGATTGGCTCCTTATGTTTGTTTTATGTCTGCTGCTTTATTCATAATTGCAAAACATGGAAGCAACCAAGATGTCCTTCAGTAGGTGAATGGATAGATAAACTGTGGTATATCCAGATACTGGGATATTACTCAGCACTAGAAAGAATTGAGCTATCAAGCCATGAAGAGATATGGAGGAACCTATAATGCATATTATTAAGTGAAAGAAGCCAATCTAAAAAGGCTGCATATGATTGTATGATTTCAACTACATGGCATTCTAGGAAAGGCAAAAGTCTGGAGACAGTAAAAAAAATCAGTGGAGCCAGAAGGGCAGGATGAATATGGGGAGCACAGAGGATTTTCAGGGCAGAAATATTCTGTATGATACTATAACGATGGATACATGTCTTTATACGCTTGTCCAAATCCAAGGAATGTACAACACCAAGAATGAACCCTAGTGTAAAATATGGACTCTGAGTGATAATCTGTCAATGTAGGCTCATCAATTATAACAAATGTACCACTCTTGTAGGGGATGTTGATAATAGGGAAGACTGTGTGTGTACAGGGGCAGGGAGTATATGTATGGGAAATCTCCGCATCTTCTGCTCAATATTGCTGTGAACCTAAAACTGCTATAAAAATGAAGCCATAAAAAACAAACAAAAGAGACCAAAAAAAGGGATTCACCAACCAAAAAAAATTAGCTGATTATGTATATGTTCTCAGGTTGATTGATATGAAGAAGAGACTACCTACTACTCTACTCAGTGATGGGCAGACAGAGGAAAAGATTCATTTTGAGGCTGATACAGACACACACAAACTATTCTTAAGTGCCAGAGGGAAAAAAAATGCAGTGCCTTGCGTTAGTAGACAATCTATGCTTTTATTCAATAAGATGTATCACTCCACCCTCTGCCTTATCCTTATATTTTTAATGAAATATATAATCTCTCTATTAAAAATCCTGGAAAGAGTTCAAAATTGAATCTTCTCCTAGCTAATTTAAGTGCTTTGTAGCAACATTTTAATCACATTTTCCCCCCAATAGTACACAGCTGGGGAATAGTGTGGCTCTATTCAGAGCTAAGAACAACCTCTCTTTCTCGTTGCTGACTCAGATTTCCAAAAATTACAGTCTGTGGCTGAGCTTAGCAATGAGGAGAAATTTAAATTTGGAGAAATTTGGAGAAAACCATGTTCCTTGCCAAAGAGAGGTCCTTGTTCAAATGACGAATTGGGCAAAACTTATCTTCCATGTTCCAACTTCTTCTTTCTTGGTTTCTCCTTCCTTGAACCCTTAGATACTTTGTGCCATCTCTCCATTCATAAAGATATGTTTTCAGAAAAGATTGATAAACTTATTTACATTTAGTTGAAGAGTAGTCCACAGCCTACTTCCATATGCTGCTCAACCCATTGTAATCTGGCTCTGGTGCCAATCCCTAACCCAGCCCCCCACAGAAACTTCTCTTTCTGAGCCCACCAATAAGCTCCTAATTGCTGAATCCAGTGGATTCTCCTCAGTACTTTTCTTCCTAAACTCCTGTAGGAGAGAGACGATGAAAACTGTCATTTTCCCACCCTTCTCGCTAACAGAACGATTTTATTGGCCCAGCCCTCGGGGATGAGTCATGATTGATCTAACCAGTCACAGCAATTCCTTCTACTTTGTCAATGATTAATCTAGGAGTGGGAATGAGCCTTGGTCAATGAGACATAAGAAGTCTGATGTGTCCCCTGGGAAAGACTTTCCTCCTGGAAGAGAATGAGGTGCACAAAGAGAATGCTTTACTGTCCCCACTCCCCTTGCTTTCTGCTTGGGATGCTCTCAGTTGCTTGGAGTGTCCAGCCTATGACCCTTAGGGAGATATTTTTGACACACTGACAGTGGCAGAGCAGAAGGATGGAAAGTGGTCACAAAACCAGAGACCGCCCACCTCAGACTTCTGGATAAATCATTTGTAATAACATAACTCACTTCTTTGCCGTTACTTGCAGCCAAATGGATCCTAATTAATACACCCTCTCTCTGTAGCATTTGATATTGTAGACCACTTTTCCCTTAAAAACTCTTCTCTCCATGACCCCAGTCAACTCTGGTTCTCATCTATGTACTCCTCTTTCTTCACACGTTCCTCAAATAGAGGTGCTTCCTCAACGATTAATCTTTAAACTTCTTCTGTGCTTACCCCACGTAGTCTTTTGAGGAGAGTCCTTCTGGACCCACTTCTTTTATTAACACCCATACTCTGACAAGTCCCTCAGACCCCAGTCCCAGGCTCGATCTCAAGATGTTTAAAACCAAATTCAACCAATTTCCTTTGCAGACAATCTCTTCCTCCTGTATTTCTCATCTCAGCTGATGCTACAGCCTCTTCCCAGTCACCCAAGACAATAACATGGGTATGATTCTAATCATGATTCTTTCTTCCTCAATTATTCATACTCTCTCTTAGTCTTCACCACAGAAAATGAGTTACAAAGTCATGTCCAATAACCTCCTAAATGCTTTTAGAATCCCTCCGTCCTCTCCACTCTCACTGCCACCTCATTAGCTCACATGTTCTCATCTCTCTCTAAAACCATTGCAAGGCCCTCTTAACTGACTCTTTCTCTAGTCTTGCCTCCTCCACTCAACCCTCTGCACTGTCTCAAGGATGATTTTTCTGTGGTTCAAATATTAAAGAGACACTCCTCCACTTAATCCCTCCTTGACTCCTTAGAATGGCATTAGAGGTCCTTCATCATTTGACCTCAGAGTACTCTCTAGTTTCATATCCTCTGGGTATGATCTGATGAAGGGCCCATTTTTTTCCTGCAAAATCTAATTTCTACCCTCACCTCTACTTTATCCACCTGATGCACTCTCATTTATCTTCAGTTCATGTCTTACTTCAGCTGTGAAGAGTCTTTCTTTATCTTCACCACCCTTCTTCCCTCTTCCATCCTCCACGAAAGTTAGATATTCCCCCATAGTATCTTGTGATACTTCTACCATCGCATCTGTCAACCAGTTCTGGAGTCATTGATGACTTTGCCTAATCTCCACTAGATTCTGAGCACCTTGAGAATAAGGACTGTCTTGTTCATGCTTTTACTCTAATGTCTAACTACTAACAGCAACAATAAGTAAGTGTTTAATGACAGAAGAATTAAATGAAAGAATGATGTTCTAATTCTCAGGGCATTTGCATTTTACAAAAAAAAAAGCAACAATAAACCACTAAGCCATAAAAAGGAATTTCTAATTATTTGATATACCGTCTGAGAGTCCAATGGTGAGGAATTTGCTTACACTGGTGAATCACATGGACAGCTATTAACCCACAATAACATCCCTGTCTTGCCTGTCAGGTAAATTTCCTTCCAGAAAACATCAGAAATTTTGGCCTCTCAACAAGGCATTTCAAAGTCTATAGGTTGTACAAAATTAATTATAGCCTTTAGTGAACATACTATAATGTTTTTGATATGGTAGTGATTCCTTTAAGAACCTTGTGTAAAAAGTACAGTTCTTCTTCAAAGATGAATTCAGAAATTTTATGGACTGCATCTGCAATATGTATAGACAAGAGGGATAACTTTAATCATGCTGTACCCTTAAGATCCGGTTATAAGTAACTCCCCACAATTGTTAGACGCCGTGTACTCACTGTGTTTAACATAACGTGAGCAAATTGAGTCATTTCAAAGATATGGTTATCATAGATTGCAGTACAATTGTACTGGATCGTCTCCATTTCCCTGATTTAGATATATTGTCTACCCTCCTCTACCCTGCTTTGTGCCTCCAAGAGGCTGACCTCTGTGGGCTGCATCTATTTGGCTCCTTGGCTGTCTGATTTCTGCTTGGTTTGGCTGATGAGCATCCCCAGCAAAAGCTCAGAAGGAAGGAGAAAGAGACAGAGATTATTTCTACCCTGCCAGGTCATGGTTTGACAGTGACCGCATTCCTCAATCAAATGCCACAGGCCCTGTTGGGTGGACCTCTCCAGGCTCCTGTAACGTCCCCCTCCTCTTAGAGGACATAGGGATTGTAGCAGCACCCTGGTGTTTCTAGCACAGGAGGGTTTCACTATCCCCTGTTGGTTTCCCTCAACCCTGCCCTCACCATTGTATATATTCCCTTCACTGAACTCTGTTCATCTGGTTTGAATGCCACCTGTCTGCCACTTGAACCCTGCCAAATCATATGATCAGGGTATTCAGGGGAGCAAGGAGGATTACTCTGTTTATACCATCATCCGTCTTTGTTGGCTCAAACCACACCCACCCGTGGGTACAAAAGAGTCCCAATAATAGCAATAAAACCATATTTTGGGGTGGTCAGCTGCAAAATTTTGGTTTGCTGTCTCTCTGTGTAGTTTCCACCATAGGAGGAACTACAATAATCCAGGAGGGAGGCACTCATCTGCGTTAGAGCTAGGACACTTGCTCCCATTAAGCTGGATAAAAGAACCACCCTTGGGAAGCTGCTAACCAATGAGGCACATTAAAACATCACAAGAAATATAACAGGACAAAGAAAACAATATTACTCAGAAATCCTTTCAAGAAGAATACTCTATGTGGTTGGTAGACATATTTCCATGAGTCGTTGGGGGGAGGAGGGAAAGTGGATGAGACACCCTTTCCTCCATGAGCCCTACTGCAGTAGTGACAGGTGGTCCAGCTTCTAAGGAGAGTGGGTCGGGTCGCTGTGTGACTGTAGGCCCGTTACTTAACTTTTCTATTCCATTTTCTCACGTGCAAAGTGAGGGTAATACCGGTACCTCTCTCAAAAGGTGGTTGTAAATTGCTTATTAGTTGCTAGAGTAATATTCTTGGAAAGATTTGTAGATGGCTCATTTTTATTTTTGCAGACAGTTTATAAATGTGCACATATTTGCTCATGATTCTGATTTTAATATTGTGTACATATAATATAGTCTTGTGAATTAAGTAGATGTTACCCAAAGAATATCATAACGTTTAGAGGCTCTGTCACTTGAATAAATATGAGCTCTCCTAATGTAGAAATTGCAGGAAATCTCGAGTCACAAAATGTATGTTCAGTCTCTATGCCACCTTGGCCAAGTCACTTAATGTTTCAGTCTCAAATTTTCTATCTGTAAAATGGGACTATTTATATTTGCATAACTTCTAGGATTCTGCAATGTGCAAATAAAATACCACCGATTATGGAGTTGTATGATAGAAGAGATTATCATTTTCTCCAGTATTCTCTCCAATTGAAATCTAACTTTCCAGGGTTTCTCCTAATCCTTCGGTGTTCTATGAGAAAGACATTACTTGTGTTAGCCACAGGATGACAACTAAGCCATTCTAACCTGGTAGTAGGTAGTAGATGGGAGGAACCCTTCTGGGTTACTTTATTTACATTTCAATTAAAATCTCTGCAGACAAAACATCATAGAAATTACTATTCGAATGGTAGAAATTTCAGTTCCTATGTTGCAAACTCACTAAGATTTTTTAAGTAGAAAAGGTCTGTTACCCTCTTCACTCACATGTATCTGGTTACTTTTATGTGGAGCCAGTTCTGGGTGCTTAGTTAGGATCTGGAATGATCACGTGAGCTAACATTAGGGTTGACTGTCAGATAAACAACAAACAGCTTTTTAAATATAAGTATGTCCTATGTAATATTTGGGACATATTTGCAGCAAAAAGTTATTCATTGTTTACCTGAAAGCCAAATTTAACTAGATGCCCATGAAATATTGGAAACAAACATACACATTGTTTGTCTGAAGTTCAAATTTAACTGGGCATCTTCTATTTTACCTGGCAACCCCACCTACATGGTGCCTTAGTCAACAGTGCATTTACTGCTATATATATTTAACTGCTATTAAACCTGTAAGGATAAGCACAAACTAAACAGTTACTCCAAGCAATATCCTGTTTGACCTAGCTGCAAGCTAAGAGCTATAAAAGATTTATTAAGGGAGTATCAGTTGTCAGATTTGTTGAACTCTTCTAATGAACTCCCCATATCCTTTTGACCTCACCTGTCTCCACAGTCTGTGGACACTAGTTCTGCTTCAGCCAATTCTGTGGTACCAACTCTGGGTGGGTTTCAATCAGTTTTGCACGGGAACAACCCCATGATGTCTTGCCTCATACCCGTAATACATGCATCTGACCTTCTGCCCTGGGGCCTTCATATTGCGCTGAAACGTGATACCGTGAGACCCACTTGCTACCTACATGTGGAGGAATATTTTCAGAAATGGGAGACAGGAGCTGGTGAATAGTTTTTTCTCTTCCTCCTCCAGCACTGGCTGTTCTGAGATGGAGCAGTTCATTTGAACTTTCATATGACAGTCCTTGGGGATTAAGGAATCAGTTGCATTTGATACCAAGTGGTGCCCAGATTTTGCCTTGGGACTTGCTTTCTGGAAAACCCAGGCTACGATATCATATTTCCAACATCTGGGAATGAAGCAGTCTGCATTATAGAAAGAGTAAAGATTTGAAGTCAAGGGACTTGGGCTCTGGTCTAGTTTCTGCCATTTGCTAACTGAATGCCATGTAGAGATTATTGAACCTTTACAGCTTTCGGATTCTTCATCTGTAAAATGAGGATAAGAATTTGTACTTCAGAGTTCTGAAGATTCAATGAGATAATATACATAAAAAGCACATTAATAGCTATCACTGATCATTTTCTTTCTGTTAGGTACTGTATTAAGTGATTTATATTCTTTTCACTAACCCTATGGGTTAGGTTCCATTGTCAACTCCACTTGACAAACCAAGGCACTGAAAGGTGAAGTTACTTGCTTAAGGTTATAAAACTAGTATGGGTGGAGCCAGAATCTGAAACCAGGCAGCCTGACTCCAAACCTATGCCCTGAACCATTGCATGATACACTTCATCCAGTGAACAAAGCAGTGCCTGGTACAATATCCATTCTCTCCCTCCTCCTTAGTAGCAGGCCCCTGCATTTATTTGGGGTAGCAATGTGTCCAATTAACTTACCAAAGATAAAGGCTTCCTTGCAATGAGATGTGATCATATGACTAAATTCTGACCAATATGTATAAGTGAAACTGTTATGTGGTACTTCTGAGGAGTTTCCTTAAAATGGAGGGAGGCAGGCCTTTCTCTTGTTCCTCCTTTCTTCTGACTGGAATGTAGACACAAAGGCTGGAGTGCAGGCAACTATTATGGGCCATAAAATGACATCATAAGGATGAGAGAACAGCAAGATGTTGTGGAGCCACTACGTGAACCATAGGTAGCCTACCTCAGATCTTCTTTCAGGCTAAGAGAGAATTATCCTTCTACTTATTTTTATATTTGTGTGTGTCTGTGTTTTCTTTTATTATTGTTGTCTAGGTGGCCAAATTTGATCCTAAATGATACAGAAGTTGACAAAATTTTTGGCTGCCTGCCTATTTATTAATATTGTAAGCCATAAAATCAAACATATATTTAGTTATAGTTATTACATCTAATATTGATGAAGTGAATATCCTTAGGAACTGTAGTCCCTACCTAAGCATGACTTTTGTTGGAAGTAAGGAGGAAATGTGAGATACTTATTCCAAGAATCAAAATTAGTCAATATTGCTACACATATTGCAGAACAGCTGCTGTCATGTAAAAGTAAAATTCCATCTTTTCAGTCAAGGCTCATCTCTCCCCAGAATAATATGCTACTTACTTCGTGTAAATATACTCCTTTTTTCCATCAAGACATGGTTAAAGAAAGAATGTATTTATTTACCAAGGTGAACTCGGAAGTGTTGAGCAAAATCTATTCCATAATTATTTTTAAGGCCAATAACCAGGAAGACCATACTGGTAAAATATGAAATAAACACATTAGCAAAATGTGAAAATAAACACATTAACAAAGCAACCAGTATTTATTCCCAGCCATTGGCCAATTTGGCAAAACACTGGAAGTTAATTTTATTATCACCTCTAATAACTGTTGTGTCAGAGAAAACATGTGTGTATATTTTTTAACAAACTTGCTATTTATAATGATTCCCACTTATAATATCAGTTAGATTATTATATTTCAGCCTTATAAATGTTCTCAAAAACAAAACAAAAACCGTGTGACTCTTGGATAATGAGACTTTTTAAAAAGCCATCAAATAGAATTTATGAATGTAAATGCCTAATCTATTTCATATTTGTACCTTTTTCATTTTAATATGGTAAATACAAATTATCATACCTAATGTATATGCCCAACTTTTAAAATAAGAGAAATGAAAGTCACCAGGCACTTGAACTAAATGAATTGCTACAGCTGGGCAATAAATCTAATTTGGAGATTTTTAGCAGCTTTGACAAAAAGAGAAACATATTTGGCTATATTGTAACTTTGTCTAATAAAAGGAAGTAAACAAAAATTTTGTAAAATAAAACAATGTTTTTATGACATTTTATGAAATTATGAAAGTGTTCGAGAGAACTTTCGTGTATTGATTCTATATAAAGCCTTGAAGGTATAAAATTAAATTGTAACTCAGTGAAAACATTTTATGGAAAGATCGTGTGAAATTGTATAAGAAATTATTTTTTGATGATCTAATTCTGTAGTTCTACCCAAAACAGAAGTTTATACATGCTTACAAATGTAACATATTGTGAAACTTCCACAGTTCTGGATAATTAATTCCTTAAGCATCCCTTTCGTCTCTTTCTCTTCCATTCAAGAAAGAACATCTGGATGCAAATTCTGGGGACATTGCCATGGGTATAAACTTAATACTGTTTTAACTTAGAAAAGAAGATAAATAATTTGCAAAATTCAACTGTCTAACCGGTATTAATATCAACTTACTTACATGAGCTCTTTTCCAAAATGGTCCTTTTCCTTTCTTCCATTCCCATGATCCCTCTCAACTTAAGTATTGGATTGTTTAGATTCTATGTTTAGTTTTTAAGTGATGAACATGTACCAAATAGAATTATTTACTATCTATTAATTAGGTTCAAAATAAACTGACAATTTAATTTCTTAGTACAACATTTTCTCCTGAAAAGAAATAGAAAGCATGACCTTCAAGAAACTCCATACCTTGATTGTGTTCTTGTCTTTGAACTTTAACTGATCCACTAGTTACAGTAGAGTTGATAGCAGAAGCTTTGTAGAATCCTCTACTTGGATTTTGTGGGAGTTAAGACACAAAGAGTAGTCCAGCAACACCCCCCCCTTTTCCCCAAATTAGGAGGAGTGGAGAGAATAACTCAAGAAACACTACAATTTTGTAGTATCACAAACAAACAAACAAAAAAATCCTAAATCCATGGCTTTGCCACAATTTCTTCCTTTTGATATTTTCCCAGTGGTGTCAAATATGAAACAGCCTGAACTCATATTAAATTTGGGAGGATTAGCAGGGAGTAATGCCTTTTTCCTAAGTTGAAAGGTAAATGACAGAAATAAGATTCCTTTTATTACATATAAAGGGGTATAGAATTATATATAAATATAATTTTGTGTTTAAACATTAAATTTCATCTGTGTACAGCATGTTTTATTAAATAAGGTCCTTAAAAATAAGGTCCTGGAATGTCTTCCAATGTATATAATTCTGAGAGTTTCCCAAAGGGCATGCAATGATGTGTAGATCCTTTGGCTGTGAAGCTGCTTTAGCGCAACAGAACTTAGGCAAGCTGGAAGAAGAACCAGGTAGCATCTCTGGACTATCTCTTTCAAATATCAGATGTCTGAAGGGAAACCTTGGAAAATGTCAAAGGGCATTTTCTGACATTGGAAAGCATGAGACACTATTTTTGACTGCAGGGAGATTTAGCCAGGCACTTGAGAAAGCTGGAATGAGGGAAGAAAAGTTGTCATTCAGAGATGGCCAGAGAGAAAGTCATTCCTCTTCAATGTTGGCCAAAGCTATGATGGTTCCCGGCAGTTAGGCTAATATTTTTCCAAAAGCAAACCTTTGAATCTATCCATGCATATAGACAGATATTTGGCTGACACTGCAGAGTTCTGTGCCAACATGGAAAATATGATTCTGAAGTGAAAAAAATATTAAAAATAGGTGTTAACAGTTGACTGCCTTGATCATGAAAAAACTTTATTAAGTCTGCTAAAAAATATGTAATTTTCCATAATATTTTTCATTGATAGGTTAGGCAGGATAGATTAGAAGAAAAATATACCAAAAATTAACATGATGAAATAAACTACCACCTAGTATTCAGCTTAGGGCCAGACCAAAGGAACTCAAGGGTTATTGATGGAAAGAAAGAACAAATGAATGAATAAATAATCTATCTGATGGGGTTGTTTCAATTAATTGAGGAAGGTTGTCTATCCATTGAGAAATTATACTTTTGGTATTCTTCAGCCATCTTGCTCTTTCTGGAAATTATTAGTTAATAGGTTCATTTGCTTGTATTTTGAAAAAAATAAAACCAAGTCCTGAGCAGAAACTTGTCTTCCTTTTTGCTCTGTCTGGAAGGCATAGGATCCTATTCTTTTGCATAACAGTAACACGTTATTTGAATATACATTGGAAAGGAGAGACAAAGGACTTGGTATACAGCTCTATTTTCTACAATTTAGGGCTGGAGTTCAATTAACACTAGACTTTAACAGTGGTGCCATGATACAGACATGGAAGAAGCGTTAATGGCCAGTGACCTGGAAACATTATGTAGCTTGGTCCACTGTTTACGGAGTGAGATAAATGAGAGAATTGATCTGCACTATAAAAGGACTTACATTACTCCTACTTATTTTTTATTTTTATTTTTTTAAACGAAGTAAAAGGGAACAGAGCAAAATCAGTGGTGGAATTGATACCATAAAATCTTTGTTCAAACTAGTGGCCTATAATTTGACAGATAAATGGTTCTCCTTTCCCTTCAAAGGAAACAGTAAACCCCCAATTATATAAAGAACCTCAACCCAAAGCTCTGTGTTTAAGATGAGTCCATCTTCTTGATTTCAGGAAGTGGAGGCTTAGAACCTTGACAAACTTCACTGACAAGGACCTAATTACATTGGCACCTATTCTTCAGGCTTCACTGGTTTCATGGATTAGCATAAAGTTTCCTCTTTACCACTTCTCTGGAATGGCCTCTTACATAGAGAGACAGTCTCAGATTTTGCCTGATGTTCTGGCCCAATTATTAACAGCACTTGTTTTCACTCTAAAAATGGCCCCAATTAGAACAATAAGTTATATGGTAACCTCATGTCTTATCAACCTACTGTGGAAGTCAGTCTCTCAAGGGTTTTCCATGAACACTGAAGTCTGCCTCTATCCTGGCCATCCTAGATTTGAAGACATCCTGGGTACTACAGGTAATTAACTAAAGAGTAGCTGGGACAGCATACATCAACTCTCTGTGTGACTAGGTCAATTACATTTCCTGGCCTTAATTTCCTCATGTAAAATAATGGTGTTAAAGTAAATGATCTTTTTAGCAATAAATGTCACCTTGGCTGAAACCAACCGAGTTTTAGTTCTCTACTCTTTTCTCCAATTCACTCCTAGGACCTGGGCACACCAGATGGAAAAGTAAAGCATCCTGTCAACTCGAAGTCTCTGTTGAAGTCTAATAAACTCAACCATTATGAAGTTGCTGTGGGTTCTTTACCACCATTCTAAGATTCAAACAAACATATTCTGAGCTCCCAGAAACATTCAGACCAACTTGAGGGAGGCAGCGTTCCTAGACCACTGTGTACAGAAAACTCTGGCCTCCCATTTCATGTTGTCCTTAAAATATCATGCCTGAGAACAACGATGTTCTCTTTAACTGCCTGGAGGACTTGACTCTCGTTTCTGAGAAATACGGGTACATAGTAGACAAACGTCACCATTTATGATTCTATAGAAATAGGTAGGTGCGTACCTCAACCAACCCAACTTTCCATCATTTGCAAAGATTCGTTTTGCACTCTACCTCTTCCAAAAGGTATTTGAGTTTGCTTTCCTCTCCTCACTGATAACTACAATATTATTTGTTGTTTATTAATTTTCTTTATGATCCAATAATTTCTACTTAATTACTAAGGGCAACTGCCAGGTCGGAGGTGAAAAATAAAGTCAGTATCTTGGCAAGACAAAATCACACACAAGATGAAGTTTTGGGATGGGATATGAAGGAAGAATCAGGAAAAAACAGAAAAGGTTGCTCTATAGAGAAAATGGAACAGATGACAGAGACGAGAAACTACAAAAGTCAAGAAATAGAGTCTTTGTAGTTCTCAAAGCGGATGATTTGACCTTGTCATACATCCTTTGTTTTTCAGTTCTCCTGTATCCTTTCAATCAGGCCTCTTTTCATTTAAAGTCGAGTGAGTCTCTGTTCCTCGAAACCGAATAATCCCTCGAGACCACAAAAATCCCCATTCATTAGACCTTTTAGTATAAGTCCAGTCTAGGTGAGTGTATCAGTAAGAGTCCCAGTAGCAAACAGATGGCACACTCAACTTGAAGATTTACAAAGATACAGGGGATTAGTAGAGCCACAGGGGATAGTGCAGAAACCCAAGGTTAGTAACTGCACAGCATTTACCGTGCCTGTGCCTGAAAGCACAAAGGAAAGCAATAGTTACTGGAACTCAGAAGGAGAGAGTCATGCAGAGAAACACCTTGAGAGGAACAGTGACTTGGTCAAGGAACATAGCTAGCCTGAGGCAACCTCTCAGAAAGGGAATCAGGGCAAATGGATGCTGACCTCACTTTTCTGCCTCCAGATCCTGCTGGGGCTCCCTGTTGGCCAAGCTCCAGCTGAAGCCAGAGTGCAAGGAAACCTATCCCTGTTGTCCGCATAGCTCACCGTCCCAGGGTAGAGATGTCTGCTTCAGCTACATTTATCTGGATGAACTTCTGATTGCAACTTCCTAAGAAAGTAGTTAAACTTCCTGCTCTCACAGCTTTGCGGGAGAAAGCACAGTCTATCTGGAAGGTGAGATGCAGGTCCTACCTAGCCAAAATGCAAATACACCAGACCTCCCAGAGCAACCTTCTTGTCCCAGCAAGACAGAGGCAGCGCCCCACCCATCTGCAGTCTGCCTCCCGTGTGCGTGTGTCTGCCTGGGAGGAGAAGCCTTCCCAAGAAAGGGAGCTGTGGGCAGTAATGAGAAGTGGCAGTCGAGTGTGAAATCCTGCCACTGACCAGCGGCAACTGGAAACAAGGCTGAAAATAGCTCAGGCAGAATCCTAGCTTCAGGACAGGGATAGAAACAGGGCTTTTACCAAGCGATGTCCTTTTAAGCCATTTAGAGAACTCGTGGAAATGGTATTGTTGTGTTATTTTTATTCCAAACATCCATTCCCAAGGGAACCCTGAGCCACAATGCCCTTCTGTGTCTCTGGGGAAAACAGGACTGTACTGGTAGGGTGGAGAAAGCTACGTGGGGGGACACAGCAGATGACAGTTTACAAGGACCAGGGTCCAGGGCAAATCTGCATGTGAAACACGAGACACATAAGAGAAAATGCTGTCCCGCTCTCAAAACTCCTTCTGTTTCTTTTTGTGGAGTATAAAACTATCTCAATTTTATCACCAGGTCTTCGTAAAGTAGATCACCATGTTTTCAGTTCTCAAATTCATTCTATGATATCCAGTGTGGCTGCCTAAGGAATAAATGCATTTTGTTCACTATCTTTACCAACCTCTCACAACTGCCCCCTGAAAATAATGAAAAATTCCATTAAATATTGATATTTGTTCTATTTTCATCACAAAAAAAATATCACAAGCCTCAAACATGGTCACCAATTCCAGAGTGTAAATTCTGAACCAAAATAATTCAATAGACTGGTTTTGAGTTTCTTCTGTGCGTTAGACACTCAGAATACTAAGATGAGTTTTAAATGGCTTGACCTTCAAGGAAATGGACACATAAACAATTATAGTATAGTATAATAAGTAAACTAAGACTTTGTATTTTATAAAAAGTGAGATCATTGCATAAGAGAGGGAATGATCAAAACTTATAAGGGCAAAGAGCCTTCGTGGATTAAATGTATGAATCTGGCTTTAAAAGATGAATAGAAAAAAAAAAAAAAGATGAATAGGAGTTAGGAGGTAGCTAAGTATGGAAGGGCATTCCAAGCAAAGCGAAGAGGTTGTGCAAAGGCTAAGAGGCCTGAACAAGCAAGGTGTGTCTCCAGCACTAGAAGCACGTTGGCACTGCTGAACCTAACCTGCTCAGGGGAGAAGCTGAGGACGACGGCAGAGAGACACCAGGCAGTCGGCAAAGTATGATCAGCAGGGATGCATGTCAAGTAATCTAACGGCATGAGGCAGTTTGCAAATTGTTTCTTTTCTGTTTTTATTATGTTTAATAAATAAATCAGAGTGTCTATCCCTATAAAAGTTTCATCTCACTCAGTTCCATTCTGATCTGAATCCTTGAGGGGATGGAAAGTGGCACTAATTTCATCATGTTGTGAGTGGACCATCACCTGTGTGCCCCCAGGGGACTGTGTCACTCAGGAGAACACTGTCTTTCCTAGAGTCATGACAAGGGAAGGAAGTGCTGCTTCCAGGCTGCACAGAGACAGCAAAGGGTTATTTAAAGCAGGGGTGTGAGATGGTCACATTTGCATTTAGCAAGATCCCCCTGACAGCATTGTGGAGAATTGGTTGTTTTGGATGGTGGGAGGCACAAAGTATTAGATTCCTAAGGCTGCTGTAACAAATACCACAAATAGTAAATTATTTTCTCAAAGTTCTGGAGGCTGGAAGTCCAAAATCAAGGTGTCAGCAGGGCTGCACTCCCTCTGGAGGCTGTCTGGGAGAATCCTTCTTGGCCTCTTGCAGCCTCCTGTGGCTGTTGGTAACCCTTGGCTTCCTTGGCTTGTGGCTATATGACTTCAATCTCTGCTTCCATCTTCACATCACCTTCTCCCCTCTCTGTCTTTTCCTCTTCTGTCTCTTCTAAGGACGCCTGTCATTGCATTTAGGCCCCACCTGGGGAATTCAGGCTGATCTCACCTTAAGATCCTTAACTCAGTTATGTCTGCAAAAACTCTTTTTTCCAAATAAGATAACATTCACAGGTTCCAGGGATTTGGACATAGACATATCTTTGGGGGAGCCACCATTCAACACACTACACAGAAGAATTCTATTTCTCAACCTATGATCAGCAGACAAGCTGCGTTAGGATCTCCGGGAATGCTGCCCTCTGTCTTTTGCACACTGCTGGACTGGAGAAGTGGGCCCAGTTAGGAGATGTCAGCAACCATAAGGATGACCTTGTGGTATGGGTGTGGGAACTAGAATGAGCATGGTCAAGAGTGGACGGGAGGAGGATGAAGGTGAACATAAAGACTGCCAGGTGTCATCACGGGGTCCCTAAAAGATGGGAATACAGACAGAAAATGTAGAATCCCAGCAATCTCCAGGCTTCTAAGGACTAGTAAGATCATTTGTCCAGCCCTTACATGTGATTCAGAATTTCCCTTTTTGTTTCCTTTAACAAACAATCATGCAGCTTCTGTTTGAGCAATTTACTTTGCAATGCCTGATTTCATTGTTGACTGTTTCCTTCACTAGCTCATAAACTGCATGCGCGAAGAGGCCGTGATTGTTGGACTCACTGTTGTTTCCCCAGCACCTAATCGACTGTCTGGCATATTGAAGATGCTCAATACATGTTTTTGAAGGGACAGATGAATGAATGAATAACTCCAGTGACGGGAAGAGGTGGGGACTAATTAAGAATTAGCATGGGCAAGACTAATGAAGAGCTATGACAGTGGCTACTCTTCAATTTGGGGCAGCTGTACTTGTAAATTCCTCTGTATGTAGTCACTTATTTTGTTCCCCAAATTGAGCCTAAGACTTCTTCTACATGAAGATTTCTTTCAAACACTTCGAAGAGAACTTTTGTGTCCCCTGAAACTCTCCTCGGCTAAATGTGTTCATCTTCTTTGGCCACACAGCCTGTTTTAGAACTCTACCACGTTCTGGTTGTTCTCCTTTCATTTACTCGACTATTTATGAGTGTCCACCGAGCGCTCTGTACCAGGAATGTATAGTCAGTACGGAACACAGCAGTCGTGCACTCACATTCCAGTTCATAAGGGTCTCTCTGAAGTTATTAAAGATAGCCATCCCCAGAGCTAAGAGGAATAGATGCTGCTTCCTTTGCACTGGATATGTGCTTTTTACTACTGTATCTAAATAAGAGATTGTTATTTTCTTTCATTTACTTTTTTGCAGCACTAGACATGATGTTCCTTATTGTTCGTACAACCGTGGGCCATGAACTAAGTGATTTTTCTTTTTGGTATGAAGATGTCTTAGTCTGCAGGGACTCCTATAACAAAATACCATAGACTGAGTCACTTAAACAACAGCAATGTAGTTCTGTTAGTTTTGGATGCTGTGAAGTTTGTGATCAGCATGCCAGCGTGGTTGGTGAGGTTCCACTTCCTGATCTACCTTCTTGCCCCTTCCTTGCATGGCAGAGACAGAGATCATCCTTCTCATGTCTATTGTTATAATGGCACTAATCCCACTCACAAGGGCTCTAACCTCATGACTTAACTACCTCCTCAAGGCCCCACCTCCAAATATCATCATATTGGAGATTAGGAGTTCAATCCTAATCTAATCCTATGAATTTTGGGGAGATCCAAACATTCATTCATACATAGAATTTGAAGTACACTCAACATTCAACACTAGAGCCTTCACCTCTTACATACGGAATATAGGATTACACTCTGTGTTATGGTAGTGCAATGAATGGAAACGAACTCCAGCAATCCAGAGGGGCTGGGTATTTTTTCAGTCATTTGTGAGAAACAGATGCTGTGTCAAGCCAGGGAGAAGAACCAGCTTCTTGGGGGCTCAGGTTACATCTTGTGTTCAGTGAAGCACATCAGAGTCATTTACACAGCGGAGCCAAAGTTGATTATTTTTTTTTCTTATTCTTCTATAGTTTTATGTGTTTTTTCTATTTTTATAATAATGAAATAAACCTGCAATAAAACAAAAAGAATTCAACCAAACTAATGGAACATTTGTAATGAAAGAAAATTCCCATTACTTTGGTTGAATTCTTTTTATTTTATTGCAGGTTTATTTCTAATTTGTTCACTAATGAAGCTCCCAAGCTTCAGAAAGGATATTCTTCTTTAAGGGAACACAGATGTTTGACTTAAAACTCCCTATTTGTGACATTTCAATATTGGTATCCTCATTTTTTACTAATGAAATTGTAAGAAAACAAAATCTGCTTGTCCTACAGCAATTTGGCTGCAGTTCAAAAACTTTTTCATTAAAATGAAATAATATGTTCTGCAAATCTAATTGCAGGGGGATTAAACACACTTACCAAATAGTCATCTGTGATCCAAAATGAAGGAATAAACTATAGGAAAACACTGCCAGCAAATGGACAGTAGAAAGAGGTTCTAAGGAATGATCACCCACCTCTGCTGTGGTCATTTCTGGGTCCATTTTGATGTTTTTAAGTAAAAATTTTAAACCTTATACCTCATTTTTTTGGTATGAAATGACACCTATATTTGACTCTCATTGTACTTTGAGTAGTTGAAGTGAATAAATGAAGATTATTGACATTTATAAGCCATTAAATTTGCCAGTTATAGCCAATATATCTGTTGGAGTTATAGCCAATAGGCCATGGTTAGAAAGCAGGCAAGGATACCAAGAAAGATTTAGTGAAAGATTGGTATGGGCACATTAGGTGTGCACGGTAAAACTAGTCAAAACTTTTTGGTTGTTTTAATTTGCCTGAGTCTTCAACTGTGAATTAAAACATTTAGTCAGTCAAAGCACTTGGCTCTATAACGGTTTCAATTCCCCAAACACCATTGGATTTTCTGTTCCCCAGTGTCAAGTCCAATGCCAGGTATATAGTGAGTGCTGAAGATTTGTAGAATGAATAAACTAAGGGAACTAATGAACAAAAAATTCTACACTTCCTGCTTTTCCCGATAGGAGTATACAGGTCAGTAAACACTTCTAAGTTCGGACACCAATATTCCAGGGACAAATGTTTGGCCCACCCAACAGAAAGCTATCCTTCACATTATAATTATAAACAGAACACTGGATGATTTGATCATTATTCTCCCTTGTTAATGACACTATGATGTAATTAACATTTAGTTGAAATATTTATATCATTATAAAAATACCTGCATATTTAAATTTTTCTGTTGTGTGTAGAATGTGATTTTATTTATAAATGGTTTCCAAACTAGAGTGTGACACTGGTCAACTGGATAATTAAAGCATTTTTAACTGATATCAATCATTGCAAGTGATTTGGAGATTTGATGATACTCTTTGATAGTTCTAGTCACGTCCCACACATACATCTAGTCCAAGCCAAACAGATTGCAGCAAAGGTATGTTTGTGCGTGTGTGTGTGTGTGTGTGTGTGTGTGTGAAAGCACTTGTGGATTTTTTTGTGTTTGCTTATTTTGCTAACACAATATTAATCTCTGCCTGTCAGTCCTAGAGGAATTTGGTACATTCATTGTTTACATAAACAAACAGATAATCATAGAAAGTCAACCTGGCCATATAGAAGAGACCCTGCTGTATCTTGAAATAACATTCTTCTTCAAATTTTCTCAGTAACTCCCATCACGCTCAGGGATTGCCAGGGTATGAGTAACCTTCTTAGCTCAGTTCTCACCATTGTGCAATGCATTTTAAAATACAGGAGCAAATAAATGATGTCACAGAGACAAAAACTCTGCAGGTAAAAACTAGCATAAAGCAGATAAGCATTCTCTGGCTGGGATACAGAGCTCTAAAACCTCTTGAAATAATTAAACCTTACTCTTAAAACACTATGTATCAGATGTGAACTGCCCAAACTTGTTTCTGAACAGATCTGTTTTATGTCCATAGAGGGTTTTTTTTTAAGACTTTTTTTTTTTTTTTGGTTTGTTCATAACGTTTTAATGCATTAATTCATGTTCATACAGTTTAATTCATGGATCATTAAACTACTTCAGTGCTTAGTACATTCATTGATCTGAGAGCTTATACCTTAAAATGTTCTTTTTCTTTCATTTAAAGATGAGAAATGACTATTTCTGTTGATGGCTATTGGATCATCCCATTTAACTAAAAACAGATCCCTTGCCTACCATGCATATACACAAAATTTTCCAAGGGCTTTCCTAAATTGACTAGGTTAGATCAATGGCTTTGGTGTCAATGAGGTCCACATATTGGCTAGGTAGCAGGAAAATAAAGTTGGGGTGTTAACTCATCTCTAGTGGAAGAAGCATGGAAATAGGAATCAACAGATTTGCATCTAATCTTGGCTGAGCCTTCAAACAGCAGCATAACTTGGTCAAAGAAGGACACTGCTCTAAGCACTCATTAAATTCTCACAGCATGTTGAGGTAGGTTTAGATAAGCACTACTAGTATCCCCTATTACAGGTGAAAGGATTTAGATACTTTCCCAGAGTCAGGTTGTAGGTTAGGGGCAGAGTCAGCATTCTCCCTTGAACAGGTTGGCTGCTATACTGATACTGTAATCATGTACATAAAAGGACTGTGAAAAATATAAAAAATGATTATTTTGACATAGGAGGGACGCTCAGTAACCATATTCATGTGCTGAAAATTGGAACGGGTATGGAAGGAATAGATAGCTGATGGTGATGGCTATGGATGATTTTAGGGGTAGTCACCACTTGATTTTGAGGAGTGGCACATGTTAGTTAAATAGGGCAGCTAAGCTAAACATAAACTTACCATATAACTCAACAATTGCACTCCTAGGTATTCACTCAACTGATCTGAGAATTTATGTCCAAGGAAAAACATGCGCAAGAATATTTATACTGACTTTATTTATAATTACCAAAAACTGGAAGCAAAAAAATGCCTTCCAATAGGTGAATGGATAAACAAACTGTGGTATGTCCATGCAATGCAATATTATTCAGAGATAGCATGAAATGAGCTATCAAGTCACGAATGCACGGATAAATTTTAAATGTATAGTGCTAAGTGAAAAGAGCCAGTCTGAAAAGGCTATACCCTATGTGATTCCAATTTTCTGACATTCTGGAAAAGGCAAAACTATAGAGATAGAAAAAAAGATCAGTGATTTCCAAGGGCTCAGGGAGAAGGGAGGAAGAGTTAAGTAGATTAAGCACAGGAGATTTCTTGAGGTGGTGAAACTATTCTGTATGATACTGTAATTATATATACGTGACACTATGCATATGTCAAAATCCAAAGATCTTCACAGCACAAAGCCTGAACCTTAATGTATGCAAACTTAAAAACTGATTTAGGAAGTTGAGGGATCCTGGGAAGGCATTCAGGAAGTGACAGAACAATCTAACTAGATTAAAAATATATGAAACACAAATGAAGCAACTGACAAAGGATTAATCTCCAAAATTTACAAGCAGCTCATGCAGCTCAATATCAAAAAAACAAACAACCCAATTAAAAAATGGGCAGAAGACCTATATAGACATTTCTCCAAAAAAGATATACAGATAGCCAACAAACACATGAAAGAATGCTCAACATCACTAATCATTAGAGAAATGCAAATCAAAACTACAATGAGGTATCACCTCACACCAGTCAAAATGGCCATCATCAAAAAATCTACAAACAATAAATGCTGGAGAGGATGTGGAGAGAAGGGAACCCTCCTGCACTGTTGCTGGGAATGTAAATTGATACAGCCACTATGGAGAACAGTATGTTTTAAGGAACAGAGGTTCCTTAAAAAACTAAAAATAGAACTACCATATGACCCAGCAATCCCACTACTGGGCATATACCCTGAGAAAACCGTAATTCAAAAAGAGTCATGTACCACAATGTTCATTGCAGCTCTATTTACAATAGCCAGGACATGGAAACAACCTAAGTGTCCATTGACAGATGAATGGATAAAGACGATGTGGCACATATATACAATGGAATATTACTCAGCAATAAAAAGAAATGAAATTGAGTTATTTGTAGTGAGGTGGATGGACTTAGAGTCTGTCATACAGAGCGAAGTAAGTCAGAAAGAGAAAAACAAATACCATATGCTAACACATATCTATGGAATCTAAAAAAAAATGGTTATGAAGAACCTAGGGGCAGGAAAGGAATAAAGATGCAGATGTAGAGAATGGACTTGAGGACATGGGGTGGGGGAAGGGTAAGCTGGGACGAAGTGAGAGAGTGGCATGGACTTATATATACTACCAAATGTCAAACAGATAGCTAGTGGGAAGCAGCCGCATAGCACAGGGAGATCAGCTCGGTGCTTTGTGACCACCTAGAGGGGTGGGATAGGGAGGGTGGGAGCGAGGGAGACACAAGAGAGAGGAGATATGGGGATATATGTATATGTATAACTGATTCACTTTGTTAAAAAACAGAAACTAACACACCATTGTAAAGCAATTATACTCCAATAAAGGTGTTTTTTAAAAAAAATATGAAACAACTTCACTGAAGGAGATAGGGAGATAAGTGCTCACTTAAGTATTTTTGGAAATGGGTGGAGTCTGGAGACTAAAGGCAAAAGAAAATGTATATCAAACTGTACTCTAGTTGGATAAAGTTGTTTCCCATGGGGTTTCAGGTTAATAATCCTGATACTGTTATACATGTACACTGGAAATGGACAGTTAAGTAAATGGATGGTGGATAGCGGGAAAGCCAGATTTCTCACTGTTAGAGTGGGAATTCACAGATAAGCAATGAGTAGGCTAGAATGGCCAACGTGGTAATGGATTAGATTTGGCACTATCAGTATGAACTCATGTTTACTTTAACATAGATCCATATGATTACACACAGAAATATTTATAAGTACGTGTATATACAGGGGTTAGTATACACAAGTATATATCCTTGTTTTCAGCTGAGAGAGCCTAGAAGTAATGACATCCCAGTAGCAAGGAGCACTCCTAGTGCCCAGATCTTGGTTTCTAATACCATGCACCAAGAAAAGGAACCAGAGCTCCTTGGAGAAATGGCTGACTCTAGGACTAGGAAATACACAAGATGGTCCTGGAGCAACTTGTAGTTCCAGAAAGTTAGGAAGTATTAACACACACACCAACACACACACACACACACACATACACACACACAATGATAGGGAGATGTCAAAGGGATACAAGAGCCAACTGAAAGAGCTCCCAATGGCCAAACCTGGAATGATTTGAGCAATAAAATAAAAACATAGTCTTGGACTACAACCTAAAGTAAAAACACCTATGAGTCCACACTAATATAAATAAATAATTGAATAAATAAATAAATGAGGGCAAAGCAACAAATCTTCCATGCAGATGAATTGCAAATAATTTACGTAGATACCACACCCTCAAGGAGGTGGAACCTATCTCCCCACCCCTTTAGCGTTGGCTGTACATAATGACTTCCTTACAAAGAGTACAGTATGGAAGGGGCTTACAAACTAATCAAAGAAACAAAGTGATCAAGGTCAAGATCAACAGTAATAGGTCATGTCGATAGAATGGACCCTTGCTACAATGTGATGAAAATGATTCATTATCTTTGCAGTCTTCCTCAAAAATCAATAACCCAGTCTAATCATTAGAAAAACATCAGATGAATCCAAATTAAGGCACATTCTACAAAATACTGGACCAGTACTCTTCAAGAACGAGTTAACTCTGAGAAATTGTCACAACCGAAAGAAACCTGACAAGACCCAACAAGTAAATGTAATGTGGTACCCTGGATGAGAATAGAATAAAGACATTATTCTATAGAAAATAGAATAGAAAAAAGACTTTAGGTAAATACCAAGGAAATCTGAGTAAATTAAGGACTTTAGTTAATAATAATATATCTATATTGATCCATTAATTATAACAAATGTACCATAGTAAATAAGATGATAATAGTATGAGAAACTGGGTATGGAGTATATGAGAAATCTCTGTACTATCTTTGTGTTTTTTATGTAAATATAAAACTGCTCTAAAATATGCAGCATTTTTTTTAGAAGGGCAGACTTTGGTTTTACCTAAAAGACCACATTACTGAAAAATATTGCTTCTCACCAACTCCATAAATAATATTTCAATGTTGAGGATAAAAGGCGTAATCAGACACAATCCAGTAAAAAAAAAAAATCAATTTATCTCCTTGGATGTAATGATATTAGTCACAACTACTTCTTACAGATGGATGTAGATAATGGAAAGGGATTTTTTAAATGCAGAAGTATATTTAATTTATTAGCTAAATAAACAATAATCATTTTCAGATAGCTGCAAAGGGCAAGGTACTACATCTAGTTGTGTAACTGGCTGTCCTCAGAATTGCTACCATTAGAAGTTCAGTGCCTGACTGGAGTATCCTTTTCCTAGAGATGGTTTATTAGATGATTTATTTTACAATGAAACCTAACACAGCCAGGGCGTTACTGTTCCTCAGCCCCTCCAACAACCTGGTGAAATGCCTAGTCTGATGGAAGGATGCAGCAGAAGTTATGGAACGGAGTGTTTGAGCCTCTGTATTGTTCTTGGCCCTACAATACGGTCAGTGAAGAATCCTTAGTCTTCACCCTTTCCCAGCCCAGTAAAGCAAGATCAGATGGATAAGTGTGAGTTGGCAAGAAGTCATGTGCAGTTATCACTGTTTTACCCTAACTTTGCCTGGAGTAGGTCTGAGAGGAGGACAAGATAAGAGCAACAACTAACACATATTGGATATACGTCCTGTGCGAGGCACGGTGCCAGGCACTTCACCGTTGATCAGTTCTCCCAACAACACTGTGGGCAGTAGAGTCTTATCCTTAAGGTTCTGAGGGGGCCCAGTAAATACCACCCCTCTTTACTACCTTAATTCTCAACAAATTGAGATATAAGACAAAGGAGTGAGATGGAGATAAAATCACTCCTATGACCAATAAAGTTTCTCTTACAGTGCTGGTGAGAGTGTAAATTGGTCCAACCATTATGGAAAATTAAAGCTGAACATATGTATACTTTATACCCTAGCAATTCCACTCGTAGAAATATAACCAATAGAATGTGTACACACGTATTCACCAAACGACATATGCTAGAATGTACATAACGGCACCATTTGTAAAATTGGAAAATACCCAATTGCCCAGCAGTAGTAGAATAGATCACACAATGAATAATTATACAGCAATAAGAATGATTAAGCCATAATTACAGCCAAATACAAAAGAGTGTGAATGGTGTGGTTCAATTTATGGGAAGTAAAAAAGCAGGCAAAACAAGTCTGTGGTTTTAGAAGTCAGGATAGTTGTGACTCTTGAATGGGGTGGGGGCAGTGACTGGGAGGGAAGGCATGAGGCTTCCAGGGGACTGGCAAATAGTAATGGGCTGCTCAGTGTGGTCGGCTGTGATAATGATAGAGCTATACACTTAGGCAATATGTATTTTATCATGTACAATATGCTTTAATAAAACAGTTTTTCTAATCCTCTCTTGATCCCACCTCCCTATCCAGCTACCACTTCATTCCTCTCCTCTTTAAAGCAAAGCAAATGTTTTTGAAAGACTTGTCTTTCTTCAATGTCTCCATCCTCTCTTGGACCCGCTGCAACAAGGCTTTTGCCCTAGACTCTCTAGAGCTCCTCTTATGAAGATTAATGACGACTTGTAAATGGCTAAATCCATTGCCGACTTGCCTCATGTTACTAATCAGCAGCATTCCGTACAAAAGATTACTCTCCATATTCACCTGGTTCTATACTCACTCTCACTCTCAAGGTAAACTCATCAAACCACATAGCTTTAAATACTATGTACATCTTTATGACTCCCAAATTTATATATCTTTCGCCCAAATCTCTCCTTGGCACACCCCACTTGTATATCTCACTGCTTACTCAACATCTCCGTTTGGACGTCTAATAGGTGTCTTGAACTGAACTCCTGATATCCCCCAAATCTGCTCTGCCCACATTCTTCTCCTTTTCACTAAGCTTCTCGGCTCTACTCCATCCTTCCGATTACACAGCCCCCCAAATCTTGGAATGATCCTAGACTCTTCTCTTTTTCTTACACAATACCCTTAATCCTTAAATCAGAACTGTTAGTTTTACCTTAAAAATACAGCCAGAATTTGCCCACTTCTTATCACTTCCGCTGCTGCCATCCTGGTTCATATCATCATTATTTCTTGCTTCATTCTCTCTCAATAACCTCCTAAATTCTTCCCTTTTGCCCCCACCCCTTGCCTCTGCACTTACTGCCCTACAGTTGATTTCCTACACAAAGGATCCTGATAAATAATAATTCAAATCACGTCCTTTCTCAGCTCCAAACCCTCCTAATGATTTCCACCTCACTCAGAATAAAAGACAAATTCCAAAGTATGATCTACACAACTCTGTATAATCTGACCTCACATTCTCTCTCAAACCTCATCTCACACACCCCTCCCCTGGTGTACTCTGCTTCAGCCACCCTGGATTTTTTGTAGTTCTTTAGTCAGTCAGCTATTCCCCTGACTCTGGGCATTTGCACTAGCTGTTTCCTCTCTCTAGAATGCTCTTGCCCCAATGTACACATGATATGCATTTTTATTTTCTTCAGTTCTTTACTCCAATGTCATCTTTTTTAAAAGAGGACTTCTGTGCCATCCTGTCTAAAGCTCCATACACATCTCTTCTTATCCCTCTTCTCTGCATGATTTTTCTTCCTCCCTGGCCCTTATCACCCTCATATGTGTATGTTTGTTTGTCCATTTGTTTATGGATTGACTGATTGTCCTTCTCCCCCACTAGATTACAAGCTCTGTGAAGTCAGGCATTTTTATCTGTTTTGTCCCTTTGTGCTCCAAGGCCCAAGGCACAATTAGAATGCATCCATTCAATGACCAACTGCCTATGACACTGCAACTCTTACCATAAACTAAATCACTCTTCTGGTATAGCATTCCCTGAGAGACTGTTTTCTCCCACAGGAAAGATTTGTTTATTTTTATGATTCAACCAAATTTACCACTAGTTTCTCTAGGACTATTGGTACCTCTTTCAGGATCTTGAGGAATTTGCTTCTGAGTCATGAACATGGGAAGCTGAGCCAGAGCGCAGTTCTTAACCTGATCCCACGGTCACGCGTGTCTGTTTGCTCACGGGATCTTCCTGCTTGTCCACGGGAAGGCTCCAGAGCTGGTTCTTCAGCACGTCCTAGGATTCCAGCCTGACATGTCAAAGCCATGCGACTGCCATCTGTTCAGGTTACGTAACTTGAGATCTGGAACAATTTTCAACGTAGGATTTGCTGCATTTCAAATAGAATCATTTTCAGAAAGAAGATTAAGGTTTCTTTGCTGGGAAAAGGAGAAATTACCAGAAAAGCAATCATTTCACTGAGTATAAATAAACCTTGCTCCAAAATACAATAAATGAGGAAGACAAATTTGCTTCACTAATATTTTCTTGCTTTAAAAATAAACACAAGGCTATAGTTCAATTTAATAAGTGCAAAATAAATTCTTAATGGGAAAATGGAATTATTAATTTAACAGATCTTAATTTTGTTTGGAGCGTTAGCCTGCCCGATAACACTCTAAGCAGAATTGGGAGGTGGGGAAAGCATTAATTCCTGAGGGCTTGATAAGTTTATTGGCATTATAGAATATGGTCTTTCTTCCTGGGAGAGAAAGGTATCTCATCCACCATTAGTGGGACAGAAGCCCTGATTTGTTTTTCTAACATCACCCATGTGACCCACAGTCACTTTATATGACCAAAGGAGACCATTTATGAAATGACTTCCTGGAGTTAAGGATTAAAACTGTAACTCTGTAGACTAGAATTTCTCTCACTAAATTTATTCACCTAAACAAGGCTTGATTCGGCACCCTCATTGTTACTGGCTCCCTACTTTAACGTGCTGAGGGTTTATGTTAAACAGCACTCATTTTTCCACATGGAACTAGCACTATTGTTTTGTGTGATTACAAAAACAGAGTTTTGTAATCACTGACTGGATTTACTGGAAATAAAATCAGTCAGCAAATTAAAGTATAACAAAGGAAGTGAAAATCACCATGACTTCCATAACCTGCATGTTAAGTGGTTAATATGTTCTGCAGATTCTGTGTTTTTTACATATGCACATCTCTTTTTTTTACAAAAATCAATCCTACCACGCATGCCAAACAATATTATTTAGCTAATAACATGAGAATAAATTACATTTTCGGGGTTGGTTGTATATCAAAGAGAACCCAGCCATTCAGAGAGGAATAGAGTCAGAAAAGGAAGGATCAAGATAGTTAGACTGCAGTGAACGTTAACACAGAGCAACTGAATGACTGATTGATGGAATGAATGGATGGATGGAAGGGGAGCTACAAGCATGCCTCGGAGATATTGCAGGTTCAGTTCCAGCCCACTGCAATAAAGTGAATATCTTAATTAAGCAAGTCACAAGAATTTTTTGGTTTCCCAGTGTATATAAAAGTTATGTTTATACTGTATTGTAGTCTATTAAGTTTGCAATAACATTATATCTTTAAAAAATGTATATGCCTTAACTAAAAAATACTTTGTTGCTAAAAAAAATACTAACCATCATCTGAGCCTTCGGCAAGTCCTAATCTTTTTGCTGGTGGATGATCTTGCCTCCATGTTGACGGCTACTGACTGATCAGGGTGGTGGTTGCTGAAGGGTGGAGTGGCCGTGACAACTTCTTAAAATAAGACAGCAATGAGTTTGCCCCATCAATTGACTCTTCCTTTCACAAATGATTGCTCTGTAGCGTGCAGTGCTATTTGAGAGCATTTTACCCACAGTAGAACTTCTATTAAAACTGGAGTCAATCCTCTCAAACCCTGCCTCTGCTTTATCAACTAAGCTTATGTAATATTCTAAATCCTTTGTTGTCATTTCAACAATTAAGTTCACCATCTTGTATGGGCACAGTTTATGGTGCCCCAAAACAATTACAGTAGTGACATCAAAGATTATTGGTCACAGATCACCATAACAAATATAATAATAATGAAAAAGTTTGGAATATTTTGAGAATTAACAAAATGTGACACAGAGACACTGAGCAAATGCTGTTAGAAAAATGGTGCCGAGAGACTTCTTGATGCAGGGCTGCCACAAACCTTCAGTTCGTAAGAAAATAAAAAAGGCAAGGGACTTCCCTCGTGACGCAGTGGTTAAGAACCCACCTGCCAGTGCAGGGGACATGGGTTTGAGCCCTGGTCCGGGAAAATCCCACAGGCCGTGGAGCAACTAAGCCCATGCATCACACCTACTGAGCCTGCACTCTAGAGCCCACGAGCCACAACTACTGAGCTCACACGCTGCAACTACTGAAGCCCGCACACCTAGAGTCCATGCTCCGCAGCAAGAGAAGCCACCACAATGGGAAGCCCGCACACCACAATGAAGAGTAGCCCCCGCTCACTGCAACCAGAGAAAGCCCACACGCAGCAACGAAGACCCAATGTAGCAAAAACTAAAATTAATTAATGAACTTTCAGAAAAGAAAATAAAAAAGGCAATATCTGTGATGCCCAATAAAGCAAAGTGCAATAAAATGAGATATGCCTGTATTTTACTGACTGGAGTCAGTCAAGGGAGACCTCTCTGATAAAGCGGATTTGAGTAGAAGCCAGTGAGAGAGAGAGAGAGAGCTCTGTAAGGTTCTGGGGGGAAATCCACCCAGCGGAAGGGACTAGCAAGTGTGAAGGTGCTGAGGCAGATGTGAACTCTGTGCATTGGCAGAACAGCTCAGAGGCCCCCAGAATCATGGCGTGGGTTAATCCTGGGGGAGATGATGTTGCAGAAGCAGGTTTTTCCCTTTCTCAAGTTTCCTTCAATCTTTCTGATTACTGCAAGGAAAAGGTCTCAGTTTGATGCAAGTTCGTACTTAACACTCCTCTCATGCAAAATTTGTTGCTCTAACTTTTAACAAAAAGGTGACAGATTAAGGGATCACAGCCTTCTGCTGTGACAATATTTAACTAAAATATAATAATAGTGTTGGTTTGTATTTTATTTACTTTTACATTTATTATCTATTATGGCAAGTGCCCTGGTTTCCCATTTATAAGAGTGATAAAATTGTCTTTTTAAATAAACATATTTAAGTTTTCAATTAACTCAACTTCAAGAAAATATATGACATAAGATATGGACAAGGGGTACGTAGTCAGAAATGACAAAAATCGTAAACGTGACTGGCAAAGGACTGAAGTTTGGGAAACACGGTTCTAGTCTATCCCACCTGCACCTGAACTCCCTAAAGATGGATCCAAATCCGCTGAACTCTGCTTCTGCTAAGACGATTACGATGTAGTGAATCTAGGTATAAATTAATCCAGATGCTCCAGTCAGTGATACTCCCACCCACCCCCGAGTTAAAATTGCGCTTTATGAGAACTTTAATTCAAATATTCTCTTTGGAAGAAATATCAAGGTATCATGGCTAGTGCAAAAATTGGGCAGAGAGTTCTGAAAGTGATTTCCCATTTACATTACCTAGATGATTTTATTGACTGTTCTCCCTAGTTGTTTCTGGATTTATGTGCTAGTTTATTTTTAGATTGATACTAATTTTTTAAATTTTATTTATTTTTTTTTATTTATTTATTTTTGGCTGTGTTGAGTCTTTGTTACTGCACATGGGCTTTCTCTAGTTGCGGCGAGCGGGGGCTACTGTTCGTTGTGGTGGGCGGGCTCTAGGCATGCAGGCTTCAGTAGTTGTGGCATGCAGGCTCAGTAGTTGTGGCATGCAGGTTCAGTAGTTGTGGCTCGTGGGCTCCAGAGTGCAGGCTCGGTAATTGTGGCGCAAGGGCTTAGTTGTTCTGCGACATGTAGGATCTTCCCAGACCAGGGCTCGAACTCCTGTGCCCTGCATCGGCAGGCGGATTCTTAACCACTGTGTCACCAGGGAAGTCCCGATACTAATTTAGATGGAAGTTTTTCTTAAACGAAGTACTTTCACAAACAAAAAGATACTTTGGGGGAACTATGGTTTAGAAGGCTGTGTTCTACCTACTTAATGATGCAGTTTGAATGCCTCAGTACTGTAGATTTGAATGTTTTTTTCTGAAATTCTTTCTAGTGAGATTTAAGCAAGGAGATGGGTGGGGGTTGCTTTGTATTCTTGGCACTCTCTGGAAGGAGAAAATAAAACGTGAACTGAACTGTTCCACGTAGAGGTCCAGGCTGATCACCGGTGAGTTAAATGGTACAACAGCATATCCATCTAAGTGTAAATATTTTGCTCCATTTTTTTAGTGACTCTGGACGACAAGAGTTGGGAAATGCTGTACCCACTTTCACAGAGAAAAAAGCCCCACCTGCACCACATTTTAAATCATTAAAGAACTATTGATATAATCTAAATAATCAGAGGAGAAACTAGTCACTCATTTAAATTATCTGTAGGATTTTTGAAATCCATATGACAAAACACATATAGTAATAAAAAAAATTCCTCCCCCCAACCCTGAAAAAAGCCCTGGGCTAGAAACCAGAAGGCTCTAGGTGCTAGTCTCAGCTCAGTCAACTACCCCAGTGTCTATGGACCTTGAGGAGCTCACTTGGTTTCTCTGGGCTCAGTTTTTTAACCCTGAAATGAGAGAAACAGATTAGATATATTCCCCTTAGGGTAAAAATGCAGTGCTTTTTATGATAACAACAACAAATATTACCAGAGTGAATAAATTGTATGTCCTAAATAAGATATCTGGCTAAAAGAGTTTCTGAACGACCAAGCAATGAAATTACAGAAAATAACAAGTACAAAAGATATGCTTTTTTAAAAAGTATAATTGTTGGGAAGTACTAAATTACATTTGAACACTGAAAAGCCATGAAAGAACTCAAGCAGACAAAAAAAAAAACTATACAGATAAGAAGCACACACAGTTGTATTGTAGCCATAATACTGCCCAACTCATTGGACCAGAGAAGGAACAAATTTTTGCTATATATTTCCATTTCTAAAACACACACACCAGCTGGGTCATTGTGACATGGATCGAAGGTCAGTTTACTCCTCAAGTGGAATCAATGCATAGCTGTCAGAAGGGAGTTGTAAAAGCTCCATTCTGAGCAGGTGGAAAGGGAGCAACAGCCAGGCTGGAACCATTAGAAAGTATTTTTAGGGCCACACATATCATTTCATAATAATGTGCGTGTCATTGTCTGCTTGTATACTGTGTGGTCTGAGAATGACTTCCAAATTAAAATATAGTGATTGCTCCCATTAAGTTTTTCCTGGCAAATTTTTCTCTTTTCTACTCCTTTAGATGGGACCAGACATTGACTCAATACTCTGAAGCAGGTATATTCAACTGAGAGAGGAAAAAAAACAAGCCACATATAAAGCAAAACTGTTAAGGGCTACAAGGAGCTTTGGCCACGTTTGTGGAAGACTAAGATAATGCTAGTTAGTCTGTCCAGATGTCTGGGAATGGATTAGATTACTTTCTGGGGCTCCTTTTAGGATCAAGATGCTGTAGAAAATTTCAGTAACTGACACATTTAGAGAGTGAAAAGACTGTGTTTACTTATTTTTAAATACTATATACCTTTGTACTTAGGTCAATATTTGCGAGTATATTTTACATTGGATTCCTTATAACTATTTTCAGAGACACAATTTACTTAGAAGTCAACTGGATAATATAGCAAACTGCCGTGGGTGGAGATAAAATGTCATAACTTACAGGAAGTAATTTATCTGCCTGATGGGTTATCAGGATGATTAGACTTGTTACTCAAATTATTTCCTAACAACTTCAAAGGAAATGATGTTGAATTTGAAACCATCTAGCATTTGAAAGCCTGTATGACTTTCAACTCAGCTTCTCAAGGACTACATTTTCCAAGGGGTCAGAAATGGAGTTTCAGATATTATCTACCATAGTGGCTATACTCTGAGGCCTAAACATGTCACAGGATGAGCTGCTAGGAGAAAGAAGCAAATCTCTCTGCTACATGGTAGTGTGAATTTTTGCAGAGGACATTCCAAAACATCCATCAAGGTAACTGAAAAAAAAAGGACAGAAATATAAATGTAGAGTCTGATGGATACCTGAAGCTCAAGGGAGCAGATATTTGTCATTTGTGAGCAGAATTCAAAAATTCCAAGAAGCAAAAGCAAAAAAAAAATTTACCAAGTGGCATCCTTCCTAAATCCAAAACTAGATGCTGCGTGAGTTGATATCATGCTGATTTTGAAGCTCTTACACAAAACCAGCAAACAAAATTATACACCAGAATTGCTGGATCAGTTGCAGATATGTTTGTTTGTTTTTAATTGGACTCCCTAACATCTCTGAGACACACAGCTGAGCCACAAAAAGTACAGTTGACCACATATGTTAGTTTTCTTCACTTTTAGAACTGGCCAATTTTAAAACTCCAGAGTGAAGAAACTGCATCATTGACATTAAAAATGTCTTTCTGACTTGTGCTGTAGCAGTTAAACAATACACCATATTTTTTAAAAAATATAAAAATAAAACCAAAAAGTAAACAGAATTGTGGAATTCCCTGACATTGTGTTAAAGTATTTCAGCAGCAGCCTCTGTGTTAGACTGGAACACCAGAACTCCTTAAATGTGTATTGTATTTAACTTTTTTTTCCAGGAGAATAAAGAAGTAGATTTTTTGCAGTAACTAAGTTGGCATTGCATTAATCAAACAAAAAAGCAAACAGGATGTCTGAACCACATGCATTAAAGATTTCAGAATGACACAGCAAGCAAATTATACATGCAGTGCTTATGCTTCCAGAAAACGCGGATGCTCAGAAAGAACTAAATTACATGTGGGTACTATGAAAAAATGATGAGGTGGGATGTAGCTGGTTGAGGGTGAGATTTGGAGCTTTTTTTCACTTAAAATACTTTGGGCTCATTCATGTGTGCAATGCGTCAACCCCTAATGGAACAAAGAAAAGCCACAAGTATGAACAGAACAAAAGTTCTCTCCAAATGGAAGCTACAAATCAGAATCTTTGAGGAGGTTTGCCTCCACCCCCTCTGTAGAGATGGTTGGCACACACTTAGCTAGACACAAAGTAACGTGATAGAGAAATGTTGTGCTGAGTATCCACAGTGGTCTGCGCTGCCCTTGCTCTGCCCTACTCCGTGGTCGCTCAGTAACAGGACTGACTTGAGTGAACAGTTCTGCTAAATCAGTCTGGTTTGGTGCCCCCTGTGCTCCAAGGTCATGACATCGGACTAGACATGTTCCGATACTCCAGAGGTGGGATGGTGTGACTAACCTTGCTGAGTCATGCTATACTTGTGGGGCAAGTAGCATCAGTGTTTTAATTAAAGTGCCCTTACGAGCATTGGGAAATAATGACCACCCTTTCCCTTTGCTTGGGGTGTGTCAGTGACACAGGACAGAGTTCCACACACGATGTAATTAATATGAGCCAGTCATGAGTAGATTTTTTTTTTCCAGTTAAAAGAATGTAAACCTGACCACTTCTTACAGATGTGACAAAGGAAAAGGCATTTTCTCAATTTTTCTGTCCATGCAGATGATCATACTGGGGGAGAATGAAGAGAAAGGCTATTTGTGGATCTATTCCCTCATTCCAACCCCTGGGTGTGGGAAAGGAGCAGAAATTTCTGTCTTTGAGAAAATTCTGCAGATGGCAGAATATAAAAAAGCTCCAATGATTTAGAATATCTTGTACAGACTTTTAGAGTTTGCCAAACACTTTCACGTAAATAATTTCATTTGTGTCTCACAGCTTCCCATGAGATGTCAGCATTGTTCTCTTTATATAAGTTGATTTTTTAAAACGTTGAATGCACTGTAATAAGTATACAAGTGATGTTCATACAGGTGCTTTTTCAATTTTCCCTACAAGCGTATGTAGAAAGTTTCACAATAGACGCCATCCTCCAGCATCCACAGATACACACCCCACTCTACCCTAAAACATACTGTAGAATGATTTTCAAGAGAAAGTGTTCACATCTTATTTTATTTTTTCTAAAACAGGAAGTAGGCACCACAGTAGGAGAAAAGGGAAGCTAACCTTCCTCTTTCATTCTTTCTGGGGCTGTGAGGCAAAGCAGTGATGCAAAATATTTTAACACCAGTTAATCACCATAAGAGAAAACATAATTAAAAGTATCAGAGTTGAAACAAACAAGAGTCAAAGAAAGCTTTTTTTTTTTTAATGACGATCTTCAACTTGTTATGTGCATGTGGGTTAGTGAATTAAGTCAAATAGAATGAGAATTTTTAATTATTATTTATCTTTGTTTCAGAGTTTTTAAAATTTTTTATTGAAGTATAGTTGATTTACAATGTT
The DNA here is from genome assembly GCF_965194805.1 of Balaenoptera borealis. Lineage (NCBI taxonomy): Eukaryota > Metazoa > Chordata > Mammalia > Artiodactyla > Balaenopteridae > Balaenoptera > Balaenoptera borealis. The sequence goes on along the minus strand of NC_138866.1, from coordinate 39,306,101 downwards.
GTGTTAATTTCTGTTGCACAGCAAAGTGATTGTTATACATATATATACATTCTTTTTTGTATTCTTTTCCATTATGGTTTATCATAGGATATTGAAAATAGTTTCTTGTGCTATACAGTAGAAACTTGTTGGTTATCCATTCTATATATAATAGTTTGCATCTCCTACTATGTTTAGTTTTTAAAAGGTTACTGCATATTTACTCTGATAACCAAATAAAGTTCCCCACAATTTTTTAGCAATTTGGCCCCCTTTTCATTCATTCAATAATACATGATTTTAGAGAAATGCAAATCAAAACTACAATGAGGTGTTACCTCACACCTATCAGAATGGCCATCATCAAAAAATCTACAAACAATAACTACTGGAGAGGGTGTGGAGAAAAGGGAACCCTGTTGCACTGTTGGTGGGAATGTAAATTGATACAGCCACTATGGAGAACAGTATGGAGGTTCCTTAAAAAACTAAAATTAGAACTACCATACGACCCAGCAATCCCACTATTGGGCATATACCCTGAGAAAACCATAATTCAAAAAGAGTCATGCACCACAATGTTCATTGCAGCTCTATTTACAATAGCCAGGACATGGAAGCAACCTAAGTGTCCATCGACAGATGAATGAATAAAGAAGATGTGGCACATATATACAATGGAATATTACTCAGCCATAAAAAGAAAGGAAATTGAGTTATTTGTAGTGAGGTGGATGGACCTAGAGTTTGTCATACAGAGTGAAGTAAGTCAGAAAGAGAAAAACAAATACTGTATGCTAACACATATATATGGAATCTAAAAAAAAAAAAATGGTTCTGAAGAACCTAGGGGCAGGACAGAAATAAAGACGCAGACATAGAGAATGGACTTGAGGGCACGGGATGGGAGGGAAGGGTAAGCTGGGACGAAGTGAGAGAGTGGCATGGACATATATACACTACCAAACGTAAAATAGATAGCTAGTGGGAAGCAGCTGCATAGCACAGGGAGATCAGCTCAGTGCTTTGTGACCACCTAGAGGGGTGGGATAGGGAGGGTGGGAGGGAGGGAGACGCAAGAGGGTGGAGATATGAGGATATATGTATATGTATAGCTGATTCACTTTGTTATAAAGCAGAAACTAACACACCATTGTAGAGCAATTATACTCCAATAAAGATGTTAAAAAAATAATAATAATATATGATTACTTGAATCGTGTAAATGCCACTGTCCTTTTTGCAATCATCACAAAACTTTTTTTAGCAGCCTTGATAATTATTTGATCCTTTCTACTTGTTCTAGTGGCATTCTTTCTTTCCCTTTGTCCATCTATCTCTCAATCTGTTTTCTGACTCTGTGTTTCACTCTCTCTCTCTCTCTCCATACCTGTCATTTCACTCTCTTTTACTTTCTCCCCCCCACACACACTATCCTCCTCTACCCCACTCCTGTTAACTGATGTCTTTTACATATCAAGAACAATATCAATTCATAAACACCTCCCTGCCCCCTCCCATGAGCCCCTTTTTCTTCCTACTCCATCTTTCTCACAATCAACCCCAAAATATCTTATTACAGGTGCTTGAAGATTCACCTTAAAAATCTGTTGCTGAGGGCTTCCCTGGTGGCGCAGTAGTTGAAAGTCTGCCTGCCAATGCAGGGGACACAGGTTCGAGCCCTGGTCTGGGAAGATCCCACAGGCCGCAGAGCAACTGGGCCCGTGAGCCACAATTACTGAGCCTGTGCGTCTGGAGCCTGTGCTCCGCAACAAGAGAGGCCACGACAGTGAGAGGCCCACGCACTGCGATGAAGAGTGGTCCCCACTCGCCGCAACTGGAGAAAGCCCTCGCACAGAAACGAAGAACCAACACAGCCAAAAATAAATAAATATATAAATAAATAAATTTATAAAAAAAAAAATCTGTTGCTGATGGCTCATCTTAGGTATGCAATAGTGAAAAATTGGAGGTTAGCCAACTATCTCTCGGGGGGCTATTGGTTAAGTAAATTATGGTGAATTTATGAAACGGAATACCATACAACCATCAAAAGTGCAACCAGATACTGGCATGGAAGATTGTTCACATATATTTGCAAGGAAAAAGTGGACTGCAGAGCAGTATGTATAATATGAAGACACTTTTAAATATACATAATCATGTCTTACTCTGTTCAGGCTGCTTTAACAGAATACCACAGACTGGGTGGCTTATAAACAACATTTATTTCTCACAAATCTGAAAGCTGGGAAATCCAAGATCAAGGTGCCAGCAGATTTGGTGCCTGGTAAGAGATGGCCTCCTGGTTCATAGATGGCTGTCTTCCTGCTGTGCCTTTACAAGGGAGAAAGAGCAAAGGAGCAATCTGGAGTCTCTTTTATAACAGCATAACTATCCTTAAGGACTCCACCTTCATGACCCAAAGGCCCCACTTCCAAATACCATCACATTGGGGATTAGGTTTCAACAAATGAATTCTGAAGGAAACAGTCTGTAGCAATTTGCATGGCAATAGTTTTAGAAGAATTTATTCCGAATTGTAAGGAGAGATAGCCCCTACGTAGTGAACTAGGCATGACTTAATTTCTTATTTTTTTCTTATTTTTATTTTTTATTTTTGTGATAAACCCATGTTGTTGTTTTTCTGCAAAATTAAAATGATTCTAAAATACAAGTTTCATACTCAAAGTATGAGATCAAGGACTCACTTTCTCTAGCTTCTCACTGCTGCTTCTGTTTTTGATGTAGAAAGCAGGAGGAAATATTTCTGATGGGTTCTCCGCCACCAGAAGACAGGGGACAAACTGAAGCTGTCACTGGCCTCATTCCTTTCCTCCCAACCACAGATCGCGCAGCATGCAAAGCCCCTGGAGCCCAGCGTGGTCCCTCCCCCTGGTGACAGAAGCAAAGCCCACGAACCATAGCTCTCAAAGACAGACTTGACTCTCCTCTGAATAAGAGAATCCTTGCTCTTAAAAGAAATTATCATATATAGGCATCAATAACTTTAAATGGGAACCTTCCTACTATGAAAACAATCTGTCTTTTTGAATTATGTCCTGCTGCCAAAATTCCCTTTCTTTACTTGAAAATTTTACTAAACTCTGAGCGTTAGTGTTCCTTGATTTGACTAGTCTTGCCATTCAAGTGGCTGCTCTGATACCCTTATTCTCATGTTCTAAAATAATGAAACAAAAACTCTCAAAGGACTCAAACAACTGATTTCCCCTTTGTGTGTGTGTGTGTCTGTGTGTGTGTGCTGGTGTGTGTAAGAAGATATAGTCGTAGAACCGGTAAATTGAACAATATGTGATTTAAATCAATGTAACTGGCTCTTATTTTACTGAATGATGACATGTCCTACCTTAATAGCATTTCTTTGCTCTTACTGTCAAAACCACTAATGCCATATCAACATTTACACTTTGTAATGCCCTGTTTGTAACTTCCGATATATTCAGCCACGGCTCAGAGTTGGTAATATGAACCCTGGCTGAGGTTACCTCTGCAGATCATTTTCTGGGAAACCAATTGTGTATCCAAGGTTTGAGGATTCAGAGAAATGTTTAATGCATTTAAACAAACCTGCTATCTTCAGTTTATTTAGCAATATGCTTTATACACACAGTTGTATGCACAACTGCAATGATTTCTAACTATTCTTATCTACTCAATAAATGACTTTAACAACTGGGGCAACTTATTGCTGTACATTCATTTGTATCATGACAATCCTGAGGGCAATAAAACTGCCTATGCTAACAATATTCAATGATTCAGATTTCTTATTAATTCAGATTGGGGCACTCCTCAGGTTGATTGGTTCAGTTTTACTGTAAAAATGGATCCACCAGTTAATATCACTCAACAATAGTGTGTAGGCGTTATGCATTCATTTCTTCATTCAATAAACCTACATTACTGAGTGCCTATTCTTTACCAGGTATTGAGTTGGCCCTGGGAATATGGAGAAAAAAAGCTGGGCTTTCTACACTTAAGGGTCTCTCAGGCTGATGGAAGACACAGGCAGTTAAGGAGACAATTGCCCTCCAGGGAAGTAAGCACTATGATAAAAACTCCAGTTTTCTGGGTTTTGGTGACTCTGGGCCCATATCTTTCTTCTACGGACTCAGCTGTTTTTTGCATATCTCCACTTGGATCTTCCTCAGAAAAACAGAACCCATTCTGAGTACTTAAAATGGAGAGTTTAATGCTACATGGAAGTGAAAAGCTGAGAGGTCAAACAGGAGACTCTGAGGGAACCCTGAGTCTGGCAACAACAGGAAGCCACCGCCACCCTAGATTGGAGGGACAAAGGAGGCAATGTGTCACTAGAGCACAAGGTGTGGGGTTATTGGAGGAAAGTGGAACAAGACTGTCTGGAGGGATCTGGGGCCGCAGAGCAGACGCAGCCATGGCTAGAGACACGCCAGTGGTTGGAAAGGAAGAGAAACAATATCTGTCCTGGCTTTTCCCCTCCTCTTGTTCTCTAATCCCTTGCCAGTGCCTCCCATGCCCAAACCAAACCAGGAACCAGCTAACATGAGAGCCCAGGGATTGTTGCCAGCAAGTCAGCTCCTGGTGACACACCACAGAGCAGGGAAAGAAAGAGCAAGGAAAATGATCTTGGGCCAAACAGGCCCAGGACCAACGCATGCCTCCAACTCACTCCAACCTTCAAAATGAAAGTTTTCATTTCCCTCTCAGCCCAACCCTATCCCCAGAACCTCTTCATCCTCCTCTGTTTTCCTGCCTTCATGGCTGCCAATTATTGCCCAAGCCAACAATTTGGATATCATCCTCGATTGCTTTCTCATCCTCATTCTGACAATCAATCGCCAAGTCCGTTGATCTCTGTCCGCTTCATCTCTCAAAAGAGTCATTCTTCTCCATCCCAACTGCACATCCTTCTTTCAGGTCACCACCATCTAACATCAGTGACCACACCAGCCTCCTAACTGACCTCCTGCTGCTAGACTTGCCTTTTGCTCTCCTTCCATTTCATTTCACCCAGACTAATCTTTACAATATAAATCTGATTATGTCAACCTCTTGCTTAAACCCTTTCTTCTGTGGAGTCCCAAAGGGGTGTCCTCAGAATAAAATCTAAATTCCTTTTCATATGAGGTCCTTCTAATCTGGCCCCTTCTGTTTTCAGCCCCATATGTTCATTCATTCATTCATTCACGCCTGCATGCATTCACTCAAGCAATAAATGTTCATTGAGTTGCCTACTCTCTGTCAGGCACTGGGCCAAGCCCTGGGGACATTCCCTACAGTGAATGATCCAGGCTCTCACTAACCAGCACCCTGAAATCACGTTCCCTCTCTCCTTCATCTTCCTCAGCCACTCCCTCCTTCACCCATTCTCTTTCCCTCGTTCGTATTCTTCCTTCATATCTGAGATGAATCTTCCTCTAAACAGCCAGCCCTCATTCTCCAAGTCCAACTTGTGTCCCTTCTAAGTATCCGCAGAGTGCCTTGTGCATACTTCTTTCATTAGCTAATCACACTTTATCATGATTGTCCCTTTACTGATCTAATTTCTCAAACTGCGCTAAATTCTTTGAGCACACGAGCTCTATTTTATTCATTGTTTTACTCCTATTGCCTAACACAGTGAACACTACATTGTAAGCCTTCGAATCTTTATTGAAAGAATCATCGAATTAACTAATAAGCACGAGGTGCTCTGGGAAGGTGCCCTGTAAGGGGTGCCCCATAAGGGGATGATAGAATGGTAGGAAGGGAAGGCTGGGGAAGTTTTTCCAAAGAAGGTATTATCTAAACTGAATTTTGAAGGACAACTTGGAAAATTGTTGGAAGTTGGAAGGAAAACAAGTAGGTGAAAAAGTAAGGGAAAAGTGTGAGAAAAGTTAACATGATATGAACACAGAGGCACACTCCAGAACTTCAGGTAGCTTTATATAGCCCAGTTCGTAAAGTTTGAGAGGAAAGATAGTGAAAGATGAGGCTAACAAGGATAACGAAAGACTTGCTAAAGCGTTAAGAGCTTAAACTGAAATTTCTGCAAGATGTTAAACAAGAAATGAGATGATCACACTTGCATTTAGAATGCAGTGACAGCTATGTGGGGAGTGAATTGGAGAGAGCAAGGCTGGCTGCAGAAAGAGCAGTTGAGACAAGAAATGGTTAGAGCTGGAACTTGGACAGAGTGAAGAGATATTAAAGCAATAGAATTAACAGGACTTGGCTTGATTGATAAGGAAAAAGGAAAAATAAAGGGTGAATCTAGAATGACGAGTTGAATTTCACCATGTTGGGGTTGAGATGCCTCTGGGCCATCGAGGTAGAAATGTCTATTTGGACCAGACAGGTCTGAACTCAGAAATGGTCTAAAGTGGACATATGAGATAGGAATGGCTGTGAGTGTGAGAAGGTAAGTGAGAAAAGGATTCGTATATGGGTGTTCACTGAACAATTCTTCCAACTTTTTCCAATTTGAAATTTTTCATTAAAAAGCACTGAGAAAAAATGAGAAGAGGCTGAAGGAAACAAAGAAAAATAGAATAGACCAGAATAAAAATGAAATTAATTAATTAAATAAAGAAGCTGCAACACAAGAGGCAGATGGCAAACCAGCAAAGGGTGGTATTCTAGAAATCAAGGGAAGTGTTTCAAGGAGGAAGTAACTAACAGTCAAATTCTGCAGATCAGTAAAGTGAGATAAGAATTCTAAATCATTTATTGAACTAAGCAATTTGAAACCTAGGGAAAGGCAGTTTCTTAGAGTGATGAGAGTAGAAGACAATGGGAATAAGCAGTGATCAGGAAGTAAAAAGGGGAGACAATGACTGTAAACTACTTTCTTTAGAAAATTTGGCTGTGAAGGGAAAGCAGTGTCAGGTGCCAGGTAGAGGGGACAATGGCAAGAGTCTTTTTTTTTTTTTTTCAATTTTATTTATTTATTTATTTATTTTTGGCTGTGTTGGGTCCTCGTTTCTGTGCGAGGGCTTTCTCTAGTTGCCGCGAGCGGGGGCCACTCCTCATCGCGGTGCGTGGGCCTCTCACTATCGCGGCCTCTCCTGTTGCGGAGCACAGGCTCCAGACGCGCAGGCTCAGTAGTTGTGGCTCATGGGCCCAGTTGCTCCGCGGCATGTGGGATCTTCCCAGACCAGGGCTCGAACCCGTGTCCCCTGCACTGGCAGGCAGACTCTCAACCACTGTGCCACCAGGGAAGCCCAAGAGTCTTTTTTTGAGATGGGAGGCATTTGACCTTGTTTGTACCATGAGGGGAAAGAGTCAGTACTCTGAGGAGAAAGAATCACGGTGGAGGGTGAAGATACTGGGTCGGCCAAGAAGTTCATTCGGGTTTTTCTGTAACATCCTATGGAAAAACCTGAACGAAGTTTTTGGCCAACCCAATATAAGTGAGAGAGGAGATAAAGGGTGTTCCAGATCCCTGAAGAAAGGACAAGTGATGAAATCCAAACACAAGAGCAGAAATTAGCTGCTCACAGCAGGAGAGATAGCTCTTCCCAAAGACAAAGAGATAAGGATGGGAATAGATGCAGGTAATTGTGTCAAGGGGATGCAGGAAGTTGAGTGAGTTCTTGTTCAACCACCTCTAGTTTCTCTGACCCCAACAATTTTGACCACCTGGTTGCAGCTGGGTATAACTGCTAGGATTAATATGTTGGGCAACTTTTGGTTGCATGCCCAGATAGTTGTATGAGATTGGGTTTCCTGGAAACATACTTTGAAACCAAAAGTTGCATGCAGGAGGCTTATTGGGGAGACCTCTTAAGGAAATACACCTACAAAGAAGAGAGGAAAATAGAACTGGGGAGAGGAAGAAGCCAGTCCACAATGCATGTGCAACTGAGACTTTAGTTAATCCAGTAGTGAGCCCTGGAGCTGAGATGGCCTTTCAGAGTTGTCTCAAATTAAGGCAGTTGGGATGTGCCTTTGTGCCCATACATCAACCAAGCTTTGGCTACAGACCTCTCCATAGGAAAGGATACAGCACGTGGCAAGGCTGTTCTCTGTGGCTGAGGGCAATGCCCTGGGAGAGACACAGCTGCAAGCTGTCAGTTGATATTCGCAGCAGTGTGGGTTGGATGAGCCAGCTCTGAAGAGGGGATCTGGGTGGAGCCCATGGAATCCATTAGAGCCCACCATCACACAGAGCAGTCCGTTTGTTTCTTACAAGTTTGTTCCATCTCGGAGTAGCTTCTTCAGGAGTTTGGTTGGAAAACCTCATGTTTTCTGAGCAACTTAGAGAGGTTAGTGGGTTGAAGTACAGCTCGCGAAGCTGCATTTGATCTTAGGGCCATAACTGATACTCATTATCCTCCTCCACGATCCACCCTCATTTAGCACCTCTGTGATCCAGGCAGCCTGAGAAATCCGAGCCTGTACTCACCATTGCTCTCCTCAGGTGGTGGCTGCTGATGGTATCCATTTACCCTTAACAAGAGGGCACGAGAAAACCAAGAGAGGCTCCAGTGGATCACCTGCGTGCCAAACATCGTCTTTCCTGCCCCTACTGTGGAGCAGTAACCCTGCCTCCTCCTGATGATTAGGGGCAATTACTCTTGCCAGGATGGTGATTCCTTTTCTTGCCTGGATGGTGATTCCTTTTCTTGCCTGCTAGTCTTTTGGCACATGGAGCCCAAAGTGACCAAGTGAATGCTGAAGCTTAAAATGCAGTGGGACTCATTATGTCCTCTAATAACAGGGCCTCCAGGCCCACGGTGCCCAAAGCAGGGATGAGACGTACAGATTTCTCAAATGGGTCTCTGAGATGATGATATAAAGGGACAGTTCCATTCCATTCCTTGGTTTCCAAACTTGCAGCTTACCTATTAGGAATACAGGAGTACCATATAATCTTTGTTATTTAGAATGTACACAACATCCTGGGAGATGGTGGCAACCTCACAGGGTAACATTTCCAAGATGGAGCCTCAGATGCATCTTTAAGAGGCTGTTTTACCGCTCTATCTGGCTGATGGCCTCTGCGGGATACAGCAAGAAAGGACCAATGGACCCCATGGCCATGTTCCACTGCTACACTCCTTTGCTGTAAAGTGGGTCCCTAGGTAAGTCATAATGGGCAGCACTAGCTGAATGGCTACTTGATGTCTCATGGTCATAAGCTCTGTCTCTTTTGTGACCCAATAGCCCACCAAGTAGTTTTTGAATGGTTTATAGTTCTTTGCAGCAGAAGGCATGGCCTTGTGCCAGAACACCAGAGGTATACATTATGATTTTCCTTTTGAGACTTCCCATGAACTACAAATGATCTCATTTCCCACCACAAATACCTCTAGTACATGCAGTTTGAACAAGGGCAAAAATTGATTATTGGATGGAAAAAACCTCTTAGACAATTGCAATGGTTGGTAGTTCTCCAAAGCTCAACTCTACCCGACCAAAATCATTATTCTTTAATGTTTCATTTCTCTATTGAATTTTCGTGAGCATCACAGGAACAGCATTGACATTGACTTCATGGAAATACACAAAAGGTATATAAGGTGAGTGCTACAAAACTATGGTGAACAATGGCTGTGATTGGCAGGTTTTCTCTTGATGGATTCTCTATCTTAAAGTCATATAGCGAGACTGGACTGCATGTTCCTATGGGTTGCATTGACTACCTTGTGGATGTTGTCTATGTTTGATCCTCAGTGTTTATGTGTGTGCCTTGGACTTTGAGAGTTAAGTAAAAATAGTTTACATTTTATTATTTAATTCTACAAAAGTCCTTCAACCCATCATTAATTATGTCAAGTGCTAAAAAGAAAAGATGGTCAGCAATATCTTACTGAATATCGGCCTATGGTTCTATTGAAAGCCAATTCAACTCAAGACAGTCTTTATGTCATATATTGTGATAGTTCTTTTGCAACTGAGGCTATGAAACCAATAAGACTTTTGGATCACTTGAAACGAAAACATCTTAATAAAGCAGGTAAGAGTTTAGAATATTTCAAAATTTTGAAAGAGAATTTTGAGTTATGTAACATAATTTCTAGCTAAGAAGAACACACATTTGGTAATGATCATTTTGTAATGAGCACAGATGTGGCATCATAATGTTGTATAACTGAAACTTATATAATGCTATATACCAATTCCACCTCAATAAAAAAACTTAATATGTGAACTTTTGGTTGAACATGATACCTTGAAATTATAAATTTTTCTGTGCTACCTCTCAAAACTCAATTTTAAAATATAAAGAAAAAAAAAGAACACACAAATAACAGTGGAATCATTGGGTCTTATAAAGTTGCAGAAATCACTGAAAAATCTGGTAGTTCTCATACACTTGTTGAGAGTATATGAATGTAGAGTCTGCAATTTCAATTGTGATGCAGCAAAATACAGTATTTAAAAAGAACTGCCATTGAGTAATGATTCAATTCAAAGATGTATCTATGAATTGTCTGTTAACATTGAAAAGCAATTAATTGGTACATTAAAAACAATAAAAATTTTTATTTAGGTTGATGAAACACAGTTACTGAAAATAAGACCCTTCTATTTGTTGTATCTATGATTATTTTAAATTGTAAGAAGTGATGTTTGTAAATTTTTTAGAAACTGACTATACTAGGGTATGTATTTTTGCTGCTCTAAAATTTTGATTTGATGAAACACCAATACCATAGGAGAATTCGGTGCCCAGTGCTTCTGATGGAGCAAATTGCAGGGTTGGAAGACACAAAGGTTTAGAGCCCACCTAAAGGAAGTACGTCCTGAAGTTCTCGCAATAAACTGCATTGTGCATTGACATCAACTAGTTGGAACAAATGTTAGTGAAGTTCTTTTTCTCACTATTATAATTCGAACCACCCATAATATCATAGCAAATATGATTACCTTTTCAGAAAATGTAATGTTGATAAGGAACAGTATGTGAGCCTTCTATATGGCTTTCTAAAATAAACTAACAAGATTTGTACACCTTTTCTTATATAATTCATTTTTCAGAAAGCAAAGGAGACAAATTTAGCAAAGAAGATCAGCAAACACAAAAAACAGCGTATGTACTATGGTTTGAATTTTTCAGTAACTTTATGAAGTCTCATTTCAACTTCAAGTGAAATTGTGATAAATATGCAAATTTAGCAACCTTTACTGAAAAACTGGAAATATTTTATTTTTTAAAAATTTTTGCTGCACCATGTGGCTTGCGTGATCTTAGTTCTCTGACCAGGGATGGAACCTGTGTCCCACTGCAGTGGAAGTACAGAGCCCTAACCACTGGACCTCCAGGGAATTCCCAAAACCGGAAGTACTTTTAGTTGGTTGAATGAGGAAATGATTCCAAGGTATGCAGGAGTTTATTGAAATAGATGGATTACTCAATGAGAATAAGCTTAGTGTTTTTCAGATAGTTTGAGAAGTCAAACTTCTTACCAGAAAGCAAGCTAGAGCAGCACAACTCAAGGGCCAAAATCCAGGGGGAAAAAATCCATTGTTTTATAATCCCACATGACATTTTGTTAGTAAAATTCTCCACTTGTTTAGGTAGGAACTCCAATTCTCCAAAGTATTTCTGAGAATCCCAGAGGAATATCTCACATGCATTAACTAATTAGTTCAGGTCGTTCACTTTCCATACTATGGCTGTCCTCTGCCATGCTGGAGCTCTGCTGTGGTTAAATACCAGCTGGAGATCTGCTTAAATGCTGTTGCTTAAATCTGCCACATTGATGTTCTATACCAGATCCTTGCCAACACTCCAGCTACCAGTGCCCTCAACCCTTGCTGAGTGTGATAGTACAGCAGCAGTGAGCTGCAAAGTGAGAAGGAAAACAATTTTCTCTCCTCTGTATTATGCTATTTGAGGGTCTCAAAGCAACATTCTTAAACTCTAACGTGTTTTCTAAAAATCTAGAAAAGCTCTCTTCAATCCCTTAGCTTATATTGCTAAATCCAACCCACACCAGACCTTTCTCCCTATAGGGTAAATTGTATTTGAGATTCAGGTGTCCCTTTATTGTAATTTGCTCCCATTGCTTCATAATCTATAGGTGCGTATATATGCCTGAAATCCAATATTAACACTCATCCAAATTATTTTTCCAAAAGGTTTATCAGCATCTGTTTAAATCAAATCAAAAAAAATAGACACAAATAGATGCAGGTAGAAAGGAAGTTGCCTATCTCTGCCCATAGCTATATTCGAATTTCAGTTTTGGCCCAGCTAGGATGCCCTATTACCTTCTCAAAGGAAATGTAAAAGATTTTTCTGGACAACGTTTTACATATATATGTGGAAAAAACTAAAACTAGGATTCAGGATATCTGGATTATAATCTTATCTCTGTCACTAATTTTCTTTGTGATCTCATGCCGTGAACCTATTTCTTAGTGAATTAAATTAGTTTCGTAAGGTGGCTTTGACTATCAAATAGGATGATGGATGTGAAAGTGCTTTGAAAATATTAAATGTACTAGTGAAAGATGAAGTATTCTTATTCTTATTAATTAAAATTTTGGTCTCTGACTTTAATTGTCCACCTACTAAGTTATGACATTCACTCTGTGTTTCTCAGTTTTATTCCTTTGAAGCTGTGAGATAAATTATTTTAGATGAGCTTTGTCATAAAATGTTAGAGTTGGAAGGAGGGACTTTGGAGATTCTATAGCTCAAATCCCTCATTTTTCAGATGAGGAAATTGAGTCCAAAGAAGGGCAGATTACCTAGATAGCAGATGAGGTAAAATGTCAGGCACCCAAGATACTGATGCATGTAGTACTGATTTCATCACATCAAAGAAGAGTGCTCTCCAGACATTATGTCTTCCTTTTCAGAAATTATTCAATGAACAGTTGTCCACCATGCTTATTGCCCAGACCTCCAAGTAAGATATATGATATTTATTCACACCACTCCTTATTCCCAGAGCTTTTACAGACTAGTGCTCATGGAGCCCAGTTTTTAGGAGGCCAACAAATTGGTATTTATTGACTTCCTTTTCTGTTCTGGGCACTAGTCAAGGCACTGAAGATTTAGCATTTAACAAGACAGTAAACCACTTCCAGAGATTATATTCCACTGAAATACTAGGCATAAAAACGATACATGTGTTAAAAGTAACCTGTTCTCTCAAGCTTGTAGGAGACACAGCTAATACTCTTTTTGGCAGTGTATTCCTTTAGCTGGAAGACTCCGTTGAAGCACTGCTTCTCCATATTGGATTAATACTCAAGTTTCAATCTTCCTAGAGGTAGTTTCCAAGTCCTTAAGACTGTTAAGAATATGTCTATGCCCATTTATGTTAAAAACCCTCCAGAAAGTAGGCATAGAGGGAACTTAGCTCAACATAATAAAGGCCATATATGACAAACCCACAGCAAACATTGTTCTCAATGGTGAAAAACTGAAACCATTTCCTCTAAGATCAGGAAAAAGACAAGGTTGTCCACTCTTACCACTATTATTTGGCATCGTTTTGGAAGTTTTAGTCACAGCAATCAGAGAAGAAAAAGAAATAAAAGGAATCCAAATTGGAAAAGAAGAAGTAAAGCTGTCACTGTTTGCAGATGACATGATACTATACATAGAGAATCCTAAAAACGCTACCAGAAAACTACTAGAGCTAATCAATGATTTTGGTAAAGTAGCAGGATACAAAATTAATGCACAGAAATCTCTTGCATTCCTATAAACTAATGATGAAAAATCTGAAAGAGAAATTAAGGAAACACTCCCATTTGCCATTGCAACAAAAAGAATAAAATACCTAGGAATAAACCTACCTAAGGAGACAAAAGACCTGTATGCAGAAAACTATAAGACACTGATGAAAGAAATTAAAGATGATACAAACAGATGGAGAGATATACCATGTTCTTGGATGGGAAGAATCAACATTGTGAAAATGACTATACTACCCAAAGCAATCTACAGATTCAATGAAATCCCTATCAAACTACCAATGGCATTTTTCACAGAACTAGAACAAAAAATTTCACAATTTCTATGGAAACACAAAAGACCCCAAATAGACAAAGCAATCTTGAGAAAGGAAAATGGAGCTGGAGGAATCAGGCTCCTGGACTTCAGACTATACTACAAAGCTACAGTAATCAAGACAGTATGATACTGACACAAAAACAGAAATACAGATCAATGGAACAGGATAGAAAGCCCAGAGATAAACCCACACACATATGGTCACCTTATTTTTGATAAAGGAGGCAAGAATATACAATGGAGAAAAGACAACCTCTTCAATAAGTGGTGCTGGGAACACTGGACAGCTACATGTAAAAGAATGAAATTAGAACACTCCCTAACACCATACACAAAAATAAACTCAAAATGGATTAAAGACCTAAATGTAAGGCCAGACAGTATAAAACTCTTAGAGCAAAACATAGGCAGAACACTCTATGACATAAATCACAGCAAGATCCTTTTTGACCCACCTCCTAGAGAAATGGAAATAAAAACAAAAATAAACAAATGGGACCTAATGAAACTTAAAAGCTTTTGCACAGCAAAGGAAACCATAAACAAGACGAAAAGACAACGCTCAGAATGGGAGAAAATATTTGCAAATGAAGCAACTGACAAAGGATTAATCTCCAAAATATACAAAGAGCTCATGGAGCTCAATATCAAAAACACAAACAGCCCAATTAAAACATGGGCAGAAGACCTAAATAGACATTTCACCAAGGAAGACATACAGATAGCCAAGAGGCACATGAAAAGATGCTCAACATCACTAATTACTAGAGAAATGCAAATCAAAACTAAAATGAGGTATCACCTCTTGCCAGTCAGAATGGCCATTATGAAAAAAGCTAGAAATAATAAATGCTGGAAAGGGTGTGGAGAAAAGGGAACCCTCCTACACTGTTGGTGGGAATGTAAATTGATACAGCCACTATGGAGAACAGTATGGAGGTTCCTTAAACAACTAAAAATAGAACTACCATATTACCCAGCAATCCCACTACTGAGCATATACCCCAAGAAAACCGTAGTTCAAAAAGAGACATGTACCACAATGCTCATTGCAGCACTATTTACAATAGCCAGGACTTGGAACCCACCTAAATGTCCATCGACAGGTGAATGGATAAAGAAGATGTGGCACATATATACAATGGAATGTTACTCAGCCATAAAAAAGAAGCGAAATTGAGTTATTTGTTGTAGTGAGGTGGATGGACCTAGAGTCTGTCATACAGAGTGAAGTAAGTCAGAAAGAGAAAAACAAATACCATATGCTAACACATACATATGGAATCTAAAAAAAAAAGAAAAATGGTACTGATGAACCTAGTGGCAGCACAGGAATAAAGACGTAGACATAGAGAATGGACTTGAGGACACGGAGGGGGGGGGAAGCTGGGGCAAAGTGAGAGTAGCATGGACTTATATACACTACCAAATGTAAAGTAGATAGCTAGTGGGAAGCAGCAGCATAGCACAGGGAGGTCAGCTCGGTGCTTTTCGATGACCTAGAGGGGTGGGATAGTGAGGGTGGGAGGGAGGCTCAAGAGGGAGGGGATATGGGGATATACGTATGTATATAGCTGATTTACTTTGTCATACAGCAGAAACTAACACAACACTGTAAAGCAATTATACTCCAATAAAGATGTTAAAAAAAAAAGAATATGTCTATGGAAGCCCACATGCAATATGAGAACCACCTTTATGTTTCACATCTACCTTGTATTGAATGAAACACATATTTTGCTTATACCCTTGGCATTCATCTCCTAAACATGCAGCAGCACTTGGTTGAGCAGAAGGAGAAAAGAGCCAGCTTTTAACATCTGTGTCTGGCCATTTTATTTTCCTTCCACATTTTGGAGCAGACAGAATTCATTCAGCTATTTTATCCTCTGGATTCTTCTCCTTTGTGCCAGCTGACCATTAGCTGCTATATATATTCTTCTGGTTGGAATAGTGAAAGCAGGGTGTGTAAAGCTCTGAGAAATGGAGCTGGGACCCAGGAGCCAATGGGCCATAGACAGAGCTGAGTGGAAACAACCAAAGGCTAGGGTGTAGACAACATTCTGGTGATCAACTATTTGATGGGTGAAATATAGCCTGGTGAGAATGCTACCAAGTAAAGGGTCAGAAGTTAGAAGAGTGGATCAGTGGACAGGTGGTGAGCCTCGTTATGACAGTATAAACTTTAATCAACTTTACTGAGATATAATTTACAAACAGTAATATAAATCCATTTTATGTGAGTTTGATGTGTTTTGAAATATGGATCTACTTGTGTATCCACCACGACACCAATATAATAGTTTTCAGTATGGACTCCTGTTTTCCCACCACATAATCTTCTCAGCTATGTCCTCCTGCAGGTCCTAGGATAGCCAAGCTCTGGGATTGTCTTTGCTCCAACAGAAAGTATCAAGGAAGTACCAGGTCAACAAGACCTTGAGATAAACTCTTGTCCCTGAAGCTAGTTGCCACAGATATTGCTAACAGGATTGGGAAAGGGCTTGGAGAACATCCATGAAGCAAGTATCATAGATGTTCTGCTGCTTGGTCACATGGGGAGTGTGGAGGGAACAGTCAGGTCATGGATCCAGATGCTTATCTGTCCAAATACAAAAACTTTTAACAACTAATTGGATTGTTTTCCTGTTGTCCCTCACAATCCTAGAAGAGTGGACAGGAAACGAGAATGGAAGTGAGGGTCGGGGCTAGAAGGTGTTGGTTGAAATAATGAGAGACAATGTCTCTAATTCTCAAGACCACCCCAAACCTTGGCACATAGTACATGTTCAGTATCCTGAGCCCTGATAATAAGACAATGCTGTGAAGCTTTGTCTTCCTTGGTATTGCCTTGTAATTCACACTCACACAGGAGAGTAGCTAACCTGTCTTTGCAAGTCCATGCATTATATAAAAACCAATTTCTTGCAACTGCCTCTGCTTCTTCAAAGGCAAGTTCTGACACACTTAACCAAAGAACCTTTATAAGTTTTCCAATATGAGAGCCAAACAGCTAATGTTTCTGCATTACCCACAAAAAATCAAAGGGAAAACATCATCCACCCAAAGTTTGGAAAATATGAGTTGCCAGTGTCTTAGTGCACATGGAAAGAAAACCAAGCTAGAATAAATATTAGTCAATGTAAGATCCTTCTTTTCTTTCTGCTTTAATTTTTCTGTCACAGTTTTTCAATTAAAAATGCCTATTCTATCTAAAAAAAAAGGTTCTGAAGAACCTAGGGGCAGGACAGGAATAAAGACGCAGACGTAGAGAATGGACTTGAGGACACGGGGAGGAGGAAGGGTAAGCTGGGACGAAATGAGAGAGTGGCGTGGACAAACATACGTTACCAAATGTAAAATAGGTAGCTAGTGGGAAGCAGCCACATATCTCAGGGAGATCAGCTAGGTGCTTTGTGACCACCTAGAGGGGTGGGATAGGGAGGGTGGGAGGGAGATGCAAGAGGGAGGAGATATGGGGATATATGTATATGTATAGCTGATTCACTTTGTTATACAGCAGAAACTAACCCACCATTGTAGAGCAATTATACTCCAATAAAGATGTTAAAAAAAAATGCCTATTCCAAAATAAATAAATAAATAAATAAATAAATATGCCTATTTTTTAAAATCCCTGTATAAAAAAAGATACAACTTGTAGTGGAAATTATTATCTAGAAGAAAAATACCTTTTAAATGGCGTGTTCACTGGCATCTTTAATGTTCTGGTAGTGTTTTCCTCCTGATAGAAACCACAGTTGTTTTGGAGAAGATGACTATATTGCATAGTTTATAAAAGTAAGCACTTCTGTCATAAGACTTATTTTGGGATTCTCTCACCTACCTTCAGTCATCTGACTGCCTGAATTACTATATATAAAAAAAAAAGTTTTCCTTGTAGCTTTGAAACAGAGTTGGATGGAGTTGCACAGAAATTCTGGAACGTTACAGTCTAGCAGGAGCTATCGTTTAGCAGGGTTTTGGCAGAACTTCAGCAGACTGTATATAGAACTTGAAGATTTTCTCTAGACATGTGTGAGCAAATCTGAATTTTGGCCCCAAATAAGGAATAATTATATAATATTAATTCATATCACAACTATAAATGCTCAAAATCTAGTAAGCGAATTCTTAAAACTCCTACTTTAGAATGCTTAGATTCATAGTGTACTTTTCACCCTTCATTTTCATAAAAATCAGATGGAGCTAAGCTGGTTTGAACCAGATTTTGAAATTGTTAGTTATTTACAACGAAGAGGTTTCATATCCTTGAAGCTGAAAAATAGAATGTATGATATGCAAAATCAGAGTAGTTGCTGTAGAGATAGTAAGGACAAAGGAAAGAAAGAATAATTTTTTAACTGGTTAGAATAGTGAGTATAGGTAGAAAGCAATTTTCTCTATTTGTAATTCATTTAAGGTTGATGTTTCACAAACAGAAATTGACATGGTAGGGTTTTCCCAAAGCAAACTATAATATAAAAGTTTGTCTTTCTAGCTGTTGAATGTTTCTGCTAACCTAGAGAAACCCAATTTTATCTGTAATCAAATGTAAAAGATCTTTTTCATAGATATTAACGTTACATTAGCTTTACTTTAAAATTCTTGTGATTTTGCATTCTGCTTCGTTGTACATCTGTTTATTATAAATATTGAAATTATTAGATCTATACAAACGGATAAAAAATAACCTACAAACAATTTTGTCACATGAAGTAAATTGGACGGGTGGACAAAGTCTATACTAGTCTATCATTTGTACAAAAAGGAAAGGACACAAAACAGAATTTTTGGTATATGAATTGAATATCTCTGGGTAGAAAAAAATAATTGGTAACAGCAGTTCCCTCTACAGAGAAAGAAGAGGGAAGAGAAGTCAGAAGAACTTTTTTTATATTTGCTCATTTGCTGTATTTGATTTTTTTTCTAGCCAAATGCATAACATATCCACAAACACACACGTAGTCATATTACTCAACTTTTCCTCATTCTAAAATTGACACTATGTTTTTGTCCTCCCCACCCCTGACTTCCACAGCTTTGAGCATTCTTTGCCACACGGGTATCACAGTTTGAATAGCATAAAGGAGTGGCATGGTTCCACTGATTCCTAGCTTTGTGACTTTGTATTTTTAGCTCTTTGACCATAAGCTTACTGAGCCATAATAGGACCACCACAATTTCTATCTCATAGGGCTGTCCTAGTGCTTAAATGAAAGAGCACACCTAAAAATCCTTAGCACACTGCTTAGAATATGGCTGCTGTTCAAGAGATGATTGTTCTTGTCTACTGGTTAACACCCTACATTCTGGGGCTGCCAAGATGAAAGTTCCTGTCCATCAAAACCTCTCTACACTCTATAATGGCACACAAACCTGCATATTAAGCAAAAAGTATATGTCTGGCCCATAATAGAATGGCTACAATATATATTGAATCAATGAATGAAACAATGATATATTTTAACTATGCTAACATATTGGTGTGGTCTGGGATGGGGGCTAGGAAGTGGGCAAGACAGATTCTTAATAAACATCTTTCTTCGGTTTATTAAGGTACCAACTTATATACAGATGAAAAAAAGTTGAAATCCTTTAAGTAGTTATTTGGATCAGGAGGTAGTAGTACCATTAATTTTCAAAGACAAGACTGTTCTTTTTTCTCTTATGTCTTTCCTTTCTAGAAATGAAAAACCTTATGAAGCTGTGGCTTTTCAGAATCTTTCAACTAACTTTGATGTTGGAAAAATATCCAAATATCACTTTCCTTTCTATTCAAAGGGATGCTTCATCAAGGTTCATTGCTACAAATTAAAGCCTTTTGCTTTGTTCAGGAATATATGAAAACTTGACTTTGGAAGAGTATTCCCTTTTTCTCTTATAATTAATAGACTATTTCTTATAGTAGTTTTAGGTTTACAGAAAAATTAGACAGAAAGTTCCCATATACTCCCTCTTCCTCCACCTACAAACCCACTTTCCTCTATTATTGACATCTTGTATTGGTGTGGTACATTTGTTATAACTGATGAACCAATATTGATACATTATTAACTAAAGTCCACAGTTTACATTAGGGTTCACACTTTGCGCTGTAGATTTCTATGGGTTTTGCCTAATGCATAATGTCATGTAACCACCATTAGAGTATCATACAAAATAGTTTCACTGCCCTAAAAATCCTCTGTGCTGCACCAATGCATCCCTCCTCTCCTCCCCCTAATCCCTGGAAGCCACTGATATTTTTTTCTGTCTCCATAGTTTTTCCTTTTCCAGAATGTCATATATCAATAGCTAGAATCATACAGAATGAAGCTGTTCCAGATTGGCTTCTTTCACTTAGCAATATGCATTTAAGGTCCTCCTTAAACATGCATTTAATGTCTTTTGGTGGTTTGATAGCTCATTTCTTTTTAGCACTGAATAATATTCCATTGTCTGGATGTGGCCTAGTTTGTTTATCCATTCACTTATTGGCAAGTTTTAGTTGCTTCCAATTCTTGGCAATTTTGAATAAAGTTGCTATAAATATTCATGTGCAGGTTTTAGTGTGAACGTAAGTTTTCAACTCATTTGGGTAAATATCTAGGAGCATGATTGCTGGATTGTATGGTAAGACTATGTGTGCTTTGTAATAAACAAACTGTATTCCAGCATGGCTCTACCATTGTGCATTCCTACCTGCAATGAATGAGCGTTCCTAGTGCTCCATGCACTCAACAGCATTTGGTGTTGTCAGTATTCTGGATCTTAGCCATTTTAAGTGTGCAGTGGTATGTCATTGCTATTTAATGTGAAATTCCCTAATGATATATGATGTTGAGCATCTTTTTATAGGCTTGTTTGCCATTTGTATATATTCTTCAGTGAAGTATCTGTTCAGAACTTTTATGCAGTTTTTAATTGAGTTATCTATTTTCTTATTGTTGATTTTTAAGAGTTCTTTGTATATTTTGGATAGAAGTCCTCTATGAGATAAGTGTTTTGCAGATATTTTCTCCTGGTATGTGGCTTGACTTTTCATTCTCCTAGCAGTGTCTTTTGCAGAGTAGAAGTTTTTAACTTAATCGAGTCCAATTTAGCTATTTTTCTTTCATGGATCACACTTTTGGTACTGAAGCAAAGGTCATCTAGATTTTCTCCTATGTTATCATCAAGAAATTTTATAGTTTTCATATTACATCCAGGTCTAGGATCCATCTATTTTTTTTAATATTTATTTATTTATTTGGCTGCGGCAGGTCTTAGTTGCAGCATGTGGGATCTTCATGGTGGCACGCGGGTTCTTTTGTTGAGGCGTGCCAGCTTCTCTCTAGTTGTGGTGTGAGGGTTTCTCTCTCTCTAGTTGTGGCACATGGGCTCCAGAGCATGTGGGCTCTGTAGTTTGCGGCAGTTGGGCTTTCTCATTGAGGCGCATGAGCTCAGTAGTTGTGGCGCGTGGGCGTAGTTGCCCTGCGGCATGTGGGATCTTAGTTTCCCGACCAGGGCTCAAACCTGCATCCCCTGCATTGTAAGGCGGATTCTTTACCACTGGACCACCAGGGAAGTCTCTCTAGGATCCATCTTGAGTTAATTTTTATGAAAGGTGTAATAAGGTTGGAGTCTAGATTCATTTTTTTGAATGTGGATGTCCAGTTATTCCAGCACCATTTGTTGAAATGGCTATTCTTTCTCCATTGGATTGCCTTTGCTCCTTTGTGAAAGATCATTTGGTTATTTTTGTGTGGGTTTATTTCTGAGTTCTCTATTCTATTTCATTGTTCTATTTGTCTTCTCTTTTGACAATACCACTCTGTCTGGATTACTGTAGCTCTGTAGTAAATCTTGAATTTTGGTAGTGTCAGTCCTCCTACTTTGTTCTTCTTCAATATTGTGTTTGCTGTTCTGATCTTTTGCCTTCCCGTATAAACTTTAGAATCAGTCCGTTGATGTTGCAAAGTAACTTGCTGGGGGTTTGGATTGCACTGGGTCTATAGATCAATTGCAGGAAGAACTGACATCTTAACAGTATTGAGTTTTCCTATCCATGAACGTGAAATCTCTATTTATTTAGACCTTTGATCTCTTTCGTTAGAGTTTTATAGTTTTCCTCACATAGGTCTTGTACATATTAAGTTAGATTTGTACCTAAGTATTTCTTTTTCTTTCTTTTTCTTTCTTTCTTTCTTTTTTTTTTTTTTTTTTTGGAGCTAATGTAAACAGTCTTGTGTCCCCACAGCCCCCCTGCCCCGTTTTATTCAGATATAATTGACTTATAATATTATGTAAGTTTAAGGTGTACAATGTAATGATTTGATACATGTATATACTGCAAAATTCTTACAACAGTAAGGTTGGTTAACACATACTTTATGTCCCATAATTACCATTTTGTTGTTGTTATTCTTATGGTGAGAACATTAAAGCTCTACTCTCATAGCAACATTCAAGTATACAATACAGTATTATTAACTATAGTTCATAGTGTTGTGTGTTTTTAATTCAAATTCCAATTGCTCATTTCTTTATTTAGGAAAGCAATTGACTTTTGTATATTAACCTTATATCCCACAATCTTGCTATCATTACTTATTCATTCTAGGACTTTTTCTGTTTGTGTTGTTGTTGATTCTGTGGAATTCTATTTATTGCCTTTGTTCTTTGTTTCTTTTTTGTCTTCTACTCTCTTTCTGCCTTCTTTGGTTTTAAAAAGAGGCTTTCCATATGATTCATTCTATGTGATTACATTTTCTCTCCTCTCTTGGCATATCAATTATACTTTTAAAAATTTTAGTTGTTGCTCTAGAGTTTGCAATATACTTTTATGACTAATCCAAGTCCCACTTTCAAATAACATTATACTGTTTCACCAGTAGTGCAAATGTCTTTTAATAGGGTTTTCCCAATTCTTCCCCCCATTCCTTTTAATAGTGCTGTCATTCATTTCACTTATCTATAAAGTATAATCATCAGCTATACTTTTACTATTATCTTTCTGAACAAACCATTATTTGCTGGATCAACCAAAAATAAGAAAATTTTTTAAAAATTTATTTTACCTTCATTTATTCGTTCCATAACACTCTTCTGGTTTTTATGCAAATTTGAGTTTCTAACCTATATTACTTTCTTTCTCTCTGAAAAACTTCTTTTAACATTTCTCGTAAGGCAGATTTACTGGCAACAAATTTTCTCAATTTTATTTCTTTCATTTTTTTTTAAATTAATTAATTAATTAATTAATTTTTGGCTGTGTTGGGTCTTCGTTTCTGTGCGAGGGCTTTCTCTAGTTGTGGCAAGCGGGGGCCACTCCTCATCGCGGTGCGCAGGCCTCTCACTGTCACGGCCTCTCTTGTTGCAGAGCACAGGCTCCAGACGTGCAGGCTCAGTAGTTGTGGCTCACGGGCTTTGTTGCTCCGCAGCATGTGGGATCTTCCCAGACCAGGGCTCGAACCCGTGTCCCCTGCATTGGCAGGCAGACTCTCAACCGCTGCGCCACCAGGGAAGCCCTTCTCTTTCATTTTTGAAGGATAATTTCACTGGGTACAGAATTCTAGGTTGGTGGGTTTTTTCTTTCAACAGTTTAAATATTTCACCCATCTTTTCTTGCTTACATGGTCTCTGAAGAGAAATCCAATGTAATTCTTATCCTTCCTCCTCTATAGGTAAGGTATTTCCACTACAGCCCTCTGCCCCATGACTTCTTTCAAGATTTTCTCTTTGATTTTCTGCAGTTTGAACAGACTTTTTGATATTTTTCCTACTTGGTATTCTCTAAGCTTCCTGGATCTGTGGTTTAGTGTCTGTCATTAATTTTGGGGAACTTTCAGCCATTATTTCTTCAAATATTTCTTTGCTCCTCTCTCTCTCTTCCCTCTCCAGTATTCCCATTACAGTTAGATTACATCTTTTGTAATTGTCCCACAGATCTTATTTTGTTCCATCTTTTTCATTAATTTGTTTTCTTTGCGTTTCAGTTTTAGAAATTTGTATTGACATATCTTCAAGCTCATTCATTCTTTCCTCAGCTATGTCCAGTCTATTGATGAGCCCATCAAAAGCATCCTTTATTTCTGTTACATTGTTTTCAGTTTCTAGTATTTTCTTTTGATTCTTCCTTAGAGTTTACATATCTGTTTACTTTACTCATCTGTTCTTTCATGTTGTTCTTTTTCCACTAGCACCCATAGCATATTAATCACAGTTATTTTAAATTCCTGGTCTGATAATTACAAAGTCTCTGCTATATCTGAGTCTGGTTCTAATGGTTGGTTTATCTCTTCAGATTATGTTTTTTGTCTCTTAGCATGTCTTATAATTTTGTTGTTGAAAACCAGACATGGTATATTAGGTAAAAGGAACTTAGGTAGATAGGCTTTTATGATGAAGCTTTATGTTTGTCTGGCGAGGAGATAGGCTATGCTACTTTTCGCTGTAGTTGTGGTGTCTGAAGCTAAAATTTTCTCTAGTGTCCTTGTTTTTGTTTCTCTTGTTGTTTTCGGATATCCATAGTGATTCTTTAAATAGGGTCTGAGGTTTGCAGTTCTTTTAGCTCTAATCCCCTGTTATTACCCAGGAGCCCTACTGATGTGGTGGTATGGTATGGTAAGGTGTGGGCGGAGGGAAAGCATTCTATAATCCTATGATTAGTGCTCAGCCTTTTAGTGAGCCTGAGTTGAGTATTTCCCTTCTCTCATGTTGAAGGCTAGAAGGGGCTGGAGTTTAGTGTTCCCCTTCCCTAAGGTAGGTTAGGCTCTGGTAAAATAGCTTCCCTTGAGGACAGATCTTATTAAGAACAGAGTGCTCTGAAAGTATTTCAAAAAGGTAATTTCTTCTCTAGCTGTGCAAAAAGCAAGAGATTTTCCTCAGATCTTCACAGTGATTATCTGTTAGGCTCCTGGAGTTGAAACTCAAGAAAGCTGTGGGGCCCCTCTAAGGCTGAAACCCCTTTGTAGTTTTTAACTCTCAAGCTGGTCCACACAGAGCCTCCAGCAGTTCCTCACTTGCAGTTTAAAGTGTTCCTACTGATATTGGCTCCAACTGTGATGTTGACTTCAGCTTCTGGCTTCCGTTCCTGGTAAACTGTGATCCTCTGGTAAGCTATGATTCTCTATATCTCTCTATCCGTCTCTCCAGGTTTCAGGGCAGCAGTTTGCCCTGTGACCTCATTTCCCTGGTGGATCTAAGAAGAGTTGTTGGTTTTCAGTTTGTTAAGCTGTTTTTTCTTATTGCAAGGATGGGTGCTTCCAAGCTCTTTAAATGTTGGACCAGAAACTGAAAATCCTGTGGCATTCCTTTGTAAATTTATGCTTAAAATGTCTATCATAACTGAAAAGTGCTAGTGTCAAAATTTCAGTCCATTCTTATTCTCCAGAAATTCAGACAAATATACATATTTATTTTCTGTTTTGATCCTTGAAAGAAAAAAAAAAAGACTTTTAATGTCTATTATCTGCTAAGCACTTCCTTCCAAATGATATGCTTTTTCGTTGTTCTTGTAATAGAATAGATCAAGGTGGAGGAGAGGAGGAGCACGAAGGATAATAATGAGTCAAGAATCACTTATTGACCACTAGGTCTTCTTATATAGTTTGATACATTCTAAATTACCTGAATCTGATGTGTTTCACTCTTTAAAAGGCTCAACGCTCTATGTTATTTAGTACTAATCTAGATTTCAAGTTTTACCCTGCCTCTTCCTGAGTCACTGCCTAACTAACTTACTACTATAAATATGGGTTAAGGGTCAATTGAGTCATTCGCAAGTAATCTTTCAGTCTACTTAGAGAGTTCTGCAAAGTGGCTTGGAATGAAATTTGGACACTTACAAAGATTAGAAAGTAATTAAGTAAGATTGTTCGTTAAGGTTTATTCACATTATAATAACTTAAATGCATTTATTAATGGGTGTTTATAAAGAGGATAATTTAAAATTTTACCCCATAGAAAGTTTTGCTTTTTAGAATTCTGTTATTTAACAGGATTGATTGAATTAGGGAACACTATTTAGCTACTTTGTAATTATGTGAAAACAAGTTGAATATTACCGCTTTCCATGTTCATATGTGTGAGTATACACATATATATGTATACATACACACATAAAATACCATATTTTATACATTTTTCTGAAAGGAAAATTGAACTTTGAGGCAAATGTAATGACTATTCAAAAATATCTTTTGCTGATTGGATTATCATTCTGCTTTAAACTTTTAAAAATGACTTAGATTTGGTATTACAAAAGGCTCACTTTTTGTTGTTGTTGTAATAAACACTATACGCGTTAGCTATAATCACTGGCCAGAGAGAATTTCTCACCAGCATAATGAGAGAGGAAATGATTGAAGATCTCTGCAATCATGCTCATATACAAGGGTGGGAACACTATGGGCACTTCCACAGTTGAAAACAGAGAATATATGTGAATTTATATTAATATAATTGGCATTCTTAGGAAGTTAAAACTGGCTGAACTGCGGTAGAAGCCCAAGTAATTATCACTAGCAGAGGCACAAGTTTGGGGGTAATAATAATGATAAGAATAATGAAAACAAGACCACCAACAATACTAATGGCTAACATTTATTGATAGTTTACTACGTGCCAGGTATTGTTCTAAGTACTTTACATGTATTATCTCATTTAATCATGCCCGGATTCTATGGCATAGACATAAATTAGTAAACTGAGGCACAGAGAGGTTAAATGACTTGTTAGAAAGTGTCAGAGCCTGTACTCAAGCTCACTCTTGACTCTGGCATCAGCGTTCTTAACACTGAGTTTTCAGAATTTTAAAGTAAAAGGTTTGTAATTTACAGAATTATTCTTTCCACAATTAAAAAAAGAAAAACATGAATAATTATTTTTGGTCCTTTCCTCTTTTCAGGCATTTCCCATGTTACTTTTCAAGAAGACTTATCATTCAGTGTTGTAGATCTGGGAAAAAAAAGTAGCATTAAGATCAATCTTTAACCATATCTCTGGATCTGCTGACCAGTTAAGAAGAGGTGTTATGTGAATTGATTTTTGTCTTATCAGAGTTTAATGCTTATGCTACGTCGACCATTGTTTTTACATGACAATATAATTGAAATCTACTACAGATATCCACATTAATTTATAACCCAAAGCTAGATTGTAACAATATAATTACTAAGGCAAAGGTGAGAAGTAAAATAATCTAGTGCTAACTAGAGATATGTGTGCAGTGCTTCTTTGTTTGGCTCAAAACACGTTTCTTTTTCATTTAAAAGACTGACAGGCTTGAAACGTACGCTTCAAAAGCCAAAAAGTGATTAAGTCTTATCCAGGAGCTTGCAAAGTCATGCTAGCAAACAGGCAATAGTGGCTGCCAACATATCGAGTTGAGGTCCCCTGCTCAGGTCTCGGTGCGGGTTTTGGAGTCTCCTTCCTCTTTCCTGTCTACACAGTGAACTCAATTCAAGGTGGTAAGTCTCGAACTAAGGGTCGTCTTCCCCCTTTTCTAAATCCATCTAAGATTATTTTCCACTCTTTGAAAAGTAACAAGAAAATAAATGTCAACCTAAAACCATTTTTCCTACTCTTTTTTTCTGAAATTCGGGTTTACGCTCTTTTATTAAAGTCACTTATATCTATTTGTAATGCTTAAAATCATTTCAGATTTTAAGAGTTCCTGCTACCTTAACTACTTCCCTTGAGAGGTTTACAGCAAGAGGAGTTTATTTTATATTTTTATTCGTATTTACTCAGCAATCAAACTTCATCACTGAGAAACTTAGGGGACAAAGACAGTAGCCTAGTGTTCTATGGCAAAGGCTGCGGTCGGTGACATGGCCCATGGTTGGGTAACCTGGCAAGAAAGACCCCACCGTAACACAGCTGAGCAAAGGGACCAAGGGTTTGCTGCCACGAAGCGAAAAGTCTGCTTTTTTAAACTGAGACCTGGCAGAGCGCGCGGCAACCCTGCACAGCACAGCTGCCGGAGAAAAAGACAGCGGGAGACTTGCTGCCCCGAGAGCAGGAAGTGTGATGCAGGCTTGGGACCCAAAAACCGAAATCCCTTCTCAGCAGCGCCTCCCAAAGCCAGCCAGTGCTTTCCCTAGGAGAAGGCGCAGAGTCCCCAGACCCAGGCTGGCCGCACCCCATCTCCTTTCTCTTTCCTCCGCAGCGGCACACAGACGAGCACGTGAGCTCGGCAGCGCGTCCCAGCTGTGCCTCAGCTGACCGCCTCCTGATTGGCTGAGACAGACGTGGGCTGGGGTGGGGACTGGCCGCCTGCGTCGCTCGCCATTGGCTCTCAGGGAACCCGCCTCCCCCTCAGGTGAGGCGGGCTTGCGTGTGCGCGCCCTGTGCTCCGCGGGCGGGCGCGCCCCCGACACTCCCCCCCCCAACCCCCGCGCGATCGCGCGCCCCTCCCGCGCGCCTCCGCCTTTGCCCGCCCCCTGCCGCTGCCTCAGCTCCTCAGTGCACAAGAGCCGCCTCTTCTGAGGGGACGCGAGGATCGCCCTCGCTGCCGCTTTCGCCAGTGCGTTGGGCCGGGCCCTGACAAGCTGCCCCAGGGGAGGCTCTTCGGAGCCGGACCTGGACCCCTGCGATAGCCGTCTGCTCTCCCGCCTCTGGTCTCACGAGGGGTTTCCCGCCTCGCACCCCCCACCGCTGGACTTGCCTTTCCTCCCCTCCCCGCGTGTGGAGGGAGCCAGCGCTTAGGCCGGAGCGAGCCTGGGGGCTGCGGGCAGTGAAGGCATCGCGGGGACCGATTCGCCATGGAGGGCGCCGGCGGCGCGAACGACAAGAAAAAGTAAGCCCACTCCCCCAGCCGGCCGCGTTCTCCGCCGGCCCTCCCGCCTGCCCGCCCGCCGCCGGGGGCTCGCGGGCCGGCCTCCGCGTTCCGGGGGGCCGCCTTTTTGTTTCTGCCTCTCTCCCCTCCCCTCTCTCTCCCCCAGCCTCGCCGGCCGGGCTCCCCCACTGTCCACGTCGCCATCTTGTCGTGGGGGGTGGGAGACGCGTCGAAAGTGCTTTCAGGGGCCGGGGGCCGGGGGCTGGGCCCTGCTCGCCCCCCCCCTCCCGGCCGCCCGGGCCTCGCACCGCCCTCCTTACCCGCCTCAAACCCCCAGGCTACCCCGTGCCCCACTCCGGGTGGACTTCCCCGAGCCTGAAAACCCCGGGAAGAGAAATGAGCCGCAGCTTGGTCGCCGCCGCTTGCACCCGAGCTTCCGCTCTTTCCCGCCCCCATCCTCTCAGGTTCCATTGAAAACTCGGCCCCGGGGCGGCCCCTGCACGCAGGTCCTGGCTTCCCTGTGGGCTCGGGGCCCTGGGTTTCCGACCCAGGGGCTCGCGTGGTTGGATGCGATCTTGCCCCGCGGTTGTCCGGCCAGGCGTGTGTCTTTGCCTTTGTGCATTAGGGATTTGCCGCGATGGCCTGGGATGCTAACTTTTTAGTTTGCACGTGCAGGTTTGGTTTGGTTTGGTTTTAATCGCCTTGAAAAACTTGCCTAGAGCGAGAGTCGGAGTAACGGGAATTTAGGGGAATGGCAACATTTTAATGAGAACATCAGAATTGGATACTTTCTATCACCTGTCAAGAGAGCCCAGACTTTATAAGCGAATTATATGCTTCATTCATTCTTGGAAATATTTTAGTGAAAACGTAGCGGCTGGCTAAATTCAGGCAAACACTTTTAATGAGATTGAAAGAAAAGTATATGATCAGAGCAAATGAAATGCAGCAGTAAAATGTTGCAAAGTTTTTGGACAGACCTGCCTCATTTTCCTGAAATTGAAGTATATTAAAATATACCCGAAGTAAATAATCATCCTGTTAGAACTTAATGCAAGTTTAAAAACACCTTGAATTTTGAGTCTTAAGTGGTACATTATAGGATTAAGAATTGTGAGTCCAACCAGTGGTATTAAGTGACCCACCTCCACTCCCACCTTTTGGTCCACTCTGGTATTTTAACCTTTGAGGAAATTATTTTAAGGAATTGAAGATTTATGGTAAGAGTTCTGGTTAGTAGGCTGGCTTTACTGTTAAGTCCTCCCACTCGTCTGGGAGAGATTAACTGCCCTAATCAGTATCAGCAGAAGATAAACTTGTTTGTGTTCTTGCTATTTTGTGGATTCCTTTTTGGTCTTTATCTAATGGAATGATAAGTTTGCAGTTTGTATACACCAGAGAAAGCACGTATAAAATTCAAAAAGTGAGTAAACAGGTCTAGATTTCCATTCCAAGGGTTGCTAGGAATTAATTGCAATTAATTTTGCAGAAGTGATTACAAGGTTTTTGATGAAATCATGAGGCTGCTATATTGTAAACCTAAGGCACATCATCTCCATGTATTGCCAATATTCTGTCCTTATATGCTGAATCATATTTAATATTGTGCATGAAGTTATGCACCAGTCACTCCCTTTTTGTATGCAATGTTCTACTTATTTCTCCTTTGCAGTTCATCAGTTGAGAGGCGCATAAGCAGCTTTAATATAAATGAATTAATTAGCTACTGTGCTTCACTCCCAAGTCTAAACTAGTTCTTAGATTTTCCTCAGTCACATTTGTTATTTTCAAAATATTCTCATTTGAAAATGTAGCAAACTTGGATCAGATTTAATGTTTCTTAATACAGAGGTTCTTATAACTGAAAAATTAAGTTAAACAATAAATGGTAGCTACTCAACAACTTTTAGATTTTGTTTGTTAAAGATGTCTGTTTTTTTATCCTTTTCTAGCTAATAATTTTAAAACTTTTTGAAAAGATAACTGAAAGATTGAGGGGCAGAGATTTTTCTCCTTAGAATTTTTCCATTTTAAGTGAGCCTGTTGAGTGCAGGTGGGGAGACAAATTTGTCTTTTTTAAAGGAGGGTTAGGAAATTCAAAAGCTGAAGGACTGGAAAAAATCAGAACAGAGGTTGGGTATAGTTACAATAGATTTAACATAGGGAATTTCGTGTTGATTCCTTAGTAGTAGGGATTGGACTTAATTAATAGCACATTAATGTTGATTTTTAGATTTCAGTGGAATGTCAAGAGGCTCATTGTTCGCTTTCAGGTTTCAGGCCAGACTCCTTCAGTGTTTTCCAAAACATAGTTATTGGATCATTAAAGTAAAATCTCAGAGAATGGACTTTCCTTAATTTCCTTCTTTAACTTTGGTCATTAAAAATCAAGAAGCTCTCATTTACTAGTAAACTTTTTTCTTGTTACAATTTTACTTTGATTTCCTCTTGAAACTCTTGAAGAGGTTGCCTGGTGGTTAAGAGCATAGGATTTGAACCTGACACCTCTGAGTCTAGCCTTTTCACTTGTTAGCCTTGTGAGCTTGGGCAAGTTACTGAATGCTTGTACCTGTTTCCTCTTTTTGAAATGATGATAATAATAGCAACCATCTTAGTGGTTATTATGAAGATTAAATGTGATAATGCCTAGTGCTTGGTTTAGGAGTCTTGGTGACATTATATACTTGAAAATAGGTGTTACCTGTTAAAGTTTTAGTTTAAACTTCCACAACACTTAAAAACTCTTTTTTGCAAGTCCTTCCAAATATTTCTTTGTGTTAGTTCCCCTTCTCCCCACTTTCTTTTCTATATCTCCTAAAAATGAAAAGACTATCATTGGCTCCACAACTTTAAAGGGGATTCTTTTCAGTTAAAACAGTACATCCCTGGATTATGTTGGCATCTAGCATCAATTAATCTTGAGCATCTGATTTACTGTCTACCTTAGGCCCCCTTTTTCACATTTCCTTACCCCCTTGTTTCCTCCCCAAACAGGCTACTAAAAATTTACTCTGGACTTTAGAGTCTAGAGTCATAAACACATATACTAGTCAGACAGTTCATTTTAGCAGGGTATGTGCAAGGCACTGCAGTCTTAGGAATGGCAGTAACTTAAAACATTTTTTTTTTTGTCTTGATGCCACAGTTTGGAGTAGACAATTTTATAAATATTAATCTTTGCTAAATATGATGACTTGATAAAATACTTGTGGTAAAACATATGAGCCTACATAGTAGAAAAACTGTCCTTTACTTATGAATTTCTCCAGAGGTAAGATCTTTAGGCTTTTATCTCAAGGCAAGGCTTCAAGCCTGTACTGTTTGATTTTTGTAGCTCGATTTGTATAAAATTTATATTAGTGCACTCTTCCATGTGTATGTGTTTACTGAATTATCATGTTGTTTTAGATTATGTGTGGTAGTTCATTCCTGCGGTCCACTGCAAAGCATTTTGTGCAGTTTAGATAACATTCAATCTTTCTACCTATTGACTTCCGTTGTCTTTGCAGCTCTAATGGTGTTTGGGCTCAAGGTAAAGATTTTGTGGTTACATTCTATTGTTTTATGTTAAGAATGGTGTATAGGAGGCTGAGGGGGATTAGTCTCTTGACTGATTTTTTTCAGAAGAACTCATAATAGTTTATTGTGTTTGGTGGTGAAATAAAAAACTTACCATGCATGGATGTTAAATATTTGGGTTAGATTACTGTGCTTATTTATAGACATGTCCTCTTAAAATATAATTTTTAAAAATTTACATATTTAAAATACTATATTCTTTTCTTGCCTGAGATTGTTAACATAGGTCTGTTTTTCAAGTAGGAGAAAATAATCTGACTTAAATATGTTGTTGGATTAGGTTTCTATTAAGATACTGATTTTAATTCATAAGAAGAATGCTCTCTTTTTTTCTTGTTTCTTCCTCTCTTTTTTTTTTTTTTAAACATTGGGACTAATTATCCAGTTGGTGGATTTTACCTGGCCTTCTGCTGTTTGTGATGGATGTATGTATGTATGTATGATGTATGTGTTGTATATGTTTTCTGCTTAACTAGAGGGTTAGAAAAAGAATTTGAAACTAAGATAAGCCAATTTTCTTGTTGCTCAGTATTTTCGGTGAAAGTATAGTGATAATTTTTAAGTCTACTACAGGCCTTGGAATTTTAAAGATAATTGTATCCATGTCTCTTGGTGCATCAAAAATTAACTATTTTGTATGTGCATTGATTTTTATATTAAAACTTGTATTTTCTGCAGTAAAAAGTAATAAACCCATATCTGTTTGCCAGACATGACCCTTTTAGGAAAATATAATGTATAAAATCTAAATCTATAAAAACAAACTTTAATGATTACCTCATGACTTTTTTTTCCTCCATAGCTTTTGAAGTGATTGTGGGGCTTTTTTAAGTTGTGGTTTTAAAAAACAACATAAAATTTCCCATCTTAACTATTAATAACTGTACAGTTCAATAGTGTTAAGTATATTCACATTGTTGTGTAACCAATCTCCAGAGCTTTTTCACCTTGTAAATTTGAAACTCTGTAACTATTAAACAACTACCTCCAATTTACCGCTCTCCCTATCCCCAGGCAACCATCATTCTACTTTGTTTCTATGAGTTTGACTACTAAATACCTCATGTAAGTAGAGTCGTACAATTTTTGTCTTTTTGTGACTGGTTTATTTCACTTAGTATAATGTCCTCAAGATTCACCCATGTTGTAGCATATGTGAAAATTTTCTTCTGTTTTAAGGCTGAATAATGTATACTAGATTTTATCTATCCATTCATCTTTCGATGGACACTTAGGTTGTGTTGACAAAAATAATCAATAGACAATCTATAATAGAAATAGGAAAGGGTTTTCTTTGAACCAAACTGAGGACTATAGCCCAGAAGACAGCCTCCCAGATTACTCTGAGAAACTGATCTGGAGAAGCATGGTTTTAGCATAGTTTTTTGTCTTGTCAGAACAAAAAACATCAAAAACAAGTCAGAGATACATTCCTTCAAGGTTTCAAAAAAAAGCAGATCAGCAAGTACACAGCGAGTATGGCCTTGGCACCTGGGATGGGAGTCTTATCATCGAAGGAGTACCAGCTTTGGCCTCCCAGAAAGGGAGGCATTTAATCTTTATTTTTAACATGGACATTCTTTACTTCTGGTCAGTGTGCCCTTTTCTGTAATAATTAAAGCAGATGTACAGTGTATATTTGGTAGGCCACAGTCTGTTCTAGTTAGCATAAAATTCAAGTTAACTTACGTATAAGCCAGAATGATTTCCCCACACCTCAACATGTGAACATTTCTTTTGTCAGTTGCTTCCACTTGTTGACTATGGTGAATAGTGATTCTAGGAACATGGGTATGCAAATATCTCGTTGAGATCTTGCTTTCAGTTATTTTGGATGTATACCCAGAAATGGATTGCTGAATCATATGGTAACTTAATTTTTTAAGGAACTGCCCATACTGTTTTCCATAGTGGCTGCACCATTTTACATTTCCACCAACGGTGCACACGGGTTCCTATTTCTCCACATCCTTCCCAACACTTGTTATTTTCTGTTCTTATGGTAGTAGGCATCATAATAGATTTGTTGAAGTGGTTGTGTTTTTAAGGGTTTGTTTGTGAATAATTAACCAACTTAAAACTAACAGCAGAGAACAGTTGCCACTGGAAGCTTTATCAGAAGTGAGGTTAAGCAACTCTAAAATGAGAATTAAGTTTTTCTAGTGACTTAGAAAGATTTGATGTGCCAGTACTTCTTCAGAAAAATACTTACTGTTTAAAATGGTCTCTACCTGTTCTATTGTTGATAAAGTCCCATTTCATTAGTAACTTTGTTTTAAAGAACTTAAAACTATAAATTGAAATGACTTATTTTTATTAAAAAAACTGTTCCCAAGATGTTATCTTTTAGTTGTTCTGGTGATCTCACCTGTTATTTATGAGTGTCTTCATTTAAAATTTTCACTTGTTTATAATATTAAACATAAAGATTATTTCTAAGTATGATTTTCAAAATTTATGGTTTTGTAAATGGGACAAAAATTAGTGATGGAACATAACTTACTGTAGTTCTTGTAGTTCTACCAGTTGTTTTGAAAGTCACAAAATATTTAAAGTGTCTACTAGCTAATATTGCAGTTTTCACTCATTAGTGACAGTTCCCTGTGCTTCTCCACTTTTCCTAATAGTTTATGAGAATTTCTTTTTCCAACTGAATAATAGTATGGTAAAAATAAACAGAAGGTTTAAAGGCAGAACGTTTAAGTCTTTGAGTTGGAATATATTTCTGTTCTTACATATAGATCTTTTCTCGTGAATTCAGATGCTAAGCAAATTTATTTAAAGTGACCCCTTCCCCTTTTTTCAGTTATAAAATTGAAACGTGTTTCAATGAGCAAGATCACAAATAGACTGAATTTGAAACTTGTGATGTAAAAGAGATTACTGGCATACAGTGACCTCTTAAGTATTTGAATGAATAAATGAACAATGAAAGGATAACTGAATGAACAAAGAAAGCAGAGGAAGGTTTTAAGATTTTTAAAAGGCTTTTTTGGAAGTCATTATTGCTCTTCTATGTTGCACTTTTGATAGGAATTTTTCTTATGCTGGGGCATCTCTTGTGCTACTTTAGAAGTTTCTTGAATCTCAAATTTTAATTTTTCATCACTTAAAAACATTTATAGTATCTGTTAAAACCAGGTCAGAAAACACTTTTGTTAATAAATATAGCTAGGTAACATGTAGTGGCCTTGAAAAGATCTCAATACCCTATTTTAAGGTATGTTAAAGGTTAGTGCCTGCCAATTCTATGTATTTAGAACACCGAGTAAAAAGTTTACTAAGAGGCGTGTATGGCTGGGGAAAATCAGCTAGGCAAATGTGGAAAATATCTTTACCCCTGTTTCATCTTTAGCAAACATTTCTTAAATCTACTCTAAACTTCCAGAAAGTTTAGACCAGTTTATATTCTCTAGCAGTATTTGAGAGTGCCCTTTTCTTGTACTTTATCATCATTAAAGTTTGTTTTTAATATGAAACACTGGCAGTTTGTAAGTATATTAGGATTCTTTTTATTGCAAGTGATGAAACACAGCTCAAACTAGCTTGGGGGGTGTGGGCTGGGAGGCTATTACTAGCTCACACAATCTAGCTTTGGTTTAAGGGACAGTTAGACCCAGAGTCTTAAGTGATGTCCTTAAAGTGTAATCTCAGGCTTTCTCTTGAATATTACTTGGTTTATATTTTGCTTGATTTGCATGTTGGCCTCATTCTGCCATTGACAAGCTATTAATATGGTATGAATTATGGCCACTAAGCATTCCCATGTCTGCATCCATACAGTTTGTGATGATAAAAAAAAAAGAAAACAAACTCCCTCTGTCTTCTAGTATCCACATATCAATCAGTCTCTTGGATGAATGCCAGTTTCCCTGCTTGGACTATTCATTTTTAAATGTCAGCGGGGTTCCCTTATTACATGAGTCAAATGTCTTTTTGTAGATTATTTGATTGTCTTGATGTAGATTATTATTTATCTCCTTATACAGGACTCTTGATCAATGCTGGGCTATAGGTTTTTGTTGCAAATCACCAGAATTCATATTCTGCAGAGTTCTCTATCAAGCCTAGTTGGTCTACAACTGTTCTTGCTGTGCCTTTGGGAAAGCTTAAAATCTCTTCTCTGGACTAAGGCTTTCATTTCTTTAAGAAAGATGTAGTAATGAATGACTAATGGCTAAGAGGTTTGGCTCTAGAGGCTGGCTGCTTACTTTTCCACTTAAGCTGTGTAATCTTGCACAAGTTGCTTTACCTCTCTAAGTCTCACTTTGTTTATCCATAAATTAGGGTAAGAGTAATTGCCTTATAGTATTGTTGTGAGGACAAAAGAGATATTAACCCATGTGGAACACTCATAACAGTTCTTGGCACAAAGTAAGGGCTTAATAAACTAGAAAACAATTATATCCATATTATTATTATATTTATTAAGTTGTTTTCAGAAGAGTTTCACTCCCTTGAAGTCTCATGGTATTATTTCGAATCCTTCAAACCTTCTTTAGGACAATCTGACAAAGGCTGATGTCCTTTTGAGCCAAACCATCAGTGAACTTATAACAGTAGTAGAATAGTTGGTGCTGCTTTTCCTCTACATTGCTATTTTTCCATGAATGTCTGGCCTTTGAAAATTAAGTGAAGATACTTGTTTTTTTGTGTAGACAGGTTATTCTAAAATAATCATTTTCTACAGTGATAATAGTAAAGGAAGAAGAATATTCTCAAGGATATTTGTTTGGCTGTTACAGGATGGGAAATTAAGAAAGCCTACTTTTCCATGCTCTTTTGATGTCAAAACTTCATTAAATGTCTATTTAGTCTGTTTGCAGAGGAGAGTTGGAAATTGCCTACCTTTGCAGGTAACATAGCTAAAATGTTTAAATGAGTTATGTGTCAAATCAATAGAACCTTCATTGTGAGTGGAGGAAGGGATATTTTCTTGGATAATATGAAGTTGATTTATCTCAATGATTCAAAAAATTTTTTCAACCCTAGACCACTACTCTAGCACCTAACCACCATGGCCTGTAACATATTATTGCACATTCATTTATTCAGCAGATACTTGTGCATCTAATTTGTCAAGCAGAGCAGTGAATTGTTGATGGCTCAGGCCATAGTTGAACATTCAGTTTTTGGTGTTAATTGATTGATCCATTATGTGTTCCATCTTTTATTATTTAGTACAGTGTGATTTTAAGTTTGAGGTTCTTGCAAAATAATTGACTTCAGGATTGAAGTTTTTTTATTTATTTGTTTTATTATTTATTTTAATATCAACCATCACAGGAGTATCTTCTATAATTGTGTTTACAAATTTGCCAGTCTGCTGTGAGAATTTTCTTAGACACACACAAAAAGCATTCTCACAAAACAGTCTATTCATTTTTGCAGCTTTAAATGTTAGAAAGTTCTTTATCCCAGTATTTCTCAACCCTGACTAATGTTTAGATCTCTTCTGGAGCAAAGTAATCCTTGTGAACCTTTGAGATGTGCCCAGTGACCTCAATCTGTGTGTACCACGTTTTAAAATGTAACCCTGTTCCTTTTAGTGATCATTTGGTACCAATTTGATCATAAACAAATGCAACTTCAAACACAGAACGTTTCTAACAATGATAGAGATCTATATAGAGATCTTCTAGATGATCCATAACATGCTTTTTTCCTTTTCTTTTTCTTACATTGCCACCAAAATGAGAATAGATTTAAAAATTCTTATAGCTTACCTTCAGCACTGCTTTAACTCTATTGAGCAAACCCTGCCATGTTGTAACTCCCACTTATTACTCTCTGGAATTGCATAAATTACGAAATCTGCCTTCTGTGTGACATCCGTTTCAAATATCTGAAGGTAGTTATCATGTCTCTTCCTTCTATTCCTAAGTAAAAACATCCTTAAATTTCTTTAATCTTTTAATTTAAATTTAAAACTTATGTTAAGCATCTGATATGTGGAAAGGCATCGGCCGTATTAAATACAGTGGCATCATTTCTAGGTGGAATCTGAGAGCTGCCACTTAGTAATAGTATTACTTATCCTCTTTTTATAGACAAGAAACGGGATCAGAGGGTTAGTTGAAATTTTATTTGGTAACATTGGATAGGATGGATTGGTGTAGGTGGAAAATCAAGACATTTGCTTCAGAAGAGCTTCTCTTTTGTCATCGTTTCCAGAAACTTCATCATGGTCAGGGCTTAGAACTAAACAGGAAAAATCTTCAGGGTGTGATTTCTGTGTGTATACCTTCATTCCATGTGATTTTTTTCCTACTATATAAGAAAGAACTTGATTATTATAACTTACGTATCTTGTTATATTGAAGCAAATAATTAAGCATACATTTTTCTGAATATACACATGCACAAAGTTTAATGTCACTGACCTTGATTTCCAGTCTCAGTTCTACTACTATCGGAAAGCATATGATAAGGGAAACAGGCATTTACAAGCTGAGGGGGAGGTAATGCTAAGGGAGAAGAGTAGTAGAGTAGGTGACGTGATTTCGGGAAAGCCATTAACACACAGCTGTTACTCACGGACAGTGAGTCTCAATCCTTTGATGTTTGTGGCATTCATAAAGAGTTTAAAAGGTGATTTATAAAAAATTATTTCAGAGAATTGAAAAAAACGTCGCACCATTATTTGGTCATCTTTAAAGCCTAATTATGCTCTGATCTTTTTGAGGAAAATTACTGGTTTTTACTAAGCACATACTTTATTACTGGCTTGTTACTGAGTGGTACCTCTAGCTTCTTATTCCCAGCAATTGTACTTCGTTCATAGTGTTGCCCAATCCACTCAGTTCAGTGTTCTGCCTGACAAACACAGTTATCAGGGTATGTGTAGGTAGCTGCAGCTACAAATAAATTTTTCTCAGTTTTCAAATTTGCTGGCTAACCTGTTAAACTTCTGCTATAAGATCTGCTGATGGTTCTCAAACTTCTGTGGCTTAAGAATCACCTGGGTGTTTAATTAATATAAGGATTCCCAGGTACCCATCCACAGAGGTTCTGATTTGGTAAATTTAGGATGGGACTCAGGAATCTGTAAACTTTACAGGCACCTATAGATGAAACACAAACCTTGAACAGCTAGGATTGCTCATCAGAATCATCTGAGAGATTCTTTTTTATTATTATTTTTTAATTGGACTTCGTCTATTTTTTTCTTCCAGTTTTCTTGAGATATAATTCATGTAAAG
Source organism: Balaenoptera borealis (assembly GCF_965194805.1). NCBI lineage: Eukaryota > Metazoa > Chordata > Mammalia > Artiodactyla > Balaenopteridae > Balaenoptera > Balaenoptera borealis. The sequence goes on along the minus strand of NC_138866.1, from coordinate 39,266,635 downwards.
CACTGTATAAGTTTAAGGTGGACAGCATAATGATTTGACTTATATACATCATGTAATGATTACCACAATAAGTTTATCGAACATCCATCATTTCACACACATACAAAATTTTTTAAAAAGAAAAAAAGTTTTTTCTTGTGATGAGAACTCTTAGGATTTACTCTCTTACAAACTTTCATATATAACATACAGCAGTGCCAATTCATTAATCATGTTGTACACAGAAGACTGTATTTTAAACTGACATGCCAAGCCTACAAGTTGAATTTCCAGGATTGGGATCTAGGTACAAACATCTGGGGGGAAAAGTTCTATTGGTGATTGTGATGCAGACCACAGGTCAACCATTGATTAATTTTGTGTAAGTCCATATGGTATTTTATAGTTACTGAGTTCTAAGTATGTGTCTATGTTAATGTCTTAGAGTCTGGATATATTGTCTCTGTTTGTAAAGCATTTGGGCAGATTTTTAAAGAGAAGGTATTTAGTAGACAATTTTTGAGTGTTGATGAACAATCTTTTACTTCTCTGGGCATTTTTGAAGGACACATAATGAAGTAGTTTCTTAGAGCAGAGGGGCTCAAGGTATTCTCCAGACCAGCATCTTTGGTATTATCTGCTAATTTATTAGCATTGCAGATTCTCAGGCCCCATCCAGCCCTTCAAATTGGAAACTCTGATTGTGAGGGAAGCTAAAGTTTGAGAACCTCCATCTTAGAGTAATAGCTTCACATTTTTAAAATTTATCTAGTACTTTATATATTGTAGGGGGATCAAAGATTTTTTGAGAGGCTTAATACCGATTCTGAACTGAGAGAGTTGATTTTTAAATCACTAGTTAAGGATAATCTAAAAACAAAAGCATATTCTTTTTCCAAACAGAACTTCAATACACAATCATTAAACAGATGTAAATCTATTAGCTAATTAATTTAATTAGTGCATAGATAGAACATTTACATACTAATGCTATCTCAGATGTGATACAGATTTCATTTTCAGAATGTACCCTCTAATTTAAAAGTGATTCTTTTTTCCCCCTATTTATTTTACTGCAACATTAGAAAATCGAGTGTTAAAACTAAGCATTTTTGTGAGGTTATTGGAAAGTGAATAATCCATCTTTCTCTAATTGTGGACATTTAAGAGATCTTAAGTTAGTAAGTTAGTAAGATAATTATCATCTAAACCAAGAAATTTTTAAGCTGCTTTCAAAAATAATACAAGTATATGTATTCTTAATATTTTTTGTTATAAACCATTTCACCTGTCTTTTGGAATTTCAAATTAATTATGAAATGATGAATTTCAAAATCTGAAAATTAGATTAGAATGAGAAACTGAAAATACTGAATTATATTGCTTACTCTGTTTTACTTTCCATTCCCTGGAAGAAATATGATTGCTCTTGCTTTATTCCAAAATGAAGAAAAAATTTAACCTGTTTTCAGTTAGTCTTTTTGGAAAACAAGTTTAAAAGATGACTACTTCTTTCAGATTTTTCTGACAAGTGCAGGTGCACTGATTGTGTCAGTGTTAGTTCATTGGTGGATTTTCTTAAAGAACAAAATAATCTGTGATCCTGCCATCTTGAAACTGCTGTTGTTAACATGTGTAAACTTTGCTAACACTTTATACATTGTATCTTTCTGGTTTTATCTGTGCATTTATAAGTTATACATTTATTTATATACATAAATATGCATTACATAGACACAGAAATGGATTAATACTCAAATTTTGTTGTAGAGCCTGCTGTTTTTGCATACTACTGTATTGTAACATCTTATATAAGCACAGATTAATTTTTGTAGACTTTGCCTTGTCTCCTAAAATTTTATGTTACTTAGTTTTGTGGGAAGATTATTTCTATGGCTAATGTTCTGTCAGTTAGGGATTGACCCTGGTAACGACTATTGAATAAAGACAAGAAACAAAGACATATTTGTCCCAGAATATAAGCTCCATGTGGGTAGGAACTTGGTCTGTTTTGTTTATTGTACTATGTCCCATGCTGAGAACAGCATCTGTCTCATAGGAGATGACCAAGAAACATTTGTGGAATAAATGAATACATTCTCTAACATGAGTATCCTAAAGGTTCATTTTTAAATTTATTGATTAGAGTTCAGAGACATTTTTCTGGAGAAGTTAATTATAAATAATAGCTAGCTAACTGTCCTGAAAATTTAATTTGAAATGTCAAATTTTTGTTGATTTGTCCATTAAGAGGGATTTTTAAAAATTAAACATTATCTGAAGTATTCTGGTTTTGCAGCAATTACCAGATGGAAAATATAACAACAAATCCTATTTATGATGAGAATACTCCTAATAATAAATACAAAATACTTGTCTAAGGCTAACCCCCCCCCTTGGAAAAAAAGCCAATAAGATTAGAAATCAACTTACTGAAAACTTTTGTGTCTTATGATAATAATTACAACACTTTCTGGGAAAAGATTATAGAAAACAAAAGGAATCAACTGTCATGTTTCCAGCTGGGCTAGGAAGGCATAAATGTGATAAAGGTATTGATTTAATTGGTTAATTGATTTAATTGATAAATTAATTGATTTAATTTAATTAACTATAACTCATGCATTTTCCTGACACAGATTGCAGTGATAAGGGAAGTAATCTTAAACTTCAAGCTTCTTTTTAGCAGATAGGTATTCTAGTTTCTCAGCTCTCTCCCTATGCTCTAAATCTCTTCTCTGTCAAGATCACTTACTCTCCTTGGTGATGGTATCGGTGCTATTCACTGTTACACCGCTTGGTGAATTTTTTTTATTTTTAGCTTTTTTTTTTTTTTCCATTCTAACATCGAGTATGGTTACTTATATTTGAAAGTGCATATCCAGATAATCGCAGTAAATCCAAATAGTATGCCTTGTTCATAGTACTGACATCGTTAACGCTGTTTAACTATGATTGTAATCTATAGGATCACAGGAATGCTGGTGAATCACAAATTCAGCGATACCAAAAAAGAATGTTGAAGGGGCAGTTAACCTTCCATGGACCGAAGTTAAAGTCAAATAGCAGATTTGGGCCAAATACTTAAAGCCACTTATGCACATGCCTACTAAGAACACAAAAATGAACGAGGCAGTCTCCTGCCTCCAGGAAGCTTTAAGGACTGTAGAGGAACATAAATATAGCAAAATAACCAGAGTGGTCAGATCTAGGGGAGAGGAGCAGTTTTTGGAAGACAAAACAGAGACAAAGTGATGATGGAATTGAATCTTGAAAGTTTCTCACATAAATTTACCAAGTTACATATTGAGAAGGATACCCCAGCAGAGAGAGTGGAGTGAGTGAGCCATAAATGAATAAAATACTATGCTTTTGAGTAACTACAATGTGGCCGAAGAAATGTGGGAAATGATGAGGGTAAAGAGATGGGCAGGAAAATAGCTAAAGGAGGGTTTCATATGAAAATAATTAGACTTTGTCCTGTGTACCTTTGATGGGATTTTAAGCAGGACATAATATCAGAGTTCTTAGTTTGGAAGTATCATTGTGGTAGTAATTTGAGGGCGAAATTGAATGAAAATGACAGTGCAGATTAGTTCAGTCAGTGGTTCCTAAATCTGTGTATCATATACATTTTGGGAGTTTTAAAAAACCCAGATTTGGGGGCCCTACTTCAGATCTACTGAATCAGATTTACAAAGGTAAGGCCCAGAAGTCTGAAATATTGACTGTCCCCAAGTAATTACAATGCAGCTGGATCAGCATTTGGGAATATCGCATTAGGTAACTATTTCAGTAGACTAAGTGGGAAGCTGGCTATGCTCCATGAGGGCTGTTCTGCTTATCACTATATTCCTAGTACTTACACAGTGCATGGTACTTGATAAATGCTCAATAAATATTTATTGAATGAATAGTTCTTGAATGAAGATGGTTATTCTGAGGTTCAGGAAGGCCACTTCCCATCTAGTGTTTTGGTTCTCTAAAGAGTTATGATAATTAAATGAGCTAATACATGAAAGCATTATATTTATGTGAAAGCAATACACAGTGCCTAGCACATAGTAAGTGCTCAATAAATGTTAGAAGGGGGAAAATTCTCTTCATCTTTTCTCTCATGGTACTTTGTGTAAATAGGTATCTTGGCAATTGGTTTATGCCTGACCAGAGCTCCTGAAGTAAGTATGCAGATTGGTTTTACTTTGGGGATCTGGATGTTAAGCAAATAAAAAAACACCAACAATAGTGAGCTTAAGATGTTCGAATTAAGTACAGAGATGCTTCTCTGCACAAATTAAAAATAAAGTCTTGTGGGAGTATATGAGTTGATTGGATTACTGATTCTCTCCCCTTAGTGGCTGGCAGTACCCATTAAAGGGTGCTTTGCCTTGAACAGGTAGTCAGTGGGGCAGAAAGTATTGCCATTGTTAGATGCCTTTCAGTTAGAATTTTGGATTTATAAGCAGACTCCAGGAAAGAGCCTGGCCATGAGTTCCTCTGAATAGCTTAGGGGGTCAGGTCCTAAATTCCAAAGCCAACCCCTATACCTCTCTTTTATGTCTTTGGAGATGTAAAGTAGACCAATTTTGAACTTTATAATAATGGCCTGGACTTATAAATACTTATCTTGGTTATTAAAATGAGTTTCTGAGAGGCAGCATAGTCTAGTGTTAATAGCATGGTTTCTAGAGCCAGACTGCTTAAGTTTGAATATAGGCTTACCATTTATTAACTGTGTAAACCTGGGTAAACTATTTATCCAGGTTCCATTATCTGTAACATGGTGATGATATAATGATTTAAATAAGTTAATAGGTGAAAAACGTTTAGAATACCACTGTGTACATAGTACGCACCATGTATAGATGTTTAGATTTAAAGCTGCAGGCCAAAATGCCAACTAAAGAATGAAAATTTCCTTGGAATTTCCTCTGACCTGAGACATTAGGAAGCACAGGGCAGTTAAAACAATGAGATATACAAATTTCATCTCTCAGCTTGGCAAAAATTGAAACAATAAAAATGACCCATAATATATATTACCACAGAACACATGGGCAAATAAATACACATTCATGGGTTGGCAGAGACAAAAATGGAAACAGATCTTTTTGGAAAGGATAACTTAAATGCCACATCCTTTAGATAATGGAATTTCACTTCAGAATGTCTTATAGAAATACACAAGAAGTGCAAAACAACAACAACTTGTACCTTCAAGGCCAGAAAGAATTTTTAAAGCCGCAAATAATAGAGCTGAGAGATTGTTTTAAAATTATCCCTTAACTTTATTAGAAATGTCTGATCATCTGTTAACATTTCGAATGATTATGATCTAACTTCAGTTCTAAAAGTCACCAATATTTACAATTAGGAATGCCAACAGGCTTTTCTTGTGCAATTAGTAGACAACACAGTTAGATGAATTAACATATATGCAATTATTTTGTGTTCTTATTAATCTGAAGAATAATAGGCTTTCTCTGTAAAATGGCTATTGCTTATTCATGAACTCTGTACACAAGAAGCTTAATAAGACAGCAGCTCTAAATGTATTTCCTATACAAAATCATATGAAGATATAACTACTAGCTTCTTGTCCAGTACTGTATGCTAAATAATAATGAAATAGTAAGTATGTGAAAACTATAGTACCACAAAGATTAAGCTATACTGCTAGTTTACTCAAACATTGATTCTAAAATGGTCATGGAAATGGGTAAGCAAACTATTCAAAAGACAATTTTTACTGTACTCTTGACTGATTTCTAGTGTGACTATCTTTACTTGATCTGTACTTAACAAAAACAACATAGATGGAATTGATAATTTAAAGAATAACAGTGCCCTTATTTGCATGCTAAAAATCTGCCTGTTCTGGTCTACAAAACTTTTATTGTGCCATCTAAATAGTAAGTAAATAAATAGTACTGGATTCATCTTTGTGGGACCTAGATTCCATGCTCTACCAGAAATAATTCGTGGTCAATAGTACTGTAATTCTGTGGGGTATGAACTGATAAAAAGAGCCTTCCTGTGAGTAGACAAGAAGCTGGGCAGTTCAGATGCTAAAATTATTAAGAATTTTGGAAGTTTTAGCTTTTAGCTGAGAAATGTTTTAAGAGCTCCTGTAGTCACATGTGAAGAACATCAGATAAATTTCTTCATTAAATCTTTATTACAGGTCTCCTGATTGCTTTATGTCTAGATTGATTATGAATAGAAGACATACTGATTTTCATCACCTTCTTCATCTAATTTAGGTTTGTCAACTCTTGAGATATCATATTACTTGTTTTATTGAGGCTTCCTTTTTTTCCAAAATCCTGGCTCATGCTCAAATTCTTATTCTCACAGTCTTCACTAGCTTAAATATATTATCCTTTAAATGTTCTATTCAAGCTCACATTTCTAATGGATTTGTCTTATAAAACTTGGTTGCCATATCTTGGACATTCATTATCTTCAAAGTTCTGAACAATACAACTATTCCTAAAGATATAGAGATAATCCATCAGCATGGTTAGCTTTATCAGATGCCCTTTAAAAGCATATAGCATGTAATATAAGGATTTAAGTTTTTACCAGGTGTTTCAGTTGGGTAGTAATTTGTTGGTAGCTTAGATTTGGTTGAGTAATTAAAAGAAAGAGGGCTTAGTAAATCTGATGAAAGTTGCTGATTAAATTCTGATCACCTGGACTAATTGTGGCATTTGAACCAATATTCAGGTTTATCATGAGATCATTGATCATCACTGTTTTTTTGGTGATTTTACTTGAACCAGATAGATATCTGTTTCCCACTCCACTGCTGCCTCTTACCTGCCAATTCAAAAGGGAAAAGAAGTGAGAGAAACAGTATCTGAGATGCTAGGGCCAATGGGGACACACTAGATGTCTCCCCCACCCCCAAGAACTTCAGTATATGTATAATTAGGTTTTTTAAACTTTTCTTATTGTACATTTTAAAGTTCAAATTTAATACATTTACTTAAAATCAATGAGAACAATGAAGTTCTAGTGCAAATAAAAAATGAAGTTGTAGACTGAGGACACTTGCATTTTCATGTTACACTTATAGCATCGAATATATTTTTGTGTTTTTAAAAAATTCTACAGCATTGACAAAATCCTGATTCACATAGATCAGTAGTTATAAGTAGTAATAATTTTTAATAGCTCACCTTAAATCTCAAGATACTCAAGTTAAATTGATCTAGTTGCTTGAATTGAAATTTTTGTATCAAAGTTGACTAATAATAGCAAATGTTCACATTCCTTATTAAAGTATAAAAGTCAGATGAGCACACAAACTTGAGCAAGTGCTAAAACTATATCATCACTATTGTCACAACACCGCTGCTGGAATTTCACTTTGTAATTATACAGCATAACAGGAGCATACTCTGAGAATGAAGAGCCTTGCTTGTTTTTGAGAATGTTACTTCTATGATTGAACCTCATAACTTTGTAGATCATTGGAGGGAGGAGAGATTTAAGGTGGAGACAATCGTGTACTTAATTCACAGAATATAAGGAAGATTAAGTGAAATAATGCTGGCAAGGTTCTTAGCACAGTGCTAAGTGCTCAATAAATGGTAATGGCTATTTTCAACATTTAATAAATAATTGATTTAATTGGATTAGGTTGAGGGTCATAGGAGAGCAGCTGAGTATTTGAGGTAGAAGCAGCATTCTCCAGTAAGAAGATAAAGCCTTGTGGAAGAGCAGAGACTTAAGTAAAAAAAAAAAAAATACCTGTGTTGAAATCCTGTCTGCTACAGCATGGCTATTTTTAACCTACTGAATCCCAGTTTCCTCATCCGTAAAATAGGGATAATATTTAACCTGTTTACAGGTTGTTATGAGAGAACTAGTACAGGATAGTGTTTGACACATAGTAGGTTTTAATAAACAATAGCTATTAAAGAAGAAGCTAAGAATAGAACCAGGTTAGCCTTGTTTACCTTCAGCTGAGTCAGGAGGAATAGGTAGTGCTACACAGTGAGGCAAAGGAAGATGGCTCTGCTTGGATGACTTATGAAAATCTTTCTGACTGATTTTATTCTTGGAAGAGTTCCCTAAAGATGTATGATTATATTGACACCCTTATTAGTTTTTATTAAACTGTTCTCTTAAATTCTTAATATTATGCCACATCTTTTTTTTCTTCCATACGCCTGCATTTATTTGGTACCTTTTGTGCCAGTAATACTGAATAGATAAGGGGTTGCTAAAGGAGTAAGCAAGCTGAAAACAGTAGCTGATTATAGATGCTGATATAAATTCCTGTAGCTTATAGTCAGTATTGCTCATGTGGTAGCATAGAGGGTAAAAAGTCTCTTAAGTTGAGCCTACTTTTGAATGGCTATGAAAGTGCAGCCTTAGATATACAGGCTACTTTTCAGATTTTGGCCAAATCAAAAACATCCTCTCCAATTTGACGTGCCAGGGAGGAAACACTTGCTTTGGACAGGTGTGAAGCTTCACCTTGGACTTCTTGTGAGAGTTCCTTTTGTCTTCAGTAATCCAAGAATTTGTATAGCTGTCTTTAAAAAAATACATTTATGTAGTAGGATAAATCTCTATATAATTTAACTACATGGCATCTTCTTATCCTTTCATGGTAAGCAGAAAAATGTAAAATGAGTTTTATTCAAGCAAATGCAAACTAACATATTCTGTCTTTTTTCTCTTCTCCTCCTCTTCCCCTTTTATTAAATAGGATAAGTTCTGAACGTCGAAAAGAGAAGTCTAGAGATGCAGCCAGATCTCGACGAAGTAAAGAGTCTGAAGTTTTTTATGAGCTTGCTCATCAGTTGCCACTTCCCCATAACGTGAGCTCACATCTTGATAAGGCTTCTGTTATGAGGCTTACGATCAGCTATTTGCGTGTGAGGAAACTTCTGGATGCTGGTGAGTTGTTTTACAAGGACATGATAGGTCTAAAAATTAGAAATCAGAAGTAATTGGAAATTACTTTTAGAAGGTGGTCATACTCTCACTTCTTTTGTAACATGATATCCTTTTTATTACCTGCTTTTAAAGCTTCATTCAGGAATTTTAAGATATTGGCCTCCCTCCCCCTCTTTTTCTCTTGCTGCACTTACCTACCTACCTACCTGTATCTATCTTACTTTTAATGACATGACCCTTCTCTTTTCAGTGGTTTGCCTTGCTTCATTAGTTTAAATAATCATTAAAAGCCCCTGGCAGATCTAATTTTAGTCTTCCTGTCCTCTGGCCTTGACTGTTTTCCTGTTAAAAGAATGACAGTAGAAAAAATTTAAATATATAGAAAAAATATATGCTGCATGTATTAAATAAAGTATCTGGGGAAAACTTTATAAAAACATCTGAATATTACTATCATTTAAGTATAACTTTTTAACTAATTATTTTTTTCTTCTTGTGCTTTTTTTAGGTGATTTGGATATTGAAGATGAAATGAAGGCACAGATGAATTGCTTTTATTTGAAAGCCTTGGACGGTTTTGTTATGGTTCTCACAGATGATGGTGACATGATTTACATTTCTGATAATGTGAACAAATACATGGGATTAACTCAGGTAAAATACCCACATATTAAGAGCGCTTCTGTATGAGTTTATGATTTTATGTTATAGGTCTAATTTTTTTTTTAATGTTTTTACAGTTTGAACTAACCGGACACAGTGTGTTTGATTTTACTCATCCGTGTGACCATGAGGAAATGAGAGAAATGCTTACACACAGAAATGGTGAGAAGAAAAATTTATTGTTTGATTTATTGTGACAGGTGGTTTTTACCTAATTGGATACTGTCACTAATTTAACAATTTTGCTGTTGTAACCTAAGGCCAAACCTCATTTCATGCTTAATAAAATGTTACTCTATTCTTTGTTAAGTCTATGTTATTCTATTTTTTAGGACTTTCATAAAAATACCTAAGTTTTTAAAAAAGCCCACCTAATCTGTAAATAATTATACAAATATAAGAATTGATAAAATGGGAAAATAAATAAAAATCAGGACCAAGGAAGTTAATTATGAATGTAACTTTAAGGCAAGGGGAAGTCATAATACAAATAATAGGATTTTAGACAGTTATTAAAGTTGAGGTGCCAGTTTGGGTTCAAGCTTCTAAATGCCCAAGAAAAAGAAAAAGTTTCCCCAATTTTAAAGAGCATAACTGCTGTCTGACCCCTCAGGTTGTTCACAATAATTTGAGACTATGCAGTTCAGTTAGAAAGTATTACGTTATGGATGCCTCCATATTAGCAGTAACAAAAAAGACCTGCTCAGACCTTTAAACTCAGGAATGACTTGTTAAAAATAATAAAATGTTCCAAGATTTGGGAGAAAAGTACCTTGTGAATTACAAAAACTGAATTAAAGGCTTTTCACACCTGTGCCTTCTTAAACAGAGTATATGGATCATAATTTGATCTTTCTTTCATGACTCAAAAGTTACCACACTGAAAATTTGTCATTTTGCTCTGTGGTTGTTCTTTGCAGCTCTCCCATTTAAGTGTAAGTTTGTTTGCTTCTGCATTAAACAACCTCATTTATATTTCTTTGTTAATCATTTTTTATGGTTTTCTGTTTAATCTCACCTCATTTATACTAATAGTTAACCTTTATTGAGAGATTACTCTGTGCCAGGACACTGTTTTCTCAATTTTATGTGCTTTAACTCCTTTAAAAACCCTGTGAGGTTAACTATTTCTATTTTACTGAGGAAACTGAGTTACAGAGTTATTGAATAACTGGCTGAAGATTACTTGGTTAATAAACAGCAGAGTAAGGGTTAAACTAAGGTAGACTGGCTCAAGTCCACACTCCTTAGTACTTTAGAGCTCTTTTCATGTTCACCAACTCTCACTACACTCTACTGCCATTTCTCACCTTGGAGCCCTCTTCTGTTATTTAATTTCATGCCATGTTCTTACTGTGAACTTGGAAAGCAAATGAATACTTTTTAGAATTCTGTGTAAAGGAGGAGTAAATATACTCTAAGCAAGGACCTAAGTGGGCTGTTGATGAGTTTAATATAGTGTTTACACTTTGAGGTTTGTATTGGAAGCTCAGTGCTTCCCTTGGGCTAGACTATAAGTGCATGGATATATGGAAGTCTTGTTTTGATTTGGTAATGATGCTAATGCATTATTCTAAATCAGATATAGTCTACTTATTATAGCTTAAATGTATGTTTTTAACCAAATGTTTTTTTAAAGCACATGAACATTCAAAGCACATGTGCTCTCTTATTATAATAAATTTGTGATTTAATTATGAACATTTAAAAAAATCATTCCTAATGCTAATGAATTTTTGATATTTTGTTGGGAAAGAAAAATGCAGATTTTCACTTTTAGCAAAGTGGGGCTGCTGCAATGCATCACATTTTGATGATACACTAAGAGCCTGAGGTATTGTTTATACAGCATAGTCCTATTTCATTTAAATTCCAAAAATAAGATTTAGAGTTCATTAAATTATTATAAAATATTTATTTTTATAGGGCTAAAAACTTAGTTGTTTAAAAACTTTTTTTCATTAGGAAAATGCTAGTACTTTTCACTTACCATAGTTTTTACATTTATTAATATCTTTATGTCCCAGTTCAAAGGCTTTGGGTTCCCAAAGGTCAGTCCAATTCAAGTTTAGATTTTGAAGGACTGAAAATACCCCAGAGAATTTACATGTGGATCTCTGCTGCTACCACAACGCCCACCCCCCACACACACATCCCTAATACCATCACCAAGACCATTATGGTTCTTGTGGTGTCTTTTTAAAATCCACTTTCAAATGCTTCTAGGGAGGGCAAATTCAGTCCTATTTAAGTAAACCCAAATAACTTGTATCAGCACCAAGACTGCCCCAACTTGCCTATATTCCATAATTGTGAGTATGAACTAGAACTCTTCTTTCTCAATAGTCCAGTATTTCTAGCTAAGCAGCCTAAATTTAAACGTATTATCTTGTTTCTTTTCCACATGTTACTTTTCTTTCAATACACTAGCGTTAAAATCTCCAGGTCTTTTTTTAAAGTTCTCTTCTCCCTTATTTCCATTAATCTTTGAGTTTTTATAGATTCTACCTCTTCATTTGTCTTTTGTCACCCTTCTTTTCACTTCTACTGCCTGCTGCTCAGCCCCTCATTACCATCATTGTATTCTAATTCTAACACATCATATATATTACTGCTAGATTAATGTTCCTTAAGTTCCTATTGTGCTTCCCAACTCAAATTTTTTAGAAGCTGCATTTTGTATATTTAAGGCTGAACTCCTCATTGTGGCATCCATGGCCCTCTAGTTATAGCCCTAACCATCCCTTCTGAGTTTGTCTCATTACTCCTCTGCATGTACTTTATATTATAGTCAAACTGGACTATGCACTGTTCCCCAAATATGTGCTGTTTTTTCTCACCTCTCTGTTTTTCGTTCTCTTCCTTCTGCCTGGAATACTCTTCTTATTCATCTCTACTTACTGAAATTCTAATGTCTATTTTTCTAAGAAGGACTTTTTGGTTTCCCCTTGACTATATTTCCCCTTGACTAGAAGTTATCTTCTAATCTCTCTCTGTACTCCTTTAAAGAGTTCTTGTAAGCCTTGGGCGCTTACTCTACATCGTATTGTTGTCATTGGCCTCACTACGTATACTCAATTTTTAACTTCTTCAGGACAGGCATTGTGTCTTGTTCATCTTTATATTGCCTGAAGTATCTAGTCCAGATCCTGAATAATGAATATTTTTGTATTTGTTGTGAATCAGACTGATCAACGAAGAGGAGAAATCAAGTTGCTGTTTGTTTAGTCACCTGAGTCTAATCTCATTTTTTTAGTTATCTGAGGCTTGGAATGGGAGTAAATAGACTTGAGTTTATTTAAATCTAACTTTGCTTTGAAAAGTCATTCAACATGGTTTTCTTTTTTTTTTCCTAGTAACAAAGTAGAGATAATTTCCTGCTTGCTTTACAGGAAGATTTAAGAAAAATCAGATATATAAAAATGTTACTTGCTATTGAAAAGAAATTTTCTGTTTTAAAAGTTCTATAAATATACAGAATATTTATTATAAATTGAGCTAGCACATCTAGTAAAAGTTTGGAGGAGATTGCTGAAGTTCTTTTTTTGGGTGTGCTTTGTACACTGATAACACAGTTATAGGGCAAATGCATACCAAGTTTATATTTCTTTGTAATTTGACCAACCTTACTGGCTTGAATGTGAAATGATTAGGTGCTATCCCAAATATGGATTCTCATCCCACCAACTCAGGGAATCACTACTACTGTGAACCCATTACTTACTAGAAGTGTGTTAAACCCCTTGGGTGTGTTAGAATGCGCAAAGCAGTTGTGCTCATGTTGACACTTTCCATTGAATAGCACCTAGGTGCTGGGGACTGTGCTACTCTTACTGTAATAAATTTGTGTGTTTAATTATGTTTTTTAACTTTATTTCATGTTTTCATTAGGCCTTGTGAAAAAGGGTAAAGAGCAAAATACACAGCGGAGCTTTTTTCTCAGAATGAAGTGTACCCTAACTAGCCGGGGGAGAACTATGAACATAAAGTCTGCAACATGGAAAGTAAGTAAAAATGATCTGTGAATGCACTTGATTTATAGATAAATTAATACATCTTGACATTTCTAGTATTAAGACAGCATTAGAGGACTTCCCTGATGGCGCAGTGGTTAAGAATCCGCCTGCCAATGCAGGGGACACAGGTTCGAGCCCTGGTCTGGGAAGATCCCACATGCCGCAGAGCAACTAAGCCCGTGTGCCACAACTACTGAGCCTGCGCTCTAGAGCCTGTGAGCCGCAACTGCTGAGCCCATGTGCCACAACTACTGAAGCCCGCATGCCTAGAGCCCGAGCTCTGCAACAAGAGAAGCCACCGCAATGAGAAGCCTGCGCACCGCAACAAAGAGTAGCCCCCACTCGCCACAACTAGAGAAAGCCCATGCGCAGCAATGAAGACCCAGTGTGGCCAAAAATAAATAAATAAATAAATAAAATTAAGACAGTATTAGAACTATGAGGGAAAAACTTACTGTTTCTTGGCATTTATAGATTTAACATACAAACAGTGCAGTAATTCACCAGTTTGAGGCATGAACTTAAGTTATGTGCATTGTGACACTACTGGCTTTGCCAACCACCCAGTGTTTGAATCTTGATAGAGATTAATTTTCTATTCATTGTTGTATCATTTCTTTGCTCAGTGTTGAAACACAGTCATCAGATCAAGAAATAACCATCAAACAGTGACCAGATAAGTGAAAAATCAGCTCAGATTTGTATGAAGGCAAATTTTTTTAAAGAGTAATCTTATGGTGCCTGAGGAGTAGGTCATGGGTGGTGTTGTAGGGAAAACATTTATTGATTTTCAAAAATGTATTGTAGTAATCTACTAATGACAGTAAATTTTATCAAAGCTTACTTGCCATGTCAGACTCAACTGTCTCTGCATTTTGTTTTTTACTAGCATAAATTTTTTAAAAAACTGCTTTGTTTTTCTTCATACATAGGTACTTCACTGCACAGGCCATATTCATGTATATGATACCAACAGTAACCAATCTCAGTGTGGGTATAAGAAACCACCTATGACGTGCTTGGTGCTGATTTGTGAACCCATTCCTCATCCATCAAATATTGAAATTCCTTTAGACAGCAAGACTTTTCTCAGTCGTCACAGTCTGGATATGAAGTTTTCTTATTGTGATGAAAGGTAAATGAAATATAAAATATAACTTGAAATTTTTAATTAGTCCACAGAACTTTTTTTAACTATTAACTGTAATAAAGACTATGTATGCTTTCTTCCACTTAAGTTGAATACAACCATACATCCTAGAATTTAGTAAAATTAACTTTATAGATTAATTCAGCCACATTTATTGCACATTTACTATGTACCATACATACTTACTCTAGCAGGTGCTATCCAGAGATTATTAAGATGAGGTCTTTTTCCTTTAGGGGTTCTAATTTATTTAAAGAAAAAACAAATATATTTCAGAGACATACAGTGCATAATTTGAGGAAGGATTACTTCTGTTTGTGGATTAGAAAGGAAAGTCTTTGGTCATCTCCTCATCCTACATATTTTTCCTGAGCAGCTTCATCCTTGCCCATGGTTTCTATTGCTGTTTCTCAAATTTCTATTCATAACTATTTCCATTTAATTGCCAATTTGATATTTTTATCTGGATATTCTTCTGTATTATAAACTAAATATTTCTGTACTTGACTGAAACACTCCTACCCCTAAACAACAACTTCAAAAACAGCTTTTCCTCTTTTAGTGCCTATCACGATTAATATACCACTGTAGACACATGACTCCAGCAAACATTGGGAAGTCGTCCTTAACTTTTCTTTTGCTTTCATTATCTACACTCAGTTGGTTCCTAAATCTTAATAGATTTACATCTATTTACATCTATCTACATATATCTCCTGATCCATTCCCTCCTTCCACTCTTGCTTTCCTGCCATTGAGTTCTTCAGCTTATTATTACCTTTGGCTTGAACTGTTGCCACAGTCTCCTAACTGCATCTCTGCCAACAGATTTGTGCCCTTTTAATCTCATTCAGGTTTCCAAGAAGTGGACTTCCTAATGTGAAAATCATATCATGTCATGTGAAAATGCCTCAGTTGCTTCCCTTCATCTTCACACACAAAAAAACTTTTGTTTACAAAAAATATTATAAGAGCAGGAGATTTTTATTTATCAAAAGAAGACATACATTTTGAAAAGCTGAAAGAAAAACAGACCTATGCAATAAATCTAAACTTCTTAGCATGGCAAGCAAAAATATTCATGATCTGGCCTCTGCTGACTTCTCCAAATTAATCAGGAGGAGGGGAAGACCCCTTCTGATGTGGCCCCCAACACCCTACAGCCAGAGAACTCCACATGCTGTTTTCATTGTCATAGTGCAATGATGGTTTCCTCAACTCCAAACATGTACTTAGCTTCCAAGAGCCACCTACTGCATCTACTTGTAGAGCTTTCCTTGTTTCTTTAAAATACAACCGTTCCTTGTACATATTCTGTCATAGCCTTTTTTCAGCTTTTGTAATTATTTGCTTGGTTGTCCCACTTTTTACTATAAGACTGTGTAACACAGTGGCTGAAGGCATAGGTTCTGTACCCAGACTACTAAATCCGGACTTTGTTGCCTATATCCAGATGACCTTAGACACATTACTACTTTTCTTTGAGCATCAGTTTGTTTAGAGTATAATACATGTATCTGTATTATCTTCAACTTGAACATTATGTGAGAAAACCTATTTGAAGCCCGTAGCTCTAACATGAAGTGGATAAGAAGCCCCAGCCCTACTGGACAAGAAAATGTGGCAGAGCACTGGCTTTGGAATCACATAATTCTTGATTCAGTCCTGGCTTGCAGTCCTGGTACTTATAGTGTGGCCTGGGTGTTAGAACTTAACTGTTCTAAATCTCGTGTTCCTTATCTGTTAAATAAGGGTCATGCTTCAAAAGGCTGTTGTAGGAGTTTGTTGAGTGCCTAGTACGCATAGTGACCGCTTCACCACTGGGGTTAGCTTTAAGAAAAATGAAGACAAAGGAGCTAAGAAGTATTTTATGGTGTTTACTGCCTGTATTTATGTCAATGTATGATAGGACAGAGATGGCCCATCGTTTTTTTAGGAATTATTTTTTATTTTTTGAACTCAGTATGAAGTATAGGGGTGGGCTGGGGAGAAAGAAAAGTGATGGAGCTACAATGAGAAAACAAGAAAGGGCGTGACATTCCCCTTCTGGTTATATTAGAAAATTAGCAAAATGGTCGTGACAGAGGGGTAAAGGCAGCCTGCTTAGAGACCAACCAAGTAAGGTTTTGAGTCTGACCAGGAGATTGTTGTTTTATGGTTAGAGCTCTTTCTAGGAACTTCTCACAGCTATAACCCCTAAGAACCAAGATAGAGAAAAAATTTTACTCAATTTTGAGAAAATCTAGCATATCAAACTTCTTATATCCAAAATGTCCCACAAATGGCTATTACTTATTATACTAATTTCCACTTATAATCATTCAAACATTTGAGCATCTACTATGTTTGTGGCACGACAACTGGCACTAAAGTAGAAATGAAGTTTAATTCCCGCCCCATGATATTTAGAACGAATGAATCCTCTACTGCATAGTTGCTTTAGATTACAGGTTTCCTAGTCCATTAAAAACACTTCTTGATTAAACTTTCTGGATCACTCCTCCCCTTTTTGGTACAAAAAGCTATGTAATTCTCTAACATTAAATTATCTTGACCTTTCTCCCTCAAATATGAATACAATTGACCTTCTAGGAAAATAATGCTGTTTATATTTTGATGTTTATATTTTAGTGATAGACGTACCTCAGCTCAGATTGAGAAGCACTGATTGACATCTGATTAAATCAGAGCTCCTTAACGTGATACACAAAAGCTCCTGTTAATCTGATCCTCCTGCCTACCTCTCCAGCCTCACCTCCCCACTTGCCCCTGCGAACCACATCAGAGTCTTTATTGCCTGTACAGTGTCGACCATTTTCTCATCTCTGGCTTTGCTTGTAGTGTACCTTCTTCCCGAAATGGTTTTGCTCTCTCTTTGACTCTCTTTTATACTCAACTCATAAGTCTCCTATAAGAAGCTGTCTCTCACCCCCACCATTCCTTATCATGGATAGGGCTGGTTCCTCTGATTCCTGCAAGATTCCTATCACTGCACTTGCCACATAATTTCATAAGTACTGTGGTAAGTGCACCAGAAAATTCACCATGCTTTGAGTTTCGCCTTTGCATTTTCACATCTAGAACAACGCCAGGCACATATGGGAATATAAAGTTTTAAATAATGAAAAAAATTTAATTCCATGAGAGTTTTATTCAAACATATAACCTATATGAGACCAATTAAAATCATTTTTAAAGCATAATTTAAATAAATAGGATTTTTTTTTTTAACAGTAGTTTCCTTTGTAATGCTGCCACCTAGTGTAGATGTGTTTAGAGATATCCCTTAGTAAAGAATTCTGGATTTTGGCTTAGTTTCGTTTAGTTTTTGTTTTTATACAAATCAGCTATTTATCTGTTTATTTATTTTGGAATAAACTATGGCAGATCTTGCCTTAAGGTGTGACAACACAAAGAGTATTACTTTTATACATTTTTTAGGAGAAGGCTATCTCCCCTGTGTGTTTTCTGGAGTTAGCTGGTTTTTTGGATACAGTGCATTATATAACTTTTGCTTGTGCCTCGGTTAGAAAGTCCTTTGAATTCTAAAGTCTGAGAAATCAAAGAACTTAACTCATGTTTTGCTCCCAGAAAAGGAGAGAATATTTCTGTTTAGCATGGTGCTAAGAAGACAGCTTTCTCTTTCTCATGAAATGGGCTCCATTTCAGACTGTGGTTAGAGAAAGTCATAAGATCTAGTCTCTGTTCTAAAGGAACTGCCAGGGAACCAGAATGGGTAAATGGATTATTTTCCAATTCATTTTCAGTTTGATATCACTGCTTCATCTGAAATGAATTCCTATAATTTTATGTAATTTCAAAAACTAAGTACAAGAGTATCTCCCCAAACCAACATAATATGAATTTATTTAGTTCCTATATTAAAATTTTGTAGTAGGTATTGAACCCCCAAAGTGTGAAGCCTTACCTAGAGGAACTGTTATAAAAAGAATCTGATTTTGTATACACACACACAAAAAGAATCTGGTTTTATGGTAGAATAATGTTATGGGTTTAGTCTATAATTTAAATTAAATGTCATTAACTACTTTTAAAGCTTTTATCATTTAGTTTAGCAGTCCTTCATATCTATCTATTACATTAACTGTCTTATTACCAAAAGTGTGTACAATAAAATATGATAAAAATAGGTAACAAGGAGATAAAAGGGTTAAATAGCAGGATGAACCCTTAGGGCTTAAAGAAATGCATGGTGCTGCATTTAGTAACTGTAGAGTTACTAAAGGTGAGATATAAGTTTATCTAAACAAAGAAGAATGCTCTTTGTTTTTGAAAATTCAATTGTCCATAAGATTAAGGCATATCAGTTACTCTGGAGAAGCAAAATGTTCTTCATTAGTTAGTTTCTGTCATTTTTATTCTTACTTACATTTTTTATTTAACAGAATTACAGAGTTGATGGGATACGAGCCAGAAGAACTTTTGGGCCGCTCAATTTATGAATATTATCATGCTTTGGACTCTGATCATCTGACCAAAACTCATCATGATAGTAAGTATAGATATTCTAATTATTTAACTCTTGCAATTTCTACTGTTTGGTTATATATCTAACTTTTTGGTTAAAATTAACCAGTCTTCCTAGACCACACATTTTAATAAACCTCTTCATAAGTGATCTGGGTCATTAAATCTTTGTTTTGTATTTATTATAACCAATACCAGTTAAAGCAGAATCATTTAATGATATATAAAACTACCCTGGCATTTTACAAAAACTAAAAATTATGTATCATAGAATATAGCATCATTTTCAGAATTCTTACCTAAGTATTCAGAACAGTTAGCACAAAGAATGCACTGAGAAAATAACTGTTCAGTGAATCAATGAATGCGAATATGATCAACACCATGCACTAGTTAGTGGAAACAGGTACACTTGACGTAAGACATAATGCTCAGTTTTACTCATATGAGTGTTATTTGAGGATCCCATGATAAGTAAAACTTTGGAATTTCTCACTTGCCTGTTTAATCTGTACCTAAACATGACTTCCCAGTGTGATTGGGCAATGCCTGAATGTCACTGAGTTAGCATGATTAGCCTTGAACTGCAAAATGGGTAAGTCCACAGTCAGGGTCCCAATACTCATGATGATATCATCATTACTATTTATCTAGTACTTTCTCCCAAATCAATAATTAAGATTGCCTAAATTGCCAGAAGACTTCAGCACGATATCAACTGAGATTCAAATATGCTAGCACATCTATTTGAAGCATCTTTGGTTCTCTGGAAACTACAGCAGGAATTTAAGGAAATGATAGCCGTGCCACTTTGTTGAATGTTCTCTGTGGAGTCAGGGTTACTCATTCTGTTTTCTGATACTTTCAACATGTAAGTAGTTAAAGGAATTTTAATCACTGCTGTCCCTCATTCCTGGCTTTCATCTTATTTAAAGTGAAGGTTGGCAGGAAAGGAGTTTATTTGGGGGATTAGAAGAATGAAATAGGTACATTTTCAGCTATCCTGGGGTGTTTTCTCTGTCTCTCAATTTAAACAGTTAAAACTGATTCTATTAAAATAAACATTTCTCCTTTTTTCTAAAACAATGATCAACATTCAGTATCTATTCATTCGATTAAAAATTCAAAGTTATTTTCTCTACATGACTCTTTTCCTTTTCACTCCTAGTGTTTACTAAAGGACAAGTCACCACAGGACAGTACAGGATGCTTGCCAAAAGAGGTGGCTATGTCTGGGTTGAAACTCAAGCAACTGTCATATATAACACTAAGAACTCTCAACCACAGTGCATTGTATGTGTAAATTATGTTGTGAGGTAAGCTTGGAAAATAAATATTTGGGGGGAGCAAGTAGTAAGTCTTTGAATACTCTCTTTTCTTTTATAGAAAGATTATAAATGTTCACTGAATTTTATTTTATTTTCACGTTTCTACCTAATTATGGTTTTCAGTACTCTGACCTGAGTTTCTTGGCCAGCTATTTTAGTGATTCCACTAATTACCATCAGTAGCTATTCATCCCCATCCTTTTTATTCCCATTTTTTAAAAGACCTTGAAAAAAATACCAGATCTCCTATGGATTAGTTTGTTCTAGTCATACAGCTATCAGCATAAACTATCTCAAGGCAGCTATGTTATTTTTATAAGAAGAATTCTGGCCCTGGATAGTTAGGTTTGTATCATACCTGTCCCTCATTAGCTCCATGACTTGGGGAAGTCTCCTCATTTCTCTGAGTTTCATCCATTTAGGAATACTTGCCTCAAAAGGTTAAAATGAGGATTAAGTGAAATTCTATGTGAAATTACTGTAAAAGGCTGTATGTGTGACACATGGCTCGTGTGTATTCATGAACTCTTCTCTTAGTTGATTGGCTTGTGAATATTATGGATATCATAAACTAATCTTTCATTTGATCTATTTCAGTAAGCAAATGCCCACTTCTAGTCCATCTTCTACATTACCACCAGGCTGAGTTTTCTTGCATGGATATCTGATCATCTCACTTTCCTTAGAGTTGTTTTAAAGATCCCTTTATCACCCCCAAGATAAACCCTTGCCTACTTACGTAGCATCATTTGTTATTATTTTCTGTACTCCCATGCTTTTGTAGATTTAGCCTTCTTTCTAAAATCTGTGGCCACCTCTCTTAGGAAGACTTTCATCATTTGGTTTTTATTTTTGCCACTTCTGACACCATCCTTTAATGTTTTAAAATTAGGCAAAAGAGTTCTTTTGTGACCTTTCCATTATATAAGAATCACCCACTTGGAATGTCCTTCTTTTCCCCTATCCCAGTCTGCCTAACAAATCCTACTTGAGTCCAGGTTTCAGCTTACTGGCCTCTGTGACACAAACCTTCTCCATTTTAGCAACTGTCACTTTGTATTTCAGTTGTTTGCACACATACTTTCACAATGGGTTTTAAACTTCCTGAGGGCAAGGGTTAGACATTTTAAACTTTGTATCCTCAGTTCATTTCACATAGTAAACACTTAATGTTTGTTGATTAAAGGAGCAATAAAATTAAGCCAAACATGAAGATTGAGCTGTTGTTCATCATCTCTCTTCAACTCTATCCTGTAGGTGGTATCACCAGATCATTTTCTTACCACCAAGGAACAAACAGTGCCCCTCTTAGAAGGACCTTCGTCATTTATATATCTTTATATTCTAGGGCCATCCTTAGGTCATGTTTCATATATGAATGTCAAAGAGTTCTGTGCCAATATCCTTACATGTGGGCACAAAAGATCTGTTTATTGTCCTACATGTACTTGACTGTTACATTTCTTTGTCACCACCAGTCTTCTCAAAGGAATAGCTGAAGTTTCTGAATTGAAATTAGTCAAATACTTGAATTATCTTGTATTGTGAATTTTAATAGGTCTTTATTTCATATTGGTATTTTAAACCCTGAATATGACCAGGTAGGCATGAGAGATGTTTTAGGGCATCTTAAAATGTTCCTTTCCATAAAACAGAATTTTGAATTTTTTTGAGAGACAAGGCCATTTCAGAGTCCTTCTCCCCCCCACATTGTGTCAAGTGCTCATTTAAGAATTACTAATCTCTCTTTTTTGACAGTGGTATTATTCAGCACGACTTGATTTTCTCCCTTCAACAAACAGAATGTGTCCTCAAACCAGTTGAATCTTCAGACATGAAAATGACTCAGCTATTCACCAAAGTTGAATCAGAAGATACAAGTAGTCTCTTTGATAAACTTAAGAAGGAACCTGATGCTTTAACTTTGCTGGCCCCAGCTGCTGGAGACACAATCATATCTTTAGATTTTGGCAGCAATGGTGGGTCTTTAGTTATTTTGTTAATTGCCTAAACTATGTTAATTGCCTAAACTTTAACATTTTTTGTTGGTAATCATTTGGACATTGTGGTCTTTGCCCCTGTAATTTCTCAGCATTCCTGCTTTTGCACATTGTTGGAAATTGTGCTTCAAAGTGTTTTTAAGGTATTTCTTCTTCCCACTTTTAATTGTTCACTTTTAATAAGCTCTGCTATTTCCACAACCTACTGTCATATTTTTTCTCAAGTTAGCAGTTATACTGCAGTAGGCATAAGTTGCATTAAAGGATAAATAAGTCATACCAGAATATCAAACATTGAAAAAGAAAACTGTAATTTCAAACTAGGTTAAATTTTAATGAATAAAAGGTATGAAAATGTTGGAATTGAAGGGGTTTTTATGCTATATAGATTATAGAAGTTGTCAGTAGTGGATTGGAAAGATAACTCAGACTTATGGTTATACCATAATATCTGCAGACTTTCGGATTAAGTAAAATTTGGTAACATTTTTGTTACTTGAGTGAACTAGATAAACCTTTTGTAAAAGGGGGCATACATTTCTGTATATGTTGAAATCTAGATAATCTTTAAATTGACTAATTTTTTCCCCTACAGACACAGAAACTGATGACCAACAACTTGAGGAAGTTCCATTGTATAATGATGTAATGCTCCCCTCATCCAATGAGAAATTACAGAATATAAATTTGGCAATGTCTCCATTACCTGCCTCTGAAACTCCAAAGCCACTTAGAAGTAGTGCTGACCCTGCACTCAATCAGGAAGTTGCATTAAAGTTAGAACCAAATCCAGAGTCACTGGAACTTTCTTTCACCATGCCCCAGATTCAAGATCAGCCAGCTAGTCCTTCTGATGGAAGCACTAGACAAAGTTCACCTGAGGTAGGTGTCATGATATAACAAGAAAAGGATAACTTACAGATTTTAATGTTTAGGGATATATATGTAAATTTGAACCACATGTCATAGTTTTGTTTCTATGAATTTTAGCACTTTTAAAATTACTACAAAAGCTATGCCTGACTTAGACCTCAGTCCATGTTTTAGGCTCAGAGACAGTCAGGAACATGGGAATGAGCTGCCTTAACATAAGGCAAAAGGTAAAACATATGTTGCTCCTCTGTGTATTTATATCAGTAGGACAAAAAAAGTCTTGAACTTAGACATCCACAGAGAACAATACTGTGTGCCTATGATTGATCTAAGCCCATTCATATTACCCTTTGAGTTGGAGAATTATCCAGTGGCAAAGGGCTTATTATTAGCAAGGCTTAAAAGGGAAAGGACTCTAAGCTCTTTGCCCAATTTAGTACAATTTCCATCACTATTTTGACATTCTGGATAAGAGTAACATGAAAATACCAAGTCTTACCCAGAAAAAATACTTAGTAACTTTTTAATTCAAGTTCTGTCTTGATATTAGTTTTCCTATAAACAGAATAAAAATAGTCTTTAAGGGCTAGGCTGGGCCAAGACTGAAGGTATCATATAGGGCTCTATTTCTCAATGTAGAATGATTTGATTTCAGAGCTTCCTATGTCTAAAAACATGCTCATGAGTATGGCAGCTCAGATTTGAATATTACGACTTGATAAATGAGGCTCAAATAAGCCTAAAAAAGTGGTATATTATTTTACATTAAATATTTACTGACTCAAACTGGCAAGCTAAAAGTAGGAGATTTGACATCTCATAGGCTTCTAGAGAATATATCCTATTCTCTGGTTGCTCAGTTTGCCTAGCACAAAAATGTTCGAGTCATTTTGTTTTTAATCCATAAAAAGTAAACATCTAACAAAAATGTTAAGATGAGGGAAGCAAAAGTTTATGCTTAGAATACATAGCTATAGTTTTTTGGTTAGAATTCTTGCTGAAAACTAAACTAGTACTGCATTCATTAAGGTGAATACAAGTAAAGAACTTAAGTCTCCAGCCCTATCCTCGCCTGCCCCCCAGAGTAGCTGTGAGATTTTTAGGTAGATCACCACAGCAGTATGGCCTCTCAGTACACAGCTAGATTCCAGTGAGTATATCATCTGGTTATTGGCCAGTTAGGTACCATATGGGAGTTGAATTATTAGGTGAGTTTTATTCTTTAGAATAAGCGGATAAATGCATCTTTTAATCTTATAAATGCTGTTATATTACATACAGTTAGAAATGGATGTATTGACAGAATTGTAAGTGTAAGCTCAAAAATCTCATTTCTCACTAGTTAGATAAAATTTGATAGAAGAGACAGACTTTGTTGTGTATTCTCTGAAGTTAGGTTTGCACATTCTAACAACTAGCAAAACATTTATGTAAGCTTCTTCAGGGAAAAGTAAATATATTAATTCTTTTTACAGCCTAACAGTCCCAGTGAATATTGTTTTGATGTGGATAGTGATATGGTCAATGAATTCAAGTTGGAATTGGTAGAGAAACTTTTTGCTGAAGACACGGAAGCAAAGAATCCATTTTCCACTCAGGTATATGAACTTGTTTATTATATATATTATTCAAAACTGGCTTTGGGTTTAACTTGTTTTTCTTTTATATGGTGTGGCCATTATAAAAACTCATGTATTTGTTGTTTTAAAGGACACTGATTTAGACTTGGAGATGTTAGCTCCTTATATCCCAATGGATGATGACTTCCAGTTACGTTCCTTCGACCAGTTGTCACCATTGGAAAGCAGTTCTACTACTCCTCAAAGTGCGAGCACAATTACAGTATTCCAGCCGACTCAAATGCAGGAACCTCCTATAACCACCAACACTACCACAGCCACCACTGATGAATTAAAAACAGTGACAAAAGATGGTATGGAAGACATTAAAATATTGATTGCATTTCCATCTCCTCCCCACGTACCTAAAGAAACTACTTGTGCCACAACATCACCATATAGTGACACTGGAAGTCGGACAGCCTCACCAAACAGAGCAGGAAAAGGAGTCATAGAACAGACAGAAAAATCTCATCCAAGAAGCCCTAATGTGTTATCTGTCGCTTTGAGTCAAAGGTATTTATATGTAACATTAAAGTTATAGTTTGTTATTTTTGAGGAAATATGTATGATGGTAAATTATTTCTAAATGTAGCAAACCTTCTGATATATATGCTTTAAGGAACATAAAATTGACGTACAAATTCTGAACTTAAAACAAGCACTCAAAAAACCATTTCTAAATTAGCTTGTGTATTACTTTATAGTCATATCACTTATCTAAATGTAGGAGTAGAAGGGTCTTCTAATACCTCTAAAAATAAAATCCAGCCAGTAAGTTCTGTAAATGTACAAAAATTGGCCCAGTTTCTTGTAATTGCTTAAATCAGACTCATTAACTATCCTTACTTGCCTCCATAGCTTGGAGCTCTTTTTAAGCTTACCTGAAAAAAAGCCTTTCCAACTTAAGGGTATTTCCAGTTCTCCAATCCAAATTGAACTTGATGGTCTTCAGTCCTCAGTATTCAATATAGATATTTATAAGCATTTAAAATAAATTTATGTATAGTTATAGTTGCTTTTATTTTTCCTTTTTATTTATAGAACACTAGCTATATCATAGGTTAAATAGGCTTTTAAAAGCTATAACAGGAATCTAAGCATGTGTCATGGCATTGCTTCTATGGAGCTAGTTTGAGCAAACATATGGACACTATCCAAATTTTAAGTTATAATTTTTGTGTATAATTTGTAATAGGATATGACACATTTAAAATCTGAGGCTGTAGTCAGAGGAGACAAGTCAGTGGAGCAGTGTTTGGAGGAGAGGAATGATTCCTCTACAGTGCCTAGACTGAGTCAGATAGCAATAGCAATAGGAAAAAGCACTGCCATAGCCAGAGCTTATGGCTTTTTTCTCCTGCCCTGCATCACCGCTTTGACCTAGAATGCTAGGAGAGGCCTTTTCCCAGAGCTAGGAAAAGATCTTAGGGCTTTAGATTAACAAGTATTTAACATTACTGTTTTACTATTATCACCAACCGACTTTAGAGCTCCTCTGAGCAGTGACAGTGCCTCGGACATTTCTGTGTTACTAATGCTTAACTCAGTACCTAACATGTAGCACTTGCTTCAATAAATGGTTATTGGATGGAGAGAAGAATGAACATAGCAATAGAATTGGCAGTGATGTGTAATTTTCAGTTACAGCTACAGAGAACCATGGGATATTTGGTTTTCTGAATAACTATGTACTTGTCAAAACCAAAGTCCAACAAACATCTAGTCACTTTAGCAATTTTTTTTACATTAGTTCCAATATAGTATGCACTAAACATTTTATGAACTTAACCTTTCAGAACTATATGGAGGCTTTTTCTTTACTACCTCTCTAGGTAATTTGCAAAATCAAAGTGCTATGGTAAACCAGACAATTTGCAGCTTTTAGAGCAAAGATTAAAAATAAACCATTAAAATACTACTACTAAGATGATATTTACATGATAGACTGAGTTACGCTTAATAAAGATAACATTTATATAAAAATTTTAAAATCTGCCTGTCTATATATTGACGGTTTCATAGAATTTTTTAAAAATACAAAACAAGACTGCATGTAGGAGAGCCGTTAGAGTAGTACATCCCTTACCCATATGCCACTCTCAACTAGATGGGACAGCAAGGAGCTATTGTGATTATGTTGGGGGTGGGTGGGCGGTTCTTGAAAAGGCGAAACAGATATAACAAAATCGATGTACTTGACACATAAAACAGTTCTTCACTATTTAGTATTAATTTTAGATGCAGATAGTTCAAGTTTGATAACCAGATCAATACTGAGGGCAAAATGGCTTAGTGGGAGGATCACTGGGAAGGAGACTGGGTATCAGGAGACCTGCAGTGTACTTCCATATCTGCAACTAATTAGCAACAGAGCAAGTTACCTAACAGGCCTCAGGTTTCTCATTTATAGAATGTGTATTATATTACCTGTATTATCTTGGGGATTGGAGTGAAGCTACAGTGAACTAATGAACATGCAATGTTTTATAAACTGAAAGCGTAAGACAAATGTGAAATTAATCTTTTATTACAGTAGTCCCAAGAATATCTGTGTATTAGGTGGGATGAAAGGCCAATATTTAACTCTTTGACGTCAATTTAGTTCTGTTCAGTTCTATTTTCTAAATAGGGAAATGCATATTTTAGGAAATTTTGTTTTAAAAAATGAACTTCGGCTTTCAAGGTAATAAACTTTAGTAATCAGGACGGTTCTCTTATGTATAACATTATATTCCTTAATGTTGGAAAATAGGCATTATATATTTCATTTTTAAAAAGCTAACTGGATATTTTTTAAATAAATAAAACAACCATATTTTTAAATAAAAAATATTTTTCAGAACTACTGTTCCTGAGGAAGAACTAAGTCCAAAGATACTAGCTTTGCAGAATGCTCAGAGAAAGCGGAAAATAGAACATGATGGTTCACTTTTTCAAGCAGTAGGAATTGTAAGTGTGACAGTATGTTTGCTTTTCTATTCTACTTAATATGCTATTTCTAAGTTAGATATATAGGTAACTCCTTGTATCTCCCAAATACTAATGTTACATTTTCAGAAGTTATACATTGTTTTTTTTCACTTGTACACACTCTTTCTTAAACATACATTTAATGAATCCAGTCTTGGTGTAAAAATTCCAAACACTAGAGATGTATTTTGAGTAAGTATAGTTCTCCCCTCATTCCACACCCAGTATCACCACCAAGTCTCTTTCTCTTCCCTTTAGGTTACTTTCCCTTCTTACCCACAGAACAGTCAGTGCTGGTATAATCCATACTGATATTTTCAGACCAAATTAACTGGAAAGCATTTACACACGTAGCTGTCATAATGAGCAGCAAATGAATTCACCATAGTAGTATGAAGAAAAAGAATTTAAAATAACTTAGGGCAGTATTTAAGAATCTTGCCCACATATTGTTAGCAAACTTACACTGATTTCAAAGTTTTTGACTTAAAAAAAATTCAACATAGTAAAATTGAAATAACTTTACTGTTTTTAGGGAACATTATTACAGCAACCAGATGATCGTGCAACTACTACATCACTTTCTTGGAAACGCGTAAAAGGATGCAAATCTAGTGAACAGAATGGAATGGAGCAAAAGACAATTATTTTAATACCCTCTGGTTAGTTTATTCTTTCTGCCCTTGAACATCACAAAGAGAATTAAAATATATGAAACTTTTATTTAGGAGCTGTACTCCAAGTGAGACTGATTTTCACTCCTTAGCAGGATTAAAAAGTAAGGTTGCATTTTATTTGATCAGTAATAGCTATTTCAAGATGGAACTATGAATTTTTAGTAATTATCTTTGATCTGTGTCTGTGTGCTATCAATATTGAATAGAAGCTGAAACTTGCACATTTTAATGCCTTTTTCTAAATTGGTTTATCACGCCTTTGTGCCTTCAAAGTATCCTTTAAACATTTGTGACATAGCACCAGTAACACTTTTTTGCACTTTCTTGTTTACACAATTGTGGTTTTGCCTAATAGACTAAAACCCTTCTAGCGCTTATTTGCCTTATTTTCCCCAATACCTAGTGCATAGTGGCTGTTTAATAATATTCATGGATTAGATGAATAAATACTTAAGTGTCTCTCTGTTTTTCAGATTTAGCGTGTAGACTGCTGGGGCAATCAATGGATGAGAGTGGATTACCACAGCTGACCAGTTATGATTGTGAAGTTAATGCTCCTGTACAAGGCAGCAGAAACCTACTGCAGGGTGAAGAATTACTCAGAGCTTTGGATCAAGTTAACTGAGCTTTTTCATAATCTCATTCCTTTTTTTGGACACTGGTGGCTCATTACCTAAAGCAGTCTATTTATATTTTCTATATCTAATTTTAGAAGCCTGGCTACAAATACTGCACAAACTTGGTTAGTTCAATTTTGATCCCCTTTCTACTTAATTTACATTAATGCTCTTTTTTAGTATGTTCCTTAATGCCAGATCACACACAGCACATTTTCACAGTTCTTTGGTATTTAAACCATTGCATTGCAGTAGCATCATTTTTAAAATGCACCTTTTTATTTATTTATTTTGGGCTAGGGAGTTTGTCCCTTATCGAATTATTTTTAATAAGATGCCAATGTAATTTTTTTTTTAAGAAGGCAAGTAACCTTTCATCATGATGAGTTTGAAAAATTTTTACTCAGTTTTTTCACATTTTACATAAACAGTAATGATTTGCCAGCAGTACATGGTAGCCACAATTGCACAATATATTTTCTTAAAAAAATACCAGCAGTTACTCATGCAATATATTCTGCATTTATAAAACTAGTTTTTAAGAAGAAATTTTTTTTGGCCTATGAAATTATTAAACCTGGAACATGACATTGTTAATCATATAATAATGATTCTTAAATGCTTGTATGGTTTATTATTTAAATGGGTAAAGCCATTTACATGATATAGAAAGATATGCATATATCTGGAAGGTATGTGGCATTTATTTGGATAAAATTCTCAATTCAGAGAAATGATCTGATGTTTCTGTAGTCACTTTGCCAGCTCAAAAGAAAACAATACCCTATCTGTAGTTGTGGAAGTTTATGCTAATATTGTGTAATTGATATTAAACCTAAATGTTCTGCCCACCCTGTTGGTATAAAGGTATTTTGAGCAGATTGTGAACAAGAAAAAAATCATGCTTTGTTAGCAAAATTGCCTAGTACGTTAATTTGCTCAAAATTTGATGTTTGGTTTTATGCACTTTGTCGCTATTAACATCATTCTGTTTTCATATAGATTTCAATAATTGAGTAATTTTAGAAAAGCATTATTTTAGAAATATATAGTTGTCACAGTAAACATCTTGTTTTTCTATGTGCATTGTACAAATTTTTCATTCCTTTTGCTCTTTGTGGTTGGATCTAACACTAACTGTATTGTTTTATTACATCAAATAAACATCTTCTGTGGACCAGGCCCCCTTTGATCAGCTTTTATGTTAAAAAAGTATTTGCTTTAACACCTCCAACTCATAATATTGTTTACCAACAGTTTAAGTATTTTATGAATATTACATTACTCTTGTTTATTTCTACATTTATCTTATTGCCATCACCTTAAGTTATACTGTGTCCCTAAATGTAATGTTAAATAATAACAAACCATAACGTTCCACTGTAAAAAGTATGCTTTTAGAAAAGAAACTTGTCATTTATGAACCTTTAATTTATTAAAGTAAAAGAAAATTTTAATGTTCTAATATGAATGGGATGAATGAAGCAAATCCTGAACATTATAGTTACATAATGTTGTAAGGGCTAGAAAGTTCCTCTAAAGCAGCGGTCCCCAACCTTTTTGGCACCAGGGAACGGTTTCGTGGAAGACAGTTATTCCACGGATGGGGGGTGGGGGATGGTTTCGGATGATTCAAGCACATTACATTTATTGTGCCCTTTATTTCTATTATTATTAAATTTAATATATAATGAAATAATTATGCAACTCACCATAATGCTGACAGGAGGAGGAGCTCAGGTGGTAATGCGAGCGATGGGGAGCAGCTGTAAATACAGATGAAGCTTTGCTCGCTTACCTGCCGCTCACCTCCTGTTGTGGGCCCGGTTCCTAACAGGCCACGGACTGGTACCGGTTTGTGGCCCGGGGGTTGGGGACCCCTGCTCTAAAGATTTCCAATCTATTGTCCCTCACAGATGAAGAAATTTAGACCTCAAACGATAAAGGATTTGTCCAAGCCTTAAAGGTAATAAATGGCAGACCAAAGATTTAAACTTAGGTCTTCTGACTCTAATATGAAACTAAAAAAACGTTGCTTTGTTTTTGTCTTAATGATACTGTATATTTTAAATTTTTTAAATAGCTTTTTTTTTTCCTGTATTTTTAAAATGAAATAGCATTATTTCTTTTATGATTGTAAAAGTAATACATTCCCACTTAAAATTTAAAAAATCAGACAGCACAAAAAGATATAATCAGAAACAGTGAATCCCTGCTCCTAGAAGTAACAGCAAATTATTTTTATGGACAAATTACATAGGCAGTGCCAGAGCCTTAGGCCCTGTATCCTGAGGTTACAGGAACAAAATATCCTGGACAAAATTAAGCCACAGATCTTAGGAGGCTGTTTTTATCTTAGAATGAAGAAAATCTGATTACAATTACATGAAAATATGGGAACAAAAGTTTACAATATTAAGACTCAATCTAAGTTTTTAGGGGCATATGCATATTTCACTGCAAATACTATGATCCAAAGTGCTTCTGCATTTAATTACAGATAGTACTAGAGGTGGTATTTTAGAATAAAGTAGTTGCTTAATATTCCCGGGTTGAAATTTAAAATTCTGCTCATTTTGTTAGCAAATTAACTTAAGCTGAAATCTAGAAGTTTATCGTTTTCAAATATTAGTTAATGGTCAGATCTGTAATGACCAAGAGTAGGAAGATGACTTGTGGAGCAATGATTTAGATGAGAAAGCCACTTTAAACGATGGTAAAGCTGGGAGAAAACAAGTATCCACCCCTTGGTCATTCAGAAAATAAGCCCCCTGGAGTGCTTGAAGCTGTTTTAAATAGCAGAACCAGCCCTTCCTCCCAGCATTATGCCAGCCTCTTTGAGACCGTAACAAATGTCTTTATAATGCGTTTAGCCAAGTATAGCTCTACACCAGCAGCTACAGTCCTGTATTGTCTCCCTTCCTGATGAATGCCTATACTTCTTCCTCTGGTCGTGCTGTGAGTGAATGACCACAGTATTATTTTCACATCTGAAAAAAGTATGGCAGAGGAGTTTAGTGTATTTTGTTCATTTATTCTAAGCCTCACTATTAACTCTGGAACTGAAAAAGAGTTCCCCAGGGAGCCTACCTCTGCTAGGTACTTTTTTTAGATCAGGAGTTAAAATGAATCTAATGTCTTTAAGTGCTATATGCTAGACTTTGTGCTAAGCATTTTGCATGTTATCTCACAATCTTAAAAAAAAAAAAAAACACTATGAAATAGTACCTGTATCTCATTTTGTAGACGAGAAAACAATCTTGGAGAGATGGCCTATGATTCAGAGTGTCTGAGCTGGTGAGGTGCTAGCCAGTCCAGCAGAACCTTACCCCTTTTCCCATTAACTGTTTAAATGGCAAATAGAAAGCAACGGGGGTGTAGGGAACTGAGGGTGGGTGTCCCTTGACGGTAATGAAATCATAGAGGACACTGAGGGGATGTTGTATGAGAGGAATGGCAAGGCAAATGGAAATGAATAAAAGTGGTGTTCTGGTGCTATTTAGTGGGTTTTGAGTTTGAGCTAGAGATTTCGGTGTCTGGTTATGGAGACATTAACTCAGGTAAATGAGGTGGTATATGAAATGCACGTTGATAAACTATAAAAGGCCAGATGAATATATGGTATGGTTCTGTCAGCGCTGTTTAATAGCATGCTAGACACGTTTATTTTCTTTTTGTATTAACCTCACAACTACCATTCTAAAGTTTGATTTCCCCCTACAACCTCTAAAATGCAAAAATGATAAAGTTACTGGCTTTGCAGAAACCTCAACATTCCAAAAGTTCAAATTTCCAATGTAGCAACGTGAAAAACAAGTTGCAAATAATACAAAATCTTTTTTTTTTTTTAAACGGTGTTTGGTTAAATAAAACCTTTGCTAACACGTTGCTATGTGGAACCAACAAAAATGTAAAAAAAATTTTACTGGGGTGTTTTTTAAGTCTGCCACTAACCACTTTGCTCATATTTCCTCCTTTTAAATAGCGCTGAGCCTGTTGTCCCAGATCATTTTACAGAGAATTAGTTCAATCTGTAGGATGTGAAATGAAATAGTCTCCCTGTAAGACAAAAACTACACCTTACCTCTACCCTCCTATGAACACCTTCCGGAGCTTTGTTGTGTTCACATCTTTCAGAGGTTTGGACATAATTTTTATTCTTACCTGTAGTGGACGGTATTATCCAAGACGCTGCTCAGACACCCGATCTCCTTGTACTATTTAATTTCTTATATTCCCTTGTCTTGGCTCCATTCCGGCACGGAGAGGGAAGACAGGTGCCTGAGAGCGGCAGTGATCAGACCCTCAGCGGGGAGAACAGCAAGGATGCGGAAGGGACCGGCTCCACTTCTGTCCCTGGCGCCCTGGTGCCTACATGATGACGATGTGAAATGTGAGCCGCCCGGAGAAACCTCTCCAAAACCCGCCCGTCGCGCTGCAGGCCACGCCCCAGTACGTGCTGGGGCTCAGCACCGCAGCCCCGGCCCCGCCCGCGGCCCGGGACTGGGGCCCCGCGCGAGGCGGCAGGAGCGGCGCGTGTGGCTGCTGCGCCGGGCTCCCGCCTACGTGTGGGAGCGCATGTGGAGGCACCGCCCCGCCCGGCCTTAGGATGCGCGCGCGCGCGCGAGCGGATGGAAGGGCCGGCGGGGGCCCGTGGGCCCCGCGCTGCCCTTTGTCTTCTGTGAGTTGCTCGCTTCGGCTGCCAGCCCTTCCTGAAACTTGGCCGTTTTGGATGTTGGAGTTTGGGGGGCGGGGGGAGATTTGAGGGAAGGAGAAGTGAAGTGTTGCTGTAGGTAGAGCTGTCTTCCGAACTCCCAAGCAGATGCTTTGGAGTGTTAAGCTGTGCTCTGTAGAACAGAGAAATGCCGAGGGGTCGCCTAACAGATTGCGTAGCTATGCAACAGTTTAGAAAGATTAGTCCTATCTATTAATCTTATCAAAAACAGAGAAATTGTATGTTCATTTCAACATATTACCCCTAAGGCACTCAAAGTCTTCGTTTATTTTAAATAAAGCACTTTGAGATATGCTTAAGTAATTAAATGGAAACTTTAGCTGCCCCGGGTGGGTTTTTATTGTTGTTGGTCTGTTTTGTTTTGTTTTGTTTTGCTTGTCGTGTTTTTTTAATTTATTGTGTGTCTGCACCCTGAGAATCCTTTGGGAGAGGATAATCTTTTTGGAAAGAAGGGAGGTGAGTTTGTGGAAAACAGAAAAGCTTGGGGCATTAAATTTAATCTCCTGTAATTCGGTTACGATTTCGCAGTTTGTTGTAAAGTACGGAGCCAGGTATTGTTTAGAATAAATAACCTCGCTTTTGTATATACACAGCTGACTACATTTTATATTTTATTTTAAATTGTTTTTTTCAGGAAAATTCATTGTTCATGTTTTCTCAAATAGAATTTCCTAAAAAGTAGGACATTAAAAATTCTCTTTTAATTTTAACATTTAAAACAAGTAGCCGAGGTGTTCTGAATATTTTTTTCCTGACAAAAACTGAACTGTAGCCTCAGTCACCGTGTTTGTGCTTAATTAGAGAGGTGTCATTTAGGGAGAATACTACAACTCTTTTGATCTTATGGATGCTTAATAAATCATTGTAAACTGGTGATTCTTCACGGAGGAGAGCAGGCCGGGGGATTGGAGGAGTGGGGTTCTTTAATGTTTATCACAAAAGCATTTTTTAAAATTGAGAAACATCATATATATAGCCTGACAAGTAGGCTAGGACGCTGTTAAGTGAAATATTTTTTAGAGATCTCTGAAATATTAAAACATTAAGAAACACTTTTATGTAGAGATCCTTTCCATATATTTCTGGATAATATTACTGACTCTTTAAAACGGTTTTTTTTTTAAATTAATTAATTTATTTATTCATGGCTGTGTTGGGTCTTCGTCTCTGTGCGAGGGCTTTCTCCGGTTGCGGCAAGCGGGGGCCACTCTTCATCGCGGTGCGCGGGCCTCTCACTATCGCGGCCTCTCTTGTTGCGGAGCACAGGCTCCAGACGCGCAGGCTCAGTAATTGTGGCTCACGGGCCCAGTTGCTCCGCGGCATGTGGGATCTTCCCAGACCAGGGCTCGAACCCGTGTCCCCTGCATTGGCAGGCAGATTCTCAACCACTGCGCCACCAGGGAAGCCCTAAAACGGCTTTTTTTTTTTTTTTTTTTTTTAATGGTTCCACACACGACTGCTTATGACATACTCTAATAGGAGTACTGGACAAGCTTTGGGGTAAGCCATTATAAGCCGTTGCCTAATTCTCCAGCCTACTGGTAGAGTATTTAAAGCAAAAACCTAACTGAAGTAAGCTACTAACATCGCAAATTAGAGAGGAGCCAGCGCAGCCTGGGTAGGTGCTTTTCCTCTTTGTAGGCAAATTCAGCTGCAAGTATTTGCCATCCCTGTGAACTTCACCTTTAGTCCTTCTGCATTCTTACTTCTCTTTCTTTTTTTCAACCTTCTGTGGTCATTTATGCATGTCTTATCTCCCCTACCAAACTCTTAGTTCCTTCAGAGCGAGGTTCCCATCTGATTCATCTTTGATTGTTCCTAAAACCTTGCACTCTGCTTGCACAAGGACAACTCACATGATTGAAGGTAGGAGAGGATCTTGTGTGACAGAGACCAGAGAAGAAATGATCAGAGGAATGGAATGGGGAAAACAGGACCATTTTCTAGCTCTTCCAATTAAATCCATTTATTCAAAGAACAATTACTGAGGATTGACTGAGTCTAAGATGTTTGTGATGTTTTGAATGTTTGTGGTCCCTCAGAATTCATATGTAGAAATCTTACCTCCAAGATGATACAGTATTCGGAAGTGGGGACTTTGGGAGGTAATTAGGTCATGAGGGTGGAGCCTTCATGAATGGGATTTGTGCCCTTGTTGAAGAGGCTCCAGAGAGCTCCATCGCCCCTTTGGCCAAGTGAGTATACAATGAGAAGTTAGGAATCTGCAACCAGGAATAGGGCTCTCACCAGCTAGCACTAACCGTGATAGTATTCTGGTCTTGGACTTCCAGACTCTAGAACCATGAAGAATAAACTACCCAGTTTATGGTGTTTTGTTTTATCAGCTTGAACAGACTAAGACAGGGTTATTCTGAGACCTGTAGGTGAAAGAAATATTCTAGAATGTGGTGCCTGCTATCAATGGGTTAATTCCCATTCTACGAGGTTCTAACACGTTCAGCTATAATTGGGCAAACACAAGTGAAGTTTGTATCGGTCATTAAAGATGTTGTAAGTCATCATTACCTTACCTAGAGTTATTACCAAGGTAATAACTCATTATCATCATCATTACCTAGAGTTATCTCTAGCTTGATAATCCATGGCCAGGCCAGACTGCTCCCCACAGGCACGTCAAGTTTGGCCTCTCAAAAACTAACTCCTCATATTACTCAGCCATAAAAAGAAACGAAATTGAGTTATTTGTAGTGAGGTGGATGGACCTAGAGTCTGTCATACAGAGTGAAGTAAGTCAGAAAGAGAAAAACAAATATGTATGCTAACACATATATATGGAATCTAAAAAAAAAAAAAATGGTTCTTAAGAACCTAGGGGCAGGACAGGAATAAAGACGCAGACGTAGAGAATGGACTTGACACGGGGAGGGGGAAGGGTAAGCTGGGACAAAGTGAGAGAGTGGCGTTGGTATATATACACTACCAAATGTAAAATAGATAGCTGGTGGGAAGCAGCCGCATAGCACAGGGAGATCAGCTCGTTGCTTTGTGACCACCTAGAGGGGTGGGATAGGGAGGGTGGGAAGGAGACGCAAGAGGGAGGAGATGTGCGGATGTATGTATATGTATAGCTGATTCACTTTGTTATAAAGCAGAAACTAACAGACAACTGTAAAGCAATTATACTCCAATAAAGATGTTAAAAAATAAAATGATGAAAAAAAGTAAAATCCTAAAAAAAACAAAAACTAACTCTTCATATGCCCTCCAAATGGCTCTTCCTCCTGCATCACCTGCTCAGTGAATGGCACCACCCAGTCTCCAAAATCAGAGCCCTAGACAAAACTTGTCACTTTTACCCTTATCCACCACATCCAGTCTGATGCTGCCCTTTTCTTAAATGTTCATTATGGAAACTTTTGAACATGTACAAAAGTAAAGAGAATAGTATAATGATGTCAAAGTGTCTCTGCAGGGCTTCCCTGGTGGCGCAGTGGTTGAGAGTCTGCCTGCCAATGCAGGGGACACGGGTTCGAGCCCTGGTCTGGGAAGATCCCACACGCCGCGGAGCGACTAGGCCCGTGAGCCACAATTACTGAGCCTGCGCGTCTGGAGCCTGTGCTCCGCAACAAGAGAGGCCACGATAGTGAGAGGCCTGCGCACCGCGATGAAGAGTGGCCCCCGCTTGCCACAACTAGAGAAAGCCCTCGCACAGAGACGAAGACCCAACACAGCCATAAATAAATAAATAAACAAATACTTAAAAAAAAAAAAGTGTCTCTGCAGTTTGGGTTCTTGGGGAAGTAGACTCCAAGATGGAGATTGCAGGACATTTATCAGGGAGTGTTTTAAGGAAAAACACGCGGACAGGAAAAAAGAGAAGTGGGCAGAGGGAGAAACTGAGTTGAGATGCAGTCCCAACAGAGGCTTTCAGCAGCCACATGGGAGCTGTGGGATAGCCTTGAGAGGGGTACCAAGTTACAAAGAGGGCTGAGGCCCCTACAGTGATCAGTCATTGAATGTGGGCTGCCCTCAGAAGAAATGACCTTTGATGAGGGCGCTTTTCTTCCGCTGAGACAATCCCCAAGGAGGACTGACAGCTGAGGACCACCTGCTGCCGCACTCCCAGCAGCCAGAAGAGTAAGTCATTCCTGAGACATCTGGGTGCCTTATCCAGCATCAGCCACAGTACCAGCTTCAAAAATCTCAACTCGTGGCTTTTTTCATCAGTACCTTTACGCATCCCTCCCTTCCCCACCCATTATTTTGAAGCAAATTCTAGACATCATATAATTTCATTTGTAAATAATTCAGTATGTATCTCTAAAAATTATATTCTTTTTTTGACATACCCGCAACACTATTATTACACCTAAAACTTTAACAGTAATGCTTTAGTGTTATCAAATCGTCAAAGTCAGTGACACACAGTCTTTTTTTTTTTTTCTAGGTATTTAATTTACACCATTCTCTACATGTCCACTAATACAGCCTCATCCTTTCTTGCCTGCGTTTCCTATACCTCCCCTGTTATCTGCCCCATCCCTGCTGCACTGCACTGTTGCTAAACCAATCTTCCTAAAACAAAACTAGGGTTATGTTATTTCCGTACTTAAAAATTGCGAATGTAAAATAGTAATTGTCCTTGAGGAGTGGAGTATCAGAAGACTTTTACTAATAATACATTTCTGTATCTTTATAATATTGTATAGGAAATATGATTACTTCTGTTAACAGAAAAAACATTTTAAAAAATATTCAGAGCTATTGATAGTCTTTAGCTGATAGTTCAAATGCTTTTATATTTGGTGTTAAGTCCAAAACTGTGAGGATCTGAGATATATATATATATATATATATATATATATATATATATATATATATATATATATATATATATATATATACACACACACACAGACACACACACACACACACACACACACACACACACACACAGAAACACCAGACCTCTAGACCACAGAACAGACCATTTATTATTCATAGAGCATGTTAATTCTGGTTCCCTGGTGCCCCAATTCCCCACAGGCTACACAGTGAGGGCCAGATATTCACCTGTATGTGCAGCAGGGTTTGTACCACAAGAGAGGAACCCTCAAATTATGAGACTTGGAGCTTATATACAGCAGCTGGCACATCTGCCCATCTAAGGAATGTAAACAAATTTTTCTGTGGGGAGGGAAGAAAGGAGGGTCTCTGTCTTTCCTTTACAGCCTTGGAATGCAAGCAAATGCCTCCAGGGGAGATAAGTCTCTAAACCTCTTCAGAGTTTTCTGTCTTTAGGACTTATAATCAAGCATCTTCACTCCGAAGGCTCAGAATGTACAAGAACACTAAGAATTTCGGGGGGGGGGGGGGCGGGAAATCTCCCAGCACAAAGCATTCCAGACCTTGGGATCTCCTGCCTATTTTTCCAAATATTACAACTTCTTTCTTTTGCATCCAGTGCTGCAGTGATAAAACTTCCTAACATTCTCTCTTCCTCTTTGTGCATTTGCACTTGCTTCTTTTCTGCATCAGCAGCACTCTTCCTATTTTCATCTTCATCTTCTTAATTCTTTCCCTGATTTTTCACAATTCAGCTCTACTTTAGAAAGCTTATCCTCTCAGGGACTGGTTAGGAGTTTCTCCTAGGTGTTCCCATGTTGTGCTGTGCTCACCCCTTTCATATTTATCACACTAAAATTTTAATTATCTTCTTGAGGTGAGTTGTTCTACATTAGATGGTTGAAAACCTGAGTTGCCTTTAAATGCATCCCCAGGAAAATGGCAGTATGAGGAGCCCTATGGACTTACTACCCCGTGAAACAACTGTAACTGGTGAAAATTTTAGACAACAACAATTTAAAGTTTCTTGAAATTGTTTGAAGGGCATACAGCAGATGAAGAAACATTTATTCAAGAAAACCTACTAAATCTTGGTAGGAACAGCAAGAGTCAGTGGCACCTGAGCCATGACCTGCTGCCTCCCCGACCCTGCTCTGTATGACAAAAGCTCCACTCTGGGCGGGCATGGCCAAGAAGGTGGGGCTCCCTCTTCTCCCAGATCTCAGTAAAAATGCTATGGATCTCCCTGGGAGAGCCAAGCTGTCAGCATTTCTCATCCTCCTTAGCTTCATGTTGCAAACGTTAAATTCCAGATAAGTATGTCCTACAGAATGGAGAGATTAGGAACTCCTTTCTTCCTTTCAGACACAACTCATAGGACAGAGGCCCTATCCCAGATTCAGGAGGCTATGAGTGCTGGGACCCCAGTCACCCTCGCCCCAGCTCACACAGCTCACATGGGGGTTCCATGCCAGGAGAGGCAGCTTGAGAGGCAGAAGCTAATGCCCCCTTCCAGAACCCTGCTTATAAAGCAGGGGTATCACTCTGAAAGACATGGCACACAGTCCCCATTCCCAGCTTGAGCATTGGCTCAGAGATTTTGCCCAAGGGGAGAGAAAAGTCCACTAGAACAGAGAACTCTGAAGTTCTCCCTAGAGGAACTGATTTTATTTGGAAGAGTGTGAGAAAATTCAAACTTCAAGGTGCTCTTGAAAACAATGCATATTTTGGTGGCAAGTAATTAAGAGGAGGCTGGTAGCTCCATGCAGCAAGAAACTAAACTGCAGACCAGCTAGTTTACCAGAGAGAGCCCGAGAAAGAGACAACTAAGAAGAGCCCTCTGGGATCAGAACAAACCTCAAGACTGCATTCAATGGCTATCTCTGCAAAGGAACCTAAATATAATTGGACTATGAAGCAGTTCATGCTCCAGGACATTGTCAAAAGCAGTAGGACAATCGGCTGGCATTTAGTGGAGTCTGCTAGCTGGGTGTGATACCGAAAGAGGCAGACAGCTTAACGGAAAGACCAGGGAAAGAGACAGTCAAAGAGAGCCCTGCTAAAACCACTATCATCACACTGTGACTGTGTGCATAGGCTCAGGGAATTGATCCACATGCATGAAAAATTATAAAACTTTACTGATGATGCTAAAGATTACTTAAATACTTATAGGATAGGGAGACTCAATATGCTAAAAATGTTATCCTTCTCAAAGTGACATGGATTTAATGCAATTCAATCAAAATCCCAATGGTACTATTAGAGAAATTTGACAAGTTCAATTTAAAATTTATATGAAAAAGCAAAGGTCCAAGAACAGTCAAGATACTCTGGAAGAAATATAGCAGAGGGAGGAACACTCCCAAACTCATTCTACGAGGCTACCATCACCCTGATACCAAAACCAGACAAAGATGTCACAAAGAAAGGAAACTACAGGCCAATACCACTGCTGAACATAGATGCAAAAATCCTCAACAAAATACTAGCAAACAAAATCCAACAGCACATTAAAAGGATCATACACCATGATCAGGTGGGGTTTATGCCAGGAATGCAAGGATTCTTCAATATACACAAATCAATTAATGTGATAAATCATATTAACAAATTGAAGGAGAAAAACCATAGATCATCTCAATAGATGCAGAAAAAGCTTTTGGCAAAATTCAACACCCATTTATGATAAAAACCTTCCAGAAAGTAGGCATAGAGGGAACTTACCTCAACATAATAAAGGCCATATACGATAAACCCACAGCCAACATTGTTCTCAATGGTGAAAAACTGAAACCATTTCCTCTAAGATCAGGAAAAAGACAAGGCTGCCCACTCTCACCACTATTATTCAACATAGTTTTGGAAGTTTTAGCCACAGCAATCAGAGAAGAAAAAGAAATAAAAGGAATCCAAATCGGAAAAGAAGAAGTAAAGCTGTCACTGTTTGCAGATGACATGATACTATACATAGAGAATCCTAAAGATGCTACCAGAAAAATTCTAGAGCTAATCAATGAATTTGGTAAAGTAGCAGGATACAAAATTAATGCACAGAAATCTCTTGCATTCCTATACACTAATGATGAAAAACCTGAAAGAGAAATTAAGGAAACACTCCCATTTACCACTGCAACAAAAAGAATAAAATACCTAGGAATAAACCTACCTAAGGAGACAAAAGACCTGTATGCAGAAAACTATAAGACACTGATGAAAGAAATTAAAGGTGATACAAACAGATGGATAGATATACCATGTTCTTGGATTGGAAGAATCAACATTTTGAAAATGACTATACTACCCAAAGCAATCTACAGATTCAATGCAATCCCTATCAAACTACCACTGGCATTTTTCACAGAACTAGAACAAAAAATTTCACAAATTGTATGCAGACACAAAAGACCCCGAACAGCCAAAGCAATCTTGAGAAAGAAAAACGGAGTTGGAGGAATCAGGCTCCGGGACTTCAGACCCTACTACAAAGCTACAGTAATCAAGACAGTATGGTACTGGCACAAAAACAGAAATATAGATGAATGGAACAGGATAGAAAGCCCAGAGATAAACCCATGCACATATGGTCACCTTATTTTTGATAAAGGAGGCAAGAATATACAATGGAGAAAAGACAACCTCGTCAATAAGTGGTGCTGGGAAAACTGGACAGCTACATGTAAAAGAATGACATTAGAACACTCCCTAACACCATACACAAAAATAAACTCAAAATGGATTAAAGACCTAAATGTAAGGCCAGACTCTATAAAACTCTTAGACGAAAACATAGGCAGAACACTCTAGGACATAAATCACGGCAAGATCCTTTTTGACCCACCTTCTAGAGAAATGGAAATAAAAATAAACAAATGGGACCTAATGAAACTTAAAAGCTTTTGCACAGCAAAGGAAACCATAAACAAGACGAAAAGACAACCCTCAGAATGGGAGAAAATATGTGCAAACGAAGCAAGGGACAAAGGATTAATCTCCAAAATTTACAAGCAGCTCATGTAGCTCAATAACAAAAAAACAAACAACCCAATCCAAAAATGGGCAGAAGACCTAAACAGACATTTCTCCAAAGAAGATATACAGATTACCAACAAACACATGAAAGGATGCTCAACATCACTAATCATTAGAGAAATGCAAATCAAAACTACAATGAGGTATCACCTCACACCAGTCAGAATGGCCATCATCAAAAAATCTACAAACAATAAATGCTGGAGAGGGTGTGGAGAAAAGGGAATCCTCTTGCACTGTTGGTGGGAATGTAAATTGATACAGCCACTATGGAGAACAGTATGGAGGTTCCTTAAAAAACTAAAAATACAACTACCATACGACCCAGCAATCCTACTACTGGGCATATACCCTGAGAAAACCATAATTCAGAAAGAGTCAAGTACCACAATGTTCATTGCAGCTCTATTTACAATAGCCAGGACATGGAAGCAACCTAAGTGTCTGTCGACAGATGAATGGATAAAGAAGATGTGGCACATGTATACAATGGAATATTACTCAGCCATAAAAAGAAACGAAACTGAGTTATTTGTAGTGAGGTGGGTGGACCTAGAGTCTGTCTTACAGAGTGAAGTAAGTCAGAAAGTGAAAAGCAAGTACTGTATGCTAACACATATATATGGAATCTAAAAAAAAAAAAAAAGTTCTGAAGAACCTAGGGGCAGGACAGGAATAAAGACGCAGACGTAGAGAATTGACTTGAGGACATGGGGAGGGGAAGGGTAAGCTGGGACGAAGTGAGGAAGTGGCAGGGACATATATACACTACCAATTGTAAAATAGGTAGCTAGCAGGAAGCAGCTGCATAGCACAAGGAGATCAGCTCGGTGCTTTTTGACCACCTAGAGGGGGATAGGGAGGATGGGAGGAAGATGCAAGAGGGAGGAGATATGGGAATATATGTATACATATAGCTGATTCACTTTATTATGCAGCAGAAACTAACACAACATTCTAAAGCAATTATACTCCAATAAAGATGTTAAAAGAAAAGAAAAGCATACGAAAAAGAAAAGTAAAGCAGACAAGAAAGAAAAGATACTCCTGAAGAAGAATAAGATGAAAGGATTTTCCTTCCTAGATAAGATTTTGGAAAAGAAAAAAAAAAGCTGTAGTAATTAGGGTATGGTATTAGTGTATCAAAATCTAAATTGACCTTTGGAAGTAAATAGTAACCCCAGAAACAGTCTGAAGTTCAATTTAATTTGGTGTCATTTATTTTATATGCCAATCCTACACATCAGAGGAGACAGGTACAAAAGTGTTCATAGTAACATTGTTTATAACAGCAATATCTGGAACCCACCTAAATTTGCATTGAGGAAATAATGGATAAACTGTTTATTCACACAATGGAATATTAGGCAGCAGTGAAAATAAATGAATTAAAGCTACAAGAAATAACATAAATGAATCTTAGAAACATTATTAAAGTTAAAAAGCAATTCAAAGACTATATGTTAGAAATTGCAATACCATTTTAATAAAGTTCAAAATCAACCACAACTAAACAATATATTGTTTAGAGATCCGTACACGTGTGATAAAATATTTACAAGAGAATGAGAAACAAAGTAAGGTGGTCATTACCAAACTAATGGCAGAGGCAGGAGAATAGGTTAGAGGAGGAATTCAGAGATTTATGTGATGGGTGTTGGTCATGTTCTGGTTCCTATACAGGTAGAAGGTACATACGTGTTCGTATTCCTGCTATGCTTTTTACTCAGACATGTTATGTAAGTTTTCCTGTAATGCATATTACATAAAAAAAAATTTTTTAAAAGATCAGTATCAGGAAAGTTAAGTGAGTTGAACCTCATCTACAGACAG
Organism: Balaenoptera borealis; assembly: GCF_965194805.1. Classification (NCBI taxonomy): domain Eukaryota; kingdom Metazoa; phylum Chordata; class Mammalia; order Artiodactyla; family Balaenopteridae; genus Balaenoptera; species Balaenoptera borealis. Next base: position 39,221,930 of record NC_138866.1, on the reverse strand, counting down.
AAAGCCCTTGTGCTTTTTGGATATCTCTCCTAAAGAATAAGAATAGCATGACATGCAATCAGAGAAATAGTGAAAGGTACAAAATACTACTTGATAGCTAGCTCCTGAGAGAAGCTAGGAGATGGTGTGTACACACAAGACCAATTCAACCAAATAATCAATTAAGTATATATAAAGCCGATACAGTACTTTCTGCTAAGTACTGTGCTAGATTGTGGTGGTGCTGGGGAGATGTTTACAAGAGCTTCTCAAGAGAGGCTGCAGAAGACTGTTAGCGCTACAACGAGAGAGCCACACATTAAGCACCGTATTATGTGGGTACAGACTGTAAGAGAATTAGTCCAGTCTGCTTCTCAGTAAACCCTCTTTAGATCCTCTTTCCCCGTGAGGGTGGTTTGAGGTTAGGAATTTTTCCTCCTTAGCTGTAAAACTTGACTTCTGTCACTCTAGGATCACTTTAAAGGAGAGGGACAGTAAGGGTAATATCGATTTGTATAAGCTAGCCTCATGTTGACCTAAAATCCTTCTTGGGCTCACAGGCCACTTGAGATGTAAACTTCTTTACTGAAATTAAACACGTCCACCTTACTCCTCTAAGACAGCTGAGCTGCTAAAAGCAAATGCGACGACGCAGGCGCAGTAAACATCGCGCTGTCGTGGGCGGACCCGGCTGGAGGTGGAGCTGCCGGGACCGGATGTAACGTCACGGGGCCGGATATCACGGAGGGTGTGTGCGTCCTGTCGTACGGGGCGGGGCTCAGAGCCTGGTTTCCTCGGCTACCATCGGCTGCTGGACCGCGCGTGGCGTGCCAGCTTTGCAGCTATGGGGGCTCCTGCAGGTTTGCAGGCAGACTGTGAGGCGCTGCTCAGCCGCTTCCAGGAGATGGACAGCGTGCGCTTCGAGGACTTCACCGACCTCTGGAGGAGTATGAAGTTCGGGACCATCTTCTGGTGGGTGTTTCTTGTCCGCTACCCGCCTGCCTCCCCGCTCAGAGGCGGCGTGACGAGTTTCTTCCTTCCCCTTCGTTTCGCCGCACCTGGGAAGGGCTGAGAAGAGTGGCGGTCTCTGAACACTGCCTCCATCTCCCCTCAGCTCTCACCTGTACTTGGCCGCGCGCGCTTCCTCTGGGCGATTTCGTTGGCTTGGGTTCCTTCCATTTGCGGCCTCCTCCCTAATACGTATAGCTCTACTTGGCCGCCCTTCTAAACTCTTCTACCTCCACTGCTTCACCCGGACCTAGGTCACCATCCTTTGCCCTCCTCTAGTCTCGTTTTCTTAGAACTCCATGTTTAAAAACAAACACACAAGCAAAGACAAAACCCTGCATGATTGAATTCATTTTTCACACAACCGCCGAAGTTCTAAAGTGCAAATTTGCTCACGTCACATCCTTGCTTCCCACCCTTCAGTGGTTTCCATTGCCTTTGGGGTGCAGCTCAAATTCCCTAACATGGCTGGCAAGACCTTTCGTGACTGGCCTCTGCCCATCGCTGCACCTTCATCTACCAGTCACTCCACGCACTCGCTTTCTTGCTGCAGCGTCTGCACGCGGCCCTCTACAGGCGTTTCCTCAGCCTAGACCTCTACCCGCAGCTCCCTTTGCCGAACTACCTTATTCTTCACTCAGGTTTAAGCTCACATGACAGTTCCTCAGGGAAGGCTTCCTTTCTTTGCCCTTCTAGACTAAATAAGGTGTTCATGCTCTCTTTCTTCTGTAGCACTTTGTGCTTATTTTATCTCTTGACTTAACCACATTTTATTATACGTGTGTAGTTCAGAAGGCAGTATAGTGTAGTGGTTAAGAGCATAGATTATGGAGTCCAACTGCCTGAATTTGATCAGAGTCTACTAACTGTGATTATATGGTAAGTGCACTCTAAGTGCTCAATAAATATTCACTGTTATTATTTTTAAATTTACCTTCCACTGGATTGAGCTCTGTGAGAACAGTGACTGGATGAATCTGGTATTCCATTAGCGTAATGCTTACAATATTGAAAAGGCTAAATAATTGACTGAATGAATGAGTCCTTGTGATTAAAACTCTGTGTTTTGCTGAATAAAATGTAAACGTTCTCTCTTTTCTCTTAGTTGATGTAAAATAACTACCTGTGTAGTTTGTACATTGTAGGGGATGGAGAATGGAGAACCGTTTGTTGTACAGTTAATGAAAGGAGAGGAACTAATTTTTTTTAATGGTAGTAAATGTAATGCATTTATAGCTGTATTTAATCCGTAGAACAACTCTGAGATCAGTAATTATCCTTGTTTTATAGATGAGGAAATTGAGGTTTAAGGAGGTTAAGTAATTTCTCCATGATCACGCAACTAGGTGGTAGAGTAGATATTGAAACCAGTATGTCTTACTGTTTCTGAAACCCATGATCTTTCACTGAATCCCTCTTGGGAAAAGTGGTAGTTTAGAAAAAATTTTCTGGGGTTACCCCAATTCTTTCTTTCTTTTTTTTTTTTTTAATTAATTAATTTATTTATTTTTGGCTGCGTTGGGTCTTCATTACTATGTGCGGGCTTTAGTTGCGGTGAGCGGGGGCTAATCTTTGTTGTGGTGCGCGGTCTTCTCATTGCGTTGGCTTCTCTTGTTGCGGAGCATGGGCTATAGGCGCGGGGGCTTCAGTAGTTGTGGCACGTGGGCTCAGTAGTTGTGGCTCGTGGGCTCTAGAGCGCAGGCTCAGTAGTTGTGGTGCACGGGCCTAGTTGCTCCGCGGCATGTGGGATCTTCCCGGACCAGGGATCGAACCCGTGTCCCCTGCATTGTCAGGCGGATTCTTAACCACTACGCCACCAGGGAAACCCCCTACCATGGTTATTTTATATATTAAATATTTTAAATTATTAACCGGTGATAATTTATAACCCCACTCATTTTGCTCCCAATTCAGCAATAAATTTGATGCTTTAGGAAGATGCAACATGTTTACCTAGTGTCTCAGTGTAAGAAGCACAGCAGAAAATTAGGTCTTTGTGCTTAAATCATGAAAGGATCAGATGTGGAATGCCCATCCACTTTCTAGCAGCTGCTATTTAAACAAGTATATATCTCTTCTGTTATTTTTTTTCACAGCCATAATATATTTTCTCTTTGTTTTCTAGTGGTAGAATGAGAAATTTAGAAAAGAACACGTTTACAAAGGAAGCTTTGGCTTTGGCTTGGCGATACTTTTTACCTCCATACACCTTCCAAATCAGAGTTTGTGCTTTGTATCTGCTATATGGATTATATAACACCCAGCTGTGTCAACCAAAACAAAAGGTAATATTCGGTGAGTTGTTTTCTTCCAGCAGAAATATGAAACAGGTACAATATTTTCACAACCAACTGATTTAAATAGAAATGCCAGTGCTTCAAAATTATAATACATTTGTGAAAAAAGATTTACATTTACTAACAACTTTTTTATTCCTCTTGTTTGCAGATTAGAGTTGCCGTGAAGGATTGGGATGAAATTTTAAAATTTCAGCAAGATTTGATAAATGCACAACATTTTGATGCAGCTTATATTTTTAGGAAGCTACGACTAGACAGAGCATTTCACTTTACAGCAATGCCTACATTGGTATGTTATCTAAAATAGATTGTTTCTCAGAATGAGAAATTATGCTTTATTGTCCGTAAAGTACCTAAGTCTCCAGAAAGTAGAAAGACTATTATATAGTTTCCAATACTCGAAGAAGGGCTTCTTAAAATAGGAAACAGTGTTGGGGATTCCTGGCAGTCCATTGGTTAGGACCCCGCACTCTCACTGCCGAGGGCTCGAGTTCAATCCCTGGTCGGTGAACTAAAATCCCACAAGTTGCATTATTTCAAAAGTCTAACAGTCTTTGAAATATGGATTATTTAATAAATATATACTTAGAGCTGCTTTTTTTTTTCATCCATGTTTACTGATAGACAGTTTTTGCTGCTGGCTTACTTATTTCAGTACTTAAAATATATCTTTTAAAAGACATCTATTTTAAAGACATTCATTATTATTTAGCTGTCATACAGAATGAAGAAAAAAAATCAACGAGCTGAAGTTACTGAAGACTTTAAGGACCCAAATGATCATGTAATGAAACTTATCACTTCTGATGTATTAGAGGTAAATTTGTTCTTATGTTCTTGAATTTTTTAAAAAAATTGTTTTATTAACTACATATTGAGGTTATACCTTCATCTAATGGATACTGAAAATTTTTCTAATGCTTTTAACCAATCCTAGAATGCTATTACCGTCTCTAAAGTGTCCTAAATATATCCTAATTACATCCTAAATATATCAAAATTTCTGGAATAAATCTTGAAACACAGAAACAGAAAGATGTAGAAGACTTGTCTTGGACTAAGGATATTTAGATTCAAATACTGAAACCACCATTTGTATTTGACTTTAGATAGGTCCTAAAACAAGAATTTAGTGACATTATTTTTTTAACAATATGTGTTCATTTCCTAAGTTCCTTTTTACAATGCTTGTGTAAAACACCACCACTGAAAACAGTGAAGCTATTTTGATGAAACGAAAATTTGAAGTCAAGAATAATGGATAAGGGGTACGGTCTTAAAACAGCTTTTCCATCTGATATATTTTGGTATTTTATTTGAGTTGTGCAATGTTGAGAAAAATCTTCTTTTGCATTGATAAGTAGTGATACAGAGTTTTACTTGAGTGGAAATGTTGCCCTGAGGTTAAAACAAAACCTCACTAAAGGGCTGCAGCCTTCTAATCAGTGATCCATTCTCTCTTCAAAAGAACGGATTCATACGTACACAGAGAGTGTGCAGAGTGAGCACGAGCAGGTGGGGGCCTTAGTCATGTGTTTTTCATTTCTTTGAGCCTTAGTTTCCCCCTCTTTAATATTAGAATTGCAACCCTTATTTCATCCAGTTGTAAGAATCGAGACCAACCTGTACCTGAAGAGTGCTGAGTGTGGCCTATAGCACATAGTAGACTCTTCTAAGTAAATGTTACTGCTTTTCCCCCGAACCCTGTTCAGTCTTTTCCTATATCAGGAATGAAAGAGGGACCAGATCTTTGATTTGCTCAAATGTTTCTCTGTGTTCTGGGTGCTGCCATGTTCTAATAACTTTAGCTGTTAGGTTGCATCTATGATTTTCTAATTCAGATAGCAAATTGATTTTTGAAAGTGCTCTGGGTCTGCTCTGTATACTGACTTTATTTTTGAGCAAGAATTGCTAATCTGGGGTCCATGGATGGCCTTGAAAGTTTCATGGATCCCTTTCCCCCCTAAATTGTATTGAAAATTATTATACATATGGACGCTTGGTTAGGGTGAGGTACTCTATCCTCAGATTCACAAAGGTATTCATGTCCCCCAAAATGTTAAGAATTACTCAGTTAGAGGGAAATTGTTTGCTAAATATCTAAAGACTTGGTATAGTGCAGGAGCTCTACAAGATGTTTTGTGTATATTATTTTACTCCTTAACAACATCCCTGCAAACTAGGTGTTTTAAACAATTTAAAATTTTTTGTTAATTTTTTTTAAAGTAGGTGTTTTTATCTCTGATTTAAAGTTGAGGAAACTGAGGCACAGAGACTTTAAGTTAGGAAGTGATGGAGCTAAGGTTCTGTATGGCTGCAGTGCCTATTTGTTGGATAGCAAAGGCCTTGTCTGAGCTGGGACTGGGGTTGGAAATATATCATTTGCAGACATCTTGTGAAGTATAACAAGAATTAGGATCTTTGCCCTCTAGCAATTGAGCAAGAAAGAGGTGGGAGAAGATTATGTAGAAAAATAAATGTGAGAAAAGAACTTTGTATAATAGAGGGAATTTGTATTTTGTCTTTTTGGCAGAGGGGAATCATTTAGAAGTTTTAGAGATTGGAGAGGCTTAGAGTGTATATTTAGGTTTGGGGTAAGGAGCCAGTTAGAAGGAGGGTTTGTGTAGAAGAGAAGCAGCACAGTCCCTGCTGTGAGGTGGTGGGTCTGTGACCAAGGCCTGGTGGAGAGATTAGCCTTGAGCAGGAGAAGGCACTTCTTCCTTTGAAACCTTAGGGAAGGAGGTGAAAATGGATTCCTATAATTGGTTGTGAAGAAGAGAAGCAGAAGGCAAACAGACCCGATAGCCTGAACTTTAAGAGGCCTCCTGCCAGAACCAAGAATTGAGAAAGTTTGGAATAGCCGTCACGGAGAGTGAAAGATGTTGGGATACCAGAAAGGATTTGCCAAGAAGTACTGATGTGAATTATAAAGAGAGAGGCAGAGAATGTTCTATAACAGTAAGATGTTGTTCTTATCAGTATTCTCCAAATGAAAGAAAGATGATTTGAACCCAGTTGGTTGTAATTTTTGATTGTTGACTAATTTAGTGGTAGAATGTTCATTTTTTTCAACATACATTGCTAAACTTTTTTTTTTTTCATTTTAAGCTCTTTTACTACAATGTGTTGAATTAAAGATTCCTCTGTTAAATAAATTGTATATGTCAGCAAGCTGGTATGGGAGATTTTAGAGAACAGAGCTGGGGTGATGCACAAAGCCATATTCTTTTAGGGTGATTTGAGAGGAGGGTCAGAAGGGCCAGGCTATGAAATGCCTATTCCTAGAAACTTCTAGGAATGGAGTAGTCTGTGTGAAGTCATCCTGACTTTATCTGGCATCTTTATCTTTGGTAGCCTTTTCCTTCAATACCTGTGTTGGCTTTATTTGTCCTGTCCTAGCATAGCCCATGACCCATTTTCACTGATAATCCCTAAATTTAATACTTTTCTATTTTCCTTCTACTGCTTACAAATGCTGTTAAGTCTTCATGTCAGCATACTTGAATTCTGGTCATGATTCTGCCACTCATTAGTTCTCTTTTGTGGTTAAGGAGGTATAATAAAACAAGAGAATAGGATGTTGAATCAAATTATCTGATTTTTTTTAAAAATTGAGGTATAATTGATATAACATTATATTAGTTTCAGGTGTATAACATAATGATTTGATATTTGTATATATTGCCAAATGATGACCACAGTAAATCTAGTTAACATCCGTCACCATACATAATTACAATTTTTTTGAGGCATCTGCCTTCTAATTCCAACTCTGCTACTTAAATATGACCTTTAGCAAATCATTTCACTTTTGAATCTGTTTCTTCATTTATATTTACAATTATAATAATGGCATTACATGTTGAGTATTCACCATGTGCCAGGAACTATGCTGAATGTTTTTTGTATGTTATCTCACCAATCATCATAATAACCCTGCAGAGGAGATAGTATTTTCCCAGTTTTAAAAACAAGGAAACTGAGGGACTTCCCTGGCAGTCCAGTGGTTAAGACTCTGCACTTCCACTGCATGGGGTGTGAGTTCGATCCCTGGTCGGGGAACTAGGATCCCACATGCTGCGTGGCATGGCCAAAAGAATAAATAAATAAATAAAAATAAAAACAAGGAAACTGAGGATCAAGAAGTTGAATAATTTGCATAAAGTAAGACACAGACACTGGATTTGAATGTCCAGGTGTGTAAAGCTCCAAAGACCATACACTGTCTTTTATTTCTTAATCCTTTAATTTTGTATAGTGCTTTACATCATATAGAATACTTCCACTTGTATAAGCTCACTTAATAGTTTTGTAGTGCATTAGGCGTCTTTACTTCATTTTGTACAAATGTGGAACGTGATTCTTAGACGGAGGGATTTGCTCAGGGTCACAATCTAGCAAGTGACGGAATTCAGGCTCAAAACCAGGTCCAGCTAGTGGTCTTTGCCCTGTATTGTAGTGCATGTAAAATAATGGGAATATAGCACATTGTACCGTGTAAAAAGTTAGGGGCTTCCCATGTCTGGACGCTCTTCCCTCTTGAAGATCCTGCGTATGTGAGCACTCACCACTCCTGAGCAGTTTTGAATTCCTTGAACAGATATCGATCGAGTCCGTCAAAATCTCCTAGAAATGCATTGAGTAGCCTATCTTGGGGATGACTCAGAGGTTGTAGTGACCATCTGTGATGAATAGTTCTCTGCTGGTCTCTGAGCCAAGTTCCAGTGCTGGTTTTATGTGATTCTTAAGTCCGCCTGCCGTATTTATGCTCCCGTTCTCTTTACCCTGTATACCTGCCCATTTGTCTGGGGTTTTCTGGGGGAGTAAGGTCTAATAAATGATGCCTTAAATGGTGTCATAAATAACTATTTCATTTAATCTTGAATCTTATCACTGAGGTAATGAGGAAGCTTATGGGGACAGGCACAGAGCTTTGAGATTTGTGAATGTCAGCCCATCTCTGTGGAGGATTGGGAGAGAGTCGTTAGATAGGAATTTCCGGCCGAGCATAAAGAACTGTGTAAATATCCTTCATGTGACAATATGAAATCAAAATGTGATATTAGTTATCAGGAGTAATACTTAAAGGTATGCTATACTATAAATAATTTTTGTTACATCCAGGAATGCAATCTTATGTTAACTAATCTCTCCCCATCGTTTCTGCATACAGTGTGTATTACGTAATGTTTGTTAAGTTGAACTCAATGATTCCATACTTCTGGAAAGCAGACTCTTCATTAATAATGTTGTACTAGTTTGCATAATTATATCATTTTCAATGTACTGTAGTATGTTATTCCTTCTCAACTCTGTCACTTTGGAAGGTGATTTTATTTTGTTCTGATTTTGCCTTTAAGTTTCTCCTTGAAAATTGAATTAAAGGACTCATCGTTTCACTTTTAGGAAATGCTGAATGTTCATGACCATTATCAGAGAATGAAACATATAATTTCAGCTGATAGATCCAATCCAGACAAAGCCCTCAGCTTGATAAAGGATGATTTTTTTGACAATATCAAGAACATAGTTTTGGAGCATCAGCAATGGCACAAAGACAGAAAGGTTTGTAACTGTTTGATATGTCACCTCTGCATTTGCATCATATGTGACTGGCTAGACATGGGTGAGGATGTTGAGAGGCAGCCTTGCTTAGTGGCTACCTCCTGTGAAGCTAAGATCTGGAGTGCTTTACTTTTTTAGTATCAGCTTTGTCAGTTATTAGCCATGTGATCTTATTTAATCTTACAAATGGATTTTATATGTAATTATATAGCATATTATTAAATAATTATAATTAATACTTGTAATTATATAATATATAGCTAAATAATATCCATTCTACACACACACACACGTACGCTATGTAGTATACATAATTATAGAGGAATAAATAGTCTTGGTGTACCATGGATTTATTACAATCTTTATAATTTAGCATTCTCCAGAGGTTACACATTGGCAGTCTTTGGGCCAAATCCTGCACATACTTTTTTTTTTCTTTGCATAGCATTGTTCCTAATATTTAAAAAATTTGAATCAATTACCAACATTTAAATATTTATGGACTTAACTTAAAATTCCAGACATCCAACTTCTGTTAAAAGTGAGAGGTTTGGTAGCACTGGTCCTACTTTGCTGCATGGCAGTGGACAGCTAGACTTGAGTGATGGCTTCTCCCATTGTGACAGAGCATGTGCTTTCTGTTTCTCACGTGCTCTACCTGCCTTCCTTTATCCATTTACAAATCGCATCAACACAAGTCTTCCATTTAGTTTTCTGATTCAAATACTGATGCTAGAACTGCCCATATTCCATATTAGCCTTTTCAGCTAGAGAAACTTTTTTACTCCGGAAACCTGAAGACCAGCCTTGCTAAATTTACTTTTGAAACCACCGCTCCATCTAATTTTACTAAATACTTCTAGGAAAAAATAAGTAATTTCTGATTACTTACTATATGTTTGATAATGTGTTAGTGTTTTCACAAATGCTAGATAGGCATTATTATCTTATATAGCATTTTTCAGAGAGATTTGTTGCTACTTTTTGGATTATATAAAGGGAGATGGCTCAAAACTCAATTTTAGAAAAGATAAACAAGGAAAGTGATGAGATAACAGCCTTGGGAAGAAGGAAATAATTTGCTTCCTCTGCAGACATTTATTTTAATGAGAGCACATTTTAGAATGTTTGAATACTTTAAGTGCTACAAATGGGTTGCACAAATGACCTAGGCACTTAACGTAAACGTCTATTGTAGCACTGTCTTTTAACAACTCTCTTTAATGAGCATTACTAAGACCTTTGAAAACCTGAAGGAAAGGAGAATAAACCAGTTTTCTCACTACCACATAAAGTGCATGTCATCTTTCATTAGTTAGGAGGATTTAGGTATTTTCTTGATGAATTTTGTAACTCTTCTTTAACCTAACCATGATCTTAATGTCAGGTGGTGAACCATGTTTTGATACTGTGAAATATTCTTTTAGTTTTTTAGTAATTAAAGTAAATGATTTGCATTGTTCTGAAATTGACTTTCAGTTAATTTTTAGTTGGTTTGAATTGTAAATGTGTAAATATAACTTTTTTGATCTTTCAGAATCTATCCTTAAAATCAACAGCTAAAGATGGAGAAGAAAGGAGTGAAGGAAACTCACAACAATCAGAGGTCAGAAAAATTCACTATATGATTGCTTATGGGGCAATAGTTTGGTTAGCTTCTTTTCATTTTATGTGTGGCTGTGATTCTGTATATTAACCGTAATGTCCCATTGTCAGTATTCTAATACATATCTCAGAAAATTCTGTAACATGGGTTCTGTGAAGGGCTAGCCTGTTCTCTGCTGGAAACCTTGTGAAAGACCACATCAGTTATAGATTGGGAGTGGGATGTTCACAGTTTTCAGCAGGGAGAGGGAAGGATGGTGGTGGAAGGTGTCCTCAGTCCTGACAGGGGCAGAGTAAGGCTTTTGTAATACTCTGTCTTTTCAGCCTTTCAGCCAGTGTGGAGCACAAGCTACTATTTACTGCTTTCTGTCTCCAGAGTTTTCATCCATCTTAGTGGATAAGGCAAGGAGCCATCTTTGGGCATAGGAAGATGAGGGAATGGCCTGGTCACCAGGAATTTCATTCATATCCTCCTTAAATCCTGAATGAAAACAATCCACAGCCATGGGGATGTTTTCATGGCACCTGTTAGAAAGTAGTGCATGTTTATATGCCTTTACTTAATATATGTCCAATAAATGTTAGTTCCTTTTACCCTACCTTCTGTCTCAAATCTTATTTCTGATAAAAAAAATACTTGGGAATTCATAATTTCGCTCCATGTTTGTGTGTTTTAACTTTTTCCCTTTCCTGTTTATTTTTACTTCCAGAGAAGTGAAAGGGCAGAATCATTAGCGAAAATAAAATCAAAGGCCTTTTCAGTTTTTGTTCAGGTAAGTTATTTCTTAAATAAGGTAATTTAGAAATTTATGTGATGCTTTTTTAGTCACATTTTAATTTTTTCATCAAAGTAACACTTGTGCATAGTTTTAACTGACAATACTGTAAAGTTTATATAACCCAGCAGTCTCCTGCTCTACCACTTCCTGCCCCTGTACTTCTGATCTCAAGAGGCAACCATCTTCGCCTTTTTCTCTTTTATTTCTTCTGGTATTTACCTGGAATTTTGATGCCATTGTTCTTTACTGTCTTCCAGCTTCTAGTATTCCTGATCATGGAAGGTTTTAGGATTTTCTCTTTATCCCTGGAGCTCTGGAGTTTCATGATAATGTACCTTGGTGTAGGTCTCTTTTCCATCATTGTCCTTGGCTCGCATGGTGGACATCCTTTTGATCCGATAGCCTTCAGTTCTGGGGGATTTTTGTATTGTTTCTTTGATCGAATTCTTTGCTGCATTTTTGCTCTTTTTATTTTCGTATTTTTCTTTTCTGTTTTTATCTATTTTCAGAGAGATTTCTTAAACTTTATCTTCTGAACCATTATATTGAATTTTTATTATTTCTGCTGACATTTTTTGATTACTAAGATTTTTTTTCTTGTTCTCTGAATCTTTTCTTACTTAAAAAATGTATTCCTTATCTTTTTGTTTTTCTGGATGCAATATGCTTATCTGCTTGAGGATGTTAATTAGTTTTTTGAAGTTTCCTCCTTTTTCCCCAGAGTTTTTATTTTTGTTTATTCCGTTCTCTGTCATTCATTTTGTTGGCTTTTTTCAAACGTTTGAAGATCCTCAGATCATTAAGAGTGGTCATGTGGAGATAACAGCTTTTTAGCCTCCATGCTTTTCTTGGATGTAGTCATTTTTACCAGAGAGCAGGCTTCCATTCCCTTGCCTGGGGGAGGAAAGTGGTAAATAAGCCCAGCTGCCAATGTTTTGGGCGCCTACAGAGACTCTGCCAGCAGGCTCATCGTTCCTTCTGGAGGCTTCACTCAACCCGCCTATTTCTAGTAAGAGGCTTTATCCCCTTCCTTAGCTATACTGGTTTCCTCAAGCCTTCAGCTTCTCTGATTTAGCCTCTCCAGAGAGCAAACCTCCTGTTTTCTACAGGAAGAGGTCAGTTGTTCAACTTTGAGGCTGCTAAATGGGATAATATTCCCTATGTAGATTTTTCATATATCTACCCATTTTTTTAGTCCCACTTCTGATGACCCCAAATTCCTGATCCATTTGGACCAGCTTTCCTTGTAGTAACTTCCTCAATACAGGCAATTAGGTTTCAGCTTTCTTCATTCTAAGTCAGCCATCACTTTTACACTTCAAAATTTTGTTGTTTTGTTTACAGCTTCATTGTTCCCTATTATCTCCATTTTGTGAGTTTATTCATTTTTATTCCTTTCCTTTCATTTTAGTGGGGTTTCAGGAAGGAGCACCAATAAACTCATATTTTTTTCTGTTTTTTTTTTTTATGAATCTAAAAATGACTTTATTCTGTGGGAAACTACTATCATTCTCTGGTTGTAGAAATAAAAAGGAATAAATGAAAAAATTAGAAGTGACTATAGATTAGTTAAATGTTATATATTTGCGGTACTACAGTAAACTGAGTACAAAATATTGTTGAATGAAAGCATCAAGGACAATAAATTAATTATTCCAAATTCTTTTAAACCAGAACTATTTCCATATTATATAGGCTAATTGTTGTTTAATGTATTTCTTAAGACATTATGAAATACTTTAAAAAATTATTAAACAATTAAATTATAATCCCCATAAATTGTTATAAGAGGGTGTTATTGCATAGTTGTAGTTTTTTTAATTATTGAGGTATAATTAACATACAGTGCATGGTAGCTTTTAAACTGTTGTTAATACCTGCACCACATATATGACATTCACTGAAAACTCCTGTAGTCAGGGCTCTGCTTAAGCAAATAAGGGAATTTATTGACTGATGTAACTAAAAAGTCCTTGGACTGTCCCTCCGTTTCTCACCTCTTATGTTGCTTTCATCGCCTTCAAGTGCAATTCGTGACAGCTCCAGCCTTGCATATTCCCAGCTTTAGGTTCAGTGGAAAGAGAGAATTTTCCTTTCTAATAGTTAAACAAAATTCTAAAATTGAGTTATATCAGCTATGACACAGATCACACACCCACCCCTGAACAAATCATGGTGGCCCTGGGAATGTGAAACTCATTTTGACTAGATCGGGGCCACATGGCCATACGTAGAGCCAGGCATAAAGTAGTTCCACTTGAAATACATGGTGCTAACTAAGGAAAATAAAATGTTAGAAGAAAAGGAGAATAGGTTATCAGGCGGTAAAATGGCGGTACTTGTCCTTTACACCTCCATTTCCCAGCCATGCAACTGCAACAGTTTAACCCAACGAGGATATTTTAACCCTGTTTGAGCAGATGAGGATGACAACTGCAGGGAACTCTTCCTGTTGTAAAGCTAAAAGAGTATATACAGGTAACAGGTATTAACCAAGCGAGTATCATGGTACTTTATGACAAGTATTTCTGTGAATCTTTCCTCATCTTTGATTGTCTGTTTTGTTGTTCCCTAAATCACCTGTCAGTTGGGTTCATTTTGCGATTCATTGTAATTAATTGGATTTGCATCTATTTAGGCATCCAAGTCAAGAAGGCATCGTCAGATCAAACTTGATTCGTCTGACTCTGATTCTGCATCTAGTCAAGGACAAACCAAAGCAACTAGGAAAAGAAGAAACAAAGAGACATTGAAACCAGCAGGAAGGAAGATGTCTTCCAGAAACAGAGGTAACTTTTTGAGACTTAAAAAGGGAAAACAGGTCTTATTTACAACCTCCTCTCACCATGTTGTCTTTATTAAAAAGGATTACTTGTTTAAAAACCTTGTGAGATTTAATATTAAAAATAAATTATCTTAGATTCTTGGAATCTTACTACTGAAAGGGACTCTAGGAGTCATCAAATTCATCATTTCATAGATGATAAAATTTAGGCCCATACAGATTAAATAAGTTGTTCAAAGTGATATAGTTAGATAGTTATAGAATCAATCCAGAATTATCCAGAGCATACTTTATTAGTAATTTTTGTGTGTGAATCAAACTTATGTGTAGAATAAGGCATGATAAGTAATACATTCTATAAACCGTATTTTCCATTTGCTTCACTAGCTAAGCTGTACCTGCTTTTCTCTTGAAATAGTTTATCTATAAAATTACCTTTGGTATTTGGTTTTTTTAAAAAATGACTATATACTCAAAAAGTTTAATTTTTAAGCATTGCACAAATAGTATATGTTCACCATACATAAAGTTGGAATCTGATTAGCAGGCTCAGGGGGAAAAAAAGGAGCATTAGAAACATAGTGAATATTTAGTGCCTAATATAAGAAACACAGAGCCACTGTAGCAGTATATGAAGATATGTTATAGCCTTGTAACATATTTTTTTCCTATATTGAGGCAGCGGAGGGAGAATTAAAGTTAAGTACCTTTAATACAGTCCAGATATGATCAGTTCCGTAACTTAACACTTGAAGTGCATTGAGAATTCAGAGGAGGAGATACCACATTTGTTAAGGATAATCAAGAAATACTTCAGAAGGAGAATGTTTTTAGTTTTCTTTACAGAGCTAGCAGATATTGTGAAGAGAACTGTTAGACTAATCTCACTTATAAGTATTAATGAAAAAATTCTAAGTTTTATGTATCAAAAGAATCTCAGATACAAAACAACTTGACTGCGTACATTCATTCTGAGATGCAGGGATGGTGCAGTTAGGAATCTATCAATATAATTTGCCATATAAATAGGTTAAAGGGGAAAATGTGAATTCATTTTAATAGTTACCCAAGAACACATTTGATAAAATCCAGCATCCATTCTTGATTTTAAAAAATATCCTCCAGATGTAGGGAGTCAGCAAACTTTCTGTAAAGGGCCAGATAGTAAATGTTTTAGGTCCAAGTGGAACCTTCATACATTTCTGGTGGGAATACAGAAAGGTATAGTCACTCTGGAAAACTGGCAGTTTCTAATAAAGTTAAACATATACTTACCAAATAACACAGCAGTCCTACTCCTTGGTATTTACCCAAGAGAGATGAAAACTTATATTCACACAAAAATTTCTATGCAAAAGTTTATAGCAGTTTTATTCATAATTGTGAAAAATTGCAATCAGCCTAAATATCTTCAGCTGGTCATTGTATAACAAACCGTGGTGTAACCATCAGTGCGATACTACTCAGGAATAAGGCACTACTGATACATACATGTAACAACATGGATGAATCTCGGTGCACTGTGCTAAGTGACAGAAGTGAGACACAAGAAAGGCTATATACGATATGATTCCATTTATAAGACATTCTGGAAAAGGTGAATCTACAGAGACATAAAAAAGATCATTAGTTGCTAGGAACTGGGGGTGGAGGGAGGTGTTGACTGCAAAAGGGCACAAGGGAAATTTTTGGTGTGATGGAATTGTTCTATATTCAATATTTTGATTACAGTGGTGCTTGCACAACTATGCATTTATCCAAACTCCTAGCTCTGTACTGCATTAAAAATGGTAGTTATATATTAATTCATCCAAAGCCAAACCAAAACAGAGGACATGAGGAAAAGATTGATTAGTTTGATTATACTTAAAAAAGTAACTTCTGGTAGATTAGAATGTTTTTTCTAAGGTATCAAAGATACTTAGGTTTAGAAACCTGCACAAGCATTTCTTATTAATTATCAACCTTATTTCTTACAAGTGCAGCTGAGAGGTAAGTTGGTCAAGCTGCTTTCTTAAATGTCCGGAAAACAGTTTTTTTTATGCGGTTGGAAAGGAGGAGCCAAATGCAAGCTAGGAAAGAACTTAAATGAAAGTTCCTTTTCATCTGAAATGTTTGACACATGTAACTTATGAAATATCACTTCTTTCACTAGCCATAATTTTTTACTTAATGTAGTTACCGAAAACATTTTCATAAACTCTGAAATTAACTTTTAAGGATGGCTGAGGTTTGTTATTGAATTTACCTAGGTGTATTAGGGAGGGTTTAACCCATGAGAAAGAAAGTACACTAAAATATGATCTGAATTAGATCCTTAATTGTAACTCAACTATTCCAGCTAACCAGCTTTGTAGCTCCTCTGAAGCAGAGGTAATTTGTTTTTCTGCACCTTAATAAAGATTCAAGTGCTTACTAAAAAGTTTCTCTTTAATTAAAAGTTCATTTCCTCAAAGTAGAAAAGTATTTTTGATTTCATAGTTTTTTCAAAAATAGGTGTCTTATATTCCATAAAATGCAAAAGATCTTGTAAAACCATTTGCAGCACATAAGATAATGCTAAACTTTTTAATTTTAGGAGAGCTGTTATAAATTAGCAAGAAAAGGACCACCACCCTTTAGAAAAATGGGCTTAGGACATGAACAGGCAATTCATGAACAAAATGTGGTTACCATGCATATGAAGAGATATTTAATTTCATTAATAATGAAAGAAATGTAAATTAAAACATGATTTTCATGTAATTTGTTATATTGGCAAAGATTAAAGATAACTGGAATACCCATTGATAGTGAAAGTGTGAGGAGGTAAAATCTGAATTTAAGTGGGAGAGTGAATTAGCACATCCTTTTTAGAGAGCAATTTGAAATCATCTGTCAGTTGATTTTAATCAGTTTTAAATGTACATGCCTTCTAACTTAGCAATTCAGTTTCTAGGAATTTATCCTTTACAAGTGACAAAAACATACAGGACATTCATTGCAGGATTATTGACAAAGACTGTTAACAACTCAAATGTTTAACATTGAAAAAATGTTTAACATTGAAAAATCCATATAAAGGAATATTTTACAGTTATTAAAAAGCTGGAGAAAGTTCTATATATACTGATATGAAAATATGTCCAAAATATGTTGATACATTGCTTAGTGAAAATGTTTTTTTAAAGAAGAGTATGATTCATTTGTTAATAAATATATATGTAGACGCAAAACTACTATAATATAAAATAGATAAACCACAAGGTCCTGCTGTATAGCACAGGGAAATATATTCAGTATCTTGTAGTAAACTGTAACGGAAAAGAATCTGAAAAAGAACAATATGTGTGTATATATATGTATATGTATATATGTGTGTATGTATATATGTGTGAGTGTGTGTGTGTGTGTGTGTATATATATATATATATATATAAATAAACTGAATCACTTTGCTGTACACCATAACACTGTAAATCAACTATACTTCAATTAAAAAAATGTAGACAGAAGTACAATATATATCATTGAAGAAATCTAGAAGCATATAACAATGATTAATTCTCAGGGATGGGAAATTTCTAAGTCCATAAATTTCTGTGTTTGACTTTTATGTGATAACCATATGTTTTATAATCAGGAAAAATCCAAAGATTAAAAAACAAACAAATGTAACAATAATTCCTTAGACTAAGGCAAGTAGAGGGATTGGCATGAAAAGAGGCAAGGTAGTTGGAAGTATAGCGTGTGAGGGGCCCGTTTTGCCTAGAGCGTAAAGGATGTGTTGAAGAGTTACTGTCAACGTGGAAAGATATGTTGAGGATTATATTGTGACCAGGCCTTAAATGTGGAACCAAGAAGTTTGGACTTCATTCGGTAGGCAGAGAGGAGTCATGTGAGACTTCTGAGCAAGCAAATGGTATGACCAGTTTTCTTTGAAGAAAATCAATCTGGGAGTAGTATGGAAGGTAGGTGGGAACAAACTGAAAATAGGAACACTAAATAAAAGGCTGTTAAGGAGTAATGGGGATCTGGCCAGGTGGCTGTAGGAATTAGACAAGCAGATTAACAGGAAAGCCAATGGATATCTACAGGTAACCAAATATTTAGGCTGGTGGAGAGGGATGAGACAAGGATGCTTAATGCCTAAGCAACTGGGGGATGTTGTGACTTTAACAGAATAAGGATCACAGAATGAAAATTTCATTTGGGGGAAGAATTTGCCCCAATCTGCCTTTTTAGGCTCAATTTCTGTAACAGGTGTCTAGCACATAAATAGGTGCTCAAGTATATTGATAGGATTTACCCAAGTTTGTATTATTTAAGCTTCACCTATACCTGTTCACCATTCCTAGAACATAACATGCATGCTTCTGGAAGAACATCAGTAATAGTAACGGTGATACATGATGGTGAAGATGATAACAACTATTATTTATGTAATGCTTATTATCTGCCAAACTGTTTTCACACGTCCAAGGTCACCTAACTAAAATAGAGCTGAGACTTGAATGGCAGTCTGTTTGAATCCAAGTCTGAATCTTTAACTGCCATATTTGCTGTCTCTCAGGTAATTGGAAATGTGGATCTGGAGCTCCAGTTAGACACGCACTTAAGTAATTGTTGTGTTCTAGCTGCATGTCCTATAATTGTTGTATTAAGATTGAGCAATTGTCTATTACTTATCATTGCATTCCACATGATTAGCTTCGAGCAGAGTAAAACTATCGACCTGACAGCCTCTGAGGAATTAGCTGCGTGGATAACTGAGGTTAATTATTTAAATGTCAAAATTTACTTTTTAAACGGTTAATTATTCTGGTTGACATCTTTCTAAAACATACTACATTCTTCTCTGTATGTTTCTTGTTTTCTACAATGTGCGTTTATTATTTTTTACATGTATTTTATGCTCTCCTATTTTCTAGAACAATGTATCCTGAACATAATTTAGTTTGCTCTTTATGATTCAAGGTTATCATCATTAGCATGTTATTTTACTGGGTTTTGTAATATATTGATCCTCTCAAATAGCTTAAGTGTGTGGGGCAGTTGACCTTTATACTTACGGCTTTGTGCTGCAGGACTTCATCAGTTCTTATGTTTTTCTGTCACATTTGTTGTGGTAGGTGTCTTCATTCTGTTCTCAGTGTGCAGGCTTGTAGCAATTTTTTTCCCTTTTTGCTGCTTCTTAACTGTACTGGTTTTAAGAAATGGGTTTGCCATTATTCCTACATAAATAAATGTAATTTATTTTTGCTGCTTCTTAACTGTACTGGTTTTAAGAAACGGTTTTGCCATCATTCATAGATAAATAAATGTAATTAGGTTCTGGATAAAGGCCTGAGGAACATATCTGTGACTGAAGTTCATGAGCTTTTATGTAATATGTGGACTTTGAGATAAACATCCTGAAGTTCTGTGTTTACTTCTTGGTTCCTGGCTGCATGATAAGTGGGTGAAGCATTGTATTTTGTTTTTCAGAGCTTTTAGAGAACATTGATTTTCTTTTTTAAGCTTACTCATTTAATGTAGAAATAGATCTCAAAATGTAATTAATCATCATGTGACTAGATGAAGGTTTTTTTTTCACAGCGACAGTTTTTAACTCAGAAATCCTTCCCTTGACATTGTTGGATAGATTCTGTTAGGTTGTAAATGTGGATTTTAAAAAATCATTAATAGTTGATATGGATGGCCATGGTACAAGATTATACAGAACAATATTAGTAATTTGAGGTAGATTGTACTGATTATAATCTTGTGAACAACTGAAAAATTTTATAGGTTCAAAATCCACCCCCCTCCACTGCCAAAAATGTGATTAGATATGGAAATAGATTTCCTAAAAGATTATCTATCATCTTAAAAATCATGTAAAAAAATTATTGTATCTAATACTTAGGACTTGCAAGTAAAGGTAAAATTCTATTTTAATAACTTAATGGGAAATTGGTATTATTTTATTAAGTTTGAATTGTGATTAAAATGGGAGCTTATTGCTACAGTTTACTCAACTGCATCTAGAGCAATCTATTCATTCCATAAAATCTGCATCCCATTAAGATCCCAGAATACATGTGTTCAGAGCAGAAAGCTTAAACTCATCTTCATTTAATTTCTTGTCTCCTGTGCTGGCAGGTACTTATTAACATATATACTCTGTGAAATACTGTGTTATAAGATAGTTGAATCCATATTTGATGATTTATAGTTTATTGAGGCTCTAGTATATGGCAGGCACTTTTCTAAGTACTGGGGATACATCAACCTAAACAAACCAGAGTCTATCCTTGTGAAGTTTACATTTACTATGTATTATATATTAAGATATGAGGTGGTGTAAGTGTTGTGGAGAAGCATAAGGAACAAAGAGTGGCTGTGGGGGGCGGTTGCTACTGGGACAAGGAAGTTATGTGCTCAGTGAGACCTGATAGGACAACGGTGTTTGATAATTTGATTAGGATATTTCTTCAAGCAACAGAAAGTTGATGTAGAAAACCTCCAATGTTTTGGAAAATGGAAAGTTATTGGCAAATTATGACTAAGAGAAATATATCTTGTAGAGCATATGTGGTGATACAAGAAAGTGTGTCTGCATTCAAAAACAAGGCTATTACGTGGCCTCTTCAAGATCAAGAGGCTGTACATATGTGAAAAAGTACAAATTAAGAACCTGTGTTCATAGACAATCTGAACTGTGTTTCTGAAGTTTGTGCACATTTTCCTTCACTGTAATGTGATTTTACAGCTGTTTGTTAAAATAGTGAATAATTTAATGATCCTAAAAGTAACAGGTTTTGTGTGTGTGTGTGTGCTTGTATATGTGAGAATTGCCTTATTTTCAGGTTGTTTTATTTAATGATGGTTCCTTGGACAGCATTCTGGTGTTCAGCAACCAATATGGAATATTTGTCATTAAGTCCATATCAGTCTTTAAAAAAAAAAAACCAAGGCTATTAACTTTAGAATAACATTGGTGATTAATTAATAAAATTGAAGTAATACACATGATTATTCCCTGATGTCTGCAGATATAACCTATGCTGTGTGTGATAAAGATTGAATAATATATCTATGTTTGGCTAATTTTGTTTCTTCCCTTTTCCTCTATTTTCTTTACTTTAATGGAAGGATTAGAGACTGTTTTCAAAACATAGGTATAAATATATTATAAATTTATTAACACTTTTTAAAAAGATAGGTAGTTTTATATGCATATTTCTGTTTACCATTACAATTTTAGCTTTTAGTTTAAATATCTAATTTTTGTTATTATAATAATGTCATTATTTGTATAAAATTTTTTCTCAAAGATTAGCATTCTTTGTTTTCATATAAAATCATTTTTTCAACTATTTCCAGGTGACATGCAAAATGTACATAAGGAAGATAAATCTTTAAGTCTGAGTATGCCTGTAATTACAGAAGAGGAAGAGGAGAATGAAAGTTTTAGTGAAACAGGTACAGATGAAATTTTATCAAACTACTTGCAGAGCATCAAGGTTTAGAACCCTTGAAGAGCGTGATGGTTGGCTGTGTGTTCCTGTGATGCTTTAACTTTGGTACATTGGAGAATTTTAGCGTTAATCAGACCGTTAATCATGACACTTAAGAGTAAGTGATAATACAGTAAATGAATGGATATGGGGAGGCAGGGGTCAGTCCAGGTGAGAGGTGAAGGACAGGGAAAACATCGTTATTAGTAAGTGAATATCCATAATCGTGATGGTGTCTGAAGTGTATTTCTAACAAAGGGCAAAGGCCACAAAATGTGGATTTCTGGATATAACTTTTTAAAGATTTTATTGTTAAAAAATACTTAATTTCAAATTCTAGTAAATGTAAAATTTTCACCTATGAGATGATTGTAACTAAGTGGTAAATTGCACAACATGAATTAAAATAGCTATATCTTTTTGCGTTGCTGTGATCTTAATTTGCAGTATTTGTTAAACAATAGTTTAAATAATTATTATCTCTAGTAATAATTACAGTAATGTACAGAATAAGTTATACATAGCAGACTAGGCTTGATAATTGGTAATCCATCAATGATAATGAACATAATGTATATTAAGAATCTGCCTAATGACTTTTTTTTCATTTTGGCGCTATATTCATTCAGCAAGCATTTATTGAGTGCCTATTTTGTTTCAAGTGCTTAGGTAGGTATGGGAATATAAAGATATATCGTAGAAGAGTTTAAGAACCATTTTATTTTGATCACAGTGAGTGTAGATCTGAGCACAGTGAGTGGCTCATAGTGGACCTAAGTAACTACTGTTTAATGAATCAGATCAGTCTGTGCCCCAGAGGACCTTACAGTTTAGTGTGCAGAAAAACAACACAGTACCTTATAGTAAAGAGAAACAGGGTGCTATGGAAACATATAGAAGACAAAGACAATTAAAAGAGAGTATTTGTTCCTTCAGAAATCTGAGTTGCTTCTGTGATTTGCTTATGTCGGCATAAAATGGTCCTTTATAATCTTGTGAGTTTCAGACTGTAGTTGCTTTCTAGTTTTGTCTGGTAGCTTTTATTGTGAGTAAACAATCAAACACATGTATACCCTTATGGCTGCCTGACCAGTCCCATTCTAAAATCTATCAGCTTGTGAGTTTTAAAAATTTGGTTTTTATTAAATCATAATTACATAAGCACATAATTTAACAATTAACAGTTTTATAATACTCATTATAAGAAACCACAGACTTCTGACTCTGACTCCCATTTTTTATTCCCTAGAGACAACTCTTTCATAATTATTTTGGTATTGATCTCCATGTTTCTAAATAACATGTTTATATTGTCACTTATTCATGTTTCAGTTCTATGAATTATCTATCGAGGGAGGCAAGGATTTAGTTCTCCTTAATATATTCTTTTTTTTCTTATTTGAAGTATAGTTCACCTACATCACTATGTTAGTTCCAGGTGCACAACTTAGTGATATGATATTTCTATACATTACAAAAAGATCACCATGACAGGTCTAGTTATGTCTGTCACCGTACAAAGATGTTACAATATAATAATTTTATGTATTCTTTTTTTTTTGTTGTTGTTTTGTTTTTTTTTTTTTTTTTTTTTTTTTTTTTATTTATGGCTGTGTTGGGTCTTCGTTTCTGTGCGAGGGCTTTCTCTAGTTATGGCAAGTGGGGACCACTCTTCATCGCGGTGCGCCGGCCTCTCACTATCGTGGCCTCCTGCCGCGGAGCACAAGCTCCAGATGCGCAGGCTCAGTAATTGTGGCTCACGGGCCTAGTTGCTCCGTGGCATGTGGGATCTTCCCAGACCAGGGCTCGAACCCGTGTCCCCTGCATTGGCAGGCAGACTCTCAACCACTGCGCCACCAGGGAAGCCCTAATTTTATGTATTCTTAACCTCCCAATCCAAACACATGATACTTCTTATCACCCACCCTCTCAATATGGTTATTATTTTAGTTATATCAGTATTCAGCATTTTACAAAACATTATTAGCAGCAGGGCCATGTGATATATACTATGATTCTCCCTTAATCGAAACACTTATTGTTTGCCTTAAAGAGTTACTAATTTTTTTGCCTTATTAATTTGTTTCTTTATGTATTTATCACTAATTTACCCCCAAACTCTTCCTCAGTGTATAAATCTCCCCTTGAAACACTCGAGCACATTAGGCACTTTATCAGTGTCATCTTCTTAAAAGAAGTCTCCTCCAGGCCTCTGACTTGCTTTACTCTGGACATCATTCTCTTGGCCTGCTGCCGCTTCTTTCCAGGAATCTATTTTCTTTTTCCTCTTAATTTTTTCTTTGTCTTTTCTCATTCCTTTTCCTGTCACTCTCCTTTCAGTTTTCATTGGTGGGGAATATTCCTTTCTTTTACGTCTTCCATAATTTTCATGTTTTTGTGTCTTCTGTTATTTGCTTTGTTTTTAATGATCAGTAACTTGCAGGTTCACAGCTGTTTCTAGATGGACACTTACCTGAGTGTTGGTCATGGCATCTGCCATGGTAGCCAAAAAGATGTATGGTACTGCTGTTTTGGGTTACATTTTCAGGTTTAATTGGAAAGCAATTGAAATCTTAGTCACTTTCTCTTAGCACTGGCCCAGATACCTTTCAGATCTGGCATACTGGGCCCATGCTAACTATAGGGAGGGCATACCCATATGAAACAACCTCAGAGTAGCTTATTATCAAGTAGCATTTAGGATGATTAGGATCTCCAGTAGTAAGTTTACAACTGCATTATCATTTTGAAGGATAAAAATCATGTATATGTCAGGTTTAAGATTTCTTGTATCTTTGCTGTGAAGGCATTCTTACTATTATGCCAACCTATATAGTTTAATTGTGTGTTATCAATTAAGTATTATATTCTTTAGACCTGACAGGCTTCTTAATTTTTTGTCTTTAGAGTTCACTGCACCCAAGAGGAGAAGAAAACACAGAACAAAGAGCCTGGTGTAGAGTACTTAATTTTGAGCTTTCTGACAGAAGAAAAGATTCATATTTTGTGTATTGAACAGGAAGACTGCCAATATTAAAAATAATTCTTCTGGGAAGCTGTAGGTATTTCTTTGAAATGTCAATAATTTCATATAGTTCTAGAATAAAAGTACAAAAAAATTAGAGTATTATTCTAAAATTTAATTTTAACATCTTTTGTGAAATATGCATAAATGATAAAATTTGGATTTAGAATGTAATAGAAATAATTCTGTTATTTGCAGATTATTGCTATTTCCTACCACTTTTTTGTGCTATTATACTATCTTAGTACAGTTCTGGAAGTGTTAACTATTCTATTTAAAATCTTTTTTCTTGAAATATTAATGTTTATTATATGTAAATGGCTAATTATATCTAGTTTGGTAATGTTTGTTTATGATGTATATTAACTATTTTATATATTACGTTGTTAAGTGCAATAAAGTTTTTGCCTTGTTTGCTTTATTTTTTTAATATTTGAAACTTATATGGTCAGTAACTTATGTGATTGATAACTTAGGAAGCTCAGTTTCTACTTCTGTAATCAATTAAGTATTCTTTTGTGCTTGTTTTAAAGCTCTCTTTGGCCTAACATGTCTGTATGTATACATGTATGTTTGTGTAGGTATAGATATATGTATGTATTTGTCCATTTATACATACAATATGATTACTCAATACATTGTTTAGGTACAACATTTAAATACTGATTATTTCTAATAAAACCTTTAAGAGTAGTAATATAAATTTCAGAATGTGTCTGGTACAGAAAGTTGGTACTTAAAGAAAAAAAATTCTATAGCTTCATGACTGTGCCTCTCTGTTAATTTCTCATTTGAGAGATTTAAACGGAGATTGCTTTAGCCATGGTGTTTGAATTGCTGCCGATAGCAGACCATCTCACATCATGTGGCTGGCTCAGCCTGTCTTAAAATTGATTAAACTCCATGTTGTTTTCCAGTGTGGTATATTCAGGAATTCTACAAATACCCCGTGAGTGAAAACGTGTGTAATCTTTTAAAATCAAAATACTAACACTAGCCCAGACAAAACTTTCACTTTTTAGAATCTGTGCTGTCACATTAGCCGTAAAACAAAATTGTTTCCCTTGACTGTTTCCCTTGTTTTCCTTGACTTCAGATGTTTCTGGTAACAGATAGGGCAGTTTTCATGATGTGGATATTGGGCAGATCTTCTGGGGTTTAAATATTCTAACATTGGGGTTTAAATATTCTAACGTTGGGATCCATTATTGGCCACTTGCATACCAGCTTATTTGCTAGGATTTGTATAAACATTAAAGTTTACAGACATTGTACAACTAACACAGTGAGTTGCCCTCTTATTTTTTCACAACGGTACTTTTAAAAGGTATCATTTCACTTGTACAGTGAAGAAACTGTACCTCCGGATGGTAAGTGCCTTGTCCACATTCACAGAGTTAGTAATGCATCTGGGGTACAGATACAGGGCTCTGGCCTATAATTACAGAGTCGTTTTTTGTAAGCCAACAGAGATGGAAATCCAGACTGGCTGCAAGAAGTAAAACCCCACTTCAAAATGGCTTAAACAGTAAGGAAAGTTTATTTGAAACCAGTTGAGCCTCAGGTGCGGGGCAGTCTGGGTTATGTAGTACATCAGTTCCATGATGCCTTCATTTACCCAGGTGTGGGTCTTTAGGGAAGGCTTTATATCAGTGTGGAGAACTGTTTACTTGCCAAGTTCTCAGACTCTTGCCTAGGACCAACCTTGCAAAGAAAGCCTTTTTAGGACAGCAGTCTCAGGCCTGGTTTGTTAACTTCTGCACAGTTTCGTTTCATTTTTCACTGTTTCAAACAATGCTACATTGATCTTTGTGTGTATATCTTGTCTCACTCAGGTTGGTATTTCTGTTGAATAAACCTAATCTACACATAAATTTGTTAAACGCTGTGTATATATAAAATTTTGTTAATTACTGCCAAATTGAACTCCAAAAAGCCTGCCAATTTACATTCCTACTAACAGTATTTGCAAGGGACCCTCCATTACACTGGTTATCAGTCTTTGTAATTGTTGACAGTTGAATACAGCCAGAATCTTAAGAGCAAAAAATGTAGAAAGATAGACAAAAAGTAACAAAATTGAATTAAGCTGAGGTGACTTGCTATATGGTTACATCTGACAATGTAGTGCTTTAGCTGATAGCAAGTTTTTCATGAATACATTTTGAAGATAGGGTGTGAAGCACTTGATAGATTTGCTTTAGATGTGAAATTGAAGCTTACTGGGCAGAGTTAAAATAGAAAATATTTGTGTTTAACAGTGGGTTTTCAGAATTAAAATATGGTGGCCAAATACTGGTTACCTATTAAAGTAAGCTATTTGTATTGTCAACTTGATTATAATAAAATGGCACCAAGTTGTAAATACATGATTTTAATATTAAATATTTACGAAATTAACGTTTTGTGGGAGAAGAGGGGTTGTGGCAGTGTTCATAAACACAAGCTACATTTTAAAACCATACCACTTTACTTTCAGAAATCTTAATGTATGAAAGTATTGTTCAGAGTAGAAAACTGTCATTATAGTAGTTTTAGTGTTAGATACCAGGTTTACTTGGGGTATCTAAAAAAAAAACAAACAATAAATAAGAGAAGTGTAACCATAAAGAAAATGGAGCTTGTATGGATGCTTATTAGGGGAATATTTTTCACTTGGAAACTAAAATAATTTTTTATAGTTTATTTCTTCAGAAGAAAACTACCCTGGAAATGTGCACTTCTCTATAAGAAACCATAGCGAGTTGTCTTTGTTTTCTGGTACTGTTAAGAGTTTACGTGGTTGTAAGCTCATCTAAGATCCCATCTGGGTTTATAACCCCTTTCTCTTAATGCCTCAAAGGTTTCCTAACTGTGAGTGGATGTATTAAATGTGAGGAAACATTCCCAGTCTCCTTAACAGCCTGTTAAAGTGCTTGTTCCCTGAAACAGATACAGTTGTACCATCTGCAAATTATTTTGTACTGCCAGAGGAGGTACTGAACCAACTTTTAGGCAAAGACTTTTGTCTTCTACAGGGATTTCCAGAACAGTGATATGATACGGAAATGCATTAAAAAACTTTATCCAAATGGTTTGAATACTTGTAGATTTCTGACCTAGAAGCTAGAAAGTAAAAAATTTCTATCCTAGTTCTGTCACTGATTCATTGTGTATCCTTGAGAAATTCATCTCTTTTTGTCTAAATCCTTTTGTCAGCTGTAAATTCAAGATAATACAGAACCATTTACTGACTTTTCAAAAATATTAAGAACTGCATATTGCTTTAAAAATGCAAAGATATGAATGCTAAACTTCAAAATAATTACAGCTGGAAAGTGTAAGCTTTTAAAAAGTACTTGGATGTCAAGGAAACGAAAGTGATTATTAGTGGTTAATGTGCTTTTGAGGTGATTTTCTTGAGTAATAATTGAAAGCTTGTGTTTATACAGATCCTCAGACTGATGGGAGACAAAGCTCTCATGGTTCAATTGACAGCGTCTGTTTTTTATCAAGTTGAATTAGGTACACTATATAGCCTCTTCTAATAACCTATTTCAGTTATGACAAGAAGATTCACACATGTATATATGGAAAAAAATATAATTGAGGTATCTTTAAAAATGAACTCTATGGGCTGAAAATTACTCTTGCTTTGAGATAAAGAACCTAGGAAAATAAAGAGTTATTAATGCCTTCCCAACCTACACTTGATTCTTGAATTAAATTACAGTTTGAAGAATGCTTACTTTTTAAAATGGCATTGAGAAGACTCTGTGGGTGCTTAACTTCTCACATTTTCATTTATCTTTTGAACAACTATGTAGTAATTTTCATTGCACATTAAAAAAAATTTCCTGAATTAAAGTAAATGCCAAAGTCTCAGGCTGTATAACCCCCTTTTATGTGGTGTTTCTTATGCTTGAATTATTTGGTTTAATATGCTGTATACGGTGGGTCTGGATTTTTTAAGAACAGTCTGGACAGGCTCCTATTTAGCTGCAAGGAACAAAGGCACATTCACGTTATCTTAAATGCTGGAGGCTTATTTTAAGGATACAGAGGACAGGAAGGCGACCACCTCATCGGAGACATGGCTGGTAAAATGGCACTTTGGTCTTGTAGTGGGCACAGCAGCTCTGATAGCTGTGGACATCCACTGCTCCGTAGTCGTCATGTGCCTACCCTTACTCATGTTTCCCAGCTTCTCCCTGCACATGAAAAAGTGCTTTTCTTACAAGCACTTCAATATGAGGCTTTAAAAAGTCTTATTTAAGATAAATGACAACAAAAAAGCTTTCATATAATTATCTACAGGTTGATTTCAGGTACCTTATCACCATAGTACTTAATGAATTGGGCTATGTTAGCTTAAGTTAACTATTTTCAGTTAACCCACACAATTTGCTGAACTTCATATAGTGTAAATGATTTAACTGAAATGAATTTTGCTATAGTCTCAAATTTGTTAACTCTTCTGCCTTTGTTAAATGTTTTAAATAGTTGATTATCTCATAGTTTCCTAGTCTCTTGCAGCGTAACTGATACATTGTCTATATTATTATACTTGGTTAACTGAAGGTATTCTCTCTGTAAACTTCAACTAGTTGCCTATAAAATTTTCTCAGCAGAAACTAATGGTATTACATTTAAAAATGAAATACCTTGTCCTTTAGAGGCCATATGTCTAGAAAGTCATTCTGTGTATAAAGATTAATCAACCAGTCAAAAGACATAGCTTGTTTTCTTTAGTGTTACCATTGACACCCGACAAAATATTGAATTACCGAGTTTTAGGCTCCGGGAGGTAATGCCCCGGAAGGCGGGGAACGCGGAAGAGGCCGAGGCCGGCGCGGAGGAGGCGGACGCGGAGGCGTCCGGCCCGGAAGAGTCCCACCAGGAGGAGCCCGGCTCCCAGCAGGAGATGGAGGCAGGGCGGCCGCGGCGGATGCTGCGCTCAGTGAACACGCGCGAGCCGTCCCAGGTCATCTTCTGCAACCGCAGCCCGCGCGTGGTGCTGCCCGTGTGGCTCAACTTCGACGGCGAGCTGCAGCCCTACCCGAGGCTGCCCGCCGGCACGGGCCGCCGCATCCATAGCTGCCGGGGTCATCTTTGGCTCTTCCGAGATGCTGGGACATCTGCTGGGCTTCTAGTTAACCAAACCGAGCTGTTTGTGCCGTCTCTCAATGTTGATGGACAGCCTATTTTTGCGAACATCACACTGCCAGTGCACACCCTGAAAGAGCAGTGCCTCCAGCTTGTGCGAAGCCTAGTCAAGCCTGAGGATTACAGGAGACTGGACATCGTGAGATCCCTCTACGAAGATTTGGAAGACCACCCAGATGTGTGGAAGGACCTGGAGCGGTTGCCCCAGGAGCATATTGAAAATCAGTGGATGGCAGAGGAGACTGAAGATTTTAATTGAAATGTACACTCCTGGGTCTCCGCTTTTGACAGTCCTGACAAGTCTCGATCTAGATCTAGGGCTGGTCACTTTTTCTCGGCTTCAAAGTGTCTCATTCTTTGAGTAAAAATGCTCCATTGCTTAAAAGAAAGTTAACTGACCTCACTACTGGGCACTGTGATGTTTAAGGGCAAATATCACAAAATGTAATTTAATGCCTGTCCCTTCTAGAAGTATTTATCAAGGGAAAGGAGTTGCATTTTTGTCTCCTAGTGAGTCAGGAAAGTTTCTGTGTAAGGACTTTTGTGTAAGTAATTCAGTGAGAATTGTAGCTTATTCTTGAGTTGTAGGAAAGCAGTGGCGTCTGCTTTTCATTCCTGTATCATGGTGATGTGCCCATGTCCCGCTCTGAGAGACCAAGGTGTCCTTGGGGCAGGGGCATCGCCGTCGGCTCTTTGAGACTCCAGTGCCTTGCACGTAATGAGCCTTCCCTCAGTGTTTGTTGAATGAACAAACCAGTGGCTACTTTGGTAGAAAGTGTTAGAGGTTTTCACCCTTTTTTTGAGAGCGGGTGGTAGTGGGGACCTTAAAGTATATACAGTAAACGAATGTTTTCAAGGGCATCAATGTTATAGAAAGCAGTTTTTATAATTTTCTAAATCGTGGCTTTGCTCCATCCACTGTTGTCGCAGGGCTGTTTTATTTCTGTTTCTAAGCCAGGATTAGCTTTCTACAGTTCTTATTGATGATAGCTTTTTTGAAACTTGCTATCTGCACAGACGATAGGAGAAAATAGCCGTCCCCTTGTTTAATCATAGTATTAAAGAGCTACTCCTGTACTATAAATAGGTTTTTGCCAAATGTGGGTACTTCTGTTCCTTTTTGTAAATCCATGACATTTTTGTTCGATTCAGCAGTTTTTCATCAGGCAGGATCTGGTGACACTTTGCACCTGGCTGGAGGAGAGGACAAAGCCCTCCAGCCTCTTGGAAGTTACTGCTAACACACCGTGGATTCAGAGGGTAGCCTGGAATGTTTTCTAATTTTATACATGTACAGATCCTTTCCTATAGGCTGGACTTAAATTCATTAACTCAAATTCAATACTTCTATCAGGCATCCTTTTTTGGTAGCTAATCGTTAAAAAAAACAAAAAACAAAAAACAAAACTCCCCAGTAGAGAAAGTGTTGGAAGAGACAAAAATAAAGGAAGAGAAAAGATCCAATTAGGTACACTACTTAAATACAACGACTAACTTAACATTTTGAACTTTTAGCCTTTTTTTGGCTTGGTTTTACGTAGTTGAGATCATACTGAGTATACAGTTTTGTATTCTACTTTCTCATTTAACTTTATAACTTAATATTTTTCCATGGTATTATAAGCTCTTCATAGACATGACTGCAGCCTTCCTTTTATAAATAATGTTGGCATATTTCTTGGCATCTTTATTAGGTCCTTTGAGCACAATTCCTGTGCTCTGATATCAGAGTGAAGTGAATGAATCAAACGCCTTACAGTTTTCCCACCTAATCTTATTCTCCTCTTTCAACATTCAACAAGTAAGTGGGCTTTTTTTTTTTTTTCTTTAGCCTGTTGTGGTACTCATTCAGTGACACATCTATAATTTTTTATCTAATTTTTTTGTCGAATTGTTGGGTAGGGAAGAAGAAATGATGGTATAGAAGTCAGCCATATGATTTCAAAAGTGGGATAGGATGGAAGATTTAAGGAAGCCTGCTGGTGCTCGATTAGTTCAGTGTTGGTTTTATTATTTTTTAAACCTGTCTTTGTGTCAAAACGAGATTTCATGTTCCTGTCAAAACTTGCAATTTGAATACTGTGTTTTTTGTGTTGTTCAAGGAAGATTGAAAACCTATATAGCATGTATGTACTCATTTGAAATCTTATGAATGTATTAAATGTATTGCTTTTAAGAGACTGTGATCTTATCTATTTTGAGTTTTAAAAAAAAAGCTTTTTTGGATACATTAAATGGCGCTAAGTAAAGGAAAAAAAAAGTGAATTACCAACAAAATTACCCATATACATACTATACCAGTAAATAACTCCATTAGCTTTCTTTCTGAAAATCCCTTATATTTACAAGTATAATTCATTCACAAAACTGCACTCCACATAATTGGGACTTAATGCTTCAGCGAAGAAAATGAAAAATGTAGCCTGTCTCTTCAGGGCTGTATAGTCAGATATCTCTTTGTCCTTTGGTGGATTTACACACTTTCTGACATCAAGTTTTGATCAAATGAGGAGAGTATCTCTAGCGATTTGTACAGTCTGGGTGACTACATGAAATAAAACCAGTGAGGCGTGGCCTTCCAGGCAGGCCTCTTTAGGCTGGAATTCTTGGTGCCAAGGGGAGCTAAGTCCTAGCCAGGCCATGGCTCCATCCACTGAGTTTTAAATTTTCACTTTGTTTTTTCATTTCTGAGAGTTTTATTTATATCTGCCTAGATATTTGTGATATTTTCTCATTCTTTGATCAGTTTTTTAAGTTCGTCTTTTATTTCATGAGATACTTCAAACATAATTATTTTACATTCTGTACTTGATAATTTCAATATCTGAAATTCAACAAATCAGTCTATTATTTGTTGTTTCTGCTAACTCTCTCTCATGGTGGTTCTATCCTTGCTGTATTTGGTAATTTTCATTTGGAGCTCATATTTTTCTTGAACCTAACACGTGGAAGCTGGTGGGCCTAATTTGGGATGCTTCCCTTTAAAGAGGACTTAACGTTTGCTGTTTTTTGCTGGCTTTTAGGGTTTGTGCTTTGGGAGAAACAACAGCTACAATGAAGGAACATAAATAGTACCAGAGATGCAGTTTCAAAGAATGACAGTAAAGGTTAGCTGGGAGTAGGTGTTTGACAGTTCTTATTTAATATCGTTTATCAGAGTTGCAAACTAGAATGTACCAGCCATTAGCATCAAAAGCTTTAAAATTGTTGTGACCCTCTTATACATGATTCTTGTAGCTTCAGTTTCCTTTCTCCTGCAAGAGGTGACAAAACATGGGACTCTAGAATGTGTGAGGAAGTGCAGACATTAGGTATAAGGAAAAACATCTGCATGCTGTCTGTCCAGGGCTTCTTCCTGTTCTGCAAGGGCTGGTGAGTCTTGGGTATGTTTATCTTTATTCTCATGTTTGTGTTTTTGAGAAAAGTGAATGATCAATAAATGATTTAGGTTTTATAGTTTTAAAAAACATCAGGAACACTACTGTGAGCCAGGAATAGTAATATTCTGGTACCTCTAAAATCCTTGGAGTCTCAAGTTCGGGCTCAAAGTTTGGGTTCTTGATTGCAAGAGTTAGCAGTTCACCTCTGCTTCACTGGTCTCCATCCCACTTGCTTACGACTTACTGCCACTGCTCTAATTTTAGCCCATTGTTTTCATCTTCCCCTTGGAAATTTTCCTTACTTTTGAGTGAGCACAGGAATGCATGAATAATTATTTTTATAGTAATTTATTCGGGAAGAGTTAGAATAGCCTTTGAAAGTATCTGATCTGTCATACTGCCAGAAGTGGGAGTCCCAGGAGTTATTAATTTATCATCACTTCAGAGAAGAGGAAACAAAGGCACAAAGATGTTAAGTAACTTGCCCAAGATCACAGAGCTGCTGAGTGATAAAGCCATTGCTGGAACCCATGTGGTCTGGCTCCAGAACCTACACTTTAACCACCACGTATGAGTCTGAATCTCAGGGGAGATTGCACACATATTACAAAGAATTGGTTGTTGAGACCATGAGAGATGATGGGATACCAAGGGAGTGTGGAGGATAGAGCAATGAACTGAGGGTGGAGCACCAATATAAGGAAAATTTGAGGGGAAGAGGACCTTGGAGAAGAACTATTGATAACGATATGAAATGCAGGAGGAAGTGTAAGAAAACAAAGTGTCACACAAGTTGAGGGAATAGAATTTCAAGGAGGGAGTGGTAAGTTAGTCGTCATATGCAGCAGTATGATAACGATAAAGACCAAAAATTATCCTTTTGAGCTTGGCAATTAGAAAGTCACTGCCTTTATTGAGGGTGCTATAGACTGAATGTTGAATGTTTCTGTCCCCACAAAATTCATGTTAAAACTTAATCCCCAACGTGATGGTATTTGGAGGTGGGTGGGGCCTTTGGGAGGTGATTAGGTCATGAGAGTGGAGCTCTCATGAATGAGATGAGTGCCCTTATAAAAGAGGCCCCAGTGAGTTCTTATTCCCTTTCCTCTCTGTGAGGACACATGTGAGAAGATGGCCCTCTGTGAACCAGGAAGCAAGTTCTCATCAGACACTGAATGTGCCATTGCCTTGATCTTGGAACCACCAGGGGTTCTTAATCTTACCCTCTGTCTATTACCATCATCCATATTATATCTGAATGTTCTGAAGTATTTGAGTTCAGATGCTTAGGACAGATAGAGAGTCCAAATGAAAATCAAAGGCAAGTTTTACATAAAACAAACAAAAACTCCTCTTTCCTCTTGTCAGATAAATTGCTCAGAAGCTCTCAGGCTACATGCACAAATCACAGTTAAAGTAATTTTTCTATTTTCACCTACTTTAACAAAGAGACAAAGCAATAGCTTTTTCAACCAAAAATAGTCTCTGCCATGACGCAGACCCACAGAAAGTGGCTGCAGCCCCTCCCCGCTCCCTGCTCTCAGGCTTGTTTATAGCCAGAGTGCTGATAAAGTCAACAGGATGTGGTCACAGGTCAAGGTTCAGAGGGCCTATATGGTGATTTCCACGCCGCATGTACGCCGTGTGTATAAGAGGTATTTGTCCTTTCTTATTCTGGAAATGAACTCAAGCAACATGGATGGTGACATTTGAGTCACAATTATGGCAAAGTCAGAAAAGCCCTGCCACAATCATACTTCAGCAATCACCTTAGCTAAAGCATCTTATGGACACATGGTTGGTCCAGTCTTTTCCCTGTCCCGACTCCCCTTATGGATACACAGCCCCAAGAGCAAACGTTCTCCCAGGCCACTCGAGCCTGTCCTCCTACTTAGGTCTTCAGGGGCTCCAGGCCCTGGGCCTCTGCATTCTCCCAGTCCCTCCTCACTCCTGCTGTGGCTTCACTTATCCTTCCAACCCGCTGAGCCCTGTGGCTAGTAGCTATGGGGACACGGTGACCTCGAATTCCTCTGTCTTTTAGCCTAACTTCAAGCCCCATCTCCTTCCATCCGCTGCTTTCCCCAGTGATGCTGGAGAAAGCTTCCACATGGCTGCCTTGCTTCCTGGGCTCCCGAGGTCTAATTCCAGGTGCGTCCTCGTTGTGGACCGGAAGTCCTTTTCTTCTATTCATCCCTTGGATTCCCTTTCACCTTCCTAACAGAGGCAGTTTAAACCGTTCCCACTGTCCTAAGCCCTCAACCTTCTCTCTGCTCCCTTCCTTCTTGGCAACTCAGCATGCATCCTATGTTACAGAGAACTCTGGGGCCACAGAGCACGCCTGCACTCCCTCAACCTCCCTCTTCCAACCACAAAGAGGACCTTCATCAGCCTGTTTTCCTCAACTTAAGTTTCTGAGACTAAAAATGAGTCTTTCTCTCCAAGGTGGAACTCTGTACACTGGTGATGCCAGCCACACTTTCATCCAAAACCTATTCCCGCCTTTCTCTATATTTCAGATCCTTTCTCTCCAGTGGCTCCTTCTTCTCCCCTTGGAAGTGTGTTGGAATCCTAGCTTGATATGGACTTAGGTAGTTTTCACTCCTAATATGTAACTTTATTTACCATGTCTCTTTTTTTTAAAATGTATTTAATTTTGGCTGTGTTGGGTCTTTGTTGCTGCACACAGGCTTTCTCTAGTTGCGGCGAGCAGGGGACACTCTTTGTTGCGGTGCGCGGGCTTCTCATTGCGGTGGCCTCTCTTGTTGTGGAGCACGGGCTCTAGGTGCGTGGGTTTCAGTAGTTGTGGCATGTGGGCTCAGTAGTTGTGGCTCGTAGACCTTGGCATCTGTGGCCTTAGTTTGTGTAGAGAACTCAAATGGGCCAAAACCTTGGCTTTTGAATTTCAAAAGCTAAGGTCCACATAGAAGACACAGATTTGCAAGAAAACAGGATGTTTTAACAGTCATTTTTCCAGCCTCTTATTAGGAGACAGATTTCCTCGGCCACGCAGAGAGGAAGGGTCATCAAGGAGAGAACTGAGGAGAGATTCTTAACAGCCCTTCCCTACTCCCTTCTTCCTTGTTGACAGAACCTACCTCATGTCAGAGAAACTAAAAATAACAGACATTTGCTTTCCCAGCCTCCACTGCAGCTAGAGTTGATGGAGGGAGCTTTTTACAAAGATTGCCTTCCCTGACTGCAGAGAGAGATGAGAAGGAATGCCCTCCCCCTCCTTCTGGAAAGTTGTCCTGTGAGGACATGAGGTTTCATCTTACTGTGATCATGAGGGGGGACTGCTGCCAACAGACTCAGGATGGCCGAGGAGGAAGAGGGAGGGAGTCTGACTTTCCACTGACACTGTTGAGATGCCAAACTAACCACGGGACCACCCACCTTTGGATTCCTCATTATAGGAGACAATACAACGTTTTTACTGTTTAAGCCACCCTTATGCATTGTATGTAGTTGAAAACATCCAGTACTCATTCCTTTTACTTTCTTAGAGAAAAGTCTTATTGCTAATGACTGGTGGGGGATGGTAGAACTTACAGATAGATTGGGGCAATTGAGACTTAGGGGGACCTTCGTCTAACACCATATTAAACACGTCTTGTTTGTTGGCAAACCATGCAGAGTTCCTCTTCATCACTACAGTAAAAGAATGATAAGAAAAAAGTGATTGTGTGTGTGGCTTGTTAGAAAAGGCCTGAGACTCCTTCCCAGGTTTCCCTGTTTCCCCAGAATGGCATGGGCACGTCATCCTCCTTCCCCTCAAAAGCAATGGGAAGGTCAAGGAGAAAAAGTCAGACCCGGAGAGGCTTTGGGTGTGGGTAAGAGGACAGAGCAATGGATGCCGCACTCGTGGACAGACAACAGGGGGCCATTCCTGACGGAGGAGGTCTGATGAGCTCTGAAATTCAGACAAGTGGTCCCTCACAGGGAGGAGACGGTGCCCGAGGGCCAAATACCTCTTCACATTCCTGATGCTTTATAACCCTTTCCTCCAAATGTTTCCACAACTGCAAGAAAAAGTGGGGAGGGAAATCTCTGAATTGCCTCTGAATTGATGGAGTTTATCGAGAACTGACTCAAATCAAGGTTCCTAACAATAGGTGGAATTCGGACTTGGGCCAGAAAGTTAACTTAGTTGTAGAAAAGCGAATTTTTTTCTTTTACATATTTGAATATAAGGGCAGAAGTATCTTTCCTTCTGAACAATCCTCTATCTTAAAAAACAAAACAAAAAACCAATCTCACCTCAAGCCTGTTCTCCTCTGAAGCTCTCCATTCCTCATTCCCTGTACTGCCAAACTTTTGGAGAGAATTATCTATACCAGGGCCTCTACCTCTTTGAGGTCTACTTATTCCTTAACCCTCCTCATCTGACATCTGGCTCCAGGCAAATAAACTTGCTTTCGAACTGGTCATTCAGAAAACAATTATTGAACTTATACGTTGAGTTATGATTTTTCCTCTTTCTGACTTACACAGGTAGGCTCAATTAATGAATAAAGAACCTCACCAATGTTCTACTGACCCTTCAAATGACTTCAAACCCAAATCACCATCTTCCCCCTCAAATCAGATTAACCTCCTGGTTTGTGAGCCTCCAACAAGGTCAAAACTCCAGGGTCATATTTAATCCTCTTTCCCCCCCCCTGTTCTCCATCTAACCCATTTCAAGTCTTTCTGCTTTGGGGCCTACCACAGAGGGTTGGTGTGAAAGCCAAATGAGTCAGATCTCTGAGGTTAATTATTAGTGTGCTTCAGAATCACCTGTGTTAAACACAAAAAGATCAAAAACAAACAACAAAAAAATGACGCCCTCAGTCCCACTTCAGATGTACTGGCTCTGGATATGGGGCCCAATCAGAATATCCATGTCTCCCTCATCTGTGCTCTGTGGACGGATCAGAAAGGAGTCCTGGCTTGTTCTCTGGTTGCTTTCTGTGTCTGCCCAGCCAAATGGGAGCTGCTTCTGCCCCTGCCTTACTTCAGTGTCTTCTCAGTGTCTAGCCCAGGGTTGGGATGATCCCTACTGGGATCCCCACTGATTGGGTGGAAGGTGCTTCCCCAAATGCATCAAACAGATGTATCTGTAAGAAGTAAATAGCCCCCATATGCTTCAGGACACATGTTTGAGTCATTTGATTGTTTACATCAGGGACATGGGGGGGTCTCATCAGGGGGTCTCACTCCCCCTGATATACCAAGAGCCCATAAGAAATTGGTTTCTGGACTTCAGGAACATTCATACATCTCTCACAGATGGCTTCAGCTTGGAGCCCTCCTGAATCACGAAGGGCCTGGGAGGCACAAAACTCATTCATTGGCTCCCTCATTCAGTCTGATTCAGGGTACTCAAGGATCCACTCACAGTCAGCTGGTAGGGCCGGGTTGGGCCGGTGGTCATCTGCTAATCAATTGCTCATCCAGGTGGCATCCAGTTAGCTGGCCATTTATTCAATCCTCCATTTATTCACGCAGGCCTCCGTTCACCCACCCACCCAACAGATATTTACTGAGAGCCTACTATGTGCCAGACGCTGATTTCACACTGGAGACAAAACAGATGGTAACACGAGAAGCACGGGACCCTTGCAACCTACCAGGGTGGTGTTGGGCGGGTTTCCCAGGAGTTCTCGGGCCAGGAGATTAGCGTCCTGCACCTGGCTGAGCGTCGCCTCTCACTCTCAACTCTCTTTTCCTGCTTTGCTCCTTGCAGTGGTTGGAGGTGCCAAGCCGCAAGCAGGAAGGTCGAGGCAAGGATGAGGTGGACATTGGAAAAGGTGAGACGGAAACGAGAACGTAGCGGGGAACGTGGTGGGAAAGGAGCGCGGCCAGGAGCGTTCTTCCAAGTGGCTGCGTTCACTGTGTTAGGGGGAGGGTCGGGGAAGGAGGACACACGCTTCGAGGCGGGGAGGGGTGAGTCAGCCGCCGGACTCCGGGGCTCGGCCGGCTCTGCCCGCGGGCCTGGGCTCTCGGGGCGCGGGGCGGCGCGGCGGGGGCGCGCGGCGGGAGGTGCTGTGCGCGGCGCGGCCCCCGAGCGCGCGGGGCCTGGTGAGGAGCGCGCCGGCCCGGCTCGGCGCCGGTACCCAAGGCGCCGGCGGCCGCCCCGCAGCCCCGGGCCGGACCATGGCGACCGACAGTAAGTGCGCTCGGGCGGCGGAGGCCGCGGGTGGGAGGCCGCGGGGCCCGGGGGTGGGAAGTCCTCCTGTTTCCGACGCCCGCCTTTGTGCAGGGCTCGCGGGAGCCGCGGCCGGGTGCCCTCTCGCCCCTCAGCCCGTCACCCTTTGCGGCCGGGCAGGACTGGAGAGGCGCAGGCGGCCCTGGCAGCCCGTCCCGCAGGGATGTGGCAGAAGGGCGTGCGGCGGACGCCCAGGTGGAGGGGACGCTCGATGCCGCGGGGCAGCGGGCCTTGCCAACGCAGCCCTTTGGGGGGTGTCCCCGGGCTAGAGCCGACCTTTGGGGAGCCCTGCCACCCAGGCGTCGCGAGCTCTTGGCGCTGAATTCAAGGTTCGCCCCGAGTTCTGGGCTGGGTTTGCGTGCTCGCCTTCTGGGCATAAGGGTGGCCTGACCGATCGGCTGCCCAGTGGCCCCAGCGGCCAGAGACCGTACCTGGTCACCGTGGACAGTGAACGAGGTGAGCGCGTGGACGTGTCAGGTTAAAACTACTGAGCGGAAGTGTTGGAAGGCGCTGGGTTGGCCTGCTTTTGGCATCTTGGCACCACTGCTTCATTGCTCAGTGCTTTTGGAAATGGAATCACATCTATGAAAGCTGGTTAAGTTAGCTGTGTCGGAAGCTGGGTGCGTGTTGGTGGAACCTCAAAGGGAGGTCCGAGTAAAACCACTGGTCACACCTGCCGCGTACCTAGCACGCAGGAGGTGTTGTGTCTGAGCCCTTAGTACAGACCTGGCACATGTTAGGGGCTTAAATGAATGAATGAATGAATGGTGTACTGGCTGGAGAGGCCCTTTGGTAGGCATCTTTGAAAGGTGAGAAGGGACAAAGATGGGAAGATGGAGGTCAGCATTTCTGCAATAGTTTATTATTATTTTTCTTTTAAACAAACTATTATCCCAGCCAAGAACACAGCTTTGCTATAGTGCAGAGAACGTGGGTTTCTGTAGCCAAACAGACCTGTATTTGAAACCTCTGAAATTCACTTCCATGGGACCATGGAAGGTTCCAAATGACCTCAGTTTCTTTATCTTTAAAGTCAGGACAAATCTGTCACATGTCCTGCACGGTGATGAGCACATGGTAGGCTCTTAGTACAGGGTGGTTGCCCTGTTTCTTTGCTATCAGTTTATATGTGTGGAGATACCAACATGCTCTCCCCGTTTTTAAATGAAATCTAGATCAGGTGTTTATAATAAAATTGGCTCATCTGGGCCAAGCCTCTCTTTTTCTCTGCTCATTTATAAAAAGTGCAGTTTAGCTCACTATTTTTTTTTTTTTTTTGGTCTAGCAAAAGAAATTATGGATTTAGCCTTTTATTAACAAAGTAATACTCAAAAAAGAGGAAGATAATTAGATTTGGCCTTATTCTTGTATTTCTTAAAAACAAAGGCAAAGGGGCCTGAAGTATCTATAGGCAATTTTTTGCATCCCACAAATGCTGTGGGACAGTGTACCATTATTCATTTTCTTATATTTAGGGTAAAGGTGATACATTTGGTATCCTAGAAAAAAAATTGCCTGTGCTCTGCCCAATTTATTTAGAGAAATATTTCTTTGACTTCCTTACAAGCTATATTCAACTCCACTGAAGAATCAAACTTTAGCCCATTTGTTTTGTTTATGGAAAAAATGGTAATGATATTCAACCAGCTTAGCTCTTGAGCCTTTTTTTAGGTGCAATCTTAATTAGGTTCATTCTCAGCTGGCGTGGAGCTGAAACTATGAAAGGTTTCCAGAGGTAGAGGATAATTAGTTTGTCTTTGTTCTCATTCAGAAGTAGAGTGAGAGACTTACTATGTGTCCCTACTAGGGAAATGAAAAGAAGGGAAGTATTCTCAGCCAGTGTCTTGAAAAATTCTCTCCAAATCTTGACCGTATCTACAGCTTACAGTCCTACAATTCTCTTACAGTTAGCATAAAGGTGATCTCAGCTTGGTTGCTTATTAGAATTACTCCAAGAGCTTTCAAAAATACTTTGACATCATTATTTTTTTAAGTAATACATCTCAGATTTTAATCTGTATCAGAATCACCTGGAGGGCTTGTTAAACCAGATTGCTGGCCCTCCCAGAGTCTGTGATTCA
The DNA here is from genome assembly GCF_965194805.1 of Balaenoptera borealis. Taxonomy (NCBI): domain Eukaryota; kingdom Metazoa; phylum Chordata; class Mammalia; order Artiodactyla; family Balaenopteridae; genus Balaenoptera; species Balaenoptera borealis. The sequence continues at coordinate 39,180,610 of NC_138866.1, read as the reverse complement.
GAAAGTCTGGGTTGTAGTCCGAGAATTTTATGTTTCTATCAAGTTCCAGGTGAAGCAGCCGTGCTCCCTGTCCTTCTCTCATCTGTAAGTGTGGGAATGACAGGTGAGAGGCAGGTAGGAGCACAGAATGACAGTCCCTTCTTCAGTCCTGTCACTGTGTGGTGGGTACATGGCCCCATGAACATAAATCAAACCTGGGCACTGTCGCCTTAGGGCTATAGATGACTGCTTTCTCTATTTTTGTCCCCCAAGAAATTTCCCCTTGAGAGAAAAATTAGTTCCAAAGCTGAGCAAAACCTGAATCCTCTCCAGTCATTTCTGGAAGGAATCCAGAAGGACCTCCTTTACGAATGTGGTATGTAAATGTGTATAAAATAGAGATATTTAAAAAATATTTGCCTGGCAACTTATAATGTTCACCAAAAAGAATGTAACAAATAGAACGAAAATGTCCTTGTGTTCGGACAGTGTGCTGTCTGAGGGCAGATTCCAGAGGAAGAATGGAGAATCTGAGAGCCTCACCTTGGTTTTCAGAGAGTTATGGTGAAATGATAAGGATCTTTGAGAACTTCAAACTAAATTCCCCTTGGGCTATGCATGTTTTTATTTGTATAACTCAGGTTTATAAGATCTTTAAAAGGTTGAAACAGTTGGGAGGAATTGTAATAGAAAAAAGGTGAGACTAGTAGAGAAAAAAATCCCAAAACCCTGTTAATATGAGCAGCCTGGTTATTATATAAAGTGGTGGTACATAGGTATTTGGCCTATGTTTCTTAAGTTTCTCAGTAATAAGTATTGAAATGGAGCAGGACCCCCTATGGTCCTTGCCCCCCATGTCCTCCACCTGCCTTTTGTCTGTGGGAAAACTTTAGCCGTAGAATAAGTTTAATCAGAGAAGTGAGAAAATGCAGAAACAAAGGAAAACAGTCCAACAAGAGCAAATAATAATAGTTTAGTCATTAAGCCTAGTTAAGTACCTTTAGTTCCTCCTCAAGGGCTATAGATAATATTCTGAGCCCTATCCTGTGAGCTGTCTTGTGGATACTAAAACCTACACCAGGTGGAAGAAGTTAACTACATGATGACCAGGCTGTAGCCGTGACATAAGCTGCCACAATTCCAAGAACTGGCCTCAAGGAAGTGGGAACAAACTGACCCTGGAACTGAAGATTAATCGTATTTAAAACAATCAAGATGATGCTGGTCAGACCACCACACGACCAATTTCAAGATGACTGGCAGAGCTGACTGTGCTGTTTCTGCCTGTAGCCCCCTCCCTTCACCTATAAAAGCTCTTGCCCACTGATTGTCGGTTGGGGGGCGGGCTTTGGACAGAAGTCTGCCTCCCCCCGCCCCTACCCACCCCCCCCACCAGTTTGTCGGCATCCAAAATAAAGCAAACTTTCCTTTCCACCAACCTTGCCTCTTTATTGGCTTTTGAGTGGCAAGCTGCCGGACCCCACTTTCGGTTACAGTGTTGCAGATAGTTTTGTGTTTCCAGATCATAGTGAAGTATTTTTCTCTTTTTCTTCCATTTATGTCATTCGTTCCATTACTAATACTTCCCCTGATGAGTCTTTATTGTTAAAGTCACTGTAGTCTGTTTATAAGCATAATTTCTCAGGAACTGCCAGGCATGTTTGGGCAATGTTGGAAATATGTAATTGTATTATGCCGCCCTGGAACTCTCGGGGCATTCTTGGGTGGATGGGTCTTTGGGGCTGTTGTGGATGAATATTTGGCTTCATCAGGGAAATATCTAGTCCCCATCTGGTTGCTCCTGGTTTACTGGTTGGTAGTGTGTCATTTTGGCCGGGTCCATCCACAAGTTGCTACCCCACAGGCCATTCCTCTCTCCGCTTACTGGTCGACAACCTGGAATTTCCTGCTTCCCAATCCTACTTATCCCAGCAGCAGTTTCCACTCTGCTTAGTCCTGGAGGACAGAAGGAAGAGAAAGCAGGGGAGGGAAAAATCAAATTTAGGCTCTAAGCAGGTAAAGGTTAGGGATCTCTGCTGAACAGTTACACTTGAGATGTTCAGGACTTAGGATGTTGAGGATTTAAAAGAAAATTGCTCGACTTTGAGTGAAAAAGTACTCAAATTCTTGGGTAAACTTGTTTGTAAGTTTTTAATATTTATTATGATTGGAAATGATGCCAACTAAAAAATATAGACAAAAAGAGTTAGAAAATGACTACTTTGCAACCATCATAGTAACACTTGATTCATACAGTAATCATCCATGGATGCTAAAGTATTGTGTGGAAACTTGAAGGCCAGAATATTTACAGTTTTGGGGAATTTCCCCACAGATTTCTTATTAATTGCAAAGGGGAAAAGGATAATGTTACAGTGCAGAAACGTGGGGTTCACTACCTTAACCAAACCATCAAAGTTATCATCACTAGTAATGGGGCAAACTGGTATCCTGTGGCTTCCTGATCTGAAGCGCTGAGAAGGATACAGCGACACTTATCCCAAAGACACATAACCTGGTTCTAATCAGGAGGAAATATCAGACAAGCCCACATTTGGAGACGTTCCACAAAAGTCAGTGTCATGAAAGATGCCTGAGGCACTGTTCCAGATTGAAGGAGACTAAAGAGATAAGTAAATGCAATAGATGGTTTTGGATCTGACCCAAGTCAGGAAAAAATGCTACAAAGGACAAATTGTAATAATTGGGGAGATTTGAATATGGATTGTATGTTGGATAATAGCCTTGTATCAGTGTTAGATTCCCTAAATAGGATGTTTTTACTGCAGTTTGGAAGGGACTGTCTTCCTTAGGGGAAACTGGAGTCCTTAGGGGTAAGGGGACATGATGTCTGCAACTAAATCTCAAATGGTTTAGGAGAAAAATGTTTGTGTATATGTGTGCATATTTATGTATATGTGTGTTATACAAGAAAGAAGGAGATAAAATATGCCAAATCTTAACATTTGCTGAATCTGGGAGTTCTTTGTACTATTCTTGCAACTCTTCTGTAAATTTGAAAAGCAAAACAAAGCATATGGTTCCATGTAAATTTTAGGATTATTTATTCTAGTTCTATGAAAAATGTCATGGGTAATTTGATAGGGATCACATTAAATCTGTAGATTGCTTTGGGTAGTATGGCCATTTTAACAATATTAATTCTTCCAATCCAAGAGCATGGGATATCTTTCCATTTCTTTGAATCATCTTCAGTTTCCATTATTAATGTTTTATAGTTCTCAGCATATAAGTCTTTGCCTCCTTGGTCCGGTTTATTCCTAAGTATTTTTCTTTTTTTTTAGTGAGATTTTTAAAAGGTATTGTTTTTTTTTTACATTCCCTTTCTGATACATATGTATAACTGAATCACTTTGCTGTATAGCAGAAATTAATAAAACATTGTAAATCAACTATACTTCAATTAAAAAATAACCCATAAATGACAGCACTGGGATGCTGATCTGTAATTCTAGGCATTGTGGTCTAATACTATTTAGTTTACTTTTTGAAAGAAAAAGTGAGATGATAATTTTATGGAAAATTTCATGTACATATGAAAGAAGAGAGAATAGTGTAATGAACCCCATGTACTCAGGTAACCCAGCTTTAAAATCATCAGCATTTTGCATTTACATACCCGCTCTCCCCCTCCCCCGTTTTTAGGTGCTATTTTGAAAGCAATTCCAAGACATCATGTTATTTTAACCACTGATGTTCAGTGTGCTTCTGTGTACATCTTTTTTTCTCCCATAACCCTCATGCTGCTATTGCACTTAAGAAAAGTAACAATTCTGTAATACAAGATGATAGCATTTAGAACTTGTTAGTGTTGCAGGATAGTAACCAGAGTTCTGAGAAACGCACTGATTTGACAAATATGGGTTGTGAACTTGTTCTAAGTTTGAAAAGCTGGCGAAGCCTGGGTAATTATAAATGGTGTAGAAGAAAGAGTCTGAGAAGCTGCTTGTTTTTGTTTTGTTTTCCAAACTCCTCCTTCTGTTTTTAAACCAAGAATTAAATTCCTGAAGAAAACATAAAGATGGGTAAGGAGACAGTATTCTGGACCAATTTATTCATTTGATGTTATCCTAATGAAACTTTCTGAAAGTTAGAATGACTAATTTCATACTATTTGAGTAGAATTCCCTAAGTTTTAATTTCAGCGTGGCATCTTTGATTTGGTAAGTCCAGTGGAGCTTTTTTTTTTTACTGAGCTGACTTTCTAATGTTTTGTAACAGAAATGGGCCAGATCTCTTGGGAGGAGTAAACCTCCTGAGTGTGGGTAGATGTGTATGACATTTATTCTCTTAGGTCACTAGGATATCATTTAGTAATTAATTACTACTATTTAGCATTATGGATTGATTTAAAACATGCCCATTATGCCATTTGACAATGATTATCTGTATGTTAAAATGATGGTAAAATGATTGACAGCTCTTTCTAATAAATTAGGGAGGTATCTGAAGCACATATTGCAAACAAAATTCTTATGTGCAGTTATCAACCTTGCATTAAGGGACTATGCACAACTGATTTTAGGCAGTTTAAATTTATGCATAGATACTATCCCTTTACATTAGATTTTCTTATTACCAGAGTATAATATTTTTGAGAGTTCTAATTTTAGGAATGCACTAAGTCACATTTTATAGTTTGACTTACAATGGAGCAAAGGTTAAGAGACATATAATGTTTTTATCCACCCTATGTGAAAATTTCCCTGGCTTATATACTAGTATATTTATATACTACTTTAATCATAATCTGTTACCAATCAAAATTAGATTTTCAATTGAGTTAGCTCAATAGAAATTTCACAAGACTGATGAATTCTCTGTGGGATGGTCGAAGAAAGCACAGGCCTAGTTTCAGAGATGCCCACGTTTTGAACTCTGGCCTTGCCGCTTACTGGCTGGGTAACCTCAGAGAAGTTGTTTAACTTCCTGGAGGCTTTGCCTTTTTCCACCCTGAGGAGTTGCAAGAATTAACTGAGATCATGCACACAGTAGCCATTAAATAATTGTCTGTCTCCTCGCTCCCTACAACATCCTTCCCATAGTATGTGCCTTATGTTACAAGAAAGGTCCGACCTTCAGAAATGGGGTCCCTAGTCATTGATTCCATTTTTCCTTGTGAAGAATATAAAATGAAGACCAAATGATCTGTTTAGAAATGGAAGACTGCAGGGAAGAGACTCCAGGAGAAATCACCGGAAGGTGCAGAACTCAGATTTTACGTAGCAGTATTAATTGTGATGTGTTCTTTTCCAATGCTCATTGTTTTGTGCAAGTGTGGTGCAGCATGTGAGTACGTGGGCTTGTGGTGCATATGTGTACCTACAGCCTTTAACAACCTGGGAGGTTTCAGTGCTGGGCTCTTAGAGGAGCTCCAACAACTACCTCTTTTACTGAAGATCCAGGAGCATTCTGGGATCCTCTCTGCTGATTGGCTCTCGGGGATCTCTCTGGGTTTGTGGCCTGCCTCTTGTGTGGCCATGACTGATGGGCAGCTGTAGCACTGGGTGGAGGTTGCTTTAGGGTGTGTCCTCACAGCTGGCTCTGAAGTCTTATAAAAGCTTGTCCAATGATGATGATAAGCCTGAGGATATTGCTGGTGGTCCCATTACTGAGCTCTAAAAAGGCTTAATCTTCTAGTAATGTCCATATATAATGACCTCATCTGCCTGCTGTCACTGCTGGTCCTGACCTTGGCCATCCAGGTTCTGAGAGTAGCCTTTCTCTGTTTCACTCCTGCCCTGGGAGGCCCTCTCACTGCCCATCTTGTTAGTCCCTGTTTCTCTTGCTTCCCAGCTCATTCTGTAATCTCTGTACCTGCCGATCGTTTTGTTTGTTTGTTTGTTTGTTTTCCTTTGGTTTCACTATTCCTTTGAGTTTTGGCTGAGACACACTGACTTTGTCAATCTCAGGTTTGTAGAGTCCACAGAAGCTAGGCTGCCTTCAACCAGCCCGCCCCTGCTTCTCTACAGGGAGGAGGTGGAAGACAACCCTTCACCCCTCAGCCCCTACCATCCTTTCCTTAGACTTTTTAGAGGTGCATTGCAATGTTTTCCCTAATGGGTCTATTTGCATAAAATCAATTGTTAGATTTTAGGGGTGATAATTGCCGTCATAATTATAGCTATACGTATTATTTTTCTTTGTGTTCTCCTGTATTTGTTATCTATTGCTGAATAACAAATTACAACAAACTTAGTGGATTAAAACAACACACATTTGTCAGCTCTCTAGGTTAGGAGTCTGGGCAGGGCTTCTGGAAATCAGGAGTCTGCAAGGCTGCAATTAAGCTGTCAGCCAGGGCTGGGTTCTCATCTGAAGGCCTGAGGCTTGACTGGGGAAGGATCACCTTCCAAGGTCACATAGTGTTGGCAAGACTCAGGCCCTGAAAAGACTTGGACTTGTGGGCTGATGGACTGAGGGCCTCAATCTCTTGCTGGCTCTTGGCTGGAGGTCATCCTTAGATGTGAGCCTCCCCAGTATGGCCACTTACTTCATCAAAGCGAAGAAGGGACAGAGTCTTCTGCCAAGACAGGTATTAAAATCTTTGTCATGTTCCATTGGTTAGAAGCAACTTATACATTCTGGCTGAACTCAAAATGAAGGGATTAAACAAGGGCATGACTACTAGGAGATGGGGACATTTGGAGACCATCTTAGGTTCTGTCTGCCATACTCCCATGATACTTTTGTATCTACATCTTCAATTGTATTTTTGTTTGGAGTATCACATTTCTCTTTTAAACTTTAGATAACATAGGGATGGTAAAGTCTGAAATGATAATTGCCTTTCTCAGAAAAGAAATTGATCTCCTCTCTCCTACCAGAGAGCTGATGTGCTGTAGGAAGGATGGTGGTGGAAGGGGGGCAGGGAAGGTAATGTTTGGCCTTTGAACTGTTACTGGGAAAGTCATGACTGAATGAGATCCTGCTGCAGGGAGCTTGAAGAAGCAGAAGACTGCATGCCTTGTGAATTCATTTTATGAAAGCTGTTACAAAATTATAAAAATGAAAACACTCAAATTCTTTTTGGAAATGTTTAAAAGTAAAGGAGGTCAGGACGAAGCTGTGAAATTTGAGTTGAGAGTTGGTGAACGACACAGTAAGAACAATAAGGGGGATGAGAATTGTGTCAAAGAGAAGCTGTTCTCTCTCGGGGGCAAATGGATTTTATGAAGGCTCCTTGCTAGCATGTGCGGCATCACATGGGGATAGGAGACTATTTAAAGTTTAAGCCTCTATGTGCTTGTACTGTATACTCTTACAAGTGGTTTTATCCATTTCAAATCATTTTTTTTTTGGACTTAGTAAGAGGGTGACAGATACCTGGAAACTAGACATTTCCTTACTGCCTGATAGTATTGTTCTGTGCAATGACCAACTACTGTTTGAATTCTTCCTTTAAAATTATTGACCCTTAGTTAGTTAGAGCTTAGAAAATGAAACTATTCGGAAAAGGTTTGCCTAATGGAAAGTATTGATTTTGATTTCATGTCCCTTTCTTGAAACTCGGAGCACTTTCATTTTTGGTTGCTACTTATCACCTGAAAGCTATTCTATAGTAAAAGAGCTGTAACCAGAGTCATTAGCTCCTTGTAATTGAGATGAGACTATCCTAGTCTTTAGAAATTGAGTTAGCTCCCTGAGACAAGCATTTCTGTTTTTATCTGATAAAATCACTGTTTATAAAATGAATAGAAAGGGAGAGTCTGAAATTAATTTCTTAAAAAGGTGCCTCTCCCCCATTGTGGTCCAAATCACATGCTATTTTGTCTTTGACGTCTTTATCAACTCTCCCAAACAGAATCCGTCATTCATTTCACCTGTACCTCTTCAGTTATATTTTTCTATTTTAACCTCTGTCTATTCTATATGCCCCTTGAGGAAAAGATCTACTTTTAGGTATATTTTCTCAACTTTGTCATTCTATTGAATAAGCATGGTGGCCTGCATAGAGTAACCATTCAAATGTTTGCTAAATTCAGTCTGTTTTTTACTGTGAGCCTCCTCTTTCCTGGATCCCATCCTTTACACAGTTCTCACAGTGTGGACCTGGGAACCCAGGGTGGTCAAGGTCCCCAAGACTTTTAGAGGGTCAGCAAGGTCAAAACTACTTTTATAACATGAACAATGTTTTCATGTTTCAGTGACCCTTGAACAATGTTTTCTGTCTCTTACTCTGTGCATGCATGCATGTAGGCCCAGCTTTTATCATCTTGTGAGTTTGGGAGGTGAAGATGTCCAGTGGTCTTTCCCTTCATTATTTGGGCTCTTCCAAAGACCCTGTTTTCAGTACAGAACTTCATCCTTACCACCAGAGATGACTGGTTCATTGAACCCAGAGCCTTTCTGCTTGGCCATTAGATACTAGAAGTGTAGTGGTATCTCATTGTTTTAATTCACATTCCTGATGAGATGTGGAGCATCTTTTAATATGCTTATTTGACATCTGAATATAGTTTTTGGTGAGGTGTTTGTTAAGGTCTTGATCCATTGTTTTAATTGAGTGGTTTGTTTCCTTATTGTTGAGTTATATAGTTCTTTGTATATTTTGGATAACTGTCCTTTATCAGCTGTATCTTTTGCAAATATTTTCTCCTAGTCTATGGCTTGTCTTCTAATTCTCTTGACATTGTCTTTCACAGAGCAGAAGTTATTAATTTTAATGAAGTCCAGTTTATCAATTCTTCATGGATCCTGCCTTTTGTGTTGTATCTAAAAAGGCATCACCATACCCAAGGTCATTTAGGTTTTCTCCTATGTTATCTTCTAGGAGCTTGATACTTTTGTGTTTTACGTTTAGGTCTTTAATCCATTTTGAATTAACTTTTGTGGAGAGTGTAAGGTCTGTGTCTAGATTAATTTTTTTGCAAGTGATGTCCAGTTGTTCCGTACCATTTGTTGAAGAGACTGTTTTCGCTCCATTGTATTGCCTTTGAGCCTTTGTCAAAGATCAGTTGACTGTATTTATGGGATTCTATTTCTGGGCTATTTTGTTCCATTAATCTGTTTATTCTTTCTCCAATACTACACTGTCTTGATCACTGTAACTACTAGTTAATCTTGTATTCAGGTAACTTCAGTCTTCCAACTTTGTTCTTCTCCTTCAATATTGTGTTGGCTGTTTTGGGTCTTTTGCCTCAATGTACAAACTTTAGAATCAGTTTGTTGATATCCACAATATAACTTGCTGGGATTTTTATTGGGATTGCTTTGCATGTATAGATCAATTTGGGAAGACCTGACATCTTGAAAATAGAGTCTTCCTATCCATGAACATAGTGTATCTCTCCATTTATTTAGTTCTTCTTTGATTTCCTTTATCAGAGTTTTATAGTTTTCCTCATATAGATCTTGTAATATTTTGTTAGATTTATACTGAAGTATTTTTTTTTTTTTTTGGTGATTTGTTTTTATTTATCTTGTTCAAGACATTTTCAATATTAATTCTCAGCTCCCTAATTCTGGAAAGTTCTTAGTCATTATCTCTTTGAGCGTTACCTCTCCCCCATTTCCCCTGCCCCCAGTTCTTTCCTTCTTAAACGTTATTAGACTGACATATGTTGCAGCTTCTCTTTCTTTTTTTTTTTAGAAATTCACGTTCTTTTTTATTTATTTATTTATGACTGTGTTGAGTCTTCGTTTCTGTGCGAGGGCTTTCTCTAGTTGCGGCAAGTGGGGACCACTCTTCATCGCGGTGCGCGGGCCTCTCACCATCGCGGCCTCTCTTGTTGCGGAGCACAGGCTCCAGATGCGCAGGCTCAGTAATTGTGGCTCACGGGCCCAGATGTTCCGTGGCATGTGGGATCTTCCCAGACTAGGGCTCGAACCCGTGTCCCCTGCATTGGCAGGCAGATTCTCAACCACTGCGCCACCAGGGAAGCCCTGCAGCTTCTCTTTCTGTGTTTTATATTTATTAACCACTCGTTCAGTGATACTCATTCTTTCTCTTTTCTTTCCTCCCTTCCCCCATCTCATAATTTCTTCAGATTTGTTTTCCACTTCAGCAGTTCTCTTTTAACTTAGATCTAGTCTGCTATTTAACCTACTGATCATTTTTCATTCCAGTGATAAGTTTTTATTTAAAAAATTGTTTGATTACTTAAAAAAATCTGTTCTTTCCCTATAGTATCTTATTTCTTCATTATGGTTTCTAAATTATTTAAAAACATGATTCTTTTCTAGTCTATTGTTTTTACTTCTTGGTGTGTCAACTTTGGGGTCTGCTACTCACTCTTATGGTGATTTGTTTCCTTATGTGGTCTGTGATATTTAATTTTGGTAGTTTATTGTTAGAGTTTTCTGTAAGCCCTGAGCTGTGGAAGAGTTGCTAAGGGTAAAGATTTTGATGTTGTCTTTGCTGGATCCCTAGGGATTTTAGTGGTCTTGGATCACTTTATATATTAACTATTCATTTGCATTCTTAAACTATGCATGGAGAAAAAACTTAGACCCCCTCATCTCGTGTGAGCTTAGAATTTCCATTTTTTACAGGTGATTTTTTTTTTTTTAACTCAAGGTCTGGGATACTCAGCAATGTCTTTGCTCTTTCTTGGGCTAGTGAGCAGGCTCTGAATAGTCTTAATTTTTGCTTTCAAGAGTGTTCTTCATGGTGGTCTGGGCTTCATTTTGGCAGGGAGTTCTGGATGGAGCTTTAGTGCCTGTTATTCATCCTCGTGTAGGCCCATCACACCTAAATCTGAGACTAAAACCCCAGTGGATTTCTGAGGCTTTGGCTTTGCTTTTCTTTGATTTTGAAATCTGGGGTATATTTGTCTTTTGGAGCTCATGTATGTAATTAGATTTAGTTCATTGGTTATATTTAATCTGGAGCTTCCATGTGTCTGTGGTGGGAAGGGCACATCCATATCAGCTCTGTATATACCACATGGCCTGAATTAACATTTTTTTTTTTTTTTAAACATCTTTATTGAAGTATAATTGCCTTACAATGGTGTGTTAGCTTCTGCCTTATAACAAAGTTAATCAGTTATACATATACAATATGTTCCCATATCTCTTCCCTCTTGCATCTCCCTCCCTCCCACCCTCCCCATCCCACCCCTCTAGGTGGTCACAAAGCACCGAGCTGATCTCCCTGTGCTATGCGGCTGCTTCCCACTAGCTAGCTATTTTACATTTGGTAGTGTATATATGTCCATGACACTCTCTCACCCTGTCACATCTCACCCCACCCCCTCCCCATATCCTCAAGTCCATTCTCTAGTAGGTCTGTGTCTTTATTCCCGTCTTGCCACTAGGTTCTTCATGGCTTTTTTTTCCCTTAGATTCCGTATATATGTGTTAGCATACTGTATTTGTTTTTCTCTTTCTGACTTACTTCACTCTGTATGACAGACTCTAACTCCATCCACCTCATTACAAATACCTCCATTTCATTTCTTTTTATGGCTGAGTAATATTCCATTGTATATATGTGCCACATCTTCTTTATCCATTCATCTGTCGATGGACATTTAGGTTGCTTCCATGTCCTGGCTATTGTAAATAGAGCTGCAATGAACATTTTGGTATATGACTCTTTTTGACCTATGGTTTTCTCAGGGTATATGCCCAGTAGTGGGATTGCTGGGTCGTATGGTAGTTCTATTTGTAGTTTTTTAAGGAACCTCCATACTGTTCTCCATAGTGGCTGTATCAATTTACATTCCCACCAACAGTGCAAGAGAGTTCCCTTTCCTCCACACCCTCTCCAGCATTTCTGAATTAACATTTGATGTAGATCACCATCCATATATCCAGTTATATTGGTATATAAATACTACTGGTGCTCTGCTTTTTTTTCTCTTTTGGAATTATTTATTAAGCACATTGCTGTATTTCAATTACCCATTATTTGAAAAAGGTGTATGGTGTTTCCTGTATTAACATATGATGGCACATAGCCTAGTATCTCTACAAAACTGGACATGTGTCTGGTAATATCTTTCTGTTTTCAAAGAACTTGTTCTAGTTTCATTAAGGCCTTAAAGAAACATACATTTTATAAATCCTGATTTTTATCTGCATTAAGCATATGAAGATACTGAGAGTAAGAGAAATTATTGTATTATTTGCTATGATGAAAGATTTTCAATGAAGGAGGCAGTGTGTTGATTTATATTTATGGATGCTAAAAATCAGTTAATAGACTGGCACTTTGAGTAGCAGAAAACATAGTACAGTAATGTGTACTGTACTAACGTGCCTTTTCACTAAGTAGTATATTGTGAATGTTGTCTCATGGATGGTGATTATTTTATGATTTATTTTGTCAATCACCTTTTCATGGAGAAGTGAAAGATTAGAAAAATACTGCCATGAATATAGTTGAATTTATCTTTTTATACTCTTTTTATTTACTTCTAGATGTGGAACTGCTGAGTCAAAGAGTATACTCATTTTTTTTTCATTCAACAAACATTTATTCAGTGCCTACTATGTGCCAGACACTGTGCTAGTTGCTTGGGATATATCAGTGAACAAAACAGACAAAGGTCTCTGAGGTGAAGGAGCTTACAAGGGATAATATACTCATTTGATATTTTGATGTTGCCAAATTTCCCTTTGGGGAGATTGCACCAATTTGCACTCTCACCAGCAGTGCATTGATAACAAAATCTAACAAAACTTCTACAAAAATAAATTGCAGATGGTAGATAACCTAACAAAAATATTCTCTACCTGGCTCACTTATCATATGCCCCAGCTTAGTGAGACATGTGTCCTCCCTGTCTCAGCTTATCATGTGCCCCAGCTTAGTGAGACCTACTTTTTGTAAGATAAGGGATTTAACTCTAGAGTGTAGGGCAGCTTACAGAATTATGTGAGGGTGCTGGGGAAACCAGCTTGTTAGCTGCTCAGTCACAGGTAACACACATCTCCATTTATTTATGTCTGTCCTTATTTCTTTCTTTAGGATCTTCTAAATTTCTTTGAATAAATTTTCTTGTTGCCTCAAATTAATATCCAGTTAAGTGCTTACATTCTCTCATGAGTTCAGAGCAATTTTCCAGTTGCCGTCTATGGATTTTCCCATGTCCCCTGCAGAAGGTGTGCTGACCCACATTGATGGGAGTGAGGGAAGTGGTTTGAAGACCATGGGCTCATGTCATCGAAAGGCTAGGGTCCCATCACAAGGCAACTGAGCCTGCCTTTGCTGAAATGTTTTACACTGAGCTCGTCTTTCCTTTCTTCCTCTTGGGAGGTTTGATCAGGGCCTTGAGATTAAGGGGGCTTCAAATGAGCGGGTGTGCTAGTGTGCCAGTGATCAATACCTTGGTCACAGGTATTGATCCTCCACTGGCGTGGGAGGTCGATCCTTGTGCTGGGGACTCAATATCTGAACGCGCTCAGGCCTCACAAAGGCTCGTGGAGGGCCTGCCTCTATAAAACGGGGATATTAATAATATGAGGATAAATTCCTAAGCAGAAAAGTCCCCTAGGAACAGGCTTTCCAAATGTCCTATGTTAATTGTCTCCTGGATTGTCTAACAAACCCTAGGTTCCAGCACTGTGAAATGCTGACAATAGGCTTCTGGTGTACAGGGCTACTCTGCCATCTTGTGGCCATTTTCGAGAACTGCACTTCGCTAGATGTCTGCTTCCTCCCTAGATCCTAGTATCTTGCAAAACTGGAATTGGTCATCCTGGATTGTTTCTGCCTTTGGCTTTGCGAACCGATATGATTTGAAGAGATATGTCATAGCACATACCAAAAGAAGACTTTCTAATAGTTTTAAACAGATGTATATGTGCCAGCAATTTCATTTCTGTGTAATAGCATCTTGGCATATTAGATAATGTGTGTTCAAACTAAGAATGGGCCAATGTTCTGTCCCAAAGCTGTTTCAAGGATGCTCTGAGGGATCCTGTGATTTTCCTGCGGATTTGAATGAGCATTGTGTAGTAGGTATTAATTTTAGATCGCAATATTACTTTAGGTCACATTGCTTTATTTCTCTAAATTACATTGAATCAGTGGCCCATTGGAGGGAAAATTCAATCTCAATCATTACTGAAGTAACTTTGCCCACTCCAAGGGAGCATATAAGAATCCCAGACTAGCAGGGCCACAAATTTTGGGTGGGGCTCAGTCTGCTGTCCACAGTTGGCTCCATAAAGATAGTTGCACAGTTTGACATGCTGCAGCTGAAGACTGGAACAGCAGTTAGGCCGAGTCAGCTGACCCTCCCAGCTTTCGCACCACTGACCACTCTGGGAGACAGTGAATAGTGTCCATCCACTGTAGGCTTTCTGGGGTAGCTTCCCCACTCACCCACCCATCCAAGCACAGTGGAAATAGGGTCTCGGTTACTGACAGAGTACAGTCCCTCAGACTCATTCCTTTCCTGGTCTTGAGGAATATCTGTGTCCTATCCCCTTTGGCATTGGCTTCCTTCCACAAACCACTGGGTGGGAACTTCCTAGGATACCTTGCAACTTCTATTTACGACCCTGCAATATAAAAAACCATGACATTCTCCGGTGACTCTGGCCAGGGAGACCAGAACTCCAAACCTACAGTTGTCTACCTTCTTGGGAGGGAAAGGAAAAATGCTGACAGCAATAGCAGCCGGAAGAAAGCACAAATGAACACCTCAGTAAATCATCCTGTGTTTGGCTGTGTTTCACTTGAGTCAGCACTCACCGCTGAAAAGGTGTTTGTTTATTGAATTTCTACTGTAGGCCAAGCACTTACTGGGTTCTCTCAATATGGAGGTGACCTCATGGTTATTACATAATGGAAATGGGTACTAAGTGCTAGGAGAGGGGCACATTCAGAGTTGTGTGGAGGTGCTGGAAGATAATGATGATAATGACTCCACTTGATGGGGCAGGAAGAGTTATCGACAGGAGATGACATTTGAGCTGGGCCTGGAAATATGAGAAAGCATCTGCATGGTGGGAAGGAGGTGAGGCACAATACGTCCAAGACGGGGGCGGGGGGGGGGGCTGCAAGAGCACAGGTCTGGAGCACTGGGGGTGCAGGGGTGATGGGGGATGCACATGTGGGAATTATTTGGGGGAGTGCGTACAGGTGAGCTGGATTGGAGCCTCATCCCAGAGCACCTCATTTACTGTACTAGGAAAGATTTAATTTACCTTTTAGGCCAGCAAGTCACAGTCCTCTGGCTGTTGCATTAGATTCCTATGCGCTTACTTAGGGAAACGAGCCAGTGCCTCAGGGCTAACTGTACTTCTGCCTTCTTCTCTCCTGTTCAGAGAAACTGTAATTAACCTGGGAGGGAGCCCTGTGAAATGTAGACAAGGGAGAGAGAGGAAGGGGAGGGAGGCGGGGGAGGGAGAGATGAGTTAGCAGTTGTTGGATGAAGCCAAGCAGGAGGTGTTCAGGGGCTGAGCTCATGCAGTGTGTGCGGAACATACAGATGTAAGAGACAGTTTGGAGATAGAATCCATGGCTTAGAGATCTTAGATATACAGAGTAAAGGAGAAATAAAAGATTATAGAGTTTTCAAGATTAGGCAGCTGGTTCAATGAAACTCCCACTGTTTAAAACAGAAGGTAAGAGAAAAAGCACATTTGGAGGCCAAGACGATGAGTTGTTTGGGGACACATTTAAGATGCATGTGGGACTTCTGCAATACAATGGAGTACATGAGAATTGAAAAAGAGAAAAAAATCTAGGGGACTTCCCTGGTGGGGCAGTGGTTAAGAATCCACCTGCCAATGCAGGGAACACGGGTTGGATCCCTGGTCTGGGAAGATCCCACATGTGGTGAAGCAACTAAGCCCATGCACCACAACTACTGAGCCTGCACTGTAGAGTCTGCAAGCCACAACTACTGAGTCCACGTGCCACAACTACTGAAACCCACGCGCCTAGACCCCATGCTCTGCAACAAGAGAAGCCACTGCAATGAGCAGCCCATGCACTGCAACGAAGAGTAGCCCCTGCTCGCCGCAACTAGAGAAAGCCCGCACGCAGCAATGAAGACCCAATGCAGCCAAAAAGAAAAAAGAAAAATAATAAAAAAAAAAAGAAAAAAAATCTAGGTCATAGTTTTGGAAATTTTAAAAGTTTAGAAGTAAAATTCTTTCTGTTCACAAATTATATAATCTTATATGTAGAGAGACCCCCTAAAGATTCCACAAAAAAATTGATGTATAAACATTTTCAGCAAAGTAGCAGGATACAAAGGCAACACAAAAATCAGTTACGTTTCTGTAAACTAACAATGAACAATCCAAGAGGAAAATTAAGAAAACAATTTTATTATAATAGAATCAAAAGAATAAAATACCTGAGAATTAACTTAATCAAAGAGGTAAAACTACAATACATTACTGAAAAATATTAAAGAAGATATTCATGGAGAGGTTCATGCATTAGAAGCCTTAATATTGTTAAGATGTCAATACTACAGATTTTAAAAAATCTCAATGATGTTTTTTTGCATAAGTAAAAAGACATACCCTACAATTCATGTGGAATCTCAAGGGACCCCAGATAGCCAAAACAATCTTGAAAAGGAAGAACAAACCTGGAGCATTCAGACTTCCTGATTTTATATTATAACTTGCTGCAAAATTACAGTAATCAAAGCAGTATTCTGTAGTAACCTAACTGGGAAAAGAATTTGAAAGAGAATAGATACATGTATATGTATAACTGAATCACTTTGCTGTACACCTGAAACTAATACAATATTGTTAATCAACTATACTTCAGTATAAAATAAAAATTAAAAAAAAAGATGCATGTGGGACTTCTGGATAGAGAAGCAAGACAGGCTATTGGAAATAGGAGTCTAGAGCTCGAGAGAGAGTTGGTGGTTTTAGATTTGGGAGACATTGGTGAATAGGCTTAAGAGAAGCCACAACAGTGAATAATAGATCGCTCAGGGAGAGTGAGTGGAGTGAGAAAAAGCGGGACGGCCGAAGCTGGAGGGGTACAGCTGTTGATGAGGGTGGATAACTAGAGCATCCCAAGTGAGAGCGGGAAAGGGGAGCCAGAGTTAGGAGCAAAGCCCAGGGAGAGTGTGGTCACAGAGGCAAAGGAGGACACGTCTCATGTCATAAAGCCAAGAGATCCAACAGGATAAGGAGTGAGCACAGTCTTCAAACAGCCATGACAAGGTGGCTGGCGACTTGCGAGGTAGTTTAGCCACGTGGGGTGAAGGCAGCTGAAGCAGCTGGATTGGAGGAATTACGGTGTAAAGGGAGGTGAAGAGGTAGGACTAGTGAATATGGGCTGTTCTGTTGAGGAGTTTGTAGGAGAAGGTAAGGAGATGAGAGGGCAGCTTTGAATTCCATTAGAGGATTTGACAGGAGACTTGAGTATACTGAAAGACTTGGCAGAGTGGGGGGAAGCCAATGGAGGGGGAGAGATTGAAGATGTGACAAACAAGGGATAATTAATGGGCTGTCACCCAGGCGAGAGGGAGGCAGTGGGATGAGGTTAGGCCAGTGGTTCTCTGTCGTTAGGAACCAGTTTTGGGGACTAGGGACCAAACTGGCTTGAGAATCCACTGAAATGGGATAGAAATCCCCTGGGATCTCCCTGGGCTAAATGATAGCCAGTGTAGGAAGTAACCAAAGGTCCCCTAGGCTTATCTCGAGATGGTGATGTGGCCTCCCTCTGGGATCCTTTTGGAGAGACCCACATGTAATTCAGGTTAAAAAACATCTCAGAGCATCCACTCTTAGTAGTCATTGTGTTGGGACACACTTATAGCTACGTCCCAGGCTTTTGTTTCCTGTAACAGAGAATGCTTGGCAGCTCCCCAGCTAACCCTGTTTGGTTTTAGGAAAAAGGAATGACTTCATCTTGTGTCATTGCCTTTGGATTCAATAACATGTAATTAGAAGTAGTGGGGCGTTCCCAGATTAGCAGTTTTTATTTAGAAGTCTTTTGGAATATCTGAGTCTTATTAATTTGAAATTCTTTAATTTTAAAAAAATTAATAAATTTATTTTTGGCTGAGTTGGGTCTTCGTTGCTTCGTGCGGGCTTTCTCTAGCTGCGGTGATCAGGGGCTAGTCTTCGTTGCGGTGAGCGGGCTTCTCATTGCGGTGGCTTCTCTTGTTTCGGAGCACGGGCTCTAGGCGCGCAGGCTTCAGTAGTTGTGGCACGTGGGCTCAGTAGTTGTGGCTCGCGGGCTCTAGAGCGCAGGCTCAGTAGTTGTGGTGCACGGGCTTAGTTGCTCCGTGGCATTTGGGATCTTCCCGGACCAGGGCTCGAACCCATGTCCCCTGCATTGGCAGGCGTATACTTAACCACTGCGCCACCAGGGAAGTCCAAAATTCTTTAATTTTAACTGATTAGCTTTAAAAAGAAAAACTTTTTTTTTTCCTGATTTTATTATATCTACCCAGTAACTAGATTGTAAACATTTTGAAGAAAGGGATTCTCGTCTGTTTATCCCTTTGGTGTTCTCTACATCAGATGCATTTGACAAAAATTGATTGCTTTGGTTGGAATGAGACATGCCTCTCCTTCTTCTGTTCACCCTCGTATGTGTTGGTGATAATTAGTGAAACTGAATGTTCTTTTCATTACTCTCGCGGCCGACATTATGTTTTCTTTTTGGCTCTCTGGCAGGGTTAAGGGGCTGAACTGGCTGTTGTGAAAATGACAGTTGCTCTGAAGGATTATGTAAAAATGCAAGACATCTTTTTTTACTTGAAAGAAAGTTAACTAAAATTTTTTTTTTTTTGAGTCATGTTGACACCATAAACAGAGTTTTATTGCCTGTTGACTTACTGACGACTTAAAGTGTAGAGTGACTTTTCATTGTTCTTCACTTGTCCCAAACAAACACAGTTTTAAAGGCAGAAGAACTGAAATCATTTTGGACCCTCGGGGTACTGGGCCCTTTACAGGCTATCTCTGTTAAAATAGTTTACCATGAGAGTAGAGTGGTAATTATGTTGTTATTTATTTATCAATTATAATATCCAGGCAAGATTTTTATACTTCTTAGTGTGTTTGGAACAGAATCCAGCAGATCCCATGAAAGGGGATCCAGTCCTTTTGCAATAAATGTGAGTGGTTTGAAGAAGTCTAAAAAGGACACAGCTGGCAAAAAAAACGCTCATAACTAACACATCAAATCAACACATGAATTTTATATCTTCCCACTCAAATGTTATCCCTAAAGTCCTCAAAGGATTTGAAAAGGAAGAGCCAGGAATGTGCCTGGTGTAGGTGAGAATGGCAGGGAGGCCAGTGTACCTGGAACAGGGTGAGAGAAGGGGAGCAGGAAGAGGTGAGGTGAGGGAGGTGCTGCAGGGTCAGGTGGGGTAGTCCTGAGACCTGGTGTGAAGACTGCATTTTGCTTTGTGTGGGATTTGAAGCTGCGAAGGATTTTGATGACACCCGCAATGTGATCTAACATACATTTTAACAGTATTATTCTGGCTGCTTTTTTGAGAATTGATGAAAGGTGGGTAAAGGGTGACCCCAGTTAAGTAGAATGTTGGCCACAAATGATGGTAGCTTGATTCAGCAGAGTAGCAGTGGAAGCGGTGAGAGCTAGTCAGAATTTGGAGAGACGCACACACACTCACTCATCTCCAGTATGACATAGGTACTCTTCTGAGGATAGAACTGACAGAATTCACTCATTGCATGGAGTATGAGAGAGAGATATCAAGGGTCATTGGAAGGATTTTGGCCTGAGCACCGGAAGGAAGGAGTTGCCATGAACTTTGAGAGAAGGCAGTGGAAGGAATAGGTTTGGGCAGGTGAGGGTTGGCACTGGAGTGGGCATCAGGAGTCTAGTGTTGGGAGCATCAAGTCTGAGACGTCTTTTAAACATCCTAGTAAAGATATTGAGTAGGTAGTTGGATGCCTGAGTTTGCAGTTCGAGGGAAGGATCTGGTCTCAATATAGAAATTTGAGAGTCTTCAGCATTTGGGTGATACTTAAAGCCATGATACTGGCTCACATCCCCCAAGGAGTAAGCATAGGCATGGGAGAGAAGTGGCGAAGGACTCAGGGGGTCAGGGAGGGCTAGCAGAGTCTTACAGGGAGCAAGCAGCGAGGTGGGAGGAAAAACAGGAGAGCTCATGTCCTAGAAGCCAAGTGAGAATCTGTTCAAGGGAGAGAGAATGATCAACCATGTCAAATGTGGTTGGTAAGTTAGATAAGGTTTGCCTTAGTGTCAGTTCCTTTAAAAGCAGGGTCTGTGAACAAGGTCTTTGGTACAGGTATTTGTTTGGAGGTGATCCAAGGAACAGGAATGAGAGGTGAGATTGTGGAAGAAAGCCATTAAAGGGTGTGTGATTGAGGTTGCTGCTCTAGATTATCGGGTCAGCTCCACTGAGACATCTGAGAAGGAGCCAGAGTGCCCCCAGACTTGTCTGTACAAATGATGGGAAGCTGGGACATTTATCCAGTCCCCCATTGGTTGAGGGTTTTCCTGGGAGTGTTGACTCCCCTCTGCTTCCACGCTTTGCAGGCTGCTGTGGGAGAAGGCCTTGAGGCAGAAAAGCAGAGAGGTGAGGTGGGTACTTGATGAGGAAGGCTGTGAGTGAGCATGGGACTTTCTGCTACAGCTGCGGCTGAGATCACAGGTGGGCCCTGGGAACAAGATGTGGACCATCGCACGTGTTTGCTTCAAAGGCTGACAGTTGACTGTTGGATTTTACCTAGTGGATGTCTTTGACCTTGAGAAAGCAGTTGAATGGAGCGGTGGGGCAAGCCTGATCGGCGTAGGTTGAGGAGAGGGGAAGAGAGACTGGAGAAAGTATAACAGCACTGAAGGAAAGTGGAATCCAGAGGCAGCAGGGAAGTGGGATAAAGGGAGGCTAATTTTTTTTTAAGATGGGAGAAACAACAGCGTTTAGATGGATGAGAGTGATCCAGTGGAAAGGGAAGAATCTTGGATGCGAGAGAAAGAAGAGTGTTCTTGAGTGGATGAGAAGGGTGCGGCCCAGTGCATAAATGGAGGATTTGGCCTCAGATGGGAACGTGGATCGCTCATCTGTAAACAGTTCATCTGTCGTAAAGGGAGAGAGAGAGTGTATGGGAAGCCTGGCCCCTTCTGATCGTCTTCATTCCCTCCCTGAGAAGGAGGAAACAAGGTCATCACTGAGAGAGAAGAAGGGGTGGGCGTGCTGGTGGTTTGAGGAGACCACAAGGTGTGGGAGGGTCATCTGGGATTGCAGGGCACGGGTGCACCTGTGAAGACACCAGCACAGAAAGTGAGAGTCAGCATTTAGAAACAGCTATAGCAGTTGGCATCGCTGTAACGCTTTTATCGTATTTTACAAGAATGTTGGTCTATAATGGATTGGAAATAAGAACATCTGGTCCTTCACAACAGATAGTTTGAGAGGCACTGGGCTGGGAGAGAAGGGACCAGGGATACAGCCTGATGGCTGCACAGCACTGAGGGGCCCAGAGTACAGTGTGAGGCCACTCAGCTCGCCCACTGGTTTCCTCCTGCCTCGTTCGTCTGTGGGGCAGGGTTGGATTTTATGGAGGGTGGTTTTGCTAAGTGGGTCTGATGCAGTGGGAAGATGCAGTGAGTGTAGGTAGTGTCCAGTGAGATGTGTGGTGACCGACCATGGTGTTGGGAGCTGGGGAAAGAAGTCAGCAAATCTTGAAGAGGGTGAGAGATTCTGAGAAGGTAGTGGGATTGAGGGAATGCCAGTTGTGGAAGAATCAGATGGTGAGATTGGGAGTTCTAAGAGGAGTGAACTAGAAATAAGGGAGATGGTGATCAGAGAGCAGGATTCTTGACAACACTGCTCACAATAATAAACACTGGGAAAGAAACCAAATGAGTTATTTTACACGAATACAATGGATAATTTTGAAGCCACTGGAAGTCATGTGGTTGTCCTGTTTCTTTGTGGACACAGGATATGTTGAGTGAAAAAAAAGAGGTGGGTTACAAAACAATTGACAAAGTTAAGTTGCAAAATTTACAACGATCATTTTTATGGTAAAAATATAAACATTTTAGTGCACAGAAGTCTTAACCATGGAGGTGTCTGGATGGCTGAATCACAGGTGCTTTTTACTTTCTGTTTAATGATATTCGATCATACGTTATTGCTATATTCTTATAGCTTTATTGACATACAATTTACATGAAATAAAACTCACCAGTTTTAGGTGCAGCACTCTGTAAGTTTTGAAAACTGTGGACAATTTTGTAACCGCCATCACATTCGTAATATAGAACATTTTCCTCACCCCCAGATTTTGCTTGTGCCCCTCTGGGGACCCTGGCAACTGTGATTTGTTTTCCATCTCTATAGTTTTGCCTTTTCGAAAATTTCAGGTAGATGGAATCAACACAAGTTCATTGTCAGATATGTTTTACAAATATTTTCTTGTAGTCTGTCGCTTGCCTTTTCATTTTCCTAACAGTGTATTTTGAAGAGCAAGTTTTAAATTTTGATAAAATCTAATTTTCCTTTAAACAAATTTTATGTTTTGTGCTTACTGTATTCTACTTAAGAAATCTTTGCCTAAACCAAAGCCTCAAGTAATTTTTCCAATGTTTTTTTTTCTAGATGTTTTATAGTTTTAGATATTACATTTAGGTCTAATGATCCATTTTATATTTTTGTTCAAGTTGTTAACAAAGGGTCAAGGTTCATTCTTTTTTTTTTTTTTTAAATTTTATTTATTTGTTTATTTATTTATGGCTGTGTTGGGTCTTCGTTTCTGTGCGAGGGCTTTCTCTAGTTGTGGCAAGCGGGGGCCACTCTTCATCGCGGTGCGCGGGCCTCTCACTATCGCGGCCTCTCTTGTTGCGGAGCACAGGCTCCAGACGTGCAGGCTCAGTAATTGTGGCTCACGGGCCCAGTCGCTCCGCGGCATGTGGGATCTTCCCAGACCAGGGCTCGAACCCGTGTCCCCTGCATTGGCAGGCAGATTCTCAACCACTGCGCCACCAGGGAAGCCCTCATTCTTTTTTTTTTTGCACATGGACATCTAATTGTTTTAGCACCACTTGTTGAAAAAGATTATCCTTTCCCCATTGAATTGCTTTGACACTTTTATTGGAAATGAATTGACCATATATGTGTGGGATTATTTCTGGAGTGTCTGTTCTCTTTCATTGGTCTATATGTCTGTCTTTACACCAGATACTTATTGTATATTATATACAGTATGCTGTATATTATGTATTATACAAAAAAGAAAAATAAGTGTTGTGATAAGGTAGTGTAAGTCCTTCCACTTTGTTCTCCTTTTTTTTTTTTTTTTCAACGCTTTAGGTTTGGGGTAATTGAAGTCATTTGTATTTCCATATAAATTTTAAAATCAGTGTGTCAATTTCTATGAATAAGTTCTCCTGGATTTTCTTTTTATATTGTATATTGCAGTATGGGGAGAAAAAGACAAGACATACAGATTGAAAAGGAAGAAGTAAAACTCTCTTTATTTGCAGTTTTTATTCTCATGGTGATTCATTTCCTCATGTGGTTGGTGAGAATTTTGCTAGTTCATCTTCATTTGAGGGTTACCCCTGTACTCAATGCCTAGAAGATCTATATGCCCTGAGCTGTCAATTGTAATCTACATTAAAGTTACTAGAACTATTAAGTGAGGCTAGCAGTTTCACAGGTTGCAAGGTAAAATATACAAAAAAAAAAAACACTTCACAATCTTTTTCTTTATTCTAGCAATTAACTTAAAACACAGTGCTATTTACAATTAAGAAACAATACTATGTACACGGGGCATAAAAAATGTGAAATACTTAGGCAACAATGTAACTAAAGATGATACTGTTGAAGAGAAAGGCATTGCTCCCAGTCTTAGGGGGAAAACATCTAGTCTTTTATCATTAAGTCTGGTGTTACCTGTAGATTTTTTTGTAGTTGCCCTTTGTCAGGTTGAGGCAATTGCCTTCTATTCTTAGTTTGCTGAGCACTTTGATCAAGAATGGATGTGGAAGGGAGATCAGCTCTGTGCTTTGTGTCCACCTAGAGGGGTGGGATAGGGAGGGTGGGAGGGAGACGCAAGAGGGAGGAGATATGGGGATGTATGTATATGTATAGCTGATTCACTTTGTTATACAGCAGAAACTAACACACCATTGTAAAGCAATTATACTCCAATAAAGATGTTAAAAAAAAAAAAGGAATGGATTTGGAAGTTTGTCAACTGCTTTTTCTGCATCTATTGAGGAGATCATATGATTTTTCTTCCTTAGTCTGTTAGTGTGTTGAATTGCATTGATTTTGAATGTTGACCCATTCTTGCATTCCTGGGATAAAGACCACTTGGACTTATGTATTATCCTTTTTTAATGTATTGTTGGATTTCTTTGGGTAAAAATTTGAGAAATTTTATGTCTGTGTTCTTCATGAAAAATACTGGTCTAAGTTGTCTTAATGTTTTTGCCCAGTCTTTTTATCAAGATAATTCTGGCCTCATAAAATAGGTTGGGAGATGTTTCTTTATCTTCCATTTTCTTGAAGTGTTTGTGCAAAACTGATATTCTTCTTTTAATGTTTAGTACAATTTCCTGGTGAAGCTATCCAGTCCTGGAGGTTTTTTTTTTTAAACTACAAATTCAATTTCTTTAATATATATGAGGGCATTTTGGGTTATTTGTTTCTTTTTTTTCTTTTTCTTTTTTTGCATACAAAAAGCTGTAGATATTTTTCCTTATGTGGTAAGAACACTTAACATAAGTTTTACCCTCTTAGCAAAATTGTAAGTACACAGTACCATATTATTAATCATATGCCCTATGTTGCACAGTAAATCTCCAGAACTTATTTATTTTGCGTAACTAAAACTTTGTACCCTGTGACCAACATCTCCCCATTTCCCTCTCCCCCAGCCCTTGGCAACCACCATCCATTCTCTGTGTTTGACTATTTTAGATTCCACATGTAAGTGAGATCGTGTAGTATCTGTCTTTTTGTGACTGGCTTATTTCACTTAGCATAATGTTCTCCAGGTCCATCTATGTAGTTGCAAACGGCAGGATTTCTTTCTTTTTTAAGTCTGAATAATAATCAATTGTATATATGTATATGCCACATTTTCTTTATCCGTTCATCCATTGATGGACATTGTTCCATCATATCTTGTCTATTGCTGTATCTTGTTTATTGTGAATAATGCTGCAGTGAACATGGGAATGCAGATACCTCTTTGAGATCTAGACTTCAATTCCTTTGGATATATACCCAGAAGTGGGGTTGGTAGATAAAATGATAATTGTAATTTTAAGTTTTTGAGGAACCTCCGTATTGTGTTCAATAGTGGCTGCACCAGTTTACATTCCACCAACAGTGTACAAGGGTTCCCTTTTCTCCACATCCTCACCAATACTTGTCCTTTTTTAATGATCCTAGCCATCCTAGCAGGTGTGAGGTGACTTGTATTCTCCTGATGATTAGTGGTGTTGAGCACCTTTTCATATACCTTTGGGCCATTTGTATGTCTTCTTTGGAATAATGTCTATCTAGGCCCTTAGCCTATATTTAATCAGGTTATTTGCTTTTTGCTATTGAGCTGTATGAGTTCCTTATATATTTGGATATTAATCTGATATGTGGTTTACAGTATTTTCTCCTTTTTCTTAGGTTGCCTTTTCATTTTGTTAATTGCTTCCTTTGCTGTGCAAAAGTGTTTTAGTTTGTTGCTTGTGCTTTTGGTGCCATATCCAAGAAATCTTTGCCCAGTCCAATGTCTAGAAGCTTCTTCCCTATATTTTCTCCCAAGAGTTTTATTGTTTCAAGCTTTGTGTTTAAGTCTTTAATCATTTTGGTTTGTTTTTTGTATATGGTGTGAAATAAGGGTCCAATTTCATTCTTTTGCTTGTGGATATCCAGTTTTCCCTGTACCATTTATTGAAGAGACTGTCTTTTCCCCATTGTGTATTCTTGGCACCCTTGTTGAAGATCAGTTGACAGTATTATACGCATGGGTTCATTTCTGGCTCTCTGTTCTGTTCCATTGGCCTATGTGTTTGTTTTTATGCCAGTACCATACTGTTTTGATTACTGTAGCTTTGTAATATATTTTGAAATCAGAGCGTGTGATATCTCCAGGTTTGTTCTTCTTACTCAAGACTGTTTGGGCTATTCAGGGTCTTTTGTGGTCCAAATGAGTTTTAGGATTGCTTTTTCTATTTCTGTAAAAAATGCCATTGGTATATTTATAGAGATTGCCTTGAATCTGTAGATTGCTTTGGGAAAGATGGACATTTAAACAATATTAATTCTTCCAATCCATGAACACAGGATGTCCTTCAGTTTGTCTTCTAAACTTCTATAGTTTCTTTAACTTTGTTGAACTTCTCATTTATCCATATATTGTTTTCCTGATTTCATTTAGTTATCTGTGTTCTGTTGTAGTTCATTGAGCTTTAAGATGATTATTTTGAATTCTTTATCAAGCAGTTTATGGATCTCCATTTCTTTAGGGTCAATTACTAGAGCTTTACTAGTTTCCTTTAGTGGTATCATGTTTGCCTGATTTTTCATGATCCTTGTAGCGCTGCCTTGGTGTCTGTGCATTTGAAGGAGCAGTCACCTCTTCCAGTTTTTACAGATTGGTTTCAGCTGGTAACTATATCCTGCTGGGTCCCCAGGCTGAGGGAGCTGCCTCTGGGACCACAGCTGAGTGGGGCTGAATCTCAGTCAAGAGGCTGGCTTGGTGGGCCAGCACCCTGGGGCACAGGCAAGCATGGCTCCTTCTGGGTGCCCAGGTGTCCAGGACTGCTTCTGAGACCATGGTTGAGTGAGGTTAGAGCTGGGTCATGGGGTTGCTTCCACATCTGCAGTGGGTCCAGTCAGTAGACCCGTTCCTAGGATTGTGGGCACGTGGGGCTAGTGGTAGGATTACGGATGAGCTGGGCTGGAGCTGAGTCCACAGGGAGGTGAGGCTACTTCTAGGTCTGCAGCCAGGTCCAAGGTTGGCACACCTGCCTTCTACAAAGAGGGCAAAGGGAGCAGAGAATCCCCTTGTAACACAGGAAGGATTAATATTCATAATAGAAGTGATAAAATGTCCCTAATTTTTCCTATTTTTTTTCCTATTTTTGAGTCTTAATCCCAGCTGTCCATCATAATATAAAAAAGATAGAATTTCATATTAGGAGAGTTAAAAGATGATGTTCCTAGCTACCCTGTGGTTCTCTAGGAAATTATTGGCTGACTACATTGTTTCTCAATGTGTGAAAAAAGGTTGTGGCCCCTCTTAATTTTCTTATGTATTGTGAAATTTTGGACATGTTTAATGGGGAGTTATCAGTGTTACAAGAAAGTAGAATATGGCCTGCCTTCAGAAATGATATTGATTTATGATGAGAAAAATATGACGACCAATTTTCGGGGTAAAAGCTGCTGAAGTGATATCTGAGCTCTATAGAGGATGGTGGATATGAACTCTAAATGCACAACACTTTGCAAGACAATTTGGTTGATATTGAAAAGAAACAGGCCTTCCGCTTTTAAAGACATTGCTGTTTAAAACTCCATCAAGTGCATGAGGGAAAGTGAGACAATACATACAAAATATATTTTTACATCAGGGTGAGGTACAGAGAATATTTCTTCTTTGTGTCCCTACACCTCTGTTACTACAGGGTTACTGTGCTTCAAAGATAAGCGTTTATACTTTTAATTTACATTTGAAAAAAATTAAAGGCCACCCAAGTGAGAATCTTAGAAACTATAAAACAGTAGAGGTCCCTAATACCATTTAATCTGGAGGATGCAAACAGAAAACCTAAGTGGCTTTTGTATTAAATAGGCTAGTTGTATAGAATTCAACATTTTGAGAACCAGTGAGGCAAGATCTAATGCGTTTCATTTATTACAACACTTTGCACATGGGAAGTTTTCATTTGGTGTGAATTGCGTGCCAAATGATGGAGTGTATTGCCACTTTAAGTCTAATTATTCTAGATATAAAATTAAAAAGAGAGGTAAAGGAGATGAGCTCTAGAAAATGAAGAGAGAACACATTGAATTTTTTTGGGGGCCTGGGACGGTTTCATTTTGGGGACTTAGGAATAGTGCCCGGATCTCTGATAGCCTTGCTATACCCAGTGCAGTTGTAGACTAGCAGCTGTGGATGGGCTTCACTGGGAGCTTGGGAGGGCTGTGGAATCTCAGGCCTACTGAATGTGTCTGCATTTTAACGCAGTCCCCAAGAGGTTCATAAGCACAGTCAAGTTTAAGAGGCGCTGCTCAAAAATGATGAGGTCTGCCAGTGCATCATCACTTTATGCATTAAAGTGTATCTTCTTCCTGTGACTTATGTCTTCCTGCTTTCAGTTACATTCCTAGCTGAAAGTGAGGAATCGGGATTCTCAGGAGTTAGAGAAATGTCTGTGAATTAGGTGTACAGAAAATAAAGAGACTCAGGAATTGGGAAAGAGCTGGACAATTTTGAAGGGTAACAACTCCAAGCATATTATTGGTATTCACATGGTTAAAACCATTGAAAAAATACTTTTTGACTTAAGGTTCTTGGTGGTAACAAACAGTGCTGGTTGATTTAAGCAGCAAATGAATTGTTTGAAAGTGTGTTGCCTGATTCACAGGGTCTCTGGGTGGGCTGGGGAGTCAGGGACGGAACCTGAGTCAGCCCTCAGGGCTGGTCTGGTGGACACTCCTCTTACTGCACAGCATTGGAGGATGCAACTTGCACCCCGATGCCATTGGTACCAAACACTGCATGCCCACACCAGCCCTGCTGCTGCAGTGACTCTATGTTCCTTGTAGCACCTCTGTGCCCAGAGGCAGCTCTGAGTGAGCTCTGTACTCTTGGGTGGGTTCGTCTGAGTGGTGGTGCCCACATCATGTGTCTTTTTTCCAGTTGCAAGGAAGCTGGGAAAGCAAGTCTTTGGCATGTTCACTGTTATTGTGGGAGGTGAGCACTGCTCCTTAGGCTGGGAATTCTCCATCCATAGGCAGAGGGTTGGGATGCAGGTGGACAAAAAGCACGACAAATGTTGGATAGAGTTGCCTGGGTGTGTGAGTGCGTGTGTGCACACATGCGTGTGTGAACGAGTGTGTGTGTTCAGTTTACTAGAGATATTTATTTCAGTAGGACACCTTTTTGACTTTATGATGATGGTTGATCATAGGGAAATAGAATTGATTTTGCAGGATTTTGCTTTTTTGTTAAAAGGACTGACACACGTTTCAAAAGTACATTCTTTTAGGTCACATTTAACCGGGAGAAAACTTGATGTTTCTGTGAGATTAAAAAACTTCCTAGCACTCACTCTGAAATAGGGAGTTCGTTGCATTCATTTTCTAAATGAGAATCACATTTAGTGAAACCCTGACCCACATAATCAAGATAACGAGGGATTTTTAATTTGCCCGGATGACTCAGTTTTGGAGTACACACTTTGACTTGTGTTCTGCTGGGAGGTTGAGAAATTATCACTTGCTTGGTGTACATGAGACACAAAGCAGAAACAAAATCAGCATGCACTGTTTCATATTTGTACTGAGATAACACAGGGGAACAGCTGTGACTCTTTCAAATGACTCCATTTGTTTGATAATTGCTGGGTAAAAATAGTGCCACTGTTGGCTATTTCAGGATGACAGATGGCGTTCTAGATTGTGTTCCTTTCCTCATACCCAAAAAGAACAGGGCTGGGTCTTTCTGAGAATTTTGCCTGTATACGAGATAGCATCAGGGAAGGGGCAGGGCACCATTTCAAGCTTCTGTTCTGCAGGTAAGTAGGAAGTAGGGGATGTGATGTAAGGGAAACAGGGAATGGGAATTTTTCCAGCCTGAGCAATGATGGGAAATAAAGGCTTCTGTCTGTTGCTTAGGAACAGATATATCTTGTGCCTTTGCTACAGCTGGAGGAACCAGGTAATTTACTTTCAGAGCTCACCTATCTCCTATTCAAACAGAGCTGAAGTGAGCCTTCTTTTCATCTTGGCTTTGCAGGGTGGCGGGTCATTAGACCCCCCCGGCTTTCTTCCATTCAGCAAACTTCTCTGCCATTCCTAATGCATTGTCTCAAAACTGTGCCAATCAAAAGTTTATTAACTGGGGGTAAAAACAATAGATTTTCTTCAGGAGCTAGCCTTTGGGTATTTTTCTCAACCAGAAAGCAAATGGAGCCCCATGTGAGTGGGGCGTAGGACTGTCCTTCATCTGAACGGCATGTGATGTTTGATATCT
Source organism: Balaenoptera borealis (assembly GCF_965194805.1). Classification (NCBI taxonomy): domain Eukaryota; kingdom Metazoa; phylum Chordata; class Mammalia; order Artiodactyla; family Balaenopteridae; genus Balaenoptera; species Balaenoptera borealis. The sequence continues at coordinate 39,150,499 of NC_138866.1, read as the reverse complement.
TGTTGGCATCCTCACCTGCACCTCAAGGAGGGAAGGTTGTCACACAGACACTCCCACGTTTAGGTCTGAAGTCAAGGAGGGAGGCAGGAACACTGATCTTTTGTGAAGTCTGAGGGCCCCACTTTCTGGTACTAAGAAGGCAGGGCAAAGATTGGCAACCTTACCTGTGTACATGAATCTCTTTTGAAGCTTTACAAAATGTATGTTCCTGAGACTTAACTCCCCCAAATTCTGATTCATTGAGTCTTTGATACAGCCCGGGCCGGTATAAAATTTTCCCAAGTATTTACAACTTAAAACTCAGTCCCGTTTCTCCTTGCTCAGCCCCTGCTGAAGATCGTTGGATGCCCAGAACCAGGCCGGGCACATGTCCCCTGGGCATGGAGTTCTTGGGCTTCCTCAGATTTGCTTGCTTGCCCTGTGTCTTCCCTAGGAAGCTCTGTGGACTCATGGTCACATGATTTGTTCAAGGATGAATTCCTTGGTCTTCATAGTTTAAGTGGGAAGAGTTACTCTCAAAGGAGCACTCAGAAGGAGAACTGAGGCTTTTAGTTGGGTAGAAACATAGTGGAAATATCTAGAAGGTGACTAGGCTGTAGGAAACTGATTAGAAGAGCCCTGATCCCCAGGTGTTTCTGACCTGGAAGAGTGGTAAGAGTAGAACCTTCTAGGCACATAGGCACACATCATAAATATATCAGGCCTGAGAAAGGCCCTGGTGGGTGTGAACACCTCTTAATTCTATGCACCCTTCTCTAGGGGATCAAGGAAAATTGAATAGCTTGATTAAGAGCATTATTGTTGTAGCAGCAAATAATTTTAAAAGGGAACGAGATTTAGTTCCCATTTTCCTCTTTTTGTCTTCAAAAGAAGGAAGTCAGTGATTATTGTTACACTGAAAATGAAGGAAATTATATAATCTTTAAAATATCCTCAGTATAATAATAAAAGAAGTGTTGACCATTTCTCCTAGAAAGCCACAAGCCGAAGGCAGTTATTACTTGGCTCTTCTTTGCTCAGTTATGTAAATGGCCATCTGTGGAAACACCAGAGTTTATCCAGAAATCTCATCTTAAAGAGAGCTATCACGTGCAGGAAAGGAAGCTCCGTGGGCAACTCTAATTTGCATGATTCCCGAATGCAGGCATGTGACTAAAGCATAATGGGTCTGATTCTCAGGAGCACCTGGCCATGAAATCAATCTCAGTGCTTCACGGTCACACTGGAGACTGACTCGCATCTTTTACGCTGGCTTGCCAAAGCCTAAGGATTGCGGATTTGAGAAAGAAGAAAAGGAAAGCATTTCAACCAGATTCACAGTGAAACCTGGGTTTTGAAGTAATATGGATTTTTGGTTCTTTTTTGTTTTGGCCCCCTGCCCCACTTACTCCCGTCATTATTAGTGCAGAATCCAAAAATGAACTGAAACTCTCCCTCTTCTGATGATGTGGGCTAGGAACAGCCCAAGAGGACATTAGAGAGATTTTAGCCAGCCTGCCTTGGGAGATGCAGAGCTGCTGAATGGGAGGGGCTTGGACTGCAGTCCAGGAGCTGTAGAGGATTTCTCTAGAAGCTGTGTGTATCTAGCAAGCACACTTACTTTATAATGCTTACTTAGGATGATGAGAGTGCTGGCTCGCAACCCCCAGACCATCCCTGCAGACTTGGGCCCCTCTCCTCGACCATCTCCTGCTATTACTTCGGTTTCTTTGTGTGAGTCCATTTTTCCCAACAGGCCCATAGGACCGATAAGGAAGGCCTGTAAGGAGGAGGTCAGCCACGCCCCACCTCAGACCACCACCAGAATAGCTACCAGTGTTCACACATAGCAAATACTTAGTAACTTTATTATTAATCATTTTCCTAGTTGGCTCCCATAATGATGTAAAAATAAAAATAAAAGTGTGCCTTTTTTTGCCTCTCCTACTTGACCTCCAAGTTAATAAAATGAGTGGTAGAGAGATTGCAACTGCCAAGAAGTAAAGATTCCCTTTGATTAATGTGCCAGGGACGCTTGTCATACCTTTGCCACTGGGCTCATGGTAAATAATGAGAGTTCAGTATGTGTTCTCCCTTACCGCCTTTGGCAGGTCACTTCACCTCTCTGGACCTCAGTACTAACATTTTATGATCCATGATTTTGTGACTCAAATAATAGTATTTCCAGATCCCCCATTCCCATGGTTCCTTGACCATTATTATCACCAAGAAATGGCAGTATCACTTAAAACACCTTGGTTTTAAGGAACCTGCTCTCTGACACCCATCCCATCCTCCCAGCTCACCTTCTTTAATCCTATCACCCGGCAGACTTCTAATCCATTGCCCGACTGCATTTCCATTGTCTACCATCCCCCTTTTTATATATATATATTTTTCTTTTACCTAGTTTAGATTACACGATTTGTCATTTTTGTTAGTTAAGCAGGTACACGTTGCAGGAGGAAAATGCACTGTTGTGCTCTTTTATTTATAAACATGTGACATAAATCTAAAATTAACCCTTGACACTGCTTGGCAATCCTACTCCACCTACTTAGTATATTCGTTCTACTCTCTGGAACACTTAGACTGTCTTCTCTCACTCCCAACTCTGAGGCTCCTTTCCCATTTACCTTCAACTGATGACCTTGCCCCAGAATTTATTGAGGAAATAAAAGTAAAAGGCAGGCCAAATACCCCTCGTCAAATCTAACAACCCTCTTATATCTTGATCCATTCTCCATTTCCCACTTGTATCTGCAGATGAAGTGTCTTTGTTCCCATGAAAGGCTGTTTCTACTTGTTCTCTTCCAACTGTGTCATAGACGTACTGAGTCTGCACCCTCACTTGTCCAGTTCAGTAATGGTTTATGTTTGTTGGCCTGACATAATTATGAATCAGTCGTTCCCCGTACAGTGTTCCAGTTTGGATGATAAATTATATGGGCCCCTCAGTTATATAACAGAGTTCCATACGTGGGGTGATCTGTTCAGATCAGCTCTATGCTGCTCTCACACTGTCCTAGTTACTTTACAGGTAGTTACCTAGCTTTATAATAAGTCCCAACACATGGTGGGGCAAGTCCTCCCTTCCTTTCTTTGCTGGAAGTGTATTGGCTCTTTTTGGCCCTTTACTATTTCATCTGCATTTTAGAATCAGTTTATAAAGTTCCACAAAATCCTGTTGGGGTTTTGACTGGAGCTTCATCGAGTGTCTAGATCAGTTTGGGGGAGAACTGACATCATTACAAAATCAAATCTTCCTATTCATCAACAAATGTAGTGCTCTGTTTGTTTTTTCCTGAATATCTTTCAGTAAAATGTCACAAGTTTCCGTATCCAGGTTGAATGTATATCTTGTCAATTTCTTAGTAGGTATTTTATAGTTTTTGTTTCTATTGTAAATGTTGTACTTAAAAAATTATTTCTTCTATTTTTTTGTTGTGGTACAGTTGACTTGTATATTCTCATATGCAGCTGCTTTGCTAAAATTACTTTTTATTTATAATAGTTTATAAATTTGTCAGGGTTTTCTATACAGACAATCATATCACTTGCAAAAAAACGATGGTTTTTGTTTTCTCCTTTCCAATACTTCCACTTACAAAAACCTTTTACTGACATACAGTATACACACAGGAAAGAGCACACATAAGCTTACCTCTTGAAACATTTTCACAAAATGTACACACTTATTTAACTAGTACCTAAATCAGGAAACAGAACATTATTTGTACCTTGGAAGTCCCCCCACCCACCAGTGCGCCCTTCTATCACAACCTCCCCAAAGAATAACTCTTGTGCTTTTAATATTTTTTCTGGTTTTCTTGACTTGGCTCATGCAGTGTATCACTTTCTCCTTTTCTGCTGGACTGTTGCCTAACATACACGCATGGCTTTACAATCATCCATCTTAAATAACTCTTCCTTAACCAATGTCCCTTTCTAGTCACTACTCCATTTTGCTACTCCCCTTCTCAGAGAAACTTTTTGAACAAATGTTCTATAGTCACTGTCTCTGTTTCCTTACTTTGCAGGTTTCTTTTCAACTCACTTGATTCTGGCTTCCGTCTTTGGAATTCTACTGAAATAGCTCTTGTCAAGATTACTGTGACCTTCATGTTATGAAATCCAATAGAGAGCTCTGTCAGTGTCCTTTTCCATCTCTTAGCATCATTTGATATGATTGGCCCTTGCCTGTCTTGAAATACTTCCTTTCATGGCTTCCATTTATTCACTTAAGTGATTGCTTGTTTACAGCCCTTCTCTCCACCAAGACTCCAAGTTCCACAGGGCAGGGGTGATGTCTAACTTTTTCACTGCTCCATCCCCAGCATCTAGTCCGGTGTCTGATAGATAGTAGATTGTTGCCTGGGCTTAGAGATTACCGTGCATATCCAATCAATTTTGTCTCATGTCTACGTGGATGTCTTGCAGGTACCTCAAATTCAACAGGTCCAAAATATGTTTATCATATCACAAACTCTTCACTCAACTAGTGTTCCCTCTTTATCAGTACACATCACTGCCACCCATTGAATCAGAAACCTTAACTAGTTCCTCTTCTCATCTCCACATCCGACCCATCTCTAATACCTGACCGTACCACTGCCTAAGTACCTTTTCCAAATCTGTCTACTTCCCTTTATTTCCATCTTCATCCTTCCGGATGCTACCATGTTGAATTACTGCAACAGCTTCTGAACTGTTTTTGTTCTAAACTGTTCTGAACTCTGGTATTGCGTCCCTCCAATTGGTTCTCTACATGGCAGCCAAAGTGGTCCTTTTAAAAATACAAATCTAGTTAAATCACCTTCACATAGCAGACATTGTGTCATATTCTGTCCTCTGAAATATAGAAATAAAATTTACATGGGGTAAACAAAACAGTGCAGGACTGCACTTATCAAGTCATTTGTACTTAATTTCAGTATCAATATTTTTCCAAATCTTGAAAGCATCCTCTGAATTTTTGTACAACTTTTTTTATCTTCTACAACTATTGATCCATCAGGTGCTTTTCTATTTCTGCACCTACCTTTTCTTAGAATTGAGTTTTATAGGCTCTTTTTCAGTAACAGAGGGCAGATTTCATTCCTCATTAGAAGGAAATGTATAAGCAAAACTAGTTATCTGGGCTTGAGGCACTACCTAGCGATTGGTTTGTCAACAACAGTCTTGTAAAAACATTAAAAGAGACCTTTACCACCTCCCTACATTAATATTAAGGATTCTTAGCGATCCAAAGTCAATTTATTATTGCTTTCCTTACTTAGTTAGACATAGATTTTCAACTAGTTAATGAAGTGCATTTTGTAATTACTAAAGGGCTCTGTTGCTTCGATGATAACTAGATACCTGCAACAAAAACCAAAACATAAGTTTAAAGTGATATTAAACAGCTTCTCTTCTCCATCAGTTGGTGTCTAAGTAGCTGCTTGCAGAAAAGCACAACCAATCAAAGGACAAAGTTGAAAAGTCATTTGTTTTTGATGATGTGCATGGTTTTAAAATTTGAGAGCGACACGGCGTGACTACTTTCCTGTTTCCAGAATTAGCAAGAGTAGCAGAATGACATTAATATGTGGGTTCATTATGCCTAAGAAGTTGGTTCTTTTTTTCCCCAGAAAATATTTGCTTTTCTGGAGTGCAAAAAGATTTGCTCATTCATTGTCAAGATCTGTTATGTGGATTGAGGGATGATGCCACTCTTCCCACTGCTGGTAGGGACAGAAAGTCAATAAATGTGATTGGCAGCTTTGTGCAACATTGAAAAGGCTCCAGTAGATTTCTCACATGGGACCCACTAAAAACCAGAGGACTCCAGGAAATAAAGTCAAACTGTCCTCTTTTGACATAAAGCCATAAACATAATGGAATGATTTCTCCCATGAAAGATTTGAGCAAAATAATATCTACTGATTTCTTTGGTTGAGTCACACCCAGCTTTCTTTTCTTCTTAGGTCCTGTTGTTTCAGGCAGTAACGCTAGCAATGAGTTATCTGTTTAATATTGTGTAACAAAGTACCTTATTTTAAATGGGCACAGGGAGGTAGCGGAGTAGAATGCTTTAGATCTTGGGCTCTTGAACCAGAGATCTGAATTCAAATCTTGACTCAGCTGGTTGTGTGACTTTCGGTGAGTAACTTAATCTTTGCCTCAGTTTCTTTATCTATAAAATGGGGGAAGATAAGAGTACCTCCCACAGAGCATTTTTGTGATAATTAAATTTATTTATGTAACATGTGTGGCAGATAGTGATGACCATTACTAATGTCACTGTTATGATTGAGGTTGCAAGGAAGTGGCCAAAAGTTCTTTTCTGGTCTTTCAGGGGTCACTGAAGGTAGATTCAACCTGGCATTCACATCTGTGGATGGATGAATCCTTGCACATATAGCCAGGTTAATCTTTATAAATGGTCATTCGAGGCTTGGCAAAGCAAGATATTTGGAAATAAAAAAATGGAATCCATGTTTTATGTTGTCTTAATAGAAAGACAGATCTTATTTCTGCCTATTTTTTCCTAAAAAGCTACAACGATGGGGATAAAGCTGATAGCTCTCTCTATAATGCCACATCTTATAATCTACTTTCACATTTGAGTTTTTGCTGGTGTTGGTACAAGGCGTAGAATCATATTCACACTAGGAGGTCCAGGGAGAGGTTCTGGTAGTCCCTGCAGAGAAACAGGGGTTTGCAGCCCCCAGGGTCATATAACTCAGGATAGCCATTGGGGAATGACTGTAACCTTTGACAAGTGGAGAAAGATGGGGAAGAGGTAGGATATTGCTCTACCTTGGGCTAGGAGGAGCCCGGGCAAGCTTCCCTCTCCTCCTCCCACCTTTAGTTTCAGTTGTTACAGGACTGGGTGGGTACCTTCGGTGGAAGTGTGGAGGGTAGTTGGGGTCGGGGGCCGCGGCTGTGAGCAGTTTGGGTTGGGTTGCTGCCCTGGATAGAAGGGGGGGTGAGGGCAGGTCTTGGAGCTGTGATGCCGAGCAGGCACCGGGGAATGAGAGAGAAGGTGCTTTGGGTTTCCTTTCAAGTTGCTCATCTCATTTCGCAGGTTAGTAAGAGGGATGAGGAGTCAGGTTCACTGCCCTGTCCAAAGTGGAGGGGCTCCCTTTGTCCCTGGAGCTCCTGAGCGTGGAGGTCCAGATAAAGGAAGGAGTGGGGTGGTTTTAAATTGAATCAAGCGTGTTTTCATCATGATAACTTCTTCCCCACCCTGCAAAACCAAAAACAAACAAACAAAACTTAATTGTAGGAAATACAATTTACATTTCTTTTTAGAAAAACACTGAGCGCTTTGTCTACAGTGTCCTTTTATCTGGATCCAGCATTTTACAGAGCCTTGAAATTCATTGCTACATGAAAAACTGAGGCCACTGTTGACAGGAATTGCGTATGTTAGTAAACTAGTCCTAAGAGTATCCTCTGGGATTGTACTGGACAGTCTCCTGGCTGCGGTTCTGTGCGTGAATGGCGGAAGCCTGGCGGTGGGGGGGTGGAGGGTGGCTGATGCATGAGGACAGTTAGCTTGGCTGGGTTGATTTTTCTCTTTGAAAAAGACCCGTGCCCAAATGTCACATATATCATTTTGCTTGAACTTTCTTGAATGACTATGAAATATGCTGGGAAAATAAGTAAGTCCGTGGTGTGCAGGGCTCCCTGCTGGCCACTGTCCGTCAGGTGCTGTCACTGAGAGAGCAGGTGATGTTTGCCCCCAGTTTGTAAAATGGCTCCCTTGGCTTTGGCTAACATGCGTTCCTTCTTTTGCCTTTTAAAATTCCACACATCATGTCTTTCTTTTTCAGTCTCTAGAGAATGCCAGAGTGTTTTATTCCCTGATGAGCATTTGCGAACTAGACCCTTGGAATTTATCTTCTACCCTTTCCTTCTAGGCTATGTGCCCCTGTGGACACACACAGAATCTCTTTCTCTGTCTCTGTGTCTGTCTCTCTTGCATTTGTTCTTTGTGGCAAGCACATTTTCACCGTTTTTTTTTTTTTTTTTTGCCCTGGTGAATTTGAGCATTTCAAATTTCTGCTCTTGAGATTGTGACGTTAGGGACATTCAGAATAATGAATCTCGGCTCACTGTTGACTCATGTTGGGTGATTTGAGCTGCAGCACCTAGAGCCGGCAGCCTGTGGGATCAAGTTCATGGGCCTTAGTAGCAACCATTACAGTGCTGAGAGTAAACGTGGGATTGAAGGGGCTGACACCCGGGACCCTTACAGAATTCTAAATGATTATGTAAAAGATGGAAACAATGCAAGTTGCAGCAGGAAAAGGTGGTAAACACAGAACAACTTATTAGAATAGGGAACAAGAAGGGAGAGAGAGAGAAAAGAATCCAATCAGATAATGTAATAGAATGTGAGGCTAGGAGAGGACTGAAGAACTCATCTGGGAAAGACTAAAAGGATAAATTGATAGAGATACATTGAATATTGAAAATTCTTATTTTGGTAGAAGATAGTTTTTGTCTATTCTCTTACATAACGATGTGTCCATGTTTTGATACTTACAGGTTGCCTTCATCTATTTTTAAGGTTGTTCTGGAGAACATAAAAAATAATCCCTCTAGAATGTGGCAGGACTCCAATTAAAATGGATAAAATGCAAAAGAAAATTTGACTCATAAACAGAGAAGTCCAGGGATGAGGCTGACTAGGTATGGCTGGACCCAGGGCCCAGCCTGGACCCCAATAAGGATCTCTCTTCCTTCCCTCTTTCCATTCCTCCCTCCCTCTCCCCCTTTCTCTTTCCTTCTGCATTTCTGCTCCTTCTCCTTAGCTCCCATCCCCCAACCATTAATCCTCTCCTCTTTCTCCCTTTCTCTCTTCCTCCTCTGTCTTTCCCTTGGACTTTTTTCTTCCCCACCCTCCCCCCAAATCTCCCCCCTGCTCCCCTCCCCCCTCTGCCCGCCAATTTCTCCCTCTGATCCCAGTCTGTGTACCTCCCAAGCCCTCCCCCTCTGCTCCTACTCGCCATCCCCCTGTCCTTCATACCTCACACCCCTTCCTTTCTTCTCCCTGCTCTGTTCCCTTTTGCCCCCCACCCCCCTTTGCCTCTTCCCCCTCTCTACTCCCCTTTCTCCTTACTCTCTGCCCCTCTCATAGTGTGTTGCCCCACATGCTAACTTTGTTCTAGGGCAAGCTCTCTTCTACAGGGACCTCCCAGCACCTCCAGGCTTATATTATCCAGCTTAGCCTTCCGGATAGAAAAAGTTTCTCTTTCACAGTAAATTTCACAAACAGTCCCAAGATTGCCTCTTATTTGGCTGACGTGGGGACTGGAATATGCTGCCAGGCCTTAGAGCTGGGGAGAGGTGCTGGTGTCCCTTTCTGAACCCTGTGGACTGAAGTTCAGGAAAAATCTAGGTACTAGAGGAGGGGAATTGGGACTGGATTCAGAAGAAAGAAGAAACGGTATTGCATCCTGGGCAGGCAAAAAATAAAGTGCCATTACTATTGGCCAGTCTACCGACTAGTGGTCTGCTGACTACTTTTCTACAAGAAACTATCATTAATAATAATCAAAATTTAGAAAGCTGTAACAAGTGACTCCCAAATATCAATAGGATACAAAATAAAGATTTGTTTCTCACTTTACCACAGCCCAGTGCAGGTGGGGCAACCTTCATAAGGCTTCCCTCAAAGTGACGATGCAGGAATGGAGGCTTTCTCATCATGTGGTGCTGCTATATTGGAGTCCTTCACTTCCAGCTGCCTGAATGGGAGGGAAAGAGTGTGAAACGCACAGGGTTTTATGGCCACTCTCAGATAGTGTACAGGATTTCTGCCCACATTGCATTGGCCGGAATCCAATCCCTTGTTCTCACTCTAACTGAAAGGGTGCTAGGAATTTAGTGTTCTTATGAAATGAACAGGGCTTGAGGACCTTAGGGCTACAGTCAGCTTGTTTGGATATGTGATTAGATGGCAAGTCATCAGAACTGGACCAGTATAAAGGTAATGCTGGATATTTATGAGATATACATATACGCTCTCCTCTGAAACGCTTCCGTCCTTTCTTTGGATCTACACCTTGTCCTAAAATTCTGCTTTTCCATGAAGCCTTCCAATTTAGCACTGTACTTAAGAGCTTGCACTTTGGAACCAAACGGCATGAGTTAAATCCCAGCATCCCATTTTCTAGGGGTAATCTTGAACAAATTAGCCTCCCTAAGCCTTTGTTTCCTCTTTCATATACAGGCATACCTCGGAGATATTGCGGGCTCGGTTCTAGACCACCGCAATAAAGCCAATATTGTGATAAGGTGAGCCACAAGAAGTTTTTCATTTCCCCGTGCATATAAAAGTTTGCTTACACTCTACTGTAATCTATTAAGTGTACAACAGCATTATGTCTAAAAACACAATGTATATACCTTAATTAAAAATTACTTTATTACTAAAAAGGCTAATCATTATTTGAGACTTAAGTGAGTCATAATCTTTTTACAATAGTAACATCAAAGATCACTGATCACCAATCACCATAACAAATATAATACTAATGAAAACGTTTGAAATATTGCGAGAATCGCCAAAATGTGACACAGAGACACGAAGTGAACAAATGCTTTTGGACAAACCGTGCTGACAGTCTTGCCTGACACAGAGTTTCCACAAACCTTCAATCTGTAAAAACTGCAGCTTTTGCGAAGTGCAGTAAAGCAAAGCACAGTGAAATGAGATATGCCTATTTTGTGCAAGAAAATATCATTAATAATAATCCAAATTTAAAAAGCATTCACCTGAGACTAATAGGAAGCTGTATGTCAGTTGTATCTAAAAAAAAAAAAAAAAAGGCATTCAGATCACCTTGGTAGTCGCGACGTTTTCTTTCTCTAGCTATGATTTTACTTCGCGACTCAGTGGAGCTCAGCAAGTGGGTGGTGCCTGCAGGAGGGGCTGCTCGGCACGCTGCAGTTCTCCACTCGCAAGGACCTTACAGTTTCAGGCTAAAGGACACTTCAGGGGTCACCCATTCCTCCTCATTTTACAGAAGAGGAGACTGAGGCCCAGAGAGTAGCGTTGACCGCGCGCAGTCACGCAGCGGGCTGGTGGCAGAGCTGGAGGTGGCCCCCGCATCTCCTGACAGCACCTCTCGGCTTGAGGCTCCCCTCTCCAGTGTGGCTTTTCCCTCTTTCTAGTCCTGACCCTTCAACGAGCCCAAAATGAAGGCTCTGTGGTCCTGCTCCACGGCTCAAAGGAAAACCCGCTCACTTCATTACGTCGTGGGTCCCCCTCCCAGTTAAGATATTCTTCTGTGCTCTGACCCTAGAGACCGTCCTATCTACAAAACAGTGGTTGAAAACCTGTCGGATTTACAGAGATGCTGCTGCAGCTCAATGAGGGGTGATAAAGACCGAGGTACTTGCTGTAGAATAATCCCCCTGCCAAGAAGATGATTGAACTCCCACACAGAAGGTGAACAGATGGTAGATTTATTGAAATTCATAGGCTGTGAGGTGGGATAATTTAACTGATGGCTGGGCACCCTCATTTCAGCTTGAAGGAGGCTCGCGGGAGAACGAGTGTGCCGCTAGGTGGCATGATCAGCCAGGGTCCGTGTTGTCTGCTCTCGGAATGGGAGGCCAGGTTGCACACACGCCCAAGAATCCCTTCAGTTCGTTTCCTAATTGGGACCACAAACCTTCCCTGTGGCTGAGTAGGAAACCACCATTTTTAAAAGACTTAAAATCACTTTAAGTTTAAAGTATAAATATATCACTAAGGACTTTTGCATGGAGAGAAAGCAATCACATGACAGGGTATTAAATCACTAAAGAGATGAGGCCAGGGCTGAGAGCGGGGGCCGTGTCTGCATCAGGAGTAGCTGTGGGCTCCAGTCATCTTTCAGTCATTGGCCCATCTGGGCTTAAAGATATGTTCTTCCTGCCAATTCCTTCCCTCCTCAGCCTTGCCCGCTGCTTGCAGAATAGCAGGAAAAACTCGCTCTAGAAACTTCATTTTGGAAGTTGATACCACTAATAACATTATTTCGGAGGAAGAATAAAGGAATCCGTTGGGAACTGGTGTGAAGGGATAGAGGAAATTATAAGAGAGAAAAGGTGAGTTGATAACAAGTTAGCCTGTATTGGTTACCTGTCATTATCTCTGTTCTCTTACTGATTGATTTTGTTTTAAATAAATAAACAAATTTATTTATTTATTTATTTATTTATTTATTTATTTATTGGCTGTGTTGGGTCTCCATGGCTGCACGCGGGCTTTCTCTAGTTGCGGCGAGTGGGGGCTTCTCTTTGCTGTGGTGCGTGGGCTTCTCAATGTGGTGCCTTCTCTTGTCACGGAGCACAGGCTCTAGGCATGCAGGCTTCAGTAGTTGTGGCGCGCGGGCTCAGTAGTTGTGGCACACGGGCTTAGTTGCTCCATGGCATGTGGGATCTTCCTGGACCAGGGATAGAACCCGTGTCCCCTGCATTGGCAGGCGGATTCTTAACCACTGTGCCACCAGGGAAGCCCTGATTGATTTTTTTTAAAGGTTCCTCCCCTAACTTTGGTTTCTAAATCCAGAACTTTGTCCGTGATTTTGGGATACCCACATCCTTCTGATTTTATGTGGGAACCACTTCCTGTTTATAATAGAGTTCCTAAGTGAACCCATTCATCCACTGAACAAATATTCATCGAGTCTTTCTTTGTTCAAGTTTTTATCTTTTTCTTGTGTCTCAGTTTTTTTCATCTGTAAAATGGGGATAAATACCTATCTCGTAGGATTGTTGCAAGGATTAAATGAGCACTTTTAAGTAAAATACTTAAAACAAGTCTTGGCAAATAGAAAGCACTCAAATGTTAGCCACTGTTTAGTACCACCACCACTGCCTACTACTGTTATTACTGCTGCTACCACTATGTTACTACTGCTGTTACCATGACTATAACTGCTACTACTGTATATTACTGTTATCACTGTTATTATTACCACTGTACTACTACTACTACCGTTACCTACTGCTGTATTATTTCTACTTTTTTTTTTTTTTTTTTAAATTTTATTTATTTATTTATTTATGGCCATGTTGGGTCTTCGTTTCTGTGCGAGGGCTTTCTCTAGTTGCGGCAAGTGGGGGCAACTCTTCATCGCGGTGCGCGGGCCTCTCACTATCGCGACCTCTCTTGTTGCGGAGCACAGGCTCCAGACGCGCAGGCTCAGTAATTGTGGCTCACGGGTCCAGTTGCTCCGCGGCCTGTGGGATCTTCCCAGACCAGGGCTCGAACCCGTGTCCCCTGCATTGGCAGGCAGATTCTCAACTACTGCGCCACCAGGGAAGCCACTATTTCTACTTTTAATTTAGATTTTTGAGCCGGTATTTCTCCTAATTGCAGAAAATATCTAATCATGTCAATTTAAGGTGAATTTATTCTCTTCTGGATTTTAGGTAAATAGTTATTTGGAAAACTCCCCTTCCCACCAGCTTTCTTTTCCTCAGAGGGTGAGCTAACCATCAGTGGGGGCAGGGCCATGTTGTCCATAATTATCCTCCATCTGCATGGGACTACCTTGTCTTTGCTGTATTTTGTTCTTTGGCCTCTGTCTTCACACATCTCTGAGGTCTGGGCTGACCTCTTATGAGCCATTTTTGGGCCTGGTGGGGGTGGGATTGACAGACACCAGTGAGAAATTTTGAGATGTTGTCTGGCCATATGCTTTGTGAGGCTGAGCTCAGGATTCTTGCCCCAGCACTTTTGGAGACCAAACTGGACAAGAGGACTTCTTGCAAAGCCAATAGGCTCCCTGGGCTATACTTCAGGAAATGAGGCACAAGCCTCCTTGTCCTGGGCTCCCCAAACTTAAGGGATGTTCTGTAATTTCCTGCTTTATCTCTGTATTCCTACCCCCTGCCTCCCCCAGTACAAATATAGCACCCTTCAAATTTTATTCTTTTTGTCTTTCCCAATTCCTCAAATCAAAACTCATCATTCATGGAGAAAATCTGAGTGTGGAGCAGGGAAGTGCTTTTTTGAAAAATTTTATATTTGTGGGAAGGCTATTGGGAAGAGTATAGGTTCTTGAGCAATGCCTCTGAAATCATAGCATGGAGGTGTCCAGTGAGGGGTCAAGTACATTGTCAACCATGAGCAACATGTGCCGTAACAGTTGTTCTGGAACAAAATTCCTGGATATGGACAACTCACTAATTCAAACTGAAAATAGGTGGTAGTGGTAAGGCTAGAATGGACAAATGAAAATTCTGGACTATAGACTAAACACAAAGAAATACAATTTCTTTGACTGAATACATGCCTATTCAACATAGGCCAATAAAATACTGCCAATAACGGACACTGTCACACTTTCAAAGAATAAATAAGAATGAGTTTCCAGTATAGACTTTGAAAGTAGTTTGTTTTATGAAGTTTATGGGAATCTTATAATTTTGCATTATTTCTAAAGAAATATGTAAACTCTAGCCCCCTCCTCCTGTATCATATACTCAAGAAAGAGATGGATTAGTAAAGTTTCCTGTATTACTTGGGACCAGAATTGTTTGTTAGAATTGAGATTTATCCTATTAGATTATGATGATCTAAGTCAGAGGGTAACAAAGTACACCCTGTGGGCCAAACCCAGTCCGCTGCCTGCTTTGTATGACTGGAGAGCATAAGAATAGTTTTTACGGTTTCAAACAGTTAGGAAAAAAAGAGAAAAATAATATTTCACGATATGTGAGCATTCCAGAAATTCAAATTTCGGTGTCTATAAATAAAGTTTTATTGGCACACAGCCATGCTCATTCAATTACGTATTGTCACACTGCATTTGCAGAATCGAGTAGTTCCAACAGAGACCGGATTGCCTGCAAAGCCAAAAATACTTAGTATTTGACCCTTTACGGGGAAGAGTTTGCTGGCCTCTGGTCTAAGATGTGGATGAACATGAAGAGAAATTCAGGGAGAGCATTCTGTTTAGAATCTTATTTATACTGTCTACATGTAAGAGCAATCAGCCCCATTGCGAAGGCGTTGATCCTTAGGAGAGCAGGCGGGAGAAGTTGTGCTTTCATCACGCTGTTTGTGTCAGTTCCACCCCTCATCCGTGATTCTTAAAGCCTGCTGTTATTTTATGCCACCTGCATAACCTGATTTGCATCTTAAATGAATATCCAGCTACCACTTGGACTTTTCTCAGAATAAGGAGAATGGCTTTTATGAAGCCATCTGTAGATGAAAAATAGAGAGCAGCCAACAGTCCTGGAATATGTGATTGAGGGAGCTAGCACACAGCACAAGAGTCAGTCGGCTGATTGGCTCCCCAAGTCAAGAAGCTACTAAAGAGATGTCAGTATTGACAAGATAAGGGAGGCAGGTGTGAGCCGTCTGGAAGAGAATGGGAAAATAAAAGCCATTTGAAACCCATGGGCACACTTGGATAAGAGACTGGGCCAGAGCTAGGCTTCTCATCCTGAATTCCCTGTGCCCTGGAGCTCTGGGGTCTTCTCTCCTCCTAGAGCCTGGCAGGCTTTCTTAACAGTCATGGGACTCGACCTCTCATGGGGCTGCACCTGCTGCCCTGGGGGCTCTTCCAGGAGATACCCAAATCGGAGAGGGTTTCAATATCTACACTCAAGTCCCATTTTTATGGTGCATTCGTTTTAATGATGTCACACGTTAATGATTGGATTAAGCTTCTTTTTTTCTTCCTTGCCCTAAACATTCCCAGCCACCATTTACCCCAGAGAAACTGTCAGAAGTAAATTGCAGAAAATGTAGCAATTCTTAGCTTCTAAATGTAAAATAGAAGCGTGAAACAAGGATTGAGGAAGTCAGTGTGATGAGTCAGAACCATCCTAATTGAGTTTCTCCCTGACATTCTCCCTCTCTCATCCCCTCCCAGTGTTTCTCCTTGAGTAGAAAAAGACCTTTTGACCAGGAAAAGAGAGAGGGGAGCGGTAGAGAAGAAGCAAGGAAGACCTCTTTTCCTCTCCTGCCTTTCTCTCTTTATCTCCTCTCTGTGCTCTCTCCCCCTGGACCCTGTCTTTTCTCTTCCTTTCCTGTCTCTCCTCTCCCTTCCCCCTCCTTCCCTCCCCTCTCTTCCTCCTTCTTTCCCCTCTCCCTTCCCTCCCTTCTCCCCCTCACTCCCTCCCACCTCTCTTCCTCTCTCCTGTCCGCCCCTTACCATTCTGTGTTTGTGCCCTGTTCTTCTCGCTCCCCACCTCAAACTGAGTTAATTCTTGCCTGACATCATAGGGGAGATTCAGGGAGGTGGCTGATCTCATGGAGGAATTCCGGTTGTCCTCATGGTACTATTGTACAGTAGGACCAGTTGCTAGGCGTGCCTAGGCTGGGGAAGGCCTTGGAGATCTCTGCAGACGCTCAGCAGTACTGCAGGGCATCCGAAAGTTCCTATGGCACAGACACCAAGTGAGAGTGTATGCCAGAGGCCTGAAAGCATCTTGCAGACAGCACAGGGGGATGTGCTTTGGTAAGACAGGACATGGGTAGACTCTGCCCATGGTGTGCCAACATCTCAGTGGATCATTAGCTCCAGAGAGCTATTCTAGATAGCACTGCTCATTGCCTGTGTCGAGGACTGGATGAGATGAGTTCTATCGTGAGAAGGAGGCTGTAAGCCCCCATTCTCACAACCACTAAGCTGGCGCTGGCTGGAACTAAGGGATAACTTCAGAGAGGAGAGGGACCAAGAGAACATTTTCTATTTAACTGAGTTTTATTTTTCATATAGGGCAGAATAGGGGCCCCATATCAGAAATTAAAATGAGTTATAGGAAATTAAGTTATATTTCTTACACACCAGAATTGGTGATTATAAAATTTGTACCAGATATAGTCACATTTATTAAATACGATGTGCCAGGTAATCTATGAAATGATTTTCATGCATTTTTTCCTTTAATGCTTTTAATGATTTTGTGAGGCATGTATTACTAATCCCATTCTACAAAGGCAACTAAGGCTTTCAAGAGTGCATTTGTTAGCCTGAGGTCACATAGTCAGAAGGGAAGGAGCTAGGATTTGGGTCAGGCAGTTATGACTCTGGAGTCCCACCCTCTCCACATACCCTAATAGCTGAGGGTCAGATGGGATCCTATGATAGGACACTGAAATCTGCTTTGCACAAACCTGTTAGTGAAGCAAACTTCTCCTTTGACAAGGAAACCTTTCTGGGCCTTTTTTCATGTGCCAGGTGCTCAGCTAGGCATGGGATACAAAATGAATAACATTCACGTCCCTCCAGGGATGGAACAATCTGCCTACATTTGGTTCTAACACATGGAAAGGACTCAGTATGAACTGGTTGAGTGAATAAATTTGAAAGGTACAAAGCATCAGTAAGGGAAAGAATGTCAAATCTCAGATGTAGTAACAAGAATATTGCAACCATGCCCATAGAAAGAGAACTTGAAAGAATCAGAACACTGATTCTGGTGGAAATAGATGTGATTTTAGAATGGTCTCTGCCTTAGGCCTCCAACAGGAGGGCCTGTTGGTTAGAAATCTAATCCTCGCTGAACAAAGCCCTGGGGAACAATTGGGCTCAGAGCAAAGAGATGGGCTGATCTGATCTGAGAAGATTCCTTTATTCTTAACATCAGTGAGGTGCTGATGAGGGAAATCAATCAGTGGGTCTCCTAGGGTGGAACTGTGTTCAGAAGGGAGAACTTGTTTTTGGAAACAGCACCCCTTTCTTGGTGTCCACAAAACTAAAAAAGAGATTAATGAACTGATTGATGTAGGTAGGAAATCTGGGTCATATTATAACTTCTGATGTCACATATCACACACTCTGTTTCTCTAAGGGAAAGAAGAAAGCCGGTTCCAACATCCTACCTTTGGCAGACAAAGGTAGTGATTTTTGGTTGCCAGGCAGTTGGGCGGCATCCTCCAACTTTCTGCTATTTTCTTTTTGATACCTCTGTTCTGAAAGCAAATGATCAGGAAGGCCCGTTTGTTGAAGTTGCATTAGGGTATTGGGGATCTTTGATGGTTAGCCATAGACACTGGCTCTGGTTAATCGAAGTCAAAAGGGAATTAACAGAAACAATGTCGAGAGCTCACAGGGTAGAAGCAGCAGCTCAGAAAGGGCAGGAACCAGGTAGCTCTGAAGGTCTCGAGGCAGGAATCGCTCCACAGCGCCACCGCTGGAGTCTGTGAACCCCAGCCTTATTCGGTCTTCTCTTCACTCCCCTCCCAGTTCCATCCCAGAGAGGCAGGGTCTTTCTGGCCCGGCCTGGACTTGGTACCCACCTCCTGGTCAGAGGAAGGCAAAGCCTCTTGATTTAATCCCAAAGAGTAATCCAATGGAGAAGTGGTAATTCCCCAAGGAAACAGGAGGAAGGTTACCATAAGAAGGTGGAGCGGGGGACTTCCCTGGTGGTCCAGTGGTTAAGACTCTGCGCTCCCAGTGCTGGGGACCCAAGTTCGATCCCTGGTCAGGGAGCTAGATCCCGCATGCTGCAATTGAGAGCCCGCATGCCGAACCGAAGATCCCGTGTGCCGCAACTAAGACCCGGCGCGGCCAAACAAACACATAAATAAATAAATATTAAAAAAAAAAAAAAAAAAAAAAGAAGGTGGAGTGAGTGCCAGGCAGCCCTGGAGCACCTTAGTTGGAAGGTTCAGCTTCCCGAAACTCTGTTGACCTTGGCGTAAGTTCCGAGACGTGGTCTTGAAAGGCGTTTGTGATCTTGCTCTCCTCTGTCTCTGGACGTGCCTGTGAGAGCAGTTGCCTGGGAACCTGCCGCCTTCCCGCACCTTCAGTTTACCCCCATCTAACTTTCTGTTTCCCAGCTGGGTGTCTTTGCTCCATCTACTCTAATATCAGCTTCTCTTCACCAGGAACTAATCTCTTCCTTTTTTTTTTTTTTTTTTAAAAAGGAATTCCTTTATTTTTATTATTTATTTATTTATTTATTTTTATTTTTGGCTGTGTTGGGTCTTCGTCTCTGTGCGAGGGCTTTCTCTAGTTGCGGCAAGCAGGGGCCACTCTTCATCGCGGTGCGCGGGCCTCTCATTATCACGGCCCCTCTTGTTGCGGAGCACAGGCTCCAGACGCGCAGGCTCAGTAGTTGTGGCTCACGGGCCTAGTTGCTCTGCGGCATGTGGGATCTTCCCAGACCAGGGCTCGAACCCGTGTCCCCTGCATTGGCAGGCAGATTCTCAACCACTGCGCCACCAGGGAAGCCCAAATCTCTTCCTTTTTTGTGCTCTCACAAAACTTTTTGTTTTTGGAGATGTTCTTATAATCCTCATTTTCCTGGCCCAAGAACTCCCCAGTACATGTCGCTGCTGCTATGGCAAATGTGGACAAAGCACTTAATATGTCCTCGGCCTTTCCTAAGCACTGTCTGTGTAAAAAGCCATTACATCCTTCCCATCACCTTATGCTGCTAGTGTCTTCATTTTACAGGTAAGGACAGTGCAAGGGAAGTTAAAGAACTTGTCCAAGGTCAAATAGCTGGGACAGAATTTTAACTCTGCATTGTAGCAGGAGAGTCTGTGCCCTTAACTAGTCTTGCTTTTTTTTTTTTCGTGCCTCCTACACCCTCCACACCCATCAGACATCTGTTCTACGTCTTAATAATTCTGCTTTTCCCCCCTCTATTCCCCCTGCCTTGATACCAGCCCCTATTCTCCAGTCCCCTCATTAGCATAAACTCAGGTATGGTTGAAAGGGGCTTATTATGAATAACAAAAGACATTCTCCTCATTCCAGGCACTCAGGAAATTTCCAAGGGCTTTAGAAGCTCTGTGCCAGGAACTGGAACAAAGACCAAATATGTGTTTCTTATAATATCACAATATCACACCTGCTTAAGTTGACTCCTTCATGATCTGTTTGAGTAACGTGTTACCTGGTCCTCATTCCTCAAGTATATTCAGCACCCTGTTGCAAAGATATCTCACCAAAAATTAAACTTGATCCTATTGTTCATCTGCTTATAATTAAAGTTTTCCTATTACCTACGGTGCCAACATAATTTGGGTCTAACTTTACTTTCCAGTGGCATCGTCTACCATTGACACTCTTGCCTGTAGTCCTCTACCTCCGTGCATCCTCTATATATGGCTTAGGAGAGGGCCTTGGTGTCTTGACTTCTCCCACCTGTCTGGCCAGTCCTGTTTCTATTCTAAGGCACTGTGCAAATAGCATCTCCTGTGCGAAGCCTTCCTCACCCATCACAGGTACAGTCAAGTTACTTCCTCCTCTGTTTCTGTCATAGTCTGTTCTTAGCTATAACACTTACCTGGTGGATTAGTTTCCTAGGGCTGCCGTAACAAAGAACCACACACTGGATGGCTTAGAACAACAGAAATATATTGTCTCATGGTTCTGGAGGCTACAAGTCTGAAATAAGGTGTCACGGATCCATGCTTTCTCTCTGAAACCTAGCTTCTGGTGGTTTGCTGGCAGTTTTTGGCGTTCCTTGGCTTGTGGTTGCATAACTCCAATCTCTGCCTTTGTAGTCACAGGGCGTTCTCCCTGTCTCTGTCTTCACGTGGCTGTTTTCCTATAAGGACACCAATCATATTGAATTAAGAGTCTACTCTACTCCAGTATGACCACATCTTAACTATTTACGTTTGCAATAACCCTAATTCCAAATAAAGTCACATTTTGAGGAACTGGAGTTTAGGATGCCAGCATGTCTTTTTGGGAGTGGGACCACAATTAAACCCTTAACACCTGTCTATACTGTAACCTTTTGTGAATATGTGGTCTTCCCCACTAGACTGGATCACACCTTATTCGTCTTTGTGCCACGTGCTCTGTCCCATAGTGGGCCCTCATAAACTGTTCTGTATATGTTTATCTCCCTTCATGAGGTAGTAAGTTGTGTGAAGGAAAGAGAGGAGTTGTGCTGTTTTCATTAGGTTATGAATGAAGCAGAGGTGGATTCGGATTTCTTCTTGCTATCTCATAAATCCTACGAGAGCAGTGACTCTGCCTGTTTGGTGACTAACATATCCTTAGTGCTCAGAACATGCCTGACTCAGAGTAGGTGATAAGTAAATATTTACTAAATATTCATACATTTTTAGTTGGATGGAAACTATTGAATGAGTGGATTAAGATGATAGGAAAGAAATTATAGATAATTTTAGAAACACTTTGCTGGTCTTTGCCTTGGCCAGGTCTTTGCTGTAGTTGTTTCGATGAATTCATAAGCTTTAGCAAGTAAAACTGACTCTTGCCAGCTGCTAGCCAGAGGGTAGGAGGCTGGTATAAAGGTAACCATTGCTGGGGTGCTAAAGGCATTAGAATTTGTTTTTTTTTTGTTTGTTTGTTTGTCTGTAGATCAGCAACCTCCTGAAGTCTTGGTGGGTTCCTTCATGTCCTTCAAGGGTGCCAGCCCGGCAAGGAGGGAAGTTTTGCCAATAACTCCTGAGAAAAATTGACTCTGATTTTCAGTCTATTCCTGCAAACTCCCAATCACAGGAGACTGGAACCCAATTTTGATCCTGTATGCTGCCCAAACTGGATGTTTAGCTCAACCCCCGTTCATTAGTTGGCATTAACTGATAGTTGTCTGGTCCCACTGGAACCGCCCATCCCTGGCTTCTGTCAGCGTTTCCCAGGGAGTTTTGTACCATGGATGCTCCCATTTATGCCACGTTTGGGTCCTGATTTAGGACTATCAGCTCTGAGGAGGGCAGCATTTGCCTTGTTTCCTTCACTTCCCTGTGGACTCCTTTCCTTAGATGTGTGCTCAGCTGCCCCACACCACAGCAAGTCACAAAGGGCAGGGTGCAGCTTCTTTCTAGAGCTCCCTTGGGAGCAGCTCAGTATGATGGGAAATGCAAATCTGGGATTCCCTGTGCCCTGGAGACAACGTAGAGTCAGTTTTTGAGTTTCCATGATGTTATAAGGTCTCTGTTTGTTAATAATTGCTTCATGTTTAGGTCAAACTATTACAAAGAGTCTTGAGTGCTGGCTTTTTCTGGTTTGAGTCTTGAAAGTTTAGTATGTAGAGCTACTTTTTATCTCTGGATGAAGAATATAAACCTCTGCCTTGCCTCTTTTCAGAGGTGCACGTTTGGAGTACGTCTCTGTCACTAAAACATACTCTTTCCATCTGCTGTGTCACCAGCTGGACAGCATGAGCCACAGTGTAATGGTCTGAGATAAAGAGAAGCTACCAGAGAAAGGAGATCTGTGTGACTTTGAGTGTCGGGTCATGAGCGGGTGGAATGCTCACTGACATACTGCCCTCTTCTCCCTGGGCCTCTGAAGGCCGGTCGACTGAAGCTTGGCCCACTTTTGTCACATGTATTATATTTATAAAATTTTCCCTTTGTCTTTTCTTTCCTATATCTCATTACTATAATTAGTAGCTCCTAATCATAATTGAATTTGCGGGACCACTGGGAGGTTAGAAACATAGCAATTATTGAAAGAGGGAGATCATTAAAACTCACTTAGAGAAGATGAAGGAATAATCATGAACAGATTTTCTTAGGTAGCCTAAGGTTTGTAAGGCCATCTAATAGCTTCTATTATAGTTGGGGTCAAAATAAGAGTATCATGCATTTACTTATCACCCACTTTGAAAACCTCTCCCTTACATTTCTTCCTTGTTTCTTCAACAATCTACCAGCACCAATTTATACCCTAGGGCCATTACAAATGAGAGAAACCCAATACTCTTCTCATATGCCTGAAATCCCATCCAAATCATCCATCTTGATTTCTGCTAACAAATCTTCTTTGGGAAGCTTTCAGTTTGTTATCAAGTATTAACACATTTGTGTCAATGAGTTTTGTGAGTATGGATGTTAACCATCTTGCGAAGATTCATGCTTTCACTTTGTAGTGTAGTGTTGTTGCTGGAAAGTGGCCGTCTAGGCAGGAACTACATTTCCCAGCCCTTTTTGCATCTATCTGGGGCCATATGATTGAGTTCTGGCCAGCAGAATGTGAATGGAAGTGATGTTAGCTGCTAGCCTGTGACAACCTTCTGTGTAATTATTTACTTGCCCTCTTCTTATACCTGCTAGCAGATTGTCCATGCCCCGGGTCTCCTTGGAGGTCAGGAGTTGATGACAGCAGGGTCTTCATCAGTCTAGGCCCCTGAATAACTACGTGGAACATCTCCCCTCTACCCATACCTCCTGCTGCTATTAAAATTCTACTGTGTTAAGCCACTGAGAATTGGAGTTTATTACCTCATCTAGTGCTACCCTAACAAAGTGGTAAAATGTTTTATTAAAAATATGTTTTGAGAGATAATTTTAGACAGCTAATTCCTCAGGGTAGAGGAGGAAGGGGTTATGGCTAAGGGTAAAGGTAGAAAGGATCTAGAACAGCAAGCAGTGGGCCCCAAAATAAATTTTCTTACCTAATCCTTCTTGTGAAGACTGTGTACTGCTTGTAGCATATTGGTTAAAAGGGATTTTTCACTGAGTTAGCATCTAAGATTTTTTCTCCTACTCTTCAGCTTTCTTAAGCATAATGTTTTCCTTCTCTTATTTTCATAATCTGCAGTGACTATTTGTAAATCCTCTCCTATAGTCTTAAGCAGTAGAGCATAATTGTTTCAGTTTCCCCTCACTACTGGCTCCCCTGTCAAAATTTCAAACTTATACAAATAAGCAGTTACATTAAGTAGCTCAGGATATATTGTTCATCTGTCTGTCCATCCATCCATGCATCCATCCATCACTTATACTCACCACCTATTATGTACCAGGAGCTCTGTGAGCCTCTGAGGACACAGTGATAAATGAGACACACATCACCTGGTCTTACAGAGCTCACATTCTAAAAGTTAGAAATCATTTTAGAAGTGAATTAGTATTTTAATTGCCTATCATCTACACCCTGTGCAAGAAGTTGCGGTAGGCATCAGTACATAGAATTTCTGCTCTAAAAGCCTGTTTGAAGCAAAGGTGGGCCCGACTACCCCTTTGCTCTTAAAACTAACGGAACTGTGTTAAGGGTGAGGAGAGCTGAACACAGTGGCTCAGTTCCCTCAATGGCCACTTGGCTCGTGGGAACTTGAATGGCTTTTAAGTACTGACCATTTTTATTCTTGGTTATAGCTGACAATACTGAGTATTTTCAGTAAAACACGTTACGAGGTCTGTGTTTGTTAATAATTGCTTCACGTTTAGGTCAAACTATCATGAAGAGTCTTGAGTGCTGGCTTTTTCTGGTTTGTGTTTCCTGAGTGAGATCTGTACATTAACTAGAGATCACGTTCTCATGAGTGATTATTACCAATGAAAGTTTGTTTATAAATGACATCTGCATTAGTTATCTTTTGGCATGTAGCAAATTACCCCACAAGTTGGCAGCTTAAAACAACAAACATTATTTCATAGCTGGTGATGTCGGGAACCCGGGAGTGACTTGGCTGTGTGGTGCTTGCTCGGGCTGTCTCCTGGGGCTGCAGTTAGAAAGTCGGCAGGGGCCTGTCAGGGGCTAGAAGATGCGCTTCCACGAAGGCTCACTCGCAGCTCCTCCCCTCTCCTTAGGGCTGCTCGTGACCTGGCTCCTCCCTTTTCCCATATTCTGTCGGTCGCACAGATGACCCTGCCCGGTGTGGGAGAGACTGCAGAAGGGCCTGAATACCAGGAGGCAGAGGTCGTTGGGTGCCATCTTGAAGGTTGGCCAGCTACATAATATCCTTTCTCCATAACGCTTTTTTCACTCTTAGAAATACCACTTTAATCACGTGAGCATACGACTATGTTCCTACAAAGAGATTCAGGCCACGTTAGGGCTTTTAGGGCCACATCCAAAGGACACAGAATATGAGAGACTCCTGTAGTCTTAGGTGGAGCTGTGTGGGTAACCATACAGGTTTGATTTTGTAGCCTCTTTTTTCAAATACGTTGCAACTTTAAAACCTTGTTGACCACGTAATGTGGGTTCCCTTGTTTCACAATCCCCACGTGAGAAAGGTGGTGGGACACCCCTGTAGGACAAGACCAGCTTTTGGTCTTGAAAGGCTACTCCTTACATGCCTTTCCTTCCTTCCCAGTTTCTCCCCCAGCATACCGATGGCAGATTTGATTTGGGTGTCCCAGGTTTAGCTGCTTAGTGAAGTCGTAAATCAAATCCTTTAATTTGAAACGTTTAAAGACAACAAAACCAAGCCAAGGAGAGGCAAGCATATGACATGGGCTAAACCAGTGACTCGCCGGATCCTGCCACTTGTTAGAAGTGCGATTCTCAGCATGGCCCAGACCTACTGCATTAGGGTCTTCTGAGGAAGAGGCCTATGGTTTTTAAAAATAAAAGCACTTCAGGTAATTTTTAGGTTCTGTAAGACAGCGGTCCCCAACCTTTTTGGCACCAGGGACCCGTTTTGTGGAAGACAGTCTTTCCACGGACCGGGGTGGAGACGGTTCAGGTGGTAATGCTAGTGACGGGGAGCTGCAGATGAAGCTTTGCTGGCTCGCTGGCCGTTCACCTCCTGCTGTGCGGCCCGGTTCCTAACAGTACCGGCCCGCTGCCCGGGGGTTCGGGACCCCTGCTATAAGATTAAAAAAACACCGTGTTAGATCACAGTGGGCCCAGTCGAGTGCACATCAGACTTCTTGGAGTTCGAATATAAGTTGCAATTTGGAATAAAATACAGAAAGAGAACAATTTTAATAGGCAGACAGTTTGGCTTCCAAATTTCAATGAACATTTACTCTAAACTGAGCAGGGATGGGTGATGCTCTCTTGGTAGGTAGCCTGAGCTCCATAGTGCCTTCTGGGCTGTGAGCCTCTCTCCCTGATTGAAAACCTAGTGCTTAGAGATACAGGAGTTTTTAAATGTAAGTGTTCCTGAAATTCAAGCCAGCTTGAATTGGTGTTCAGCTAAGACGTAGCAATCCATTTCAAACACTGAAATCAAAATGAGCCATAGTGGATATTTTTGAGAGTACGTTCAGAGTAATACAAGGAATTTTCAAGGTAATCTGGACTGTACGCAATTATTACTTCATATTGCTAACTTTAAAATCCCGCAAGAGAGAATACTGCATTTTTTCATGGTGTATATGGATTATTTGTTTAGTTTCCTGTGACCACCATAATACCACAGCCTTAGTGGCTTACAACAACAGAAAGTTATTCTCTCACAGTTATGGAGGCCAGAAGTCCAAAACTGAGGTGTTGACAGGGCTGTGATCCCTCTGAAAGTTCTAGGGGAGAATCTTTCCTAGCCCCTTCCAGCTTTGGATGGCTCCCGGTGTTCTTTGGCTTGTGGCTGTATGACTTCAATCTCTATCTTTACGTGGCCTTCCTTTCTTCTTGTGTCTCTCCTCTGGGTCCCTTGGAAGGACACTTGTCATTAGATTTAGGGCTCACCTGGAGAATCCAGGATGATCTTATTTTGAGATCCTCACTTTAATTATATCTGCAAAGACTTTTTTTTTTTTTAAGTAAGGTCATATTCACAGGTCTTGGGGGTTAGGATATGGACATATCTTTTGGGGCGCCACCATTCAACTGCTATACTACTCTACTGTAAAAATGAAAGCAAACTGTATAATATAAAGTTGTAACGTCTGGAGTTAACTATCAATTTTTTTTTTTTTTTTTTTTTTTACTGAATATTTGTGGAGCCTTTAATCAAGAATGGCTAAGGCAGGATTTAACCATGTCCTTGGCCTTGTCCGTACTTAGGTCTCTTTTACTTCTAAGCTGCCTCTGCACCATTCTCTGATGTGCCTTGTCCATTTCCACACTCCATGCTGAACACTGGTTTTGTTTCTTTCTGACACAGTGATTTTTATACAATTAGTCTTCAGGTTCTGTTTGTTTTCATTTAAAGTTCAGCCTTAAAGAACAGGAAATTTCTGCCCCAAATATGACAACTGTATTTCCGTTAGGATATCTATTTCTTTTTTTTAAAAATTAATTAATTAACTAATTAATTTATAGCTGTGTTGGGTCTTTGTTTCTATGCGAGGGCTTTTCTCTAGTTGCGGTGAGCGGGGGCCACTCTTCATGGCGGTGCGCGGGCCTCTCACTATCGTGGCCTTTCTTGCTGTGGAGCACAGGCTCCAGACGCGCAGGCTCAGTAGTTGTGGCTCACGGGCCCAGTTGCTCCGCGGCATGTGGGATCTTCCCAGACCAGGGCTTGAACCCGTGTCCCCTGCATTGGCAGGCAGATTCTCAACCACTGCGCCACCAGGGAAGCCCATGATATCTATTTCTGTTCCTCCTTGTTATCCTGTATATCCATATAAATACAGGCACTCCAATTCTATATTATTTTTTTCCAGTATGATACCGTATTATCTTAACACTTTCTATAAAATGTCCACTGTCTTTAAGTATGTTCTGAAACTTGAAGTTAGCTTTGGTGAGATGAGGTAGTAAACCCCCATGTGGAGTATTAGGTAGCTTTCCACCACTTTTCAGAAGCTGTTTTCCTGTGTCTGTTTTCTGTATTTCATTGTCATATGTTACCCTGAGCTGCTGCTTGTCCTTTGGCAACAACATGCTGTTTCACTGGAATTTTGTTATTGATTAGTTTCTTGCCTGTTTACTAACTATGCGGGCAGCACTTTTAATTGACCTATCTGAACTTTTCTGAATAAAATTTGTAAGATATTCCCTTAGACAGATTTCCTTTGTCCTGTTGGACAGACATTTCACAGGAATTCCAACTGGGTAACTAGATGCCCCTGAAATGGATGCAGAGGTTGGATTTTGAAGGACTGGCCACACACTAGAACCTAACCAGGTTTAAAGAGCTGCTCTCAGAACCAGACATTTGCCAGAATGGTTCAAGGCCATTACCTTTAATCCAGACTCAAGCCCCATAAATGTACCTTTAAGTACATTAGGTCTAGAAGTCAAGATTTGGACAATTTAGAGGGGCATTCACATTGTTATAATTCTAGGTTGTTCACACCAGAGTTGGAAAATCAGGTGCTCTCTCAAGCCCATCCTCATTCAGTCAAATGATTGCTGTTTTCACTTGAAACATCTACAGAAGGAGATGCCAGTGGATTTGCAACCTTGAAATGAAAGAGCCACAGCAAATGAACAAGAGACTCAGAGGAGATGTGTCCTATGTGTTTAAGAAAAAGAGGAAAGCAGAACAGCTTAAAACATTGAAAGCATTAAAATCAATATTTAAGAGGTTCATTTAACCATAGCAAAACACCTTAGCAACAGACTTTTTTTTTTAATAGTGATTTGCAAAGGAAGTGGGCCTCTCTAAGCTAGGATTGGCCACTCAGTGCAGTGAACCCATGAAAAAGAACTTGATATTCCATTGAACTGGAAGCAAGTTACGTTGCCAGGGAAACCAGCCATTCTGTGCTTCTCAGGTGAAAGGATGTTTGATCTTTAAAACAACAGAAACAGGGGTTTACATGAGGAATATTATCTGCATTGCCCAAAAAGTGCAGTTAGGGGGAAACAAGTGTATTATTGCTGCAATTTACCAAATGATTGTAGAGGCAGGAAATTGTTGGGAAGACATTTGGTACATAGCTTATGAGGGATGCTGGCAAAAATTCAAGTGCAAATTTATTAATGTCATGTATATTTTCAGTATAGTGATGGGAGTGGCATGTCTTCAGGCTTTAATGGTATTTTATAACTAATTTTGAGCAAGCAGTTAATATTTGGTATTACTTCTCTAGGTACATCCTGGGAAACTGAGGATTTATCAGACTTACCTCTAACTTGAACACGTTTCTCTAAGCACTGAGAAACATAGAATTAAGCATAAAAAAAGAGAAATGTGTGGGCTTCTTTAAAATTGGAGGATTGGATAGGATTACTAAACTCATTTTGTTTTTGACATCTGAATACTGTTGTCGTACTGACAGCATCACACACAGGTGTGATGTTGCGTGTAATTTTGACCGGTGAGTCACTTGTTGGGTATGATTTCAAAAGAGTCAGCTTGTATTACCCTGTGTTTGGGGAGCTCTGTTAATTATTGAATTAAGACAAGGTTTATGGCCTTTATATTTGCTGTCTAGCAAAGAGTGTTGAATAATGAACTACATTTTTAATCAAAGATTTCCTTTTACTCCAATCCTTTATTTCCCAGTAGGCCTAACCTGATTTATTATGCTGGGTTCTCTGGGAGGAGCCTCTGTAACCTTGGCTTTCTTCTGAGGAAATATGAACATTGACTTGGAGGAGCAACAAGGAAAAGAACAGTGTAGAATCTGAGAAGTACTTGAGTTTCGGGTGATGAATCCGTTTATCCATCTCTTCATCTCTCCGTCAGATACTCTATTCTCCGAAATACAAAGCACTAAAGGAGTTACAGAGACCTAGTCCTCATCACTGTAATTTCTTGGTAGGGAGGGACAGATAGAAATAGGATAAACTAAAGCTACAATAGAGCTCTGGGAACAGTGCCTGGGATGTGATAGGCACTCAAGAAATATTTGTCAAATGACTGGAGATATAAAGTTCAGTAGAAGCATGAAGTAGGGAGTGATGAATTCTATTGGGGAATCTGGAGTCTTGGTCCTGCCTCATTTCATCCAGATCTTGGCTCCAATGTGACATCCTTTCAAAATCCTCTCCCACTCCCCACCCCTACCCTGTAAACGGCACAAATCTATCTCCTTACCTCACTATATTTTTCTTCTTAGTACTTGTCACTATCTTAAAATATAATAAATATTTGTTTACTAGTTTGTCTGTTTCTACCACTAGACAGTGATCTCATGAGTGTAGGGATTTTGCCTGGCTTGCTGCAGTATCCCCAGAGCCTTAGTGCTCAGCATATGGTATATGCTCACCAAATATTTGTTGAAAGGATGAGGGAATGAATGAATGATGGATTCTGGGAATGGGTTTCATGGTTTGTAACCATGAAAGCATGAGGACTTACTTTACACTTTAGATTGCAAAGACTAAGTCTATGGCCTTGAAGAGATTGGTGGGATGGCCCCCAAATTTTTTTTTAAAATTATTTCTTCTTAAACCTTTTAAGGTTGCCCTTAAAAACAAAAAAGTTATATAATACATTAAGAGTAGGGTGTCATGGAGTGCTGATGTATACTGTTAGGTAATACACAATTATTGCCATTTCTGTGTTTTGAAATTAAATAATTTCCTGTTGATAGAAATTAAAGAAAATATACCCTTCTGTTATGATTATGGACACTGGACTTTAAACCCACTGGACTGTGGGTTTAGCTTCAACTGAAAATGATAGAGAAGAAAATAAGATCATCCTTCTTTCTGTGGCATGGCATTTTTTTTTTTCTTTTTGGCTGATGAAAACTTGGAGACAGTAAAGCTAAAGGAAAGACCTTACATCTGTGTGTGGTGAAAATACACCAGGCAAATGGCTCTTCTTCGGGGGACGAGGCCACAACTTGGCTTTGCTCAACACAACAGCCTTGGCTACAGACTTTTTTATTGCAGCGTCAAGGAAAAGGAGCCATACAGAATTGGAGAAGCTCCAGATTTACTGGTACATCTAATACTTTGAAGCAGGTTTTGGAGAAGTCAGTTAGGTCACATCTCTTTAGCATGCAAATGTGTGACATTACTGGGATGTTTCATGATAACCTCACCTATTTTTCTTATTTGGGGAGTCCTTCATGGAAATTTTAAAAGTTGTTGACATCTTTGAAATGATATAGGGAGTTATATTTTGTTCAGTCTGGGAGAGCATTAATCTCTCTGTAGTAATTTTTTATATCACTTCAGGGTTGGAGAAGCCTCAGGACTTCTGAAGCCTAGGTCCAAGGAAAGTTTCTTAGCCAGGCAACCCTCCAACTGGAAGGAAAATCTTGGCCTCTGTAGCCACATGAAGCACAGATGAAACACGTCTGTTCTTGCTGTTTTGGTGAAGCAAGAGCTCCACGTGTTATGTTGTTGCTGAATCATGCTTTTTTTTTTTTTTTTTAAACTTTATTTATTTATTTATTTATTTATCCATGGCTGTGTTGAGTCTTCGTTTCTGTGCAAGGGCTTTCTCTAGTTGCGGCGAGCGGGGGCCACTCTTCATCGCGGTGCGCGGGCCTGTCACTATCGCGGCCTCTCTCGTTGCGGAGCACAGGCTCCAGACGCGCAGGCTCAGCAATTGTGGCTCACGGGCCTAGTTGCTCCGCGGCATGTGGGATCTTCCCAGACCAGGGCTCGAACCCGTGTCCCCTGCATTGGCAGGCAGATTCTCAACCACTGCGCCACCAGGGAAGCCCTGAATCATGCTTTCTGTATGAAGGAATCCTGTTCAGTCCCTACATGCTATTTTAGTATACTCTTAGGACTCTCCATTTTTATTTTCAGTCTTGACTTGAAATCCAAACTCATTTGTCCAAGTGACATCTTCACTTGGGTGTCCGGTAGGCATCTATCTCTGACTGAACATGTCTAAGACAGACTTTTGATTCCTCCCCACCACCTATTCCTCCTAAAGCATCCCCCAGTTGTGTGAAGTGGTGCCATCTGTTTGCTGAGGCCAAAACCTTGCAATTATCCTTGACTGTTCCATTCTCTTCACACCCTATGTTCAATCTGTCAGCCACACCTGTTGGCTTGACTCTACCTTCAAAAATATATCACCCTCCACCGCGGTTCGCTTAGGTACAGGCCACCACTATCCATCTCCAACTGCTGAAGCAGGCTCCCAACTCATCTCCCTTCTTTCTCCCTTGTTCCTTCTCCTGTCTATTCTCCAGACTGCAGCAAAATGAGCCTCTTGAGCTCTAAATCAGGCCTTGTTACATTCAAAACCCTCTACTGGCTTTCATTCATGTCTAAAATCAGATCCAAATTCTCACCATGGCCCAGAGAGTCATAGATGATCTGGCCCAACCTCATTTCTTCCCACTCTTCTCCTTGCTAGGAGCTCCTCATCACTTAGTCTAGAAGAAAAACCTCTTTACTTCTGTCACTTTCTGTGCCTTCACCTGCTTAGTTTTTCTTCATACATTTGTGGTTTTGGGGAGATGTTAAATAATACCCCTCTTTTCCTGTCATGTTCTAAATTTTATAAATAGGATGTCAAGGACAGTCAGATGGTGAACAGAATGTCAGCCTTTTTCATGATAAATCTGATGGATGAACATGACTTTAGATGTTTACTCAAGAGAGATGCAGCAGTGAAGAGAATAGAGACCCTTTTCTCATGGAACTTATATTCTAAGATGATAGATTTTTTTTAATGCGTATATATATGTGTATATGTATTATATGTTTATATATATAAGATACATAGCCATGGAATGAGATCACACTATGATATTCCCTATTGCCAGAAATTCTTTGAGCTTCTAAACATCAAATTTTTGAAGCACCTGATTGAACCATAGGCACACATTTGAACTATTTTGAGAGAAATAAAAAACCCACGTGGAACCATTTGGCAGGGAGAAGCTAGTTCTTTATTGGCTTCCTTTTCGAATATGTGTGTATACATATACACACACACATATATATTTATATATATGAATTAGGCATATGTTTTATTTCCTAACTTGCCATGATAGATGATGGTTTTGATGAGACTGCCACTATAAAGGAAGCAGTTATCTATATTAATTCCATGGCTGGAAAAATTTCTCCTGTGTGCTGGAGTCTAGTGTGACTATACCTTGTCATTTGATCTTTCTGTGGGCAGAAATCTGCAGGCCTCTCTCTGGAAACATTGCAGAATTTGTTTGAAGGTTGCTTCTGCTTGGAAGACCTTTGTATTAAAGCATGGATTATTAATCCTCTCCCTGCTGACATCAGTGCATCAATGATACAGTCTTTGCCAAAGATGATCTCATGGATTTGAGGGCAAAGGAAATGGTACAGCTTGAATTCAACCCAAATCTTGGAGCATTCTTGTGTTCCTTGATACGAGCCTGTCTGTCTGTCAAGGTGAAAGATGGGGGCTTTGATTCTTGACTGCTATGTGTCTTTACAAGTCGTTTCCCTCAGGGCGAGTTGCTGTCAAAATGAAAAGTTGCTTAAATATTAAAGATGACTTGCATTCTATTTCAGAACCATCTCATGCTTTCAACTTCGTATTTAAGTCAAAAACCTTCAAGCTTTTGTTGAAATTTACCTTTGAGCAGATTTTCTGTGGGGAGGGGAAATTTGGATTTATTTCCATCATTGTTCAGGAAATACCCATTAATTTTTGCATGAAAAATGAGCGAGGAACATAACTCTTCGTAAGGCTGCTTGTGTGAAGGAAATAAATTTCCAGTCCACAACTGCCTTGTATGCCAAATGTTGTGTGTTTGTGTGTGCTTTTGCTCCTTTTCCTCCATGCAGAGCTTATATTAGATTCTCAGAGGGGTTTGTGATCCTAAAAGTGAAGGTCTCTGTCCTAGAGCGTTCCATCCTTGCATGGATGTCTACTGTATCAATTACACAGCATTCATTTCCCTCTTCTGGTAATTGTACCTGATGTCTTTGACTATGCTTAGCACATTGTATGGGAGGCCTGTGACCCAGCTCTAATTAAGTCAATGAATGTATCCATCCTCTGGGCCACAGGGACAAGAACATGACCCTAATGGTCCAATCAGAGCCAGTTCCAAGAGTTTTTTTGGAGATATTGAGGAAGAATGCAATCTTCTACTGGACTTGGAGCTATAATGATAGAAACCTGGAAGTGCTGCAGCCACCTTAAGGGGAACCCCTCCCAACCTGAAAGTGAAGCCCACACAGCTGACAGCAGAGCCAGGAGGTCAGGAAGAACTGCTTCCTGATACTGTCTGATCATGTCAGATTTTAATTTATGTGTAACAACCTGTTCTTTTGCTTAAAGCTACTTGAGTTGGCTTTTTTGTCACTTGCAAAGAAGAATCAGGACTACTACATAGCAAGTCTTTCCTAATTATAAACAAATATAGAACTATACATCGTAAGCAATAATAAAGTAGGGAACTTTTTAGTTTTAGTAAACAAACTTTTGGCACTGAGGGATTTTCTGACTGATTATAAATCATAAGTCACTATTAATATTATCGACAAAGGTAGAGTTTGTTGTTCTGCCTTAAGCACACTTTTGTCTCTCTATTAGGCAGTGTCATGCTGGTAAGACAGGTCTGGGAGATCTGAGTAGTCAATCAGATGGGGAAGATACAGCAGCCATCCAGAACAATCATGAGAGTAGGAACCATATACTGTAGCAGGGCTAACCTAAAGGTAACTGGTGGTGATGTCCAAGAACATCTGGATGAAAAGAGGATGAAGAGGGGGGAACACAGAAGATGCGGGGTAAAGGAAAAACCAAACCAAATGTCCAGTGATAAGGAGATGGAGTAAATAAATTATGCTATATTCTTATATTGAAATATCTAGTAGCCTTTAAGAATTGTATTTTAAATGTTTGTTTATATTCATGGAAAGATTCATAATATATTGCCTGGCAAGAAAAGCATGACATTTTAGAAGAGTTTGGTCCCTTTTTTTCTCCCAAATACATGAATATGTATAAATATTAATAAAACATTCGCAGAGATACCTCTGAAAATGCAAAAAATGATTATCTCAGGGGGTAGGATTAGAATGATTTACCTTTTTAAAAATTTTGCTTGTCTGTGTTCTAATTTTTCTAATATGAATATGAATTTCTTGTGTAAAAAAACAGAAGCAGAAGGTAGCTCCTGAGAGAGAAAATTATTAGTATTGCAAGCATGCAGGCAAGGCATTTCTAGGTGTCAGAGAAATGTAAAGGAGAGGATCAAGAGTTATAAAAACATTTTCCTAACTTTTAGAAATAATAAAAAACCAAACTCAACATTTGGGGAGGAGGCATAGAAGAAAATGCAGATCCTGGTGTGCAGTCTTAAAGATTCAGCATGACAGTGGGTGACCACTATTTTAACCTTCCCTTGGCAGTAGTTTCCAATTCAGCTTATTACACAGGTTTTTCTTCAAGGGGGATATATCTTAACTTTGCTGAAATACACGTTTTCTTGTTCCGTGAAGAGACCTCCCTGTCCATTTAATAGAAATATGTCGATAATCATAAGAACAGGTAAACAGTGGATGCTCAGAGAAGCACCACTTTCTTTCCTACCCTGTTTCCATTTTCCTAAGACAGACCTTCATCATCTCTCCTCTGCACTAATGCAACAGCCTCCTTGTTGTTTTTTCTCATTCCAGTCTTTTAAAAATAAGTTACAGGTGTACAATGTAGTGATTCACAATTTTTAAAGGTTATAATCCATTTAAAGTTATAAAATATTGACTCAATTCTCGGTGCTGTACAATATATCCTTGTAGCTTATTGATTTTATATGTAATAGTTTATACCTCTTAATATCCTACCCCTATCTTGCTCCTCCCTGCTTGCCTTTCCCCACTGGTAACCACTAGTTTGTTCTCTATATGTGTGAGTCTCTTTCTTTTTTGTTATATTCACTTGTTTGTTGTAATTTTTAGATTCCACATGTAAATGATATCATACAGTATTTGTCTGACTTGTTTCACTTAACATAATACCCTCCAGGTCCATCCATGTTGTTGCAAATGGCAAAATTTCATTCTTTTTTCTTTTTTAATGTATAAGTAGTATTCCACTATGTATATATATACACCACATCCTCTTTTTCCATTCATCTGTTGGTGGACACTTAGGTTGCTTTCATATCTTGGCAATGATTTCATTTATTTTGGATATATACCCAGGAGCAGAATTGCTGGGTCATATGATAGTTCTATTTTCAGTTTTCTGAGAAACCTCCATGCTGTTTTCCACAGTGGCTGCACCAATTTACATTCCCACCAACAGTGTACGAGGGTTCCCTTTTCTCCACATCCTCGCCAACATTTGTTCTTTGTGTTCTTTTTGATGATAGCCATTCTGACAGGTGTGAGGTGACATCTCATTGTGGTTTTAATTTGCATTTCTCTGATGATTAACAACTTTAAGCATCTTTTCATGTGCCTATTGGCCATCTGTGTGTCTTCTTTGCAAAAATGTCTATTCAGGTCTTCTGCCCATTTTTTAATTGAGTTGTTTGATGTTGAGTTA
This sequence comes from Balaenoptera borealis, assembly GCF_965194805.1. Lineage (NCBI taxonomy): Eukaryota > Metazoa > Chordata > Mammalia > Artiodactyla > Balaenopteridae > Balaenoptera > Balaenoptera borealis. The sequence continues at coordinate 39,114,607 of NC_138866.1, read as the reverse complement.
TTTGAGCTGTTTATATATTTTGGCAATTAACCCCTTATCAGTCACGTCATTTGAAATATTTTCTCCCATTCAGCAGGTTGTCTTTTTTCTTTGTTGATGGTTTCCTTTGGTGTGCAAAAGCTTTTAAGTTTAATTGGTCCCATTTGTTTATTTTTGCTTTTATTTCTTTTGCTTTAGGAGACAGATCCAGAAAATATTGCTGTGATTTATGTGAAAAAGTGTTCTGCCTGTGTTTTATTCCAGGAGTTTTATGATTTCCAATCTTACAATTAGGTCATTAATCCATTTTGAGTTTATTTTTGTGTATGGTGTTAGAAGATGTTCTAATTTCATGCTTTCAGATGTAGCTGTCCAGTTTTCCCAGTACCACTTATTGAAGAGACTGTCTTTTCTCCATTGTATATTCTTGCCTCCTTTGTCATAGACTAATTGACCATAAGTGTGTGGGTTTATTTTTGTGCTCTCTATTCTGTTCCATTATCCATGTGTCTCTTTTTGTGCCACTACCATACTGTTTTGATGACTGTAGCTTTGTAGGATAGTCTGAAGTCAGGGAGCATGATTCCTCTAGCTCTGTTCTTCTTTTTCAATATTGTTTTGGCTATTCGGGGTCTTTTGTGTTTCCATACAAATTTTAAAATTATTTGCTCTAGTTCTGTGAAAAAATCCTGTGGTATTTGGTTAGGGATTGCATTGAATCTGTAGATTGCCTTGGGTAATATGGTCATTTTAACTATATTCTTCCAATCCATGAACATGGTATATCTTCCCAACTGTTTGTGTCATCTTTAATTTCTTTCATCAGTGTCTTATAGTTTTCTGAGTACAGGTCTTTCACCTTCTTAGGTAGGTTTATTCCTAGGTATTTTATTCTTTTTGATGCAGTGGTAAATGGGATTGTTTCCTTAATTTCCCTTTCTGATAGTTCATTGTTAGTGTATAGAAATGCAGCACATTTCTGTATGTTAATGTATCCTGCAATTTAATGAATCTTGAATTCATTGATGAGCTCTACTGGTTTTCTGGTGATGTCTTTAGGATTTTCTATGTACAGTATCATGTCATCTGCAAACAGTGACTGTTTTACTTCTTCCTTTCCAATTTGGATTCCTTTTATTTCTTGTCTGATCTGATTCCAATCTTTTTACTTCTCAAGGACATTGTATTAGTTCTTCTCACTTTTATAAAAAATTACCACAAACTTGGTGGCTTAAATGTACACAGATTTTTATTATCCTTCAGTACTGTGGTTCAGAAGTCTGAAATGTATCTCACTGAGTTTCTTTCTGGAGGCTTTAGGGGAGAATTTCCTTGCCCTTTGCAGCCTTTAGAGGCAGCCCACATTCCTTGGCTCATGGTCCACTTCCTCCATCGTCAAGCCAACAACAGACAGTTGAGTTCTTCTCAGGCTACCATTTCTGTGGTTCTCTCTTCTGATTCCCTCTTCTACTTTTAAGGACCCGTGTGATTACATTAAACCCATCTAGATAATCCAGGATAATCTCTGTTTTAAGGTCATCTGATTAGCAACCTTAATTCCACCTGCAACCTTGATGCCCCTTTGCCACAAAACCTAACATATTCACAGATTCCAGGGATGAGGACATAGACATCTTTGGGGGGCATTATTCTGCCTCCCAGAGACATCATCCACATAGCTATGAGAATAAGTCTTCTAGTATGCACACCTGGCTAGAACTCTGTCCTGATTAAAACTCCTTCGAGCCTCTTAATCATCCAAAGACGTACAGGGTCTGGCTTTACTTTTATCTCAGTTTTTATCTTCCCCTTGACTCTCAGTTTATGCTCAGATAGTACTAAACTTACAGTAATTTCTCCCCCTGCCTTGCAGACACACACTGCTGTTTCATACCCCTGTGCCTTTGCTGATGCTGATCCCTCCCTTTATTCATTTGGTTCCCATACATTGGATTTTCCTCCTATCTCCCTACTTTCCTTTGCTGGCTCCCCTTCCCCTCCTGAATTCTAAAAGTTTGAGCTATTCAGAACTTGTTCATGACCTTCATCTCTGTCCTCTCTCTCTCCTTAGATGATCTCATCCATTCTCATGACTTCAAATACCGGATGATTCTCAAATTTATACCTCCAGCACCAGATCTGTCCCTCGACTTGCATATATAATTGCCAACTAGAAACCTTTACTTGTGTGTCCCATAGGCATTGTAGACGTTTGACATTCAAGACAGACTTCCTCTTGATTCCCCACCACCCCCAAATTGTTGAATCATTCACTTATTTGTTGAATGAATGTTCATTGTTCTATTTAGCAGTACAACCAGGAACTTTTATTGACTGATTACTGCAGGTGCCAGAAAAACTTAGAAGAACATCCTCACAAAATAGTACTATTCTTATTTCCATTTTTACAGATGAAGAAATTGAAGCCCCAGCTAAGTTATCTGCCTCATTTACAGAGCAGGGACTGACAGAGCTAGGATTTGAACCTCTACAGTCTGCAGACTTTCTGCTATCAATGACTAGGTTAGACAGCTAACCAGTCTCAGGCTTGTTTCCAGTAAACTCTCCTCAGACCTCCAGGCTGACTTAGGAGCACCTTCTCTGGGTTCCCTCAGCCCTCTGTGCTCACTTCCAGCTTGGTAGTTAACACGTGATAGCTAAATCTGTGTTTTTTGTCTCCCTCTGGAGAATACACATGAACTTATTCATCTTTGTTCCCTCAGCATCCATCACAGAGCCAGGCACAGTAAGCATTTGAAAACTTGTTGTTGGACCAAACAGATGCTCCTGTTTCGCTTTATTCTTATTGCATAACTCATGTTCCTGTAGCAGTGGGCTCTCTTAGCATCTTCTCCTGCACAAGGTGTCACTTTGCCCTTTGATCAGGCCTAACATCATCGCTCTTTATTGCAAAGGTCACTAGCAACGTCCTCTTTCTGACAGCACCTGAAATTCTCCTCTGAGAAGCCATCTGTAATTAATCATAAGAAGTGAGGGGGACCATTTTCCTAGCTCCATACTTGTTAACAGGAAACTTCTGTGTCGATTGTATGCATAACCTTTGCTCTGTAGGCAGTGTCAATATTTAATTTCGTGTCTGCCCTGTTTGTATATTCATTTTCAGTTCTCTCCTTAGCTGTCCGTGTTCCATATTGAGCAGTGTCACCTTAGGTTGTGAGCTGCTTCTCTGAGCCCTGGCAGCTTTGTTGATTAGAATAAGGGGCTCAGAGCCATAGAAGAAGCATTTTGCTTGGCCTCTTCTGTTTTAACATTGTCTAACTCAAACCAGCTACTCTGCAAGTTATTAGTTACATGGGGACTCAGCAGGGGAGAGATAACAGTATCTCACCTGTGGGGCGACAACCTCAAAGCACATGTCCTATTGGTAGTGAGATGAAAGAGTTGGTAATAGTAGAGTAGTTATGAGAAAGGACTTTGGAAGAGACAGGCCTGGTTTCAGGTCTTAGCTTCAATAAAATACTAGCTGCTTTACCCCTTTGCTTCCCTCCATCGTCGCTCAGTTGTGATCCAGCAGCCCCCCCTCCCCACTGCCTCTGCACCTCTCAGTGACCCCGACTGTCTCCTGACTTAGCCAAGTTCAATCTCATCCCTCCCAGTAGCTCCCCTCCCATCCCCCAGGGAACTGAAGATTGTCCTGGCTGAGACCTGAGACCTACATGAGTGGAGGGAGGAGTGATCTATGTCTCTTCCCCAGCAGCTCAGACCAGTCCCAGCCCCCCATTCCCCTTTCCCTCTGGGGGAGTTGGGGAATTCCTGCCAAGCACCTTGAATGGGAAGGGCCTCAAAGTGGGCAGGGCCAGGGTCCAGCAGGGGTGGGGGGTTCCTGCTCTGCCCCTGCCCATCCCCACCCCATCTTGCCCTTCCATCCTCTCATCTATCCCCCCCCACTGGAGATGAAGATCTTTTATTTTCTATTATTTATAACCTCAGACTTGGGCCGCCTGTTCTTTCTTCCCCATTAACTTGAATGACCTGTGTGAGAGACACAGACAGATGCCTCACAAGGACGGTTGGACAAGGACTTCTACTTTTTATTACATAAAAATATTTTTAAAAATTAAAAATAAAATTTTAAACTAAAAAATAAAAGCCCCATTGGGTTTAAACCTATCCCAGGGTTCTTATATCTAAAATGAGAGTATCTAGTACATATTGAATCATCAATGCACAGTCTCAAAAGAAAGGGCACACTTAGGGCCTTTCCTGGTACCATGTGTAAAGAAGTAAAGAAATGCTTTATAAATTCTTATTGGTGGTGATGAAACTAATGTTAGAAAAAGGTGGACTGGTTATTTGTACACCATTCTTTCTGGTCATTCTGGCATGCTGGAAGAGAATGGTCCTTGTGAATTTTTAATTATGTAGAAAGTTATTAGGAGAACAAGGGAATATTCCAAGTAGTTGGTCCACAAATTATGGGAACAATGGTACCAAACTCATTCATAGTCAGTATATTGATAAAATCAAACAGCTATCTCTTTACCTTTTTCTTTTTAAAAACTGTCACGTGGCTTGAATTGTATTGATCTTTACCTTTTTCTTTTTAAAAGTGCCACATGGTAAGTTGTATCGATTTCTACTGCTCTGGTTGATTACACAGAGTCAAGCAACCATTCCAGGGACCCAAAATCTCTCTTCCCCAAATCTCTTACTTCCTGACCTCACCACTAGATGCCAATCTTCTTTTGTGTTTTGGCCAATGAGTGAGGGTAACACTTTGGGTTAATTGTTGTGCAGTTGTCTCCCTCTAGGCATCCCAGTAAGATCAGGAGGAAAACATTATTTACAGCCTCTGAACCCACTAATGCAGTTATTGGGACACAGTGCAGTTAATGCCTGTGCCAAACAAATGGAAAAGAATTTTCAGCTTAAGTATTTAACTGTCACAACTTAATTATCTAGTATTTGGTATGTTTTCTAAAGTTCTTGAAAGTCATGCTATCACTTCTTTATAAGGATTCAAAATTGACACCTTACTAATAGAAATTTGACCTTCCTTCCAAACCATGTTGACAAAAATGATTATAAGACTACATTCTTCATTAAAACTACAATTAATATATTTCAGAACTGCTGTCAGTCCTTTTGTTTGGAGAAATGAATAGTTTCTCTTAAAAGTTAAATTTCACTCAAGCAAAGTTAATACATAGACAGTGCTATCTATGAAACACCACTGTCCGTGCTGGGTCAGGATGGATTTATTTTGACATAAAAGATGAAGTGGTGACTCTTGCATATTAGACAGTTCCTTTGAATGGCTTTTTTGATGACCTTAGTTATACCTGTCACTGTGCTAGGGCCATGGAGAGACTCATGGGGGTGGGGTGAAACTGTAGAGCAAGACTTGAAAACTATGTTGCAGTTTAACCTAAGAGTAAAGGTGTTAGTTGCTGTAGCAGGAGCAGCAATTTGGTGTGTCAACGACTAGTATGTGATGCATTCAGAACTAGTATGTGATGCATTCAGAACTGGGGCGTATTTCCTTTTTAGTATAAAATCACGTACTTTAATTAAACCTTGGTTTGGGTATTAAGCCTCAAAATTCTATGTAAAACCTTCTGTGACGATCTAGTTAGTGCCCTTGTCTATGTCTTGCACCAAGAGGTGCTGCTTGCTTCTCACGCCCCCATGCTTTCTTTTTCATGTATGGGATTCTCTGCTTATGAGGGGCCGAGCAGATACAGCCTTCAGTTTCTTATTGTGTAAAATGGTGATGATAATACCTACCTAATAGAAGTAGTGTATGGATTAAATAAGTTTGCTGTCTCCTAAATTCAGCTACAAGTGAAAGAAACCCCCAAATTACAGTGTCTTAAACAAGTTAGAAGTTTATTTCTCCTTCGCCTGAGCCAAGTGCACAGGTAGTTTAGTTAGGGGTCATTGTCCTGGCTTCTGCATCGTTAAGGATTCCGGCTCCTTCTGTCTTGTTACATCACCATCCTCAATACAATCTCAAAGTTGCCTGTAACATTTGCACCTGCATCTCCTTGGCCAGCCTGCCCTTCATCGTATGGCCTCATCAGGTTGTTGAGGGTGCTGAGACATGCCATCTTTGTTCTGGGGTGGCCAATTATTTGCTTAATGATTGGTGGTTCTACTCCTAAGGAAGAAGGAGAGAATAGATATTGGGGGCAGCTAGCAGTCTCTGGCCTGGCAGCCTAGGAATGTGTCTGGCCTAAGATATTCTTCAATTGCTCGTTCCCTTCCCCTCCTTCCCCCTTTTTCCTTCTCTCAGCTTTTCACACCTGGGATGAGTCTTCATGTTTAGGTTGGGAAGTGTTAAGCCTGAGAAGAAAGCTTTTTGGCAGTAAGGGAGGAATTCCTGTGGCCAGTTTCCGCTAATTTGTGATTGTGGAAGAAAATCTTGGCATAGATTAGTATCAAATCATGTGTTGTGCAAAGAGTGTTCTCTGTGGACACAAACTGATGTATTAGCATTTGTATTTAAGTACCTAATTATATTCTCAGCATTTAAAAATGTGGAAAACAAACACTGTCCGAAATTACTTCAGAAACTATTTAGTACTGTGTAGACCCATTGTAATTAATAGATGAAAAAGAAGGGATTCTTCTCCAGGATTTTTAAGGTGTGTAATTACAGTTTTCCTGTGCACATATATTATGTATTCTCTTCTTAGGAAAATTTCAAGGTTAGGCTTTAATGTGGCTGTCTTTCATGATTTTGCTTTATTTTCTTCTAACGTTCTGTGATGCAATTTTTTTAAAATAAATTTATTTATTTGTATTTATTTATTTATTAGTTTTGGCTGTGTTGGGTCTTCGTTGCTGTGTGTGGGCTTTCTCTAGTTGCAGCGAGCGGGGGCTACTCTTCGTTGCGGTGCGTGGGCTTCTCACTGTGGTGGCTTCTCTTGTTGCAGAGCTCGGGCTCTAGAGCACACGGGCTTCAGTAGATGCGGCACGTGGGCTCAGTAGTTGTGGCTCGTGGGTTCTAGAGCGCAGGCTCAGTAGTTGTGGCGCACGGGCTTAGTTGCTCCGCGGCATGTGGGATCTTCCCGGACCAGGGCTCAAACCTGTGTCCCCTGCATTGGCAGATGGATTCTTAACCACTGCACCACCAGGGAAGCCCTGTGATGCAATTATTATGTCTCTCTCTCTTCACTTGAAGTGAATGAGTCAGAATTTCTCATCCTGAAGGTGAAGTCCCAGAAGAATTATCCGAAAGCTCTATGAGGCCTACACATGAACTTGTGATTTTTCCTCTGTTCTTGTGAATAGTTCATAAGAATGGAAAATCAGAGGACAACTTAGACATTCTACAACCAGAATCATAGTTCAGATTGTATAAGGCTCCGTGGAAACTCTGTGAGAGCAGGGACTTTTTCTGCCTCCATCATGGCTGTATCTCTAGGATGTGCTTGGTACATGGAAGGCTATCAATAAAAATATATTGTCTAAATGAACCAATTGAATAAATGAATTGCCAACAATGGTGAGTGATGTGACTTAGCAGCACATGTGTAAAAGACACAGGGGTTTTAATCTACTTAGAACTTAACAGGAGTCAAGTTGGGACTTCCAAAAAATTAATGAGACATTAGCTGCTAGAAGGAATTTATTTTGGAGGTAAAATGAGGTTGAGGTTGATTCTGCCCAAATTAATGCACAGAACCAAAGTAGAGTATGTGCTCGGCCTGGTTGAGTATCATGGGAAGCACATTATTTAGTTCTTAGTACCACCCCTATGAAGGACATAGACACACAGGCATCAGAGTATAACTTAATTATGAGTCTCATATTGGAGTGGACTTCAGAGGCTGTTTATTCCCATTTCCTTCCTGATTCTTGGATCTTCTCAGCAACACCCCTAAGAAGTGAGGGTTCAGACTCTGTACATTCCCACAGTGATGGGCAACTCAATTTAGTTTGAGACATACCATTCTATTTACCAGAACACTCTGCTTCTATGCTTTGGGAAAAGATGAGTGTGACCAGGAGAAAAAATGAGTGTAAAAATAATGTCTAATCAGGGTCAGTTGGAAGGAGAGCACTTTCTATTGTTTTGAAGAGCTATAATGTGAGAGAGGAATTGTTTTTCGTGTTGGCTTGATGGGAGAATTGGACTGAGGCATGGGCCAGATATCACCTCTGAAGCAGAAATTCTTAACCTGAAGTTTGAGGATCTCAAAGTGCTTTTGGGGTGGATTTTAAGGGAACATCAATACATTCTATGAATGTATTTACAAGACTTTGTTTGTACATTTGTTTTTGTTTTTTTCTGGGAGAGGATTCAAAGCTTTCATCAGTTTCAAAGGGAGTTCTTAGTTCCAGAGATATGAAGGTCTTCTATAACTCTGAGTTCCTATGCTTTTTTAAAATAAGTATGCACGAAAATAAAATACCAGTTCTCTTTCTTTTATACCTAGGGGAAGTAGACTAGACATTCTATAACAATTTCTCAGCTGTAACTATGTGACTCCTCTTGTATGAAGCAGGAGTATTTTAAAATCTGTTACAACTCAGCAGCAATGGTCTTTCATGCCATGAAACTTCACATTTTTAGTTTTCAAAGAGTAACAGCTTAGCTATTGTCCCTGGCTTCACAGTTTTACCTGTGATCTTCTGTGACCCTCCCGATTTTAAATTCCAGGAAGTGTGGCTTCATCTCAGCCTGAAGCTCTATAGTGCTATGCAGCGAAGAAATAAGTGATTAATGCTTGGGAAATACTGTATTTTTATTCCAGGTTACAGTATTCATGGCAGACAAGGCATTTTGCTCCATCAGAATCCCAGCTGTGATCTTGTACTTGCTTTTCATTGTAGGTACAAATAAGAGAAACAAAGAACTTTTATGATGAACCAAAATATTTGTGACCAGAGTCTGAGTTTAGTCAGGGCAGCAAATTACATCTGTTCCCCAAAGGCAATAATTACTTACAGTTTGATAGCAAATGAAAAATAATTTGTAGCAAATTTATCAGGAAGATAATTCTGCCCATAGATAACTAATAATGCCACTGAACAGGTGGTTATATATTTGCCAAAAAAATTAAGTTATTAAGGCAGAAGGTTCTAATAGCTACTGTGGTGAGTCAGACCAGTTCCTCTGCCTCCTGTTTAACAAACATTCCTTAGATGAGTCTCACACTTAAGTAAGCAGCTAGCTTTCCTTTACCCCTTTTGGATGGGAACTGCAATCTACTGGAGAGCATATTATTAACTCTAAGGAGGGTAAAAAGTCATTATGACTTAGAGTTAGAGAAAAATTAATAATCTAGAATTTGGAGAAGAAGCAGAAGTGGAGGTGCTTCAATGGTGAAAAACTGAAACATTTCCACTAAGATCAGGAACAAGACAAGGTTGCTCACTCTCACCACTATTATTCAACATAGTTTTGGAAGTGTTAGCCACAGCAATCAGAGAAGAAAAAGAAATAAAAGGAATCCAAATCGGAAAAGAAGAAGTAAAGCTGTCACTGTTTGCAGATGACATGATACTATACATAGAGAATCCTAAAGATGCTACCAGAAAACTACTAGAGCTAATCAATAAATTTGGTAAAGTAGCAGGATACAAAATTAATGCACAGAAATCTCTTGCATCCCTATACACTAATGATGAAAAATCTGAAAGTGAAATTAAGAAAACACTCCCGTTTACCATTGCAACAAAAAGAATAAAATATCTAGGAATAAACCTACCTAAGGAGACAAAAGACCTGTATGCAGAAAATTATAAGACACTGATGAAAGAAATCAAAGATGATACAAATAGATGGAGAGATATACCATGTTCTTGGATTGGAAGAATCAACATTGTGAAAATGACTCTACTACCCAAAGCAATCTACAGACTCAATGCAATCCCTATCAAACTACCACTGGCATTTTTCACAGAACTAGAACAAAAAATTTCACAATTTGTATGGAAACACAAAAGACCCGGAATAGCCAAAGCAATCTTGAGAAAGAAAAACAGAGCTGGAGGAATCAGGCTGGCTCCCTGACTTCAGACTATACTACAAAGCTACAGTAATCAAGACAGTTTGGTACTGGCACAAAAACAGAAATATAGATCAATGGAACAAGATAGAAAGCCCAGAGATAAACCCACACACATATGGTCACCTTATCTTTGATAAAGGAGGCAAGCATATACAGTGGAGAAAAGACAGCCTCTTCAATAAGTGGTGCTGGGAAAACTGGACAGGTACATGTAAAAGTATGAAATTAGAACACTCCCTGACACCATACACAAAAATAAACTCAGAATGGATTAAAGACCTAAGTGTAAGGCCAGACACTATCAAACTCTTAGAGGAAAACATAGGCAGAACACTATATGACAAATCACAGCAAGATCCTTTTTGACCCAGCTCCTAGAGAAATGGAAATAAAAACAAAAATAAACAAATGGGACCTAATGAAACTTAAAAGCTTTTGCACAGCAAAGGAAACCATAAACAAGACGAAAAGACAACCCTCAGAATGGGAGAAAATATTTGCAAATGAAGAAACTGACAAAGGATTAATCTCCAAAATTTACAAGCAGCTCATGCAGCTCAATAACAAAAAAACAAACAACCCAATCCAAAAATGGGCAGAAGACCTAAATAGACATTTCTCCAAAGAAGATATACAGATTGCCAACAGACACATGAAAGAATGCTCAACATCATTAATCATTAGAGAAATGCAAATCAAAACTACAATGAGATATCATCTCACACCGGTCAGAATGGCCATCATCAAAAAATCTAGAAACAGTAAATGCTGGAGAGGGTGTGGAGAAAAGGGAACACTCTTGCACTGTTGGTGGGAATGTAAATTGATACAGCCACTATGGAGAACAGTATGGAGGTTCCTTAAAAAACTAAAAATAGAACTACCATACGACCCAGCAATCCCACTACTGGGCATATACCCTGAGAAAACCATAATTCAAAAAGAGTCATGTACCACAATATTCATTGCAGCTCTATTTACAATAGCCAGGACGTGGAAGCAACCTAAGTGTCCATCGACAGATGAATGGATAAAGAAGATGTGGCACATATATACAATGGAATATTACTCAGCCATAAAAAGAAACGAAATGGAGTTATTTGTAGTGAGGTGGATGGAGTTAGAGTCTGTCATACAGAGTGAAGTAAGTCAGAAAGAGAAAAACAAATACAGTATGCTAACACATATATATGGAATCTAAGGGAAAAAAAAAAGTTCATGAAGAACCTAGTGGCAAGACGGGAATAAAGACACAGACCTATTAGAGAATGGACTTGAGGATATGGGGAGGGGGAGGGGTAAGATGTGACAGGGTGAGAGAGTGTCATGGACATATATACACTACCAAATGTAAAATACATAGCTAGTGGGAAGCAGCTGCATAGCACAGGGAGATCAGCTCGGTGCTTTGTGACCACCTAGAGGGGAGGGATAGGGAGGGTGGGAGGGAGGGAGACGCAAGAGGGAAGAGATATGGGAACATATGTATATGTATAACTGATTCCCTTTGTTATAAATCAGAAACTAACACACCATTGTAAAGCAATTATACTCCAATAAAGATGTTTAAAAAAAAGAAAAAAAAAAGAAAAAAAGAAGTGGAGGTGCTTTTTCAGGAAATATTTAGGTAACCACAAAGCAATCATTGAATCAACTTTCTCGAGGAAATACCATGATTTAATTTGCTTTGCAGTCGTGAATGTCCCACAGAGCCAGGTACATTGGTTTTGAACATTTCTGGGGCTCACTTTGGTGTTCTGAGGGAAGGGCACAGTTTTTGAAAACAGTGTAAGAACTACAATAGGTGCAAATTTGATATTTAACCTATTAAAACTTTGTTTTATTTGAAATTAATTAGAGCATCTTTTAGTGCTGGGATTTTAAACCCCTTATGGATCTGTGTCTTATGAGTTCATCTGACCATGACTGGAAATGGAGGGAGTTGAAAGTTGGAGGTGGACAGATGTTGGAGGTGGTACAGGTGCCTGGAAATGGGGGGAGGTATGTCGACCAGAGCTTCGATGGAGCTGCTTTGTTTTTTCCTCCCATCACCAGAGATAGGAATGGACATTTAGGGCCCTAAGGGAGGTAGGTGATAGAAAGCTGTTCTCTGAGTAGCAATTGGCAGGAAGAAAGGACATAACCAAAGTTTGCTCTCCTATGCTTGTGTCCATTTTTAAACTAGTTTTGACCTTGGCACAGAGCTTTGAGCTGAGCGAGACTGTGTATAGCTTCCCCATCTGTTTGTCTAAATACCTAGGTAGGAGGGGATGTATAGGAGGATCTGTAGTCCTCAGAAATCCCGTGGCAGCATGGTCTGACGTTTGTGGACCCCTGATTCCTTTACATCTAGGTGAGAAGACCAGTCTGCTGGGGATTGTCAGGAGCAGGTGGTGGCAATTACATTCTGTTCTCATTCACAAAGCTCGTGTCTTTGCTACAAGATTGGCTGATGTCTGTAGATATTGGCTACTTCTCTCTTCAAAGGCACACTGGAGGCATCTGGTTATTTTTTTAAATAACCTGGGTTAAGAACTGAGTATTGCTTCCTTCGGGGGCTAGAGCATGGTACACAGCGTGTTATCCGGAACATGATAATGAGGATAAGTACATAAATAAGGGTAAAAGTGCATCCCAAAGCACTGGCTCTTGCAGAAGGAAAGGTGATTTAATAGACGTAAGGCTGACACTTCCTGTGCACAGTCATTAGTGACAACCTGTGAGTGTGAGAAATTTGATCTGTACCCTGGAGCAAGAACATTGCTAAACATCTAATGAAAAATCCTCACGCTAAACAGATTTTTGCTCCTTTGCCTCTTCAGTGTTGGCTGAGTTCTGCTTTTCCATCCATTCTGAGGCCCAAAGGAACAGTAGTCCGGGGACTTCTGGAAGGAAACTTCTGGTTATTATTTATGTAGTCATTTCTTCCAGTTCTGCTCTGTGCATCTCTGTAGGAACTGATGGAGCAGATTCTGTGAAGTTTGCTCGTCAAGCCTCCCCTCTAACCTCTCAGGTTTGGCAGACTAGAAAAACACTGCTGGGCTCGCTGGAGGTTTGGGTGGTAGGCATGAAATGAAGAAAGAAAATTCTAGGCATGTATAATTTCACACAGAGAGACGGACAGGGGCAGATAAAGGATGTACATTGTATGTAGGGGAGAATGTGTACTGGGCAGGTAAGGAAGAGAGATTTGGAAAGGGTCTGGTGAGGAATAGCAGCCTGGGAGTTTGGGTTCAGCATCCTGGATTGATGCTGCCATTGGTAACGTGGCCTTGGGCATGTCACTAACTCTCTTTGTTACACAGCAGCCTCATATTGAAGAGGAGGTTACATTCACTAGATTATCTTTTAGGACCCTTCTGGATCTCACTACTACCTTCATCCCTCTTTCTGAACTTAAAATGCTTCAGGGGAGAATATTTGCTTCAGCAGTAATTGGACAAAAACCAAATTGATACAACCAATAATACTTTTTTCCTTTTGCCTTTGGTCCCTGAACTTACAGTTGAAGGCACGTCTAAAAGATCCTGGGTTTGTGTTGCTATTTCATTGCTAGAGCATTTGTGTCTCTGGAGGATACATGCTGTGAGAAGCTTGAATGTGACTTTCGGTGATCAAATGGGTTTTCTTATTTGTCTCCATGAGTGCTTCTAAAAAGTACCCTAGCAAAGGAGTTCCCCAAATTAGCTCTAAGAGGGACTTAAAACTTCTGATGGCTTAAATATGTTTTAAAATGTTGTTCAGTTGCTTTTTTTAAACTGAAAAAGTAGTTAAGACTATTAGAAGTACACTGTCGCCTCTATATAACACAGTTCACCAGATTGAATTATATATAAGGCAGTTGTGGGGTACAGTTAACTTAGAGAAGTACTTTTGAACTTCTGGAAACACAAAACACTTTTTTTCTTATGGCTTTAATTGAGTGAGGAAGGGGCCAGCTTGGTTAATCCACCTTGAGAATAATCCTTCCTACGCCATGTACTGCTCACGTCTTACCTAGGCCTTCTCAACCTGTGGATGCGGAGTACAAAATGAGGGTATCTGTAAAAAAAAAAAAAAAAAAAAAAAAAAAAAAGCCTTTTCTGTTCTTTCCATGTGATTCAAGACAGCTTGGTGCGCTCATCTCCTCTGCTTCCCCCAGGAGCTTTATGCCTGTCTGACGCTTCTTTTTCTCCAGTCCAGACGTCCCTATAGATCACCTGCTCACATAGCCAAGTGCTACAGGACACGTACGCCCACATGTGCCATGGGCATCTCAAGGTCTCCATGTATACCATGTCATTCTCTTTCTCCCCAAGCTGGTCCCCTGCATGTGTTTCCTGTCTCTGTGAGTGGTACCACCTGGCACCTAGGCTCCAACTTATTCCCCACATCTGTCCAGCCACCAAATTCTAGAGGTCTCAACCTGATGTCTGATGGAGGTGCCTTCTTCACCCCGTTCCCCTGGTTGTTGCCATCCTTCAGAGTCTCTTTTGCATCACTGTAATGATTTTCTAACTGGTTCTAGTAGGCAGAATGATGACCTCCAAAGATGTTCATATCCTAATCCCCAGAAGCCGTAAATGTGTTAGCTTACATGACAAAGGATAATTAAGGTTGCAGATGGATTAAGGTTGCTAATTAACTGACCTTAAAATAGGGAGAGTATCCTGGATTATCCAGGTGGGACCAATACAATTGCAAAAGTCCGTGCAAGTGGAAGAAGGAAGCAGAAGTGGAGGTCAGAGTGATGTGATGGGAGAAGGATTCCACCAGCTGTTGCTGACTTTGAAAATGGAAGAAAAGGCCATGGACCCAGAAATTTGAGCTACTTCTAGAAGAAGGAAAAGGCAAGGGAATGGCTTCTTTGCTAAAGCCTCCAGAAAGGAATGCAGCTCTGCTGACACCTTGATCTCAGTCCATTGAGACCCATTTTGGACTTTGAACCTATAGAACTATAAGATAATAAATTTGTGTGGTTTTAAGTCACTAAGTTTCTGATAATTTGTTGCAGCAGCAATAAAAAAGTAATGCACTGGCCTTTCTACCTCTGGTGTGCCACCATCCCAATCCACATGCAGACCTCATGTTATTTCCTTGTTCTTAAAACCTTTTGGTGGGTCCCCAACCCTTACATTGTCTTTTTCTACTCAGCACCTCAGTACTTTATACATAGGGGCCAATTAATAACTGTTGAATGAATAAAGAAAAGAGCCCATTTTCCAGTACCTTGGTCCAATTCATGATTTTTAGTTTGAGGAGATAAATTAAAAATCAGTTGGTTACATTATACTTTATATATCCCTTTCTGGGAACAGGATGGAGTCAAAATATATTCTGTTCTTTCTTCTTCTTCTTCCTTTCTTTTTTTAGCTTCTATTGTTTTAAAATTATATAATAGCATTTTTTGTAGCCAATTTGATAAATGAAAAACAAAACTCACAATGAAGCCACTCAGAGATGACCATTGCTATTATTTTGATGTGTAGTTTCCTAGTTACTTATTGTTAAAATATTAGTTATCAAAATGGTATGTGAAAGAGGATCCTTTAAAAAATATACATATATTAATTTTTACTTAGTATAATGTGAACGTTTTTCTATAGCCCTTTTAATGGCTGCACAGAATTCCTCTGGGTGGCTGTACTAAAATTTATTTTGAACTCCTTTCTCATGTTATTAAACTCTTATATTGTTCCCAATTTTTCTCTATTATGAAGACCACTGCAATTAATACCTTTGCAGTATCTTTGTGCATGTCTCTGGGTACTTCCTTAGAATAAATTCTTTAAGTGTACTAGCTGGGTTGAAGTCTCTGGAATTTTTATGGTGTTTGGTATATATCACAAAAGCGCCCTCCAGGAAAACTGTGCCAATTTGCACTGCCACCAGCAGCGTCCTTTCATGCAGCTGACCTTCATGCTCTTGCCATCTTTTGAATACATGGGAGGACTAGAGAGCATGACATCAAAGGTGTCAAGAGGGTAATTTTACATTGGAAGTGGGCACGGCTTTCACCAGTTGAACACAGACAGCACCATGGTCAGCAACTAGCACACCCAGCTCCGTTATAACTGAGACATACTCCTTTCGTCCCTCCAGGGAATTGGTACCATTACTACTCAGAAAAATCTGTGGGTTGGCCTCCTCTTCCCACCACACCAAATACCAGAAACCAAGCACGGAATCATAGCCCCCTCCAGTTTTTATAGGCTTCTGATCTCTGTCAGGAATCTGTAAAGGAAACTTGCTATAGGGTCACACAGACCCTCTTAGCCCCCTGATCTCTGCCTTACCCCCATCTTTACTCCAGACCTTATTTACTCATGAAGTTGAGCTACTCATGACTCATGTAAGTAGCTGCTGCATGTTATGTAATATAGAAGCCTCCTTAGGTTGTGGGGTGTGAGTCCCATAAATGTCTGCTGAGTGGACCAGCCTGACACCTCCGCTCACTCAGTGTCACCAGCAAAAAAGCCTAGTGCTAGACTTTCTAGCCCAGGTCGGCTTTGATATGGTTGGTAGTTAGCCTTGGTTGTGGCTGTTTTAGAAATATTGATCTGGCACGTACAGAAGCATTAATAAAATGTCAGGTTTGTTAGATAGTCTCTTTTTTTTGGTGGAAGAGTTTGGAAAAGCCAGGCTAGTTGCCATAGCAACACAAAAGCTTTCAGGCACTTGTTTGTTTGTTCTATTCCTTTGTCGGCTTATGGAGTGGTCTGTGGAGCCTCATGAAAGAAGATGTGCTGCCTAGTGTTTGACAGTTAAATCACTGTGCTGCCTGTCAGAGAGGAGAGCTGGGGGAAGGTGAGGGGACAGCCGCAAAGCCCTTTTCTCATTGTCTGCTTTCACCAAGATTCTGGCTTTGGAGAGGAGGTACCTGAATCTGGAGCAAGAGCTATCACTCAGTGTCTCTAAAATGACAAAAGAAAACCACTGACAGTTGGAACCACCACACCTGTCTTTTTCATCCTGTTTTCCTACCCCTCCACCACCATCCCTCCACGTAGGAATATAGAGTGCAGTTATGTTATTTTCTCTTGAAAGTCCAACGGTGCAAGAGCTGTTCTGGTCCATCTGTGGACTCTGAAACAAAAGAGGTGCTGGGAAAAACAAAATTAGCCTTTTCAGAGTGGGCGGTCCCACCGTTCCCTTCCTTGCCTGTGCTCTGAGGAGAGCGTGCACTGGGGGTGTTGTCCTTCCCCAGCTAATGCAGTGGGTTGTGTGCAGCGACCGCGTAGTTCCTCAGACCCCGGGGGCCTTGTGCCTCTTCAGTACGGGTGGGCTTCTGTGGACAGTGAGGCTTAGGTTATCCGGCACATCTAGGATTACCTGAAGCAATCCTACAAAATAAAATTTATAAAATAAATTTATTTTCTAGTTAAGGAAAAAATAAATTTTGATATAAAAATATAAATTAAGGAGAAAAATAAAAAGATCACCTGTATTTCATTGCCCTATACCCCCAATCAACATTTTGGTACAAATTTTATATGTGTACGTATGTGCAGACACACGCACATGCATACGTATACGTATATTTTTATATATGTGTTTGTGTATACATATATACATGCGTATCTATACAGACATTCATATAAGTGCATTGCTATTGTTTCTGTAGAAATATGGAATTTTGTTGCCTAAATTTTTCATTCAACTATGTATCATGAGATATTTCCATGCCTGTAACTTTAATGACTGTATAATCTTTTTAATCATATAGCTATAGTATGGTTTGATTCAACCCTTTGACATTTAGATTATTTTTGAGTTTCTATTTTTTTTTTAACAATTCTGGAATTACATTCTCATGCACCTGGATGTAAATGGCTTAAAGAAAGTCTGCAGTGAATCAGCAAGTGCTTATTAAATGTTAGTCATCTAAGTTTTCTTTTTTCTTTTTTTTTTAACTGGTAAATCAGCCTTAGGAAAACTCTCTAATGACTGAAAACATAGAGTGCTTTGTGAATGTTGACATCCTAAAGCTGCCATGTTAGCTCCAGAATTGAGGTATGGTCATGCAAAGGAAACTTCATGAAGACAAGGTATGGTTTGAGACTACACTGGTGGGTAAAATATGCTTCAGGAGCCATTAAACTACATCACATGTAATGCCAAGGAGATGACCAAGTTCTTTTCCTGTGTGGAGACTTTATTGTGATGACACGTGATGCAGCACAGTGGACAGAGCCTGGCCTGGGACTGAGGCCAACTCAGTTCTCCTGGTTCTGCCAGTAACTAGCTTGTAGAACCTTGCACAAGTCCTTGGGTTCCTTACTTGTAAACTGATAGAATTGTTCTAGTTGACCTCTGAGGTTCCTTTCAGATCTAAAACTCAGTGGTTTGAAGCTGACTCTGCTCTGTTTAATTCGTTTGTATTGACGTGGGCAAAAAACAGCATGGACTTCTCATATACCTCCAAGAGTTTAAAACTTTGTGGCCTGAGGAAATTACTGCAATTTTGTTGTAATGGACTCGATACTGTTTAGAGAAAGAACATTTTTGCTCGCCCAGCGTCCATTTCTTTTTTTTTTTTTTTTAACATCTTTATTGGAGTATAATTGCTTTACAATGGTGTGTTAGTTTCTGCTATATAACACAGTGAATCAGTTATACATATGCATATGTTCCCATATCTCTTCCCTCTTGCATCTCCCTCCCTCCCACCCTCCCTATCCCACCCCTCTAGGTGGTCACAAAGAACAGAGCTGATCTCCCTGTGCTATGCGGTTGCTTCCCACTAGGTATCTATTTTATGTTTGGTAGTGTATATATGTCCATGCCACTCTCTCACTTTGTCACATCTTACCCCTCCCCCTCCCCATATCCTCAAGTCCATTCTCTAGTAGGTCTGTGTCTTTATTCCCATCTTGCCACTAGGTTCTTCATGGCCTTTTTTTTTTTCCCTTAGATTCCATATACATGGGTTAGCATACTCTATTTGTTTTTCTCTTTCTGACTTACTTCACTCTGTATGACAGACTCTAACTCCATCCACCTCACTACAAATAACTCCATTTTGTTTCTTTTTATGGCTGAGTAATATTCCATTGTATATATGTGCCACATCTTCTTTATCCATTCATCCGATGATGGACACTTAGGTTGCTTCCATGTCCTGGCTATTGTAAATAGAGCTGCAATGAACATTTTGGTACATGACTCTTTTTGAACTATGGTTTTCTCAGGGTATATGCCCAGTAGTGGGATTGCTGGGTTGTATGGTAGTTCTCTTTTGAGTTTTTAAGGAACCTCCATACTGTTCTCCATAGTGGCTGTATCAACTTACATTCCCACCAACAGTGCAAGAGTGTTCCCTTTTCTCCACACCCTCTCCAGCATTTACTGTTTCTAGATTTTTTGATGATGGCCATTCTGACCGGTGTGAGATGATATCTCATTGTAGTTTTGATTTGCATTTCTCTAATGATTAATGATGTTGAGCATTCTTTCATGTGTTTGTTGGCAATCTGTATATCTTCTTTGGAGAAATGTCTATTTAGGTCTTCTGCCCATTTTTGGATTGGGTTGTTTGTTTTTTTGTTATTGAGCTGCATGAGCTGCTTGTAAATTTTGGAGATTAATCCTTTGTCAGTTGCTTCCTTTGCAAATATTTTCTCCCATTCTGAGGGTTGTCTTTTCGTCTTGTTTATGGTTTCCTTTGCTGTGCAAAAGCTTTTACGTTTCATTAGGTCCCATTTGTTTTTTTTTGTTTTTATTTCCATTTCTCTAGGAGCTGAGTCAAAAAGAATCTTGCTGTGATGTATGTCATAGAGTGCTCTGCCTATGCTTTCGTCTAAGAGTTTTATAGTGTCTGGCCTTACATTTAGGTCTTTAATCCATTTTGAGTTTATTTTTGTGTGTGGTGTTAGGGAGTGTTCTAATTTCATACTTTTACATGTACCTGTCCAGTTTTCCCAGCACCGCTTATTGAAGAGGCTGTCTTTTCTCCACTGTATATGCTTGCCTCCTTTATCAAAGATAAGGTGACCATATGTGTGTGGGTTTATCTCTGGGCTTTCTATCCTGTTCCATTGATCTATGTTTCTGTTTTTGTGCCAGTACCATACTGTCTTGATTACTGTAGCTTTGTAGTATAGTCTGAAGTCAGGGAGCCTGATTCCTCCAGCTCCATTGTTCGTTCTCAAGATTGCTTTGGCTATTCGGGGTCTTCAGCGTCCATTTCTTCTTCCCTCCTAATTTTACCTGGGGGAGCCACCACTCCCCACGGTGGGCAGTTGGGGTGGTACTGTCAATCAGGCGGTCCCACCCCTCCAGTCAGGGGGTCTGCGTGTCCCTTCAGCTGAGACTCACTGCCCTGCAATAATCAAATCTGATTCATGCTGATAGTACTCCCATTCATTCCCCCCATCCAGATGACCAAATGGCCCTCATTCGGGCTCTTTTCTAGTCTTGCTTGTTCTTTTTTTCTCTCTAATCTGTGAAATCTGCATATCTTTTCATCAAATTCTGGGTTTACTTTTTTAGCCAGAGTTGGATTCTGCCATCTGCTACAGAAAAACCCTAACCCTCATTGTTGGTGCTGGCCTAGTCCTGGTTCTCCAGCTGACCAGGGCTTTGTGACCAACAGGCAGGTCACTCCATCTCTCTGAGCCTATGTGTCCTGATCTATTTCAGTGAGCTTATCCCACTGTGCCCCCAAGGGAAACCTTCTGGATCAACAAAATTAGCATCCTCAATTCATTGCCCCAAGACAGAGTGGTCCTTGTCCATTTCTAGGCCTCTGGTCCTGTAATCCAGTCCCCTCCCCAAGACTACCTCCTAGTCAAATGCTACCCCAAGTTCCCTCTTACATGACTCCCTTCCAACCCACTTGGAAGGTGAGCTCTACAGCATTTCCACACTACTTACCTGGTATTAAACGTTTAATACCTGGCAAACTAGGCAGCTTTTTTAAAAAATCTTTTTTTAAAAAATTTTAAAAAGTTTTTTTTTGATTATTTATTTATTTATTTATCATTTTTTGGCTGCGTGGCATGTGGGATCTTAGTTCCTTGACCAGGGATTGAACCTGCGTCCCCTGCATTGGAAGCACAGAGTCTGAACCACTTGACCGCCAGGGAAGTCCCCTAGGCAGCTTTTTATAGCTAGTTTTTCTGCATTGTGAAGACCTTGAAGGTAAACGTCTAATATTCCTGTACCCCGCCCCACCCTCAGTCTCATACAACATCTGTCATGGAGTTTGGCAACATAAACATTCCCTAAACTCCAGGGAAGGGGGTATGGGGGAAAACATGTGAAGACAGAGCCTGTGAGAGTCTCTGCCCTATTTCAGCATCTCATTTCATATAAGTTTCTTTGTCCTTAGACAATTAATTGAGAATTTAAACTTATAGCCTAGATGTGTGTGATCTCTTCCCTTAAAGTTTCCTCTCTGAAACACTGTGTGTGTGTATGTATGTGGGCAGGGAGAGTTCAGAAGAGGCATCAGGTGAAAGAGCGGGTATTCCTCACTGGACCACCAGCTCCTTGAAGGCAGGACACTTGTGTGCCATACTTCCCTCCCTACTTCCTGTGCAAGTGGGTATCCTTTAATATATGTTGGATGGATGCATGGATGAGTGAATGGATTCTAAGCAATCATGTTACTCTCTGGGACTTCACACTGCCACAGCAGGGAGAAGTTCCTATTCTTCTTCTTTCCTCCAGTTCTCTGACCCAACAAATGCCAAAAACACATCATATCTGGGGAATCTGGTACCTCATATGGACCCTCATGTCTGCCATAGAAACAACAATGTCAACAATTCTGCTCTCACTGGAAACCGTCTCAATATCCTCCCAGGACTGCAGGGAAAGGAGCGGGGAGGGCTTCCTGCCCATCTGAAGTCCGTGTGTACCAAGACAATTACCTTGACTGGTCTCGAGGTCGTCAGAGAGTTTGTTAGCAAATGCTTCAGTGATTTTAACCAAAAGAGCAGAGAGAGGTGACACGTAGGTGGTAGCTGACAACTGTTAAATAAAATTTAAAAGCTACGTTAAATCTTAAGCTCTTATGTAGAGTATCTTACTTTCAAGGGACTTGCCTTCATGATGGGCAAGGTAAGGAAGTTAGTCTTCTGCTAAAGCAAATGATCACCTTGAGTTTTCTAGAGCTTACTAAATCACTTAGCGCTGAAAACATTTTAACATTTTAAATTGCTAGGTATGGTTGCTATTAACAGTGTGCTTGCTCCAGAGATTATGAATAATAACCAACTTTGAAAATCACGATGGAGTACCATTTCAAAGTAAAATCAGTTTAAAGCAAATGCAAGCTTTGAAGCTCTTGCAAATGGAATCACAGAGACCTCACTACCCACTGGGAAGTCCCTTCCTGACCACCGCTGAGGTGCATGATAACAGCGTTCCTGGCACAATCCTTTCTGTGGCTTTGTTGTCTATAAGACAAGTCCTCGGTTACACTGGACAGCTGCTGGGGAGGCTTTTTTAGTTCCTCTAAATTCACCAATGAGAACGGTTTGTTCGGATTTAACAAAACAAGGATGCGCAGGTACACCTTGTGACATGAGGTAAAGGGATACTATTTTTAAAAAATCTGAAAACAGGCTGAATTGTTACAAGGAAGGGAACATGCCAGGCCCAGCAGCCCCAGGGTGATGAAAAGATGCCAATGACAGTGCCCAGGAATGTGACTCCCTCCCGGAGGGAGGGCGTGCCTCAACCAGCATCCTGTACCACTCTCCTCTGCCTCCAGAACAGCTGAGAACACAGCTGTAAGAGCAGACTGGACCAGAGAAGGAGAGGGGGTGGGGCAAGGAGCAGAGGGGAGGGCCAAAGGAGTGTGGGAAAAGAAAAGAGAAAAATGATAGGGAAAGAGAGAGAGGAAAGGGAGAAGATGGAGGTGTAGCAACATCAGTGTTTCCTTAAATGCAAACTGTCTTGTGAATTTCAGGGGCAACATGTGGGGACCCCTACCTGTCTCACGCCTGGTCAAAATGCCTAGGATATCTTTGACGTTGCCACTGGAAGTTCAGTAAATGCATCATTTACCTTGTGGAGCTGGGAGTCGGGCACTTTCAGTTGATAGTACAATGCCCCGTCCCACCCATCCCCCAACAGCCAGAACAAATTTAGAATGATCTACTCTCGACTTTTTCATTTATACTAAACCATAGTTACCAGTGCTCTTCTCTTTGCTGGGAAATTGTAGCAGAAAATAGTGACTTCTTATGCATTACTATGGAAACCCTAAAACTTCCTCTAGAAACCATCAAAAAGAGGCAGCACATAACCCTCCTCTAACTTTCAATCACGATTCTCTCCAAGGAAGAAAACTGAAAATTAGATGGATTCATTCTGAGTTGCCTTTTCCAATCAAACAGATGGGATTTAGATAAGCTCTTAAAGCAAATTGTGATTCATATAATAATATGTAAACTTACCTCAGATCTCAAAGGCTTTTTCTAAAGAAGATTCTGATAATTAAAATGTTCCCATACAACTCAAATTCCATTAAGTCAATATAGTTAAGTAAAGACTCTCTCAGCTAGAATATTTCCAAGCCCTGGTCAAAGGACCAGAGTATTTGTGCCCTTTGCTCAGTTTATTAAAACCCTGATGATCATGAAAAGTGTAATACTAAAAATCCTGATGACATTGATTTTCCTATGTCCTTGTTGAGTGGTTTCAAAAAGTCATTCAAAAGAATTTGTATTTAGAAAGCACCTCCTGTGTGCCTGCCACAATGCAAAGAAAGATCAAAAACAAACTAAACACAATTATTATCAGAAACATCTTTCTAAGTCTGTTGATTTAGAGTCCATAGGTGACTCATCCAGAAGAAGGTCCTAAATTTACAGGCCAAGCACTTTTCCAATGAAATGTGATGTGGAGGAGAAACTAGCATTCATCATGCTCTTAGCATGTGCCAATTCTGCGCTTAGTTCCCCCCAAACAACCTTGCTTAATTGGTTTTATTACCCTCCTTGGGGAGATTGCTAGGGGTTAGACCCTTTATAGCCTTATGAGGCAAATAAAGGAATTTGGGCTGTATCTTATAGCTAATGAGAAACCATTACCACCAGTTGAGGGAGAGTAAAACAGTACTCGGTGAAGATGAATTTGGTGGAGTGCTAAGGAGGATGAATTTAGGGGACTGAGAGCATAGAAACCAAGAATCTACAGAGACTTTTTGTCATTCAGAATGGGTACAAAAAGGACATGAACTGAGGGGTTGCGGTGCTTGGAAAATTAGCTGCAGAAGTCTAGAGGGACCTTAATCGTTTTCTCCTTTGTCCTCACGAGGTACATAATCCCCCCTAAGAAGTGATTTTTGGTCTCTTTTAGGGGCAGGAAACATACGTACTTATTCAGTGAGACAGCTAATCATTCTCTGGTGTACACTTGTAGTTCAAGGGAAGGCACCTGTATTAATCCGTTCGGGCTGCCATAACAAATACCACAAACTGGGTGGCTTAAACAACAGAAGTGTATTTTCTCATAGTTCTGGAGGCTGGATGTCCAAGACCAAGGTGTCGGCAGGGTTGATTTCATTCTGAGGCCTCTCTTCTTGGCTTCCGGTTGGCCGTATTCCCCCTTTGCCTTCACGTGGTCTTTTCTTTGTGCCCACCCTTGCCTGTGTCTACATTTCTCTGCTTATAAAGGCAACAGTCCTATCTGATTAGGGCCCACCCAAAAGACTAATCACCTCTTTAAAGACCTAACCTCCAAATACGGTCACATTCTGAGGTACCAGGGGTCAGGACTCAACGTATGAATTTGTGGAGGGATGCAGCTGAGCCCCTAACAGCACCCGAGGGGGAAGAGGGAGAGCAGCAGCATATCCCTGAGTCCCTGCCCCAGGCCCGCTGTTCTCTATCCCCGTGGTTAAACGGGCCATCCCCAAACAGAAAGTTCCCTGGGCTAGCTTTCTATCATTCTTTTCTAGGACGATTTAGGCTGATGTCATCTTTGGGGGATTTTCAATTCCCAATTTTAGGATTAGCAGTCTTTCTCCTTTTTTTTTTTTTTTTTCTTTTAACTTCTCCAGCAATGCTAGTTTCTTACCAATTTTTTCTGCTGTCATCTGTTTATATGCATGATAATTTTTATCATGACGGGAGGGCATCTTTGAAAATGAACAGAATATGTAGAATAAAGAGGTGCAGTAAGTTAACAGCTACATAGTTTTCATTATTGTCCTCCTTACGGGGTTGGCACTGATTTTTTTTTTTTTTTTTAACCTCTATTTCTCAGCCTCTGAGGGGCATCCTCTTTATTTCTCGTGTTCTCTGTTTCCATCAGCTGGCTCAGGCTGAGGCCCCAGGTCCTCATGTCCTCACTTCGAAATTCTTGTTCCACTCTGGACTTCAGGCTAGAACTGCTTTCCTCACAGTCGCCTGAACCCCTGCTGACAGTGTCTATTGGAGACTAGCCTCAAAAAAGCCGTGGTGAGGCAGGATACCAGAGTGATTAAAACTGTACTTTCCCTAGATGGATGGATCCCATTACCCAGGCTGCAAATGTGCCTCTCTCCCCACAGTAACAGCAAGTTCTCATCTTTCTGCCTCAATGAACTGTGGGACAGGCCCTTAATTTCCAGTTTGTGGACAATCAACAATGATTTATCTTAAAGATGGTATCTAAAGACAAGTCAACAAGCATTTCAGAAAATATCTGGAGCCAGATGAAATTCACCCAAAGGCAGAAGAGGTTCTTTGCCTTTGCCAGGCAAGGCTTCTTCAGCCATATATACAAAAATATTACTTATCAGTCAAGCTTATTTGTTTATCAGTATTTAAAGACGTTCATAAAATTGGCAGATTAGACTACCTTCCTGCAGTTTGACAAGGTATATTATATAAATTACAAGTTTCTGATATTGGTCTTGTTTTTATTTTAGACCTATTAATAAGATAAGGCATTGCTTACAAACGTGGATTATGGGACATTTTAAAATTAAGTTGTTGGACAAATGCTGGAGAGGGTGTGGAGAAAAAGGAACCCTCTTGCACTGTTGGTGGGAATGTAAATTGACACAGCCACTATGGAGAACAGTATGGAGGTTCCTTAAAAAACTAAAAATAGAATTACCATATGACCCAGCAATCCCACTAGTGGGCATATACCCAGAGAAAACCATAATTCAAAAAGACACATGCACCCCAATGTTCATTGCAGCTCTGTTTACAATAGCCAGGTCATGGAAGCAACCTAAGTGCCCATCGACAGGCAAATGGATAAAGAAGATGTGGCACATATATACAATGGAATATTACTCAGCCATAAAAAGAAATGAAATTGAGTTATTTGTAGTGAGGTGGATGGACCTAGAGTCTGTCATACAGAGTGAAGTAAGTCAGAAAGAGAAAAACAAATACCGTATGCTAACACATATATATGGAATCTAAAAAAAAAAAAATGGCCATGAAGAACCTAGGGGCAGGATGGGAATAAAGACGTAGACCTACTAGAGAATGGACTTGAGGACATGGGGTGGGGGATGGGTAAGCTGGGACAAAGTGAGAGAGTGGCATGGACATATATACACTACCAAATGTAAAACCCATAGCTAGTGGGAAGCAGCCACGTAGCTCAGGGAGATCAGCTCGGTGCTTTGTGACCACGTAGAGGGGTGGGATAGGGAGGGTGGGAGGGAGGGAGACGCAAGAGGGAAGAGATATGGGGATATATGTATATGTATAGCTGATTCACTTTGTTATAAAGCAGAAACTAACACACCATTGTAAAGCAATTATACTCCAATAAAGATGTTAAAAAAAAAAGATGCGGTACGTATATACAATGGAATATTACTCAGCCATAAAAAGGAACGAAATTGGGTCATTTGTAGAGATGTGGATGGACCTAGAGACTGTCATACATAGTGAAGTAAGTCAGAAAGAGAAAAATATCATATATTAACGCATATATGTGGAATCTAGAAAAATGGTACAGATGAACCGGTTTGCAAGGCAGAAATAGAGACACAGATGTAGAGAACAAATGTATGGACACCAAGGGGGGAAAGTGGGGGTGGTGCTGGTGGTGGTGGGATGAATTGGGAGATTGGGATTGACATGTATACACT
Source organism: Balaenoptera borealis (assembly GCF_965194805.1). Taxonomy (NCBI): domain Eukaryota; kingdom Metazoa; phylum Chordata; class Mammalia; order Artiodactyla; family Balaenopteridae; genus Balaenoptera; species Balaenoptera borealis. Next base: position 39,087,610 of record NC_138866.1, on the reverse strand, counting down.
AATATGTATAAAATAAATAACTAATAAGAACCTGCTGTATAAAAAAATAAAATTAAATTTTAAAAATTAAAAAAAAATTGTTGGAATGCTTCTTGCTAAGTCAATCAACCTTTTTAAACATTTTCCTTATTTTACAACAACTGATCCTTAAATCCCCTTCTTCAAGTCTTGTTTTGTGTGGAATAAATTTTCATCTATGAAGCCTTCCTTGAAAATCTTTATTAAACTTCGTAGAGTTAGGAATCAAGTCCAGTCATGAGTGGGTGCTCAATAAACAGTTGAATTATTGAAGGAATAATCTCAGTTGGTTTTCCATGTGGAAAAACAGGCTCTATTCAGTCTTTTTTCTCTGCAGTGGAGATATCAATGATGTTATCAAAATGGGACTCCACCAGGTTTCAATAATGAAAGTTTAGCTGGAAGAGATGTTAGATAAGCTGAGAGAGAAATTTCTTCTGTTTTTCTACTCACGGTGGGACTCTGAAACAATCTCTGCAGGAGTTTAGGTGGTTGTGATCTTATCAAAGATATGTACAGAATATTTTTGGTTTTGAATTGATATTTTAATGAATGCTTTCAAAACTTGGGATGGGAGTTGAAAGGAGAAAAAATAGGAGAGAATGTTTTGAGATGTTTAAATTCATTCTGAAAAGTTTTAGTTTGATTTGCTCACGTTCTAGGATGTTGTGGCCCTAAAATTTTTCTTAGGTACTTGCATAGTGCGTGTAGTTTCTGCTCCTTAGGTCTGTACCAAATGTAAACTGGTTTAGAAACAGAACATTCTCTGGTAATGTTTTCTGTTGATGGGTCCTGCATATTACTGTTTGGACATCCTATAGAGCTGATAGAAATGGCAATTTTGCATGAAAAATTACAAAGGCATTGAAAGACATTTTTTTCCAAAGGCTTTATTTCTATTCTCTTTTCAAAGACAAAAGCTGCTTAGGGCTAGGTTATATTCTATGGGACAGAGAAGGGCAACCAGTAAAATTGTGGAGTCACAACCCTGTGTTGGGGATAGTTGAAGAAACTACAGTTCTTTAGGTGAGAGAAAAAATCGGGGAGCCATAATTGTTGTCTTCAGCTATTGGCAGGGTTGAGACTGGCTTCCTCTGTGAAGAAGAATGTATACCCAGAAGACAGGGACCAGGAAGGAATGGGTTGCTTGGCAGAATGGTGAGCTCCCCGGCCTCTAGAAGTGTTCACGTAGTTGCTGATGGCTGTCAATCAGGATAGGATATACTAGATTGCTTCATTTAGTGAGATGTCGGAAGTTCTTGGTGAAGAGAAGAACTCTATTCCAAAGATGCTGTGCTTCTGTGAGAGGATTTCAGGGAGAAGCAGCAGAGAGTGGTGAAAGCAGCGTTGTCAGAATGCATGGAGAAACCTGGGCCCTGGTCTCAGCTCTGCCACCATAATGGTGGGTATTTGGGGTAGGTCTCTTGGCCTCTTTGGCTTTCAGTCTTTATTTTTGTAAAGAAGGTTGAATCAATGTCCTCCAGGGTTCCTTCTAAATTAACAGTTTTAAGATAATAGTTTTCCCAGCCCACACTTTTGATAGTTGACTGAAGGCCCTGAAACCTTAATGGACCTAAACCGTAAGGCAGGAACAGCAGAACCATATGCTTGTTGAAGACAACAAGGGCACATTGTACATGGGATTCGTTTTTGTAAGGAGCCTTCCTGAGACTTCTGTCATTCCATACTCTAATTCAGTGATGGTTTATATGCAATAACTCCATCAGTAAACTCATTTAAAATAAAATATCATCTTGGAGGCTATGATTTTAATTTTATTAAACTAACATGCATTATGGATCTATTATGAGCAAGGCATCAGGACTATAAAGATGAGTAAGAACACACCATCTCTGGTTTCAGTAAATTTACAGTCTAGTGGGGATTACCGCCGGATTAAACTAACAGTAATGCAATGTCCCAAGTTAAGTGTAAAGATACAAGCACTGTGCAAATGGCATGGTCATATACGCCGCTTGGTGGGACAGGGATAAGCTTTGTACAGGAGTTGGCTTTCCATGGGTTCTTAGAGGATGAGGAGGACTTCGCCTGTTGGAAAAGGTCACCCCAGCGAGAGGGATTCCTATGAGGAAGTACACAGAGGTTTGAAAGTCCATGGCATGTTTCGGAAACAGTAAGTATCTGGTAAAGCTAAGCACAGAGGACCTGGAAGGTATGCTTGGTGATCAGAGGGGAAAAGGTGGTTTGGGCTGGTTTGGAAAGGGTCTCAAATGTTACGGTACTAGTTTGAGCTTTCATCTTTAGGCAGTGGAGAATCCTAGAAGCTTATGCATGACTTTGGGTCTATGGTTATATGGCTAATCTAATTAGGGGGGGTGGGATGGCTTGGAGTCGTGGGGGATCTGGCAGTATCCAACATAAGTGTGTGTGTGGGGATAGCCAACGTTCAACCATGTTCCTAAAATGATCTCTATCTGAACCTCGCTATCCTCTAAGTTCATTAAAGTAGCTTAGCCCAGGTAATTCCTCTCCACCAGAGACCCAGATCATATTTTAAAGAAATTAAACAGTTGAAAACTTGAACTAGACTTTAAAAAAAATCTAAAATAGAAGTAATAGGGAAAGGAGATGGAAGACAACATCAGTTTCGAGGCTTGTGTAGCAACCTGGTCTCAGAATGGTAGGGTCTGACTAAAGCACTGCACTAGGGATGGAATGGCGGAGATTTGGAGGTTTCAGAGGACTTTGGAAGAGGATAATGAGTTTGAGTCCTAGGCTTGATAATCTTGGGAATGCCTGCAGGACGTCCTGGTAGAGACACGTTTCCGATGAGAGTTTCGGCTTGTAGACACACGTACTTGATAGCGCTCAGTGATGGCTGAAGCCATGAGAATACATAAAAAATCTGAAGGAATTCTTTTTAAAGTGGGAATGGGACACAAACACACAATCTTTAAGAATATAAAAACTCTGAGAGGTGAGCAGAGAAGAGGAGCTTTGAGAGGGTGGTTGGAGTATAGGAAGAGAACCCTAAATAAGATTCTGGCGATGTTTTAGGCATATAGAAAGAAAAGTTGAAGAAGAATGGTGTGTGATATGGGTTCTGGCTGTGTACAGAGGGTTAGGTGTTCTGATTTCATTTTATTTTTATTTACTTATTTTTAAAATAAATTTATGTATTTATTTTTGGCTGTGTTGGGTCTCCATTGCTGCACGTGGGCTTTCTCTAGTTGCGGCAAGTGGGGGCCACTCTTCATTGCAGTGCGCGGGCTTCTCATTGCGGTGGCTTCTCTTGTTGTGGAGCATGGGCTCCAGGCGCGTGGGCCTCAGTAGTTGTGGCTTGTGGGCTCAACAGCCGTGGCTCACGGGCTCCAGAGCGCAGACTCAGCAGCTGTGGCCCACGGCCTTAGTTGCTCTGCGGTGTGTGGGATCCTCCCAGACCAGGGCTCGAACCTGTGTCCCCTGCATTGGCAGGCGGGTTCCCAACCACTGCACCACCAGGGAAGTCCCACGTGTTCTGATTTTAAATGGTTATTCTGGGGTCTGAATGAGAGAGTCCTTGAAAGAAGATTGTTGAATCATGTACCCTGTAGATGGGTGGAAAGGGGCCTCAAGAAGACCCAATTTTTCTTGCTTTTATTCATTGCTTACCAGGCAACCTTGGGAACTGTAATTTCATCTTAAATGGAGCCATCCCCAGGTATGAGGTTGGTTGTAATTCTCTGGATACAAGATTGTTTCTAGTTCCTGGACCAGGAATAACCATTACAATATAAAAGTTGGTGTCCTGATTTATCACATATATTATTGTTGTAAAAGCACATAGACGTCATGCAGTCAAGATACAGCCCTGCCCTCAGGACCTCACATCCCCCTGGGTTGTAGAGTTAAGTAGTACGGTGCTGGACCTGAACTTTCTAACTCAAGGTCAAGTGCTCTTTTTGCATCTCCTCTGCCTCTCTGCCTTTCAGCTTCTGGCTGGTTTAATTAGACTGAACTAGTCCTCAAGAGTCTCAGCATCTCTAAGTAAACTTTGAATATCATATTACTTAAACTTAAAAGCCCTGAAATAGTATTAGGACTGTGGTGGCCTCACCAGGATGCACCAGTAAGTGAGGCTCAGCTTGAAGCCATCATCCGACCTCTGACGTGTTTTACAGCATTCAGGCGATCCTGTTGAACCCAGGAAGGAAATTTAGTTCCCTGTGACGCTCATCTGGTGAGAGTAGCTCTGAACCCTGAAATGATCCACCTGAAGGAGGCACAGGTGTCTCAAGAGCACAGATTTCTGGTAAAAGTGATCAGCACATAGCATGCTGTGAAATCAGAGCTTTGTTTCACCAGGCTTTGCAACAGGGTGCCCGCAAAGCATGTGAATGAAAACACCACGTTCTGTGCCTCAAAGTCCCACTCTAATAGTTCTTGTTTGCTTTGCTAATTAAGAGACTTTCACAACTCCCTCTTGACCTAAATGCCTGAAATGTTGCATGTTGTTTTGGCTCTTCTAAATAGCTTTTGTTTGGCACAGTTTGAATTTATAAGGTCAAATGTAATTAGCTCCAGATATCCAGGTCTCCATTAGGAACGATTTCAAGGAGCAGTACATCTCAAAACCAACTTAAAAGTCTCCAATCTCTTTGCAGCTTTCAAAAATGTTTAAATCTCTAAATTGGCCTTGATTCTGGACAAATAAATGGGGAGAAGTTTGAGGGAGTTATTGGGCCGAGTCAGGTACTTGTGCTAAAGGCTGGGAGATAAAAAAAAAAACCTTTTAGATGGACCTGTCATAGCTGTGTTTTAAGATCAATATTCACGCCTGCCGTATGGAACCAGACCACTGGCTGTCATGGCTGCAACAGTTTGGCCCTGTGTAATCTTCCCTTAATGTGTGGTGCTAATCAACAAGAGGATGCCTAGTGCAGATGGCCTCCTAGCCCCAGTGCACAGCCCGTCTGGTTATGGGTGCTGTACAGCAGAGTGATGTGGGCATGTAAGTGGGCGGAAACTTTCTAATGTGTCACAATAATAACAATGCAGAATCCTACTGCTGTTCAGTTTCCCCTAGAACTTCAGCCAACGCAGCAGCCTACTTGGTTCCCAGTCCTATGTGAATGCTAGACAATTAGCAGCTGATAATGAAGAATGCCATGGGAACCAGTGGGAAAATAACAGCTTACTCCAAAGGTATAATGAAATGAAATTAGCACAGACAGTAAAACAGACAATTTATGGTGGGTTTTTTTTTTTTTTTTTTTTGTAATTAAAAAGAACCAGTAAATACTTCTAGTAGAGAAATCTGAGAATCGATTAGAATCCCATCTGTTTTGGAAGGGAATTTTATTCAGAAATTAATTCCAGGGCGGCTTCTTAACTTCTACTAAGGAACTAGAATAAGTAAAAGATGCCTATTTTATTTGAATACAATGATAATTTTGTTCAATTGTTGTTACCTAAATGGTTGTCCTGTGGTCTGAACTTTAGAAAGGGACACAAAGATAGATAATAGATTTTACCGTTAGGGCTATCTATACATTATGCTCTTAACTGAAATGTCAGTAGATTTTGAGTGTTCCCAACAAATTCTTGGTAACAGGGTGAACTTGTATCTCTGTGGATGCATAACTTTCTGAACACAAGAAAATACTTATAGTGTCTAAGAAATTGGAGATTTAAATGTTCCTTAAATCTTCCTGTTTCTAGGTGTCCCATATGCTGCTTAGTCCTTGAGCACAAAGATCTACATACTACATTTTAGGGTCAAAATGTAAATTCGAAGAGTCTTTATAATAATCTTTTAAAGATATTTAATTGTTTTAGACTGCAGGAAAAAACTTTTTTTGAGGATTTTGGATTAGTGAAGAACAGTTCTGTGAAAATTTCATTGTCACTGTGTGGGCAGTTCTGTGAGTTGAAAAATAAATAAGTTATAAACAAATCAAAATTATATTTCACTCCAGATGCTCTCCAAGTGCATTTGTTTTGGAGAGTTGAAGAAATTTGGATATCTTTCTACTGAGACATTTTGTCTGTCTGAAGCAGACTTGTCTCTCAGTTTCTCTCATAAAAATATTCTTTTTACTTGAAAGGTAAATTGCCACATTGATTCAACAACCATTCCACCGAAATCTTATAAGTGTATGCTCCCTGATGTTTCTGCATGGCATGCTTTTATTGGGCATATGTTCATAATTTGATCATACAGTTAAGTTCAGTGATGTTCAAGTTATAATGAATGATATTCATGCTAACTGATTAATTTTTTGGCAAATGACATAGAAATTATACAAGGCCCATATATCGCCCATTTAAATTCAGCAACAGAAACATGCCATTAAAAATCCAACAATCCAAAAATGTTGACTGTTGCCTTATAAACCATCAATGCCACGTCATTCCTTTTGCTTCTTTTTCTATCCTCTTCCCCATCTGGGAAGATGTAGGAAAATGGAGAGGTTGGGAATGGTGGAGAAGAGCTGAAGTGTTCAGGAAACTCAGACAAGTGAACAAAGACTCAGAGATTCCCTCCATTGACCTACTGGTGCATTTCAGGCATTTTCATCATTAAATGCTGCTTCTGAGCTCACCATCTGAGTATGAAGGAAAAGGAGAGCAAGCTTGCTGACAATTCTTGGCTTCTAGAAATGTGTGAGTGTGTGCATGCATGTGTGTGTTCGTGTTCGTGCTAAGGGGGGATATACACTTTAAACATGTAAAGCAGACAAGTTAGGTTACTTAATTCTCAGGAGAAGATGGACATACTTCAACACACATATATTACTGTATTAAAGATAGCATCCCATGTATACCCCGAAATGCTGTGTTCTCAAGTGTTTGCAGAATGATTGGTTGCTAGTGACTCCATATGTTGCTATGTTTTATTTTGGAACATGTTAAAATCTCATTTAGGTTTCATTAAGCCAATTTTTTTTCCTATTTTTTGAAAGGTCTACTTTTTCCTTCCAAAGAATTTATTTGAATATGTAGTTAACATATCCTTGTTGGCTATTACCAGGAAGAAAATTTAAGTAGCACTACCCATTTTCATATATATATATATACATATGTATGTATATATATGTATATATATGTATATATATGTATATATATATAATATTTTATATTTTGAAGTCCTAGAAATATTTAGAGAAATGGTTGACTATCCATGTTGGCTGTTGAGGTTATAATGCCTAACGAGCCCTAAATTTAGTACACTGGCAAAATAATATGCTGCTAAGTGTTTAAGGCTTTGTTCTTTTATTTATTTTTTGGTTCCAGAAGCATCACTGTAGGAAAAAAGGGAAATTAAAATCCTCAGTTTAATTTGTTCTGTACTAATTTTTAAAATGACATGTAATTTTGTAGTTGGTTGTAAAAACACAGCTAATGGTATAAATGAGTCTAATTCTTTGTACAGTTATTTTGAATTTGTGCACTGAAGTAGCTCTATGCTCTATATGGAGTTGGCACATTGGTGTTCAACTCTTAAAAGTTTCTCAGTTCTTACCTTCTGTTCTTTTTGCAAAGAAAGTCTGAACATAAACTGTAGGTCAAGGGCCTCAACTCTTATTGTGCCACCTTTGCCTTTGAAAACATCTCCTTGTTTTGCAAAAGCTGCTGATATCTAATGCTATAGCTTTTACATCACCTCCTTGCCCTGGGACCAAAGGAGTCTGGGCTTGGGTCAACCTGAGTGGTAGATGCCCATGCTGCACTCAGGTCAACTCTGCTCTGACCTTCCTGGGAGGCTCCTTGGGTCCTCAGGTTGATGGATCCCTGGAGGAGGATGTAGACATGCCCAGGCAATCCTAAATTCTTTTTTAAAATGTATTTTTATTGAGATACAATTGACATATTATGTTGTGCTAATTTGAGGTGTACAATGTGTTGATTTGATAATTTATATATTGTAATGTGATTACCATCGTAGCATTAGCTAACATCTTCGTCTTGTCACATAATTGATTTTTAAAAAAAATAAATTTGTTTATTTATTTATTTTTGGCTGCGTTGGGTCTTCGTTGCTGCGCGCGGGCTTTTCTCTAGTTGCGGCGAACAGGGGCTACTTACTCTTCGTTGTGGTGCGCGGGCTTCTCATTGCGGTGGTTTCTCTTGCAGAGCATGGGCTCTAGGTGCGTGGGCTTCAGTAGTTGTGGCATGGGGGCTCAGTAGTTGTGGCTTGTGGGTTCTAGATCGCAGGCTCAGTAGTTGTGGCGCACGGCCTTAGTTGCTCCGTGGCATGTGGGATCTTCCCGGACCAGGGATCGAACCCATGTCCCCTGCACTGGCAGGTGGATTCTTAGCCACCAGGGAAGTGCACATAATTGATTTTTTGTCACATGATTCATGTCACATAATTTGTTTTTGTGTGGTGGGAACAATTAAGATCTAGTCTGTTAGCAGCTTTGAGGTTTGTAATACAGTACTGCTGTCTGTAGCCACTGTGCTTGAGCCTTAGATCAACCCTGGAATTTTAAGGTGAACAAGCTTAGGGACTTGTGCTGCATGACCACGCTTGAGAACCTCATTGAAACAATTACAAAGTCATGCTGCTTTTTAAAGGGATGAATGAAATTGAAACTATGTCATGGAAAACAGGACTCTCAGGTTGATGGCTACTCAAGGATGGTAGAGGTATATAGGTGAGTAGAGTTTTAGATTTACTTCAGGCTTTCCTCATATTTTTAATGAGATTCCTCACAATCCTCAGAGTGGTGTCAAGAAAGTTCCTGAGAAATTATAACTTTACTCTTTAATGATTTCTATTGTCATTGCTCAGTTAATTCTGATTTCCCCTCCTTATCATTTTGTTAAGTATAGTTTCAGCTTCCTCTTATCTTATTTCTAGTACTCGTGAGTCAGATGGCTACAATTGGCTAGCCTTTTTTTTAACCTCTTCAACAACCGTGGAATGAAATTTACAAACATCTAATGACTGTGACATGCAGAGGCCTCTCTGTTTATGTCTCATTGCATGCTCTTGAGCCATTGCTTGCGAACCAACAGATGGCGCTATCCAGTGGAACATGAGAGGTATATTTAACTTTGAAGAAGTTTGAAAACTTCAATATGAACTATATGACCAAACTTCACAGCCATCTGATTTCCAATTTAGTAATTACTGGAATAATTAGATGAGTTACTCTGCAGATGGCAGTGAAGTTTCTCGACGACATATGTGCCCTTGTCATCTATAGCAGATGATGCAAGTAATGCTTGTTCTTCACCATAGCATTTGTATATATGGGATGCAAGATGACTTTAAGCTTCCCTGCCAAAGTCTCTAATTTTATTTAGACTCAAATGTAGCAGCATCAAACCCTCTTTGGCTTTGACTGATAGTACCGTTGGCTTGCTGTGTTCAGTGTTACACATAGATGCTAGAGCTGTGCAGATGACAAGTCTCATAATCTACAATATTTAAACTTTATTTTTAATTCTAAATATTGAGTAATAAAATTACAGAATATTTAAACATGAAGAAAATCACTTCCAAACCAAATCTAAGAAAACTATTATAATTTGTCTCATATTTCTTTCCAGTCTTTACTAAAAGCTGTTTGGAATTTAAGCATCTTTTTGAGATGAAATTTATATTCCATAAAATTCACACCTCTTAAAGTGTACAAATCACTGGTTTTTATTATATTCACAAAATTGCACAAGCATCATCACCATCTCATTCCAGAATAATTTTATTACCTCAAAAAAACCCAAAAAACACCCATACCCATTTGCAGTCACTCCTCATCCCCCCGCCCACCCCCCAGCTTCTGGGAACAATTAATATACCTTCTGTCTCTGTGGATTTGCCTATTGGACATTTCATATAAGTGGGATCACACAATATGTGGCCTTTTGTGTCTGACTTTTTTCACTTAGCATGATGTTTTTAAGTTTCATGCATATTATAGCATAATGTGTCAGTACTTCATTTTTCATTCTGTGGAGTAATAGTCCGTTGTATGGATATACCACATTCTGTTTATCTATTTATCAGTTGATGGACATTTGGGCTATTTCTACTTTTTGGCTATTATGAATAATGTTCTGAACATTCATGCACAGGTTTTTGTGTGAATGTATATTTTCAGTTCTCTTGGATATATACTTAGATGTGGAATTACTAGGTCATGTTTGTAATTTTAAACCATTTTTAAAGAGGACAGTTTGTGTGCAACCCTGGTTAAGCAATTCTTACAAATCTGGGGTTACTGCCAACTTCTAAGTCATTTCTATGATACTCTACTCATGTAGAAAGTACATACGCTAACCTATAGTTTAACGTAGCATTTGGCTAGCAGCCTCTCATGCACCTCTTCAGACTTCCAGCTAAGTACCCATAAATACATAGAAAAAGATGAAATTAGAATTGATACATTCTGAGAGGAGCATGAACGCTGATGAAATAACCACACTTGCTGAACTAAGTCTTCTCTCAGCTTTAGATACATTTGTACTTATTCCTAGTGTTCTCCACCATCCAACTCAAAAGACACTATCTTCCCCCACTGTCTGCCACTGACTCAGATATTCAGTTTACAGTTGTGACAATGGGTGTAGTAGTTAACAACACACTTTCACCTATTTAGTTGAGTGAAAAGTGTAGGCCATATTTAAGAAGATCTGCTAGAATGCAGAAGAAAAAAACCTAAAAATTGGTAACTGAAGAAATAGTACCCCAGTTTAAGATAGAAACAAGAACAGTTGGCACAGAAGAAATTACTGAAGACATAATCGAAGAAAATTGTTCCAAGCTTTAAAAAAGCCATGGATATGTTGGTGAAAAAACTAGGTTCCAGGAAAAAAATCAACAAAAGATCCCCCAAAACGGCACATTCTGTCAATTTTTTTGTGTTAAAAGGAAAAATTCTAGACCAAAAAATTCTGTTGCCCATACAATAACAAAAAGTAAACTTCAGCATCACACTCATTCATGAAACATTAAAGATTAAAAGGTAATGGAGTGATGTCTAGGCAATTTTGAGGAGAAAAAAATATTGGTACCTACCTAGGAATTTTATACCCACCCATAGTTTAGTCACTGCTCCAAGAATTATTACTAACAAAAATATTTTCATCTACAAAAAGCAGAGTTATTTTGAACAACACAAGGGCTTCCCCCCATTCTTTCTTGCATCTTTGGAGATTATATTGAATCTCTTTATATTGTCTTCAATCTGGAATCTGTGAATGTTTTTATATTAAATGCATTAATATCAGCATGTAAGATAGTATCTCAATTATGGTAAAAATAGTTAAGAAAAAAATTGTAAGAGAAAACAGTGATAGGTGGTGAGATTCAACATGATTTTTTTTTAAAAAAACATTTTCCAGTATTTTCAAAATATTTTACTACATGCATGAATTATTTATTTTTTCTTTAAGTCTCTAAAAATAATAGAAATGTTTTATTTAATAAAAATATTTTATAAGTCAATAAAGGTAAAATCAATACAGACAATTTAGTATTTGCCCAACAGTCAAAATGACTGGAAGAAAGTACCCAAAGTCTTAAGTGGTTGTCTTCATCTTTTTCTATATTTTGCAGATTTTATGTAATAAGCCTCATGTTGCTTTATAATGGAAAAATATAGCTTATTCAAAAATCAAGATTTAGTTTCCTTAATGAATGGCATTATTAGGTGCAAATGTTTCTGCTTATGGACGATAGATGAACCCTTTTTTACCTAAGCCCGGATCTTACGTAAATCATATCCTGTATTGTTAGTGTTACTGACCCGCTTGAGGTATATATTTTCTTTCCAGAAGTTTTCATTTATCAACATGTTGTAGCATAGAAGAGTCCAACATTTATTCAAGCATCAAATATGTATTGAGTGCCTATCCTATGCTAGCTGCTGAGAGTACAGTGGGTGACTGAGGCAAAGTCCATGTTCATATGAGGTTGAAAATTTAACATTTGAAAACTCTTGGAAAAGCTATTGAGGTCTCAGTGGATGGGAACACATAGTAGAAGCATCCATCCTGGTCAAGAGGAACAAGAAAGGCTTTCAGAGCAAGTATAGTATCAGAGTTAGACAGTAGAGTGTGAGCAGTTGTCCCATGGGTTTGGAATAGCTTCTCCAAAGGTCTGGAGGTAAGCTGTGTTTGGGGAACCAGAAATAGATGAATATACTGGCAACAAAGAGTTTGATGCTGGGGAGTGATGAGTGATAAAGGCTGGAATCAGCAGCTAGGTCATAAAAGGCCTTGTAAACCAAGTTAAGAAATTCAAGTTTTGCCCTATGGGTAATGGGAAGCCATTGGAGGGTAAATTAGTTTCCTAGGGTTACCATGACAAATTACCACACACTTGACAGCTTAAGACAACAAATTTATTCTCTCACAGTTTTGGAGACCAGAAGTCCAAAATCAAGGTGTTGGCAGGGTTGGTTCCTCTGGATTCTCTGAGGGAGAATCTCTTCCAGGGCCTTCTCCTGGCTCCTGGTGGCTGCTGGAAGCCCTTGGCATTCCTCAGTTGGTGGCTTCACAACTCCAGTCTGTGCTCCCGTCTTCACATGGTTTTCTTCTCTCTGTGTCTTCTCCTTTTCAGTGTCTTTTAGGGATACTTTTCATTGAATTTAGGGCCCACCCTAATCCTGGAAAATTTCATCTGAAGATCCTATCCTAATTACATTGCAAAGACCTTTAAATAAGGTCACATTCTGAGATTCAGGGTGGATATCTCTTTTGGGGGCCATAATTCAACCCACTGCAGAGGGCTTTAGGAGGGCAGTTGAACAAATCAGACTTAATTTCAGAAGGATTGCTCTGGCTACTTTGTGCAGAAAGGATTTGAGGGGGTAAGGCTGGGCACCTGGAGATCAGTGGGAATCTGTAAAGGAATCTCAAAGCTAGAGGCTTTGGAGATAAGAAAGTGGAGGTAAGTATAGGGTACTCTGAAGATGGTTGGTTGTGAAGGGGGAAAGAGAAGGCTATGGATGATGAGAACATATGGTGGTGAGGAGGGTCTTTTAAAGGATGGGAGATACTTAGTGCATTTTTCATGCAGGTGAGCATGACGTTGTATCTACTAAGGGAAGTAGCTGAAAATACAAGAATTGGGGGGAGGTAGAGAGAATTTTTTTTTGGCCGCCCTGCACAGCTTGCGGGATCTTAGTTCCCTGATCAGAGATCGAACCCGTGCCCGCTGCAGTGGTAGGGTGGAGTCCTAACCACTGGACCACCAGGGAATTCCTGAGATAATTTTTTTTTTTAATTGAAGTATAGTTGATTTACAATGTTGTGTTAGTTTCTGGTGTACAGCAAAGTGATCCAGTTATACATATATATATATATACATATTCTTTTTCATATTCTCTTCCATTATGGTTTATTACAGTCTACTGAATATAGTTCTCTGTGCTATACAGTAGGACATTGTTGTTCATCAATTTTATGTGCAGTAGTTTGTATCTGCTAATCTTACACTCCTACTTTACCCCTTCCCCATCCCTCTGAGATAATTGTTTTGATGAAAGGGAGGCAGTGGGTGCTGGAGCACAGCCTGTGCACAAAGCAGCACATCCACCTCATATTTGACTACTCCGGGGTATTTTAAAAGCTCTGTAGAGATGATATTGGTGATATTGAGGAAGATGGTTATTCCTGTTTTAGAACGCTGTATGTGCTAGGTACCACACAGCTTATTTTCCCTGTGTTAGCTCATTTAGTCTTTAATGTAGTTATATTGATTATATCCTTTTATTGCTTAGGAAACTGAAACACAGAGAGGTTAAATAATTTGCCCAAGGCCACAAAGATAGTAAGTGGTAGAATGTGATTTCCTCCCAGGCTGTGTGACTGTTGAATCCATACCAGTAAACACTGCTACCTGTGCTGCCTCTGGTGGCCGAGGGAATAATCAATCTGCATACTTTTTTTTCACAATATATGTTGACTTTGATAAGCAGGTGCTTATTATCATTTTGCAGATTACAAAGCTATTATCTTGCCTGCTATTTTTTGTTTGTTTGTTCTTTCCCTGGCTTGCCACCAGATTAATTCAGTGAGGCAATGCCATTTATTTTCTTTATCTTTTCATAGGGTTGGGACTGGTTTGATTCATCCTTTCTCTGTTTATCTGGATGGTAGGATGAGGTGAATATTATCCCTTCATATTATTAATTCACATATTAAACCTGCCCAAGGATTAAAGCTCCTCTTAGGAGACTCATTTTCATAAGCTTTTGCATATACCCAACTGCCTTGAATAACTCATACTGACACTTGCTTTGTGATTGATTCCTTTACACAACTTGATTTTTTGATTTGTTTATGGAATATTGTCTAAACTCAAATGTCATTTCCTTGGAGGAATCTTCCCTCAGCCCGGAACGAGCTCTGGCCTATGTGTTATATGTACCTCATAGCTGAACGCAATGGCTGGGACTCTGTAAAGCATACTGGGTAACACTTAACCAGGGCCCTTTAAAACTCAGGATTTTTTTTGATGAGGGGAGAACGGAGGAAGATGGAAATTCATCTTCCAAAATTCCAAAAAATTAGCAGTCAAAATATAATTCTAATTTATTATATGGATGGCACAAATTAGGAACTTTCTTGTCACCACGGATAATCATCATCGTCATGTATTGCTTAGATGAATTTGCAAAACTGTATCCAGGAAATGACTTTCCTCCAATTGCTCATATTGATAGATGTATGTCTGAAACTTTGTCTCGGGTGATTATTTTTTAAGCTTTAGGCAGTTGTATTTTTAAAACACTTGCTTTTATTTATTTATTTATTTATTTTATATTCTTTTTTTTTTTAAACATCTTTATTGAAGTATAATTGCCTTACAATGGTGTGTTAGCTTCTGCTTTATAACAAAGTGAATCAGTTATACATATACAATATGTTCCCATATCTCTTCCCTCTTGCATCTCCCTCCCTCCCACCCTCCCCATCCCACCCCTCTAGGTGGTCACAAAGCACCGCACCAAGCTGATCTCCCTGTGCTATGCGGCTGCTTCCCACTAGCTATCTATTTTACATTTGGTAGTGTATATATGTCCATGACACTCTCTGAGTAACACTTGCTTTTATAACAGTGGTTAACCATTTCCAGCTCAACCCATTTGACTGATATCTCTCTATTAGCTTGCATGCTTGAAGTTGAATATTAGGCCGAGGATAGGGGCCAGAGGAGTTATATTGCAGGTAGAAGAAGCCATGTGTGCAAAGGTATGGAGGTCTGTCATCTAGGAACCAGCCTAGCAGGATGTACCTGGCAATAGTCCTTTTCCTTTCCCCTGTACACAGTTCTGGGGATCCAGCAGGTCAGGACTTGTAGAGTATCTGCCACTCTAGTTAATAAAGGTAAAGGTTCCAAATAACTTTGATCAGTCGTTAGAACTAAAAGTTGGTTCACTTGGTGATATTTTTTCCTTTGTGTTCTCTTGCCAGTCCCTCCTGAAGCCATCAGCTTCTTGTCTGCAGTTGGGGTCTTTCTTGTTCTTCTGGTTGTCCTCTTCCTCTTCATCAACAAGAAGCTGTGTTTCGAAACCCCAGGAGGCCTTCCATGCCTGGACCAACAAGGGAAGAGAAAGCACTCTAAAGACAAGACTGGGATCCATGAAGGACTGGGTAAGCATCATGCTTCACAGTCTCCTGAGCTTGGCATCTTGCTGTGGTTTGGGTCAGGGAAAGAATGTCACTGTTATTTCAGGATGGACCCCATTAAGAAATCACACATGAGCTGTTTAGCAGCTGCTGTGGTGGACATGATGAATGGGCATTACTGAAGAATACATTAGCTTTAGGAAAGTAATGCTCTCTTCAGGGTCCAGAGAGCAGATGGGAAAAGGCTGACCACCACTTCCCATCTTCTTAGCTTTTTAGATGTCTGTGTTGAGTTTCCCTCTGACTAATGCTTGAAGGAAAAAACTGGATTTTTATTGACAAGAGCCTTGATGTGTTTTGGTCTCATTATGTTGGAAGAGTGTTGACATTATGTTGCAGTGTTTCACTTCAGTTAGCTGTTTTTGAGATTTTCAGTGCTCAGGGCCACTCCCCACCTCATATGGCAACAGTCACTTTTCCAACAGGAGGTTTTTACTCTTTAAGTTCACTGAATCTACTACATCAGTTACTAACTTCTTTCAGTTTGATGGGGGAAAATAACATACTAAAAGAAATAATTGGCTTCCTGCTCTTAAAGGACGTATTCTATTTTCAATTGCTAAAGGGTAGAACTTTGTGATACAGGATGTTATCACAGAGTAATGATTATCATCACACAGAAGCTGGACATTTAAAGACAGAGCTCTTATCTTACAGGTAACAACTTTGCTTTTTTTTTTTTTAATCAGTCTGAGTCTTACCCTCCTTTCCCATTCCCCATGTGTGGGGCATGACGGAACTGGTGGAGGGACAGTCTTAACATTACTTTTCTGAGCCGGGGCAAGGCCTTGAGGAAAATACCCCTTAGTCATCCCACCTCCTGAGCATATTCTGGGTGAGCCAGCCTGGACCAAGGAGAATATTTGCCTTATTGATATGGCACCTTATGTAGCCATCTTTTAACTTTTTTGCTTGGATATAAGGAAAGGCACAATTTTGGAATAAATGTGTATTAATTATCTATTGCTTTAACAAATTACCCCACACCAAATATTTATTATCTCACAGTTTCTGAAGTTCATGAATATGGGACTAGCTTAGTTGGGTGGTTACAGATTAGGGTTTTTCATGAGGCTGCAATGTCAGCTGCAGTCATCTGAAGGCTTGACTGGGGCTGATTGACTCACTTCCAGGATGGCAGAAGGCTTTAGTTCCTGTGTGAACCCTCTGCAGAGCTGCTTGAATGTATTTATCACATGGCAGCTGGCTTCCCCCAGAATGAATGATCTAAGAGAGGAGAGCAAGAGGAAGCCACAGTTTTTTTAAAAAATGACCTAGTCTACATACAGTGTCACTTTCCACCACATTCTAGTCATTTACTAAGTACAGCCTATGTTCAAGGGAAGGGGGATTAAGTTCCACTTTTTAAGGGAACAGATCAAAGACTGTGTGATGTATTTTAAAATCACCATAGGAGAGAATAATGGGAGGGGTGTAAATTGCAGTTCCGGCAGTTGATTTGGCATTGCTACCGTTGCAGTGGCCTTATTTTTTGAACTCCACTTGGGACATATGGCTCATCTTCTGAAAATAAAATGGAATTTGTTATGTGAAATCTGGGACTTACTAATGGTTTAGCCACTACTGTCTCAGCTGGGACATAGGTGAGCAGGATGATAGACTTCTGTTTGGTCATGGGGTGATACGAAGGTAGGGTTCATAGTGATTCTACTTTTCTCCTTTCCGCAGCTGACTGTCACTTGTTGTGTGACCAAGGCAAATTATGGAACCGTTCTAGATGTGTTTCCTTATCTGTACATTGGGGTTATCAATACATCCCTTACAGGGTTGATCTAGATTAAATGAATTAATTTTGTAAAGGTACCAGCATGGTGCCTATGATAAAAGTCCTAATAGAACTTTAACCATAGCTGTGTAGTATTAACAAAATTCCAGTCACAATAGTGGCTTTAGGAATGACATCACACATGAACACATTGTATTCATTACTTAAATTGGGAGATTTAAGTTGGTGGTTTTCTCCTTTTCAAACTATAATGGGTACAAAGAACTAAGGTTAGAGCTATTTAAGGTATTTTTCTTTTTGTCTTGTTTGACATGTTATCTGAGTAATTTAGAGACAATTATGAATTATACTTGCAAATAAGTTGAGGTTTGAAGATAATGTTGAAACGATAACAATAAAACATGGGCCAGAAGCTGTTAGCTCAAGAAACACTGAAATCCATGTCTCAAACTTAGAGTGGGATCATATGAAGGAGGTTTAAAAATAGTTTAATCAGGAGAATCTACAAATTATAACGTCTAAGAAGCAAACACCTTCATTTTGACATTTCTCCTTTAGAAGTTTAATTATCATTGATCAAGAGTCTTTGAAAAATGTGCTTTTAGCCCAGATTTTATCTAACTTTTGATGTTTGCCTTAATTATCATCCTCAGAGCCCTGACTTCTCAGTGAAGTTGGGATGTTCTTAACATATTTTGACAAATGTAGAGAAGGGAGGAAGGCAGCCTGGTGTGGTGGAAAGAAGCACAGTGAAGACAACCAGAGCTTAGTTTTGCCACTAATTGGCTGTGATATTTTGGGAAGCTCACCTCACCTCTCTGGGTCTTAAGTCCTCACTTGCAAATTGATAAGTCTGAACTAGGTTCTTCTCCCAATTGCTATTGTGCAATCCTGTTTGATCCTTAGGGTTACCGTAGCAATTTCTTCTCTGGGTCTCAGTCTATGAATGAAAGAGGCCTAATGAAAATGATTAAAAGCAACTAGACCATCCTACTCTGAGACTGAGCCATATGAAATTGCCATTTGAATAGATCAAAAAATGGCTGAATATCAGCAACCTAATCATTATAATCTAATATACATGTGAGGTTCTGAGGAATAAAATAATTCTTTTCTTTTGTGTGGTAATATCAGAGAGGCAGGCGTGACAATTTATTTTCTGAACCCACTGTGCCAAATAATTTACCTCACAAAAATACCTTGCCTTTTCGGCTATTTTTTCAAAGTTCAAAGAATTTACACATATCATTTTATCTGGATGTAGGTTAAGGGGAGAAAGAAACTGAAACAGTTTCTTCCTAATAACAAAGGCAATAATAATAATTAGATAATGATAATTAGTGGCTATCATTTATTTAGGATTTACTGTGGCCATACAGCTGCTAAGTCTGTTACATGGATTATTTGACTTCTTAATGCAAGGTACTTGTGTTGTTTGTTGGTAGTGATTGCTTTGGGGGAAGGGTGGATATGACTTGCCACAAAGAAGCCATTGTTCAGCATTGAGATAAAAAATTGATTAAGAATAAAAATCCCATGGTGAAATCATAGTTTTTAAAGAAGCTTAGCTTTGAAAGAGGGAGAAGAATTTTGTTTTTTGTTTTTTTTTCCCCCTCAAAAGCTTTCTTTATGTATCAAAGGCAACATTTAGAAGTTGGAGCAAAGAGCTTCATTTTCAAAGGCACAGGGTAGAAAGGATGGAAGATGTGACAGGAGGGTGTTTCCTCCCAGGCAGGGAGGGGAAGAAGAAAGGCTTTCCACCACTGGAAAGGGCAGTCCATGGCTTGGAAGGACCACAGGGAAAGAGATTTGGAGGCCTAGAGAGTTGCCTGGACCCTGAGAAGGGTGGCAGATGTGGGGTGGGGTCGCAGTGGTTGTGGTAAGAAGATCTGAGCCCAACATGGCCTGAGGAAGAGGTGGAAAGCAGAGCGCCACGTGCATCCCCTTCCAGAGGGTGGCAGGAGACGGCCTCATACGTGTCTCGTGTGGCCCTACTGTGGCTGCAGGGGTAGGACACGCTAGTGGCAATGGGAGGAGAGAGATCTGGAAAAGACTCCCTGAGCAGTTCTTCAGGTGAGCAGCTCATGTCACACAGGGGTTTAGAAGTTTCTGCGTGACCCTGTGGGGAGAAGACAGCAGAGGAATAAGAGCGCTGCCAGGGAACACTCCTGCCAGCGAGTTGTCACACCTTGGGGTAGGGTGGGCCTGTAACAGAGGTTTACGCCACCCGAGGCCTGCTCTTGGGTTAGTGCTCTGCTGTTGCCTTCTTGAAATTCTTAATGGTTTTTGAGCAAGGGTCCTTCCATTTTCATTTTGCACTGGGTCTTCAGATTATGTACTTGTCTTGCCTGGAAGGATCACCAGAGGTACTGCAGGTCTGGACCCTTCCCGAGGAAGGCTGTAGAGGCAGAGACTGACTCCTCTGGAGGTCAGGGAGCCAGGAGGGAGGAACGGCACACCACGGTAAGTATGCTTACAGCCATGCCCATTGCTCTCTGATGAGCAGGAGTGTGGGGTGGGAGTGCAAATCCCCCAAACTGATTACTTATCCCAAGTGAAACTGACCAGATGACTTTGAGGGGGCAAGCTGAAGTTTAGTTTCTCAACACAGAGCATGGGAGGGGGTGTGTTGGCAGAGAGAGACAAGAGCACAGTGAGACAGCATGGCGACAGCTTTTGTACATTTAGGAAGAGCTGGTGCTCAGCCAGGGCTCAGCAGTCAGCTGTGTCAGCTGGAGCTCGGGAGTGAGGTGGTCCGCATGTGACCATTTCTCCCCACCAGTTGGTTAAAAGGCCCAGCTGACTGGTTCCTCCTCAAGACCACTCCCACCTCTTCACCTACAACTGAATGTTTAGCTTCTGGTCCAGCTGGGGCTCTGACCTGCCCAATTCCTTCTGCTTGGGCCATGATGGCTGCTGTTGTCAGATACTTTTTTATTTCAGTTCTGCATTTAGGTCAGAATATGTTCAAGTACAACCTTCCTACTACACAATTCAGTAGGCAGATACTATTATCATCTCCATGTGATAGATGAGGCAACTGAGTCTTCGAGAGATGAATTTTTTTTCCAAACTATTAAGCTGCAAAGCTGAGACTCGTATCCCAAAACTGCCTAATGTCAGAGGCCAAGGTCTTAATTGCACTACTTTTCTGCCCACCTGATCTTCCCCACTCAAGTCACTATTTCATGCTTTTGAACTTCTGGGATGGGAGAAAATCAGGGGAAAGGAGGGTTAGGGGATGGTTCGGTTTCCTGTGGCTGCCATACAAATTACCACAAACTTCGTGTCTTAAAAGAACATAAATTGATTTTCCACATAGTTCTGGAGACCAGAAGTCTGAAATCAAGATGTCAGCGGGTCCACACGCTCTCCCAGCTTCAGGTGGCTGCCGACCACCCTCGGCATTCTTGGGCTTGTGGCTGAATCACTTCAATCTCTGCCTCCATCTTCACATTGCTGCCCTCCTGTCTGTGTCTGTCCTCTCTCTGCCACTTGTCATTGGATTTAGGTCTCACCCTGATAATCCAGGAAGATCTTCTCAAGATCCTTAATCACATCTGCAGATACCCTTCCACCATTCACAGGTTCTGGGGATTAGGACATGGACATAACTTTTTGGGGACCACCATTCAGCCCATTATAGAGGGAGAGGAGGTGGAAACATCACCTGGGAGTGATGTTCAGTCACTCCGAATTAGGAGAGTTGATGAAGAATTGGATACAAGATTCTTCTTTCTCCATTTTCCTTGAATAGGGGTATTTCACACTCCCCGTCTGGGGTTAGAATGATTCTTTCAAAGAGAGATGACAAAAGCTTGTCAGATATTTATGGTATAGACTGTAATCAGCAGTCAGAGTGCTTTCCAAACGTGAGCCCCGTTGAACTACACTGGATCTCAATCTTGGGAAGCTTTTAAAAAGTACCAGTGCTCAATCCCACTGCAACGAATTATGTCAGAATAGGGAGTGACAGTGGTAAGGCAAACTGTATAGTTTCTAAAAGAATACCAGGTGATTTAAAGGTGTGGCCAGGGTGGAGTGCCACTGATGGAAGGGGTGGGTTCATCGCTAACTTCCCCTTTCAGGTCAGGGAGGGTAACGCTTGAACAGTGTTAATGCTGGCCCAATCCACCTTTGCTTCTGCCCACAAAGTATCCATCCAGTGGTTCCCCACCTATTTCCCTCCCTGACTGGTTCATTTCAGTTCTACCTTGGTCAGCAGACAAGCTTTTTCCTTTATGATGCTTTCCCTCCCTACCACCCCATATACACCATGGCACTATTAGCAGATTACTTTTGCACAGGGATTTAAATAAGGAAAAGTTATTTAGGAAATGTGTCTACTTTATAAGATTATTCAAAGTTGTCAAATTACAACCATCTCTAATTTATATTCAAGATTCTGAGTTTTAAATTTTTAGTGAATTGGACCAAAATGGAAGAATTTGGCTGCCCCATCTTTGTAACTTCCAGGGTTTTCTGAATGATTGTGACTATATTCCATTTTCCTTTTATGCCCAAATAAGAAAGAGCAATGACAAATTTTACAAAATGGTATGAATCAGGATCTGAAACAGATATAAATATATATATATAGTACTGGATAGCAGATATGGTTGCTTTTATTATTATTATTATTACTATTATTATTATTTTTGGCTCCTTAAGATTGAGAAGGACATTTAGCCATGTACCCATCCTACAGTTGTAAATAACCAGTGTCACCTTCTTTATACTTCATGTTTAGTATGATTGATGAATTAAATATAGGCTGAAAAAGGTGTCTTAAAGGATAATATAAAAGCAATACAATTCATTTTTTCTGGGAGGTTTTGGTTGCTGTCTTTAATGTTGTATTTTCTGAACCTAGAGTCTAATTTTCTTCACCTGCAGGTCTGTGTGGTGGTTTTGCACTTGGACTGCTCAGATGAATTTTAAATGAATCAAATATTTTAGAATTAAAAAAAGGCTATTCCCCTAGCCCCTTTTTTTTCTGATAGGATGATTAAAACCTGTAAATGCCACTGAAATGCTTTTGATACGATTTGTAAACTTTTAGATTGTAAAATAATTTGTTTTAGAGTTATGAATTAACTATCTTTAGAAAGTTGAAATCTTTAACCTCTCCCACCATCCCCCCTCATTGTACTTTTTTTGTCCTGAAATAGTGGAATAAATGGAATAGCCCCTCTTTACTTCTTGTCACCCTTCCCCAATGAGGCTTAAGCAAAACAAGACCCAACTTGGAGGGTGATACCTAGAGTGTAAATCTACTTGTTAACAGTTTAAATTGAAAGTATCTTCTCTTCTGATTTTTTAAAAAAATTTTATTATTTATTTATTTATTTATTTATTTTTATTTTTGGCTGTGTTGGGTCTTCGCCTCTGTGTGAGGGCCCCCCCCAGTTGCGGCGAGCGGGGGCCACTCTTTATCGCGGTGCGCGGGCCTCTCACCATAGCGGCCTCTCTTGTTGCGGAGCACGGGCTCCAGACGCGCAGGCTCAGTAGTTGTGGCTCACGGGCCCAGTTGCTCCGCGGCATGTGGGATCCTCCTGGACCAGGGCTCGAACCCGTGTCCCCTGCATTGGCAGGCAGACTCTCAACCACTGCGCCACCAGGGAAGCCCGATCTCTTCTGATTTTAATGCTTTCATTTGCATTATGTATTTCTCTAAGTATGTGTTATATTAGGTTGAACTCTTTGAAATTACTGTTTCTGTAGGTTGGAAGTTTCATATGGTTCAACCTAATACATGAGATGAAAAGCTGTAAGGAGCTGTAGGAGTTTGAACATCAGGATAAGCCTTGGTATATCTCATTGTGGTGTCTAGTTACTTGTTTTGGTGACTTGATTAAGACACAGATAATTGAGAATACTCTCAATGAACCTGTCAAAGTATGACTGATTGAACCCTGTTTGATGGGTACAAATTCCAAAGAACACGTTGAAAATGACTGGTTTGAGAATATTCATTCATCCATTCAGTATTATTTATTAGGAATCTATGTTATGCTACCCAGTGTGCTAAGTCCTGGAAATAAAATGATGAAAAAGAGAGGTGTAGTCCCTACTGTCTCAGAAATTCCACTTTTGGATATGACAGAAAAACCAACAAAACTGAAAGTAAAGTGGCAAAAAAATTATAGATTGTTATAAATGCTATAAGGGCCTAAAATGAAGACTAACTGATAGGATGGAGAGATTGACCTTAGACAGGGTTGAGCACATCTTGCTCATTGCTGGG